>NC_087453.1:5252607-6747607 GCF_036321535.1 Camelus dromedarius | reverse complement strand
GGAAGTGAAGGACCTAAGGTCTTACAGCTGCTGCCCCCAGGCAGTAGGCATGTGGGTTTCCTTGACAGGACATTCTTTAGGGATTCTCTGCAGATCTTGCATGTCCCACATCCTATGTCACATGGTGACAAGAAGCTGAATAAATTCACACTTGGGTTGTTCTTGATGATCTGTCCTATGTAAGGCTCTGGAGAGGTACATGGCGTTAACATTTCTGGAGTGACGGTGACAGTTTGAAGCCTAGAGCAGAACAAACCTTTGTATCTCTGCTCCCTCCCTCCAAATATTGGTTGTCTGCTTTCTTTCTGGCTATTTTCTGGCTGGATTTTTCTCACTTAGCTATTACGCTTGGTGATCTTTGAGAACTCTCTGAAATTAAAGATTGGATGAGCCCGCTGGATCAATGGCGTTTTACCTATCTATCCTATGTGCCTAAGAAATATTCTTGAGAGCGGAAACTTGGCCAGGAAGGTTTCCACTTAAACACAGAACAGGATCAGTTGGAACATATTTAATAGTTAGATGACCCTTGAGTCTTTCCTTTCTACACACACACACACACACACACACATGCATTCAGAATGCTTTCAATCAGTTTAGTTACCACTTAATTCACTTAAAATCTAATGTTTGGAAGTTTGCTTCGAAAAAATTTACATAATTGTGTTTAGCATCATGAAGAGTATATCAGTTGATGTGTTCCAAGACCAACCCACAGAATTCTACTTTACACATACTGTAAAAAAAAAAAATTTGCTTCTACTCTGAAAATTAATTATATCACTATTGCAACAGGAGGCATTAAACAGTAAAAAAAAAAAAAAAAAAAAAGTAAAATTTCCTCCAACCTTAAGTATTTATGCCTGAAAAGACATGGAAAAGTAAATACAAATTTTTGAAGCCATTCTGAAATGTGTCTCCATTTACTTTTGAAGAATGTGCAACAGGAGCACAAGCTCATGTACCCAGTGTGCTAGGCAGGGAAGTACATGATGGTGATAGAAGGAGCACAGGCAATAGGGAGTGGTGGAGACTGTGGAGTCCTGCAAGCTCCAGCCCCTTCTAACGTGGACAGTGGTCCCTCAGCTCCAGCCTGTAGTCGACATGTAGGAACGCATCACCTGGGTTGCTGGGTCTTCTAGTTTTCCACATGATTCAGAAATCTAAATTTCAAAGTTTTTTTTTTTAAAGCAGTATGGGTTAAATAAAATGCACGTGGCGCACAATTTCAAGCTGGGAGCTGCCATTTTATGACTTCAAATTAGAGATAGATACAGTCTTTCATTCTTCATTTTTTTCTCCTTTTCTCTGGTACAGATCTATAAATAGCATTATTATAATATGAAGAAGTCATCCTGGTTGGCAGAGTAGAGGTGTTATGTTTTATTTTGTTTTGGCTCCAGTATGGATCAAAAAAGAAAAATAAGATTTTTCTGAGTTAGTTGAGTAGGAGTTAGGAGAGTAAGAGGAGAAAATAACAGAATGGGGACCTATATACTGATATATGCTGAGCTTAAATGTTATGCATTTATTCATTCAGTACATACTTGGGCACCCACTAAGTGCCAGGTACTAGAAACACATTAGTGAGCAAAGATGGTAGTACCCTCATGGTGCTCACAGTTGGGTAATTATTCAGTGATCCTTTAATTGCCATTGTGATTGGTGCTGAAAAGGAAAAGGCTACTGTGAGCATGTCTGCAGTCTACTGGGGAGTTGAAAAGGCTTCTCAGAGGAGGTGGCATGTAGCCTGATGTTGGAGGCTGTGGAGTAGTTGACTTGACCAGACTGAAGAGGCCTGTTGGGAGCAAGGAAATTTTAGCCAAGAGGACCTCAGGTGCAAAGGTCCTGGGGTGGGAGAGGGCAGGGTGCTTATAGGGACTGGATGAGGTTAGCATGATTGGGTCACCTAAGAAAGGGAAAGAATGGTAGGGAGGTGGGTGGGCCATTGGACCTCAAGGACACACAAAGGTGTTTGGTCCTTTGTTAAGAGTACTTGCAGCGTAGTATCTGAGCTATGAAGAGTTAGAGAAGGAGGCAGAGCAAGGCCTGGGTATAAGGCCTCCAAAGTGAAAGGCAGGGCATCGTAGAAAATACGTGTTAGAGAAAATAATTTCTTGGTGACAACACTGTTGTAGGATAATTAGTTACCATCCTGAGGAACGTGCTGGAAGATAAAGGAGAATGACAGAGTCATCTGGGAGAATGAGAGGAAGTGTGTGTGTGTATCTTCCTCTGTGTGTGTTTACCTTGTCGCTGGGCACGTGTGTGTGTGTGTGTGTGTGTGTGTTTACACACACACAAATGGTGTATCCAGATATCCAGCTGAGTATCTGCAGAGTGTGAGCATGACATGGTTAATGATTAATATCCAAATGAGGTTCGGAGAGGAAAATTAAAATAATTAAAAAATAATAAAATAATACAACACAGCCAATTCCCTGGCTGTGTTTCTATCTTCCTTATACTCACAAAGCTAATTGACACCATTATAAATTAAGTGTGAGAGTGTCTACTTTATCAAGCCTATTTGTAAAGAGAAAATCATCTTGCATCTCACGCTCAGGAACCAATACCGTTGGGTTGTGTGGAGGTTAACACTGATATTCAAGGCTAAACGATTAACTTGAGTCAATTCATAGTTAGCCTTCAATGCTGAATTGACAATGAAAGCGCGGGTTATAGTTTTGAGCATGGTTTTCTTAAAGATGGAAACAGTGTATGTAGTCTTTGTGAAGAAAAAGTTTGGGTGTGCTTCCTGGATAGAGAGAGATGAGAGAAAGTAAAGGCATTTCAGGAACATAGTTAATTGGGTAATTGGAGATTGGTTGTCCCTTGAACTTAAGTCTGTGGTTAATTCATGGCTTATTCTTCAGGAGAGACATGGGCAGGGCAGTTATTGAAATAATGAGTTGCTCACTTGTCCTGGGCAAACAGAAAATTCCCCTGGTTGACTAAAATTGTGGGAGGAGGCATTTGATAGGCTTATAATAGCTTAAGAAGCTGAGTGAATGCTGTTCCCCTGACAGTCAAAAGGGAGAACTTTGGGGTGCTACATATTTTCAGCAAAGGGGGGAAATTAAAAAATGACTCTAGTGAGCCAGTCATTTTTGTAAAGGGGAATTGACACTTGCTACTTAAAGCATTTTCAAAACGAATGTCAAAAACAGAGCTTAGTGTCATAGTTTTAATTCAAAGTAGGGGCTGAAATGATAATAAGGAATTTAAAGAGTTTTAGAGAAAAAAAATTACTCAATATAAGGGCCAAGTTAAGCAAGTGTGACAGGAATCAATTATTTGTGTTTTAAAAATAAGGAGAGAGAAATAGTTGCATAAATTTTCAGTGATATTATTTTTGACTCAGAAGTTTAGGAGACTCTCAGGAGAGAGACTTTCCCAGCCAAAAATTTTTTGTTCAAATTCAGACTTTCAGGGTTTCTTGTGAAAGGCAAATTTCTACATTATTTCAATGACAAATGTCAGGCCTTTGGACCAGTCACCAAAAACACCAGATTATTTCCATCCATGTAGGAATCCCTCTGCACAAAATTCTTGAATTAGGAGCTCTGAGGCCTTTTTTTTGTATTATTGGGGTTTTGCTTTTTGCTGCTGTGACTCTGTGGCACCTGAGGCCTCTGGGATGAATGAACGTTACCATCCTCACCATCACCATCGCTGCTGATTTGCTTGGCCTTCTAGAAAGCACAGAAGGCCCTCACCCAGGAGTCTACACCCCCACCTCCCATTCTCGCCTGATGCTTCTGAGCAAGCAGATGTTGACCATCTCCTTCATCAACAAAACAAGTCACTCGACAACCGTTACCATAAGCCAAATGCCGCAGTCCTTTGGGTGGAGCCGGAGGATTTGAATTCCTAACCATCCACCACATTGCATCACACGGCAGAATGAGAAAAGACTGGGTTTTGAACATGTCCCCATTCTGACTGAATCATTGAACCCCCACCCCCACAATTCTTCATATCTCAGCACACACTTCTGAAGGAAGCACAGCAAAGAAAAATCTGTCCGCCCACAGCGCTAGCAACTCCGAGCGGAAAATCTGACTTTACCGTCCAGTGGTTAGAAGCAGCTGGCGGCAAGTTCCTCTGGTTTGACTCCACGTGTGCCCGGCCTCCGACCTTTAGGAGGGAGGTCAGTGGTCTTCTTTTGCTTGGCTAGCAGGGTTGGAAACAAAACAAAATAAAATGCTGACGTCCTGAGTTATGACAAACCAAGACACATGTCACAAGGGGAAAAGTGACAGCTTTACTGCTGCAGTGATTATAAAAACAACACAAATTAACCACCAATATGGTTATGTAAGTAGAATGAAGCAACTTGATTGCATTTTAAATTGGAGACCATGAACATATTTTAGGAGTGTCAAACTTGAGAAGCTAAAGATTTCCCCCAAATTGCCACTAATTGATATCTTTCCAATTTTACTAGCCTTATTTTCCAACCAGCCGAAAGCTTAAACTAGAGTTATTTTCCCCTCTAGAAAACTTTTATTTTGTCCAGTTGGACATTTTCCCTATTCGTATTCTCTATAAGATTTACTTAGCATAATAAAACAGTCACATTTATAACTTAACCAAATCTGGCTATTTAAACAGAAATACAAACAATAATACAAGTAAAATAAAAAAGTGAATGTTATATTTGATAAGTTTTGTTCAAACAGCTTTTTCATTAGTGGGTCTTGGATTCTCAGGTAAATACATTGATCCTGGATTGGCCTGGATTTTGCTGTGTAAAATTCTCTGTTTTCTGTGTTTTCGGTTGTTGAGCTAGGCAGAGCCGTCACGGATGGGTGTCCAGGCTGTGCACTGTGCATGGCTGCCCATATCAGAAGCTGCAGTTTAAATCCTGGGCATCGTCTTTTGATTCTAACGTCAAATACTGCAGGTTTAGCTGAGAATCTCACTGCTAATACCCAAGACAAATTATTGAATACTTTTATTTCCAATGAAATAGTAGCCAGATTAAAACAACTCAGAGTTTTAAATAAAGAAGGGCCAACACTACTATTTCATTCAATCCAACAGGAGTATGTTATTGATAAAAAGCTAGGACCTTAATGTACACAATATAATTCCAGTAGTCCAAAACTAGCAGAATGATGTAATTTTGCACCAGGGAAAAATGTATTAACAAAATACATTTCTGAAGATGAATTTCAAGAATGTCAGATGACATTCAGGGGTATGTGAAAAACTAGTGGAGGAGCATAGTAGGATCTCAAGAAATAGGTGTTTCATGGTTGATTGAATAAACAGATGGCTGAATGTCCACGTATGGAATTTGAATAAAGAAAATTGATCTGTAGGCTCCCCATGGTCCGTCAGGGTTAAGAGCAGTTTTCTTTAAACTGGGAAAACCAAACAATCCCACAGCTGCCCCTTGAATCTGTGTCTTTTGGCCAAAGGGTGGATGGCTCATCCTCTTTGAGTTGCTCCCTGACTGCTTCCCTGATAGGGTTGTTTTATGCTGTGCCTGGCAGTGTTTTTACATAGTTGACAAAACAAAGTTCTGAGGCAGGTACGACTATCAGCACATCACAGATGAGGAGACTGAAGCGTAGAGACGCTGAGAAATAAGGCACCACAGCCGCTAAGTGGTGCGACTGGGATTCACCCCAGAAGGCCTGGTTCTGAAGCCGGTGTTCTTGACCACTGCGCTGTGGTCCACAGCTGTCCAGAGACCTGCTATGCAGAGATTTATACTTTAAAGTATTTTGGGGTGAAGAGCCCTTGAATGTGTCCGTGCTACCCAGGACTGACAAGCAGACCTGCATCCTAATTTGATAAACAGTGAGCACTTCAAGGGCAACTTTTATGACCCTTATCACCTTCCATCATTTCCCATTCTTCTATTTCTCTCTCTCTCTCTCTCTGTCCCATTGGCCAGTCACCCTTCATCAGCGCTTTATTTACAGATGTCTTCTTACATCCTGCTGCTCAGAATGTGTTCTGCAGACCAGCATCACTGGCGTCACCTATGTTTGTAAGAAATGCAGACTCTCAGGCCATTCCCAAACCTAACAGTTCAGCGTCTTCATCTTAACAAGACCCCATGCGATTCAAACACACATTAAATTCTGAGAAGTGTGGGTTTGGTACCTGTCTCCCAGGCCCCCAGGCAGCGAGCCAATGTAGAGCATTCCCTTGGTTCGGAAGGGTTCACGTTTCTGTTTCATTCTGGGACTTGTTTTCTTAGAGGAGCCCCTTTTATGGCGCTAAACACAGGCACACATGCACACACACACATGCACTTCTGGGGAAGGTGAGTTGCTCCAGCTTTTCGCCTCTCAGTGCTGCCCTGGTCTCCCCGGCTTGTCTTTCCGCCCTCCCCACCTCCCAGTTTCAGCTGAGATGACTCTTGTCCACAGCAGTGGGTCCCACTCTTTCAGTTTTCAAAGAACTGCAAAATCTTTAGGAAATTAGCTCCAGGTTGCTTTCTTTTTTGTTTTGCCAAGTAAAAACATTAAAATAAAATAAGAAAACAAGCCAGAGTCAACTGTAACTATCCCTTCACAATCTCAGAATAAATGATAGGGTGTTTAATGGACTACTTGACAAAATGGTCACAATTTTTCTTTTCTTCTGTTTCACAGTAGTTTTTCCTTGTTTCACCTTGGCCTGATGAGAAAAAAAAAAAGTTATCGAATCGCCTCACAGACCAATACTGATAGATCATTTCAGATTTTGTAACTATTGTACTGAAAATGTTGGGGGGTGCATTCCAGACCCAGCTTTCTCTCCTTTGGATCCCCTATTCCCAGAAAGCTTTTATTATCCAAATTGAGAAAACAGAAGTGAAGACTTCCTAACAATTATTTCCCAAAGCAGGCAGTACTCCTTAATGAAAGCTGGCTACTTCCTGCATGAAAATATCACATTCATGTCTTCCCTCAGTAATTTTTGAGATCAAGCATTTTTATCGTACCAGTGAAAAGGTAGCCAGCCTTATGAGGAGGAGCCACTATGTACAGAAAAAGTACTGAAGCGTGCAAAAAGACACAAGCCTGAAAGTTCAGCTGTTTTCTGTGTGAACAGGAAACTGTCCTTGGTTACATCAGCTTAACAAATATTTATAAGAGTGTTGACCATGACCTTGAAAGTCTCCACCATCCACTTACTAATATTCTCCCCCTCACCTATAGGGCAGGAGGACTACATCTGTTCTGTTCACCATGAGATTCCCCCAGAACCTAACAAACAAATGGTGAGGCCGAACTGCGGTCATTTATAGTAAGAGGTGCTTAGCACAGAGTAAGCAGAAAAATTAATTAAACTTATTTAATTATCAGGGATTGCTTCCCATTGCCTATGTGGGATTAAAAAGAAAACTCCTTTGCTTTGCATTCAGGCCTATGCATTCACTCATTTAAGCAATATTTATGACACACCTGCTGTGTGCCGAGTAGTGTCAAATTCACCTGGGATAAAGGGATGAAAACAGAAGACAAGACTTCCTGCCGTCAGGGAGCTTACCATCCATCACCTGCCTCAGGGCCGTGGGTGAGGGTGAGAGGGGGAGGAACTTGAGTGTGTTAGCCAGCCCAGCTGCGACATAGAAAAGTACCAGGGACTGGCTGGCTTAAACACAGACATCTATTTCTCACAGTTCTGGAGGCTGGAAGTCTGAGGTCAGAGTGCCATCAGGGTTGGGATGCTGGTAAAGGCTCTCTTCCTGATTTGCTCACATAGTGGAGACAGACAGACAGGCAGACAGGCAGAGAATGCAAACTGTCTCTTCTTAAAAGAGCATTAATCCCATTCATGAGCACGCCACTCCCATAACCTACTCACCTTCCAAAGGCCCCACCTCCAAACACTGTCCCCCTTGGGTTAGGGCTTCAACATATGAATTTGGGGGACACAGTTCAGTTCATAGCAGCATGTGAAATGATTCGACAAGTCCCCTGCACATGGAAAAGGCACAGAAAGTCATTCTTTTGCCATCCATTGATCGAGTATTAACTACTAACCAGGAAATCTGTGTTGGGATCTGGGGACACGATGGTGACCTGTACCCAGATTCTTGCCACTCATAGGCTTTTTTTAGGTGGGACTCTCTGTTCTATCTCAAATTCTATCTTCCCTTCTCTTCCAGATTAAAGCTCCTTCCTTCCTTCCTCCAAAAACCTCCCCTTTCTTTTTTCCCTTCTAGGAAATGTGCCCACAGCATTTTGTACTATCTCTGTATTTGCACTTATGATTATCTATATATCTGTCTATCTATCTATTTTTTGCCCACAAGTTGGCATCTTCCAGTAGACCCAGAACCCCACAAGGTCAGAGTCAGGAACTTAATTTTTTCCATATCTTACCAAATTCTGCATGCACCCTCCTCGCCCGCCCCTTAAGCCCCACTCCCTAGAACAGGGTCTTGCACAGAATGGATCCTCTGTTAATAAATGTGGAATGAATGGATACATTTTATAATGCCACTCCTGTGTTTAAAACCCCCAGCGGCTTCCCACGCTGCACTTAAAGCCTAACTCTTTACCCTGACCTCTCCCTTGCCCACCTGCAGGCCTCTCCGGCCTCAGATAACACTGTTCCC
The DNA here is from genome assembly GCF_036321535.1 of Camelus dromedarius. NCBI lineage: Eukaryota > Metazoa > Chordata > Mammalia > Artiodactyla > Camelidae > Camelus > Camelus dromedarius. Next base: position 6,739,035 of record NC_087453.1, on the reverse strand, counting down.
CACCACTCTTCTCAACTCCACCCACACCCACACAGTGGGCTCTCTCTCTTTCCTTCTGTTTCTGAAAACAGCCAATTTGTCTCACCCTGCCAGCCTTTGCGTTTGTTCTCACCTTCACTTCCGATGCTCTTTCCCTGGTTCTTCCCCTTGCCTGGCTTCCCCTCAGCATTTTCATTGTCACCTCCTCCAAGAAGTCCTCTCTGACTGCTTCATTGAACTGGCCTTTCTTAGCCATCCTCTTTCAACCTTTCTCAGGTTGAATTCTCTTCATAGCACTAATTCTGTGAAATCACGTTGTTGTACATATTTTATTTTTTGCTTCTGCAAGAGCAGTGGACTTAACCTGGGAGGCAATTTTCCCTCCTAGGGGATATTTGGCAATGTCTGGAGACATTTTTGGTTGTTACAACTGAAAAAAGGGTATTACCGGCTTCTAATGGGTAGAGGCCAGGGATGCTTCTAAACATTCGACAGTCCATGACAGCGCCCAGCCCCCCCCCCCCCCCGGCAAAGCATTATCTGGTCCGTGTTCAATACCACCAAGGTGGAGAATCCCTGGGCTAGACCATGCGCTGTGAGGACAGGGGTGACTTCTGTCTTGTTTTTATCTATGCTCTCAGCACAGAGTACTTCTTTAACTGCTTGTGGCATGAATAAACCAAGTGCTATATTAGAAATATCGGGGGGGGGAAATGTGACAGGGGGACCTCTACCTTATTATTTTTGAATAAAGGGAATCAGAACTCAATGCCATGCCATTAGACATTCTCCAGTAAAATGATTCTGTTAACTTGTGAGTGATCACGCTGCTGGGGCAGGATGGGAGGGTGAGAATTGGGAAGGGGGCTGCTTCTCTCATCTCTAGCTTTAGGATGCTGTGAGGTGCACAATGCCCGCCCCCCATTCAAAGACTCAAAGTAAGGATGGCATCCATCTGTTTCATGACACAAGCATTTTTCAAAGGTTTTTCCAGGAAAGGGAGACTTTTTTTTTTAAATAATAAAAAGCCTGATTTAATGATAAATAATCATGCTCTGCCTCTGACATTAAAGGGCATCACTGTCTCAGCTCAGCGATGTAAATCATCGTAATGGACGAATCCTTTAAAAGTAACATGGAATTTAAAAATGGAAAATATGAGGACCTCGCAGGATGACTGTGAAAATCATCCGTTTATTATCTAGGTGTGCTTAATAGTCTGCTGCCTGATGAAGAATCATTTGCTAACCCGGAGGAATGGCTCGTTTTCCAATTCAATCACTCAGGCGAGCACTGCCTAGGACTTCTCTTCCTTCCTCCCACCTCCCGCCTCCCTCCTCCCCACTCATGACTTCTTTTGTCACTGTCTAGAGAGAGTCTATCACAGCCATAACTTCCATTAAAGCGTCCACTAAGCAGTTTCGGAGGAACACGGTGGGTTCACCACGAGCTGGTGCCGTCAGCAACAAATCAGCCTTTAATTGGCGAGAATGACTCATTTGGAAGGGATTATTAGCCGAATGTTAATTGATTAGTGGAACTAAAGCAATTAAAGTGAACAGAGCCTTACCCTTCTTCCACCCATCCTCAGCACAGGCATCCTTCCACCATGGGACTCGCCCCTGTTCCAGCATTCCTGGTCCACCTTGGTCCACAGAGAAATGATTTTCCTCTTTCTAGTTTCCAAAATTTTGTGAGAGGCTTTGAAATCACGAAATGGAAATTAAATAAGTGAAAAAAAAAAAAAAAAGCATCAGCCTACCACTTTGTAGGCCTGTATCTGAATGTATTGGCAAGGTTATGCTGCTGTAACAAACAACCCCAAAGTCACAGTGACTTAGCACATCAAAAATTCACTTTTGGCTCATGCTACACACTGAGTTGAGCGTGGTAGGCTGCACAGGTTGAATGCCCATGAAGCTGACCCTGCATGATAAAAGTCCCCCAAATATAATGACTTACAATAAACATTTATGTTTTGGCCATGCTATATATCAAATGTGAGTTGGGGGAGCAGACTCTGATCATCATCAGTAAGTTCTAAGGAGATAAGGAAGTTGTTTCCTACCATGAATCTGGTGGTGGAGGAGAATGGAAATGACTGTGACTCTCTGCTCGTTACCCCAATGCCTAGTGTTTTCCACAACCGAAGACAGCTAGTTTTCACCACTGCCCCCATCATTGCTGCTGCTGTTGAGGTCTGACTGTGTGCAAGACCTGCACTTATCCCTGTGTGTGCATCATCTCATTAACTTTTCACAACTCTGTAGAGGGCTTATAACTCTGCATTTCTGAAATGAGGCACAGAGTTATTAAGCAACCTGCCCTGCCCAGTGTCAGATCTAGGAAGTCGCAGAGCTGGGTTTAAACTCAAGTTTGCTTAACTCCACTGCCCATGCTTCCCCACTACACCCTACCAGTCTTGTTTAATAAGTTTCCTTCTGTCTTTCCATTCAGGCTCCCTGGAAGTGGGGTGGATATAATGCTGGCGGTTCCCAGTTCCCAACATTTACATAGCACACGAGCCAACATTTTTCTTTAATGGTTACATATTTGTTGTAATGTGTATTTGAAAAAGATATAACTGACACGGCCAAATCATGATCTAATAGATATTATTGCTTAAATTGAGGCTTAAGTAAATTTTTAAGTTTAAAAATAGTCTACTTTTAAAAGTAGGTAAATACAATAAGAATACTACACAAATGCAAGAAAAATGTGAAAATATACACAGTTAATGGAGGTTTGAAAATACTGATTTTTTTCATGTAATAAGTCAGTTAAACAGCCCAATATTTGCTAAGACTGTCCATGAGCTGGAGAATCTTCAAACATCACCTGCCTTGGGAAATGTCCATCATCTTCCTTCTAACCTGTCCGCACCTCAATGGTTAAGGACGTCCTCCTCTGGCTTCAGTAACACCTTATATAGTTTAGGACCAATCATAGTACCTAATAGTAGTTATGTAGCATGTCTGTCTTTTCCATTAGAATATGCACCTCCGCTAGACTATGTGGGATTTTATTCATCTTGACATTTACAATTCCTGGCCCAGGTAGATATTTTAAAATAAAACCACAGACTTTACTTTTGAGTGGTCTGCAATCTAATGAGAGATAAACATTGTATCAGTAGTGTTCTGCTGTAAGTAATAAGTAAAATGTCCAATTCAAATTGGCTTATAGGGAATTTACAAGCTCATTTAACTGAAAAAAAACAGAGGTAATCACAATTCAGGGAAGGCTTGGTCCAGCAGTTCAACAATTATCACCAAGAATGCAACTTCTTTCTTTCTCCTAAGGTTACCTTTGCATGTGGCCCTAAGATGGTGGCTAAAAGACCTTAGAGTTATAAGCTTCCTCATTCATATCCAACAGGGAAGAGACAGTGTTTTATTTTTCTGACTTTCCCATCGATTGTGTGGATGATCACTGTAATTAGGACACCTTCCGTCATATGCCAAGTTCCCAAGCCAATCTCTGTTTCCAAGCTGATGGACTTAGCCGGGTCACCCGTCCAGCTCTAGACCTGGAGGTGGGGTCTCTGTTCCCAGAATCCTGTGAGTCTCTAATGGAAACAAGGGGCCAGGAAGAGGAGGAGGGTAGGAAGGGTGTTGAAAGGCAGCCAGCAAATAGTCACTCCAGGCCGATAACAAGAAGCATAATCTGACTCCAGTGAATGTGAAGCATTTTGTAACTATTATTTAACACCCCCCATGTCACCTTGGAAGCGACTGCTTTGTCTTTGTCCCAACACAGGCTACCACTGCCTTTAAATCAGGTTACCAAAAAGCACAGGATGGAACTTTATGGCATCTTTCCTTAAGCTGCATTTCCCTTCTAGGGGATTTTATGTTTGTTGTGCACTCTCCGGCTCTCTTTCCTGGTTTCACTTTGCTGACAACAAAGATCATGAAAAAGCTTAATTCAGGACGCAACTCTTATGTTCTCAACTCCACGCTGAATCCTGTTTTGTTTCACCTTGTTAAAAACGTCTTCCCCCATTTATCTTTCAATTTATTTTCTGGGTGTTCTTCCAATTTAAAAATATGTTGGGATTATTTTTAGATCCTTGTCATTAGTGCTGGAGACTGTTTTCAAACAGATTTATTCTTTTCTCTCATTTGTTCAATATTTGATTCCTTATTTCAAGTGCTTTTCTCCTCTTAGGCTTTCTTTCTACCATTCTAAACACTGGGAGAAAAATGGGGCGAAAGATCAAGTCTCCATGCTTGTGGGATTTGGGGCAAACTGTATCCTGCTTTTTTTTTGGCCATGTGGTACGTAGGTTAGAGGTCACAAATTGTCAGAGCCCCACTACTCAAATGAGGTCCACAGATTTGATTTGTTCAGCCAATATGTGTTTAAAATAAATTAATATGAGTTGCTAATTTTTTTCATTGGGAGGCCTCATGTAAAACTCAGGATATTTCATATTCAAATCTGGATATAGGATCTCTTCAAAAATTTGATTTGATCTTTTGGGGTTTTTTGTTTTTTTAATTGAAGCATAATCAGTTTACAATATTGTATCAATTTCTGGTGTACAGCATAATGCTTCAGTCATACATCTTCATTTTCATTTTCATAGTCTTTTTCATTATAGATTACTACAAGATATTGAATATAGTTCCCTGTGCTATATAGTAGAAACTTATTGTTTATCTATTTTATATATAGTACTTAGTATCTGCAAATCTTGAACTCCCAATTTATCCCTTCCTATCCCTGGTGACCATAAGTTTGTTTTCTATGCCTGTGAGTCTGTTTCTGTTTTGTAAATAAGTTCATTTGTGTCATTTTTTTTTAGATTTCACATGTGAATGATATCATATGATTTTTCTTTCTCTTTCTGGCTTATTTCACTTAGAATGATGATCTCCAGGTCCATCCATGTTACAGCAAATGGTATTATTCTTTTTCATGGCTGAGTAGTATTCTGTGTGTGTGTGTGTGTGTGTGTGTGTGTGTGTATACATACCACATCTTCTTTATCCAGTCATCTGTCAATGGGCATGTACATTGTTTCCATGTCTTGGCTATTGTAAATAGTGCTGCTATGGACATTGGAGTGCATGTATGTTTTTGAATTAGAATTTCCTCCAGATATATGCCCAGGAATGAGATTGCTGGGTAAAAATTTGATTTGAAGCCACTGTCCCATATGGTAACAATTGGCTGGAGGTTTTACCATTTGGGTTTATAACCCCCAATGTAGCTACTGAGTCAGGACTCAAACTCAGCAGTGGTCTGGGCCTCTGTGAGTGAGGAGAGGGTACTGTCTACAGGTTCTTATTGAGAAAGGGGAGTGGTGCCGCTGAGTGGGAACAGTCTGAGAGTCTGTCCAGAGGCAGTGCCTATGACACTGACCCCCCGTGCTGCCAGCTCATGTCATGTAATGGTTAGGCTTCTGCCTGGATGTGAACCCACATTCCACCATTTGGTGATTATGTCACCATTGCTTCCTCCAAGTCTCCATCCTTGTTGGTAAAATAAGGACAGTATAAGAATGTATCAACTGTATCGTTTTGAGAATTGAATGAATCCATGAGTTGACAAAGCGTTTAAGCACAGCTGATCATCCAGCAAGGAAAGCCTCGTGGAGGTTGCTCATCTCTCTCTCCATCATCACCATTCTTATTAATACTATCATTTTGGATCCATTTTAATTTTTCATACTAGTTGTTTCCTTTCCCTGATTTCCTTTTTCCTTAGTCACCTTTCATTTTATTTAGCACATTTCATGGCATCCTTGCAGACTAGATGTGGTCAGTATTTGCATGGCTTACAATGGCCACTGACAGCCCAAGTGTTGGGTCCCAGCTCATACTGCAAGCCAGGATATGGAGTTTGAGAAATACCATCTTGATTTCTGCTATTTGTTAAGAAGACCAGAAGCCACTAGCCTCTTTTGACTATTGTTGGCCCCCTGAGGAGGTCCTAACTCTTAAAATCCTGGCCAATGTCCAATAAAACAAACTACCATTTGCCTCCAAGGTCACTGGTTAGCAGCACCATTTGCCTCCTGCGGGAAGCCCTCGAAGTGTTGCTCTGCCCATCTAAGTGGGGAACCACACCTGCCATGAGGATTGAGGAACTGAATCCAGATTCCAAGGAACAGCCTCAGTTTTCCACTATGATACTGTGTTTCTGGGTAAAGAATCTTACAAAAGGCTGCCATGTCTCTGTTTTCACCTCGAGAGAAATCTCCACAGGCTTCGTAGTTAAGATCATGGGCTGTGGAAATGCAGACAGGAGCTCAAACCCCAGGCAGATCATTTGTAGCTATGTGATCTCAAGCAAGTAACTTAACACCTGAGATAGGCCTCAGTTTTCTCATCTGTAAATAGGAGATGATACCAATTTCTACCTCGTGGGATTAGTGTGAGAATTAAATGAAATAATGTTGCAAAGCGCTGAGCACAGGGCGTGGAGAACCAAGGCTACAAAACCGCTTGGTTATTATGGCCGACGATACAAATGGTGGAAACAACAGGTTCCGTTTAACACACATTTACCCCTCCCTCCCTCGCCCCTCCCTTCCCTTCTCTTCCCTTTCTTCCTCCCTCTTCCTCTCACGCTGTGGAATGGCACTGGGATTAAGAGGTAGAAGGAAGACTTCAGGACAATAATTGAACTGTTTTGGACTTTTCTGGGAGGAAGCGCGAAGGTATGTCAGCAGCTTCACCGTCACCTGGAAGCTGGTTAGAAATTCACCCTCTCAGACCCCACCCAGACCTCCTGAGGCAGGAACTACATAGATGGACATGACCAGTCTGTGGTTTAATAAACTCTGCCGGCCATTCTGACGTCTGCTCAGTTGAGAACCACCAGCTTAAGTGAAAGTTTTAATGCTGCTAACATTGAATCTGGTTGAGTTTTGCTTTTTTTGATTCTTTTTCCCCTGCCCTTACTTAATTCCAGGTCAACCTAGTTAGAACCAAATTTCTCCCTATCTTTTCCAGCAATTTTTCTTTGTGATAAAGATGTGTCTTCACTTTCCATTTTTTTAGAAGCCAGTAAGGTGTGAAGTGTGATCGGCCTTTGACAGCTTCAGCAGGAACTCATCAGGAGTCCAGGTCGTATCCTGGTGGGGAGAGGCTTGCCTTGATTTTGGATGGCAGGTGAATCTGTCTCAACAGCTAAGCTGGGTGCTAGGCGGCAAGAGAGGATACCTGGTAACAGTTATGTGTATGGATATTTGGTTTCTTTCAGGCAAGTACGAGTTAGAAACAAAGTTTCATTTGAGGTTACTTGAAGGAATCTTGGGACCTGCGTATGTTTTTGACTGTCTCTCCTTCCTTCTTGCAAAAAGAATGTGACATGACATCCAATAAAAGACAGAAATAAAGTAAAAGTATGAAAGTAAGAGGGGAAAAGAATAAGAGACTCATGATGAAGGGACAGATCAGTTGTACCAGAAAACCTCAGCTAAGCAGAGCTACTTTAACTGAGCACAGAATGAATGTCAGAGGCTCCTGGCTGCAAAGGCAAAAAGAGAAACATGATGAGTCACAGAGCCCTCGTTCTCTAATAAGAAAGCAGGCACATTCATCAGGAAAGACAAACTATTTCCTAGCACCAGATTCTAAGGGAAATTTATCGTGGAGGACCTTACATAAGGTACATGAGTATGTATATTTAACACAGATCTCCAGTGTTAGCCATGGGATTTATCTGCCTTTTAGGGAAGTAAATTTCAGAACTCAGCAGGTTGACAGTGTCTCTTCAAATTTACAGTGTCAATGTGCAGTAAAGCAGCTGCTTCCCATACCACGTTTTACTGGACCGTCTATCAATATTTGATCAAATTGGGCCAAAGTTTCAAACTGCCCTTAAATTACACCCAGAGAAAGTGCTTGTACATGCAGAATGCCTGAGTGGGCTTCAAAATTGAGTCCTTGTGAGCTGCAAGCATCTTTAAAAAATATATCTACACCATTTTCTCCAGTCCCCATCTTTCCTTAGAATGCTTATAATGTAAATCTGCCTGCAAAATCCATAGTTGCTCATAAAAATGCCAAGCACATTGACTCCTTTCATATACAGGCACCCAGGTTTTTGATGCAAAATTGCGTACCTCACTGCACAAACATCTAATTGTACACACATCTAACGTGAATAATATTGTTCGCAGAATATACATGTTTGAGTAAAATAAGAGTTGCTTTGAGTGAGCCTAAAGGATCCATTGAGATGGTAAAATGTCATCTTTGCTCTGCCTACATCTTCAATATTTGTGTGGAATAATTACATAAATAGGTCCGATGATTTTATTATCACAGAAATGTGTCATTTGTTATCACTTGCCTTCTTGTCTAAACTGGATTTCCAGGGCTCTCTTGGAAAATACACCTCTCGTCTCCTCTGAATGCCCCCAATTACTCCCATTCCATCCAAAAGTGAATTCTTACCACCTGGGAATGTTTCTCCTCCATCCTAAAACACTCTGCTCCTTATTCGTCAGACCTCAGGAAGGAAGCCTCCTTGTAATTATAAAACAGACTTGTCGGAAGACGTGCTGCTTTGTGGATGTGCTGTTTTTCCTGAACATGTAATAACCTTTGAATGTCCATTGTGAAGCACTCGGGGTTGGTGTTCATGAATCTTTGAGATCGGCTCCTGTCCTTAAACAGTCACTGGTACAAACGAGAGAGGCTTTATCCTGATGGGAAAGAACAGATACTACAGGTGGAGGCAGACTTTTATCCAAATATTCTTCCTCTGAATTGCCAAGTATTAAGGTCTCAATGTAAACCTCGAGGCTGAGAGATCTTTCCTCCTTTGGTGTCCTGAATATTAATCAAATGGTTTTGTAATTTACGTTTTTAGCCTTTACACAGTGGTACGTTGTATTCAGAAAATTAGATGTTTGAGGTGTTGGAAGGCGTGACAGTGACATTAATGTAAAGCTATCCTCGTTCACGTTTTAGTTGCATTATTGTAGTTCGTCTCGTTTTTTGTTTTGTTTCGTTTTTTTACTAGTTATCAAGTCGTCATGGTTCAAATGTCATTTTTGTTCCTTAGCATTAACAATAACAATAGCACAAGTGGGTGGAGTGAACATTTAGTGTCTGACCAAACCTGTGGGAAGCAGGAATATCAAGGAAATGTCTTCTTTCTGGGGTTCGCAAGGATTTTGGAAATTTTTTGCTGTTAATGAAGAGGCGAATTGTCCACTGAAAAATAGCACATTGGCGAACAATCTGTGAACATTCAATGCGGGGAATCTGACGAGGGTATTTTCCTGTGTGCCCTCTGTTTGCACCATTAGTGTTAAATGTCTGTCAGCCTTTCCATTGTAGTCACTGTTTTTCTGGGATTTATTACTCAGCTCTGAAAACTGGCTCGAGGCTACAAATTGCCATAAAGGGGAGACCATTTGTTTTTTTGTTTTTTTGGTTTTTTTTTTTTTCTTACTGAAGTAGTGTGGGTGGGAAGGAAAGAGAATTCATTCCATTCTTTTATTTTTTGAGTGAAAAAGAAATATGGCTGTAGTTAAAACTAGAACACATGGTTTGATATTTTACCAAAATAAATAAATACATCAATAATTATCTTATCTTAAAACTGTTAGATAATGTAGAGGGGTGATTATTGTGGGTCAGGCCAAAACTTCATATTTTTAGGGGAAACCACATCATATGCTGTCCTTTTAATCTGGCTTTTCCTGATTTGTGTTTTAAGGGAAATTTCTTTCATTGGATAAACTTATTTTGTGCCTCAGAACCAGGTATATGTGATGATAGGGTGCATAATCTTGGCAATTAGTCCCTGACCTCAAAAAGCTTGTGGTCCAGGTGGGAAAAGAGCATTAAGCCAGTGATTTCCTAACATTTTGTACCCTGCAGGTAAGTGTTAAGCATGCAACTCTAGAATATGTATATTATGCATTTATCATATGCATGTGCCACTGGCCAAGTAAAAAATGTGCTTCATTAATACATGTACAAAGTGGAAATTTTAAAAGATTGAGATATAAATAATACATTTATATTATATATTAGTATATCCAATATATTATCTGTTATGTGTGGATCAATATATAATAATTTTTATGTTTTATAATTTAATTTTTATATTTATATACTTTTATATAAAATTGTATGTAGATAATTTTGTCTGTCTTAATTTTTTTTTAACTCTGGCTTTTATTTTTAAAAATTATATAGTGAGAGCAAACTGATTGAATATAGTTAGTAATTTTTACAGATCTTATTTATAACTTCATGACACATTGACTCAGATGTCTGGCTGTAAATTTTCTGTGGTGGTTGTCATTGTTGCTTGGTTTAAATGACGGTCTTAGCTGAGACACCACACAAAAACGTGTAAATCCAAATGGATTACGCTTAGGTGATAAAATCCACCTACACAGGCACAGCTGAGCTGCTCTACCTGGGGACAGGCTAGAATCCAAGGAAGGAGTAAAGGGTCACATCAACTCTTCACCTCAGTGAACCTCTCCTCCCCCTTCAGAATAGATTCTATGTATAAATTATATATGTGAATTATCAAGCATACCAATAAAATGAATACCTTTGAGCCCACCTTCAATCTAATAGAATATTATAAATGCTGCTAAGTTTCTTGTGTGATCCCGCCCCAAGTCCTATGCACCCTGCCACCTGCGGCAGCCACTAACATGCATTGAGTGTTGATAATTCCCTTGCTTTCCTTTATACTTTGCATGTGGGTGTATCTGCTACAACAGCATATTATGTGACTTGTTGCACATGCACGAGAAGGCAAGTACCAAAATATTCATAGTAACAGAATTCATATTAGCCAAAAAATACTAGGAACCACCAAATGTCTGTTAATAGGGAAATGTAACAATAAATTGTGTCCTTGTCGTGCAATAGAATACCATATAGGCATGAACCTGAATAAACCACAGCTCTGTGAATCACATGAGTGAACCTTAGTAACAAAAGTAAGTTACAGACTGTATAGTATGGTAATATTTTCTTACAAAGTTCAGAGTAGAAGAAGCATTCCTTTTTCTTAAGGAATTCTGGAAAGTAGGAGTTATTGTGATATGTGCCAATGTTTTAATGTTGGAAAGTAATTTATTACATTTAAAAACCACTGTGTATGCCAAATAAAATGTGTCTTTGGATGAAGTCCTTCCTGGGAGCTCTTTGCTTCTGACCTCTGTTCTGAGGCCTTAGATCAACTCTTGTTTTGTCATCCTCACGGGGTAAGAGGTCAGAACTGTCTTGCTTTGGTATCTTTTCAGACCTAGGGGTCTGGATGGGGATTTAAACTAAAGGCTATAGAATATAATAGTAAGGATGAGATGACTGTGAGAGCCAGGCCGTTCGAAGTGAGGATTCTAACTCAGGAAACCAACAAACTGAGATCAAATACATCAGAATCCAAGAAGTAGTCAACAGCTGGTCACACAACAGGTGAGCTGCAAGTCAGGTTGGCGACTGTGGCGGTGCTAAGTGAGGGATTCTGCCCAGCATCCAGGCACCGCGCCCCCAGGAGAGAGATGAATTGCTGTGATGTTAGAAATTCGCACGTGTTAAGTGCTCATCGTGCTCCAGTTCTGTGGCCCCTCATTTAACCCTCATGACCACTCATGAGGCAGGCAGCACTATGGATGTTGCCGTTAGTCCCATCTTATTAATGGGAACACAAGGCACAGAGAGAACAAAAGGTTTCCCAAAGCTACGCCACCAGAAAGTGGCACAGTTAAGATCTAGACTCCGGCAGTCTGCCCCAGAGTTCTCCCTGATAGTTCTTCACGATGCTAAACCACCTCCCTCTGAACGGTTGGGTTTTGGTAAAGATGCATCCACAGTGAAGTTGCAGATGACACCGTTCTTAAGGTTTTCAGTTTCACTAAAAGTGGAGCACTGACTTAAGAAATAATCAGCCCAGATCTTGTGTAGCAGGAAATTCACAGTTTCATCTTTCAAAGAGAAAATTCTAACTCGGTCGGCCAAGAAGCCGAGATCAAACACAGCAGTGGCCAGCAAGAGCTGACAGAAGGTTTTCTGGGCTCCCAGTCAATTTTGTATTCTGGTGGCCCTTAACCATCAGCTCCATCAACTCTAATTGGATAAAGATATTTTTAAATGGGTCACAGTATACAAAAAAACTTCTCTCTAAAGTCAATGAACATTGCTTTTCTAAAATAAAAATCCCATTGTTTCTTCTGGCTGTAAAAGGAATACACGTACATTGTGAAGCTTAAGGAAGAGATTGAAAATCACCCACAGACATCACCACTGGTAATATTTGATCTAGGCCTTTTCAAAAGCCTTTTCTATATAGACATATACAATATAGACAGTACAGTTACACAGAGGATGGTGTAACACAATAGGGTTATATAATCTGGTTTTTCCTTGATATTTATGATGAATATCTTTTTCTATCAGTAGGTAAAGATGCATATAAAAAATTTTAATGGTTATAAATATTCCATTGTATGGATGTACCGTATGTACTTAACCCTATTGCTGGACATGTAGTTGTTTTTTTTTTTTTATTAATTTTTCCTATTCTAAATAACGCTGAGATGAACATCCTTGTATTCGCACCCTTGTGCATTTGTCTACTTATCTCCTTGTGGCAGAATCCCAAAAGTGGAATTGCTAGAGGTCATGCCTATTTTAAGGTCTTTGATACTTAGTGCCAAATTGCCCTAAAAGGGAACATGTGTTAACTAGCACATAAAGGGCTTGCTCACTGGGATTAATATTCACTAGCTTTGACGGAGCGCTCGCAGTCTGTCACGTCTGGGGCCTGGAGGTCCCCTCTGATGTAAATCAAAACATTTGAGTTAACGACGTTCAGCCTTGTCAGTCACCCACAAATTATAGGAGGCCTCCTCTGTCTTTGTCAACAACAAAAAGGGAAAAATTACTCCAAAATGGCATAAAAATTAGGAACCAGACAAGTAGTCACTGAAAGAAGACGAGTGAGACGACAGTGAAAGAATCTCAGAGCAGCGGAGTGCATCAGGTGGACTTGACTTGTTGGGCTTAGACAGAAAGGCTCCTAGCATCGGACTCCTGAATGCAGGGGCAAGCACCCAGGGGCAGGCACAGAGAAGGTGCTCGCTGCACGCAAGGGAACTGAAAAGTGCGCAGGGTTGAGACGATCAGCTACGTGAAGGGGAATTGTGGTCTTCAACCAGGTGGCTAGGTGGTAATTCACTTAAGTCTTAAATTGTGTACATTCTTCTCTGTGGAGATTTCTAATCTCCAGATTTTGCATTCTGTGGCACCCCTCGGGAGCAAGGGCAAGAGAATATGTTATGCAAAAGAGGCAAAGATTTTGAACGGTAGAGGCATTATCTTTGTTTCTGAGAACAGTCTCGGTTGTAGAAAGGCAAATGATCTGTCTGCAGTGGGGTTAGTAAAACACCTAGACATACAAACTCAGAATGTGTGATGTGAACCTTTACAGATCTCTCAAAGGAAAGGATAGAGGTACAGGTCTGAAGTGTACAAGCTGGTATTTCTAGAAACTAGTGTGGGCTCCTTTTTTTCTGCTGTGATCTATTCACTCTGTGCATTTTTTGACAAACTCCTCCAAGAGGAAACAAAGCATCTTTAGCAGGCTAAAGTCCAACAAATGTCAAATTCCGAACAACATCACTTTGTGTCTCTATTTAACATTAGAGCGGATGGCTTTTTGACAGGTTTATAGCTGACGAGTTCTATAGCCAGTCATGCAGGACAATTAGGTTTGAGCTAATTTGGTGAATCAACTTGATGTTCTCCCATGGTCCCCGTGGCCTTCGTGAGCGTATGTGCTCAATTTTCTGCTGGAGGTCAAAATAAGCTTTGAAATTTGGCTAATCCCATCACATCCACAGGACCCGTCTGGTGGAATAATCTTTGGACATCAGCTCTTGACTGATGCCAAAAATAGGAGGAACCACTTGGTAATATCATTAGGACCATCCTTCAGGCCCTCTGTAGGCTCTGAGATTGGCTTCCAGAGGCCAGCAATTGCCTTGTGAGCACTTGAATAATTTTGTGGTGAGGGAAGCAGAGAGTTCATTCTGGAAGCATTTGGGGGTCAGACCCCGGGGAAAAATTACTTCTCATTGTTGGATTCGGTTTGAGAGGGATTTGTGAGAACTGATGGGGAGGCGTAAAGATTTCCTGAGTTTTCCCGCACGCCCTGAGTAATTTTTCCAACTCCCTGCTTCCCGGATGCCTGCTAGCAGAATCACTCAGTGCCTGGGCTCAGGTCTGAGAAAGCCTGGGTATAAATCCCGACTCTGCCACAGTCTCATCACTGAGCAAGACTGAGCCAGTCACTTAATTCCCCTCTGTGACTTGCCTTGCTCTGGGAAATGCAGATAATAATTCATACTTCACAAGGTTGTACTGGAATTAAATGTGACAATACCTACGAAGGGCCATAAACAGCACCTGGTATATGGTAAGTTTTCTATTGACCGTAGGCTAGTAAGCTTTGAGAGCTCCCCACACCCAGAAAGTTATACAAGTTGGTTAATCCACATAAGTGAAGTAAATACTGTGATTTGCATTGACAGCTGACATTATTTCCTCTAAAATTATTAGCAGAAAGGATATTTCATCATCAGACAGTAAAACTGATTTCCCAGATCGAGAATCGTCATTTTGACAGCTGGGAGCTCCTTGTATGGAGGATGGGTGGAACGCAGGTGGCTTACTGGACCGTGACCTGGGTTTGCCGAGACTTCATTTATTCATTCCACACACACTCACCGAGTGCCTCCTTCTGCAGGCAGGTGTCAGTGTGGGATGTGGAAGGAGGAGGGCAGTTTGGAAACAGGCGAGCTCTGTCATTTACTACCCATGTGAGCAAGTCACCTCACCTCTCTGAGCCTCAGGATCCTCATCTTTAAACCAAGATACATGTGACCTGCCTTGTCACACTGCCTGTGAGGGTTAAAGGAGACAGTACCTAGGAGGAGCCTAGATCAAACTGTGGTGCAGAAAAGGTGCTCAGCAGATACTGTTTTTATTCCAAGAATCTCCTTTAGTCTCTCTCTCCAGGGACCAAAACCTTTGAATAGTGAGCAGATGCTCGTGGTAGCCTTGTGGACAACAAAGTCTGAAGCACCTAGCATAGAACATGAGACACGTGACATTCTCGATAAATATGTCTTAAATGAACCAATAGATGAATGACTTGCTTGAGCTCAGTTTACAGTAATAACACACTAAATCAGCACATGGCAGACAGTGGATAGAAATGGCTAGGAGCACGGACTTTGAAGCCAGATGGAATGACGTTCAAATCCAGGCTTGCCAATACTTGCTAAGTGTCCTTGGACAGCTTACTTAATCTAAGGTACAGTTTCTTTATTTGCAAATTATGTGTAGTAATAGCTATGTTAAAGGGTCAATAGCTTATAAGTGGTTGATAGATACTAGCTTTTATTATAATCGTTGCAACATAAAGTGTTTATACTATACTGACAACAAGCATCTTTTTCATGCCAGGAGCTGTGCTGGGGATAAAAATGAACAAGATAGACAAGGTCCCAACCCTCATGCTGCTGACATGCTGGTCAGTGAGACAGACAATACCACAGACAGACAATATCATTCCTGGGAACATAATAAAAGAGAAAGCCGTGGTTGGGAGTGGGTAGGTTATTTCAGAGGAAAGGCTCCTTTGAGGAGGGACTTGTAAGCAGAGTCTCCAGGAGCCGAGCATATCAAGACTGGAGGATGGAGACTCCTAGGCTGAGAGGACAGCCAGTGCTAGGGCCTTGAGGGGTGAATGCTGGCACCGGAGTTCTCAGAATACTGGGAACAAGGAAGAGTAGGGAAGAGGATGGCTCACGATGAAGTCACGATGAAGGTACTCAGGAGCCCGCTTCTGTAGGACTTTTTAGGCCAGGATATAATGTTTGGATTTTATTTCCAGTGTGATAGCAAGCCGCTGCCAGGCCTTACACAGATGGGTGACGTAGGCTGATTTCCTTCTCAAGGTCATTACTCTGCAGGTGTGATGATTAAGGGGTCAGAAGGGGTTGAAGGAAGACAAGTTGGCAGGCGCCTATCCAGGGGGAGATGCTCATCATTGGGACAAAGCGGTTGGCAGTGGAGAGGAAGGTAGGAAGGATGGACGCTGGATGTGGTTGGAGACGAAACCACAGGATGGATTAGTGAGACAGAGAGAGCGGCTCACTCGGCTCCTGCGAGCCTCCTCCTCACAGCCTTGAGGGCTCACGTTGGCATTCCTTACCTTCTAGTTGCTTCTCCTCTCTCCCCTGGGGTTTGCTGCCGGGGCTCCCTGGTCCCTGTCGAGGCCAGTCCTCTAGTCCCCTGTGAGACTGAGCTAGGATGTCAGGGGCTTTGGCCCCGGCTCCTGGGAGATATGAAATCAGCAGTGATTCAAGCAAAGAAGGAAAAAAGGCAACCCCAGCAAAGACCGCTTTCTGAAATGAGTGGCTGTTTGTTTTTTGCTGTTGCTTTTGTTTTTAATTCAATATTTACATGGACCCTACTTAGTGTCATAAAAGCTTTTAAGGAAACTTGCTGTAAAAGCTCAAGGGACAGTAAGATGCAAGGCAATGAATGTAACATACAAGACAGGAACCAAGAAATATAGTGAGTCCTTCTTGTGACATATTAATTGAAATATTATTTCCTTATAGGAATATAATATGATGGCAAGATTCATTGATTTATTTAATTCAACACACATTGGCTGCTCATGTTTTGCTCTGCGTTAGGATATGGGGTAAACAAGGCAGACAATTGTCCTGGCTCTCATGGAGCTTATAGTTTAATGGGAGAAGAAATTTCAAAGAAATTCAATAAAGTAAAGCAGAATCCATTGGTTTCACAACACAGAAGTGGCTACTTGTGGGCCGGCAAAGTGACTGACAGATACATCAGGAT
Organism: Camelus dromedarius; assembly: GCF_036321535.1. Lineage (NCBI taxonomy): Eukaryota > Metazoa > Chordata > Mammalia > Artiodactyla > Camelidae > Camelus > Camelus dromedarius. Next base: position 6,722,179 of record NC_087453.1, on the reverse strand, counting down.
CATTTTAATTTTTATGATTATTTTTAGTATCATTTTTAAACTATAAAGATTTGAGAGTGTAGAATCAAATCATTAGCATCAGATGGATTTTCCTGAGGGCTGATTCATAAGTATATGTTTTATACTAGCAGGAGGTTTACTTTTTAGTAAGTTGTGTAAATTACTAAAACTACTGGCACTTAATATGCGTATACAGAGTATTCACTTAAATATAAAATACGTTTATTGGTCGTTAGAAAAGATACTTCACAAGTCGTCCTTCAGTGCCATATTCCCAAGTAAAATTTTACTCCGAGTGTATTAAGAATTCCACCTCTAGCGCAGAGGAAAAGATCAAGCTTCCTGTTTTGCACAGAACAAATGAAGTAAAAATTTATGGTGTTACATCTACGTAATTTGACCGACGTTTACCCAGGACTTCACGTGAGGTTCGCGGGGTTGTTTTTTCTTCACTGAAGTGATTCCATTCCCTTATCTGGTTTTTGCTTTTCTTGATGTAATGAGCATTAATTAAGCATCTGCTTTGCACCAGATACCGTGATGGAAATGAGCAAGCTGTGTTCTGTGATTCTGTCAACGATGTCTAAAAGTCGTTTTAAAATTACTTTTATTTTTCGTATTACAATAGTAATATGTATCTGGAAATCCACATTCAAATGTACCTTTAGTAATACGAATGTATTTGTATATGTGTGTATGTATGTATATACCTGTTCTCTTTCTAAAATATATATGCATACACATAAAATTTTATGTGTGTATGCATATACATTAGAGAGAAATAGAGTATACATAAGATTTAAAATAAGTAAAAATTCACTCTAATTTGTACATTATGCATATTATGTATAATAGAGGTTGTTTTTTTATATATTATATATAATAATACGATATATGTGTTTGTAATATACATATTATATAAGCATATATTTTACATTATATATGATATATAATATGCTATATATTTATACCAAATACATATTTATATACATTATATATTATAATATTATATTACATACATTTTTTATATGTGTAGATAGACATCTTTCTAACGGGATCAAATTGCTTATATCTGTTTTATTTTTGCTTTTTTCATTTAAAGTTTCATAAGTATCAGTTTAGTCATTAAATTAACAGCTGCTGAGTATGCCACTGTTTGAATATATAGTGCTATAATGTATTTAATTAAGTATTAGCATACAACAGTTCTCCTAATGTTGGACACTTGAATTGCATCTATTTTTTTCCTCTGATAATTCCCATTATCATGAGGAACATTCCATGAGCTCAGTCAGGACTGTTTCCTGATGGTAACTTCCCAGATGCAGCCTTGCAGGTTAGGTCTCCCCGACTATTGCCATCACATATTTACAGTCCCTCAGTGATGTCCCAAGGTGGGCCCATGAGAACAAGAACTCAGCAAGCAGAGGCAGAAATGGGGTTTGCATTTTCTATCATTAAGCCAGGTTAGTCTGCAAAGAAAGCATTCTTTTGTAAGAAGGTGAAATAGCAAGTCAAATTTGTGCTTATAAGCAGAAAGACTGGTTAGTGTTTCATAGTTCCTGCAGCATCTTCTGTTGCAAGACAGTCGCTCAAGGACCTAAGACTCCAAATTTAAAAAAAAAAAATTGCTTTGAAACTAAGTAGCCTTTAGATCAGGGAAGTTTCTTTAGATATTCAAATCAACTCCCAATCAAACTATTTCCTAATTAAGTGTTTTTATTTACTTTCTTCAAGGCTTGGGGCTGTTGATCAGACTTATTTTTAGGGACGTGTTCCTATGGGTCTTAGAGGATATGGATTTTGATCTGCTTAACGGCAGGGGGTTACATAGTGGATCTCTCCTATTGTGCATTCTATGAGTAAGGCTTTTGCCTTGAATAAACCAAAATTCCCCTCTCACCCCTGTGTGTATAAATAGACTTGTTATGGACATGCCTGGTGCTGGGCAGTGCCCAGGTGCTGGGGCAGGCAGCTGCCCACAGGACTTGCCTGAAAACCCCCTAAGATGCAGCAGGTGCCCACATGCAGAGCAGGACGTCTGTCAGGACAGAATGCCTGGCACTGCTTCATTGGGTCTCCATACACACCCTGCTAAACTCACTTTGCCACTAATCGTTCACTCTGCTGACAGCTCATGTGCTTTCAGCTCAGGCTGCATATTTGTATAATGCAGGGTCATGCTTGGGGAGAGAGTGACAGTCTGCCCTGCGCCAAAAAGGAACTGGTGAGAATTCTAAAGCTGTATCAAAACCTACTTGCTCCTCCTTAAGTTTCTTTCTGGGTATTCCCACCAAGAAGACGACTTTGGGTTTGAGAAGCAGAAACTGGATATCCCAGCCAACTTCTGTCTTACATGAAACTTGGTTTTCTTTCCAGGGATGGGTGTCACTGACATTTATTAAGTACCTACCACTCACCAAGCCCTTTGCTAGGCATTGTGTCTGCCTTTTCTTGCTGAACCCTCTCCCCACCATGGGCATTTATCATCTCCATTTCATCAGAGATGAAACTGAGTCTGAAAATGGTGAGAAAATTCCTTAGGAAAAAATACAAAACACCTGCCTCTCATTTAGGGGCCTCCCCTTGCCTACTTCTCTGACTTTGTCCTTTATCCATCTTTTTCTTAGTCTAGCCATACTGATTGCTTTTAGGTATGCAAGTTTTTTCCTGCCCCAGGACCTTGGCACTTGCTATTCCTTGTGCCTTCTTCTGCTCTGTTCCTGGCCTACATCTAGTGGGATGTAGTTTTCCCACCATTTCAGCAACTTCACCTTGGGACCAACCTGGAGCACCTGATTAAAAATACTTCCTGTTCCCCAGTCTCCCTTTATCATCCTAGAGGACTTTCCACTCTGAAATTAGCCCACTCCCCTTGTTCTTTCATTTGTTTGTGGGAGTATTTCTTAACAACAAGAGTAGGTATCCTTATCTCTCTCAATTCTGTTTTGTCAACACCTGGCACAGGGAGGTGTTCAGTAAATATGTTTTAAAGAACAAAAAATTTTAACAAATATTTACAAAGCACCTGCTATGTGTTTGGCACTGTTCTAGGCCCCAGTGATGCAGCAGTGAACTAAACAAATAAAAATCCTCACTCTAAGAGGGAAAGACAGATATTAACAAAAGAATCTATAACATCTGAGAGTGATGCACACAAGGGAGGTAATGGTGTTGAGTTAAAACCAGCTGCTCTCAGATAAGGCCTGGCTGACAAGGTGACATTGCCAGAGACCTGACTGAAGTAAAGGATCAAGTCATGCAGATGTCTGGGGAGAGGGGTGGAGTGTGGGGAAGTATTTCAGGAATAAGAAATAGTCAGTGCAAAGGTCCTGGGGCAGAGGTGTATTGGTGAGTTTGAAACAGCACAGAGACAGCATGGCTGGTGTGGAAGCAGTAAATGGCTAAGTGGTAGGAGATGGAGCCAGAGGGGACAGCAGGGAGTGGTACAGGCAAAGGCATGTGCACCTTGATACAAATTTCAGCCTCTACTGTGCATGCAGTAGGAAGCCATTCTGAGCCAAGAGGAGACATGGATAAATGAATAAAATTACACAGCTTGAATCATCCAGTATGCCAGGATGAAACCGGGCTCTCTGAGTCCACAGCCCGCTCCCCCATGCGGTATCTGTCCCCACCCATGCGTTCTTGTGTGTTTTAAAAGCAAGGCTCACCCCTCTTTTTGAAGCCGGGTTTTGAAAGCTCAGCCCTGAGCTGGTGTCAGGGTTTGTTTTGTCTTCTTGTCCTGTTTATGTGGGGCATCAGTGTCCACCTTCGGAGCCACTGACCCCCTGCCCAGGTGACTCGGGCCATCTTCCAGCTGATCACAGAGTGGGGCCCGACTGCACCAGCCGCGCCGCCCTCCTGAAGCGGCAGCGGCGGCGTCTGCTCCCTCTCGGAGTTTGACGCCCTGCACCTGGCACGGGGCCAGGCGAGAGTAAACTGGGCCCAGGGTTCCTGCTGTTGTTCTCTGTCCACACAGCGGCTGCTTTCATTGCTGTGCTGTGAACCTGATCTCCCGGTGTTGTCAGTCAGCCTTCTCTCCTCAGACACCAAGGGGAAATGAAGTTGGTTAGTCTCTGCAGTAAACAGAGCCACCTCCCAAGTACCCGCCCAGCTCCTTGCAAACTGACTACCAGACAGTGGACTGGAAGTTTTGCATATTGTCTTAGTGAGAACTCTGTTTCAAGAGATTGGAGAGCTGATTGGTTTAAATCAAAAAGATTAACTTTGGGTCCACGTCTGCAAAGGCCAGGGATGCCTTGGCTTTGATCAAGCTGGATGTGAGGGTTCAAAACGCATCATCAGAACTAGGTCTTGTTCTCCCTTTCTGCTCTCTTCTGGATGTCTCCCATCTCAGGGTGCAGCAAGACGCCAATAGACGGTTCCATCTTAACACCTCAGAACTCCAGGGTTCCTTTTTCCCATTTCTAGTAGACACCTTGGAATTGAGTCTCCTTAGCTCTGATTGGTTCATCTACTCAGACCTAAAACAATGCTTTTGTCCAGGGCAATACGATGCCGATTGGGTTCTTCCGGGTCATGTATGCAACTTGGCACCAGCCCAGGAGTTAGTTCATGGAAACTTCAAAGACCAACAACAGAAAAGGGGTAGTTTCTCAAGGAAGATTGGGGTTAAAATACCAGATACTGAGTAGGGGAAACCAGTAGATGCCAGTTCTCACATTCTCTTAGTTAAGCCTCAGAGATCCCTGTGGCGTAGTTATTAGCCCATTCTGCAAATGGAGAAGGTGAGGTTAACTCAGCCAAAAGTATACAGCTGGTAAATGACAGAGGCAGGATCTGAACGTGGACTTGTCTCTCTCCAAAACCCATGATCAGGGGTCTCCTTGTACTTGAGAGAGGAGGTAGAGGGTGAAAACAGGATCAAGCTGATCCCTGAAACCCACTGCCCAAAAGCAGCCCTACTGGCATTTGCTTATTTAAAATAATTACAGTTTCTTTCATGCACTTTGGAGGAAGTTTTCCAGGTAGTTTGATTATCATGGTGAGTCACTCTTAGCAAGTACAAAGAGGAATGTTCTGAAATTATCCTGGAAGGAAAAATGCCTCTCCTCCATTGTACCATATTACCCACGTGTACAGAAAATCCATATGCTCACAACATGCTCTTATGTAAATGTGTGGAGGCGTGTTTTAAAAGCATGTATATTCATATCCTCTGTGTGTATGCATATAAATATAGGTATTTATCCCTCAGCTAGATTCATATGCATCCAGTGACTTGAACATTAATTACAATCTCCTCAGTGTGGAAAAATATTTTCCCTTCTATCATGTTCATTTTAGGATCATCTGAAGTTCATCTTGGTCGTGGTCACTCAATTATCTGGCAACATATGTCCTTTAATTGTTAGATTGTGTACACATTTTGGCTTTAGTTTTCTGAACCTCCTTCTCTCTTATTTTTTATTTCTAACAAGAAAAATTAATTGCATTGTACTAGGCATATATATAATCTCAATATATTCCAACAGCAATGCTTTGAAGGAAACATGACTGTTAATCATTATTATTATTATTATTATTATTATTATTATTATTATTATTATTATTATTATTATTATTATCGATGAGGAACTTGAGGCTCAAACAATTTGCCTGATGAAATTTGTAGGACATCTGGTGGAACTGGGACTCAAACTTGGGTTTCTTTTACTTTAAAGCAAAGTTTTTCTACCTAGGAACTACTGACTTTTAGCTAAGGTATTAACTACCGTACTGTTAGGGAAGTTAAGAAGGAAAAAACAAATGGGAGCTCCAAGTCTTCGAGGCTTCCCAGGAGGCTAAAGTGTCTACTGGGGATCTGATGGAAAATTTGCAGAAATCTATCAGTAGCATAGATACTTACCTTTTGATTCAATGATTCCAGTAGAAATTCTGGTGAAAATGTGCCAGGATGTAAATATAAAAATATCCGATACAGTATTATTTGTAGTAGAGGAAGTTGGGGCTACCTAAATGTAAGAAATCAGTTAAATAAGAGTGTGCAAATCCCATGGACTGTAATGTCAAGATTTCTTTAAAAGGATGCCGAAGCTGTACATGTAAACACATGAAAAGGTAAAGGAGATATATTTTAAATGAAAAAAAAATTACAAAGGGTAGCATAATCCCAATTGGGGGGGAAAAAATCAGCCTTTGGAGTCAGGGTGAGTGTATATATGTTGGATTATACACAGAAAATTGCTGGGAAAATATAAACCAAGCTGATAGCCGTGATTACCTCTGGGAAATTTTTATTCTAGGGAGAGGCATGTTCAATTATACTTTACTCTGTGCGTGTCAAAATGGGGTAGTTTTGCCCCTTGGGGTACATATGGGAATGTCTAGGTATATTTTTGGCAATGTCTGGACATACTTGGTGGTGGTGGCTGGGTGAGGCTGTGCTGGCCTCTCATGGGTAGAGACCATTGATGCTGCTAAGCTTTCTCTAATGCACAGGACAGCCCTCATACAAAGGATTATCCTGCCCCAAATGTCAATAGAGCCAAGACTGGGAAAAACCCACTTTATATCCTGATTTAGTGTTTCAGTTTCTTACTATCAGCAATTCATTAACCTTATACTTTTAAAAAATGTCTGCAAAGCAAAGTCTCAATTCTGATACTTGAACAGGAACATAATTGCTCATGTCTTTAAAGATCACATCGAAGAAACAATTTTAACACCAATAGTTATGCCATATGAACATAATATACTTTTTCTTCCGTTACCAGAACAAGTTTTCTTTGTTTAAATGTAGCATTTCTATCCGTCTGTTTTTCAAGAGTTTACAGTAATCTTTAAGCAAGGCAATCTGATAGTATTTATCTCATTTCACAGGTTAAAAAACTGAGACCCGGGGAAGGCTCATTGTTTATGCAGCCAATCGTTACCAGCAAGATCCTTGATACACAATTTTAATAGTTTCTTGGATTATTAAATTGCTTAATCTCAAACATCTGTGTTTTGCTTGAAACTAAAGATAAAAATCACTATGTTGTATTTCTTTAATTATTCCTTTAATTGTGAAACAAAGCAAGTTTTCTAAGTAATCCTTCATTCTTGATGAACATAGTATGTGCCCCATCATCTCCTCCTCCAAACAGAAAACACTCCTTTCTCACAGGGCATTAACATTTCAACTTGGAAATAAAACATCTCTTCTCTCATTTTCTGCTCTGTAGTGCAGCCATGGCGGGTTGTCTTTTTTTCCACATTAAAATTTCTGAGTTCAGAAATGATACCAAGTGTGACTGGGGGCAGGGGTTGAACTTTACGTGAGGTTTCTCATAAGGACAAGTTTGCTGTAAAATTGTGCACATCTCCTCATGAAACTAGTAGCTCTCACTTAGTAAGACCCTAGCTGTGACTGTCACCTGTGGCTCTAGGACAGAAGGTGACTGCTGACCCAGGGGCCAAGCCCTTGGCATTGGCTCTGTCTTAAGCAGCCCCCCACCCAACTCGGAAGTATAAGACCCAGAGTGCTTAGAGCCCCACAACCTTCCGGGATTCAGACTGGCCTGCTGTTGTGTGTTTGGCTGACTTTACTTTTTGGAAATTAATTCCAATATTTGTCAGACTGGGATAGGTTTTGCGGCAGTAAAGGACAACCCCCAAATTTCAATAGCTTCAAACAATAAGGATGAATTTCTCATTCTCGCAACTTGCCCATTGTGGGTCAGTGAAGGACTCAGCTCTGTTCTCATCCGGAACTCAAGCTGATCAGAGCAGCCACTGTCTGGAAGGGACATCCCCTGCCCTTGTGACAGAGAGAAAGAGCATGATGAATCACACCCTGACTCTCAAAGTGTCACGCGCTGCTTCTGATCGCATTTTCCGTGGCCTTGGCTAGCTCCAGTGGGGTGGAAAAGTACAAATGTCAAAAAGAGAAGAGACATGGAATATTTGTGAATGGTTCTAATGATTTCTAGTCACTGAGGTGTAAAAATCATGTGCAAATCTGAATTTCTGGATTCTTCTGAGAAATCGCAGAATCTTGCAGAGTTGGAGCTACACAGTCCTATGGTGACAGTCTGGGAGCTTTGGGAGGCACTTACTACAGCGACTCTCCTTCGATGAGGCGATCGTTTGCCAGCTCACAGACCCTGCCTAGCCTCTCTCACTTGCCTGAGGAGTCAGCTCGCTCTCTGCAGGAATCTGAGTTGGCGACTCTTGAACTAGTTTGGTCTAGTGGTAACAGTTCAGCTATGGAGTTAGACAGTCTGGCTTCAAATCTGGGAGAAGCCCCTTTATGGCTGTGTGATCAGGCTGAGTGATTTGACTCTTTGTGCCTCAGGTCACATGGAAATGTGTCATAATGGGAAGTGGGAGTAAGGGTGGTAACCTCAGAGGGCTGTGATGAGGAATGAATGTGAAAATCCACGTAAAGCACCCAATTTAGGGTCTAGGACAGAAATCATACAACCGCTACATCATCGTCGTCATCATCAACAGCATCACCATGATCATCCTCATCATCTTCACCTTCATCTTTCCATAGTGCAGCCCTGCCTTCCCCTCTAACTTACACGAAAGTGGGGTTGCAAGGTAAACGCTCCTGGTGGACAAACACTGACCAGCTCTCCTCCTTTCTCTGTGTCTGTTTCCTGTCTTATAAATCAAAAGAGTCGGACCAGAAGCTTTCTGAGGTCTCTTCCAAATCTGACGTTCTGTGATTCCAAGACTCAAGGAGGGCCCCTAGATTCTTTCCCGAGCTTTCAAAGCATTCCCGATGTAAGCTTTTGTGTGGGTCTGGAGAGTGTATCTGTCAAGGGGGCTGCAGGCAGGGGGAGACGCGAAGCCAAACTATGAGGCAAGCATGGGAACAGCCTTAACCACAAGCTCTGGCCTTGAACCCGTCCAGGGAGCGCTGACGTGAGCCAACTGTGCATTATCTGTTTGATGAACCATCCCAGGAAATGGTGTTCTGGAACCCACCACAGCCTTGTGCCCTCAGCCACCAGCTCCAGTCACCGTCTGGGCTGGTCTTTTCTTTCTTGGCACTTGGTGGGCAGCAAAAGGCCCACAGGGCTTTATTTGTGCTGCAGGCTGTCCCGCCTTCGAACAAAAGCAGTGTGGTGACAGAGACGTTATCACCCTGAGCTAAAATATGCACCAATAACGAGACAATGAAAACAGTTGCTACAAGCTTGTGCTGTGATGCAGAGGAAGCAAACTCTGCTAATGATCCAGGAGCTCGTCTTCTTAAATCCATTTAGGTTTCCAAAAATGAATCAGTACTTGACTCAAAAAAATCTAGGTGCTCAGCTCAAGCAGCTGAGTAGATAGCGAGGAGGTCAAGAGCTGGGTTCAGACAGCCTCTGCCACTGGGCTGGGGCCTGAAGCAAGTTCCCTGTCCCCTCAGAACTCCTGCCCTCTTCATCCACAAAGCAGGGGTGGGAGTACTGACCTCATGGCCCTGGGGAGGTGGACTAACAGGACGCACCCTCTGTTCTTGACGGAGGGCCTGGCACATCGGCCCTCAGGACACGTCAGGAACAGGTAGCTCAGTTGTGGCGCCCCTGCAAACCATCTCCGGGGAGGCACGCTGGGGAGAGGGCCATCTCAAGACTGAGCGTGCGTGAACGAAGGTGTTGGAAGAGGGCTGTGGCATGTAGGACACCGCGTGCCCCACGTGAAGACCCGCGGGGGCATGAGAATCACCAACGCATTGTTCCAAGAGCTGCTTATGCTTCAGGAAGAATGTTGAAAGTCTGAAGTTTTACGTGAGCTCTCCTGATAACTTGTTTTTAATGTGGGTTAGTATATTAAACTGAATGTCCGTTTGGCTCCAGTGAAAATAGATTCCTTCCAATGCCTTGTACACCCTCAATAATGGTGGCTTTATTAAGGTAGACTTTTGTCTCATATAAAAGTGCAGGTAGGGGGTTGAGAGCCCGCAGGGCACTCCCTGGGGTCAGGGACCCAGGCACCTTCTGTCTTGTTGCTGTGCCACCTTAGCACGAGGCTTCCTTCTCCTGGCCCGAGGTGGCGGCTCCAGCCGCTGACTTCCTGTGCGTGTCCCGTGCAGCAGGGAAGGGGGAGGTGGAGGAGTGCCCTTCTCATTCAAGGCATGACCTGGAAATCACACCTATCACCCCCACGCACATCCGTGGGCTGGTACACTGCCACAGCGCCTCATCTTTCCGACAGAAAGGCTACGAAGTGCATTCTTTATTCTGGGTGGCCAAATTCTCAACCAAGATTTAGGAGATCTATGACTAAAAGGAAAAAAAGGAACAAAGCCATAAGTAACTTGGGTTTTGTTTTGTTTTTTTAAAAAAAACCCACAAGGACAACCAAGCAAAACACATCAGTGAGCCCTTTTGGAACACAGGGAGAGCCATTCTGTATTGAGGATGCGATAAGAGCCTTTCACTTTAATAAAAGATCCGTTACGTTAAAATGATTGTTGGCATCAACATCAAAATAGGTTCCATGTGTTGAGTACCTACTAGGGGCCAGATGCAGTGTTAGGTGCAAAACACGTGTGATTTCCCTAACCCTCAGAACAGCCCTGCGAGGTAGGTATTGTCATCAGCCTTCATCAGACGTGGGGACAGAGGTCAGAGGAGTGAAGGGATATGACCGAGTGCATTCAGTCTGCAAGAGGCTGAGTGGGGACTCTCATCCCAGGCGCGTGTGACACCAGATCTTTGCTTGCTCTGTGCTGAGGACAGCTGTCCCTTGCCTTCCTCCTTCCTCCCAGCTCTGCATCGTTCTCCGTCTGGTTCAAAGGAAGAACCTTGTCACAGCAGTGTCACAGTCTGGAGCCCAGGTTACAGGAAGTCACAGACGGCCCAGGACCCACACATTCAAGCTTTTGGCCCTTCCCACTGTTCTTTGATCTTTGTTTTCATAAGTTACAAATTCCTCCACCTACTTACATTTTAGAAAGGAGAGAGAGAGAGAGAGAGTGAGTGAAATAATGACCCTTCGCCGAACTGCTTTTCTTCAAAATCACGAATAATTGTTTTCCGGGGGTGTCTAGGAAGGCATTCCCCTCTCATCTTCTGCCCGGGTCTTGGCAGTCGGCTTCAGATTGCCCTTTGCTTGCTTTTTTTCAGCACATACGTTCTGTGTAATCCATCACCGTGGCCATTATCCTGCTTCTGATCAAGGGTGGAATGGAAAACCTCCCTCTCCCTTCAACACCTACCATCAGCTCTTTGATTTGCCAGGCGTGGGCAGAAGGGACGTTTCCGGGGAATGACCTCAGACCCTCTCCAAACAGATCCCCACGCAGCGCTGTGTCGTCGTCAGCCTGGGGAGACAAAGCCCAAGCCAGGCTCTTTGTAAACAGTCAGCAAATGGCTTCGCGGTCGTTTATTTCCCTTTTTGCAGAAAGGCTTTTTTTCCCCTTCCCCTTTTGTGTGTACTCCGCACTTGGGGGTTTCCTGGAGCTGCTCACTGCACACCTCCAGCCACCTGCCGAGTGGAAGTGCAGCCCAGCCCTGCGTTATCAGGTGGTTAGATAAGACAAACTCTGCACCTTTTTTCATCAAAATAAGTAGGTCAGAGATGCACTCAGCTGGCCAGTAAACTAGGGCAGGGTTTCCCTCACTGCCTCCGTAGTTGACATCTGGGGCCAGATCATTCTCTGTTGTTGGGGGTGGTCCTGTGCACTGTAGGGGGTTCAGCAGCATCTCGACTCTCTACCCACCAGATGCCAGCAGCAGTCCCCTCTCTAGTTGTGACAACCAGAAGGATCTCCAGACATTGTCACATGTCCCCTGTGGGCAAAATGACTCCAGGTGGAGAACCCCTTGCCTTATGAATTAATGCAAGTTCATAGAGTGGTTAGGACTGTAGGCACTGCCTCAGCCCTTGGGGGTACTTTCCGGTCTTGTGACCTGGAAAGTGTCATCACTTCTCTGAACTCAGTGTCCGTGTCTACAAAACGGACAGAGTAACTGGATCTGCTCCATGAGGTTACTGGTGGTGTCCAGCGACATGTATGCAAAGTGCTTAGCGCAGCCCCAGGCCTCTGGTAAATGAGAAAAGAAAGCCCACTTTTATGAATGTTGGCCTTTGGTATCAGGCTGACAAAGCAGCTGTGCGGATGGGAGAGGTTTGGGCCTTTGCCCCCTTCAGCCTCCACTCTCACCATTGGCTGACTCAGATTTTGTCAGACTCTTTCTAGTTCCCTTCACGCAGCGTAGTCTCTGTTCGGGCCCCCATACTCTTGTTCAGGTGCTTCCTGCAGCTCTGACTGCCTTCCTCCTCTTCGTGGCTAACACCTGCCTACTAACCCTTAAAGCTCAGCTTGGAGGTCACCTCCTCCAGGAAGCCATACGTGCTTGCCTCTTCCCTCTCCCCTAGCTAGGGTACATCTCATCCTCAGGGACCAAGGAAGTCCCCCTTTACCTCTAGCTGTACTCCTTTGTCATTTTACATATCTTGCTATCTTCACCATTAGTTAGTGCCCTCCATAAAGGCAGGGATTGTATCTTACACATCTTTGAACAGCTGGGGTCCAGTTTGGGACTCTACACTGACACTGCTAGAACATCTACCAAAGTGGAGAGGGAGGGAGAGATGGAGGGAGGGAGGGAGAGATGGAGGGAGGGAGGGAGAAAGAAATGATTGAGTGAGGGAAGCACACAGCACAGTGCCCCCCCAACACACACAAAGTATTAGGATCAATTAGTTGCTACTTTTTGGGGGGTACATTTTCTTGCCCCTACTGCACTTGTCTTCTCTGTCACTATTACTGTCACTATGACTAACCAGTGAGCAGACCTAAGTCTGCAAAGAAAGATGCCTTTCTTCCTCAACAGCGAGCTCCAAGTCTTAACTTCACAAATAAAGCATCTGATACATTAGATAAAAATTATGACTGGTAGTTAGCTCCTATTTTCCAAGTTTTCTCTTGATTGTGTTCATTCACTCAGCAGATATTTACTGAGCTCCCGATTTAGGAGAGAAACAACCAAGGTCCTTGTTCTCAGGGAGCTCTCCTTTATTACATAAATTGTTATATAATTATAATACATAACGTAGTACACATATTTATTACATAAATACGTAAACGTGTATTGCCAGCAGAGATACGCAATAAAAGCAGGGGTAGAGAGGGTTGGCTGAGTGGGTTGCTATTTAAAATGGGTTGTCAAGGGAGGAGCTTTGATAAAGAAACATTTGGGTGGAGAGTTGGAGGAAGTGAAGATGAGGAGCTTCATAGCTGATCCATGCACATCCCTTTACACGATAGTTCTCGCTGTGCTGCACACAAGCCTCAGAGCACAGTCGGCCCTCTGCATCCACGGGTTTCACATTCAGGGATTCAATCAAATGAGGATTGAAAATATTCAAAAAAAATTCCAGAAAATTCCCAAAAAGCAAAACTTGGATTTGCCATGCACTAGAAACTATTTACATAGCATTTACATTTTATTGACAACTACTTGAATAGTATTTACATTGTATTCCGTATTATAAGTAATCTGCAGATGAGTTAAAGATATGTGAGGATGTATGTAGGTTATAGCCACTACTACACCATTTTACATATGGGACCAGAGCCTCCATGCATCCTGGTACCCTCGGGGGTCTGCAGCCAATCCCCCGAGGATACCTAGGGACCACTGTATTTGCGGAAAAGAGTTCACTGTTTGGGAACTGCCCATATCAGCATGTTCCAGAATATTTCCAGAATCCATGCTTCTTGGGATGTTAGTGGAAGTCACCTGAAAATAAAATGAAGTCTGTAGAATTTGGAGAAACAGCCAGTATTTACCATCTTCCTTTACTGCAAGACTCTTCAGAGCCTTTAATGGGCTGGTGCACACTGTGAATGTACAAGTGAGAACTAGAGGATTCAGCTAGAATTCAGTTCCCTAACTTGTTTGGAACTCAGAGGCCTTATTCAAGAAACATGTTGTAGGACATGCGTTCAGAGAAATATATTTGGGGGAAAACTCTTTTGGACCGAGAACCAAATTTTAAAAAATATTATCATATTACTTTGTCTCAAAAAAAAAATCCAGATGTTTCTGATAGATTTGCACTGAAGTCCTGTGATCATTTAGGGTCTTTCACTGTTGAGAACGAAAGGAAACATCAAATGGCCAAGTAGTTTTATTCCTTTATTCCATTTTGTGGGCATCCAGATTGCACATCTGTTGGTTTGACTGGCTTGGAACTTGTCGATCTGCTTCATGGCAAATATTGGGAGACAAAAAGGTACTAATTACTGAGTCCAATTTTACTCTTGCTATCCACATAAAAGTAGTCCCTGAGGTTTGGAAATTTGAGGTTTAGCTCAGAAAGGATCTAAAAATCATCCTGGACCACCTGAAAAAGAGCCACAGAAGTGGAGGGTCAAGAACACAGGCTCTGACTACACAAGGTTGGACTCACATGTAAGTCCTGACACGTTCTCGCTGAGTCTCAGTTTAAATTGCCTCTCACATGGGATTCTACTGAGACGGCTGTTTTTTTGTTTTTATCCAAAAAAAGGTGGGAAGTCATAGAAGGGCCCTTCGTAGAGGGATGTGAAAGTTGAAATTGCTGGTTTTGATAATATGTTCACTATATTTCTTAAAAAAATTTTATTATAGTAAAATACGCATAACGTAAAATTCCTGTCTTAACCGTTTTTAAGTAGAGCTTAACAGCTTTACAGTTCAGTAGTGTTACGTATACTCACAGGGTTGTGCAACCGATCTCCAGGACTTTTTCATCTTGCAAAACTGAAATTCTATATCCATGACACAACATCTCCCCTTCCTCCCCGACTCCCAGCCCCTGGCAGCCACCATGCGACTTGCTATCTCTATGAGTTTGACCACTCTAGGTGCCTCATATGAGTGAAATCATGTAGTATCTGTCTTTTCGTGACTGGTTCCTTTCACTTAGCATAATGTCGTCCAGGTTCACCCATGTTTAGCATATGCCAAAATGTCCTTCCTTTTCGAAGCTAAGTAATAGTCCGTTGTATGGATGTACCACGTTTTGTTTATCTGTTCATCTGCTCTTGCTTCCACCTCCTGGCTACTGTGAATCATGTCACTGTGAACATGAGTCTACTATCTCTCTTAGACCCTGATTTCAGTTCTTCTGGATAAACATCTGGAAGTGGGATCGCACCCATAACATTTTTAAAACAGCTCTATTGAGATAGAATTCACATATCCTAAAGTTACCTTTTAAATTACAAAATTCAGTGGATTTTAGTGCAGTTGACCCTTGAACACATTGATTTGAACTGCTCAGGTCTACTTACACACGGATTTTTTTTTTCAGTAAATACACACTACAGTGCTACAGGATCCAAGGTTGGCTGAATCATCAGAGAAATGTGGAGAGGGAGGACTGATGTAAAGTTATACGCGGATTTATAACTGCGTGGAGGGTCATGACCCCTGCATTGTTCAAGGGTCAACTGTATATTCACAGATTAGTGCAACCATCACCACAATCAATTTTGTAACATTTCCATTTCCCACCTCAAAAAAGAAAAAAACTTGTTCCCATTAGCAGTCACTCCCCATTCCTCCCTTGCTTCACCTCTAGGCAATCACTAATTTGCTTTTTGCTTTCTGTCTCTTAGATTTGCCTATTTTGGCCATTTCATATAAATGGAATCATACTCTATGTGGTCTTTTGTGTCTGGCTTCATTCGCTTAACATGATGTTTGCAAGGATCATCCAGGTTGTAGCATGGTAGGCACGTCCTTCCTTTTTATTGCTGAATATTCCATGGTATGGACACGCCAGTTTTGTTTATTCATCTGTCTGTCCATTAGGTAATGGATGTTTGGGTTGTGTCCGTCGTACCTCGTTATCATCACTGTGTTTCTTGTCTTGTGACTTGGCAAATCTCTAGCCTTGTGGAATTCAGAATTTTCCTTTTCTCGACCAGGGGCAAATAAGCCTCTCTGAAAATGCAGATCAGAGAACCTGTCTAGTGGGTAGACTGCAAGGCCATCCCTCCCGCCAGTGATCATATCCCCTACAAATAAAAAAGGAAGAAAAAGACCACATCCACTCAGCCTAAAAGCAATATATATGTATTTTTTTTTCCTCTCTATTTCTAATGGAATAGACTTGTGCTCTTTAGGGAAATCAATAGGAGGGGTAACAACCGATTATACTATGAGAAAGGAAATTTTAAAAGACTCTTTGGAAATAGCGCATACATAAAACATTTCTGAACTATCTGCAAATGCAGGAATTATCCCTTGATGCAAGGGATCTGTGCCAAAGTAAAAGTCTGCTCAGGTTCTTATGAATTTCCACGTTAGTGGCAACTTTCTCACTCCAGTGACTGTGAAAGTTGCTGCGTTTATCCCGCGTTGCACCGTGTCCAGGACTCCAATGCCATTTGAGGACGAGGCTGTTCCATCTAATTAATGATTGAACCCTAACTGAACTCAGAGTGT
The DNA here is from genome assembly GCF_036321535.1 of Camelus dromedarius. NCBI lineage: Eukaryota > Metazoa > Chordata > Mammalia > Artiodactyla > Camelidae > Camelus > Camelus dromedarius. The sequence goes on along the minus strand of NC_087453.1, from coordinate 6,705,788 downwards.
TTTATGCATCACAGTTCTTGGCCACATGTCCAACAGCATTTTGAATTTATTAAATGCCAGGGCAAGAGATCCTTAGGGGTTTGGACAACATATCTCCTGCTCTGGACATTAGAAAGAGAAGGAAGTGAGATTTGGAGTGAACCGAGGGAGGACTTACCACGAGCTGGCCTGCACCTGTTTGAAAGCTCGGCCGCGGAGCCAGTTATCTCATTATTTGAGCAACCTGACAGACTTCCCTCTTCTCACTCAGGTTTCCCACATACAGAGCCGCCGTCCAACTTTGTTACAAAGAAAGAAGAGAAACTTGTCATTTGTTTGATCATCGGCATGGTGTAAGAATTTGCCTGTCACTTGTTTAGGATAATGGCTGAATTCTTTCGTTTTCAATTGATGCTTGGCAGTTCGGATGTGTTAGATTGCTCGCAAACAACTGAAAGAGATCCGCACGTCCTATCCATTGTCAAGCTCATTTAGCAGATTATTCTAAGACTGAAGTAAGGGAAGATAGCTCTGGCTATGAGTCTTTTAAGAAAACATTAGAGAGTGTGAACAAAAGCAAATCCACAGAACTTTAAAATGTCAGAGAACTCAGAAATCCTTCAGTATGAAGAGTTTGAAAACTCATATGCCCACAGAGTCCAGGCAGCTAGTAAAAACAATTAAAAAAGGAAAAGCAGCCAAGAGAGATGGATTGCCCCTTGCAAGGCCCTCGGAGGGCTTCCAGCCTGTGCTCGATAATCATGTTTTCATGAAATTTGCAAAAGTAAGACATTTGACTTTAATTCGTTAATAGAGCAGCAGCTTCCCTCTCTGACATGCCCCCTGCGTCACACTTTCCCTTACGTTGAGAGTTAGTTGGCACTGGGGTTGTCCCAGGAATTTTGGACTCATGTGCCATGAGCATTTTTTATTTATAATTTTTCCCGCAGTACTGCAGATGCTGCGAACATGTTATATTCATAATTTTGTATTACTTTTCTTAAAGAAGACCCCTTTCCAGGTTTTAAAAGCTTCAGACTTCACAAAATCAGCAGGCAGGAGAGACGCTATGGCACTGTGGACAGATCATGCCTGTCTAGTGGACGGGCTTTCCTAAGCTCAAGACAGTTGCCAGGTGGGGATTGAAATGCCTGGTGGGACCAGTTCCCTCTGGTGAAGCCAGAAATCCAGATTTTCACGTCAAAACTTCTAATTTCCAAATGTTTATAACAAACCTAACAAAACTAATTGGAAGGTCGAATTTGATCTGTGGGCTGTCAGTTTTCAAGACTTGCTATTTATGATGAAAAAGCTAAATGAACAAGTCTAAAATATTGAGCCATCTATCCACCCCAAAGCTTTTACATCGAAGTTATCAACCTAGTTTTTTGTTTGTTTGTTTAACTTTTAAATCATTCAATTAGTATTCACGGAGTACCAACTGTACCTTCTGCACAGATCTGAGTTTCTCCCAAGATCAGTTCTTGATTAATCGTGTACATAGAAGCCCACATCCAGGCTTAGTGTTGAGAGACGGGGGCTGATGGCAAATTACATCTCACTGTGCCAGGGCCCTAGAAACAACTAACTGAAATTTGTGATAATTCTAAGTGTTCCAGATCCTTATTAAAAGAAAAGCTTCAAAAAAAATGGTGTGAGGTTTTGTATTGATGGGCACATTATTGTAGTCTTGGTGTTAGAGTGTTTTTTTGTTTGTTCGTTTGTTGTTTTTTTTGCACAAACTCTGGGTGATTTAAAGTACTTGGAGGTAAGAACTGTCCTTCTTTTCACTCCTCCTCACCTTGAACGTTTACATCTGTTTTCTCTACTGCCTCCAAAGCTTTTTTTCTAGAGATTTCCATGTCTGGACCTTTCTCAGCGTTGAGATCTCAGTGGGCATGTTACCTCTTTGGAAAACCTTTCCAAAGCATCTTATCTAAGTTTATCAACCCCCAGCTCTCTTCCTCAGGGGTTGGCAAGTGACAACCTGCAGGCTGAATCCAGCCTACTGCCTGTTTTGTAAATAAAGTTTTATCGGCACACAGACACATCCATTACACATTGTTACATATGTTATAACCTGAGACTGGAGTAGTCGCAACAGGGACCATTCGGCCCACGGATCCCAAAATATTTGCTGTTTGCCTTTTATAGAAAATATTTGCCGACCCGTGAGCCTCCCGTAACCCTGCTTTATTTCCTTCATAGTAGTGATTATTGTCTGAAGTTACTTACTTCTTTCTTTGTTTGCTTGTTTGTTTCTGATTTCTACCTTTAGAATATTAGCTTCTCATGGGTTCTTTTCCCCGTACCGTTGTAAGCATAATGTATTTTGATGGAATGAATTTATAAATTCCATGCTTCAGCCTTTCTATTAATGCAGAGAGGGCGCCCCAGCTTTGATATACAGATGAGTTCTGTTGCTGTATGTTTCAACCAGGGAAAAACATGTAAATTGTTTGGGTTTTGGTTGCATAAACTGGACCAACCAAATACACTGAGAGAGATGAGGCCTAAGTACTGTATTCTGTAATGTCATCTCTTGAACGTGACAAGAAAAAAGCAAAGCTGTGAAACCAGTGGAAAACATCATGGTGATGATGTGTCATTTCATCCAATGCCACTGTCACTAACACGAGCTAACTCTTCTTTGTCACACAAACAAAGGCTATTCACCCACTTACTTACAAGTTACCAAACATTTTGGCTTAACCCTGTCTAACCAAATAAACGAGTTTATTTAAAATGGCTCAACTCATGTAAGGAAAGTTTTCTTTTTCTCTGCTGAATTGCATCACCTTGTCCCAAATCACCTGTGCAAACCCCAACATATACCCAGCCATATCCTGGTCACCTCATGCTATTTACTTGCTGGAAATAAATGTCCATACTCTATTTAATCCCCTCTCTCACACTTTGACGTACGTCAGAATTTCTTCCATCCATTCTTCCCTGTCCTGGGCCTGGCCTCTTCTGCTTAGGCTGTCTCTAGCACACAGGTCAGCACTTGAGGATTTATTTACTGGTTCCTCGTCTATTGGCCCTTACTGCCCTGTTCCCATCTGTGAGAGAGCAGGCACCCTTTCATATCCACCTTTATATTTCCCTCTATTACCCAATTTGTGTGTGGCCTGAATTGAGCTCTGAGTAAATACCAGGTCCCTGGCACTGGGCTGGGAGTTATGCAGACAAGACCATTAAAGTTTCCCAAGAGCCTTAGAATCTTAACTTTGGGAAGCTTCATACCATCTAGAAATAAACCTGTTCAAATGCACTCACTTTCCATGTTAATTATGATTTTTTTTTCTTTTAAAGGAAACAAAAACAATTCATTTGCTTTTAAAATTATTATTGATTATAATTTTTCTATGTCTCAACCAATGCATGTATGGTCAGATCTCCAAGGATCTGAAGGCCCTTCAGAGGTACACTCAGAAAAGATGTGCACTCTATGCACCACGCCCCAAAGTCCTAAAGTATAAAGCAGCCCTGGACACTCTCAGATACAGTGGTGAACTCAGCGGATGTGGTTCTTGTCCTAAGGGAGTCCAGAGTCCAGCCAGTGTGAGATGCGGGTAAGCAGATAGTTACAGACAATTATGAGAAGGCCCATTTTGGAGGAAGGGCAGGGACAGAACCAGACTTGAGGGGAATGGAGAAAAATGGGGATGAAGGAAGGGCGTCGGGGAAGACCTCCCCGGAGGGAAAGTTTTTGAGGAGCCTTAAAGGACTAGAAGTTACATCCAGTTTTCCCCCAGCTAGCCTTGATAAATCTATTTAATCCATAAACCACTTCACCTGAAGTCGTAACAGGCTATGTAATTTGTGGAGCCCCTTCCGGCATGTCAGGAAGGCAACAGCAGAGCATTAAACTGACTGTGGGGTCCTTCTGAGCATGGGGCCTGGCTGACGGCTTGGGTTTCCCGCCCATGAAGCTGGCTGTGACAGTTGTCCTAAAAAAGGGTCCAGTGTCATTTGAAAGCGGGTAGTAGAAAGAAGCACGTTTACCACAGTGCCTACCACATTGTAGGTGCTCCACAAACGTTGCTGAATGAAGATGAGTGTCTTTAGTTTTTCTTTTCATGAAAATAGACCTGACCAGGTAGCAAACGTCTTTAAGCAGGCAGTTACTTTGGCATTTTCCCTTCCAGAAGCTCAGTTCAGACCCGAAGATTCATATCAGGCCTGGGGAAACATGGCCAGTATGACTCCCTTCTGTCTTTAAGATGGCTTGGATGTTATTAGATTTAACCAGTTTATTTGGGGGAAAAAAAATCATATATATGACCCTTTGGAAGAGAACTTTCCTCACATCTTATCCTGACAGCAGATGATGATAAACTGATGCTAAACAGAGTGATTTTTATTAAGGTTCATTGAGTGCATTTTCAGAAGCTGCCACACAATGAAATGTATACATTTTCTCCCCTGTCTATAAATCTGAGTAGTCCTGTGTTGCCAAGTCAGGTAAAGTGAGTCCATGGGTAGCTCTTAAATGCATTAAACCCCTGGAAATATTAGATCCTTTGACAACAGATGAGGTTTGCTGGTGCAGCTCATTAGCATTTGAACAAATTTGTGAGACTTTTAAGGCGTGTTGTTGGATGGAGCTAAGTAGACTAATGCAGTGAATTCCAGACCCTAATGGCTCCATTTATCAAGGGAGCAGGTTTTAACATAATGCATAAACCTTTCTCACATGGCCATTTTACTATGCATTTAATTCTATTGCAACATGGTGCTTCGGGCAGAGGAAATGAAGAACTTAAACAAGGTTAACATTCCGAGAAAAGACTAGGAAAAAATCAATACCTCCCTCCATCCCCAAATAAAAGATGATTTACAAAAATGGAAATCTATATTGATGGCAGAGTCTTTCAGATGACAAAATGTATCCATGATGTTTTGTGACTGGGACATGAGCTGTCCTTGCCACTGAATTCATGTCGAGTTCCAGGGATAATGTTATAAAAATGTTTTAGTGGGTTTAATTAAAGATTATTAATTGGTTAAAGGCCCTCCTGTAGCTTTGAGATTTATTTTAAGGCCAGCGAGGACTTCTGCAGCCTGTCTTTATTCTCAGTTTCACATTCTTGTTGACTTCAGGATGTTGTCTTTCTTCCTGTTTACATGCACTTAAGAAGAAGCGCTGAAGGAACGATCTTTCCTCCCACTCGGAAAGATTTGCCAGAGCTTAACACTGAAGCTGCGTCCCTTTGGAATACCCGCTCATTCAAGACTTTTGTTTTGTCTATTAGCGATTCAAGAATACCGTAACTTTATGACATTTGCAGATATAACATTGCGGTTTTGTCTATCAGGGAAGTAACCCAGGGCTCCGAACATGCAGCACTGGGGCCACTTGCTTAGGTGGCAGTTTGCATTGTGCGGAGTGACACTTAGATGTAGGAGGATGTAATTTTGCTCGTGAGCGGCCCGGAGCCACAGCGCAACGTGAATTTCCGGTTTCTCGGCTGAGCTGCATCCCCTCTGCCTGCCAGTATTGTTAAAAAAGCAGTGCACACCAGACAGGTGACTCTCTATAAATGGCTTTGGGTTCTATATTTATACAGCTATTAAGAACCTAAAGAAGTCACTTAAATTTTTCAGATATACCTCACTGCATTTTATGAGGGAAAAATAGATGCTTTGGTGGCTTCATAAATTCAGGGGGTTTTGAAGGCTGCAGAATATATCCCTCACGAATGTCAAGGGTCTATGGTATATAACTTTTACTTTTCAGGAGATGTTACCCTGCTACTTAGATTGGAAACGCCTTGCTGCTAATACATAAAACAGCCCCACGGTTGCTCATTCTAGCCAAACTACCATCCAAAGTTATTTCTTTAAAAAGTTGAGCCTTCCCAATTTCCCCGTTTCCTTCCTGAAAATGGTTTTCTATACGATGCTTGGCAAGACTTGGGTATTAGCAGCCAGAGTTGTGCTAAGCCAAATAGCTGAAAGTAGACTGATTTCCATCACTCAAAAAATGTAAAGTTGGAGCTTAAGCCAGGAGTTTGGCAATTAATCTTCCACCTTTGGAAAATTCAAAATTATACTTTATGTAGTAACAACAGGTTAGCTAAATAATATCCTGAATAGAGGGATGAAAGAGCTTAAAGGTGGTGTTTCATAAAAGTGAGGAAGGAATATTAAGATACCCTTCATATACACAGCAGGGTCCTGTATAGGAAATAGAAGTTCCGTCAAACCCCCAAAGGTACGGAAATCAATAAATAGGGTTTTCTCTGTGTCCAAGCAGCACTCACGACTCTGGGCAGATGTCTCTTTCTCTGACGCCTTTTCTGGTCCTCCTAGTCAAGGTTAGGTGTTGTTTTCCAAAGTCATCCTGCATTTCCATGCATGGTTATTCACATACATTGGTTGGTTGTTTTCTTATCTCTCTCCTCAACTCAACTGTCTGTACCTTACTGACTTTCCTTCCTTAAGGCTAAGCACAAAATTATCACTGCAGAAACTCAAAGAACATTTGTGAATAAATTAATGAATGATTGACTAAATGCAATTGTGAACATTTTTTTTGAGCTTCAGACCTTTAAAAGAAAACCAGGAATTGGAAAAAAACAAACAAAAAAAACCCCAGTGAAATGGCTGGAGACCTTAAATCTTTACTCCTTCTTCAAACACGTGGAAAAAGCCTCCTTCTCCTCCCAATGAGCGGGGGGCAGCATACACGTCAAAGAGAGGGAGCCCATAGCATGGGCTCCAAACATATTCACGGAAATGAACCAACCACTCCTTGAGTTCTTGCCTGGTGGCTATTCAGAGGATACCCTGAATCACTCTAGCAGAGGAACCTTAGGTGAAGGAAAAGACACAGGATCATGAGTACAACATTGCCCCTCTAGTCGGGACCTCTCTAATCTTCCAAGTGCTGAGTCCAGGCAGCAGGTCATAGGATGCCCGGGAGATTTCCTTTGCAGAGTCGTTGAGCAGGATTAGCTTTTGTTGACTGCTTTTGTTAATGTGTCACCAATCATAGACCTTCTTCTACTGACGGGTTGTACTTTTCTGTGCTCCTTTTGTGGATTCATTTTAAAATATCACCTTAGAAAGTTCTAGGAAAACTCTAGGCGTCTCAGTGAGATGTTTTGCAAATGGCTTAATTCTCTGGATTTAGCAATAAAAAGAGACACTTTTTTTTGAGGTGAGCTCAAATTCCATTTTGAAATCAACAAACATGCTTCACTCACTTGCCTCAAACCTCGGAGACGTGGTCTACTTGAAATCGAGGTGAATAGTCTTCAATTCCTACCTTTTGTTGCAGTCTTTCTCCTAATTGTAGGTCACATCATTATCTATCCCAATTTAAGTATGTTATTTTGGGCTAAAATTAAAAACACATGAGCAAAAATTAGCAAAGCTTTATTTTTTTAATGTGGACCATATATCTTCTAAGAGATCTTTAAGGAGAGATGTATATTTAAACTGTACCAGGAAGCAGATCTGGTTCTAGAGAGAACGTGGACTCTTAGAAGCTGTTTTCAATTCTCAACTAAGCTGCATTGTCAGTTAACCTCTTTGATGTTGTCAGCTCATCTGTAAAGTGGAAATTAATAGTGTCTTCCCCACAGGGCTTTTATGAGGGTAAAATAAGATAATCTACAAGAAATTGCTTGGCAAATTGTAAAGTGCCATATAAACACAGAAGATAATCACCAAAAATTGTAGTATGTAAGGTTCTTGAGCACAAAACAGTAAGCGAGAGAAAGTTCTGGGATAACAAAAATTCAGAAAGGAAAAAAGAATAACCATCTGAACAATTACTTGGTGGCATTGCTGTTTCAGAATATGGAGGAGTTATAACCTACACACCTTCAATTTAGATGTTCACAGTTTTATGCACTTGGCAAAACATTTTAAATACTGTAAAATATTCTAAAATTCTGTTCTGCATATATAATATATATGCACATTACTACAGATATTGTACATTTTAATAAATATCATTGCATAGAGATATATACATAAAACCAAGTATAGCATAGTTTATGAACAAATAAAAATTTTAAGGGGTAGATTTTTAAGTCTAAATGTATTACTGCTTTTCAAACTCAAACCTTGTGGAAGATGGTACTTACAGCACAGTTGTAATTACTGAAGCAAAGGGGCTGTACCTTGGTGTGTTTTTTCAAAGCATACTTCTTATCTTTTCTAAAACTCCTGCCAGCCATGGTAGGTGAATGGAAATTGTATGTGTGTGTGTGTGTACGTGCATGTGCACGCATGGATGTGTATATGCAAACATCAAAACTGATTTGCCCAGGAACTCAATTTGAGCACAAAAATCACAGGCATGAATATGCAAGGAGATTTGAATGTGTGTTTGTCAGCAACTAAATATTTGGCAAGGGGGAAAATTAAAATAGATTGCACTTAGAGCTCGAGGAAGGAAGAATAAACACAAATTTACAGGTAAGTGTTAGCAAACAGCATATATATTGAATAGTAGTCTGAAATAGACCCATCTGAACTCGGTAGGAAATTGACATTCTGTTTGTGCTGCTGCGTATTAGAACTGGAAGCCTCAAGTTACGTTTCTCAATAGGGATACAGCAAATTACTATATCTACATGGCAGGCACTTGGCTCTTAAAAGCTGGCGAGATTGAGGGTTATTTGAGGCATTTAAACTAAAAATTTCAGAGAGGATCGAATCAGTGTTATTTTTGGTCAATCAGTAAGATAGTCAACAGGTATTCATCACACAGCCAGTTGTCTGTTTATTTTTTTAACTCTATGCTGGGGTAGATTAGAATGGGGAAGCCACCTAAGACATTAGAAGAGGGAACGGTAGATCTTGGACCCTGGTTTGGAAGGATGAATGGCAGTAAGCGAGGGCTTTGGAGTCAGACACACGTGGCTCCGAGTCTTAACACCTTTTTCTCTAATGTAGCTCCACATTTTATGTGAGGCTTATGTTCTGAAGTCAGCCCACTAGGAAAGAGTCACAGACAGTCAAAATTATCTTTGGAATTTCCTTAAGTCTTCTACCCTTAAACCTTCTTCTCTTCGAATTAAAAACATTTTTTGAGCCCCTAAGCCATTTAGGAAATTGGAATTCATTATCAAGTCACACACATACACACACACACACAGAGCAGCCTTCTGTCTTCATTTTTGTGCGCACTCAAACTTGAGAACTGCTATGCTAAAGGAAGAACTAAAAAGAAAGTCTACGTGCAGATGTCTGGACTTTTGAATCATCCTGCCTTTCAAATACTATCCAGTCCCCAGTGTGAACGGCAGATGGTGAGACTTCTCAAGTGCTGCTGTTTGCCTGCAAGGTTTACTCTATTTGGTTGTAATAATAAGCCTCTCTAACCTTAATACATGCTAATAGATCTATTTGATGTTTTGAGGATTAAATGAAACAGGGGATGGCGTCTTTCTTGAGGGCTAGGTTTGAAAATCGGAATGTAAGTTGCATGTACTGAATGACACCACTTCATTTATGTGATCTTTGTCAGGGCACTTCACCTCATTATGCCTCAGTCGTCTTATCTGCAGTCTGATGATTGGAGTAAAACCTACTTAACGGAGTTGTTGACATATAATGATAATGCAGGAAGAGCTGTTAGCAGACAGGTAGCAAAAAATTAAAAAGCAGTAACTCTTATTAGGATGATCACAAAGTGTTGTTGTTGCGATGATGATGATTATTTCATGCTCTGTGGCTTCGGACGCGTTACCAAATCTTTCTGAGCTTTAGTCATCTCATCTGTCAAAAGGGAGTGTGATATCTTTTCCAACTACTTTGAAGAGCAGCAGAAGGGATAAATAGAGATAAGGAGTTTGCAAAGCATCAAAGCCTGTATGTGCAGAAGGTGAGAGCAGGATAGTAAAGCATAATATTCAAATCTCGAGGAATCCCAATTTCATAGCTGTTGCAGAACAGTATATTCTTAAGAACAAGATATATGGCTGAACAGAGATATTGTCAGGGCCCCAGTGATGTCACAGCTGGCTGAACATGGCCCATCCCCACCCCTGGGGAAACAGTTTAAAGTGCATGCATGGTCTCTGAAAGGCAGGATGGAAGCCTCACCACTGAGTGCCTGGACATGTGCGTGATTCCTGACAGGTGCTGCCACGAGGAGTAGAGACTGTGCAGTAGTCTTAAATGTAGGGGTCTGATGCCCAAGTGGCAAGAGATCTAACTTGATTTTTTTTCTACAATGGCATTAAATTCTTACTAGGAGCATCTGTGCCATTGGATGACAGAACTTAACTGGAGTCAAATCAGGGGATACGGGTTGATTCAGCCTCCTGGGATTGTGTCCAAGGGTTTAGAGCTCGTATGTGGCCCTTAGTTATGACCGTGTGTCCACACTGACTCCTGCAGGGATGTGCAGTGCCCCTTCTGATCTCTGATTGAAGGCTACTCTGAAACTGCTGGTATTTTTCTCGGGTTGTCTCAGACCCCCTGGCTTAGTTGTAGCATGTAAGTATTCCTCGTCCTCTGCTCCCATAACATGGGGTGTGGGCTGGAGGAAGTAGGGCTTCTCTGCAAGGCACTGGAGCAGAGGATTCTTCTTCTCTTGAATCTCTCAACTCACCTGAAGGATTCCTGAAGGAGTACGCCATGATATTTTGCCACCATCTATACAGCTGGACGAGGACCAGTGAATTGCTTTGGACCATTTATGTCAGGGTCTGTCGCTTGCCTCATGGGGCCTGGGGACTGGTGAATCCAGTGTCAACTGCCTCTTGAACCGTTGAGTATTCCCAATTGAACTAACTGATTTTTTTGTTCAATCACATCCTACTCTGCTACAGTCTTAAAGGAGGTGAGAAGTAGTTCTTTATGCTTTGTCATTCTCGAGCAGGTTTTTCGTTATGTAAAAAGCAATTATAATTCAGAGAAAAACAACTCCATGTGCAAAATGGTAAAATACGTAATTCTAACGTCCCTCGGGAGCTCCAGTTGGGGTCTGCCGATTCCATCCCTGGGTAGAATGTAAATACACGTGCCCAAGTTTGAGGAGAGCTGCCGAAGAGCAGGCTCTCTCTTTCTCACCCTCCAAGGACACACATTTGGCAAATGACCGTGCCCGTTCCCCATGCCCAGACTTCACGACTTTCCCTGGGCTGCTTTCAGAGCCTCCCAGTGCACGTCCCCACTTCATCTCTGACCCTCTCCAAGTTGGTGACGTTCGTCTTGTGGCTGAGTGGATGTTTTGAAACTGTGATGCATCACTCGCCTCCTTTAGAACTCCTTCCTTGACTTACAATTCTTCAGTGGCTTCCTGAGTGTCTTTCAGGACTTACCGACCATACCATAATTTAATTTTATATTTACGAACCTTTTATTTATTCGTTCAATAACTATTTCTTAAATACACACTCTGGCCAGAGACCCTTTGCTTCTACCTTATGCAAACAGGATTGATATGATTTAAATAATCACACAAATAAATTGCCGGCTGTGGCAAACCCTGTGGAAGGAAGACAATAGGAGGTAACAGAGGAACCGGGCTTAGTCTGGATGCTCAAGGAAGGGCTCGCTATGACTTTCAACACTTGGGAAATTGCCGTTGGTTTTTAGTACCTTGCAACTTAATTTTGACTTCTCAAAGGAGTCTAATAATTCCTGATCTTCTTCTTCCCACAAAGAGCTGAGAGGCAATGACTATGCCAACTGGCTTTAGAAGAGGAACACCTAAAAGCCCTCAAAAAATAAAAGGAGAACCAAAAAAGAGAAAAGGAAGGAGAGGAAAAGCAAAGCGAGCGTGTGGAGCGTCGGGCTCACTGCTCAGGGAGGCATCGGGGGCCTTTTTACCTCATTTTGTTATTATTTAACTACTGCACAAAAGAGAAGCGCCTGTAATCCTCTGCGGAATAACGCATTAATCCTCATTAGTCGTCGTTCAGTTGGGTATGCGTTCCCTGCACTACGTGAAATAGGCAGAGGTACCTTCCCAAGAAGGATAAATGCGTTATCTCATAGTTCACCTACTCTGGAATACCTAATGGGCTGCACTGGGAGTATATGCTGTTTATCATCCCTTGGAAGGGGCAAGACGGTTCCTATTGAAGGCTGCTAGACCATGAGTGATTTATGGTGCATTTTACCCCTCAACTGTTGGGAGAGGCGGCCACATGGGTAGAATTCCATCTGTCCCATATGCATCCCCTTTAATTAATGATTTATCTTATTATCTTCCTTCCTCGGGAAAAAAAAAAAAAAAAAGATTTTACTTCCATTGGTGAAACTACCATCCGCCAAACAGGATCATTATCTAAATCCTGGTGACAAACAAGTTGATGGGGAACATTCTGGGGAAGGGAAACCCAAGGGGAAAACAGGTTAGCAAAATCCCTTGCTTCCTGAAGGAAACATTAGTAGGTGTTTCCTAATCCTGCCTAGCAAAGGTCAGTGTTTTCACACACACACACACACACACACACACACACACACACACACACACGCCCCTGCTCAAGTGTCCATATAACGAGAGGATATGTAAAGAGACTCCACTGGGTGAGGGAAGTCATTAATCCAGTGCTTGGCAGTCAGGCGCTTGAAAAAAAAAAGACTTCTTATTAACATGCAATTGTCACCATGTTAATAATGAAATATTGATCTGTTCCTGCTTAATAAAAATCAACGTATTCCAATTTACCCCTGGAAAGAAGACCACTTAGGGTCTCGTGCCAACATGTTTGCATTGTCTATCTCTATATTTTTCACGATTGTATTTATTGAGAACCAGGGAGGGAGAAGGGAACAGTTAATATCAGGTCGACCAAATTTATTTTTCTCTTCTTCCTTCTTTGAAGTTCAGTTGTCTTGATTTAGCAAGAAAAACCTTCATGGAGACTTTATAATACAATAAGCTTTGGTGATTTTATGATTAAATGATTATAATCTTTGTCAGCAAAAATACTGTTATATTAAAAATGCAAAACGTTGGAAAATCAGTTTCAGCCCTAATCTATAGATCAATTTATAGCTATTTACAACCATATATATGTTGCAGTAAGGACTGGGGTCTCGGCACAAGATTTATCAGTCTGGATTGTGGAGAACAATTTTACAAAGAGAAGCTCCGTCTAATAGCCTATCTTAATTAGCTGCCAATTTTGTGAATTATTTCTATTTTATAGTCAGTTTTTCTACTCGTTTATTTACCTGTGATTTGGAAATTATCTGTGGAGCAATCTCTTCTGGAGAATATGGAAACCATCCAGTGACTATTGCCTTCTAAAAATGTAGATCATTTTGATTTACAATTTAAGATGTAAACACTTTAAGGTTGGGCCTCTGTGAAAGAATAGTTCACAAGTTGCTACATTGTTCATTCACACTTGCACATTTATTACCCAAAGGCACACACACGGAGTTGTGTGTGTATGTGTGTGTGTGCGTGTTTACCAACATTGTGGCTTTTTATGACTTCTGTTAGGTGTTGTTGCAAGGAGGTTCACATAAACATTTGTATAGGTTTTAGAAAACAGTTGTTACCGAGGAAGAACCTTTTCTGTTTACACAAATTCAGAACAAAGAAGCGTTGCTCCAGCTTCCGGTAATTGACATGTGGGCGTGTTTTTCAAGTCACTGACTGGAAGAAGTGAGTGTCTGAGATTTATTTTTGACAGGACTTAAATTACTGGTAGCCTGACGCGTTTTTGAACAATTACTAGACACTGAGGTGTTTAAAGTAATGGGTACTGTTTGAGGGATGGGGAAGTTTCGAAACGGTTAGAACAAAACAATTTTCCATTTGATTAGTAAGATGCTAACACTTACATTTATCTTACTAAATAGCACATACACAGTTGACTCCTCAAATGATAGTTTTTTCTCGGAATAAAACTCATCCTTAAAGAGAAAAACCCCTCCACTTGATGAATTGGTGAATCCTGGGAATTCAGGAGAGGAACAGGCCCCTTTGCTCGTTGTCGGTTTTCTGCCCGCCTTTGGTGCTTTCAGATCTGTCCCCCAAGTACACAGAGCAGAGCGCTCTGTCCTGCTTTGTTTCAAATGTCTCGGAATCTAGGGCTTAATGTTCATTAATTAGTGACTATCTTTCAGGAGCTTCTAGACATTGTTTAACCAGCCATCTGAACTCCAACTGGAAAATTAAAATTCACAATCCAGGAACTGCTCATGTCCCCGAAAGATAAAGCATCTACAGCTGCCATAATTGGCAATGAATTGATGTTTCAAGTTATCCAAAAAAGTCAAAGCAGTCGTGTTTCCTCCCCTTTCTTTCCTGTTAGTGCCTCTGATGAAAATAAAGGAGTGCAAGGTTTCCAGTCCTTTTCTTTCATTTTTACTGTGGCTTTAAAAAGAAGGGCAGGCTTTGGGGGAGGGGTCCATCTCTATCTCACGGATTTACCTGTTCTTGTAGTTCTTAAAGATGTGGGTCAGCAAAGCCCAGGGCTCTTTCTTCTTGATCCAACACTAGTGATTGTGGGTTTTATCATCCCTCCAAGATCTTTCTCCTCTCCCCTGGGTCCAGAGACAGCCATGAAGTCATGTCCTCTGACAACTCCTAGAGAATTATTCAGCACTGAGTGTATCTCTCTTTAAAAAAAAAAAAAAAAAGTTTTTAAAAAAGCCAACCCCCCCCACCCAAATCCCTTTTGCCCTTTTTAAAAAATCAGAAACACAAAGAACTTTGCATTTGCTAGGATCTAAAGCATTTGTGCTCAACCTGGGGTGATTTGGCCCAACTCTGTGGGGACATTTGGCAATTTCTGAAGATATTTTTGATTTTCACAACTGGGGAGCTGCTTCTGGCTTCTAGTGGGAAGAGGCCAGGGATGCTGCCAAACATCCCACAATGTACAGGACGGCCCTCATGACAAAGAATTACCTGGCTCCACATGCCCACGGTGCTATGGCTGAGCAACTCTGGTGGAGAGGGGTGAGGTAATGCTGGTTCACAGATGTTCTGTGCTGCCCCGCTGCTGTGGTTGATGGGGGTTTTTACCCTGACCCACACATCCAGATCGAGAAGAATCAAGAATGTGAAATAGAGTTGAAACAGAGGTAGTTCAGAAAATCATCTTCCTTTTGGTAGATTGAGGACATATCTTTAAAGTTACAAAGCTCATGTCCCCAGCTTCTTTAAAAGAATATGACGTGCCAATAAATGTAGGTGCAAAGAGTATCTTCAGTGCAGACAACAAAGTCATAATAATGTAGCAATGTTAATTACCACACTGGGAGAGGGGGCGGGGCGGGGGGGTCCTCCTATGTTCCAGTCTCAGAAGTAAGCCCTTTCTTTATCAGTGTTACTTTATTGAATGCTCTCAACAGCTCTGTGAGATGGGACTACTAGGAGTAGACCTGAGTTCTAGTATTTAATTCCTGTCCAGCCTTCATTGTAGAAGCTCACAGAATAAGATTTTCTTTCTAGTCGCCTTATACCTCATTGTACTAGGAGAGAGTGAGTCTAAATGATGTCTTATTCCCATCCTATTTCTAAGAACCTAGAAAATCCATAAACTGTTCATAGATTTTTAATTGACATGATAAAAAAAATAATAACTGCTTTGGCTTTAGTCTCCTCTTCTAAGCTGGATGTTTTGACATCATCCCTGGAAGATCTTCCAAAATTTCTCGGGGAAGTCAACACTAGGAATCTGGAAAGCACAGGAACTGTGTGAGATGGGGCCATTTCCTCTGTTTCACTGTGGGTCAGGCAGGTAAATTCACTAGAAGGGGAGAGAGCATTAGCCTTGGAGCGGCAGGGAAAGAATAAACTTCTCTTACGCATCCATCCATCCATCTGTCCTTACATTCATCCATCCATCCAGCCTTCTTCCATCCATACAAAGGGATAAAGACACATCTGAAATACAGTTCAACAGAAGTTAGGAGTTATTTCTAGACGCTGGAATATCAGATGATTTTTAAACTTTCTTCTTTATAATTTTTATTACTTAAATACAGTAAGTCTGAGACATTTTTAACAATGAAGTTATTATTTTTTTTAAAGGAAGAGGATGATGTGGGATGAGCTAATAGATGCTTTTCAACAGTCCAGGAAAACTTATGATAGTTAAAAAGAGTGCTTCCTGTCTTCTGTTAACTCTGTCCTGCCAAGTTTAAAAAAAGAAAAAAGGCTTCTTTTCAGTTTGGGGTATAGGTTGATTGATGTAATGAAATATGTATGTTTAATTGTAGTTTTCCACTGACCTCAGTGTTTGTTACTTTTACTACACATTAGCTAAAAGTAGAGGCCATTTATCAGAGGGATTGGTTACAGGATTTCTCTGGACCATGATTTTGTTACAGATAATGGGATTTCCAATTAAATATGAGATGCTTTTTCAGATTTTAAGGGACCTGCAGTCTGGCTGCAGAGACAGGAATTGAAAGGATGTTCTATGCCTTACCAGTCTTTGTTTGTGAGTGAGACTTGCATAACTTTTCTTACCTTCATAGTGGTCTTGGTAAACTCTAATGCATCTCTTAAACCTCTGGTCAAATGTCACCTCCTCCGTGGAGACTTCCTTGACTACTCCTTGTGAAGTTAAATGTTTCCTCCTTTGATTGAAAAGTTAAATGTTTCCCCTTTTTTTTCAGTGTCCCTTACTGTAGTCAGATATGAAAGTTATCACATTGCTGAAATTATGTCCTTATGTATTTGTTCCTCCTACTGGACTTTGGCTCTCCACAGGGCAGGGGACAGGATTTATTGGTCTGTGTATCCCCACGGCTTCTCATAGTGCCTCAATTACTCACCAGGAAATGAGCTGGCTAGAAAACAAGTCAGAAGGAGATGGGTGTCGTGTGAAGTACAAAATCAGACAAATGTGTAAAAGGTATAGGCGAGAGTGGATTTGGCAAAGCTTATATTTTTTGGAAAGTTCAAATATATACCGACTAAACAGCCAGACAAAACTGGGAAAATGATGAACAAGTGAAAGAATAAATAACGATTGCTATGTCTGAGCTTCAGGGACTTATAATAAAGGACTACTGAAATTTTGGAAAAGGCTGCACGGAAAATATAGATATTAGTAGTTGTTGTAAACAAAAAATTAGGGCAAATGTACTCTGAGCCAGGGAGGGTGCAGAGGCGTGAGCACATGCATTACTCCTTTGTCAACAGAGGTAGGTGTTATCAGTCCCATTGTACAGATGAAGCATTCGACGCTTAGGAAGCAAATGACTGGTCTGAAGTCACACAGTTTGTCATTCAGAGCTCCAGTCTCTCCCAAAGTATTTGGCCTTGAAGGTCAGTGTTCCTCCCACTCAACCCCAGCTGTTTCTTGTCCTCTTTTGTCGCTGGCGTTTCCTCCATGTGGAAAGCTTTGAAAAAGCTCCAGTCACATTTTGAAATTCTATGACAAAAAATTGAATGTCATCCAAAGCATAGTTTAGGATTTAAACATCCCTGTCAATCCTGGCTGTCATCACCAGGAGATTTTTATCCCAACAATAGATCACTGTGAAGTGCTTGGCCTGAAGGGCCCTGGGCTGTTGTAATGAGTAAGATTGGAATCTACTGAGTAATGCAAATAAATAAAAATGAGACAGGTAGTCTCAGACTTTCATTTTTGCCTTCTTTGCTGTCAAGCTCACGGACTGCTCCAAGCAAAACATGTCCCTTCTTACCATTTTATTAATCTGTGCAATGGGGATGAGAGAGCTTGGGGTCTCCATCCAGCTGCTAGTTCATCATCATAGTGATCAGTGCAGTTTTTGAGCACATAAGTGATTGGAGTTGAAGTAATAAATTAAGGACACCAAGGAGATTTGCGGTCAAATTATGGAAGCATCGCATGTAGAGCTGACAAAAGAGCCCTGATGACAAGCCTAGGATACTAGTTTCTGACACTGAGTGACTGGGGGTGGAGGCATAGGGGCCATACATAGCAAGTGCAAAGGGCCTGGGGTTGGAATGGAGAGCAAGCCTAATGTGGCTGGTGAGAAGACAGCAAGTCAGAGCATGAAAAGAGATGAGAATGAAGATGATGGCAGGAAGGAGTAGGGTGGCAGCTGTCCCAGATTGCCAGGGGACTGAGACTGAGTTCTTGGGATGTAGGACTTTCAGTTTTAAAAGGGAGAGTCCTGGACAAACCAGGGCAAGTTGGTCACCCTGGGCAGGAGCCAGGTTACACCAGCCGAGGTAGACCATGGGAAGGAGCCTGGGCTGCTTTTTTTGTGCAGCGAGACAGCATGGATGTGATTCAATCAGGCAAACCCTCGAGGCCATTCTGCATGGAGACTGAAACACCAGTTCTGTGTTTTTTTTTTTTGGCAGGTCACCCAACCCCCTCTTGACCTTAGTTTTCTCATTTGTGGCAAGAGTTGGTTACACCAGACAATGCTCGACTCTGGGACCCTAAGACATTCTCTACTTTGTTCTATAGACAGGAAAGGGCCCTCATGGGGTTCTGAGCAGAGGAATAACATGATGAATTTTTTAGGGAAGATTAATCTGGCAGTAGTTGACAAAATTAATTGCAGCAAAGAGAGATCCGAAGAAGACCGTCAAGCTATTGTAACGATCTAATCAAGAGATGAGGAGACTATGGACCAGGGCAAGAGCAGGAAGGATGGTGAAGACAGGAAGAAAAGATGGGGTGACAGTAACAAGAGAAATTGCAGGACTTGGTGGCTAACTGCATCCGGCTGGTGATGGAGTTGATGAAGTAGGAGTTCATTCATGTGTCCTTTTACTCATCTTACTGGGTGCGTGTCCACGTGCTGGGCACTGAGGATGTGGAGATGAGCGAGTTCCTCGTGGAGCTCCTGGTCTGGTGGAGAAACCCAGAGTCAGGCTGCACATTCCAGGCATGCTTACTGCTGTGGAAGGAATGTGACGATGGAGGGAGAAGGGCGAGGAAGACCCAGACTAGAAATCACGGAAGGTTCACAGAGACAAGCGATGTTAAAGCTCACAACTAAAAAAATCAGCACTGAATTAGGTTGATGGTGGGGTGGAGGCGGTCAGGATGGACCAAGCTATGGAGAGTATTTGCCAAACTCCTGAGGCAGGAAAAGGCTGGCACACTTGATGGACTTAGAAAAGTCCAGTGTGGTTGAGGACTAGACAGAGGATCCTAAAATGCTGGAAAGGGTCAAATTATAAAAGAGGTTAGCAGACACAGAACCTATTTTGGACATGATTCTGAGACTGATAAGAAGTCATTAAAGAAAGAGTTATAAAAAGGACCCCATGTACAATTTCTGAGTTTCGAATATTTTTATCACAGAGAATGGCAGTACCCCTAAGAGACCTAGGGCTTAGTGGTGAGTGGCAGGTGACTTTTGGTGGCAAGGCCGGAGAGGGAAAAGGAATAAGGTGACCAAGTGGAAACAGTCCCTACGGTATTGAGAATATGTAACCATGAACCGCTTGCAGAAAGATCAGTGGTAAATAATGCCATGATGGTCATCTACTCGTTGAAGATGTGAGAATGAATGAGTCCTGTGAGAAGGAAGAATTAGAGGGAGGAGAAAGATAGACAAGGGCAGAGTACCTGGGACCTGGCCACATTTTAGGACTGATTGGGGATGATCCAGAGATGGAAAAGCGAATCAAAGGGGAGAAGACTCAGGAGGTTTGGGTACATGGAAGCCAAGAACGAGTCACTAAGAAGGGCAGTGGAGGCATGAAGTGCTGAACAAAAGTCAAAGGAAAACAAAGCCTGACAAAAGGCCAGTAAGTGTGGCAATTAATAGATCATTTGTTATCTCTGAAAAGGAGGTTAGTGACTAATGTTTGGATTACATCACTTTGGACAAAATTAATAACGAATTTCCTGATATTCACTTGCAAAAGTGCAATGGAAATTGGCAGCCGACTCTCCCTGTCTTTTCTGAAATTTCTCAGATTTGCAGACACTCTAATCTCCTCTGAGTACTGCAGCAGAAAATTGGAATGTGCCCTGCGTACAATCTGGGTGCGTTGCTGTTACCCAACCCCTTACCTTTCAGATGTTTGACATATCAACTGCTCCGACTTCCCCGATGCCTAGGCTCAGAGTTCACATGACTGGTCCGGAGAGTCGAGCCAAGGGCAGGGAGGGCAAATGAAGTGAGAAGGTCTTATATCAATCATCCAACTTCATGCCATGAAACCCGTGTGCTCATGTTTACAAAGAGACATTCCTATAAACCAAAGATTTAAACCCCAGATCTAAAAACATGTGAGTAAAGAGCTTTGCTAGGAGGGAGATTACTCACAATAAGGAGTATAATGTGGATTTAAACCCTTCAGTTGCACCGATGCAAATGCATCTAGGCCTTTTTTTAAACTTAAAATTTAAAATGATATTTGTTCTTTGTAAGAAGTTGGCCAAGTCCAAGAAACTCTACTATGCCTGACACATACTAGGTGCTCATTCAGTATTTCTTGAATGAGTGAAAAGAAATAAAATAGTAAAAAATAACAGTGGATTAGAGGAAATCGGTCATCTTCAGGAGATTGTAGGCCACAGTAACAATGTTATATTTGATCTTTGAGCATTGGGAAGTCACAGGTTTTTAATCAAGGGATTATATAAACAAATTGTCTTAAAAAGTATTTCTCTGGCTGCATTGTCCCAGATGTATTGCCGTAGAATGGGTCTGAATGCAAAGATGCCAGTGAGGAAGCTACTGCAGTAGGAAGGTGGGGGGAAAAATGATTGCCTGGACTAGGCTACTGGCAACTGAGATATAGAACAGTGAGTGAATGGAGACATATTTTAGGGGGTAAAATCAGTAGAACCTGAGGATCTGTTCAACTAAGGGAATATTGGGAGTGACAGAGGGGACTGTTAAGTGTAAGATAATTGTGAGATATTCAAGAGACATGGAGAACACCACAGAGAGCTCACCTAGATCCCAGCTCAATGCGTGGATGTATCAACTTGAACGCCCTGGCAAATTGCATGTGATGGATGCCACTGCAGTGGATGAGCTTAGAGAGAGACAGAGAGAGACAGAGACAGAGACAGAAAGTGCAAAAGGAGAAGACACCAAGCCCTGAGGAAGGCCAGTCTTTAACGTTGTAAAGGAGAAATGAGCTTCCAGAAGACACAGGATGAGCTTTCAGAGACGTTTCAAGAAAGTCAAGATCAGGGTGATTTTGCAGGTAGGCAACAAAGAGAAGAGAGTGTTTCAAGAGGGAAGAAGCAGTCCATTCTGCAAGAGGCCAGAAGGCGCAAGCTGAGAGGTACCCACCAGACTCGGCGACGCAGAGCGTGGGGGCACACGTAGCAAAAGCGTTCTCAGTTAGACCACTGGGAGGAGAAGCCAGATTGGGTGGGGGGTGGGTAGTCAAATGGGAAATGAGAACTGAGGACAGCAGTGTGGACAGGCCGGGCTTCCAGACCGCAGTGCGTCTTAGTGCTGTGGTACCAGAACAGTCCTGTGTGTCGGGGACACAAAAAGGAAATATCTGGGAGGCAACGTCTCCAAGGGTCCGGCTGCCAGGTTTGGTCAGGGCCAGGAACTATTGCAAACTGTTGTATCATGTGCCATATGCCCAACAGTGTGAATGTCAACTAGGCCCTCGCTGGTAATTAAGTGATCATAATTATATAAATGAAAATTACCCCTTGGTGAGTGATGACTCTGTGCCCTGTACCATGCTGACCACCTACCCGCTATCTCTCATTTATTAATCCCTCATTACAGAAGGAAGAGGTGACGCCTACAGAAGTTGCATCAAGTGTCCAAGAGCTGTGAGTGGGGCCGTGATCCAGATCAGTCTGGTTCCAAAGCCCAAGTCAACCGTTAGGTTCATACAGTCCCTTCTGGTTGTAGTTGCCCCGTGAAAACTTACTGCCTAGTTAACTGGAATTCTGACTCAATTTCCAAACTCGTTCCACTTACCTAATTTGATAAGAAGCATCAAGACTTGAAAAGCAATTACATAGAATGATTTGAATCTTAAAAGAGTTAATATATCCAGCGCTCTTATAATGCCAGACAGACAGAGTCTTGTGTAGGTGTTTCCTATTATTACTTAGTAAAAGGCTCTGGAGAGAAATCAGGCTGGCCTTCTCCAGGGCTAATCAAACATTATGAATAGCAACACTCATTTCCCCCCTCCAAGGGCAGCTGAATTCTTGCTTCTTACAGAATAGTTTTCAGCTTCTACTGAGGGAAAAGGATGCTGTTTCCTGGCTTTGTTCTTAAACTCTTTACAGGAAATGATACTGTTGTCGGCAAGGACAGAAGCACAATGTGAAAACATTCAACAAACACATAAGGTCCTCTGTTAACACCATGGGCAAGCCCTTTAGATTCATGGCATTTTTGCTGACCCGGAGACGCAAAGAGATTGGCCACCTGTCTAAGTCTGCCCACTTTGAGTTTGGGATTGACTTTGACCCCAGTTTAATTGAGGTAGCCACGGAAATCAAGGGACGACACCATTTCTTGAGTACCTACCATGTGTTTACCAACATGAGTTTATTTAATCCTTAAAACATAGTCCATCCTGCTGCCATCTGCTTCTGAAAGTAGGAATGTGTTCCAGTAGGGCTGGTAGACTTTGATCACCATGGGACTTTTGCACTTGGGTGTATGTGACTTCATCTATGAGAAACAGGAGGTGAGCACAGAAAACGGCACCCTGCTGAATCAAGCCACACAAACATACCCAAAAGGCAAACAGGCACCCACCTGGCACCTGCCAGCTACCTCAGTTCACCAGGTGTGTTACAGGCCACACTCATCCATATCTGGTCTTACAACTTCTTACTACATTTTCAGACAACCCACCTCCCACCACGTCACAACACCTCACAGCTGCAGCCCTCCCAGCATCCATGTCTGTAAATCTTTTTTGAGGTAAAGTGCCATATTTGTCATGGTATTTATGTATTTTTAAACCATTTAACATGTGCAAAGCAGCGCTACCATTTTTATCAGGTGCCTATCTTTTTTTATTACTTGCTACCGAACTAAGCATTGTTCTCCTAAGTCCATTTTTTCCTGTAAGCTCTGTGGTTTTTATGGTGCAACCTGAAATAGCATGGTTCCTTTTAGAAACACCCATATGCCTTACAGCAGAACTGACTTATAAGGAAGAATGGAGCAAATATTACTCCTATTTCTTCCTCCACAAATAATAAGAAAAAGAGAAGGCAAATAACTCACCCAAGGTCACCCATCACCGACTCTGTGTTTGTCTAACTCCATTGCCCACTTACGTTCCACCCTCTTCTCTCACCTCCCCTAACACCGCTGAACAGCTTCCAAGCATGTTAAACTGGACAGTCGTTGCAAACCAGCTTCAACACGATGAAAATAAAAATCTTCCAGGAAGACCTTATTTTAAGATGACCCACACAAGTGTTTGAATCACCTATGTATTTTTAAAATCAAGTAGGTAATCTCCTTTGTACATGCTAAATATGTCCCGTTCTGCTCGCACGTTAATAAATTTTTCTCATTTGTGAGAGTTGCTGAGTAAAGCAAGCGAATTGTTTTACCCGGTAGGTGGTGAAGCAATAATGAAGACGCCTCGTGATTAAGTAGAGTTGGAGCCTCTTATCTTTCTCACTGAGTGGGAGGCCCCACTTGTAGTAAAAGTAATTACCTGTGTAGAACACGCTGATTGCATCAAGTATCTACTATATGCCACTAAGATAGTCATCTCAATTTTAGAGCTTCTTAAGAGATCTTCATTCGATGTTAATTTTACATTTTTTAGCAAAGAGTACATTATTTTTGGGAAACACTATGTTAGCTGGACTAACTCATTTTTTAAACCTTTCAGAGGACTTCTTGTATCCTGGTTATTCCCTCATAAATGGCCTTTCCCCCAGAACAGCAGTTCCAAAGAGCACACTGAACAACAAAGTTGGAACTGATAAGCTATTTAAAGAATCTGCTTGGTAAGGGTTGGTTTTACAGTGGGGTTGAAAACCCTGTGCTTTCATCTAGGAGAGCACCAAGTCTGTTATGGAAACCTGGTGGGTCCTTAGGGCCGTAATTCCTAAGAAATTGTCCACGCCAAATCTTGTTAAACGTTGTAGTGGATAGTTGCGTTAAACTTCAAATTCTTCTCTGATAGAAATATGAGAACCAGGGTGCTTGATTGGACTGAGGCAAGGCCAAAGATATGACAGTCGGTGGTGGTAACTCAGGAAAGAACTCAGCAGAGGAGTTCCAGAGGCCAGAGCACGCGCTCCACTCTTCCAGCTGGTAGGCAACATCACCACAGCCTGCTCCTTACCTTCCATCTGTAAAATCAGCAGATCAAATAGATTTCCCATCTAAGTCCGAATTTCCGTGCAGGTGTCCAGCTAAATTCCTTACTGTTTGCATTTACAGTGAGGAATCTTAGCAATAGCCCTGTAATTAATTGCGCACTATGCTTTTGTGTTTGTCAACCTGCCCCTAAATGTGTTTACCAACATTATAGGCACTTGAGTAACCCCCAATATTACCTTCCCTAGGCAAGTGAAAAAGACATTCGTTGTAAGCCTGGCATATAGTGTTTAGACTGGTGGTTTAAATTTTGGAGCTTCATGTTTGTATTGGTTTGGTCTGTATGACCAAGGTTGGTCGTCCCTTGTTTACCATGTCCACTTTCCTTTTTATTGCTGCCCATGTCAGAAAACCCAAAGATGACTATCAGACGCGATGAGGTTACCTGATGAAAAGAACAAACAGGTTTCAAAGTCAGATAAACCTCCAGTTTGCAGTGGTTATCTTTAAGAAAGAATGGGACGTTGCTTCAGTACCTTTTTTTTTTTTTTTTTTGTAGCCACTTTTCTTACCTTGCGACCTGAATTTTTTAACCATAAGCATTTATTACCCTTTTTTCTACTTTTGTTATTTAACATCTTTTGATTTGTCTCAGGCGAAATCATAAGCTTGCTTTATTATTATGTTGTTCTTTAGACTTCCCTGATTTAAAAAAAGATTAATAAAATATCATTAAAAATTAAACAAGGTAACATAAGTAAGGTTTTTTTTATAATGCCTGCCACAGAATAAACATTAATCAAATTGATCACAAGTAATAATACGACCTCCATAACTACAAAAACCTGACAACGCAGGAAGAGCAAGGAGCGGTGTGATACGCAGCAAGTGCTCTAAAGATGCTCAGCCATTCTGGTTAATTTCAGGCCCTGGAATCATGAGCGTCTTTATATTGGTTAAATTGCTTTATGAAGAACTGCAAAGAACTCAGAATTATTTTTGTGCTGGAATTATACTGTATTAAAGGGTGTTTAAAGCAATTTGGACATTTAAGTGGACTTAGGGATTTTTTTCCCCTTTTCCACTGAGATTTTCACTATTTTGCGTTAGTTATTTTGAGATGCAACCTAAAAATATGTCATTAGCTAAAAACCTAATGAAGCTGCTGTCTGTGCAAAAAACAAATGACAAATTTGTTGATTCAACTACCTGTTTGGTTAGTGAGTTGCATCCTGATTAAAGATGAGCGTTTATGAGCAAGATTGACTCTTAATTTCACGTTTAATTTTCTAAACTTATTAATCCTTTTCTTTGTTCTTATTCATTTATTCCTTTGTTCGCACTGATGCCTTCCCTTGGTTTCCTTCCTTCCTTCCTTCAAGCATCTAATAAGCACCTCTTCTGTATTTTAAAATCAGAACTCAAACTCCGTTCAGTCTTTTCAAGCAAGTATCTTTGACCAAGACAAAAAGCAGCGCTTGAACTAATATTTAGCTTTTGCTAAAGCAATTTATTGAGAATGTAAATTACTGATTTTTTTCACTATAAACAGTAATTACCATTTACTAGATATTTTAGGTCAAATGAAAGTTGTCATCTTTCTGGACCTCGGTTTGCTTCCCTCTAAAATGGGATAATAATTTCTACTTCATCATATGTACAAGGAATTTAATTGTGTGCTAGTTCACAGTGGGTTAGCTAAGTGGTGATAATAGATACTTCACCGTCAGTTACAACTTTTCCTCGTCATGGAGAATCTGAAATATGACTCAGGCTATTGGTAAAAGAATGGGCAAACAGATTAAGGAGTGGCTAGATAGGGGCAGTGTCTTGATTCCTAAAATAAGATGAAACCTGGGTGTTCAGTGCTGTCCTCTGTTGAGCACTTGTTCACGTCCTAGGCCCCATGTCAAGTACTTTATATCCATTATACACTGGGTCTTACTTTATGATCCCCATCTTAGAGATAAGGAAGAAGGCCCCTGAGAGAAGGCAAGGGCTCTCCCCAGGGTAAGCAGCAAAGCTCAGGATCAAACCCACGTGGTCCTGAGCGCATGTTCTTAATCACTACGTTCCCTAAAATTCAGGGGCAGAAGGTTTGACTGGCTACAAAGTCATGTCCATTCTTGAGTTAGGGCTCCTTAAATTCTCCTTCAGAAGCCCACTTAATTCCCAGCAGAAGGCTGAACTGGCAGTGGTAGGGATTCAGGAGCCCCAGCTACAGGATTGAACCACAAGGCGTGCAGACCTTCGCAAGGGCTTCTCCACTCATTTCTCCAGCTAAAATGAATCAGAACAGGTTCCTCTGAAGGCCTGGGGTCACTTTGCATGTGGCCCAGGCTTGTGTCTTAGTCAGTTTGGGCTGCTATAACAAATAACCATGAACAGAGTGGCTTGTCAATAGCAGGCATTTATTTCTCACCATTCTGGAGGCTGCAAGTCCAAGAGCATGATGCTGGCATGCCTGGGTTCCGGTGAGAGCCCTCTTCTGGGTTGCAAACAGCCAGCTTCTCGCTGCATCCTCACATGGTAGAAAGAGGGTGAGCCAGCCTCTTCCCACAAGGGCACTAATCCCATCACAAGAGCTGTGTCCTCGTGATTTAATCACCTCCTAAAGACCCCACCACCTCCAATTACCATCATACTGGGGATCAGATTTCAACATGTGAATCTGAGGGACACATTCAGTCCATGACACTTGGTCTCCAGTTCTTGATCCTGACTTCTCAGTCCAGCACCAATATCTTTGCAGGGAGGCTATGTCTTCTAGTCTCTTGTTGTCTCTGTGGTGGTCAGGTTGTGGTGGGTGCCTTGTCTCATCAGGGTTCTTTGGATAATAAGGAAGGGTGACCCACCTTAAAGGAGAGTGAGCAGTAACAATGAACAAGTGCCAGAGGAATGGATGGGGAGGAAGCATGAAGCAGGGAACTGAAGGGATGATTGAGCTGGGCGTTATGGCAGGTGGGACCCCCGTCTATCTCTGTGGGTCTTGCCTTTGTAGAACTCCGGTTCTTTTCCTCAGCCTTTCGTTCTCTCAAGATCTCCGTCTCTCCATTCAAGTTCTTGGACTTCTCCTTGCCAAAGGTTTGGCTCTTTCTGGGTGGTCTACTTTCAGTCCAGTTTCTGTGGTTAAGGTGGAGTCTCTTGGGCCGTAGAAGAAGGTGGTTTTGGAGAAAGGAAAGTATAGGCTCAACAGATTATCCCCAAATGAGTTCGTTGTATTTGTTCTTCGTAAGTGATTGTTGGAGGCATTTCCCATCAGGAAGAACGTATTACAGGGCAGGTGGACTGCTGCGAATGGCCCGGTCCATCCAGTAGGAGAATGAAACAGTTCCGTTCTCCTAGGCAGTTACTGATAGGCAGTCCTTGCTTTGCATGGTGCTATGTTAACTGAAACTCATGTGTATTGGTACCATGTCCTCATATTGCCTAGTTCCACCATCACTGAGATGCCAGGCAAAGTGAGGGCTGCCTGTATTCAATACTTACTTCGTGACAGTCCTTCTTCTAGGAGCTGGGGTTCTAACAGGGAACCAAATAATCAAATATTTCTTCCTTAGAGCATTTACTTCAAGTACAGTATAAAGAAAATAGATAGATAGATAGATAGATAGATAGATAGATAGATAGATAGAAGGAAGGAGAAAGAAAGAAAGAAAGAAAGAAAGAAAGAAAGAAAGAAAGAAAGAAAGAAAGAAAGAAAGAAAGAAAGAAAGAAAAAGAAAAGGGAGGAAGAAGAAAGAAAGAAAGAAAAAGAAAGAAAGAAAAGAAAGAAAAAGAAAGAGAAAAAAATGAAGGAAGGAAGGAAGGAAAGAAAGGAAAAAACAAAGTAAGGAGATGGTAGAGGAAGAGTCAGGGGTCAGAGTGGAGGGTCAATGTTAGATGGCATGGCCAGGGAAGGTTCTGATGAGAAAGAGATTCACGAGTACACACAAAGGAAGTGAGGAAGCAAGCCATACGGATATCTGGAGGAAGAGGATTCATGAGACCAGAGCCTCACATGTGCTAAACCTCATGTTCTTTTCTGAGAAGTAGTTTCAAATAATGAAAAGAATTGAGCTCAACTGGAAAAGGGAAATTCTTTTGTCCAAAATCAGATGCTCATCCAAGTAAACAAGTGGATCTCTTGGAAATATCGCTTAGAGATCCTTCAACTCCCCAGGCCAAACCCACACATGGCCAATTTGAGTGTAGAGTTTTCCAAACACGGATAATTGCTTACAAAAGTGGTTCACTCACACCAGTCACTGGGCAATCTCTATAGCTGTTTATGAGTTACACATCTTGGATCCTTGACCCAAATTACTGATTCTTTAGTTCTGACTTTTGGCTCCCTAGGACATGGGCTTCCTGATGAAACCCTCAGTCTCCAGGTATTGACACTTTTTAAAGATCATAGATTGAGATTTTAATTACATCATGGGTCCCCCTCCCTCTGCTGAGTGAGTATACAGCCTAATTCACAATGTGCTTCTGACTTGTGTCTCTTATAAATGAAGATTCCAGAACTGAGATGTGCCAGGACCTACAGCTCTCAATAAAGCTCTTGGAAGGGACTTTTTGTTTTCTTACATGTATTTTAATGGCTTCTTCTGGCTATTTAGAGACAAAATGTAGTAGGTCCATTGATTCAACAATTGGCGGACCTAAATGACCATAATGTGTTATCATCGGATTGGCTGCAAGTCCCCATCTCTTTGGGCTTGATTTACCTGAAGACAGGTAAATCCCTTTGGCATTTGGCTTGGCTGAAGTCTTTGTACCTGCCATGTTGATAATAGGCCACCTCAGTAATTTTTGGTAAACTGAGCTCCAGGAAGAGGAACAAAATTCATCTCTCCTCCCGCCTTTTCTCAAGTTGCTCCCTCTGTCTGGCATTACCTTTTCAAATTCACTTCAACCTCATCCCCTCTTGGAAGCATTCCACAACCCCATCTAGTCCAGCTGAACTGGGCTTCCGCCTCCTTTGTCTGATAAGGTCCTGGACATGGTTCTGCTCCATGTGCCTCGTCTCCTAGTGCTGCAATTCCTTTATTCTCTTAATCTGTTTCCTACTGAGCAGTGAGCTTCTTAAGGGCAGGTCCTGGGCCTTAACTTTGATTTATTTAAAGTTTTTATCAGGAATTTACTATGTGCCAGGCTCTGGATTAGACTCTTGAAATTCAAAAGTGAAAGACAAACACATTTCTGTCCTCATGGAGTCTACAGTCTCCTGGGGGTGGACAGACATTGAAGAAACCATCACAGCAGGAAATTGCAATGATTCTTTTTTTTTTGAACCTATGAAGGAAAAATTCAAGGCCTTACAAGGGCTCTGTGTGTCTCTGTCCTTAGATCAGTAGCAAAGAATTGGCATTAAGTGAATGTTTGATTTGAACTGAATTGAGGATACCAATTTTAACCCTTCGTCTTGCTAGTGTTAAGGCTCCACAGTTTGAAGTGCCAACCTATGGATGCCTTTGTTCTGCCGAATTGACAACTTTGCCCTCAAAGTGCAGATGAATAACTAAATAGATATTTTGTTTAAGATTTCTGTCTAAATGGAGATTTTACGGCTTTCAGAAACCTTTAAAACCTTCCCTTTCCCCGGGGGGAGTTCCACTGCGGATCGAGGTGGGGCATTTTTTTCCGTGTCTGATTTATGTCCAGCAAGTTTAGCTTCCATAATTAACTGAAGACCCTGTCTGAGGAAGAGAGTGTTCTGGAATTTCCGGGGCCTGTGGATTCCATCCAGAGCTGCACACAGCAACTCAGAGCCTCCCCCGCTGCCACTCACCTAGATCAGCGTGTCCAGTCCTGTTTGTGAAACGTGGCTAGTCAGCTTCCAGCCTTATCGGGAGCCCTGAGTTCCAAGGATAGCAATTAGGTGGCTGTGCGTTCTCCGCCTGGCTTGGGAGGGGCCGGCTGAAGCCGCACATCAGAGCAGCGGCGCCTTGACCGCGGGGAGAGCAGTGTGACGCTTTCTGTGGCTTTGCCTCGGCCTCCTGCTCTCGGCCCTGGCGCTCTGTGGTCCATTCTGCTCCTCGGTGATACCTTTTTAAATCTCCCCATTATGTTCAACAGCTTGTCAGCTGAGAGTTCAGGCATACAAGATCATGTCCAATGGGCCAAAGTGTCTAAAATAAATGTAAGCTCATAAAACATACATGGCACATCTATGGGGCCCAAGCAAAGCCCATGCGAAGGGAAAAAAAAAACTAAGTGAGCTTGTTTAACCCGGCAGTGACAGGTCTAAGGATGGGAATTTTTTTTTTTTAAACAGAGTTCTTTCAACTTCCAGGCAGGCAAATAAGTTGAAAGGGAAAATAGGGTTTTGCCCCATAATAGAAAGTGATGAATCTGGATTTTTCCAGGGCTTGGAGAGCCCGTCTTCATAAATCCATTCATTTATTCAACACGCCTTTAAGGAGCAGCTGATACATGCCAGGCACTGTGCCTGGCACTGCTGATAAAAATTTTTTTAAGATTTTGAATATAAGTTTTATTTTAAATTTAAAGAAACATTAAAAATAACCATTTTTTTTTTTACAAATTCTATCAAAGACTTAAAACATAATTTAGGAATGTTAAACATTAATTTTTAATTCAAAATAATGATATTTATGAAATACATCCTGGTATTGGCCAATGTGAAGTTTACTTAAGGCTAGTATTTTATATAAGCTTAACCCTTAATCCTTCCTAAAATTCAGTGATTATGACACAACTTCATAAGGTTAAGCAAGTCTTTTATGTAATACCCTGCACAAAATACAAAACATTTATGCCGACAAGGAAATTATTAAAATGTATATAAATTACACTGCAGGACTTGATTCAAACGCTGTCTGCATAAAGACAGATGCATTTTCACCTTAGAAAGCATGCATGCACGCAAACCCAGTCGAACAGAGATGCTATTACATTCTTTTATGATTATGTTACATAGCAAACAGCAAGTTTATAAATGTCACTCTATTATGTATGAACTGAAAGAAATATATATTTCTTTAAAATGTCCTTGAAAACCCAGGAGAGTGGGATGTGCCTATGTTAAGTGACTAAAACACTTTTGTCCTTAAAGAGCTCACAGCCCGGCTAGGGAAACTGACATTAACCATTTAAGCAAAGGAATATAATTATTCAGACAGAGAAGAAAGCTACGAAGATCACATGCCAGATCACAGGATGGAGGGTCGTCTGAGAACTCTCTGATAAGGCAATGTTTAGCTGAGTCCCAAAGAGTGAGAATCAGCTTTGCAGACAAAGAGCAAGAAAGAAACCTCCTGGTCAATGGGAAGAACGCAGTGCACAGGCCCTGCTGAGGGAGGCTGGAGGACCCCAGGGGTGCAGAGAAGGCAGCTCTGTCTAGGGTTAGTGAGCTGGGTGGGCGGAGGCGGGGTAAGGCCACTGGAGACGGGTGTGCCGGTGTTTGGTTGCTGTGTTACAGAATAGGAGGTTCCTTTCGTTGCTGTGTTACAGAATAGGAGGTTCCTTTGGTTGCTGTGTTACAGAATAATAGGAGGTTCCTTCCCGCTGGAAGAATTTAAGCGGCCAAGTGCAGTCAGAACCAGGGCCTGGGCTGCCACGGAGGGCACCTCGATAAGGCTCAGGCACCGTTCCCCACCTGCCCAAAGGGCTGAGAACCGCTGGCTTCTGAGGCACTCCAAGCCCACAAGCACAGGTGCGCTTTGGGTGGCTTCCTCAGCTTCTTAAGATAACGTGTGGCAATTATTTTGCCTTGGGTTTGCAGAATAAACAAAGGCTTTGTGGAGCCTCGGGGCTGAGGTGCTAAGTCCCGAGTGCTGTGTTTGCACACTCCCCAGCGGCGCAGCGTGGGCTCCCGCCTGGCTTCCCCCCACTTCTCGTTTGCTGGTTTGTTTTAAACGTGTCATGTTTTCACATAACAAAACACGCCTGCACACTTGATACCATTTAATATTTAATTCAAATAAAACGCTTACTATATCAAATAAAATGTTTACATGTATGAATTTTTATATCCCCTCAGGAGAGTCTTTTGGAAGATACGCGAATCCTTGGTAGTACACAGTGGCATTTTCAATGGTACACAGTTAAACTTCTTAACAATTTAATTGGAATGTTTTTATTTTAATGTGTAGTGTTCGTGTAAAATGAGGGCCAAATCAAACCGGCAATTTGGTAGCTATTATCGCTAGGTTTTCACTGTCAGTTCTGATATAAAATTTATTGTTCAAATACATTTATTTAAGGAGCGAGTTTAGGGGAGAAAGGT
This sequence comes from Camelus dromedarius, assembly GCF_036321535.1. NCBI lineage: Eukaryota > Metazoa > Chordata > Mammalia > Artiodactyla > Camelidae > Camelus > Camelus dromedarius. The sequence goes on along the minus strand of NC_087453.1, from coordinate 6,673,435 downwards.
ACAGCTCAGTGGTAAGAGTGCCTGCTAGGCATGCATGAGGTCCTGGGTTCAATCCCCAGTACCCCCATCAAATAAATAAATAAACAACCAAACCTAATTACCTCCCCCACCAAAGAATAAATAAATTAAAAATACTGAAAAAGAAGTGAGTTTATCTAAAGAGAGAATAATAAAGAAAGTACAGGAGGTACTCAAATAATAGCAACACTGATGAAGGAAGGGCGGATACACTGAGGTTTGCAAGAACCTGTATGGTCATCTGGCATTGCTCTTAAGTTTGTTAGCTCCCTCCTAGTTTTTATCTGATGTCACACTGAGCGCAAAGCCACACATTCAAGTTGCTTTGCTCAAAAGGTGATGTACATCTTTTTTTTTTTTTACATTTGCCAACTACTTAAATCTTCCATATTCTCATTTTTCTCATTATTTTTTGCAATATGACTACATTTTAGGTGCAAAGCTAAATTCTTTGGACGATCCTTTCATTTCCTTAACTTGGATTTTTGCAAAAGCAAAAACATCGCAACTCCCTCTCCAAGAGGACCTGAGGCACTGTTGATGTAAACACAAGACTTCCACCTAGTGTGGGTAAAGCACTCACTATAGTGTAACTCAGACCTTCCGAGAGGAAGCTGAAAACAGTGCTTCTGCTGGTTCACCCGGGGAGGGCCTTTTGACGTCAATTCTAATCCTACATAGAGGGACCTTAGAATTGGAAGCCAACCTAGTTACTATTCTGTGTTGTCACATCCATTTTGTTGATATGTAAACTGAGTCAAGCAAGCATCAGCTGAAGTTTCAGCCCAAATTCCAAGCCAGCACTCACTCCCCACCTTAGCCCTAGCTACCAGATGGCATTTCATTGGTCAACACAAATCGTTTTGTATTAGCTGTTGATTCTGAACTGTTTGACAAAGCAAGTGTGTGGGTTGCTAGTGTATTTTTCCCTCAAGACAGCCTAACAAACAAGGCATTACGTTGGGGGATAAACATTAGCCATGGGACAAGGAGATTTTATTCCCTTGTAGGATGCTGGCTGTCACATGCTGTGTCATTAGTTCCTTCTGAAACACTTTAAGGAAACATTTCTCTCCCAGTTGTAATTTTGATATTGCTGTATTTTTTTAAAATCATCTTTAAGTCCTAAGTAAAAATAAAATAAAATGCTGCATGAGAACAGAGTGGGGGAAAAAATCTGAGAAGCAGGGGTAAAAATGACATTCTGGGAAAGTGAAACTGAAGGTAAGATATCTTAGTCATCTCATTTTCAGTTTGGACATCCTTCTAGCATGAATGAGCTTCATGCCCTTATAGCACAGACCAGGGTTTGGCAAATTTTTTCCGTAGAGAGCTAGATGGTGTCTATTTTGGGCTTTGCAGATCATATGGTCTTTGTAGCAGTTAGTCAGCTGGAAAGCAGCTGTAGGCTATGTAAGCAAATGGCTGTGACCGTTTTTCAATAAAACTTTATGTACAAAACAAGTCGTGGGCCAGATTTGGCTCCTGGTCTGTACTTTGCCAACCTATGAAATTAAAGATAATAGTTTGACCCTTGGAATCATGCAAACCTGGGCCGCATCAGGCTCTGCTGCTTACCACCCATGGGAACCTGGTTATCTTAATGTATCTCTCAGGTCATCAGTTTCTACGTTTACAAAATGAAAATAATTATAGAGCCCCCTCCCTCCAGTGGGTTATTGGGAAATATACTGAGTAATGCTCGAAGCGACCAGCACAGATCTGACACAGTAGGTTTTCATCCAGTGTTAGATGCTGTGTTGCTGTGTTGCTGTGTTGCTGTGGTTGTTGGGTTCAGAACTATTCCCCATGACTTCCCCTCCAGTCTGTTGAGCTCAGGGAAGAAGTAAGAATAACCTTAACATGGAAATTGCCTCGAGTCTGTCTTCTGCTTAAAGCCTTTCCACGCTTTCCCATGTCTTCCATCACGGCCTGATCTAGTCCACACTCACTCTTCCAACATGGTGGGTACTGCTCTCCTCATTCTCCTGGGTGGGCTCTAGTCTCACCGAAGCAGCACCTGGAGCCCTTTTATGCCTCAGGACATTTGCACATGCTTTCCCCCCCTTTTCCAGGATGCCAGTACCCTAGCTTTTCTCAAGACTGGTTTCTTCTTATCCTTTGAGTATTTGCTTATATGTTACTTCTTCAGAGAACCCTTCATTATTCTCCTGCCAATAACCACTCCCTTCATAATTCCTAACAAAATTAGGGCCAGACCATTCCTGTCTCATTCACAATTGAAATCATAATGTTTTGTAGTGTTCTGACACATAGAGACACTTAAAAAAATATGCTAAGTGAAAGAACAGATGATTCAATGAGTTATTATTATTACCACCATCATGAATGGTACCAAAAACATAGGACCCAATACAGATTTCACCAGTCTTCAACCATCTTCAAATTACTTCATGATTTTTACCACATAGGCACCACTTGAATTAAAAAAAAATTTTTTTTACTCTGTTTTGCTTAGTTTTCTGTTAAGCCAAGGGATTAACAAACTACTGTCCTTGGGCCAAATCTGACCCTCCACCTGTTTTTGTAAATAAAGGTTGATTGGAACACAGCCATGCCCACTTGTTATTGTATTGACTAAGGATGCTTTCCCATTACAAGGACAGAGTTGGGTGGTTGAGTAGAGACTGGCTGGCTCACAAATCTAAAAATATTTACAGAAAACAGTGGCCGGCCCCTGCACTAAACAATAAAGTCACTAAGCCCCACGTTTGATATCCTAGTTTTGTGTTTATTTCCATTCTCATTAAAAACAGCCTCACGGCTATTAAGATTGTTTAAATATTTGCACAAGAACTCCGTAAAAACCTCTTGCTTGCCACCTCCGGAACGTAAGCCACGCTTTGGAAATAATTGCCATGACAGTCCTGGAACAGCATCTCCTAGACTCTGCCCCGGGGTGAACGTCCCATCGGTGGGTCCCAGACTTGGTGCAGGTTAGAACGTTTTCCTCCTGGGAGATCCTTCTAGTGCAGTTCCCAGATTTACCCAAGAGTAAGTTTGTGGGCTTTTCGCTCACAGTGCTGTGCGTCTGCCAGGCATCCTCTGGCTCACTCTGCACACGAGTCGGCTGAGAGCTTGACTTGAACATCTGCATCGCGGATGTCATTATAACAGGCGTCAGAAATGCTGCTGCTCTCCCAGAGCACCTAGACTCTTGACAAGATAGATGAAACCTGCAGGTCTCTGTGCCTGACTTCCAGAAATCAGGGCTGCCAGCTCTTTCTCATGTTATGAATAGCCGGTGGCTGTTCTGTTAGATATCCCTTTGTCAGGAAGATTCTGCCTTCCAGAATTTTCCCCAGATTTACATATTGCATTATGAAATCTCTTGTAGGGAATGCAAAGGGATTTGCAGACATCTTTTTATTTTTGTTTTTCAGTGAAAGTCATTTGTGTTATCATGACCTCAAAGTGAAGGGTATCAGCTGGGGCTCTTCCAGGTGCAGGAGGCAGGAAATGCCACCCCAAATGGCTTAAATAATTAGACATTTTACTGACTTGTATAAGTTAGAAGTCGAGGATAATATGGCTTCCGGAATTGTTACTTCAAGGCCTCGAATTACATCGAAAGACTTGGTTTCCCTCTGTATATTTCTCTAGTCCACTTCTGCAGTGTTGGCTCCATCCTGAGGCAGTCTTTCTCCTCATGGTGACCAGCTGGCCACCAGCAGCCCCACCTGATCCTGCCAGGAGTAAGTCTGGATTCAAAGATCTGGCTTCCCTTAGAAGTTGCAGTCACTGTCTTTTACGTCTGGTTGGCTGTGCTGGTGTCAGGCCCAACCAATCACTCTTGCCAGACAAATGAGATCTCTGATAAGTCAAGTCTAGACTGTGCCATCCCCGGGCTGGGGCTGAGCTAGCCGGCGCCTGCGGAATTGCGTGGGCTCTGAGTGGGGCTCCTGAAACAAGATCAGAAGCGGAGTGAATGGATGACAGGGAAAAACAACAACAAATTTCCGCTATGTAAAAAGCGGACCTCCTCCCCAAGCCCTGATTTTCCTCTTTGCTTCTGCTACAGGGTTTCTCAGCCTTGGCACTGTTGACATTTGAGGCCAGATAACTCTGGTGGGGTCTGTCCTGTGCAATGTGAAATCTTTAGCAACATCCCAGACTCTACCCACTGGACACCAGTAATGTCTCCCTTCCTCCAAACCTCAAGTCGTGACAACCAAAAAACACCCCCTGAGAGCCAAAATCGCCCGGGTTGAAAGCCACCGTGTACTGGTTGCGGTTTGAGACTGATGGCCCAAGGCTGGCTGCATCATCATGCAGCAGGGAAAGGACGTGAAAGGGAGAAAGAGCAGTTTCTAGGGCTGCGATTGACAGCTTTTCAGCAGAGGATTCGGTCTTCACTGCCTTGCGACTTCTCCAAGTAAGCCTGGAGAAGGTCTTCAGAACCCAAGTGGTTCCCCTAAACCTATCAGCAGAAGCAAAAACAGGCAGTGTGGTTCAGTGTTTCACTGTCCCGGGGTCAGGAAGTTCCAGGTTTGAATCCCAGTTTTGCCCCATTCTTGGTCTGTGACCAAGTTATTTAACATCTCAGAATCTGGGGTTTTCTGACCCCCTTGTAAAACAAAAGGCAATTTGGGAGTTAATGTGAGATTCAAATAGTAGTGAAGGACACCTGATTAACCAAGAGGCAGCCCTGAGATGGTCATTCAATGAACAGGAGCTTTAAGTATTTGAACATGCCATCATCATTTAAGCCCCGTTTTCCTAACCTCGACCCTGTGACCCTTGGGGCTTTATAATTCTCTGTTGAGGGGGCTGTCCTGTGCCCTGGAGGCTGTGTCATGGTCGTCCCAGCCTCAACATGCCAGATGCCAGCAGCACCTCCCAGCTGTGGCAATTGAAAATGTTCTGAGACATCACCAGAACTGCCCAGGGCTGGGAACCATCGGTTTAAGCAGCCCACTCAGATGGCCATCTGGGGGCAATAACAATTCTCTTGCTATATGTTATTCCCCATGTCTGGCCCCATGATTCCCCAACATAAATGAAGAGGTGCTGCCCAACCCGTGAAGGAAAAAGTCTGAGGTACCTGAACCAGGGCCCGATGTAATATCCACCTGCCCGTTAATGACTCCAATTTCCTGAGCGAGCGGAGAGCAGGGGAACATCCCCATCTCCTTGGACCTTTATCTCTCAGCGCAGACACGCTGCCTCCAGTCTCCCAGTTCACTTGTGCTATTTCCAGTTTCAATCTGGCCCAAGGCATCCATGCAGCATGTCCAGTTAGTTGCTTAAAATGTGTCCAAGTGTCTGGTTACCAGATGGAAAATCATTGCGCTAAAGCTCGGCCTGCATGTGGCGGTGAAAATGCTTGTTAGGTTTAATGAAGAACATAGGCCAGACCATGAATAGCGTAGCTGTTTAGGTGCACACGCGGGGACGTGCAGAAATAGGATACTGCCGGTGACGTGGATGCACGGATACACAGCGAGTGCCCTTCACTTCCCCATGTCTGCCTCACACTGATGCTCCTTGGAGTCTCTGGGAGGCTAAGTCAGATTTAGAGTCTGGTGAGTTTGGCTCCCAGCACCCCCCACTCAGAACTAGCAGAGCATAGAACTCAGAGGCACACAAACCTGAATAGCTGCTTACTAGCTATGTGTGCCCGGCACATAGTCGGTACTTAATAAATATTGCTTGACAGTTGAACATTGCTCAGACTCAGCTCACTCATCTGCAAAAACAGAGAGTAAAACCTACATCCAGGCAATAAATTAGATAATCTGTGTAAAACATTTACCACATAGGAAACACTCAGAAAAACAGAGTTACCATACGTAACAAATTTACAGGATTCCAAGCCATTTCACCCATTCTTCTCTTCTTCAACTAATATTTATTTAGTACTTGCTTTGGGCACTGTGCTAGCCATTAGTAATTCAACAACTAAAGGGGGCAAAGATGAGCAGCTGTCTTTAAGTTAATAGAATTGTAAATGTGTCACGTGCAGGAAAGAAAGTTCTTTTTATCCTGTCTGAATCCAGCATGTGACGAAGCTCTACAAAACTGAACTGTCTCCAATTACTTAACCTCCTCAAAAATCAGGTAGGAATTCCAGGGAGAATGTACTTCCCAGTTCCTGCCACATCTCCACAGCATTCAATAATATTTTTTAATTTCCAAAGAGAAGTGAAGTTTCCAGGCAAGGCAATGACAAGTAAGTTTAATGGAATTTATTGCAGGCTTATTCTTGATCTATCCCAAGGGTCTCTTGATTTATTTAGTTTATCCTATAGCAGAAGAACATGGGTTAGATATATGAGGAATGCAGTTTTGAGGCCAGGGTTGTGGTTTTTCTGTGTCCTTGGATGGCTAAAATTCCCTCTTTGGGCATATTTACTTACTGTTATGTCTTAGCATGATTTAACTGCCAGTGAGTCTTTGCCTATGTGCTTGGACCACCTCCAATGCCATCTCGTAGTACAAATAATTCTCGTCTTGGGGGGTCAATGAATGGAGATGCCCCTCCCCAACAAGTCTGAGAAGTAATGAATTGATGACTTTTGACTAAGCACCAGCTGGAGGAGAGAGGACTCGTAGGCAACACACAAACCCTCTGAGTGAGGGCAAGGTGTGATGACATAGCTGCTGCCCTCAAAGGCAAGTTTTTCACAGGAGCTGGCCTTGAATGTCCCAACCCCCGACTTAATCATGAAAATCATCATCTCTGTTATCATCGTCTCTCAGCATTTATGGGGAGCCTACACTTTTGCACTTCTCTCATCTTAGAATAGCCGTCCCCTCTCTTCCTTGTTCCAACAGCTACACGTTCTCCAAGTTCCAGCTCACACTTGACCTCCAGCGGGAAGCCGTCCCTATTCTTTCACATCTAGAATAAAGGTTGTCCCCCTTCTGATCACTTGCTATCACTACTCATGTTTGATTTTCTTCATAATACTTTTTACTCCCTGAAAATAATATGTGTATCTTTTTGTTGTTCACATGTTTATTGTCATTTCCCCTGACTAGCCTGTAAAGTCCTGACAGCAGAGATCAATCTGTAAGAACAGCGAAGCAGGTACAGAGGGACCCCACTCGGTATTTGTCAAGTGAATGAACACCCAGTGCCTGGCATGGGACTAAGACATTGCTGAGTATTGGCATTTGGAAATTTAGTGATTAAAATCCAGCCCACAACTGCCATTGGAAGTAAATGTTATTATTAACCCTGGAGATTAGGTAGCTTGCTTGAGATCCCACAGATAATGAGAGATGGAGCTCCACCTTGCACTCTGATCCCCACGCCAGCCCTCTGAACTCTTTTGCAAACTGCCTCAAATGCACCACCCACCCTTCCTTTCTAAAGGAGGAAGCTACCCTGCGTTACTGTTTTCCAGGTCACTGCCCAGATCCTGACCCACCTGTCTGGTTTTGGAAAAGTCTAAATCCTTTGTTGGCCGTGGCTTTCTTTGCCTCATTAGCATTCAGGGCTCACATTGCATTAAATGGTTAAAAAAAACAACAAAAACCAAGTACGTGTCATTAAACTCTTCAATAATGGAGTCACTTTCTTATTGGGAAAGCCTACCACAGGATAGCGCTTTTTGGCAGGATCCTGTTTTAGCAGGAAGCCTGCGTGGAGAAGGTACACACAGAGAGAGCGAGGGGGCATCTGTTTGCCTTCAGTTTCTCTGACAGCCCGGATCCCTGGTTTGTTTGTGTCAACGTTCCCAAGGATGGTAACTGTGATTTCGCAAAAGGGTCAAACCCATCCGACCTTCTTTGCCTGCTCAGCACCCCACCCCCCACCCCTTCTCTCTGGTCTCCGTGTACCTCCTAAATTAAATCACATTCCACTGCCTTTTACTGTAAAAACCGCTGGACAAAATACTCTTCCACACACACCTTGCTTAAGGCAAAGTAATTGGAACAGATAGTGCTACTGGCCAAGAGCCACCGACTAATTGCTTTATGCCCGACTCCCCTCGCCCGGGGCTCACCCAGGATTGACAAATCCATGGCTGTTTCCCAATTTTTTGAGGTTCCTGAAACAATTGGTGCAATATTACTTGGGAGGGGGGAACGGGGAGGGTGATGAATACCCTGTAGCCATTGGCAACTTTTACTTGGTCTTTTTAATCTCCCATTACTTTGATCACGGATATCTGGTTTTTTAATTTCCTGTAATCCAGCAAGGAATGTTGTTCTCTTCCTTAAGGACATCTGTGGTCTCTGCTATTTCATGTTCCAAAAATCTTAACAGAGATGTTCTGTCAATGACTGGGTATTTCATTAGAAATCCAAAGACTCTCATTAACTTGAATTATTTTCATAGCTCTGATCAACTTTTAAGTTAATAATTCATGATATTTAATAACCTGTTCAGATCATCACCAAAATTATTGATTTAATAATATTTGGTCATTAATAATGAAAAAGGGGGAGGAATGATTTTTCTTATCACTTACATCAGTTTATTCCCTTACTGCCTTGCGAATCTCGGGGAGAGCCAATAATCTCCAAGACTTTTAATATCTCATCATTCTTCCTGGTAGAAACCAGGAAAATGGTCTGCATTTAAAAATATCTGTATTTTTGACGTTCACAGGGTACAATTAAGGCAAGTCTTTAATTTAATCCAATCTCTAGCCATTCTTGATTTGAAAACTTTCTGAGAGTTTGTAGAAACTGTAGCCTCCCAACCCCAAAAGCACGGTTCAACTTTTTCCTCTTTTTAAATATCTTATGTTGAATCATTTTGTAATCACCTCCTTTTTTTTTTTTTTTTTTTTTTTTGCTAATATACTTTGTAATTTGATACAAGAATTGAGCTTCAATTTGTTTTGGCAATGTGGAGTTTTAAATAGTTTTCCCATTGAATTTCCTGTAGAGGTCATAATCTGTGATGAGGTTCAAGCATTTCATCTTATATAAAAAAAGTAAAAGTCAAATGTGTGAACCAGATATATGAATATTGATTACTATTTTGAGAGTATTACATTTTATTTTCAATTTTAAAATGACCTCTTTTGGAACCTCATTAGAAAGTTGCCCTCATTGTTGGAATAACCCTATGAAGGCATCTTTTTGCAATAATAAATAACTAAGTCTTTTGGCTGGTTTCCAAGACAAACCTACTTTATCCCAAATTCTACTCAATACCTAATGGTGTTATGGCGAGTTTCCAGAACCTAACCTTCCAGGCAATGAGAAATTTCCCTCTAGAATTGCATTTTGATGGGAAATGATTTCCTATATTAGATAAATAATGGACAATATGTGTTCAGCTTTAGCTTGAGAAACAGCATCAGAATTCCCCTACCTGAGGCTTTATCTGCAGCTTGCCAAAACACCTGCGTGAGAGGCCACTCAAGCTGGGGGGAGGTGATGGTCATTATGTCTGTTATGCAATGCCAGAGCATCTGTATATTTGGAAACATCCAGACAATTAACTCTATTTTTCACTTTTTTGTCATGGGGACACAGCTTGAGTTTAAAAAAAAAAGAAAGAAAGAAGGAAGGAAGGGAGGGAGAGGGGAAGAGGGGAAGAAGGAAGGAAGGAATGAAATCACTATAATAAAACCATGAATAGTGGCGGGTACAACTGACAGACAGTGGAAGCTGTGTGAAACTCAAAGGATGTCCACTCCTTTCTTAACTGAAGCATGTTTTGGGGTCTACTAGTGTTACTAAATGCTGGTATGTCATAAATACTGCAAAAACGGCTCCCCCGATGTTAATGAATATGTTAAAAAGTCATTATGCTAAAACAAAGAATACCTCTGGGTTTTGTGTTGAGCAGCTCATGTGTTTTAGAACAGAACATTATTTTTCAAATTGTGGATAAAGACCAATCAGTGCAATCAATATTGTGGGTTAGAACCTGAATTAAAAAAAAAAAATAGAATGTATCTGAGTACCCTGTACGTGGCAAGGGAAGTAATATTTTTAAAATAGTTGTTTCTTTATACATATAAGCACACACGTGTACTGGTTCATAGTATCAAATGTGTTTCTTATGGTGGGTCAAGTACAGAAGAAGTTCCAGAGCTCTGCTGTGGAATATCCACGTGTCCACATGTAAGAGTAGAAAGCAGTAACCTAAAAACAAACTACTGTGCCAGAATTACACCTCCCGAGTACGTTGAAAAGCGTAACTCTTTTGTTGGTTTGATTTGCCTGTATCTCAGCAAAACAGGGTCTCTTTTGTGCTCCCTTTCTTTCTATTTCTCAAATACTCAGCAGACAACAAAATCACCAGGGGCTTCTCATTTAAAAAAAAAAAAAAAAAAAAAAAAAGAAAAGAAAGAAAGAAAAAAGCCCCAGCCCTCTGATGGTATGTTTAAGAGAGAATTCATAGATGGATCTTTTACAAAATTAAAATATACCAAGTGCCTAATACGTATTTGTGCATTGACTGCTCTTATTGAGAAAAGACACAATGTCACATAGAAGCCAAGAAGAAACTGTTTGGGGGGGAAACATTTTGTTCAATCTGTAGAAACAGCAGAGCAATTCGGCCTGGTTTTTGGAACAGGGATGGAAGTGTGGAATAACTGAAGTTACCAGCACATCTAATAACTCAGTTAAAAATCATCTCACTCCTTCATTCTGCTGCTGCTAATTCCAGGCTCACAGGTAGACTGACCCGACCTCCAGGCAGTGTGTGATGAAGCCTTGCCCCTTACCTTCTCACCGTCAGATTGAATATCTGCTGTTTATATGAAGCTGGCGGCTTTCAGTAGCGTGGCCTTTTGGGTTCAGATTTTGATGTTCCATGATGAATCCAGGCTTGCCACCTAGATTTTAATATTCATTGTTAACTTGAGGAGCTGACACGGATGGGACAAGATTTCATTATGAGCCTCTTTGAACTTATACCAGTTATAGGAGTGGAGAAATAGATTTCACCCAAGAACATTTTTAATGTTATGTCAGAGCCCAATTGATCTGATGGACTTTTAATGACTTCACTGATAATAAGGGAGATCATGACTTAGACCTGTTTCAGCCAGTGTGGAAAGGTTGATGGCAATTTGCATGGTCTGATGAGATCTGAAGTGGAAGGAAATGGACTTCTGAGTTCAAAGAGATTGCACCCTACAGAGGTGCCATGATCCGCCGGCTGTTGGGTATGTTGACCACTGGGCACACCTGCTATTAATTCTCCATGTCTCAACTCATCCGAACACCTCTGCAAAAGTTATGACCCTTCAGGAAAGCAGTGAGTCCTGAGGCTGGACTCACACTCAGATGCTGGAAGACAGGAAGAAAGGAGGGGTGGGGAAAGAAAGGAGGACAGTCTCCCCACTGTTACAGACCACTTAGGCTGCTACAAGCACTACATGAGTCCACAGAAAGGACTGTTCACTTGCATTTTAAGCAAATAGAAGGTTTAGCGGAAATAGTATCACCTGGAGTGCCCAGTGATGGGTAACTGAGTAGGGAAAGGGGGCTGTGTGTTTCTGATTAATATTTACCAAAGTCTTTTGTGTGTGTGTGTGTGTGTTTTCTCAAATGTTAACGATGTGGCAGATCAAGTTGAACAAAAAGGACACTGTGGATTGAAATATGGTATTGTGCCCATCAAATTCTGCCTTCCCTCTGCTTGGCTTGTGATGAATACCATTCTTTAATAGCAGACTGGTGTTCGTAAAGAACTTATTACGGAGGCTAAGAGGAAGCCAAGAATGAAGAAATGCCCGACTGGCAGCGATCAATCACCTCCTTTTAGAGAGGAACTGATCCTTCTTTTTTAAAGTAACAGTTCATGTGAAGGTCTCAAACATAAATATGCAAAGCAGCAGAGCAATTACAGTTGCCTGGTCCTGTTAGCGTTTCAGGGCATGTTTGGGGAGAAGATGAACCCCGCCCTCCCCAGCAGAGGCTTCTTCCAGGAGGAGGCAGCCCAGGCTCCTCCCCAGAGAAGGGCTCCTATTAAACAAAGGTTAATTCTCGGCACCGGCAGAATAATCATATTCTAATGCAAAAGGACAAAGTCACATTTAGTTAAAGATTTCTACATTCTAAGGTGTAATATTCAAAGTAGAGTTGCTCCAAGAAGAGCTGGTTAATGAAGCCTTAGTCCTGAGGACTAAGGAATGACATGGGGGGCTCTTTGGGGCCATGCCATTTCTGCGGCCTCACCAAATGTGCGATGCCTTCTTCAAGGCACCTCTGGCCTTGTCATTTCCTACTCAAAAGCCGCCGAAGCACAGGTCCTCCACCCTGACACTTCCGACATGCTGGGCTGGGTCAGGCTTCGTTGTGAGGGTTGTCCTCTGCATCATGGGATATTTAGCATGATACTAAATCTACTCAATAGATGCCCGTAACATCTCCCACCACTATGTTTTGGCAACCACAGATGACTCCAGATATTGCCAAATGTCCCCTGAGTGGCCATATCCCCCTCCTGCTGTTGAGAACCACAGCTTTAAAGATACCTTGAAAAATTCAGTCTCCCTCAAATTCCCTAGTCTCCTTTGACTGTCCATTTACCCTCCATTGACATTAGCCCCGCTTGTTCTTCTCACACTTTCTGAAATATCCCAGGAGCAGCTGTCTCCCTGTGTCTTCCCTATTTCTTTTCCCTTATAGTTCGTATCTGCTGTGATGTCCTTAAAGCCTACACAGGGTCTGGACTACAGACACTCAAGTCACTTGACCCTCCTCCCACTGGTCTCCATCCACCCAAATTCAGTCTCCCTTCAAGACCTAGTCCCACGGCACTCATTTTCAGAAGCTTTAATACATCATCATGGTTGAGAACATGCACTTGGAAGCTATCCTGGGTTCAAATCCTTCTCCATATGCTAGCTATATGGCACTGGACAATTACTTCCTCGTACCTCAGTTTCCTCATCTGTAAAATGGATGTAACTGCTTTAGAAGGATATTATCAGGATTATGAGAGAAATATCTTACGTGTAATGAATGCAACATCACCTATGTTAGCTGTTAGTAGTATCTCATTGTCTGAAGGTCTCTTCCTTCTCTGCAGACTTGGTTTATACACCTGTCCTAGTTTCCCTTGTTGCATAATTTCATTGATTACATTTTCTGAACCAAAATCAGGACCTGTCACGTGACAGGTCTGGGACAACAAGCCAGAGTTCTGAAATACAATCAGCCTGAAAAGTTGGGGCAAATAGTTGTCATAGTTATAGTTCATATGTGTGTGTGTGTGTGTGTGTGCGTGCATGCACGCACGTGTGGGCCACACGTATTCTTCCCACAGATCGTGGCTGGGGGACTGCATCCTTTCCATCTCTGGTGTATAGGGAACCCCCGTCTAATATTTGTTTGTTTGAATTCTTCTAATTTCATGCAAAGAAACTCTCTTTCAAAAACTCCTCTCTCCTTCCGACCCCCGGAGTCCCTTGTGTCCTTCATGTAGGGGAAGCATGGCTTTTGCAAACACTAATTTCTCAAAGCCTGGCTCTTCATCTCCTACCAGCGAAATTCAGGACAAAAGTTCTTATTCTTCAGGACACGTGGAAGAGTGTTTTTAGAAATATTATTCAAGGTCCACCTGGGGAGCTTGAGTAAAATGTAGATTTCTAGACAATTTCTAGACAATTACCCAATCAGAAGTTCTGGTGGTGGGGCCTGAACAGCTGAATTTTTAAAAGCCTCCCAACTCATGTTTTACACTCACTCATTGTTAGAATAAAGCAGCAAAAAGTACAGCGTCTCCCTGGTGTTGCTCAGAGCCTTCGAGTGCCTGGGCTGGAAAACGCGGCCAGTTTTACGAGCGGAGTGAGAGAATTATTTTCCTCCGTGCTTTCCGTCGTGTTCTGGATAATGTAAATTATACACACGGAGGGATTTTCTTTTTTAAATGGAAGGGTTGTATGCTTACCCCACATTCCACAACTCTTAAAAACAAGTCACCCTGGGGGGGAGGACTGGGTGTTTACAGCCCCAGCTGGAAGAGGGCAAATGCTATTTGCAAAGCAAAGGGCAGCCCAGAGAGTCGACAAGTTCTGAGAATTATCTCACAACATCAAGAACTATGACTTCAGAGCATCCTTTTTTGGAAGATTCCGTTGTCAGGTGCACCAAAAAGGATTCCATATGGCTCTGATATTCTGGTGGAGCTGGATACATAGTTGAGCATAACCCAGAGATATGAAATAATCCGTTCTTGGTTTATATCTGGATGATTAATCTCTCCTCGATATCCAAGACCTGTCTTATGATTAATGTAGATTCTCCCACAACCAAGAATCTGTGTCACATCCTCAGGAGTAACAGAACCCCACGTCCAATGTGATTTATCTAAGAAGCCAAAGCAAAGAGGCTGTTAAGTCTCTTCCTTCAACTTCCCCGTTCGCCAGTGATTTCATACCATTGATTTCTTTCTCTTTTCTGCCCTGTGGTCTCCGAAGAAAATGCAGCTCTCCCTTTTGACACCCGCTCCCAAAGACTCGTGACGTTTTATTTGGATTTTTGCGTTATCTCTTTGCGACTGGAGGAGCTTCAAATGGACCTCTGAATTCTCACCCTCTTTCCCCCCAGTTCTCCCTTCTCCTTTCACACATTCTCAAATCTCTCTTTTTAATAAATAAATAGATACATAAATACAATTCATAAACACACCCCCATGCCTCAGTTTCCTCATCGTAAACTGGATGTAAATATAGCACCTTTCTCTTAGGGTTTTGTGAGGGTGGAAGGAGACAGGAATAGGCCCACAGGAACGCTCAGCTACTGTCAGCAACGATGGCGAGGGGGGCTGCTTCTGTCTCAGTTGCACATCATCCGTCTGTCTGTCTCTCTTATTTTTCTCTGGATGTATGTCTCCTTTGCAAGCCACCCTCCCCCCTCTCCTGTCCTTCATGATGAAGCTCTTCGCAAGAGTCCTCGTTCTCTCCCGACAGTTCACCTCCTGCTCGCCGCCCACCTTTTCCCGTTCGCCTTTGCCCGACCCCAGCTGGCCCCTGGTGTGTCTGTAAGCGCATCCGCTGTCCGGGGCCCACCCCTCAGTGCCCATCCCACCCGCGTGAACTGCAGCATAGTGCCGAACCTCTGCTGCGCCCTTTCTTTTATTCTCCAGTTTACGATGGAGCTTTGTTGGCATCTCCCCTTTTACAAGCGTTGTTCTTTGGTTGTTGATGTGGTCGCTGTTGCTGTCGTTCTCCAGATCATGAGAGAAACAGGTTCAGAGCCCCGGACGTTTGCTCCCGATGTATGTTGTGACTGTCGGTGCCAGGCCCCGCCCTGTCCTCTGTGAGCATCCTTTTCCTCTGCTCTGCTTGGATGACCCCATAAATGTCATGGCTCCCCAGGACTCTGTCCTGGGTTCTCATCTCATCTCATCTCTTTAGACCCAGAGATTTCAAATAACAGCCTGCAAGCAGGCCCTGGTCCGCAGAGGTGTCATGTTATAGCCTCACTATGTTAAAACAAATTAGCTTCCACATCTTAATCTTTTTTAACTGAAATCTCTATTTGTGTCTCATTTTGAAAAATACGGAGCACCATAGTGGACCTGTGTTTCCATGTGACCATCGCCAGCTGGCGTTGACAGTATTAATCCCTCAATCAGGGCACCCCCAAGTTCACCTTTACTTAGAGCCACCTTCCCTGAATTCTGTTAACTTTCTGGCTCCTCCTAGCAGTTGGGGCTGCCACTCCTGTTGCATTATCCCTAGATAAGTTATGACCCCATGAAACAAGGACAGCCAAATTTATACTTCCCATTCCAACCTGGTCCGCACGCCCACAGCCACACATGTTCCAGTCAATCCCAGGCTTGCTCCAGTCTTAGCTCACTGTTCTTACTCAACACAGTTCTGCCCTTTTCTACACTTTGTAGCATGACCTTCAGAACTTAATGTTCCATCTGAGAGAGTGTCTGAATCCAGAATTCTAAAAGGAAAAAAAAAACACATTATGCGTTAATCAATACTTGGTGGCATGCTAGTTGAGAATCATTGTTCTATCAGAAGGATCTAGTTACATAATAAAAAATATAAAAACTGATGTTATAAGCAGGGAAGGCAGGTCGATATCTGTTCCAGCAGTTGGGACATGAGATACAGAGGGCTGGAAATATGGTGGTGGTGAGGTGTGGAAATTGAGACTGTAGTGAATCCAAAATATATTGCAGAGGAAAGCTTGGGGACAGATGAAGCTGAAATAAAAATTTTAAAAGCAGATGTAAAACCTAAAATAAAGCAACAGAAAAAGCTTGCGGATTGGTGGTGCCGCCAATACATAGATGGAGGCAGGGATTTGGGGAAACGTGGATGGTTCTGGAAAATGATGCAGGATCCCATTTTTGGCACATTGAGTCAGATGCCAGCAGACATCTAAATAGATGTCTGTACGTCTAAATAGATTCTGTACAGTTGAAGGTAAAAGAGGACATGGAAAAGAGAAAAGTAGATCTGAGTTGCAGTTTCAGAAGCCACCCACATGCATGTGGTTTTCAAAAAGCTCAACAGGAGAGGGAGAATAAAGAGACACAGGGACACAGGCAAGAAGGAGGGGAAAGAGGGCCCCATGCAGCAGACAGAGGAGTCAAGAGTAAAGTATGAGGTCAAGCAGAGAGGTTATGAAATCAAGATGTAACAGGGAACTGTCTATAGTAAACAATCTTTGGTTACTGGGGGAAGGAGGTGGGAAGGGATAAATTTGGGAGTTTGAGAATTGCAAATGTTAACCACTATAGATAGAAATAGATTTTAAAAAATTTCTTCTGTATAGCACAGGGAACTATATTCAATATCTTGGAATAACCTTTAATGAAAAAGAATATGAAAATGAATATATGTATGTATATGCATGACTGGGACATTGTGCTCTGCACCAGAAACTGACACATTGTAACTGACTATATTTCAATTAAAAACAGCAACAAAAAATAAAACCAATATCCTTATCTTACTTACCTCCTCTTAAAAAAAAAAAATAGAGAACTACACAACCTGGAGATTATATCAATCAGTAATAGCCTAGATTTTGCGACAACAACTCCCAGATCTCTATAGCTTAAAACAACAAAGGTTTATTTCATACTCCTGCCAAGGTCTCTGATCCCTGCCATTCTCATTCTGAGCCAGACTGGTCACACAGCCATCCTTTGAAACATGGCGATTGCCACGACAGAGAGAAAGGAAATGTGCACCAGCCAGTAAAGCCTCATCTGGAATGTGAAAGCAAGTCAGGTGGCCACATCTAACCTCCAGAGGGGCAGCGAAGTGCAGTTCTAGCGGATGACTGCACTGGCCCAAACCCATCGCAGTGCCTTGGATTTTACTGCAGGGACATTTCTCCCGTCCCCCCCATCACTTTGTCTTTTCTACTTTTTCTGTTCTTCGTTCTAGTTGCTCTTGAAATCCTGTTCAGATTAAGGATCATCCTAATAGGAAATTAATTTTTTTACATAACATGAATCCCCATGTACTGAGGCTACATGGACAGGCTTGAAAATAACCTACTCATTCTTAATAGTCTTCTCCCAAGATGTTGGACTCTTTGTGATCCCCATGTTTGGGCCTGGGAAAGGGACGGGGCAAGGGGGTGAGATGCACAAGTAAACTGTGCAAGTTCCATAGTTTGCAAATTTGCAATTTATGCAAAGTCTAAGGATATCCACTGTGGCTTGCAGTGAGATTGCGTGTGCGATAAGCCCTCCGCGCCCTTCTGTGCCAGAGAAGCAGCCTGCAGAAGTCAGGTGTCAGGGAACTAGAAATAGGTGGTCCTAATGTTCTCTCTGGTATTACATCTGTCTGTAGAGAACACGGCTTAACAACAGATTAGCGACTCGACATAGACTGAGACCGTAGAAAGAGTGATGCTTGTTGACATTATCAACAATTCCTGGAGGGGACTTTTCATACTTTTTTTTGTTTTGTTTTCTTTCTTTCCAGAGTTTGTTTATTTGTTCCCCTACCTACCTGGCTATCCTTTATCCTACTGCTATTTATCTCTCTGAAATAGTTTTGCGTATCTAGCCGTATTAAATCCACTTATTTATTGTTCGTTTATCTCTGTTTGGTGTATCAAATGTTTATTTATAAGCCATTTATGTATCTAAAATTTATCCGATTGTTGCCTGCCTATTTTGTTTGCTGGCATGTGTCCGACTGGGCTGTGCATATATTTGCTACACTCAGATAATAGAAGTCTCTTGGTAAATATAACTATTTAGAAGTCCTAAAGAGAGGTTCAAAATAGCTAAAAGGCAAATAAAACATTCCTCTGCCCCCAGAATGTGGCCTAATACCCAGAAAAAAAAAGTGTGTCCTAGAGTTGACTTTGTGTGTGTATTTGAAGAATGACAAAATCTGGCAGTCCCTGAGAGTAGGTTAATCCTCTCAATACCTTACTCCTTTTATCACAGAATGATTAGTATTAGCGTTTGCATGAGGCTGCCTCCCCACATAGTGTCTGCATCTCATGAACGGGTCCAGGAGTTTGCGGATTATCTGGCCCTCACTCAACGTGGCCTTTCTGGCAGCTAACCCAGGGCCTGGTGGAACGGGAGCGGTCCATAGCAATGATGATTGGACGGTCCCATTTGGACCAGGGGTCTTACCTTTCTCACCCCTTACAAACTTATTCTGGGATTATTCCAATTTAACTAGATATGGTCTATAGAGAGGTTTGCACAAGACATTCAATGAAGGGACAGTCTCCGGTGAGCACTCGGAGGCCGGGCTTTGGAGCCATACCCACCTGTGCCTACACCTGGCCTTGAGGTCTATTAGCTGTTGAACCTGGGGTCTGTCATGTAGCCTCATCTATAAAGTGGAAGTGGTACTGGTACCCGCCTCACGGGCGTGTTGTGGAGATGAAATGAGATGAAGAACGCAGAGCACTGAGTAGACAGCCAGCACTCGATGAGCAGCAGCCGCCCCTGCTGCTCCCGCTGCCACCGGCTCGAACTAGATTCCTTGCTCCCCTCTGTCCGCACGCTGGAAAATTTGGGTGCAAAGCGGACACCCCAGTGAGCATTTATTTCTTGGCTTGCTGGCTCTATAAACCCTGTTGGCTTTTCTAGGTCTTCCCCCACATGGCTGCTCCTGCCCAGACAGAGGCAATCTCTGGAGTTTCCACAAACCCCATTCTTACTAAAGTCCCCAGCGTGGAGGTGGTAAAAAAGAGAGATGTGGTTATTCAGGCCTTCTGCTTGAATTGTTTTATGCCTGGGGTATGTATTTATTTGCCTGCAGCGAATTCAGAAGTATCAACAATGCACGCGTTCACTAAGAGTTACCGATGGTTTATAATTGTGCCTGGCAACTTTTGAGTCTGGATCTCAGAGACAAGGAAAGGGCTTGGGTTTCACACGCTAAGAGGCCTTCCTTGCATGCGGGAAACATTAATGCTTGGTGGTTTGTCCCACCATGATGCGTCCTCGCAGGGGCCAAATCTTAAGCATTTTTGTGTCCCCTTTACCACGTTCGCTTTCCTCCACTCAATCATTCATTTATTCAGTCAACGAATACTTATGGGGGCCCTGCTCTGTGTCAGGCATTGTACTACGTTTGGGGGTATGAGCAAGGATTTTGCCCACATGGACCTTACCTTCTAGAATAGAGAGAGGTCATAAATATATGCTCTAACTTTAGGTACTGTTTGGTGCCATGACAGGGAAAAAAAAACAATCACACAAGGCAAAGAAATAGAGACCAACAGAGGGGATGGCAAACAAGCATTTTAATTAGGTCATCAGAGCAGAGTGAAGGGGAGGCAGGCTTCAGGCAAAAGAGCTGCCAGTGGAAAGGCCACTGGTAGGGCTGGATGAGTGTGAGTGAGGGGGAGAGAGTGGGAGATGAGCTCTGAGAGGGCGAGGGGGCCAGACCGTGCAGGGCCTCTGCGATCAAGATAAAGAATTATGGGTGCATATATGAAAGGACAGGACAGGACAGGAACGGAGGGCTGTATGTAGGAGTGGATGAGGGATTCAGTCTCACCGGAGGGAGCCCAGTGGGATGCTGCTGGGCAAGTCAGGGAAACACTGTGCTGTTGTGCTGCAGCCACTGCAGGCACCCAGCCTGTGTAGCGTCTTCCCTCTGCCTGCACTGGCCGGCTGTGCAGCCGCTCTGTGCCTCAGTGTTCTCATCCGCAGAATGGGGACAATGATAACCTGCCTTTAATGGCTCTCATCGGAACTGGAGGTTCTGTATGGACTAACAAGTGATTGCCATTAAGAGACTATGTTATATTGTATTATATTATTAATTTTTTTTTGTTTTTTTCCAAAATGATAAAGGAGAAATAGGGTTTGGCTGTATGTTCATCTTGTCTTTCTGGCGTTGGCAAACCATTCTTGCCAAGAAAAAACCTACCTTGTATAGCCTAAAGTTTCCTTTTTCAATGTAAATTTCCTTAAAATAAAAATGCCAGGGGCTTCCCATAGCCCACCTCTTGGGAATGCCCTGGACCTTCCTCACTCTCCTTGCTCCAGCTTCACTCACCGTCTCTCAGTTCCTTAGGTCCCCAGCCCTCCACCCTACCCCCGACCCACGACCGGTGCACATGCTGTTTGCCCAGCTAGTCGCAAGGCATCATTTTAGGGGCGACCAAGACATAGATCAGTGTGAGCAGCATCCCGTATAACTGTCTTCCAGGAGGCCCTGCAAGCCTCTCTCTGTAGCTTTGACGCCTACCCTGCCCCCTAATTTCTCCTGGTTGGCTTCTATTCCTTCGTAGGACCTAGGACCACGGCTCAAATCCCATGTACTCAGGGAACCTCTTCTGACCTCTGGAATGGGCCAGCCCCCTCGCAGCATGCTCACCTTGACCATAAACCTCTTCTTTGTAGCACTTATCAGCTGCAGTGTTACTTTCTTCATTCGATTATGTGACTGAGGCCAGTCGGCCCCTTCTGAGTGGAGAGTGGAAAACCATCCACTCAGAAGCCACGCTGTTTGTTTACTTGTCGTTTCCTAGTCATTATCATTTCTCTGCAGGCACAGTTTCTGGCTCAGAACAATCATGCCTCAGTGTTTGTTGAATCACTTTGATTCCTTATGTGTGAGCTTTGAACACGTACGGTTTTGTTATTCCAAAGCCTAGCAGGAGAAAGCCAAAAATCAGGGTAAGACTCTCCCATGATAGGAAAGCCAGATCCGTACATTTGGCAAAGAGCAGGTGGTCAATAAATGCTGGATGAATGAAGTAATGGATGGAGGAGTGAATCGGAAGCACAGGCTGATATTGCTCTTGTCAAACTGGGGAGTGTGAATTGCACCCCCCAGCAGTCAGGTATGTGCACCCCCCCCCGCCCCCTGCTGTCTATAGGATTTTCAAGGGGAAAAATGGTTCGGAGCTACTTTGTGCCGAGAGGTTCAGGTTGTCAGTACTCCTCTTCTTCTGGCTTTCCCTGCCCTCCAAGCTCCGACGTGGCTCCTGGAAGTCCCAGCTCTCCCTGCGCCTGTCTTGGGGCAGGAGGGAGAAGCCAAGCCCTTCTGTGACTGCCCGCCCACAGGGCAGAGGCCCTGGCATTTCACCTTTCTGTTCCCAGCAAGGGATGAACCGCCAGTGTCTCTGGTTTTGGCTGGATGGCCAGGCAAGGTGGGCTGTGACTGGAGACTAGGCTCCTGTCTGGAGAGCTTCCGGCACCGCAGCCAAGGCCTCTGAACCACATCCTCCGATGTGCTAAAACGCATCTTGTGTTAAGGCCTTTCCCAAGGCTGCCAATGAGGGGGCAGAAGGCGCCGCTGTATTTATTAGTTTCTAATTAGTTAGGACTGCTGTATAAAGAATACTGGAGACAGGGCGGCTTAAGTGACAGGCATTTTTTTTTTTCCCTCACTGTTCTAGAGACTGGAAGTTCAAGATCAGGATGTGAGCAAGGTTGAGCCCTGGTGAGAGCTCTCGTCCTGGTTTCTTTATGAGAGAGAAGGAGAGCGAGAGAGAGTTCTGATGTGTCTTCTGTAAAGGCACTAATCTCATCATGGGGCTCCACCCCCCTGACCTAACTTACCTTTCAGCGGCCCCACCTCTTAGTACCACCCCACTGAGGGTTAGAGTTTCAACACAGGAACTTTGCGGGGACACAGACACACAGTCCATAATACCTAGGAAGCTCCGTGTTGACGATCTTGGCCAACATCATCAGTGCCTTCAAGAGGCAACGTGCGGCATCTCCTTCTTACCGAGAAGCCCTTGGAGGCAGACAAAATAACCTGGGTCATTTGTCCACTTAACAAACAAATATCAAGGACACACAATATGTCAGGCTCTTTTCTAGGCCCTGAGGGTTTAGACACAAAACGAGATAGACAGCGTGTCCTCAGGGTGCTTACTTCCCAGTGAGGGGAGACAGACAATCAGTAGGTGCGTATGTAAGATAACCAGCTAGTGCTGAGTGCTGCAGGCATGGCAAACGGGGTTACGTGCAGAGAATGATTCAAGAAGAAGGAAGCGATTTTAGATTGACTTGAGGACCAAGTGGGACATGGGAGCCAGCTATGCAAATATTTAGGAAAAAAGTGTTCCCAGAACGGGGAGCCCCAAGTGCGAAGATCCTGGAACTTAGTTAATGGCATCGATCTGTCATGTGGGAGTAGAAACCGGTAAGCCTATGTTTTAAAGCTGCGCCCATGATAAAAAGCAACACATTCAGCGCGTCACCTGGATTCTAGGTTGCTCTTTGTTCTCACCTTTTGGCCAAGCGGTGAACCAGCTCGATATGGGTCACTCTGCTTGATCCAGTACCTTTCAGAGATTTTCCCCAATCCACCTGTCACTCTATTTCTAAACAGTTGGCATGGCAGCTGGAGAGTCTGAGAAGGATGTATTTTCGTGAAGTCATGTCACACGCACGTTACAGTCGGGCCACTTGGAGGAGTGACAGAATTATCACTCCCCGTTATCACCCGGGAGAATTGTAGAATTGTGCAGTCATGGATTTTACCGTTGATCACAACTGTTTGATCAGCATGCTCAGAGAATTTACTGGTGCATTCATGAGGTAAAATAAATATCCAGGTAGAAAAGCCAAATGCCTTTGGACGCTTCCACTGCGCTGGTAAAGAGTTCCTACGAAGCAGCATGTTGATAGTTGGAGGGTTAGTAAGGAAAGGCATTTGGGAAAGATTTTGTAGGAAACAAGTGGATTTAAATTTTAAGGGGGTGGGGTGGGAGGATGAAAAGTTAAAACGTAGCAAAAGAAAATGACAGTGTCTTGTGCCATGCTCACTAGAAGCAGAGCCTGAGGCAAGGATTTGGGTACAGGTGACTTATTGAGGGAGTGGTCTCAGAAAAACCTGTAAGGGAGTGAAGGAAACAGGGAAGCACTGAGGAAGGTGTGGTCCCAGGGAAAGTCTAACTTTGGTCTGAACCACAGAAAAGGACTCTGGAGCAAAATTCCCAGGAGAGCCCTCGTCTTCTGAAGCAAAGAGGATGGACGTTTGTATCCTAAAGTCAGTCAGTCACTGGCTGTGGGTATTCAGGAGGTACCTTAGTCTCCCAGGTGAGGTGACATCTGTCAGCCTCTGAGGACAGCCTCCAAGGACAATTCTCTGCACGGGAGCAGCTGTGAGCACCTAGCTGCCACCACTCACAACAGCTGTGGGGTGTACGGGACGGCTGCACCAGGAAGGGATCTGGTGGGGTCCACATAGAGTTTCGTGCACCTAGATTCTCCTCAAAAACGGTATATCTTTCCACCAGGGAAAATGCATCCTTCCATTCACGTAATTCTTAGCACATTTATTCAATGTTTCTTGAGCACCTGCAGTGTTTCAGAAATCAGTGTTACAATAGTGAGCAAAATGGATCTGTTGCTAGTGATCACCAAACACAAGCAAATGAGAGAGACACACCCAAACAAGCCATGGCACGAAGTGATGGTAAGTGCTGTGGTTAAAGAAGCCGAGTTCTGTGGGCGCTCTTACCAGGAGCCCTAAATCCAGGCTGGGGGATACAGTCTACAGCCTCGTTGCCTAAGACGGTAGCCATGGGCCTCGCACGGTTGTTCAGTGCTTGAAATGCAGCTAATCCTAACTGAGATGCTCCGTCAGTGTAAAACACACCTGGAACTTCAAAGACATAGTATGAAAAAAAGAATGTGAGAGATCTCATTAATATTTTGTTTATGAATTACATGTTAAAACGACAACTTTGTGGGTATAGTGTGTTAAGCTTAGGTTTACTTGTTACTATTTACTTATTTAGTGTGACTGCTAGAAAATTTTAAATTACATATGTGGCTCGCTTTATATTTCCATTAAATAGCACAGGTCTGGGGGCTTCTTGATGCTTTCATTCCTTCAGCATCACAAGAAATTTGCTAAACAATCCACTACTTAACAGGGTTGTCCACTGAGTATGTCTTCATGGTAATGAAGATAGAGCCAAGTTTCTGCAAATTCTATACTGAGCATTTCCAACTGTTTGAGACCACTATGCTTTGTTTTCTTTTTTGTTTGTTTGTTTTTAATAAGCCCCTCTAATTATGGGTTCCTCTTTATGTCTCCCTCTAGTATCCAAAGGCTCACAAAAATGCAATTTCCCCCATCCCATATCCCTTTTAGATAATTGGAGTTTGACTGAATAGTGTTTCCATCCATCATCGATACAATTCTCGTTTCATCGCTCCTTTTTTCACTTCTCTACATGGTATGAGCATGAATATAAATCTATAGATTCAAAAGTGAAGAGGCAAAGAAATATAAATGGTTTGAAGTGAGTCTCTTTTCAAGTAATTTTCCCCCTAACCTAGTAAGATGTCACTCCACGAGATTTCACAGCACAGCAACACTAGAAAGTATGATAATCGTTCAAAACATAATTGAAAGATTTCAAAAGTTGAACTGGTAGCATTTTTGTCAGAGTTTATTGCAAGTATTTTGTATCTTAAAAAAAAAAGTTTATGAAAGTTCTGTGACAAGAAGATAAATTATGGAACCATAAGAACGGGGAAATAAATGGATTCTGGAGACTGACAAACAGGGCAAATGATGAGAACATATAATTTTAGAACACAAAAAAAGGTAACTAAATTTGAAAAATTGCATTAGTGTATCATTTTCTGTATATGAGCCATTAGAGGGAAAAAGTGGAAATTACACCCTGTAACAAAGTAAAAATGTTTTCAGTGTTTAAAGGTAATTTTGTAATACTGCTACTATTACTTAAACTCTTACCTCTTATAAAATCCAAAGACAGGACCCCTGGTGATATTACCTGTGTCTTAGGCAAAGAGCAACAATTTGAATTCCATTCAAATACATTTGTATTTTGCCAAGTGCTATCAAACCCTGAGTTGCATAATTTGCGGTGTAAGTGAAATAGATACTTTTCCTCTGCACATTTATCACTCTCCTGTGGGCTTCATTACTGACAATCAAATCATAGGAGATGTACAAAATTGTCATGATGCACTTATTTTCTCATGATATGCGATACAAATAGTACTCCTTTACAGATGGCCTTTTTTCCCCTCCCATTTGCCACAACATTTTTGCTATCTTTTCAGAATCTTACTAAAGTCCCAGTGATAGACTTTCCCACCCCCACCCCACCCCCCAGCACATATGTAAGCCTCCTTGGAAAACAAATATTTCTATTTGGGGAAGAATTAAAAATACTATAAACAGAAAAAACAATATTATTTACAAGTAGCTCTTTAACTGTTACTCCCTAGATATGTGTGTGTGTGTGTGTGTGTGTGTGTACCACATAAAGGTGTTTATGAAATCAGGAGATCCTAGCTCAAGGTTTCTCCCTTTTGAAATCATACATATCCCATCACTGAATCATCCCAAGGATTAATTTAGAGTCACAACATCAAATGCCCAAAATCTAGTCAGAAAAAGTAAATGAGATAGTGCGTAAGAAATCCATAGACCACTTGGCCCAGTTTTTATTTTTCCACCTTTAAAAATATCATGGATACAGAGAAGTTTTAGTCTGCTCTAAAAGATTCAAGAACAACGATAGTAGGCAGTTGGCGCTGCACCTTTAATTGGCAACACTGTAGGGAGCAGTGGGAACTGTGGTGAACTGCAGTACACACTCTGCCTCTAGAGGGAGCAGCTGCTCCCAGCTCCAGTTTGGTGTTCCATGAGGGATGGACTAGTCTCTCTTTATTACTTTTCAAAAAGAAGCCAGAAACCTGGATTTCTCTGTGTGTGTGTGTGTGTGTGTGTGTGTGTGTGTGTGTGTGTGTGTGTGTGTTTGGAAAGATATTTCTTGATTTTTAAATGTTGATAGCATTTTTTTTTAACATCAGGCAAGCCAAAGAAAATACATTTCCTGGCCAGATACAGCCTGAAGACTGCCAGGGTGTAACTTCTATGGAAGAGTCTTTCTTCTCCAAGAGTCTAGGGCAGCCAGGATCATCATGTAAGGATAGTGGTGTCTGTTCTGAATCTTTACCCCTCTACTCTCCCTCCTAGAACATGATCTATTGGAGATGAGGTCATTTATTGATAGATATTTCTTAAATGTCATCTACTTTAACTGCAAAAACTTCTCTACTTTTTGTACCAGTATAAGTGGTACTTGGACCTTAAGAATAGTTGTTTCCCCTATCAACAACAGCCACCACATCATTGCCATCAAGTGAGTATACATCTCGGGCAACAAACTACAGATGTCTAAGGCCAGGACTATTGCTTCATCTTCTAGACTTCAAGATAATTCCTATTTTCAGCAAAGCAAACAGAATACTTAACTCCAATCTGTTAACAGCGTCCTCTTCCTCTAAAGCTGAACTAGAAAAACCAGATATTATGCCAGCCTAAGGTGTCTGGAAGGAAGGGAGAGGTAGCTTTTTGGGAAAACGTATAGCCCCTTGGCTTACCATGACACATCCGTCCATGCCAGTCAGGGAGCTTGCTGTGGCTCCTGGGCCAAGCCTGCAACACAGACATCCTTCTGTAAAGCTGCCCTGCTATCCTGGCTGCCAGACACACCAGAGCCATTTAATCCCCAAGGTGTTGGTCTCCATTAGTTGAGCAATTTTTTTCTCCTCCCTCTTCTCTCCTCCTCCCAGCCCAAGTGGAATCTCTTTATGTTCTGGAACGGGGGGTGGGGAAGTTAGGGGAGAGTTGACCCACTCTCAACTCTCAGTTCTGTCCAAGTCCTTTTCCTTTCATTTCTGTTACAAATCCTCTAAATTTTTCAAGGGGTTTAGGCTTTTGGAGAAAAAAACTAAAGAAGAGGATATTTCTGCTTCCTACTCTGCCACATCCCTTCCTTGAGGCAATGAACACAACCGATTACATAAAACACAGCTTAATACCCGACAAAAATATTTTATTGCAGTGACAGCTCTGGCATCTCCAGGCACCTCTACTTGTTGGACCCCAGCTCTGTGCTAGGTATTATCTTAGCTTATTTTTCAAGACAACCCTGTGAAGTAAATATTATCAGTTATCTATTGACAGGACAGCACTGCATAACAAATAGCCCCAAACTTCAGTGACATAAAACAATAAACACTTATTTAGCTCACCAGTCTGTGGGATCCAGCTGATCTGGGCTGAGTGGGGCTGATTTCAGCTGGCCCTGTTCATAGATCTGTGGTCAGCTTCCAGGTTAGCTCAGGGGCTCTGCAGATCTTGGCTGGGCTCACTCCCATGTTTGGGAACTGGCTAGCTGTTGGCTAATATAGGACAGCCTCAGCTCTGATATCTGGGACAACCTGGCCCCATACCAGGCATCTCTCATCATTCGGCAGGCTAGCCTGTGCAGTTTCTTTCTGGAGCAACGGTAGAGAGAAAAAGTGAGCAAGCTGGGTCGTGTCAACATCTTTCAATTTTCTGTTTTGCATTACATTTGCCAGCATCCCAATAGACAACACAAGTCACAATGCCTAGCTGGGACACAGTATAGTTAACTGGCAAGGGCACAGACAGAAGGAAGGCTAATGTATTTGGACCCATAATACAAACACTACCCCAATTCCTGAATCAGAAAACTGAAGCGGAGAAGTGAGCTTGGAAGTGAGGGGGTCTGGGCTTTGAACCTGTGCACGCGTGGCTCCAAAGCTGTCTTTCCAACCACATTACTCTGCTGCCTTCATCTTTAAAAGGGGCTTCTAAATAGGATTCTCCATGTTAAGACAGCATCTTCCAGGCCAAATGGAGTGTTGAGTAATTGCCTGCTTAATATGGTTGCTAGAGAAAGCAAACTTCAAGCCAAAACACTCTTAATTTCCCCTAAACATATGTAATCATCTTCATTTTTCCTGTGCCTCTGTTGACAGAGCTTGGGGAAGACAACTCCTTTTTAGCATCAGCCAGTTTTTCCCTAGGAAGCAGCATGCAAGGAATTGGGGTTGGCATTCTTTCCTTACAAAAAGTCCATTTTAGGTAATTCCACTGTCTTCCCTGGGCTGGCCTCTTCCCCACCGATCAGGGATTTCTTTTACTTGATTCTGTCCTTTACTCCATGGGTTTGAACCCCTGTGCTCATTTGCCACGAGGCTCCTATGTCTTGGGTGATTTGTGACCCAGGTTTAATTCCTGTCCCTTGAATCCATTTGGGGGCTGAATTTTATTCATAATGAAAGAACTGGTTGAGAGGTGCTGATGTCTCTGGAAGGGCTAAATATTGATCAGTAATTGGTTTGTTTAAGAGGACAGTGTTGTCCTAATCCGAGAGGCAAATTACCTTTTCGGATTATGAAATGAAAACCCAACATCAGAATCAGTTTCTTCTGTGGGTTAACATGACCAGAAGTTGCCAGCTTGACTTGATGGACTGTTAAACTTTTTAGAATATATTGTGATTCATATGAAAATAACATGCATAATAACAGCCACCAAAATTTCCTGAACCTTTGCCAGGAGCTGTGCTATAACTGCCTCCATGCACTTCACAAAGACTGTGATACCACTATGAGCCCATTTTACAGCTCAAGACACTGAGGGCTTAGGTGACTTCCTTCCCCAGGGCCACGCTGCAGCCAGTAAGTGACAGGCACAGACAGGAGTTGGCTTAGCCTATGATGGTTAACAGCAGAATCTGCAAATTTTGTAAAGGGCTAGACAGTAAATATTTTAGGCCTTTGCAGGCCACTTGGTCTCCGCAGCAACCACTCAACTCTGCCAGCTGTGGCACAAAAGCAGCCATAGCAACGCATTTACAAATGGGCGTGGCTGTGTGCCGATAAAACTTTATTCACAAAAACAAGCGGTGCACTGGATTTGGCATTGCTATGCCATTGCTTCCAAGCTGTATTGTTTTGGACAATTTATCCAACGTCTCTAGTCTCAGTTCTCTCATCTAAAAAAATTACAGTAATAATTATAGTAAGTAGCTAATAAGGGTGTTTTGAGAAGTAAATGGATATTGCACATGGAGCACTTGTTTCTTCTGTTACTAATGTGAGAGGCAGTAGAGGAGGGGGATGAAGAGCGGATCCTTCTGGGTTTGGACCTCATCTGTCCAGCTCACCTGCTGAGTGATCTTGGATTTGTGACTTAACATCTCTGAGCCTCGGGCTCCTATTTTGTAAAGTAAAGGATAATAAAAGGACACATCTCCCAGGATAGTTAGAAAGAGTAAATGACTTTAACACATGGAAGGTGTTTAGAACAATGCCTAGCACGGGGCAAGTACTTTAGAGGTGCCTATTGTGTCATTATAACCATTGAATAATCCAGATTTGAGCCTGAGTGTGCCTGACTTCCAGTCGTGTGCTCTTTCCCACCACATGTCCTGCAGAGAACTGGTTCTTAACTGTTTTATTCTACCGTCTGGCCCCCTGGTGATCTGGGGAAGCCCATGGCCCCTTATCAGAATACTGTTTTTAAGTGCATAAGATAAAAATATAAAAGATTACCCCAATTATATAGAAACGCAGTTATCAAAATATTTTTTTGAGAAGCGGGTTTGAATGCAGTTATACAATGTACTTCTTTACTAACACATTAGGTAACATTTTCTATCAAGTGCCCTAGTAACTACTATAATTTTGAAGCAGTAATAAGTGTCAGTGACATTTCAGTGTCTCTGCAACACCTGTAATAGGAGATGAAGGTGTCTGTGATGTGTGCCAGTGCTGAAGCCACAGGTTCTGTGGTCGGGCGCCTGCATTTATAACTGAAGAAATCGCTCCATTTTAGGTAAAGTTTAGTGAAAGTGAATTTTTTTTTAAATGCACGTTCATGAAGTGCCTAAACTTATAGAGCCTTTAAGTCCGTGGGTTCCCAGGTCAAGAACCCTGGTTCCCACTGCCACCAGAGGAGACATTTTAAAGCAATGACAAATGTGATGAACACTCGTTCTCATGGAGGTGAATGTTTCCGGGATCTTGATCATCCAGGGCACACCCAGAGATCAGGTTTGGCAGCACCAGTGTCCACAAAGACAGCAAAGGCTTCCTGTGCCTGGGTAATCGTGAAGTGTTCGTCCACTGGTATGTGAGCAGGAAATCAGAAACTGTGTTGTCTTCTAATTTGATGCCCTACATGGAAAAAGATTGTCACTGGGACTAAGCCATCGAGAGGTAATGGAAATCTGATACCACTGACCTCATCCCCCCAAAAAATAGCTATTGTCACAGGACTGAGATGCTGAATATTTGTAGGTTTGGGGAGAAATATATTTGTTAGTGAAATGGAGCTTACTGTGGAGTGAATAAAGGTGAATTATTTGTCAGACGACTGGAGGAGGTTTATGCAATATAGTATTATTGAGCGGGGCTATTAACAGAGTGAATTGCTATTGTGACATGCCATTAAATTGTTTTTAGTGTCCACAAAGGTATCATTCAGGAGCTGGCAGGGTTAGTAACAGAGTTGTATTTTTGGTGGACAGCAGCAGATCTCGAAACCAAATAGCATATTTTACGGAAAAGTAAAATACGGTCAAAGCTGGAAGTCTGCAGACAATAGAGTCTGGCGCCGTCATTTGCTGCTATTTGACAAGAACCCCGAGAATCCAAACGAGGCTCCCCGGATCCCTGCCGTACGTGTAGCTGAAGCTGAAATCTGAGAGACCCATCAGGAAGAAGAGGTGAGGTGAAGAGAGAAATTGCACCCTGAGCTTTTCCAAGGATGTTCTGTCTTGGTCCTGAATGTATCTCCAGTATACAGCTGAGAGGTTGGTTTAATAATTATTTGCTGAAACAAAGTAAGGAGGGAATGCCAGAGCGAGTCAGGGGAGAGACAGACAGACAGACAGACAGACAGACAAGATCTAACCCTGGCCTTGGCTGACCCCAAGGCCCCGAGATGAACCAGGCCGCCCCACTGCCTCAGAATGAAGGGGTGCAACTTATTCACGATCATGCGAAGGAGGAAAGAAGACTTTCCACTAAGGTTTCTGTTCTTTGATCTGCAAGTGCGTGTTATTTTTATGCCATGTTGTTGTGGCTATTTTCTGGCTGGTCACCTGGCTTCATTCCTGAAACTTTGTTGTTGGTAACCCAGACAGTGAATTTCATCTTGAGTCTGATTCATCGTGGCCCTGAAGAAAATGTACGTTTCTCCTGCATGGAAAAAGAATTGCATCACCTTCCTAAATTACATAGGGGAGGGGAAAAGAGACATAGATCTTAAGGGAACCACATTCTATTGAAAGAAATTGTCTCAACCCTGTTTAGGACACATTTCCTGATAGCTAAGCTCGTAGGGGTTAACATGTGTTGACTGTTAGAAAGACAGTATGATTTTAGTATCAACCACCCACTCCACTTCTGCCTTGGTTTCCTTGTTTGTTCTCTTCTCCAGTTCTGGCTTTGTCCCCCAGGACCACTGGAGTTCATATTTGTTGCTACTATTGTTTCTTTGTTTTTGTTTACATTTTAAGATAGTAGATTGCTATAAAACGTTGGCATGTGTATATTAATATATTCAGTTTAGTTACCGAAGAAATGCAAGTTAAAGCACAAAGTACCTTTATTATCACATACTATTACTATTATTATTTTGGCTATCAAATAATTAATGTATTTTTGATGGCAATATCTAGTATTGGGGTATTGAAGAGAGATGAGCATGAGAACTTTTATGTGACACAGGAGGAGGTCCAAGTTGGTAACACTCCCTGGAGAACATTCTGGTAACATGTCAAATGCCTCTGAAGTGAACGTGGCCCATGACAGAGTAATTCCATTTCTAGGAATTTAGTAGAAGGATATCCACACCAAGATATGTGTCAGGTTATATCCAATGAAGTATTTAAACTACAGGGAGAAATTAGAAAGAACTGCAATGTAACTTAATAAGAGGTTGGCTATTTTTAAAAATGATAATCCTACACAGTGGATTATCGCCCACCGTTAAAAATCTATGTTCATAAAGCAAAAGGTCCCCAGTATACTCAGTGGGGTGAATAAAAGGGAGATTATAAAACAATATTTACATTAGGATCCTGTAATCTATTTATTTATAGCTATAGTATATCTGCAGATAGACATAAGTATAGATAAATATAGTGATAAAGGTGATATAGTATTATGGATATTGTTATATTATCATGATAGAATTTATAGATATTCAGCATAGATTTTTTTCTTGATATTTTTTATCACTTCCTCATTTTCTACATGGAATGTAATTTATTCTTATAATCAGGAAATGTGTGCACACACACAGAAACACACAGACACACACAGACACACACACACACACACACACACACACACACACGAGTAAAGGT
Source organism: Camelus dromedarius (assembly GCF_036321535.1). NCBI lineage: Eukaryota > Metazoa > Chordata > Mammalia > Artiodactyla > Camelidae > Camelus > Camelus dromedarius. Next base: position 6,640,858 of record NC_087453.1, on the reverse strand, counting down.
CATCATTTAGGTCCCTGTTTTGCCCTTAGTCTACCCAGCACAGCATGCCTGTGCTCTCATCATCCCCCTACACCCAGCTCTGGCTCCCGGCGCCTCTCTGCTTGCCTTTTGCTTTTCAGCACAAATCCCTGACCTGACTCACCAGGTTCTCCTCGACATGTTGTGTTACCAACCCCACGTCAACAGTTTCAGAAAATATCTGTGCTAACTTTACCCTCATTTCCTTCTGGGAAGGGGGGCCGACAAAAAGCATTTTTTAGAGATGCATAGTCCTGTTTCTTGTTAACTCCCAGCAGGAGCAAAAAAAGGAAAAAAGACTGGTTCACTCTGTATCACCATTGATAGTGGCTCGTGTGTTTACTTATTAATGGTGGTTATTAATTTCTTAACACTAGATGCTGGGAATTTGAGTCCATGGAAGCCTCAAGGAGTGGTTATGTGTATTGTATGTGAACTATGTCTCCATAGAGCTGAAAGAAAATCTGAAAAGAAAAAAAAGTTATAGGGCAAGGTACAGGCAGAGCCAGAGGTTCCTTTTTTGTTTTCTTTTTAAAGTCATGGTGTTGACTAATTTCAGAGGGACTCAGATGTTGAAGAGAGGGCGGCTGGTGGAGATCTCAGGTCCAGACTCAGAGTAAACTGCTTCACACATAAGCACTATCCTCGTCAATTTTTTGCCATGTTGCTCGAAGACCGTGTGATTTTCCAATTAAAACATGATTTTAGTAGCCAGACACCCAGGTTCTAATCCCAGCTCAGCACTTTCTAGCTGTGTGACTTCCAGCAAGTCACTTAAACTCTCTGAGCCTCCACTTCCCTGCATCCAAAATGGGGGAAATAGTCTTTTCTTCTGCGGGATCAGTAACATCATGTATTAAGCCCCCTACATAGAGGTGATGCTAATGACTAATGTTATCACTTTCATTGGTAATGACTTTATTCTATTTATGCATCTTGCAAAGAAGAAAAACAAGGAGATGAGAAGCAGTTTACTCATAAACCACATCGAAAAGAGACCTCCTGAACGTTTGGGGTCGCTATGTGTTTTGTGTCTTGTGAAACACAAGGAAGACACCAGGACATCTGTGCAGGCATGTGTGTGCCCCTCTCCATATTAGATTACATGTTTTAGGACAATAAATCAGTGAAAGAAAAGTAATAAATAATGCATGCTGCAAATGTGATCATGTTTATTAAGAAGCAACAGCCTTGTCATCTTCATTTTCTTCTTCAGTGATTCTCCCCTCGGAGGGTTTGCTCTTCAGGGACTCCCAGCAATTTAGCTGGAGGCCATTCTCTAATTCTTTTTTGCAAAAAATACCTGCTTTGCAAAAATAAGTTAAAAGCTGAGCATCCGGGTCCTCTGATGAGTCCCCCATCAAATCCAGCCCATCATGAGCGCTGGCTTCCCAGCTGTGAAAGTTGGGGGGAAACCAACCTCCTAGCTTCACATCTGCCTAGTCCGTGCTTTCCCACGCTCTGTGTTCTTGCTTCAGGCTTTCTGCAGTGAGTTTTTAAGAAGTCTCTTTAGGCTTCTGGATTTTGGAAAAGAAAAGAGACACACACACACACAAACCAACTTTCCTTTCTCTAGTAATTTGCAGCTGCTAAAGCAATACGTTGACGTTAGTGCGTGGTGACATCCAAGGACTTTAATTGGAGTTGCATTTTAACCCGTTACTCTTCGCCCATTGGCACTTAATGACCCTGAAAGAAGAAGGAGGAGGAAAAAGAAACCACACTGGCAACTTTGTCTTCCAGGGGCCGGGGCTGCAGATCCCTGCATTGTGAAAGCGAAGCAGGCTGTGTTCCCTACTGAGAGAGAAAGGGAGAGGGTAGAAGTGAGGTTGAGAAATTGGGCGAGATGGGGAGGGAAAGTAAAAGGAAAGAGGAGGCCAGAGGGAGGCAGAGAGAATGAGAACAAATGAAGGGTGAACATGCACGAGGTAGCAGGGGCAGGGAGTAGCAGCCTTCCTGAGAGGAAGGCACCCTTGTCCTGGTCTCCGGCCTCAGTCTTCTCCCCCTTTTTGGAGAACGGGATGATGACTCACACCTGGGTGACAACTGCTCTCTTACTCTCATGACTTAACGTCACTGGCATAGCCTTCTCTTGAGCGTCTTCCTGTCTTGCTGTCAGTGTTCTGGATTCTGAGAGAGGCTTCCCTCACTACCACAGAATTGAAGACAAGCCTTATTTGTCTCCAAAATACCTGAATCCCCCTCCCAACCCACTACCATCCTTTTTACCCCTCATTAGGTTTTGAGATCCTCAAGTGAAAGAATTCTCCTCCCTACACTCTAATCTTGGAAAACCGGGGCCCCCCTCCATGTCTCTCCATTTGATCTACCTCTGTTTACTATTCCTACTCCTCTCTGTTCTCTGTTGCTCTCTGCTCCCCTCCTTAGTGCCATATCCACATGACAAGACCTGCCTCATCTTGCTTACGGTGTCCATATTATGACACTTTATCATCTTGCACCAAGCCCAGTGTGATTTAAGCAAATCCACTAAATAGTAAATTACTTATGTACAGAATTCATGTTTAATTAGCTTGTCCTGACGTAAAATATTTATCAAGATTTGATGTTCACTCCAGTTTACCTCTGAAATCCATTTAACCTTTATTTTTGACTCCTTGTTTCCTTCATTCCCTGCCTTCCATCTTCCTCCTTTCTCTTTCCACCCCTCGTCTTCCACTTTTCATTTGTGGATCTCTCTATTCCCCTCTCTTCTTCCTCTCTCCCCCTGCCCCTGCTAGCCTTTAATTGTTACAGAAACACAATCTATCGTTTTTCTGTCGTTCATTGCATCATTTTTCTGGCCTTCTGCTTCCCTCCAGGGTGTGAGTCTAGCCCCACAATTCCTTGACCAATTCCTACCCTTTGAGCCCTTCGGGCCCCCCTTTCCAGCTGGGCTTCACCTCACTGTGCTGACCTTCATCACTGTTGACTTTGACATGACCCCCATTTGTTTCTCAACTTGGTTCCTTCAGCCAGAAGCTCTGATCAGCTACTTCCTTGCCTTTGATGTGTCTCTGCTTCCTGTAATTAATCTCATTTTCCTCACAGCTCAGTGCCACGTGGACAGCCACAGGCTAATATACCCGGTTTGAGCCAGCTCCATCCAGTGTCTCCCCAACCTGTGTCTCTTCCTCGTGCTCATCACTTGCCCCCAGGGTAGAAAATGTAACACTGGTAGACACATCCTTGCCCCAGGGGGAGAAAATGTAACACTGACTTCTATTAAAAGAAAATCAGACTGTTGTAGAGCCAGGTAACACAAGAGGGCAGGGAGTTACATCCTGAACACAGAGCTTGAATGGGTAGCACTATAAAAAATGTGTATTTTTACTTTTTACGGTGTGTATATATATATATATATATATATATAACTATATTATATATATATATATAATTGAAGTATAGTTAGTTTACAATGTTGTGTCAATTTCTGCTGTACAGCATAATGCTTCAGTCATACATGAACATACATATATGTTTTCATATTCTTTTCACCGTAAGTTATTAGAAGATATTGAATATAGTTCTCTATACAGTATGAGCTTGTTGTTTATTTATTTTATATATAGTAGTTAGTATCTGCAAATCTTGAACTCCCAATTTATCCCTTCCCACCCCTTCCCCACCCGGTAACGGTAAGTTTGTTTTCTTTGTCTGTGTACATTGTTATTTATACTGAGTTCTATGATAGTCAGTGTTCTGAGCTAAACCACTAAAAATCAACTGAACATCCAGTCATTCCAATAAACCCTATCACATCACCAAATATAGTATTGAGAAAACTGTCCTAATTTTGTAGACTCCATGGTTTCAAGGCCAGTAATGCTCTGTGTTCTTGATTTATCCTTATCAACATTCCTGACACTGACTATGGGGTATATTCAGGACCAAAAGGTCTGTTTAGCCTAACCCTTTGTCTTCTAGAACAAGCAGATTTGAACAGCCTGTCCTAGTAGGATCTTTTATAAGAATGCTGTCCTTGCATTCTTGATAGATTTGTTTCCATTCTTCTTAAAAATGTAGGCCACATGTTTCATGGACAAGTCCTTGATACTATCTGGTGCAGAGACACCCATGAAAATACCTTGAAAAACTAAGACATTCTACTCATGTGAAAGGTCAGTCATCGCCTCCTGTGAGCCTCACTTTTCCTGCCTGTAAAGTGGGCATGATTCACAGGCCAGGCCAATATGTGAACAGGGTGAGATGGCGCGTAAAGAAGTGCTCAGTAAACCCCAGGCACACCCGCAACGAGGACACTGGGCTGCTGTCCTCATCTCTACCTGGAAAATGGAACAAATTTTTCCTTCTTTGAAATTGTCCACAAGGAGTATTTGGGTGGATGAGCCAATTAATGTTAGCAAACCATGTTGAGATATTAAATTGAAAGGTTTTGTATCAAAGAGTATTTTTTTTCTGACTCTGCGGTATATCCAGTGTTCATTTTACCTGGAGCACTACGTGCCAATAAATTCTCTGGCAATTCGACACTTTGCTTTTTTCTGCTTACAAACTGAAATAAGGGGATCTGGGAATTTCTAAAGGGAAGAGCTGATTTATCTCAAAGTTTTCAACTCATCTGTCTGTATTTTCTGAATGAGCTGCACCCTCTGCAAATTCCTTCAAAACATGCTTTTCCTACTTAACGCTATAGCATGGCCACACTTAAAATTCTATAGCCACATAGCAGTATATGCAATTCGATGTCTTCATGAATCTGCATATATGCATAATTTTACATAAATAGGATCATAGTGTAGTTGCTGCTTTTAAATTCTAATTAGTCATCTTTTCCCTCTTTTTATGCTTGACTCCCACATCCCTGGCCCCATCCCAGGCTCACTGTACTTTCCATACCGGCCCTGGACACATAATCCAAGTAAATTACCTGGAAGCGAGCTTCACACTTAACTCCAAGCTCATATAATTTATATGTGATATCTGCACTCTCTTTCTTTCTCTGGTTCTCACACACACACACACACACACACACACACACACACACACACACACACACACACACGAGTTGTAGCGCTGTTTCTTGCTCTTGTTTTTGTTTTTGACTTGTGCCTAAAATGGAATGCATCTTCCGAGAATGATGACTTTGTGTCTGGATGTTTTTAATTTTACTTTTGAAATTATCATATGGTAAAATTGACTTTCTCTGGTGGCGTATAATTCTATGAATTTTAATTCATGTATAGATTTGTATTATGACCACAACAGTCAGCACAGGGAACAGTTCCATCACTCCAAAGAACTCCCTCCTCCTTCCCTCTGCGCTCACACTTCCCTCCTCCCTGCTACCCACCCCCAGCTGCTCTCCTTCACTATATTTTGTCTTTCTGATAATGCACAAAGATGAAATTCTACAGTAATTAACCTTGTGGGACTGGCTTCTTTCATACATAATGCCTTTGTGATCCATGCTAGTTTTCACACGTATCAGATCGGTCCTTTTTAATGCTCAGGAGTGTTCCATTATATGGATGTACAATTTGTTGATCCGTTCTCCCAAGAATGAAGACTTTGAAATGGTGCTAGTTGAGAATGTTTGTTTTATGATACCATTGCTAGTACTTCAGGTTTCGATAGACAGTTTATGTAGTGCATAAATTTACCAAATTAATGCATTGAGAAAATCAAGGGATAGGAGAGCTAGTCACGAGGGGAGTTTTAAATTAGTTTGAGCGTAAATGGCAGGTGAACTCCCAGGAGTAATAAAAACCACAGCTCTTTCCACCATTTACTGGCTGCCTGCTACGTGCCAGGCACTGAACAGGACACTCACACCCAACACCTCATCAACTTTCCTGAAACCGTAGCAGCAGGCACTCCTACCCCTGCTTTATGGGGAAGGAACCTGAAGGTCCTCTTAAGGTAACACCCAAAGCAGGTGGTCCTGCTGTGGTCTCCAAAGCCACTGTCTACCCAACCTCCATCCCCCACCCCTAAACACTAGAACTTTCCAGCTGTTTGTGCTTCTCCTGGTTTTAGGTAGAGTTTCAAATCCCTTCTCTCTCAGTAGTTTAAATAAACTTGGTATTATAGTTTCCTTTTACTCCTTAAAGTGATGCAAATTGCTTTACCCTAAGAAAGGCATCATGTAACACCATTACATTAAAAAAAAAAAATCTACCGAGGGAGGAAAAGGAAGAAAAAGATGTTTGGAATTTTTTCCCTGATTTTTCTTCTTTCTAACGGATTCAAATGACTGCTGGGATCTCCCCCCTTCCCTATCTTTCTTGTTAAGTGAAATATTCAGATCTTACGTACAGAAGCAAAATGAAGAAAAGAGATGATCTGGTGAAACTGATTAATAATCTCAGGAAGAGGTTATTCATGGGGGTCGGGGGTGTGTATGGGGACCTCTCTCCCCATATGCCTGTCCCACACCACCATGTGTGTGGGGATGGGGCTTGGGGTTCTGAAAAATTAAAATACGTGAAGTGAACCAATTACCTACTTCAGTTCCTCACGTTAGTTATGTTTTGGTGATTATTTGTTGCTTTTATCATTGATAATAACACTTCAGTAGCTAAAAATCAAAGAATTAGCTTCACAAAATACAGGGAGATGTGCTAGCAGACAGTCTCCTTCCATTAGCTATGCAGCATCTGCAGATGAGCAGGCAGATGGATACATAGTCATGTTTCTTTTTTTTTCCCCCATCTTAAACACTGTATATCGAGTCAATAGTTTTCCTCAGGAAGGATCTTGCTGGCTCTGTCATCAAGAATTCAGCTCCCGGAGCTTACATAACTGTGTTTTATGCCTTGGAGAGCTCAAGATTCTAAGCTTCTGCGAATGACTCTGATATAAATGGAATCACTTTGTAAATGGCTGTCAGGAACTGCCCCTCCATTAAGGAGCCATGTCTAGCCCGTCACAACTGCCATCATCCCTCCCCCCCCCCATCTAATCTGCCACTAAATCCTGTTTGGTCGACCTCTGAAATAGCTCTCAAACGGGTCCCTCTTTACCCCCAGCACCACTGCTTCATCACCTTGCCAATGCATTAATATCCTCACCTCCTGACTGCTCTCTGCTTCCAGCCTCTCTAATTCGTTCTTCTTATTGGCAACAGAAGTATCATGTAGAGCACAGTGCTCATCTGATCGTGTATACTGTGGTGTATACTGTGAGCCCCAGAGTTCCAATCAACGTTTCCGAAAACGTATGAGATGATTTGGGGAAAATATAAAAATGAATACCTTTTATTTAAATAATTATATGTTTATTTTTATAGTTGTATCTTTTTTATAGTGAGCCTGATTTTCCATTCATGATGTTGACTTATCCTTTTAAATAAATTTAATCAAATGTGTTTTTTAAGTGGGTTGCTTAAAAAAACAAATTCCTAAGTCAGTGGCTAGCTATGGCTAGTCAAAAAAAAATGACTGAAGCTTGGACAATACTGGCAGAGATACAAAGTCCAAACCCCTCAACCCTTCATTCAAGATACCTCCTGTATCGGTTCCCCCAAACATAAAAAGCAGCCTTCGTGCCTGCCCGTCCCCCTCTACCAGCTTTCTTCAACAAGAACTTCCTTTTTGCTTTTACTCACATCAAATACTTTGCAGTTTTCCTACCATATTAAAGCTTCCATATGTGTGTACTTCCACCTTTCACCCCTCAAAATATTGTTCCCTTTATCTAGGTTGTATTTTTCTTCCTAGCGGACTTCTAAACATCCTTCAAAACCCAGTGCAGATGTGCCAATCTCTGTGAACTCTTCTCTGACTTCCTCAGGTAGACTTCACCAGGCCTGCATTCCTATGCTCTGCTGTACAGCTACTTTCAACATTCAGTATTCTGGCTATTTGAGTATCTTTTCCACCCCTAGAACTGATGAACCCACAAAGCTGTACCTAAATCTCTGTGTCTCCATTGGCCAATGGTGGGCTTAGTGCATAGAAAAGAGCTCACGTCTTTGTTGAACAAACGAAGAAATAAATAGCTAAGTGAATCAAGGCAGCTTTTTTCTTCAATGGGAGGGTGTCAGCCAGAGAGTGAGGTCTCACACGCAACTCATCTGCCAAAAGAAAGTAATCACGATGCACCATCTTCCCTGCTAAGTGGGTCTCAAAAAGTTGTTCTGACAGTGTTTCTCAAGCTACTTAGCTGTAACTATCTTTTCTTCCTTAAATTACTCTGAAACATTTACCGTTAGAAACGGTGACACAGCAGCACAGATGCGTCCTCGTGCACACATACGACTTACTTTAACTGCTTGCTCTCCACGTCTCTCCTCCCAGGCTCCTGGCTTCACTAGAGCAGAGACTGAGTGTATTTTGTTCAATGCCGCACCCACCCCTCAGACAGAGCCTGGCACATAGTAGTACTTGGTATTTCTTGAATAAATGGCATCTGAATACGCCTTCTATTTGGTCGACAGATTGCTTCCGTTCTTCTTTGCAGACAGACTGCAAGGTGGGCTGAGAAAGCCAGGTTGCCCACTTCTGGGGGAGGCCCCGTCAAAGCAAAGGCTTTCCTTTAGACAAGATTTCCCATTCTGTCCTCCCCTGCATTGGCACTTTTTGCCTTTCTGATTTCCTTTCTTTTCCTGAATTCTCATCCATTTAACACAAATCAATCTAATTCTGTGCACCTGGCCAGATTCTTGCCTTCAATTGTACATGCAAGTGTATAGTGATCAAAAATGCAATCTTTAGTGTCAGATAAAGGACGTAGTAGAGTGGCTAGCACGTGGCCAGGCCTCAAAAGCATTACTATAATTTACGATAATTTATCATTACATTTACATTCCTAATGACAATGCATGTCATGTGCAAAACTTGGTCTTTTTTTTTTTTTTTTTGGTTCCTTTGATAATTTTATGTCCAACCTAATCACTTGGATTCACACCAAATATTACCTACTGGCTTTAGGTACCCTCAGAAGTTTTTTTGTTTTTGTTTTTGTTTTTTTTTTTCATATTTGTCAGCATTTGAAAATTTTTAGGAAAATTACAAAAATTATCTGCTTGTATCCTCTTCATTTTCACTCAACCATGTACTTTTTTATTTGGCCATATTTTGACCTAGCTGGATTGGAGGGTTGTTAGTTGATCTTTCACTCATTTGTTGATTTATTCATAGAGTAAATATTTATTGAATGCCTACTCTATGCCAGGTACTGTTCTAGGCTCTGTGGGCACAGTGCTGAGCGGAAGAGCAGCAGCTCTTGCCTTCATAAAGAGTTAACTCAAGTGGGGACATAAGAAAAAAGGAACAATACATATAGAGGTATATTGATAACCTGTATCAATATAATATAATGTTATCTTATATTGTAATATGTTAATATAATGATATATTATGACACAGGTGTTCTGAATAAAACCAAAAGATAAAGAGTGACTTTGACCTCCGTCACAAAGTGAGTGGCTTCCTGGTTTAATTCCACATTCTGACCACCCCAGCAACATCCCCTCACTTTTCCAGGCACCAACCAGACTGATCATGACCCAAACTGGCTTCCCAATGACCTTTGTAGGTTTCCGGTCTAGTCAACGCCCCTGATTTTCTACTGTTGGTGGCTCTGATCTGTAAATAACTCGGGGTATAAAGACAGCCATGAGGGCAAAGCATGCTGGGAAGACTTAGCCCAGGGAAGGGGGTGAGTTGGGGGAGGGTGTGGAACACCGGGACCTTCAAGACCTTTCCCCGACCCCCTTTTGTTTGCCACATCTACCTGCAGTGAAGACTTATCTCTGCCTGTCAAAGGCAGTTTCAGCCAAAGAGAAGTTTCCAAACGTTCCTCCTTGCACCAGGGACGTTATTTAGCACGGCACCCTGCATGAAGCAGGTGGAATGGGAATATTTGTTGAGTGTGTGTGTTTGGGATCATTTAAAATTAAACCGTCATGGGAGTTCTGGGAGCTTAATTCCAATGCCCCCGTGGTAGAGGGGGACCCGCAGCCCCTGAGCAGAAAGCTGAGCGAGCTGCCAGGAGCCACCTGGCCAGCTCCCCGCCTCCCCGGAGTCGTCTGACTCCGCGCGGCGCTTTTCGGCTGGCGAAGGTTGGGAGCCCGAGGCGTCATTAGTACCCTTCCATCTCTTCCTCATTAGTTCTTAGATAGTGTTTTAATGACAGCTAGAGAGGCTCGCATCCGGGCCTCCTTCTATTTATGATCCCCACCGTGTTAATGTGCACTTAATGAGAAATTCTTGTCTTGCTTGTAAATCCTGTAGCCGGCATTCAATTTATTGACAGATGTTTGCTTGGATCTCTTTAAAATTACTTCATAAATCTTCCGGGATAAAAGGCCTCAAGTTTGGTTATTAAGACAGGGCCTTGTTGACAGTTTCATATTTAACTGTTTAGAACTCGGCTGTCAGGGCTGCAAGGGGATGTGCGGCCGAGGGGCGCCAGGCCTGAGCACCATTTGCTGCGTTTTCTGCACCTATCAGGGCCCTCCGCGCTCAAGTGTGTCTGCCGTCCCTTATAATCCCTCCAGTTAACTTCTGGGTGACCCCGCCGTGCTTCGCACTTACTCATTTAGCGCATCAGCATGTCAGGGTGATGAAGTGTTCCTGCTGATAGGAGCTAAGGGCTCAGCAAGCCACAGCGCCTCCAACACCAGGAAGGAGTGTTGACGGGAGCCGAACTACGAGGTGGCACCTCTCACGACAGCCACCGGGCACCAGGTTCATCTCCGTCTCTGGGCTGCAAAAAGTGGATGTGGTGGGAAGGGGGTCTGCTTGCAAGTTTTAAAGACCACACTCATCTTTCGTAGCCGTGGACTTTTCAATGCCATCCCTGAATCTGGACTTCTTTTTTTTTTTTTCCCTTTGTTGCCAGTGACGGAAAACTCACCTCAAATGGCTTAAGAAAAAAAAAAAAAAAGAAAAGAAAAAAAGAAAGATATTTGGCTCACGTGATTGAATTGCACAGGCCTAGTCTGGTCCAAGGGATGAAATAAACTCCATTCCACTCTCTTCGGAGTGTTTGCCTTTCTCTGTATTACCTTCATCCTCAGAATTCCTGCGGTGGCCCGAGAAGCTCCACGAGGCTTCCAGATTCAGACAAAGCAGAAAAGAACACCACGAGCTTCTCTTCCAAATGCGGTGGGGGAGGGGGGGAAGGAGGGGGTGATGGCTAGTTCAGTCTCATTGGGCCTGATCAGGTCACATGGCCCCTCTTTAACCAATCACTATGGTCAGCGGTAAGATATGTTCTGATTGGCTAGCTCTGAGTCACATGGTGCTCCCCACCTGAACCACAGGAATTAAGACCAAGGGGGAGGCTGCTCTAGAATTAAACTGGAGTCTTGTCACCGGAAGAAGGAGGAATAGAGCCAGGCATCATTAAAACAAATGCTGGAATGTCCCCATCAGGTGCAAAACAGCCTCCTGCCTTGTCTGATCCTTTAATTTCATTCTGAAGAGTTGCTGTTCGTGGGCAGCCTCTGTGCTAAACCTGTCAGGGTTGTGACCTACCCCGCTGGTGAGTGCTTCCCAAAGAGTAAAACTCAGAAAACTCCAGAGAGGCCTGGCCATTGAGAAGTTCTCCGAACACATCTAGAAACCAATAGCAGTAACAGGATGAAAAAAAGAATTGCTCCACTTAATACTATCACAAATCAGTGCCGTTTGCATCTAAGATGATAATGAACACTTGGGCCAAAAATAGAGTGTTCTTTTTGCTTACTCGCTGGTGTCTTGTCGCATCGTATTTGAATTGTGTCAGATCGCATTGGGAACGTTTCCTCCATCGGGGGCTGACGTGACCCACGGCTTTGCAAAGTTGAAGACAAGTGTTTGGGGCTTTTCTCCCCGATGCACTTTTTTGCACAAGTGCTATTTACCAGATGAGGCATATGTGAATACTATTAGAATTGAAAACACATCTACCATTTAAGCCAGAATTTATTAAGGCCCTATGGGAAGGAAGGCACACGAGACATTTACTCACAGCCTGTCACAGGCTTCAACAAGGGGCTGATTCCTCACCCGGAATCTTCCATGTTTACTGAAATCTGATATTCACAGTTTCCTATGTGGAAACTTCAGAAAAGTTTAGGGCACCCTTTATAGCTGACAGCTGGACTGTAAACTTGGCTTTAATATTCTGTGGGACCAACTGCCAATGCCCCTGACAAACATACTCTTCACAGAAATAATTGTAATAATCTTGATTTAGAGTTGCCTTGTAATGATAACAGCTAACACTATAATGTTTACTGCATGCCAGTTACTCTTGTAATTCATCACTGTATACATTTTAACTCCTTTAATCCTGCAGTGGCCCTGAATGTTACTATTGCTTGTTGTACTAGTGAGGAAACTGAGGCACAGAGATGTTAAGTAAGCTACCTAATGACTCATAATTCATGGAGCTGAGATTTGACTTCACAGAGTCTGCCTCTCAAGCTGTGCTCCAAATATAATGCTATGATGCCCATACTGTGAGGTTCTATGGATAAACACATTGACTCAAGATCTCTGGTACTAAATGGTGTAATGTTTAACAGATAGATTAAAACTTACATATATAATATTTATTATGCATTATAATTACAATATGTTATAATATTTATTATATATGATCATTTCTCATATAATATGTTACACATATGATATCAGAAGTATTACAAAACTTTCCCCTAAAAGAACTGAGTCAAGGTACAATAATTCACACAGGTTATAATGATTTAAAAAGGAAGATGAGAGAAGAAACAATAGCAAAATTAAATATTGTTAAAACAATAAAATTAAATTTAGGAGAAATGTAATTTCACAGAAATGTGTGCAACTAAAATTGGAGCAAAAATTCAGGCCTGAGCGTCCTGAGGGACAAAGCACGAAGGGAGACAAATAAAGGGTCACAGTGCCTGTCATCTCAGGGTTCCAGCAGCCTCATGTTTGGGTCTTAAGATGAGTCCAAGAGGGATTTCTCTCACGGTTCCTCAGACCAGGGCACGTTGGAAGCAGTTGGTCCGTCATAAGCAGCTTCACTTTCTTTTAAAGGAAGTAAGTTGGAGGAGGACCAGGGCCCTATAGAAATTCCATGTATTGATGTGAAAAGAACAGCAATTCTGTGCCCCTGGGCAAGATGTTCAATGCCTCTGCCTTTGTTTTCTTATCTGTACAACTGTGCTGTCTTCATTTGTGTTCCCCCAGAATGAAACCCAGAAACAAGAATTTGAGTACGAATACTTTATTTGGTTGTTGATCCTAGGAACCACCAAGAGGTGGGTGGAGAAGTAATGCAGGGAGGAGACGGATATTAATAAAGAGTGAGTGATCCAGTAAGTCACCCAGGTGGTTGCCTGGAGCTTGAGGCTGCCGGGGCACCCTGGGAGCCGGTGTAGTACACGCATTTCAGAGCTGTTCTAGGTGAGGGCCAAGGGTGCTGGGATAGTTCTCCACCAGATCTCCATCTGCCATGGCCCCAGGGCTTCTTCCTGGGGCATTCCTTTCCAGCGTTTCCAGCTTGCCTTGTGTGCAAGCCACACACGCCCTCAGAGTGGACAATTGCCCTCAACCAGAGAAGCGCAGGCATTGAGCAGGCATGCTTGGTGGGGAGAGGTCTTTGCCTAGGAGACGTGCAGAGGGCACTATTGAAGTCTAATGTGGATAATAGTGGCACTTGCCTCCTGGGGCTGTTGTAATGATTGAATGAGATAATTAAAGCATATAAAGTGCTTGGAGTACTGTCTAGCTTGAGCAAAGTATCAAAAGGTGGGAAAAACATTTTGGCTCACAAAACTAAAATGTCTAGGAGATCTTGAAGCTTCAGGAAAAGGTAGATCCAAGTGCTCAATGTGTTGAGCTGGGCGAGAGCGTGATGACCAGGGAGACTAGCCTATGCGAAGGGGTCAGAGTTTGAGCACGGCCAGATGGTCATCTCCGTGGTCCATTTCAAATCTAGCATGTTACGCAGATTCACTCAAAGATACTCAAAATGAACTCAAATAATCAGTCAATGCAGTGGGGTGGGGGGGAGGGGGGGAGATGAATCAATGCAGTTTGCATCATGTAGCTAAATCCTCCCATTGTGTGATGGACAGTTTCATTTCTCTACGGGCTGTTTTGGCATTGTGTAGACACAGCCTAAATTGGTGCCCACACCTCCCACTAATCATACTCTGAGAGAGAGAACATGGAGTTATTGAGATCCCCAAGCAGCACTTTGGCGCACACACTATCTAACGACATCAAGAGATGAAGGAGGCCTTTGAAATGAGCTTTCGAGAGTGAGTAATGACCTTCAGGATGTGGTGCAGGGATTGTCTTTTGAAACTGGTATATCTTGATGGATGATTGAAAAGCTGCTGTCTTTGGTATAGTTTTCACGGTTTTATATTTGGGGATGTGTAATAAATAAATGTGTAATTGCCCTCAACATGATGCAAGACCAGGAGGTGAGGATGAGACAGAAAAGTCCTACAACAGCATAAAATTTTATTAGGATCCCCATTGATAGGCAAGGCGGTGTTGTGTGAACAAAGGATGGTCTGTCTTAAATTGACCAAGATAGAATCCAGTACAATGAAGAACAGATTCCACCAGCTGGTTCGTAGGGAGGTGGGGAGAGTGGGGAGATACAGGGTACTCTCATTTTTAACATCCTGATGAAAGGGGTTTAGTGCCCGTATTGACAGCAGTAATGCCAACCGAAATTGTTTACCTTGTAATTCTGCAGATTAAACAGTTGGTATTTACAAAGCATCTGTGGTACTTTCTCTAATTGATGGAAATGGCTACATTTTGCAATGGCCTCTAATTCTTCTTGATTCATTGAGGTCTTTCCTCCTTCCATTTTTGTGCTAAGGTTGCTTTTTGTGTCTGATATATTAATTATATGTTTTTTGTTTTTATTCTTTGTGATCCATAGCTGAGCTTTATATACACACACACACACACACATATATATATATAAAATATATGTATTGTTTTCCATTGTTATTCCCATTATTGTCTTTCTACATGGTTAAATCCTTCTGAATCTTCCAAACTGCCTTTGATATCTGTTGGCAACACCTGATGGCTGAAAGCTTTACATATTATATATGGTGTCTAGAAATTGGGCTCAGCTTCCTTTTTATCCTCTGTTTTATTGGGTAGGTCAAAGAATGTTTTTAACATAGCTGTATAAACCCTATTTAGGATTTAGAAGATTTGTATATTAACATTTTTGTGTTATCATCTACAAAGAAGGCATAGACACAAAAATGTGATTTTAGTCCTGTCTTCTTCAATCCAATTTAGAACCTTCAATGTTCACAATGGTTTAATAATTTTGTTTAATAAATAATAATTTATTAATTACCAAAACTTTTTATATCATTTCTGAATATCATTGGAAAAGAGAAGAGATTTTTGATTGCTTGTTGCCATCTCCCACCGTTTCAATATTTTAATATTATTTGTCTGAAACTAAGATTTCTCTCTCTCTTTTTTTAAACGTGCTATAGCCTTTCAGTATTCAGTTCAGGCATATCTATACACAAAACATGCACAAAATAAGTGGTGGCTCTGTGTCTAACAGCAAGATTTTATTTTTGATATGCAGCTTAAATAGAGGCATTTGCACAAACCTGGGAAGTACGAAAGTCCCTTTTGGCAAGTCCCTAAATTCCTATCGCTTATATATTTTTTTTATGTCATAGCATTTAGTATTTAATTGCCCATCAACTTCAGTTCTTCCCCATAAATCCCATGAGTGTTATTTTCCTTTGGAGATTTGATTTCAAACTTCTTGAACAGTGGTTCTCAACTAGGGGCAATTTTGTTTCCCAGGAGACATTTGGCATTGTTTGGGGACATTTTTTTATTGTCACAACCAAGCAGAGAGTGTGGGGGAGGGTGGGGGAAATGGTATACTGGCATCTAGTGGACGGAGGCCAGGGACGCTGTTAAACATCCTTCAGTGCACAGGACAGCCCCCCCACCCCCACCCAGAGGATGATCTGACCCCTATGTCAATAGCGCTGAGGTTGAGAAATTCCACACCGAAAGAGTCTAGGCATCTATTGCTCCGTTTCCTGTTTTGTATCCAGTATAGACCTGACACCCAGTGTGTGTTCAGATTCAACTTGGTGATGAGACCAAGTTTGCCTTTTAAATCGAAGCCCCAAGTGGATCTAAGTGCAGAGGTTTTCAATAGAAGGGGGAAAAAAAGGGTTTTTGAATTCAGTTATGTATGGATCATAGAGGTGGGGGGAGGAGGAGTGTGAAACGAACTAGGAAAAAATACAGTTAAAGAGAAAGAAGCCACCTCCAGCTCTTTGCTGTGATTGCCATCAGCATAAAAAGGCAAGGCTGTTAATCTTCAGGGGACAATCTTTGTGTGGAGGGAATCCCTCGAGGGGCGTTGGGAATTTTATTGCTTTTCGTTGGGGGCAGTGTAAAACGGGGTAATTTAGGCTTGACAAACAAATCCTGACTCACTTTTTTTTTCTGCGGCTCCAGACGGAAAATAGAAATCTCACAGAGCAAGGCTCAACCTTTTCCTCCATAAATCACTAATGTAGGTGAAAATCTGGCTAATATCCAGGGCACCACAAAGAAATAAACAATGCCAAAGCAATCTGCAGCTTTCTTGTATGCCAATTCTCCGTAAATACATATTTCTCCTGGATTTGAGCTCAGCCTTTTATTACTTTTTTTTTTTTTTTTTCCTGAACTAAAACTTTTTCAGTCTCTCAGACTGTCTCTTAGGCGAGGCCTTGGGAGTAGGACCCTGACAATGTCCTGGTCAGCTCTTTTAGGTTTTTTGGGGGGAAAAAAAAAAGTTGATTTCCTGTTCTGGTGAGCCATACATCACTGATGTCCCCCGTCTGTGCTCCTTGTCTGTGACAGAATGAGAGGTGTCATTTATCACTGGGGCTTGCGGAAGCTGTGGGAAGAGGGATTGAAATTTTTTCTGGAAGGCCTTTCAGTGTCTACTGGCTGCCAGATCATTAAAAAGGGGGCTTTCCAAAGAAACTTGTGTGTGATGTGATTGCACTTACTGTCAAGGATAGGCTGAAAGAAAGAGGAAACATCAAAAGGGAGCAAGAGAAAGCGGGAGAGGAAAGAGAGAAGTCCCTGCCAGGGGCATTTAAAGTTCTGGAGCTGCGCACGCCAGGCTCTGCGCTGGTTCCGGTTTTGTGTGCATGCTAAGTGAGTCCTCTGGAGACTTCCACATCGCTCCCGGTGCCAGTGAGGAAACCAAAACAGGAACCCTCTTTAACAGCGCGTCTTCACATCGCATATTATGCAGGGCACGGAGACAGACTTTGCGCTGCATGGGGCATGGCTTGCAGCAGAATCGTTGAAGGGCTGAGGCAGGAAAACCTATTTGAACAAAAGCAGAGGGTCCCAATAAATCACCAGGCAAAAGTGGTGGGTTCCTTCTCCAAAGGGACATTTATGGCATCCTGTTTGCATAAGCACATTCGGAAAATGCCCAAGATTATCTCCCTCCAGCTCCCTTCCCTTTGGCATGAAGTTTGCCACCAAATGGATCTCCAGGGATCAGAGAATGCATGCACTCTGCTTATCTTTTTTCTTTCTTTTTTTTTTTTTTTTTTTTTTTTGCAGTAGGAAGTATCCCCGCTTCTACTCCCTATGCTATCAAAGTAATAAAAGTAATTTGACACTGACTATATGCTGGGCCCTGTACTGAGTGTTTTACTTATACACTCACTCTGAGCTTCAGAGTGATCCTGTGAGAAGGGTGCTACTATTTTGGAAATGGTGCCGTTGAAGCACAGAGAGGTTAAGTAACTTGCCTGAAGTTGCACATTTCTTGGCAAAGCTGGAATTCTAATCTGGGTCTTTTGGAGAGTGTGTGTTCTTAGAACTCTGGTTGGGAGCATGAAGGATGAACATGGTGAGGAGGCCCTGTGATTTTCGAAGCGTCTGGATTATAAATGTAATCATGTTACTTTAGGAAATTAACAACTTAATGATGACCCAAAGCAGGGGTCAGCAAATTACAGCCAGTGGGTCAGATCCAGCCCACAGCTTGTTTTGTGCAGCCAGCGAACTAAGAATAATTTTAACATATTTTAAATGGTTGGAAAAAAATTACATTTTCCTGCTTGTTGTATAAGTACCTGCACAATGTCTTCGATTTTGCCCCTTGTCCCACAAACCCTAAAATATTTACTCACTGGCTCTCTGCAGGAAAAAAGTTGCTGACCTCTGACCTATGGTAGAATCAGCTACAGAAAAAAAAAAAAAAGATGGAAAGAAAGAATGAAAAACAAAAGAAAGAAAAAGGGAGGGAGAGAAGGGAGAAAAGGAGGGGAGAAAAGAAGAGGAAGAATTTAAAAAGAAAGGGAAAAAAGAGGATATGTCTTAAAAGCAAATAAGAAAACTGAGATTCTCATGGGTGGAGCCCTGAGGCCAGCAGGCACGCTGCAGTCGGACCGCCTGTGTGCACTTAGGTGGGGAGGCCATCCTTTCCAAGAAATTTTCCCTGACTGCTTTTCCACAATGCCTGCTGCTTCAAGAGACAACTTAGTTATTGGGTAATCTAGTTAATTGACAAGTGACTTAACTAATTATGCTAATAACATGCTTATTAAATGTTACCTTTCCCATTCCCAACACATTGTTGGAGCATTAATTTATTTAAGGCCTCCTCCTGTCACTCCCCCTTGACAGCACACTCCTATTAAAACAGAGGGCGCACGGGGTGTGCTTTTCTATCATCATTTCTCTCTGTCTGTGGTTGGACTCAAAAGAGAGAATTAGGAGCTGGTTAGTGAGGAGCCCATCCCTACTCAGCGGCAGGGTCCATACTGGCACATGGGCACTCAGATGGATCAAGAATGGACCAAATAAAGAAATAATGCTCGTTATCAAGCCTCCCTTAATGGGTATAACAAAGCTGGGGGAACCTAATTGGACTTTGACTGTCGTCTTTCATAGTTGGGAAGGCTGGTGTCTTTATACGCATTCACAAATCCCGTATCTCTGAGACAGATACATTCTGAAATTCGTAATTTGTCAGATTTTACAAGGAGAACCTGGCACACACACCATCTATTAGATCACACCCCCAGTGAGGTCAGGAGGAGCATCCTGTACCTAAAAATGCTAATCATTCTGTGATGAAGCATTCATGTCACTGAGTTGGGGTTTTTTTTTTTTTTTTTAAGTTTTAAAATGTCTCAAATCAGTTCAGGTCTGATTTTTCTGCTAAATGAATTATGAAAAAAGAAAACCTGGCTTTTAGAGCTTTTAGGGTTTTGGAATTGTAGATGATAGATTGTGGACCAGTGTTGAATATTCCTATAATTTTATGCCTTTCCTAATAACTGTAACCTTCTAGTTACTTTATAAATTTAATATTGGTCATAGGTAATACATATGGAAATAGCTGCTGATTATTCCTCAGAATAATGTGAAATGAAGCACAAGATATATAGACAGATAGGTAGATAGATAGACAGGTAGGTAGATAGATAGATAGAGAGAGAGAGAGAGATATTAGCCAGATAGATGATCTATCACAGTATAGAATTATGTATCTGTCATTCATATATATATAAACTCATTTTTAAAATTAATGATTTCATAAAATATGGTTCAATATCAGAGGGTTGGAGCTACATACAAAGATTATTTTCTGTTTAAGTGGAGTTAGAAGATAAGATTGCTGTAAAACGTGTGAAACATCACCTAGTCCAAGGTTGGCAAACTCTAATTTCTGCCAGGGCCATGAAGGTACCATGGTCCAAGAGCTCAAGTTGCTCCCTTTTTCACATAAAACATGTGTAAAGTCAGGATGCAACCTCCAATCTTTAGTGTGCCATCATTGGATTGGCAGCATTTTTTTTTTTTTTTACTTTTTTGACAGTAATAAACATAGCATTAAAAGTGTCTTAAATTCACTACAGTAACAAGGTGAGACAGCAGACTCATGGTGACCTGGGAGCTCACACTCCATCTGAAGGGGATTTATTGGAGCTACTCTAACCCTGACCCTAACCCTGACCCTGACCCTGACCCTAACTTGATGGCTGTTGCTCTACAGGAACACAGACCCAAGATTGCCAATCTTCTGATCTTTTGAGAGAAGCAGAAAAGCTAGAAATCCCGATGTACAGTCTCACAGTATTTAAATGTTGGCAATTAAACTTACCATTTATTAAACCTATGTAGGCCAAAGAAGACAGGTCTACCAGTTGGATCTGGCCCATGGCCCACCATGCCTAGAAAGGTTTTATGAGTTGATTGGCCAAGATCACTCTGCTAATATGCTGATGTAGTTGAATCCAGAATATCTGACTCCAGTGATTTCAGTTTTTGTCAGATTATTTGCAGTGTTGAGGGGGTGGTGATGATGTGAATTCAAAAGCACAAATCCTGAAACTCAGGAAAATCCAGAATAAAGGGAGAATATTCATGGAAACAGAAGTTTACAATGTAGTGTAGTTGTGTACATGCTGGTGTTGGCGATGTGGTGTGAGCTACTGTGGGGCTGTGAGGACCCGTGGAAGAACGGCCAGACTCAGTCCTGGGCAGCAGGAAAGGCTGCTCAGGGAGGGCGTTCAGTGCTGAGAAAGGAATGGGTAGAGGGGTGATGTTGGGAGCAGGGCACAGGATGTTCCAGGTAAAGGGACCAGCATGTGCAAAGGCCCAGAATAGATCATTTTAACAGCATTTTCCTCAGAATACTTTTTTAAAATGAGATTTCCCATAACGCAATCAGGACACATTGTGCAGACTGATTAAGACCCCAGATAACTCAGCTGACTTATGAGGAAGTTGACGAGAGGGAAGAGCAGCTGCTGTGGCCATAACTCGTGGCATGCGCCAGAGCACCGGCCAAAGGCAAGCTCTGGATATCTCCAGTCTGGGGCTGGATCAGAGCTGGGCAAGCAAGACAGCCCTGCAGCACAGCCAAAGCAGGCAGTGGCCCGTACAGCGCCAGGCAAGGGGGCCCTGTCCTCGAGTGTCCCCTCCAACAGGAGACACGAGAGAATCCCGCTGCTGCTTGGACGCTGTCTTAGATGACCACACTTAACTGTCTGCTGGGCTGCTGGAGTTCTTAGACTTACAAGCTAGAGAAAGTGACTCTTGGTAACTTCAACCAAAGGGAAACTCATTGGAGGTTTTACTAGTAACTCACAGAACAGATGGGAAGGCTGGAAAACCAAGCCTGGAAATGGGCCAGTGCCTGGACCCCCTGGGTCTGGGAAATAGGAATTGTAGACCAGGCTGTTTAGGTGCCTTTACTGGTCTGGACGACCAAAAATGTCTTCATTTTCTTGTCTTCTCGCTCAAGGCACAGATACTATAGAGAGAGTATCCAATGTGCTCAACTGGATCACTTAGCTATTGCTACATTAAAAAAAAAAAAAAAAAAAGAATTTAGGAGCTTACAACAAGAACCACTTGTTTGGTTCTGTGGATTCTTGATTCAAATGCCAATTTCTGAAATATATGATGGAGTGAATTAATACTTACCCTTCTGGACTACTCCATCTCTCACTGGCCACTCCTGTCTTTGAAACTCTGAATGTACTGAAATCCAGAGGTAATTATGAGACCTGGGAGACCTGGGTTAAGTCCTGGGACAGTCACTTGCTCCACGTATGAAATCACTTAATATCTGTAAACCTCCATTTTATCATCTGCAAAGTGGGTACAGGAATGTGACTACCTCAAGATGTTGTTGTGAGCAGCATACATAAAGCCCACAGCATAGAAACTGGCAAATAATAAGCATTTAACAGTTACGTTTTGCTTGTATGATCATCATGGTCATTATGGACGTTCACTTAGCTCCTCCACAGTGTCCCCCCACCCCCAGTTCTGGCATCTAAACCTTATATTCTATATAAAAAATGCCTAGCACCTACATGCAAGTTGAGGGGGGAAAATTAGTTAATATGTGTTACGCTTGTGCTTCTTCTAAGACAGGTGTTTGAGCATGTATTGATTTTTCTAAGTTTGTCAGTGACTAAATAAAGGTTAATCTTTTTTTCTGGCAAATATTTACCGAATGTGACATAAGAAATGCCTGGCGAGTTCACTGGTGGTTCTGATGTGGAGTTGGGCCCTCACAGTCTCACTCATGGCCCGTTTGGATAATTAATGGTGTGAAATATTGTTGTACCATTGGATGACCAGGCAAGAAGCACCTGACCTACTCCACTGGGTAACGGGAGGAGAGGTGAATGGAAGGACAGTCAGGAGGTGGGAGCGGTTTTTACAAAACCAACAAGCGACGTTGCTCTGACCTGAGACCAGTGAGAGGAGGGAGCCTGTACTGCAGGGGAATGAGGAGAGGGGAACTTCCAGAACCTAGCGAGGGTGTGGTCACAGGTACGGACCTGCCTCATAGGAGGGACGCGCCTTTGTAGAGGGACACACGATTCACAGCAGCCTGGCCAAAGCCAGCCGGGGAAGCATATATGCCCACTCCCCTCTCCTCCCACCAGCCCAGCCCCTTTGGATGAGCCCAAGCAGAAGCCAGAAGACACAGGATCCCGTTGACCCGCTCTCAGGTCAGCCTCCCCGGGCACAGGGAAGGACACACAGAACAGACGTGCAGGCAAGCGGAAGATGGCAGGACAAATGATTAAAGATCGAGGGAAAACCGATTTGAATCATCTTCCCACCCATGGGGAGCGCTCATTCTGAACATGACTGCACTTGTTCAGGACCCGGGCCCCGGAAAACTGCAAAGGGGGGTGAAAATCCCAATTACCTGGAAGTTTTGTGCATTTCATGCCATGAAATGAGTTAGCAGGTAGGATCTGAGTAACGGTCCATTAGATGCTGTGTTAGCCCCGGAAGGCAACTAAGACATAATCCCCTGGTTAATGAGAAAGCGTTAAATCGCAGGTTGTTTGGGTCACAAACTGTAGCCCACAAGACAATAGTGACTTCAGAGGTCTTCCCAGTGTTCTTCCGCACTTCGATCAGTGTATGAGCCTTTAGTTAAATAACAGAAGTCTTTACATATGCTCTAAATGCCTGGCTTCTCTTCACATTGGGAAATCAACCCCATGAATCTCATTTTCTCATGGGAACAAATGGCTACAGATCGGGGTGTGGGTGCCCTGCTCCCCACAGTCCTCACCATCCCTGTCGTCTCTCACTGGCTGGACCCATGTACCCTACACTGGGGTTTTTTTAATTGTTCTTCTACTCAAATCTTATGTCATGTTTCTCTCTACCCATATGCCTACACTGAGCCAACAAAAGCTAGTTCAAGAGGCCATGCGTTTTAAACAAAATTGAAGAATACATATGTGACTGTGGAAGAAAAGATTCGTCCTGTGCTTACATAGGCAAAATGATGGTGTCTGCGTGGAAAGAGGAAACCCCACGGGCCTCGCTCGTTTATCTCACTGGCCAACTCACGACTCCCACAGGCACCTGACTTTGCAGCCCCCACCTTTGAGCCCTTTTCCTTCACAGTTGAGCCACACTTTGCAGAAGCCCAGCACTTCTATGTACATCATCTCACTTAAACCTCATTAATAACCTTTGGAAACAGGCAGAGCCAAGCTTATCGCCCTCCTTTCATCGATGAAGAAGCTCAGACAAGTTCAGTGATTCTTCCCAAGGGGAAAGCAGACGTCAAGACTGAAACCCAGGTCTCACTGTGAAGTGCAGAGTCCCATGATGCAGAGAGAGGATGCTGGCCGGTGTCCCGGGAAGAAAAGGATTGCTGAAGCCTGTCTTGCACTTAGGGAGGAAAGAGCAGGTGCAGTGCTCTCCACACAGTGCTGAACTAATGCTGATTTCGCGATTTTTTTTTTTTTTTGGCCTGTTCCATTTCCCCAGTAGATTATATTCTAAAGGTGATCAAAGATTAAGAGATAACATTTCCATAGATAGGGGAAAATAAGGGCTGTTGGAACAGCCTCAGTGTCTTCTCTACTTCCAGGGACAAATGATATATTCCCGTTTCTATCTGCCCCAGAGAACGTAAGCATCCCAAACCTTAATGACGCAGAGCTACCTCAGGCCTTTCAGTTGCTCGATACCGTCTGGCTCTCTGCAACTCCTCATGTCACAGGCCAGCTTTGTCTCTGCGTGTGTCACAGCTGTGCGGGGCAGGCTTTTAGCGTGCGCCCTTTTAAACTCCTCCCCAAATCTGCTTTAACTCAGTTTTCAGTACAGCTAGCATCCCACCCTCTACGGCCAAAGAAGCTAATTGCTCGACATACGCTCAAAACTCAGCGATTCTAGGAGCATATATTTCTTTCAGAGCTTAGCTCCTTGTGGGTAGAAAACATTCTGATCGTGTTTAAGGATTCTTCCGTTTATCAGTGCCTCTGGTAGATCTGAAACAATCTTTCTTTCTCAGTTTTCTGGAACTCTCTAGAGATGCATTTCACTGAGGCTCTGTTGAACGAGCCTTCTCCACCCCTCCCCCAACACTGAGTTGATACTTTTAAAGAAATTATCCTTATCACGAAAATGTCACCTGTGCTATAGGACGCACCAGTTAGATGATGGTTGGTTTCTATCAAGTGAAACTTGTATTATATGTAATAATGCCTGTCAACATATTTATTCTATCTTTGACAATAAGTCTGACTTACGTGTGGAAAGATTGACAAAGTGCTAGTGCCGGGACTGTGGGAAGGGGAGGCTGGAGGCAGGCAGACGGGCTGGGGACACGGCCACAGTCCAGGTGAGAAATGGTAGTGCCTCAGACGGTGGGCCGACGGTGGTGGAGGTTGTGGAAGTGGCTGGATTGCGGGAGGATGTTTGGACTTCGAGCCCACCGAGGAGAGAACAGGATGTTTAGGAGGACATGAATAACAGCACGTGCTTAAACGTGCGGTTCTGGGTTCCCCAGAAAGTGATGGCTCCTTTTATGCTGTCAACTTCTGTTTCCCCAGAACCTTCTGTTTGCCTGTCAGTGTGTTGGGTCACGGGAATCTCCAGGTATGACAAGGCCCTTGTCACATGCTCTCCCTGACACTGGGCTCCTCCAGCCCGCCCTCCACACAAGAACCAGAACAATCTTGTTTAACATTAAAACATTCTTTATGTGACTCACTCTTTTTTCCTTTAAAATGTTTAGTTTTTAGGGGGAAGGGGGACTGTATATCACAACCATAAAAAAAAAAAAAGATGAATATGAGTGGCTACAGGTGGGAAGTAAACAGAAACGCAAGGACGCTTACGATGCAAACCAAGGTGATTGCTTGCATTCTGGCTTGTTTACGGGGAGGCCTTCTTCCTTCACAACCACGCTTTGTTGTGACCAGTGTTCCCATTTTAGACATCAGAACAGTGAGGCCCAGAGAGATCGACGACGTGCCAAAGTTCACAGGGCAAGTCCGGTCCTCGCGCCACACTCCCCTCCACAATTAAATGCCAGGCTAATCCTATGTTTTGGCCTTTTCTCCCCAACCCTGTACAACAGAGGTCAGCAAAGTATGGCCCATGGGCCAAGTACAGTCCAACACCTCTTTTTGTAAATAAAGTTTTATTGGCACACAGCCACACTCCTTTGTTTTCACATTGTCTGTGGCAGCTTCTGTGTCACAAATGGCAGAATTGAGTGGTTGCTATGGAGACCATATGGCACCCCATCCCCACTGAAGCCTTGAAATATCTCTTCTCTGGCCCTTTCCAGAAAAAGTTTGCTGACCTTTATTCTACATAGAAAAAAAGAAAGGAAATCAAAGTGAATCAGTACAGTTCATGGAATGTGCACAACGTCTGCCCTTCCCATGGTAGCCACAAAATGTCAGTAAAAAGGAAAGTAAAGGACTCTGAATGCATGGCTTTAAGAAATCAGGAGTTTAAAAACACACCTTACATGGCTAACTTCAATAAATTGCTTACTTTTCAAAATATGAATTGCTATTATGGGTTTATCCCTTTAAACAGTACTATAAATAAATTCATTCACTCATTTTATTTTTCACTCATTTAACAAATAGTCATTGGATGTCTACACCATACTGAGGCAGTAACTGTGGTAACAACAGCAGGTCCCATGCTGAGCAAAATCTGACACGCTTCCTGCCAGAACAGAGCTCACACTCTGGTGATAGACACAGCCATTAATTAAATAATTATAAAACTAAACCTGTGAAGAGGGCTATGTAATAGAGGACATAAAGTACATAAGAACACATTGTGAGGTCAGGGGTGCTAGTCAGGGAAGCTGGAGAAGGCTTTTCTGAGGACACGATGTTTGAGATGACAACTGAAGGATGATGGGTAAAGAAGAAAAGGAAGATTGTCATCCCAGGAGAAGGGGCCAGCATGTGCAAAGGCCCAGTGGTAGGATGGGGGCATGGTGGGCACCAGCAAATTCAAAGCAAGGTGCTTGTGTGACTGGAGGACAGTGAACCAGAGGAGCATGTGAAAGAGGAGACTGGAAGGCCACATGTTTCTGATGGTACTGGGCTCAGAAGACCATGTTAAAGAGTGACTTTCTGTTCTAAGAAAGTGGGTGATATTGAAAGGATTTAACAAAGTGGTGCCTTCTTAATAGATGATCTTTCATCTTCATGGGTTCAGGAGTCAGCATCAAATCTCTTATGGCTATGCTGGGTCTAATCATTGCTTGTGCAAAATATCCCTGCTCTGTATTGGATAATCATCTCTGGTTTTAAACTCAGATATTTATACAGTATTGCTGGAGTCACATAAAACATGCACACGAACAGTGTTAAGATACCCTTTCTAAATTAACAACTTTGCAAACTACATCTCTTGAAGTGCTTTTATCACACTCACCATGGACTCATCTACTTTAAATTTATCTCTTTATCTGTTTATTCCCTACCCAGTCTCTTTTTCTTTGTAAAGTGCTAACAAGCCAGGTGAGAATTCCACTGATTTAAAGCAGATCAGCAACAGGATCTAAGAATAAAGCCATGAAAACATTAGCAAATACAGTGGGGCTTGTGGTTGGAGAGGTGAAAGAAAGAACAAAGTATTTTTTCAAGAAAATTGTTATTTGAATCCATTAGATTTCTCTGATTGCAAGCAACAGAAACCAACTCTGGTTATTTTCAGGGCAGGGAGGGCATGAAAGGCTTTCTGATGAGGTGGTACTTGATTTAAGAGCTCGGTTTTGAGAAAGGACTCACCAGACAAATGTCTGAGCAAAGAGTATTTTAGGAAGAGGGGTGGTACGTGCAAAAGTCCTGGGGTGGGAGCAAGAGAGAGGTACTGCAGGAATGGAGAGAAGACCACTGGGCTGGAACATGGTGAACATGAGGGAGAACAACCAGAAACAGACCAAATAGGGCTTTGTCACCTGTGGTAAGGAGTTTTGATTTCATCCTCTATAATAGGAAGCTATCATAGAATTTTAAGCAGATGAGTGACACCATTTGAGTAATAGTACAGAAAGATCATACTTTAATAAGCAATGATTATATCTCAGGCACTGTATACTCACCCTGGATCATCTTTAATCTTCATCACAACTCAGTGAATAGGTACAATTATAATCACTTCTCAGATGAGTAAACTGAAGCTTAGGGAGAAAATGTGACTTGCTTAGAGTCTCAGTGAAGACATGACAGAGCCAGACTTCAACTCCCAAATCGTCTACCTCCAGCTCCTGGCTCAAAACCCTCAATAAATGCTAATTTTTGTTGCTGTTATTTATAATGCTTATTTTTTTTAACACTTTCAAGAGTGTTTTGTCAATGGCAGTATTCTTTTCTGCTCAGTTTTCATAAATAAAAGGGATGTGCCTCAAAGTCATAACTGAAGGGAAAAAAATAATAACCTTGTAGCTTTCCCTAAAGAACTGTATGGAGCCCCCCCCCCCAGCTCAGAAAATTTTGTTTAGGGGGCAGGGGGAGGACTGGCTGCAGCAACATTTTGGGCTCTGCCATCCCATTTGTGAGAATCCAGAATGTTCTTTGGACAAACAATCAAAGACGAGCTTTTTCCTCTCTGTGTTGAGACGTGGCCCACTGGCCTCCTCTCTTTATCTTTCCTGGTAACTCTGCTTCGGTTTGTCTGATGGTAAAGATATGAGATCAGCCACCAGGGGATCGGTCGATGGAATCAGGTTTCAGTCATCAAAAAAGTTACGTCAAGTGCTAAGCATGACTTACCCTTTGTTGCTGGTGTCAGCCTGGGACTTGACTGCAGGGCCATCAATCCTGGCTCCTTCACCCTTGTGGACGTTGAAGTATAGGGCACTCTGGGAATCTGGCAGGAGGGTGTGTGGGAGGGGAGGCGCTGGGCTCCAGGAAGGAGGGGGTGTGGAGGAGGACAGTTAGATTGTAATGATCTTACGTCGCACATTCTAACTATTAACTGCAGGGACATCAGACAATTGCTTTTAAAAAAAAAGAAAAAAAGAAAAGAAATATAGGAAACTTGATTTCAGAGCTGGAAGTGGATTTAAAATGACCTTCATCAGTTATGAATATAGCATCTGTGTATTCTTAACAGGGTTCCTCTTTTCAATTACATAACATTTACTGAGTGCTTCCATCATAATGAGTGTTAAAAATGTTCATTATTGGAAAATAGTGAAACAGCATAAAAAAAAAAATTGCTCCGTATTCCTACCGCTAAGAGAGAGCTGAAGTGAAGAGCTATTCTGTCGTCTGCATGTCTGCTTCTCTCTCTCTTTTAAATCTTGAAGCCGGTCTTTTTTTATTATTTCAAATATTGTATAGTTGGTTTTTGTGATTGGCAGCCTCCAAGATGGCCCCAGTGATCCCCACCTCCTGGGATCCCTGCTCTCGTATGATCACCTCCTCTTGAGAGTGAATAAACCTACTGATTTATCTCTAATAAACAGAATACAGTGAACATGTTGGAACATCACCTAATCTTTATAACCAAGAGTAGGTTATGAAAAGACTGTCTCCCATCTTAGATGCTCACACACACTCTCTGAATCACTCACCCTGGGAGGTAAACTGTTGCCACGTTGCACTCAGTCCCGTACAGAAGCCCATGCAGTGTGGTGAGGAACTGAGGGCAGCACTCCAATAGCCTGCCAACAACCACCTGTCAAAACCTACATGAGTGAACCTAGAAGTGGATTCTTCAGCCCCACTCTTGAGAGGACTGCAGCCCTAGGCAGTGACCTGACTGCAAACTTGGGAGAGACCCTGAGCCAGAGTCACTCAGCAAAGCCACTTCTAGATTCCTCAACCACAGAAACTGTGAGATAATAAATGTTTATTGCTGTTAGCTGCTGGATTAGGGGGTGATTTGTTACACAGCAATAGATAACTAATAAAATTTTATATTCTGATTATTCTCCCATTTAATTCTGTTAGAAGTATCTTACCAAGTTGTAACATTTTACTTGTAACAATCATGTTTATGCAACAATATCAAGTATGTGTATCATTGTGTATTTAATCATTCCTCTATTGTAGGATATTTACTTTTTTCCAATGTTTTTGCTGTTATAAACACCACTGTGGTGAACATCTCTTTATGTAGAGTATCTTCTGTATATTTAGCTATTATCTTAAAATAGACTGAGATTAGTAAGGATTAGGGATCAACTTGGATTACTGGATCAAAGGGTGAGAATACTTGAATTTCTCTAGGTTCTTATTAAACAACTGCTTCTCAGTGGGGAGAAATTAATACACTACCACCAGAAAAGTATGAAAATTTCCATTTTATCTTGTTTTTGTCTTTCATTTGATTATCGATAATATGATAGGCAAAGTATTTCATTGTTTTACAGATATAAAGGAAGAGATCATTTCCAAGGTCAACTTCTTTTCTTAAAGAAACAGAACGTATATAATGATCAAAATACTGAGATGAGCAAGTAAGTGTTCCTCTTGAAGCAGTGCTGTCCAAGAGAACTTTCTGTGATGATGGACATGTTCTTTATCTGCACTATCTTCCTCGGGAACCACTAGCTACCAGTAGCTCTGTGGTTAAATGAAGGACTAACCTTCTGTTAGAAGAAGTTGAAGTTTGAGACATTAAAGTTTTCATCTACCCAATAATGTCCCCTCTTCTCTCTTCATTGCCTTCAATAAAATTTCCTATGGGACCGACGTTGAAATCACAGTAACGTCATGTTCATATGGCCTTCAGTAAAATAAGTGTATGTTGCCTATCGTGGGAGGACAAGGCCGGGGGACCCAGCATCACTGATGTTTGAGATTCAAAGGTCCTTGATTGATGGTTATACAATCACCTCTTCTGTTTAATCCCTGCTTCTCCTCTTTAACCTCCCTACCTAATGGTCTCCCAAACAGTAAGAATTGTTTCAGAGGCTGAAATGAATACATGAATGGGTGGGTGATTGGATGGGTGGATAGATGGATGGGTGGATAAACATTGTAATAATAGCTAACACAGGGCACCTAGTAAGTATCAGAATTTGGGTTCAGGGTTTTCCCTGTAACATTTCATTCTCATTCAGTCTTCATAATATCCCAAAGAGGGAGATGCCATTAATTTTTGCCATTTGACAGATGAGGAGACTGAGGAAATAGCTAGCATGTTGCACAGCCCATATCTGAATCACGTCTGTCTGTCTCCAAGCCCTGTTCTTCATACCGCCCGACATCACACCATGAAACCATGGAATGTTAGCGCCATGCATTATTTACACCTGGTCACATTGTTGTGGGGGTGGTTGACATTTTTCTCCCTCAGGTAGCCACAGATGCTAGTCGGGGAAACATTAGAAACTGACTGGTACCTCAGTTCTCTCCAAAAGTGGCTCCTTCCACTTTTCATCACTGACCAGCTTCTAATGTGTCAGCGGTACACTGATGTGGTTAACTGCTTGCCTGGGGCGGAAAAATAAAGCTTCTGGCATGCAATTAAAACCGTGTCTTGCCTAATTGGGCAACTAATGGGATCAACAAGAATGGAGGCTGCCTAGTTAAGGCATAGTTTGTATCTCAGATCCATTTCATGGGGCAAGTGACAAAGTGGCAGAGTGGAGTTGCCTGATGGTTCAATTTGAAAGTTAATTAGGTAGTCCTCAAAGCTACCCTTGACTGCCCACGTGTGTTCACATGCAGGCTCACACACGGCTGTGATCACAAACACTTGCAGAGGCACCGGGATGCGGAGCCGCCCTCTGATTGGCCCATACACCTTTCCTGTCATTCTGCACTCTGGCTCGGAAATGGAGATACAGCATGGAGGTTCTAGTTTCAGACAATGGCATGTGTTTGGTGGTCCTGGTCCCCAGACCGAGGGCTTGTTATGCCTTCAATGATTAATCAGATATTAAATGATTAATCAGATTAAGGTGAGGGTATAATAAAAATTTTAAAAAACCCAGAAGTCTCTGCCATTTGAGGATATTGTCAAGAGTTTAGATAGAGTCCATGCTAGTGGTCCCTCTCTCTGGTTTTTGTTATTGAAAGAGGTGTTGGGACAGTCTCAACAACTTTTGTTAACCAAGTTAGTTTTGGTTCACTGTATTGAAGAAATGTTCACTGAAAACCAACTGTGTGTGAAACACTCTAAGTGTGGTACATGCATCTATTGAATAAGACAAATTCCCTGCCTACATGCAGCTTACATCAGAAGTAGGATAAAAACAATAGATAAGTAAATAAATATGTGACCAAGGTCATTGCAGATGGCAATAAGGATTATAAAGAAAATAAAACTAATAATGTAATAGTGAATGATTAAGAATGGGGGTAGGGAACAACATCACAAAGGACCGAGTAAGATGACATTTAGGCTGAGACCAGAATACTGAGAAGGAGTCAGTCATACCAAAAAATCTGGAGGAAGAAGAGAGCATTTAAACAAATAACCAAAAGAAAAAGAAAAAACAGCCAGTGCAAAGGTCCTGGGGTGAGAAAGAGTTGGCTTTGTTCTTTCTGGAAGAGAAAGATGATGGCTAGAATACAGTGAGTACAGTGAGGTAGGAAGATGAGGGCAGAGGCCAGCAGACGCCAGGTCACAAATAAGTATGCACTCTATGGAGAATTTTTTGTCACAGTTTCAGTGAATATATACTTCACGATTACTCTGTTCGGGCACTGCCTTGAGCCCTTCATGTACATTTTTTCTTTTGACCCCTCATGAAACACATGAAGTGGACATTGTTTTTGTTTTCTCCACACAGATGAGAAAATGAGCCCTTAGACCTGTTCAGTAACTTACCTAAAATCATACAGGTAGGAGGCAGGGAAGTTTATGTTTATCTGACCCCGAAGCTCACGCTCCCAGTCATCAAACTGTACTGCTCCTTAGGCTTTGAGATCAGACTTTGTGTTGTGGCAGAGAATGTTAGGGAGCAATTTTTGTGTGTGTGTTTGTGTGCGTGTGTTTAATAAGGGATTTCTTGGTGTTTCTCAAATCATATCGATCGGCTGACATTTTAATTCATAATCCCTTAAACACCGCCATCTAAAATTGTTCTCTGTGGAGAGCACGAGGTTTGAGTGAGAGGCACAGGAGGGGCGGAGGCAGCAGAGAGGCAGACTTTACAGCATTCCACCCAAAGCATGAAGAGGAAGGGTGTAAAGTTATGACGTGACAAGTGCAACTTTTGCCAAGCCTGGTGACAGCAACACCAACATTTGAACAAAGAAGACAAAGCTGAACATGCAAACAACTGGGTCCTTCAAACCGGTTTTTCAGTGCCCAGGTGTCAAGAAATCCCTGGGACGTTTCCGTTTGTCTTTCTGACAAGCCAGCTGCCGCAGTCTGGCAGAAAGTGGCCAGTCAGCTTGCCAGGAGTGGGCAGTCTGATTTGTTTGACTGTGGTTCTTGTCTGGCACCAGCTGGCCACTGTCTTTGTGGACATAATGGGTTTGTGCCCTTGTCCAGAGGGCAAGCAAACCTTCGTGCCCCAGATGAAGTCTACTTTGGATTTGGTTAGGCCAGAGTTTCTCAGCCTTCACTACTGACATTTTGGGCTGGATAATTCTTTGCTGTGGGGGCTGCCTGTACCTGGTGGGATGTTTAGCCTTTATCCTCTTGATGCCAGGAGCACCCCACCTTCAAGCTGTGACAGCCAAAAAAATCTCCAGACATTGCCAAATGTACCCTACGGACAAGATCCCCCCATCCCCACTGAAGAATCATTGACCAATTCGAATAGTCCCGTTTACCAAGAATGGAATCTATTCTTGGTTTAACTCCTAACAAGTAAAAGGACATTCAAACATACCAATGCTGAAGCTAAAAACAGCATCTATGGCTATTTAAACACCTTTCCTTAGAAAAAATGATGGTGATATTGGAAAAATCGATTGAATGTGTGTATATTCCCTCATATACGCTGAAAGGTGTTTTTGTTTTTCCGTCTCCCTATATTAGTTAGGATAATTGATGCTAGCTGCTCTAACAAACAGCCCCAAAACCTCAGTGGACCAATACAATAAATGTTTATTTCTCATGCACACAATATCTGATGTTGGTCTCCTCCAACTGGTGGACCTTTTTACAGGTTATCTATACCACCTGGAACATCTCATTTTGGCTTCTAAAGTCATTGAAGAAGGTGTGGACAAAGTCCTGGAAGTGATGTACATCCCTTCTGCCCATGTTCCATTGGTCAGACCAGTCACATGACTGAAACTGAACTGCAAGGGAAACTGGGAAATGTAGTCTTTCTGTAGGGAGAGGAAAAGGAAATAGGATTTGGCAAACACTTAAATAACATCACCTCTGCCACAATCCCAGACATCAGATTTTTATCTTATTGTTTAGTGATAAAAGTCGGACATATTTGTTGTCTCTAGTGGTCTGGATTGCAAATAAACAATGTTGATTACAGCACCATCTTCCCTAAATGTGCCTGGCATCAGAGTTGCAGAGTCCCCACTCCTCACCCATCCACTCTGATTTTAGAGATCTACGAATAGGCTTTAAGAATCTGTGATTTCACTTGCCCCGGGTTAAGTATGGTGAATAGGCATCTTGGACTCACTGGTCTCAGGCCTCAGTAGTCTTATATCTTCATTTCTGCTGCCTCCCATTAGGGTGAGTCAAGGTTTAGAGCTGGTTGTCATTTCTGAACTTTCTTAAAAACAAAAACTGTATTGTTTTATCAGCTGATTTCAGCTTTTCCTTCAATTTCTGGTAAATGCTACAAGTCCTAATTGTATCAGCTCTTGGTTTCTCCATGTCACAGCTGCCCGTCTCCAAGCTGCCACCTCTCCTTGACCAGTGCTCCACTTCACACAGGAGCTCGCCAGGAAACACAAATCTGGGGGTCTTAATCCTTTGCTTAAGCCCATCCATGGCCTCCCATTGTCCTCGGATCAAGTCCAAGTTTTATTGTCTACCTAAAACATCATTTTTCTGACTCTTTTCAGATGCTTCTCCAAGGCTAACATGGTCCCTGGCACATAGTCGGCGTTTCAAAAGAATCTGTTGAGTGAATGAGTCTGTAGGCTGTAGTGAGCTGTGGCTGTGTGTAAACATAAACTTATCAAAAGAATTACCTCTAACTGCCCCTCCCTCTTTAAACACTGAATCAGTTTATATCTCCACAGTGTCGAGAACTTAAGAATAGTTTCCGTTTTCGTGGGAACTTCCATATCACTTAATAAATGTTCACATATGCATGCCCAAGTATGTGCTTGTGTATACATTGTGTATTATAATTATATACATGCACCTATACATATAGTTGTGCATCCATCATATAATATATGTACCTTTATATATATACATACTTAAATATACCTGGTGGATGGATGGATGTATAAGTGTGTATATTTACATGTATTTCCCATTTTTTTTTTCTGATCTTCATACCACTGTGGATGGCAGGAATGCTGTAAATACTGTTTGTATAAACAGATGTGAAAACTGAGGCTTGCAGAGGACAATTGACTGGAACAGATTCACACAGCTAGTAATTACAAAGCCGGGTTTTCAATGAAGAATTATCCAGCCCCCAGGTCTAGACCTTTCCCTTTCTTATTTCACTTCTTTTCAGAGCTACGCTGCTTCTAATCTCATGTTAACATTTACACTGTAAACAAAGTCACCGTTTCTCATAAATAAGCAAGTGAAATTGATGTCTAGACTAAAAAGCAGAAGACTACAGTCCGTGTCTACTGGAATGTGATTCTGAAAGATTTGTGACCATCTCCTCTTAGGTAGGATACGGTTTCGTATTTCCTAACAAGCATGTAACAGAATCTGATCCCTCTTTATTAAAAGAGTTTGGCTTTTTTTATATATATATATTTAAATAGAAACAAAGTGTGGCCAGTCCAGCGAATTTGCTCAAGAGCTACACTCACACAGTGGGAGAAAGCATGTCTTTTCCTTCTTTGCAAGATTGCCTGACCATTCTTTCTCTCTCTTTCCCTCTTCTCTCTATATGGACCCGGGTTTCTCAGCCTTGACCTTACTGAGCTAGATCATTCCCCGATATAAGGAGCTACCCTATGCATCATAGGCTGTTTAGCAGCATCCCTGGCCTCTACCCAGTGGATGCCAATAGCATCCTCGCCCCTAAAGTGAGACAGTCAAAAAATATCTCCAGACATTGCCAAATGTACCGCCGATTAAAAACATTGATATATATGGTGTTTATAAAGCTTTCTGATCAAGTAATGGTGAGATTCATGCTGTGCAGTAGGAGACCTTTATATCATTAAAGAGCCTTGGTTTTGCTTCTTCAGGGTGGAGGATATTAGGCACCAACATACCTGGGGGCAGGGTGGTGGGTGGAGGCATCGTGGTCTGGCTCTATAACCCTGTCAGAGGTACATCTCTCTGGCTTTCCTTTCTCTAGACTCAAATCTACACCTTTCATGATGATCCTCTCAAAAAGAGAAGATAATAAAGAGAAAAGTTTAAAAAACCACGTAATTTCAAAATTACATGGCCTTACAGTCTGTCCGGCTAATAAAATTATGCAGCGCAGTTTAAATTTAGACATCGAGCTTCATCTCTTACTTAAATGTATCTGTGTGTTTTAATAGGAACATTCAGCTTTGCTTTTATTAATGCAAAAACATTAAGGCACCAGCCCTCGATCCGAAAGCCTTAAAGGGCTGTTTCCAACAGAACCTGTCATAAAATGTGCTCTCAAGCGTGTCCCCTTTAAGAGACTCCAGAATTAAATGTTCCCGTATGTGAATTTTATTTTGTACAGCACATTTGCTTTATGGCTACAATTAAGTTAGATGTGCCGATAACAATGTCTGTTTTCCATTTTAAATCGCACATTTCAGACAGTGTGCATTGTTTTATTATCTAATCCACATGCTTTTAATTGCAATTATGGTCCCTTATGAGTCCCCTGGGAGGGCATGATTGCAATTAAAAATGTAATTTAAATGTTAATTAATTACATTCATTTTCTAAACTGGGAAAATTTCATTTATTATTTTCATGTGTTGTGCACTTATCCTAAATGCATTACCTTCTAAATGTTTTTTTTCCTAAATTAAGTGTTATGTTTATAAAACAGGGTGTTTAATATCCTTTAAAATTTTTGTGAGGGTGTTTGTACAAATTATTACTTTAAATTAATTGATTCTGAGCTATATGCATGAGCTATATGTTCCATATGTAATAAAAATAATTTTGTTGATTTTTCTCAGACTAAAATATGGCATCAAAAGATGTTTTCCCCATTTACTTTCTGATAGACTTTGATATGGAGAGGAAAGTCCGTACTTTTCTTATTACTACCATTATTATTTTTTTTTAAACAAAGGAAGAAAGGTATTGTTACTACAAATGATACAGACCATTAATATGAAAAGGGTTTTCTCTCTAGATGAAAATTGCAATCTAAGGAAGAAATTTATAGTTAGATTAATAAGTCATCCTGCCTCCTATGAATAAATAAGGGGGAACAAAAAAGAGCCATGAAGATATGAAGCCATAAAAATCATTGTAACTTTCCAGGAGGAAAAAAAAAGGATTGTTCTTTGCGTATCTCAGTTTATCTGGCTAGGACTATCATTTTTCTGATAGAAAAAAAAAATCAGAAAATCTTACTTTACCTAGAATAAGAGGGTCATTTTAGATATGAAGAATTTCAAAGAGACAGCTCTCTACTTTAAACTCTGAACCATATCAATTTGGTTAGTTTTAGTGAATTGAAGTGTAAGTCCCAAGATGACAAGAATTTAAGTGTTTCTCTCAGTTCAATTCCAAGTATATGCTTCATGCAATCAATTAATAAAAGCCTTTAGAGGATTTTTTGTGTGTGTGTGGGTTCGTCTCCACTTTGCCAAACTCTTCTTTAGCTTTTTTATTTAAAAAATGCCTGCTGTATCTGAATTCTGGCTATTGTTTGGTTTTTTTTTTTTTTTCAGCTTCCAAATATTCAAAAGGTGTCTTAGAAAAATTCTAATCAGTCAACAGTTTTTATCTAATACTCAGTAATTTATCAGTGCTCTGTGGGTAGTTGAGGAAGATATAAGAGAGGAAAGAACAAATTCATGCTCAGTAAATATTTATGGGGTCTTTACTCTGAGGTCTAGTCTTCAATAATTTGTAAAATTTACTTTGTGCCTCCTCTGGGCCAGATTATGTTGCTAAATCCTTACAACAATCCTGAGAAGTGAGTACTGGCTTTGTATCTATTTGACAGAGGGGGAAACTGAGGCACGAAACATCCTGGTAACTTGCTGGGCTTCACAGCCTAGAAAGAGACAGGGTCAGGGCTGTGCCCCACAAGGCTGACTCCAGACTTTCTGTGCCACTCTGTACTCTGAACCGGAGTGTGAAGAAACGCTGTCACACCTGTGGGAGTTGCAAGGGTGGACCTCACCCTGCAAGCAGAGAGGAGGGGCGAGAGCCGGGCTCTGCAGTCAGACTTCGCAGGCTTGAATCCACCTAGCTTTTGTGTAACCTTGGATGAACTGCCCTCGCCGGCAAGCCTCAGCTTCCTCCTGTGTGCAGTAGGGTAGTAACCATCCCTTTCTCACATGGTGTCGTGAAGGCTGCGTGAGCAAAGCGCCTGGCACATGGACGGAGAAGCTGCAGCTGGAACTGCTATTCCACGTGACTCTGCCTTCAGGCAGCTTGCAGTCCAGTTGAACAACGAGGAAGGGCCAAATGAATGGCTTCAACAAAATAAAATACAGCAAAACAAAGCAAAATCAAACAAAATCACTTATGTCCATCAGTAAACGGTTGGTCAAATCGATTATGGTGTGTCCACGTGCTAAAATGCTAGGCAGGTTTTAAAACAATAATAAAGCAGACCCGTGTGTTCTGATAGGAGGCAGGATTCTGAGCTTATTGTTATGTGAAAAAAGCCACATGCTGAACATTTGTGTAACGGAGAAAGGGATGGATGGATCGGTAGGTGAATAAGCAGGTAGACGTCACTTTCGTAGACCCATGGACGTGTTCTGGAAAGATGCACAAGAGACTGTACACAGTGACTGCTTGAGGGTTTGGAATTGCAAGGAGCAGCGTGCATGGAAGGCA
Organism: Camelus dromedarius; assembly: GCF_036321535.1. Lineage (NCBI taxonomy): Eukaryota > Metazoa > Chordata > Mammalia > Artiodactyla > Camelidae > Camelus > Camelus dromedarius. The sequence continues at coordinate 6,602,552 of NC_087453.1, read as the reverse complement.
CAGGCAGGTTTTTTTTTTTTTTTTTTTGCTTTTCCCTTTATACTTTTCTGTATAGTGTGCTTTTTCCCCTCAATGCCCGTGTAGTACTTTTAATCTTAAATAAAACTTCAGATTTTACACACACACACACACACACACATCTATGAGAATAGGGCTCTGATCACAGGGAAATTCAGGAAAGAATAAAGAGAGACATCTCAGGATGCTGGAGTCAGGGCTCTATCTGAGGGTTTTAACAGTTTCAGTGGCTTTAAACTAAGGCAAACAAGCACCAGAGCAGAAGCAAAGCATCAGGGCTGGGGAAGAAGTTGTGTGTCTGCCCAGCAGCAAGGCGGGGACCGCCTGGACTAAAGAAGCTGCTAATATTTAAATCTATAAAGAATAAAGTCAATCCTACTTTTTTTTTAAAGGAAGCGATTCTTTGCCAAGAGCTTCATATCTAAGGAGAAAGCTTCACAAATCCCACTAGCATTTGGGAAGTGGGGACCCAGCTGCGAGTCTTGTCATTTTCAAAAGCAACTCTTGCGAGGTCGCATCATGAGAAGCCCAGCATTTTTAACTAAAGCAGGCAGTAGGGCAGGGTGCTGACCACCTGGGCTCGTCTGCAGCTCTGTTCCGGCTAGCTGCACGCCCGCAGGCCTCCTGCGCAGGGAGGGCAATGCCTGCTCAGTGCTATGCTGCCTCTGAGTGAGCCTGGCGCACACAGAATCGCTGTCACGATGCACGAGGCTTTGGGACATCTTCAGCTTCTTCTCCTTTAGGAAACCCGAAATGGAATTTGGGGTGGTTGGAATTAAAGGCGGGGTGGGGGGGAGCGAGTTCTGAGTGATATTTAGACAGATCCAAAGTAATACAGCAGCTGCTGTTTGGGTCCCAAGCAAAAGTGGCATAATGTCAGGAGAGTGGGAAGGAAGGAGGAGAATGGAACAACAGTAAAAGAAAAACCAGGAGAAAGCCAACGGGAAGTTGTGTAGCATCCATTATTTCTGAGGCTCTGAATGGGACATGTTCTTTGGCATCTCTTTTTTCCTTTATTTTACAAATGTCTTTTCATCGACAAGCTTCCTTTTGCTGATCTTCAGAATGAAACGTAGGGAGAGTGCCTTGTGGGTGATGCTCGGTGGTGGAAGACTGACCTGGGCTTTTGCTTCTTCTGCCTTGACTCTTGGTGGCTCTGGTGTGATGCTCTGCAGGCAGGAGCAGGGCTGGGCCAGGAGGAAGTTGGCACCCCCAGCCCGACCTCAGCCCCTCCCTTTGAGGAAGCGGTGGCCTTCCAGAGCAAGCTCACAGTCACGATCTTGTCTGGGTCTCACAAAGCCCTGGGAGGGAAGGCAGGTCAGCCTTCTCATCCATGTTCCACACACGAGCAACGGAGACAGGGAGTGGGGAGGGGCGGAGAGGAATCAGTGCCGGAATGAGAAATTCCATCAGCTCACCCAGACTCCTCGAATTTCACCTGTGGTTCCTGACCTGTGGCCTTGATTGGAAGGTATCACACAGACTGATCCTCCCCTCACCTTGAATACATACTGTCAACTAATTTTTACTGAGCATGTATTATGTGCCAGCTTCTTGTCCCGGTGGGGTGAACACCATCGTGACTGCACAGCGTCTTGTTCTCATGGAGGTTATTTTCTAGCAAGAGAAATCCAAAGAAAGAAAGAAAGAAGCAAACAAACAAGGCAGCTTCAAATAATTACAAGTGCTATTAAAACACACACACACACACACACACACACACACACACTACAGAGTTAAATTCTCCCCCTTGCTCTTTTGCTTTTATTCACAAGGTATTTGACCGTGGGTGGATTATCTGCTACCATTGGTTGTTACTCTGTAATAATGTCATCTTCTCAGCTTCCGAGTTTTTCTCTCTCCATCTCTTCTCCCAAATTTCCTCCCCTTCTCTCTCCCTCTTCCTTTCCTCTTTCCCCCCTCCTATTGTTAGCTTCTTCCTAAAAGGCCTCAGAGACTAGCATCCTCTTCGACAAGCATCCTTCCTAGTCCTGTGACTATCACTGGACGCCTGGAGCCAGCACGTGTCAGCCAGAGAGACAGACCCAGAAACCTCTTGGGAGGAGGTGGCTTCTGGGCTCAGTTCACCCCAAGCCCCAGTGCAGGGAGCCAGCAAGCAGGTCTCTCAGAGCTCTTCTAATTGGGAGTTGCTAAGGAGCATTGTTAGGATGAAAAAGCCAAGTGAGACTTGGACTTGACTGCGAGCTCTCTTCCAGCCCGGGCACCTCTCACGTGGCACTGATTGCCGTGGCACCCAGTACCAGCACAGAATTCCCAAGTTACTTCCCAGGGCTTACGTCCGGGTGACAGAACATTCACAACGCAATCAACGCTGTTATCCCAAAATTATGTTTTTATATAGGAGTGCATTGCTTTATGCATTTTGGTAGCGTACCTGCTTTCCATGGGAAAGAGGACACTGGAAACAGTTCCAGGGAATAGCTCTTGTCACCCAGCATGGCTTCAAGCTTTGATATAGATTAAGATTTCTATGGCTTATGTGGGGATGAAAAATTAGTATAAGCTATTGGTTAAGGGTTTGGTCAACGCGTCTCAAATTTTCACGTGCCTGGGAGTCACCTGGGGAGCTCTCTGAAATGCAGACTCTGACTCTGCGGTCTGGGTGTGGCCTGGGATTCTTGTCTGGGAGCTTCCAGTTATGCAGATCCTTCTGGTCCTCAGACCACACTTTGAGAAGCAAGGGCTTGGACAACGTTTCGCATCTGTTCTGTCCCTCAGGGCTGCATTACGACCTCCCTGGACTCACGGCCCCCCGGCCTTGGGGGCCCCTTCCTCCATAAAAAAACATTAAAAATTATATTTATGGCTACATTGATGCAGAGACAAATATATTAATATTCTCTATCCAGAGATTTTTTTTTAATTTCAAAGTTTATTTTTCCTTCTGATTTTCAAAGAAATGAAAATATTTTCATGGACTCCTAATATTGTGGTTTCCAGGCACTGTCCCTGTGGTGCCCAAAGGAGAAGCTGGCTCTGCTGGCCACTTAGTGATTTTATGCTTAGATTCTCTGGGCCTCTATTTCCTCATCTGTAGAATGGGGATCATAGGACCTACCCCATTGTTTTGTGCCTTTGCCCAGGGACTGGTGCAGAGAACATGCTCTGGAAATGCTAGCTTTTTGTTACTAAAAGTTGCCTGACTCCTGATAACTGTCATTGTCTCATGACCTCCTGAAAGTCAGATTCTACATACATTACCGCTCCTCTCTTAAAGCTCTGCTTGATATGTCCTACTGGTTACATGACCTGGATAATTTCCATAAATTAACCTCTTTTACCTTCCATTTCTGTGCTACCCTGCTGTTCTGCTTCTGCAAGGGCCCCATCATCTCTCGGATGAGGCAGACAGCAGAGCCACACTAACTTCTGCCATGACACTCAGAACCTCCCGCGAACGCTCAGCCATTCATTTGCAGCTTGCTGGTAAACTCGTCATTTCGATAGAAAGGCAATACAGCCCTGATGGATCTTGAATTAGCTGTCGATTGCTCTGCCTGTCACTCAGGGATGCGGCAGGAACCACAGGGCTAATCGCACAGGCATTGCCATCACTGTCCTTGTGTTCTTTGTTTCTTTTAGCTCCCGATTCCTCTTGTTTTCCGTTTCCTCAATTCTAAGACTGCATCCATGATAAGGCACAGCAGAGATATAGCAAAAGCTTTATTTGAGGGGTGGGGGCGGAGTGAGAAATGGGGATGAACCCTCGCATATTAAATGTACACACAAATTGCAAATTGCATCCCAGATTCACATGAAAATTAAAATAAGGTGGTTTCAGAGCGAAGGAAAAGCAATCATATTTTATGAGGTTTGATAAAATCCCCTAGTCCCATTAAGGAAATAGTCACCACTAGGTCATCAGCCTCACTTTAAAAGAACATAAGAGCAAAATGGAACTTAATTTTCCTTTGTAATACTTTTTGATGCATCCAAATAATCATAGCATCCAGGCATCACATGATAGATGCAGAATTTGCTATAAATTCGAATTTTTCAAGGCATACTCTTTTTTTTACTTCCTCCTACAGGAATTCCTATCACATGTACTCTCTGAACTAGTAATTTCAGTTCGTAAGTTTTCTTAGGCACTTCACATAGCAATTCAAAGCATTCATTCATTAAAAGCAAAAGCTGAGCTTTTAGTATGTCTTTTAGGAAGGAGAGACAAGTCAAAACCCTGCCAGTTGGTCGGCCTGTTTTCTGTTCAGTATCTTCATCACAAATCTTTCTCTTTGATATTTTCTGATCTCAGTGCCTTTATTGATGGAAATGCTGATACTTTGATAACAAAAGTATCTCTTTCCTCAAAAGAGATTTCCATGTGAGCATCTTTCCCTCATTCAGTCTTCCAAGGAATTCTTCCAAGTTCACTCACATCACTTCCAGCCCTGGTCTCCACTGCCAACCTCAATTATAAAACGGAAACTGGGTGGAGGAATTATCAAACCTCTGGATGGGAAATGTGGAAAACATTTAGAAATATTCACCAAGCTTCACTTCTAGTCATCATTACTTAATCCCATGTGCTGCATTAGTACATTTCGCCTCACAGAAAATACACAAGCCGTTTTGCAGACTTGGCGGAAGCACGTTGATGCCAAAGAATCTGGGCAGGTCAGGGGCAAGGCATCAGGAGGACAAACTGTGCAGGTGGTTGACAAGGTTTCTGAGCCCCAGAAGCTCAGGTTCCCCCTGAGTGGGCTCCCCCTGTATGGTGACTCAGGATAGACAGACACCCGGTTATGAACATCCAGACGACCACCTCCTCCTTCCCCTGGCTTCCATGTGACCCATCACCACTGTCCAGGCTTCCTCTCTCTTGTTAAACACACTCCCAAACAGCATTGCTTCCCGTGTATCTGTATAGCCTTCGGCACTTCCGCACGAGCACCTTATACATTTTAAGTTCAAACCAAATCATCCTGGGGCCAGAGAAGATAAATGCCAGGTTTTCTTCATTGTCAAGGTAACGATAACAGATTCACTAGAATTTACATAGCACCGAAGTCGATTTACATGCTTATTTACTCCGTTGTTCTCTTTAAAAAAAAAAAAATGGAGTTACCCTAGCAACTGTAATATCACATGATGTTCAGCCTAACCATAATAGAAACACCTTCTGAAAAGAAAATACACATTCCACCAGATGCATCTTGTAGACGCATAAACTGTCATTTTATAGAATTTTGATCCATTTTAGAAACGACTGGGTGAGGCTCACGATGCATTGAGTACTTTTTCCATTAATTACTTCCCTGGATTCAGAGATGCTAGAATGGAAGGGAGAGAGTGGGAAGGCGGGGAAGGCACTGGACCCTCTGCAGAGCTTGGTGACAGAACTGTGTGCTGTATGTCGTTAGCCCCTCAGCAGAAAGAGCTCATTACCCAGTTCCATCTTTTGTTACACTTTTGCACATGGGTAGAATTTATTACTTCATTCAAACTTCATCCTAATTTTAAGAATGATGGTTGTTTTCCCTGGAGGGATGGTCTGCACTGTCTAAAGCAGAGTACGCCAGTGAGCCACCCTAACAGAGAAGGAACCACCAAGAAATTGCAAAGGCTTGGTCACTGTCAGCCAACTTGGGTTCCATTCAAGTTTTGCAAATTAATTTGCTTAAGCATGGGGCAAGCTGTAGCTTTCCTCCGCGATCACACCAAGACAGCTGTTGCTGATCTTGGTTCGGTCTCGCCAGCTCAGGGTACATCAAGCAACAAAGGAGAACGTTCTAAAATTTCACACAGAAAGGCCCACAACTGCCAGTCCCTCCTCTACTCTGCTCACGTATGTTTGATTAGGAAGAAGGCGTTGCCTTGCTGGGTCAGACATATGGCTTCTAGGAATCGGGGTTTTGATCTTGTAGAAAACAGAAATCAGATGCTACACTTTCTATTCAAACCCTCCAATGGCTGCCCGTGGCCCTTGGCTAAAACTCTAGCTACTTCCCCCCATATGAGCTGACCTCTGACTTCTCGCCTTCCTTCTTTCCTAGCCTCGCCGCCCTCCAGCCTGCCCCAGCTCTTCTCGCTTCCTGCTTCTCCCGCGCCCTCCAGCCTCAGCTGCCTCTGTGTCTGCACTTAGGTTTATCCTGACTTAGCCTCTGTTATCTTCACATTGCTCGACGGTCATCTGCTCAGAGGGGCCTTGCCTGACCACCCCAGCTAAAGAACCTCTTTCCTTACACCCACTTTATCTCTTTCATAGCTTCCGTCCCTCTCTGAAATGCTGCTGTTTGTGTGAGTGTTTGCTTGTTTCTTGTCTGTTTCCACAACAAGACAGTCGATGCCACAGGGCAAAGACCGTGCCATTCTTACCAACGTCCCCCAGCTTCCGGCACCTGGGAGGTGATGGCTGCTCTGTACATATTGACTCTAAAAATGAAAGACTGAAAGAAGGTCTGGGTGACTTCCGACAGATCAAGGGAAATCAACAGAAGCCCAGCGTCTTTCTTGAAAACAAATAGTGTTGGAAAGAAAGAGGGGTCTGGAAGGGTGGGCTGAGCTTGCAGAAGCAGAACAAGACTTTGACAAACCAGAAGCCATGAGGAGTGAGGAGTGGAGGTCGTGGCTTTTACTTAGAAATTGGCAGCTGTCCTGAGACAGTGTCGCTGACCATAGGAATAAAACGTAACAAAACATGGTTTAAAAAAATACTAAATGAATGAAGTCGATAAAGAAGTAATGGTCACAATGCACCGGCTCAGTTCTCTGACTTTGAACTTGGTGGTGTCAGGAAGTTAACCAGCAGTCAGTCCATAGTGCCTCGTTGAACACCTACTATGTGCCACATAGTGTGTCTGATCTTTCCCTCCTCCCCTCCCTCTGCCCCTACTTCCTCCCTCCCTCCCTCCACACTTCCTCTCTCCTCCTCCCTCCCTTCAGTACTTAGGAAGCCTCTCCAATGCTCATGCATGGTCTTAGGAGTTTCACTCATTCATTTGTTCATCCGTTTAACAAACGTGGCCTCCATTCTCCGACCCATGTTGATGATGCAGAAGTGACAAGGCGAGCAGTGATTGCCCCCATGAAGTTCCCAGGCTCAGCAGACGTCAAGCAAATGGTTGCAAATAATTCACTAAACACTTATCTAATGGGATCAAATTAATTTAGCTGACTAAATTAGTTAACAATTGCAAATAATGAATTAAAATGGTGCACCTTTTGCCAGAGAGTTTCCCTTGTTTTTGGTAATCTGAGGCTCCCCTTTACCTCTGATAAATGTTCACAGGGTAAAAAAGCAACCAAATCAGAATGAACTACCAGAAGGGCTTTCTGTCAACCTTTGTTCCCAGATGGTTTAAATATGAGCGTCTCCGTCTGTCTGTCCATCCGTCCGTCTGTCTGTCTCTCTGAAGAGGGACCTAGAGCTTGTGTGTATACAAAGTCGATAACCCCAAATCTGGCTAAAATCCATTCTTTAATGACATTCAGTGCAGTTACCTTGTGCTTTTTTTCCTGATTACTGAGCTAAAATGTAACTTTAAAGCCCTCCCAAGTCAGGACAAGTGGGTTGTTCCCCACCTCTCCTTGAACGTGGCACAGGGAGCAAGACGTGTGCAAACGGCCAGCTTCAAACTCATTTTCAGCGTTACTCCGAGCACAGCGTGTGCCAGGTTCCTGGCGGCTGAGGAAAGTGGCCCGTCCGCGTCCACCCTTTGCGGTCATGTGGGAAAGTTTAGAGGGTGTGTTAGTGAGACAGGTTCTCGAGATGTGCACTTCCCTAGCGATCATTTCTGGGCTCCCAGCGTGCAAGGGTCTCTTTGAATATTGACTGGAAAAGCAGATGAGTGTGGCGCCCAAGAGTCTCCGTGAACACAGCAAGGTTCACCATACCTTGAGGGAAGGTCTCAAGCGGACATCACACTGGCCGTCCCCTCCACCCATGATGTTTGCAGTAACCCTCACAGGGCAGCGGGAAACCAGAATCTTCTTTGTCGAAGGAGGGCGTGCTTGGGGATTTGGGGGCGAGGAGGAGGTTGCAAAAGCACTTTCTTCAAACTGTAGGAGATGATTCTGCCTGACAGGATTCAAGTCTCTGAGCTGTGTCTGAGCAGAGTCCTCATACATGATCTTATGTGCACACACACACACTCGGCTCACTCACATGTTTCTCACAGAAAAAAAAAAAAAAAAAAAAACAAAAGATCTCTCGCAACCTACCAGCAATTTCTTGGCTGCAGAGAATAAGACACTGATCAGTGCCTGACCTGCCCAGGGCCCGATTCCTTGAAGTTAGAGCTGCTGTCACCACCTCGAGTCTTGAGGCCATGCAAAGTACTGTCTTTCTAAATGTCTGTTTTCACGAGGCAGAGGGGTGAGAGTAGCCAGGACGTGCCAACCACTTGAGGGAAATGATGGTGCGACAGGAAGGCCTCTCTGCTGCGTCCCTCCACCTCCAGGGACGCTTTGGTTGTGGGTGTGGCTCCCGTCTCCTTTGCTGGCCTGGGAGGTTTGGCCTGAGAAAGATGAAGGATGTCCTTGCTGGCAGACAGCTGCTCCCTGCATATCCAGAAGACTCTCAATGTCAAGACCAAATAGCCAGTTCCTCCTCGGTCCCCTCACCTCCTGACTGGGTCAGAACATCTTCAGTGTGCTTATTTTGCCTTTCTGTCCCACCCTTTTTCTCTCCTTCTAGCCCCCTTGGTCCTGTGACTTTACAACCCAGCATCATCAAATACATCACCTTCCCACTGGTCCTCCCTTAGCTTCACCCCCCTCCCAGGTACCACTATCTGTTGTCCCTTGTGGGATTTGAAATGTTTCATGGATTAGATTCCACCACCAATATTTACTGAGCACCTACCATGTGCATTCCCCCTACTACGTCCCTGTGAATGAAAACAGAACCCATCCAGGTTCCTGATGGGAATGTATTTGACTTACTCTTTCTAAATCTTTGGGTATCTTCGTGTGAATGTTTTTCAGAGGTCAATACTTGTGTTTTTTTGAGCGTTTTACTCCTTTTAAAAAATAGCCTTTTGAAAAAAGGAAAACATGTGAACTGTAAAACATTAGGAAATAGAGACCAACAAAAATAAGAAAATAAAAACATCTTATTCTCATTCACCCAGAGATCACCACTATTGTGCATGAACTTCCAGAACATTCTCTGTGCAGATATGTATTTTTAAATGAGATCATACTATGCAGGCTATTATAAAAACTACTGTTTTGATCAACAGTATCTATTTTCCATTTCAATAATTTTTGTCTTTTTAATATCTAGACCATATTCATATTTTTCCAGTTGCACAAAAATGTTGTTATCAGCTGAATTGATCAAACTATGACAAAATTTGGGCCTCATGTTGTATCCAGTTGTTTGTCCCATACATTTTTTTTTTTTTTGAAGTAAACTCAGCTTACAATGTTGTGTCAATTTCTGGAGTACAGCCTGTTTCAGTCATTCATATACATACACATATTCATTTTCATGTTCTTTTTCATTGTGGGTTACTACGGGATACTGACTATAGTTCCCTGTGCTCTACAGTAGAAACTTGTAGTTTATCTGTTTTATATACAGTAGTTAATCATAAATCTTTTTTTTAATCCAACACGGTCCCTCTATTATATGACCTGGAATTGAAGAAGAGAGTATGCCAATTGTCCTGAAGAGTGTCATTCTTCTGAATTTGTCTGGGAGCTTCTCTTTGTCACTTACCTTGCTCCTCCATCACCTGTAGAAGTGACACATAAAATCCCATGGGTTCAAAATCGGCTTGTTTTTACCAGAACACGTCAGAAGTGTAGGCTCCCTCATAATACATCTGAAAACACACGATCTGTTTGCCCCAAAAGAAGTGATGCTGAAAATAGCCGGTGAGCTAAGATGATGGCAGTTTGAGTGCTCCATTGTACCTGTACGCTTGCCTCTCGCAACTAGAAAGTAGTCTTTATGGCTTTACATGCTCTCTGAATGGACATCCAGTTCCCCATCAACCATCCGCTTAACGGTTTTAACGCCAATTAGTAATCCTTTGCCTGACTTGGTTATTTAATTAAGGGTTTTTAAATGATGTATTTCTGTATCTATTATCAGAGTACAATCATTTTATTGATTCTTAAATTTTATTTTTTTATTGTGACTCTCATAACTCAGGGTGGAGATTGGTCCAAGTTTCATTGGACCATTACTGCAAATGGTGCCATCTTGGGACCTGGTACTTGGATGGGTGTCCTACTGATGTAAGGAGAACTTTGCTCTGCTCTGTTGTCACATGACCTTGATGCTCTGACATCTCACCCAGTCACCATCATTGATTGACTTCTCCCTGTCACATGCGTGTATTAACTTTATTCATATTTTCCTCTGACTTAAGCTGGTGGTGTGCGAGGGTCAGCTTGTGCTGTTTGGTTAGACCTGACTGTGTACATTGCTTTCTAATTCCTGAAAGCAGCCGTAGCAGGCATATTTACACCATGGAAATTGGCAAATGCTACGGTTTAAGGTTTGTTGTGTTTTTTTTTAAATTTTTTGAGAGCAAGGTATTAAACATTTGCCAACCCACCATTGCTTTCAGCCATCAATTTTTAAACTTGGCTTAAAGAAGAACTGCCTGAAGACTTTTCCATAATACACATTTCAAAACCCCACCACAAACATGCTAAATCAGAAACCCTAGGCTGGATGCTCTGCAAATCTGTGTCTCTAATAGAACTCAGCAAGAAATTGTTTGAGGGTTCAAGGACCCCAAGCCAAGGGGTCAGCTCTAGGAAGAAAGCTCAGCAGATACGCTCACACCCTTTTCACTTTCCCCGAGGGGTCCTGGGTTGCCATCATCACCACCTGTACTGTTTTGGGGGCAGAATAGCAAACCACAGTAGCTCTGTCACTGGGGGGTGGTTTCTTTTCACCTGCCTGCTGGCATTCACCCCCTCCCCCCCAACTTTCTTCACTGTCACCAGCCTCTGCTCTGAGTCTTTTATCCCATTTCCAAGTCGTTCTGTGTCCGGCATCCACCTAAAGGCAGACCACACATGGGCGGGAGGCAGCGGCATATCGACAGTCTTCCTCGTCAGTCACTTAGGGGTGGGTCACGTCTTTGAAATCCAAACATGAACGCCTGCCCCCGCCCGGGGGGGTGGGATGTGGGCAGGGACAGTAGGGTTTTTAAAAAACCATTTTGGGGCCAGACCTAGAGAAAGCCCTAGGGCAGCTTGTCCCTAATTGCACTTCTGCCATTTGTCATCCAGCATGGTGGTTCCAGGGGCCCCTGCCTCTGTACATATGTGGCCAAAATGAGTTTTGAGCTGCAGAGGGAGCTACGTAATCAATTTCCTCGGCCTGAGCCTCTTAGAATCCAATATCGCATAGACACAGGACAGTGACAATGATTTGACACTCGCCACATGACTGGGGGCTACACAGCGCCTGGAGGAAAAAAATGTCACGCCCAAATGACTGTTGTTGGCCTCCAGTTCCAACACAACACCCGGAAAACATTGCAGTATTATGAGAATTCCTGTTCCCTCTGTCGATATTTTCAAGATGGTTCTTACTTCTGAGCAGGTATCGATTGCATATAGGTTAGGCCCCCCAGTGCCATTTGTCATTTCTGATATAATATCGTGTTATCATTTAAAGCCGTAATGGGAGAGGTGTCTGTGCTTAAAGCATACCCGTGTCTCGGGCTTTGATAAATGGTTCGATGGTCTTTGTTTCTGCAGCGGTGAGTCGCTGGCTGGCTATTTGCTTTACCTTTTATCCAAGAATAACTGTGTGATGGGTTCTGGAAACGAGCAGTATCATTTTGTCAGATGTGGTTCATGGCGAGCCGGGTGGTCCTAGCAGAACAGCTGTGGGATTTTAGCACCCGACAGGATGTTAGCGGAGGGCCCGTGTAAATCTGAAACAACTCAAGCTCCACATGGCTGCTTTCGGTTGAAAAGTTCTCAGCGCTGTTTTTTTAAGGTGAGAGGACAGGAAATGCTGATGGGGAGGAAAAAAATGTGCTTTAGATAGTCATTTTATTCAGACAGAGCCTTTCTGAGAAGGAGCGATTTGAAGGGAAAAGGTGGAGCTAGAAGCAAGGAAAATATGAAACCGATAGTGTGTGTCTGCCCTGAACACGTGCCGGTGGTGCGATCTGATCTGCAACACGGCGACTCCTACAGCTCCGGCTCCCCTCAGATAAGGGACCCACCTCCTGGTGACACGATGCTCTTCATACATCGCTGGAACCCTCAGAAATGCGGTGCGAAGTGAGTCTGGAGGGCTCTCCGCTCCTGTACCTGAAGGCATTCGTGGGCTGCACTCGTGGCACTTAATCCATCAGAATGGGCAGTTTGTCAGAACAGATAGCAGTGGTTTCGTGCCCACAGTTCCCTTCTCAAAATTCATGAAAACCCAAATGCTCCCACAATTTCAGTGCAACTTTGCATGGCGGCAATGGCTGTCATTCCTCTCTGCCTCCATTAAGGGGGAGGCAGGGCCGGTCAAGCACCATTACAGAAATGGCACAACGGCCACGTTCCCCATCTCTAAAGCTGGAGGGAGGGAGGTTCGGAGAAGCACCTGACATGAATCTCTGCCTCTATTTGGTGGACCGTCCACCCATTCTTGGCTTTCAGCAAAGTTCACTACAGTTTCAACATTAGGCGTGAAATGAACACTCAACCGGGGAAATAAGGCGATGCTAAGAAACTTTGTTTTTTAGAGTCTGCCCTTAGCTTTGATTTCCCAGGGAACAGGGAAGCTTTTAGCCTGGCGAGTCGATATTTTCTCAACAATACCATTTTTAATGAATAAAATATACTTGCTAGGCAATAGAGAGGGTTTGTATAATAAACAATGGCCACGAGACAACAAAAATAAGTCTACAAGCCTCGTTAGAATTTGGTGCCAATCAGCAGAATAGGCTCAACCATGTATATAATTAGATACATGTTTCTAGATCCCTCACCTGCACACTCACTATGCAAACACATATTCATAAACATTCATACTCGTATCAGTGCAGTATATGTCTGAACTGGTTGCCTAACCTGATCAGCACCATGTCCTGTAATTGTATTAATATTTTAAAACCATCTGCCTACTGTATGCAAGGCATTTATGTGCATTAGTGTATTTTATCTTCATAATATCTGTTAAGGAAATAGGATTAGCCCCATTTCTCAGATGACAACGATAAGGTTGGAAAGAACTGCCGTCATTTGCTCAAGACCACACGGCTGGGAAGTGGCAGATTCTCAGCTCAGGCCATTTTTAATAGGTCAGACAAGAATTTGCATGTCATTTACTGTACATGCTGGGAATTATGATGAAATGTGCAAATATAAAGAAAGAATGTACTCCCAGATACTATAAAGTCAAGGACTAGCAGAGTTCCAGAAAAAAATATTTCCAGCTTTTTTTTATGAGATCCCCAGAATAAAGATACTTGAACCTAAGGTTTTTGTTATATTAAACCAGCAAACTCAAATAGCTGCAAGAGTCAGATAGACAACATGAGTCAGGTGGAGGTGAGTAGTAGGGAGTGGTGTGGACTGTGGTAAAAGCCAGGGCCCGTGTCCTGGCTAATGGGAGGAATGCCATTTAGCTCCAGCTGACTGTGGCCATGCAGGAACAGGGGCTCAGTAGTTACTAGATCACTTGATTTTTTCTGTTTGTTTGTTTGTTTTTTAAAGAAAATGATCTGTACGAACTTTTTGAAGTTTTTCCATACTCTATGATTTGTAAATATTGGCGACCAATTCACCCATTTTCAAAATATTGGCAATTCAAGCAAAATACATTTATGGGCGTGGATGACCTCAGGTCCACCAGCTTCCAGCCTCTGTAATCAGCCTTTGCTCCTCCTGGTGACCCATGACTTCCAGTGACTCATCCTGCTGGCCTTGCTTCAGTTCTGGGGCTTGAGCAGGGATGTTCCTCACTGTGATTACTGGGATAAGATAAGCTTGGGAAGTGCTTCCCTGAAACGGACAGGGAGGGTGTCTCCCACCTTCTGTGAGCTGGGACCACTTCACTAGTCCAGGTTTGACTGGATTATTTTTATGTTTCCTTCATGCTCTAAAGCTTTAGGGCTTTACAAAGTCATATGTCTTAGACATGACGTTTAAGGATGTCAGTGTGATATGAACTGCCCATGTGTCCCCGTCTCAGCAAATGCCCCCAAGGAGCAGACCTTTCCCTTTCTGAACCCTACAGGACACTTTGTGACCCAGCCTCAGCTTTCTTGGTCACAGCCCCTCCAACCACCTTTCTCACATGCATTTCTCTTCAGCGGCTTTGGGTTTCTCGCTTTCTCTTCTTCAGAGTTCCCCTCCAAACTCATTTCCTCCCTTGAGGCTTGGTACTGTGATTTTCTCTGCCCGGAATGACCTGCCATCCACGCTTTCTTCAACTAACTCCTTATCGCTCACATCTCAGCTCAGATGTCACCTCCTCAGAGTGGCCCCCCCTGTTGATCCCCGAGTGACAGCAGTGTGACCCCCACCCCGAGCCGGCCACCATCCCGCACTTCACATTGTTTTATTTTCTACATGTCAGTTAGCAACACCCCAGGTTATCTCACTTGTTTATTCATTTACCTATTTATAGAGCCTGCAGGTATAATGATTTTTAAAAAAAAAAAAAGGATAGACTTTCCAGCCAAACAACCTCAGTTCAAATCCCAGCCCTGCTTCTTCCTGACTCTGTGACAGTGGGCAGGTCACTTCACCTCTTCGTACTCAGTTTCCTCATCTGTAAAATGGGAAAATTGGGAATAGGAATAATAATAGCACCTCATAGAGGTGATTTGAGAGTTAAATATATCACTGTTGGTAAAGTGTTTAGAACAAATATTTATAAAGTGTTTGGAACAATGCCTGGCACATAGTAAGCATTATGTTAGGATGAGCAGTGACTATAATTATTATTAATTTCATCATTGTCATCGTCTCCTGCAGCTAGAATGTAAGTTCCATGCTATTATAGATGCTAGTTCTCTCTTATGCTCTGAATCCTTCTTGAACAGCACAAAGTAACAGCTCAAGAAATATTTATAGAATAAATGAATGATAGAGGGAAACTTTGAAGAGCCAGTACAATAGAATACACTTACCACTGCACGGTTAGTTCCTCAAATGTCTCTCTCTCTCTTTGTGTATCCCTGTCTGTGTATGTCTTTCTACATAGGTCTCTCTCTCTTTCCTTCATTAAATTAAAATAAGGATGAGGATAAGGTGCCAGGGAAGCTGGGAAAATGGTTCACTAGGTGGCCCGGCCAGTGGTTTCCTTGTAAATTGGAATCTGATAATAATGCCCCATTTGAACCAGCAGCCCCACCCCACCATTCATGACTTACGCCAGCAGGGTTCAAACATGGGGAAGTGGCGACGGCCACAGCAGGACAACTCCAGTCATACTAACGACGCGAGGTGATGTTGCCGCTCCGTCCTGGGCGGAATGGAAAACGGAGAGGAAAGCTCCCAGTCGGTGCGCGGAGGTGCCGCTTTCAACAAAGAAATCCTGCCATTCCAAACTGTCGAGACCTTTAAAAATAAAAGATGTGCTGTGTTTCCAGCACTATTCAGTATTCATGAGGCTTCGCAGCTTGTTGTAAGGCAAGATGAAAACAATACTCAGTAGATTTTCATAAGTGACATGTAACTGTAAGATTGATAGATGATGCAGTTTTAATGTATGTGAGGTTCAAAAACGACATAAAAGCTGCCAGGCACCCGAACACTGCATCCCAAACCCACATGTCTCCCAGCGATGAGCCCCGGCTCCCCCTCAACTCTTCTGCGTCGGTAAAACAAAAAGCGGGCATCCCCCTAAATAGGGGTGACTTCCTGCTGAACCCCCAAGGGTGAAGTGTTGGGATGTTTTCCTTGATGCAACAGGGGTCCTTGTGCACACTGTCCCCTTCATATTAATATGATGGATTGTGAATGGCTAAATATTTCTATTTCCTTCTGCTAATCAATGCCCAGGACGATGGTTAGCCCTCCTGGTGGTTCAGGGAGCACCGGAGGTTAGCTACACTGCTAGGAGCTCCCCTCAAAGTCCTTGCTTTGTGTTTCATAGCTTATTGGCCGTTGTGGTTTTGTTATGTATTACACACATACACCCGCACGCACACACACACATTAGTTATAAGTGATATTTAAAGTGTTACTTATCATATTACATATAGTGTACATTATATATGTAGCTAATTAACTATGTATATCATCTCTAACTATGTAATAAATAGCACATACAGGGCTTTAAGAATTTTCAGGGTCAGCCTCAATCGAGCAATATTTGCATCTATCCTTTTCCCATGATTGTCTATTAATGGAACATTATAAAGAGTTAAGCTATGTGTCTTCATTTTTGAACCCTTCTTTCCTTTTGTCTTATCACTTGTTGCTAACATTGATTGGACATTAGGACCTGCCAAGCTCTGAACAGGAAGTCCTGTGAGGAAGGCTGACGTGGACACAAATTGATGACGCTTAAGAGAAATGCGCCTGCGGGCCGCAAATGGTTTCCACATTGATGACCCTAAGCTTTTTTCGTTTTCTTTCATTGTCATTTGAGAGGAGGAAACTTGGATTTCTGTTTTTATTTTTCTTTGGTTCCAATCTAGTTAACTCAAAATGGATATGATTAGAAAAAATGAAATTAAAATGTCACAAGATCAGCCATGATTTTCTGAGGTCTTTCTGTGGAATAGCCAATGCTTAAAGGACTTTGCTTGCAAAACAAATCCTAAAGTTGATAGCATTACTAGCCTATTTTTTTAATCAAAGGGGAAACCAAGGCTCAGAGTGGTTAATCAACGTGCTCAAAGTCACACAGCTAATGTTGCTTTTCACTGTCTCTGCTGGATAGACATGAGCAAGATGTAAATGTCAGAGCAACACTGAGGACCATTTAAGGATCAGTGTTGTTCTAACCTTCCCCGGTTAGAAAACGTGATTTGTGTGTGTCAGACAAGAAGGCTTCTAAAGGACAGGGACCTTCTCCTTTGTGTATTGGATTGTCAGCTCCTAGCCCAGGGTCTGGCACAGAGCAGAGGACTGGTAAATGTGGAATGAAGACAAGGGGAAAAGGGATTAGGAAGCAAATTCCCCGTGGGTGTTTGGGAGCTGAGAAATAAATGAGGCTTTTCCAATGTTAAGATAAACTCAAAAACAGAGACAAGTTGCAGACTGAGAAAATGAGACAGCCTGGTCCACAAGAAGGGGACAGGGCAGACTGTGAGGGCTCGTCCACACAGCGTCCTTACCTGGAGGCACCCGGCTCGTCACTGACAAAGCTCAGATCTGAAGAAAGCCTGGGTTCCTCTCCGACAACTTAAGCCTGCACAGTCTGATTTTCATAACTGGTGAATTTTCCCAATCTTCCCATCATTTTGGCTGGGTCCTGCTGAGAAGGATGATGGTTCTCAGAGCTGGAAGACCCCTTAGGTTGAGATAGGGTCTAAACCATATATGCTAAGGTGTGATCGTAAAGTGCAAAGGAGGAATCTCCTAGAAGCTTTGCCTGCAGGCAGAGACGCTGCGCCTGCTGGCAGACAAGGGCGAGGACACGCAGAGCTCAGCCAAGTACCCCACTGTCCACAGGTTGTGCAGAGGCTCCAAACCAGAGTCTGTGCAGAATCGTGAAGAATGTTCCTCCTTGGGGCAAAGGGTTTTAAAAATAAGTTTAAAAAAATACTGCACCTGGTTCCCTGTGATTCAGAGAAGGATCTCATATCAACTCCTGGAGATTCAGAGAAAAATGAGAACTTGTTCCAGTCTCCTCCTGTCTACTTTCTTTGTCTTGTCCACTTTTCCTGGGCTTACTCCAGACTCAGTGCCATTCGCAGCCCCTTTGGGACGGGAGTGTGCGTCCTCGGGGTCCTCACACCCAGGAGGAGGCCGCAGCATCGATGCTCCATGCAATTCCTCGCCCTTCAGCACACCCCTTTTTACAACACCCATCATATTTGCTATCTCTTTTGCTTGGTATTTGTCTCCCTGTGACACTAGAATCTAACTGAGGGCTTGGACCAGATCCGCCTTGTTCATCACTGTATCCCCCAAAATCTAACCAACAACGAAACGTACCTAAAAGCACAGTTAATGTTAAATAAATATTTTTCAGTGGGATGAATGAACATAGGCACCCACCCTTTCTTTTCCAATGCTCGTGCCTTTGCAATAGTCTGGAGTCTCTTGGGTGCACAGTAAATATTTGTGGAAGGATTGGGGGAGCACATCCTGGGTTGCGTCAGTCACCCACCGCAGGAAAGCAAGTCTCTTCTTGGGCTAAGGGGAAACCCATCTTGAATTGAGAATAAAAGAGTGGCTGGCCTCCCTCCCTGAACCTGAAGAAGGCGCCCTTGGGTTCTCTTGTAAAGAGAAAGGGAAGGACAAGGCGGCTGAGCTGGCAGGCGCCTCCTCTCCCTCCCACTCGGTGCTCTGACTTCAGAACACAAGTTATATTGCTTGACCTATTTGTGCCTTCTGGCCACCGCCGATGATGCATTTATCTGATCTGGGTGTTTTCTAGATGAAAACCGCAGTCTGTTGAGTGGTACTCGGTTGACTCCTCTTGATTCTCTCCGCTTGCTGTGATGGTCTTCCATGAGCCACGATGGCAGTGTTCTTGACTGGGTGCCTTAAACTCTTTCATTTTGTTTCCTTTTTTGGTATGCTTTGTTTTGTTGGGAGCTTGGTGTTGTTCCCATCGCAAGTCTTCTGCCAGTGGCAGTGACCTTCTTGAAAGAGGCCCAAACCCTGATCTGTAATCTCCAAGAGCAGCCTCCTGAGACGTAAGCTCTCCCCACCGAGGTGAATACCTCGAGTTGGCTTTTTTTAATTAAGGCTCCGCATTGTAACTAGTCAATGTACATTATTGGGAGAGTGAATGTCAATGCCACTGCTTTTTCTTTCTCTCCTTTATCTTTGTCAGTGATTCAAAGACATGATTTATGGTTAGTCTCCGACTTTCAGCATCATCCATCAAGTCCTGGTTTCACTACAGGGCTCCACGTTGTAAATCATGCCGAAGGGTTGTCACTCATTCCGCTTAACCCTTTAGGGATGTGTTTCAGGGTCGCTCTCCAAGAAGGAAAACTTTGTAAGACAGCAGTTGAGGGCGCCTGCTTGGGCAATATCTGGGGGCTCGTGGAACCACTGGCATTAATCACTTGACCTAATACGATAATTATTAAGACCCGGGTAAAGCTTCGGCCCATGCAGGGTGAGACACACACGGGTGACTTGAGAAGCGCACGGATTCCTGAACCAGCTTTATTCCATTTTGAAATGTCCATTATGGATGTGAAATGCTGAGTTTCCCTTCAGAATCAATCACAGGCTAAATTTGATTGTGACCTTGCAAAGATTACAGAATGCGTGCAAAGACCCATTAGCAGCTGCTATTCCAGGCTTTGTAAATTAACAGCCCTCTCCTCCTCCTCCTCCTTTCTTCCCAGTCTCTATCACTCTCCAGCTCTCACACTCCTTTCTCACACTCGGGAAGGTGGGGAGTGATGGCAAGGGGGGAGGGGGAAGGCTAGAATTTGTAGGCAGAAGAGCAGGACTTTCTGTAGGATCAGATCACCCCTTCTGGCTGGTCCCTGGTGACGGCCAAACTCAGTCTCCCAAGCCGTTGAGACATGGGACCCTGGACGGAGGCAAGAATGCAGACAAGGAGCACTGAACAAAAGGGGGTGCTGTCCTATCGGAAGTCTGCAGCTAGTAATGAAGAGCCATTAATGAAAAATATACGTGTGGGGTCTGTTCGTTCAGAGCCCGCAGCCAGTTGATAGCAATTTTATTCCTGAATTATGCATCACTCTGTTTTGCCCGGGTAAGCTGATGAAAACGACAAATATATTGGTGAAAGATACATAGGTAAATAAAGTGAAAGGTTGTAAAATATGAACGTTCGTTATCAAAACAGTGTTCCCCTCCTCCCCTTTAATATGCACCCTTCCTCAGATGATGTGTGAGGGGCTCGGGGTCAGATGGTTTTCAAACACAGAGCGGTAAGCGTGCTCATCGTCTTCATTTTCGCAAAAACTTGGCCTCGTTGAATCCAAAGGGTTAATGCACCTCAGTTTACGAGGCCCACGGCCCTCAGGAGCCCCTGCTTTACCCGCTGCTCTCACTTTCCAGCATACAAAACGGCTAGTCTTATTATTTTATCTTTCTTGGAAAGAGCACAAGGATCTTTTCAAACTTTAAATGACCCAGAAGCTATTAATCCTCCTAACAGCCTTGGAAGGCAGGTAAACCGTTGCCGAACTACTATTTCACTGGGAAGCCCTTCTGCTGCTGCCCACCCCGCTGCTCAGATACCAGATTTATACGGTGTACACAGTGTCTGCAGACCTAACTACAGGTGACTTAGAAATGGGGCGGCTGCAGATTAATGTGCCCGTTCAGGATGATGTATTTTATTTTTTTGTGCTGAGCGCAGCGCTGATGGCCTGCTGGTCAGGCATCACGAGGAAGCCAATCTCGTCTCCCACTTGCCGCCCGTTACAGAGAGGGCTTCTGTTGGGCCTCTGTTGTGAAGTCGGCTCCTGTTATTTGAATCCCATCAATAAGACGTCTTCTGTTTATGCCACACGGATTTCGTTACGCCCCCGATCAAAAGAATTTTCAAGGCGCTGACAATAAGGAAGAGAGTTGTTCAGCTCGTGGGATTAATAGACAACTTTAAGAGAGTCCATTTCCCTCTCAGTGAGTGAGGAGAACCCTCCTTTCTCCACGTCGCCTGACCCTGGAATAATTATAAGTTTCTGCCCATCGTATTCAGACCCAGAGGCAACATCCCAGAGGCCTGAAGACTTTGCTGCTAAAATGTACTTTCAACAAATTCGGATACACCACCTAGTGAAGTTCTTACTTAGTATTTCACCTTGGATACAAAGCTAGGAGGCCTAATGACCTCGACCTCTTATTTGAAGGAAGCTCGCGTTACGCGTAACATTTGAGAAAGAAAAAAGAAATGCGGTTACGTTAAAGTAATTTGGCGATCTCTATCTGAGCCTAGCCCAGTGGCATGACACCTGGTTCCAGGATGTCTGGTTTGGAAGCTTTCAGAATGCGGAGTGACCCACCTTTTAAACGCAGGCCGATGGAAGAGTCACCCCGTTCACCCAACGTGGAGGGTGAGTGTTTTTTGGTTAAATTCTAGGCAGTCCTAACATATCCAAGTCTAGGTGGCTCAGATCTTTGCAGACCTGCATTTGATGACAGATACTTGCCAGATCCTGCAGTAGTGGCAAATTTCAAAAAAAATTGTCCAAATTCATACGCACCAACCCACTGGCAGAAAGCCAGGAACAGACAGTTCAGCTCCCAGTTTCCCATGTCTAGTTTCCCCTGGGGCCTTCTTTCTACACAGAAAATTCTGAGCTGTGTTGTGTTTAAACACAGAAGTTACGTTCCTTCCTGCTACCTTCTCCCTCGGAATCATTTTTCCTTCCCTCAACCCCATCTTCGTTTTCGTTCCTGTTTTGTCAAATAACAGTGTGACTTTGTCTTTGACATTAAACAATTGTGTATACTTTTAGCAGAGTTTGTTTATTCCGTCTGTATTTCCAATCAGTGCGGAAGGTTTACCAAAGCGGTTCATTACTGATTTATTTATGATGCATTTAGATAGCAAATATGGAACTGTCAGCAGTTGCTGGCTAAACAGTGTTGACAGACATTAATAACATATGGTATAGCAATGGAATTATGATCTTTAATTTTTTTTTTTTAATTTTTGATCCTCCACTTGTGATTTGGGGTTTTGCATTTCTTGGGTAGTTGGGTGCAATGGCAGAGACTTTTAAAAGAAAACTATGTTTTCCTTTTATTTGTAACCTTTGGGGTTTCCTGGTGGCGACATTAACATCTTCTGTGTCTGTTTAGCTGTTCAATTTAATGGAAGACAAATCCTCCCAAAGGTTTAATTTACTCTTGCAAACTGAAATCACTACATTCACACCGTGGGAAATGGCCCTAATTTTCCCAACCTTCAGTCGCCATCAAGCATATAATTTATTTCTCCCCCTTCAGTACATTCCTCATTAGAAAACAAAGTTTCTGATATTCAAATGTTACCAAGTTCAAATGGAGGAACCTAGTCTCCTGTTTCTGCAAAATGCTTTTGCAGGCATGGCTGCTTCTACCTGACAGCCACCCATTTACGTGGGGCCAAAACACACAAACATTTGAATTTCTGACCTTTAATTGGCTGTTCCTTTGAGCTTACATGATCTTCTCCTGCAGCAAGAGGGGAAATTACTTGACTGGGCTCACAGGCAAAGCAACTGGTACACGTGGGTTGCACCAGAATTTAGCCCATCTGCTTGGAGGCAGGGAAGCACATTTGTCAGCGGGGCTGTGACCCAAAAGGCAACGAAGTTGCTCGTTGGCCAAAAATTGTTCCACAGTTTTGCAAAATGATCCCACTGTCCAGAATCCTTCTTCCTCTTGAAAATGATATTCAAAGGACATTATAGTTCATGTAAGACAAAACTAGATGTTCTCTAGAGCAGTGAATGCCAGTGATGGAACCCCCTGGGAAACATGCAAGTATTACCTGTAATTTCAGGCCTCTGGCATCCTGGGAAGCCCACCCAGTGTCTGTGGACCCTGTTAAGTGACAAGCAGTCATTCGGTCCATTACAGTTTTTGTGTATGAAGACTGACGCTTGCCTTTGTTTTCCAATGTGAGGACAGGAGACAAGGTGGAGAGTGGGACTCGCGGACTGAGTATTTCTCATCAGCTAGAAGCTTTTCTAGTGTCTGACACACATTATCATGCTGGCTCCTCAGAACACTCTAGGAAATAGGTCTGAGTATTGTTCTTATTTTGCAGATAGGGAAATTGAGGCTTGGAAGGGTAAATCACTTGCCCAAGGTCACACAGCTGGTAAGTAAATGAACCTTGAGTCAAATCCAGACAGTCTGATTCTCGAGCTAAGGATTTTGGTTATAGTGAAGGATACAGAGGAGCATGTATGTTTTAGCCTTTCTTCTTTTTTTTGCTATTTTAGATCTGTAAAATATGTTGGAAATTTTCCAGTCCAAATCCTTCATTTTCCCCTTGGGATAACTAAGCCCTGAGATGCTCCATGACTTGCCCCTGGTTAAACGGTTAGGAGCCGGCCTGGGGCTGGCTTATCCTGACCCCGGTTCTGGCTTTGGTGGTCAGTGCCAACCATTTCCTTAATGGTGTCAAAGTTTGAACTTAGATGTATTGGTGGCTGGTTTTGAAATATAGCCAATACTTTGGGCATATGAATGATTCCGGAAGGTGAGGGTCAGAGGAGCCATCTCTGTCTTAATCCTCATGTCTCCACTGCTGAAACTTGCAGGAAGTAGTTAAGCCGCCAAGGCCAGAGCGCATACTTCCTCAGAACTCTTTTCGAATCCCACCTGTGACACACACTAGCTGTGCGATTTTTAGACAAGCCCTGGTGCTGATCCGAGTGTTTCAGTTCTCCCATGCAGATGGCTAGGTGGAAAATTCTATACAAAGCCACTGCTACAGAGCCTGGCACAAGGCTGTCACTCGAAGACGTAAGACTTTTAAGTTCAGAGACTTAAACCTATTGTGAGTGTATACAGAACTGAAATCAACATGTGTATTTTCTGTTCAGAGTAGACATCTTCAAAGCCAGGCTCGTGACTGTATCTCTTGCATCGCATCCCCCACACATCAAGTCTTTTATTTCCCTGACTGTGCCCTTTAGACCCCAGTTTAAAGGGTTCATGTGATTAGTTCAGGCCCACCTTGATGAGCTCCCTATTTTAAAATCGTTTGACTTGGACTCTTAATTACATCCGAGACATCCCCTCCCAGCAGTACCTGGATTCGAGTTTCATAGAGCAAGTGGGAGAAGGTGTACGTAGTGCACACCAAGGGCCGGGAATCTGGTGATTCGTCCTAGATTTCCTCCACTGCATCCTCA
This sequence comes from Camelus dromedarius, assembly GCF_036321535.1. Lineage (NCBI taxonomy): Eukaryota > Metazoa > Chordata > Mammalia > Artiodactyla > Camelidae > Camelus > Camelus dromedarius. Next base: position 6,578,619 of record NC_087453.1, on the reverse strand, counting down.
GTTTCCCACTCCACTCAGTGGGGATGTGCAGTAGAGCCTATCGCACAGGTGTTTATGAGTATTGAATGTATATAAATCACTCACCACGGTGCCTGATGTAACACACACATATGCACTAAATTGTAGCTTTTGGTCCCTAGAAGGAAAAATAAAGCTTGGACGTGGAATAATTTATCAGACCAAGGGCGTTTGGAGTTCAGTCCTAGGAAGAGTGGATCAGCCAGTCATCAAGGACATTTTACTGAACATCAGGGTGCTTTACTAGGCACTGGGTGACAAGTGAGAAAAGATGCAGGGCTTCTTCCTGTGGGAAAAGGGAAGATGAAAAGGGACTTAGGGTACGCATGTCTCCTCAAGAATCTATGCCCTTGTCTGTCTACAGCAGTAGCTGTGATGTTTGAGCGGTGGCCCTTGAGAGTGACAGTCATGTGAGCAGCTTGGGAGTGGACTTGCCAGGCTACATGCAAGCAAGTGCAAAGGCCCTGAGGTGGAAGTTCATCAGAAATGCCAAGAAATGCCAAAGAGGCTAATGTGATCAAATGCAGAAAACAAATAGGAGATGGGAGAAAATTGAGATAAATTTATGAGACAATTGGAAATTTGAACTCTGAATAATTGATGCCATTATGGGATAATAATAATTATTATTGTTGTTTGAATGTGAGAATGATTATATTTCAAATAAGGAGAGTACTTTTCTTCTAGAGATACACACTAAAATATTTATGGATGAAATGATATGAAGTCTGGGATTGGCTTCAGAATAATATTGGTGGGGACGATGGGTGGAGGGGTTCAGCAGAACAAAACTGTCCATGAGCTGATAAACGTTAAAACCAGCTGATGGTATACAGAGGTATACAGAGGCATATTATTCAACTGGGTCTACACTTGGCTATGTTTGAAATTCTCCATTTAAAAAGAAATTTTAGAAGGAAAGAAATTGAATCAAAAAAAATGGCAAGAGTCTTATCATAAAGGGCCATAAGCCAATTTAATTGACTTTCTTCCTGGGAACATTCAAAAAGTGGTTTTGAGCGGAGGAGTAGCCTGATCTGACATGCATTTTTCAAGGCTCACTTAACTGCTGTTCGGACTGTAGATGTTCTGTTAGTTTCCTGTTGCAGCTGTGACAAATTATTACAAACTCAGTGGCTAAAAACAACATAAATGTATTGTGTTACAGTTCTGGGGACCAGAAGTCTGAAATCACTTTCACTGGCTTAAAATTGAGGTGTTGGCAGGCTTCCTTCCTTCTGGGGGCTCTGGGAGACAATCTGCGTCCTTGCCATGTTCCAGCTTCTAAAGGCTGCCCGTGGTCCTTGGCCCGTGGCCCCTCCCTCCATCTTCAAGTCGGCACTGACATCACTCTGACCTCGGCTTCCGTTATCGCATCTCCTACTCTGACCCTCACCCTCTGCCTCCCTCTCATGAGGCCCCTTTGAGGCCTTCCCATGGGTCTCACCCAAATAATCCAGGATAACCTCATCTCAAAATCCTTAACCACACCAGCAGAACCCCTTTTGTCATGCAAGGTAACAGCCACAGGTGCTGGGAACTAGGATGTGGACACCTTTAAGGGGCCACCGTTCTGCCTCCTACTAGGGGAGGGTAGAGCAGAGCACCCCAGACAGGGGCTTTTGCTGGCATCGAAGTGAGGGGGGGCTGTGTGCAGCGCTAGTTACATTCTGGGCCAAATACTTTTTGGTTGTAAAGAGCCACGGTGTGCGTTGTAAAATGCTGAGCAGCATCCCCGGCCTTGTAGCACCCCCGTCTCCCGCCAAGTTGTGACAATCGAAAATATCTCCAAGGGGGTGAGTATAGCTGAGTGGTAGAGCGCGTGCTTAGCATGCACGAGGTCCTGGGTTCAATCCCCAGGCCCTCCGTTAAAAATAAATAAATAAACCTAATTACCTCCCCTCCAAAACAAAACAAAATAATAATGAAATAAAAATTAAAAATTTAAAACTTATCTCCAGTCACTGCCAAATGTCCCCTGGTTGCAATCCCCCGAATTAGGGAAGTCGTGGCGGGGATGGTGGGATGTGATTGGGTCCTGGCTGCATAATGAAGGCAGCCCTGGGATGTTTCCTTAGGCCTCCATCTCCTCCCATGGCTAAGCACTGCCTGTAACGTGAGAGATTTCTTTCCAGCCTGTGTCTCCTGTGGATGGTGTGGAAGCAGAAAAATGGTGACAGACTGCTGTTGTCGTGTGTCTATTTAATCTTCTCCCCAACTAGCTATTTTATTGCTCAAAGACAAAGGCGGTGCTGTTAGTCCCTCTTCCCACCACCCGCCCCAGTGATCAGAGCATTGTAAGACCTTGGTGAAAACCTCCTGCCTTTGATTTCATAATTGCAGTCTCACTACACCTTTGCTTCGCCATCGTGGGAGAGGAGCTTAATACCCTGCACATCATACTTTCTCCTCTGAGTGAAATTTAAGACCCCATTTTAGCTAAGTGCTTTGGAATCCTTGCACAAAAGGAATAAATCAAAGCACAAAGACCCTGCACGCCGTTATATGGGTCTCTGCAGTGTAGCTGCGTAGATACTCATTATTAATAATTTTACACGCTTTCTTAACCGTCGCTAACATTTATTGAGCACTTACTATGTATTGAGCACTGAGCTTGGTGCTTTACATGTATTATCCCCACCTTCAGAGTAACCTGAAGAACTAGGGACTGATTTTACACCTATTTTATAGATGAGGCATGTAAAGCTGAGGGGGCTTGAGCAACTTGCCTAATTCCCATAGTATAGGCTGAGGATACATTTCAGGACTGTCTGAATTCTAAACCTTTGCTCTTAAATTTTTTTTTTTTTTTTTTTACCATATTGCCTCGATTCTAGGCAGCCTAGGGTGCTTCGATCCAATGAAAGGAAGTCAGCTTCAGCATTAGAAGTTAGCAAGACTTAACCGATTTCTTGATGACTCTGGGCTTCGAGTTTTGATGTGTGATATGGCTTCTGATACTGCCAACCTTTCTGAGGGCGGAGGCAGGGGGCTGCTTTTTTATTTCAGGAGAGGAATCGGCCACTCCCTCTACGCACTCTGCCTCTTTCCTGGGGCTGCTCTGGCGGTGTAACAGTCATCACAGATGAATCATCCACAAGCAGATCAAGGGACACAGTATGAGCTGTTTGGTCTTTTCCATCCTTTTCGATGTGAATCATTGTCAAGTTCTGAGCTGTGCTGTCCTTACGTAACTTTAGCTGCTCCCTCGGATGAATCCATGGGCACAACTCGCCTTGAAATGAACTGAGGGAGGGCACGTGAAGTTCACAGGTCCAAGGTAGGCCACTGGGTCTGAGCAGAATCAAATTTAATTTCTACTTTGGGGGCTCACTGGTTTTGGTTGTGGGGGTCTCAAACTCACAGGCCTAGCAGGGGCCGGGCAGGTGTGGTACATTAGCAACGTGGGCCACGTGTGAGATGCTGTGAAGCGAAATGGACACAGATGAGATATTCCAGCATGCACCGCACCCCACCCCACCCCACAAGGGCAGCTATGACTCAGCTCCAGAGGAAGATGCCAGGCGGAACATGGCCCTGTTGCCAGATTTACGCTTTGCCAAGAAAATCCAGAAAACTGAATTTTTATGTGAAACCTCCTGATGTTTAGATCTTGCTCACGCATTTGTTTTAACTGGATACCCCAAACCCAACCAATTTTGAGGCTGAATCCAGTTTATTAACTCTGCTTTGAGGATTTATTCTGACTTTCCGGGCCAGAATGTGGCTGTCGAGCACTTGAAATAGGGCTGGTCCAAACAGAGTTGTGCTGTAGAAGTAAAACATACATCAGATTTCAAAGGCTTAGTTCAAAAAAACACAGAATGTAAAATATCTCATTAATTTTGATTACATGCTGATATGATAATATTTTGGATATATTAGGTTAAATAAAACATATTCTTAGAATTAATTTTATCCATTTCTTTTTCATTTTTTTAATGTGGCCAGTGGAAATTTAAAACTGCATATCTAGTTTGCATTCTGTATCTCTTGGACAACAGTGTTTGAGGCCTTGACTCACTCCCTAGAGCAGACAATAATAATCACAGTTACCATTTACTGGGCTCTTTCCATACACCACTGTGTGAAGCCCTTTTTGAACTTTCTTCCATTTAATCCCCAAAATAATCCATTGGGCTTGTCTGTATTATCCCCATTTTATGGATGAGAAAATTGAGGCTCGCTAAAAGGTGAAGAGAGTTACTGGGAGTCACACAGTGAGCACGTGACAGATTGATTCCGGATTGACCAAACCTGAGCAGTTAACCACTATGCTAACAAACAAGCAAAACAAAATGACGAATTTGGGCAAAGCTGAGGAGTGTCGGTGCTTGGCCTCAGACGTTACCTGAGCATGCCTGGGAGCCCAAGAAGTTACGGTTTCTCTCCAACTTAGACCCTGTGGGCAATGCTTCATGTAAATTCAGGAGACAGAAACTATTTCCACACAGGTGTATTTGCTTTGTGCAAAGGGTACCTATTCTTTTTTTTTTTAATTTTTAAATTTTTTCTTGAAGTGTAGTCGGTTTACAGTGTTGTGTTAATTTCTAGTGTACAGCATAGTGATTCAGCTGTACATTTATATATATTCTTTTTCATATTCTTTTTTTCGTTATTGGCTATTATAAGGTATTGTAACAGGACCTTGTTGTTTATCTATTTTGTATATATACTCGTATCTGCAAATCCCAAACTCCCAGTTTATCCCTCCACCCACTGTTCCCTCCCTGGTAACCATAATTTTGTCTTCTATGTCTGTGAGTCTGTTACTGTTTTGTAAGTAAGCTTGTCTCATTTTTTAGAATCCACATACAAGTGATACGGTATGGTACAAAATGTACATATTCTTTCTATGTTGAGTGTAGACCAAGTATTTGTGACTTGAAACACTTCTGAAATGCACAAGAGGAGTTCCCAACGTTAGGACGCCTATCCGGAGTCCTCTTATTGCTCATATAAGAGGATCTGCATTTTTATTATTTTGTTAGCATGTGGCCACACTGTTGGCATGTCAGGGTTAGACCTCTACCTGCTGGATTTGCCTGACCTGAGATCCACGTGGATTCATCTGGGCCTGATGGTTGTCCACATTTTTATGCAACAGGTTCATGTGTGTGTGCTATGGAGCTGTGAATGGATACCCATCCCTCTCCATCCCAATGCCTTCATCTGCTTCCAAAAATATTAAGGACCAGTTGTAGAAGGCAGGACGGATCAGTGTGAGCTTTAGGGTCAGTGAGTCCTGGGTGCAAATCCTGATGGCATAATTTATGAGCTGTGGCCCTGGCCAAGGCATGTACATTCTTAGAGGCTTAGTTTCCTCATGTGAAAAGTAAAGGCTGTAACAGTTGCCACGTATGATGCCGTTAATTTAAAAAGATCGGGTTTAAAAGCAGAGCACAGGTGCTGGCACAGAGCAGGTCCTCAGATACAGCAGTGGTTGTTATTATTAAGTAATAATAACCACAGTGATGGTGGTGATGTTTGTGAGGACTTTTTTTCTCAGCCCTTGCCTACGCTTCCTTGGCCCTAACACTCAGGATTAAACTTTATCAAAGAGCTAAGACAAGTAGAGAGGGCAAAATATTTCATCCACGAGCCCCCAAGGTCACGGGCACTTGGATGAAACACTTATCTCTTCAAGGCTTTGCAGCTGGGTCTTTTGTCTCCCGGCTTTTTTGAACAGTCTGTGTGAACGTGCAAACATTGGAGGAGTCTCGAGCTCTCCGCGGGGAGTGGCAGTCGCCAGAAAACTGGTCCATTTTTCTACCTCTCACCCTGTCAGTGCACGAGACCTTGAGATTTTTATAATCCAAATTGATACTCTGTAGGAAATCTCTTCCATTCCAGCTCCGTGCACTGGGAAGATTCATTTTCCTGTGGGCACTTCTCCAGCCCTGGGTGGATAACGGCGACTGGAGGTGAATTCCTAACCTTTGCTTGACAAGGTTCGGGTCTCGCTAATTTGAATCTCTCCTTTTTTGCTCCCCTCCACCTGGCGCTGTTTGATAGATCTGCACTTGTTTGTGGATTCACTGATCACTTTCCTATTATTCTTCCTCCCCCATCCATTTCAGTTTGCCAGCGCCTTTCGGGTGGTTTCTTACGCCACCCCTTACCACCTGCTCCAACCTGACAAATTATCGACTCAAACTGTTGCTCTTGACCTGGCATGGTCTCTTCCCAGGGATATAAATGATGCAGTTCAGAGGGATAATGATGCCCTATAAACATACAGTTGTTCCTCATGCAGCCGGCCCTGTTTGAAATTCAGGCACGCCACGACTGCTCGCTGCTGCAGTAGCAAAGGCAGTGGGAAGGAAGAAAGGGAAATTGGAAGGGAGCTGGAGTGGCTGAGAAATCCATGCACAGCAAATAATACAGTCAGAGAACTCACAGAGAGCAGTTCTCCTTGGGGTCCAGCATCTTATTCTGCTGCGCTTAAAAACCCAGGAGGGACTGGCAAGCCCCTTCTTAAATCAGGTGTGTTTTGAAGTCGTGAAGTTCGGTGGCGAGGAGCTGTGGGTGAGATTCCAGAAGCCTGTGGGCTGCAGAAGTGAGATGCCCTCAGCCGTTCGCCGTCTCCCCATCACGGTCCCCACCTGCGGGGCCAGTTTTGTGTGCCAGGTTTACCCACTGCCACGTATTTGGCTATCAGCTCCCTACACCCCACTTTTATAACTTTAGGAACCTCCCCAGATCCCAGATTCCAGGCGGTAGCTCTTCTTAGTGATGTTGTTACTCTTTGCTGGAGGATCAAGTCCAAAACATCAACCATACAACACACAGGCAAACAGCCCTGACCTTTGAAAGACACCCTTTGGTGTGAGAAGTCCACCACCAATTTCCCCATTAGCTGATAGCGAGTGGCATTGGCCTTAAGACCAGTTCCTTTGGAAAATGTAAATGCTTCATTTAAAAACATGCAACCTTAGATCAAGAGGAGGACCAACCTGATGCCCCATCCATCGCAGACTCACCCGTGGTGCTCACAAGTGGGGCGTTCACTCCGTCTGGCTGCCGTCTTTTGCTCTGAACTTTCTCTCGCTTTGGTTGACGCAGGAAGGAGAAGATGGGGACTCACATCCACTGGCCTCCTCTGTGCCAGGCATTCGCCCGTGTTTCTCATTTAATCTTCGGGTCAGTGCTTTGAAGTAGGAATTATTAATGCTGCTTTGTGAATGAGGGAGCTGAGACTCCGTGACATAAGGAATGCCCCAAGTGCTGGATCTTGGGCCAGACCCTTTGAATGCACATTGTCCTCCCCTGTGTTGCTGGATAATGACACCCAGTATTTACGGGGTGCTTACCAGGTGCTAGGCAGCCTGTGCTGAGGCAGGCAGTACCAGCCTTACAGGGTGGTTGTCATTTTCAGCAACCCTGCAGGTTTGAGATTGCTCTTATCCCTGTTTTATAGACAAGGACGTGAGCTCCGTCGAAAGTCACGCGGCTGGAGGGTGGGAACGTCCAGCGCCTTCTCCCCCGCCCCCCGAACCACTGTCTGTATTGGCTCAGTTGTTGGGTTAATTTCTCTATCTCGGCAGGCACAGCGTGCGACTCTGGAGGGCTCTGTGGCATCTGGGGGCCCCTTTGCTGCTTTGGAACTCATCCGGGCACCTCCAGATTTCTCACCAGGCGTTGCCGTCCCTTCCCCCAAGAGCATCACCCCCACGGGGACACATCCCTTGCTCCACCTGCCATTTTGGTTTGACATGAAATCAACTTCTCTGAGCAAAAAATGACATTTGAAAAACAACAGCAACACAGTGACGACAGTTCTCACACACATTTAAAATGCACACCTAACTGAACCCCAAGTTCTGCTCTCGGTGCTGTGTACTCCGCAGGGCGGAAGGGTTCATGGGCTGACCCACAGCCTCAGAGCCCGGTCTCAGGCTATGAAATCTCGGAGACCGTTTAAACATCCACCATTAGAGAGCTAGTTAAATAAACTGAGATGTATCAATACCGTCCAGCCACACGCACATAAAACCTGCCGGGTGGCACTGCATTGTCAGGGTTTAAGGGCGCCGGTCAGAAAGTCCTCCCCCCCTAGTTCCAAACAGTCAAAGAACTGAACACCTAAGCCTGAATGGAGTCACAGGACTGGCTCTGCTTGGGGAAAGGTGGCTTGAAGCTGAGCCAAAACGGGCTTCCTAACATTTCCTCCCGCCTTTCTGGGTAACACTTGAAAAAGAAAAGCATGTGCATGGAGGAACGTGAGATGCAGGAGTTGAGCGGTGGCCTTGAACCCACGGCCCCTGTGCGGGGAGCGCTGGTGGAGAACAGAGAGCGCGCCCCAGGGAGAGGCAGAGAGAATGGCAGCTTCTCCCTCCTCCCTGGAAGTGCCCCCTTCACGGGCAGAGGTGAGCACCTGGAGGGACGCAGAGGCTACCTTGTACGCGCGTGTGCCGGCTAGGGAACATCACCGCGACGTGGCGTTGAGGGCAGAAGAAGCAAGTTAATAAGACGTAACTGTGATCACAATCAGATTGTGCGCGTGCGTGTGCGTGTGTGTGTGTGTTCACACCATGACTCTTCGCAAAGGTTACTTCTGGGATGATGATAGGGTGTGTGAAATTGAATATTTTCCTGCCGTGTTTGGGGTGTTGTTTTTTTTTTTTTTTTAATAAGAAATATTCCTTTTTAAAAAGAGAGAAAGGAGGACAAGAGAGAAAAAGAGGAAGAAACAAACAGATAATTACATTCTCAGAGAATCTGTCTGGAAATAGTAAACCCATCAGCGGCAGTGGTGGCAGCGGGGGCTGGTATTTATTCAGTGATTTTCTGTGTGTGGCAGACTCTTCCGGGCACATTACTTGAATTGAATCCTTTAATTCTCACAGTAACCTGTGAGGGAAGGATTATCATTATGCCTGATTTACATATGAGGAAACAGGCCCTGAGATTTTAAGTAACTTGCCTGAGGTCACTAAACAGTTACCTAAGATCTCCATTTAAAATTCAGCCTCTAATGATCGAAGAATAAAAGCTTTTTTTTTTTTTTTTTTTTTTTTTGTATGAAACAAAGCAAAGCAAAACAGGAACTTGTGGATGCCCCCACCCAGGGCCCCTGGCAGAATAGGCCTAGGGCCCGCAAAACTCTTAGGGGCCTGTAAAAATATTTTAATTTCTTTTAAAATCAGATGGAAATAGATAAACTTTTAAGGTCAAAGAAAATATTTTATTTTTTCTCTCATCAGAAAAACAAAGAACATTTTAGAACCCATAAAAATCTATTAAATTTTGCTTAGTGTAGAAAAAACTTAAATGTGGAAGTACTTAAAGTAATATCAGAATAATTTTTCATATTGATATTATTATGGTTGGAGGGTCCCCCGAAGGCAAACGTGCTGAGGGCCCCGCAAAAGTCTTACAACCAGCCTGTCCCCACTTGCACAGTGCGCCCAAGTTTCAATCACATCAAAGTCGTGTCAGCTAGAAAGTTCGAAGTCATTCCTCGCTCTCCCCACGGTCAGAAAAGGCCTGTTTGCTGGAGGACTGGGTGTCCACGTAAAACGGCCCCGTCTGTTTAAGTGATCATCTTCCTGGAACCCCCCGCCTGAAAGTCCCTGAGTAACTGGGCACCGGGAGCATAGAAATGAAAGAGAAATCACTTTGCAATAATATAAAGGGTTAAATGAGCAATGACAAGATCCTTGCTGACACCTGAACTGCTTCTTGGGGGGGCGGGTGAGGAATGTTTGGAGAAATCTAATTCTTATCATCCGGTTTCTTTCAATAATGGTAGTAGTTTGGGGTAGGTTCCTATTAGTGAAAAGCTGTGGCAAAGGACACTAAGGGAGTCTTGCTGGAAAACTCGCTTGTAATTCTAAACCGGAACACAGGATAATTTTCAAATGAAAGTGGGATGGGCATTATTATTTTTTGAATTTTTAACCCTTCAAGTGGAACTATGAATTATTAGTTCACATTTTGGGGGGAAGATAATTTATATTAATAGTCAGGAATGTTTCCATTTCAAAGGACAGAAAGCCCAACTCAAATTGTCATTTACAGAGACTTCACTGGGTCTTTTAACTGAAGGGTGTGGAGGTTAATTTGATCTAGTATGGCTGGATTCAGGAGTCAGATTGCTTCCCTCTGTTCTGGCTTCATTCTCGAAAGGTTCTGTCTTTATAGCGGTGGTCCCCTTGATTCAGAACCAGCAAGAAAGGAAGGACTGCTTTCTGCTGATTCCAATAAAATTCTTCAACGATTATTCTTCAGTTTGGGGTCAGAAGCCCATCTCTGGTCCATTCCCTGCGACCAGAAGGATGGCGCTCCCTGAAGCACTCTGGGTCACATGCTTATCAGGCAGCTAGGGGTGGGTTCGCTCTCCCTGAGTCACACAGACTGAAAGTAGGAGGGGAGTGGGTTCTACTCCAAAGGAAAATGCAAACCAAGGTGTTGTCAGTCAAAGAAATAGCAATGGATGCTGGGAAAAATTTAAATGATGGCTAGTGCAATATATAATTGTTAGTAAGGAGGCTATAACTTCACTTTCCAGTTACAGAGTTTTGCAACATATGGCAAACAGCCAAAAAGACAAAAGCAAAAACTTTTAAATAAGTTTCCAAATGGCTATACATTTAGTCATCAGAGAATACTGGTTGATAGTTTCTTACCATTTACTTGTTCACGCCTTGAAAATGTATGCAAAGTTGTACCTTTTGGCTCTCTCTGAAGAAGCATGACAATTGGGAGTCTGGATTAGTCCTTGAAGAAAGCTGGTCCCTGAATTCCTTCTGTTGCTGCACCTGGATGCAAGATTACGGTTAGAGCAAATACAGGCCACCCAGCTCTCCTTGATGCGTGAACTGAGCTGACTGCATCACTGATCAAATCCGCAGCAAAAAGGGTTTAAATTTTACTTAACCAGTCAATAAGGAAAACTGAGCTCTATGCCATGAGGGAAACATGGCACTAGGCTCCACACGCACACACACACACACACACACACACACACACACACACACACACAAAGGTAAATTTGATGGAGAAATATTTCCTATACAAATGGCCTTCATTTCTTTTGGAAACCTCATTATTTGGGGTACTATTAAGAACTTAATCAACAAACGAATCGGACTTTTTCGCAGTTTCACGCCAACAAACACTGATAGACCAGCCTCAGTGCACTTCACGCTGGAGGTTTGACCAGTACCCAGAAAAAAAGAGTCAAAACAAAGCTGCTCTGCTATTTTGACATCCAGAGGGCAATGTCAGGCCTTCTAAGAGTGAGTCCAGTCTGGCTTTGCAATATCCTGTGGTTCCCTTGTCTAAAACGATGATTTAACTCAACAGCTATTTCCTGAATGCCGGTTATAGGTAGGACGTTGTGCTAAGTTAGACATCCTGCTGGTGCTGGGGGAGCTGCACACACAGAGAAGGCACAGGTCTTAGCCTTACGTTGCTTCAGGTCTAGTATGAAGACTGCAACTTACATGATAATGTACCGTGCAGAGTGAAATATGGCAGGTAGCTCAAGTCAAATGCAACGATTCAAACTGGTATAATTAAAGGCTCATTTAAATGCATATGCTGTGTAACGGGCTTGGTCCAAAGTACGGAGGAAATAACAACGAACAAAAGACGCAGGATCCCCATTCTCGGGGAGTTCACATTCTGTTGGGGGTGGGGGAGAAGATACCTGATTATCTGTGCCAGAAAAATAAGCAGGGTCAGGGCATAGTTGGGGGTGAAGGGGGTGCATTTCTCTGAATATTCAGGGAAGGTCTCTTGAAGCAGCTAAGCATTTGAGGAGCGATAAGAAAGAGTCCAGGGAAAATGGACAAAGTACTTTACAACCCCGGGTGCTTAGTAAATACTCAATAAATGCTATTATTTTTATCGGCATAATTGTAACAAGGAGCCCTGAATCTGAGATGAGAGTGGAATCACAACTAGCTTGATTAAAGCAAGCTTTCTGAAGGAAGGATGTGGCCTTTGCGCGGGAAAGGCCAGGTGAAAAGTCCAGGTGAGAAGTCCAGATGGGCAGTAAGACCAGGAGACACCCGAGGGCAGGCCCACGGGTGCACATCCTCCTGCAGGAATGTGGTTCTCATTTGGTGCTTTGTTTCGTCTTGCTTTGTTTTAGCTCATCTTATCACAGCCTGAAATTTGGCCTACTATGAACAAAACGATAAAATCAAATAGACCAGCCCACACTTCCACGGGGCAGACATTGGTGTGGGCTACGCCCCCAACAGCCGCCCTCCTCAGCCCATGATTGCGATACCAGTGTTCAGTTTTTCAGTCTATGGTGCTAGTTTATAGACCAAAATAGCAGCGTTTTTGATCATTATATGCAGCATTGAAAGCGTTCTCACCACACCCCTCCTCTGGTTAAGCCATTCCAGGGTATCTTGTTGCCGTTTTAATTCTCATTTCCTGGTGCACAGGAGAGGCTGAACAGCTTTTATTAGACGTGGGCCTGCTTCCCAGAGCTACTCTGGCTCCGGCCAACAACCAGATTCCCATAATGGAGGCATCTAGATATTTTTTTCTTAAGGAGGGGAGAAGTGGGAGAGATGGTTTATTAAAAATATAAGAAAATGGTGTAATGGGGATGGGAAAGGAAGAACTAGAAAAAGAGGTCCCAGACCTCATGCCCACTCTTTTCCCTGCGGCCAAGCAAATCGTTTTATAAGGGGCTCAAGTCCCTCCTGGCTTCGCCTCCCTCCCCAGGACCAGATGCCTGTCTCTGAGGTCTGACGCTTTATCTCCCAGGATTTATTGTAGCCAAGACCTGCTTCTCCAGTCAACTTCCCAGAGACTCAAACCCAAAGGACAGAAGAGCCTTCGCTCTGCTCTCTGGTCTTCTCACACCTGGAGCAGCATCTGAGAACAAAGAATAGAACATGATGGGGACCCCAGCTTCTTCCTCGTGAGACACTAGTACATCAGGGTTATGTGTGATAAACATCAAAGCGATGTCAGTGTCATTTGTTCTGGCGCTGCCACCACTGGTCCTCCTGTCTCCCCAGCCCTCTTCACTCCTCCTTCCGCCAGCCTGGCTGCCGCGGGCTCCTGAGCCTCTCAGTTCCTGATGTGGGGATGAGATTAGGTCAGGGGAGGCTGCAACCAGGAGTAGAAGTGGGGTGAAGGGGGGGTTCCTAGCAAGGAAGAGAAGATGTCGAAGTGGAAGGAAAGGTGGGCCAGGGCCAGATTACAGAAGGCCATGAATGCCTTGCTAGAAAATGTCACTTTCTGCCAGACTCAGTCAGGACAATCAGCAGTTCTCAAGCATAGGTGTGACCCAGGCAGCTCTCACTGGCCATCAACATTTTCCTGGTGTCAACATCATCCCCGAAACTGCTGTTAAAAGCAGCTCACATTGTGCTAACTCCTCCTTTTTGCTGTTTACACCTCTCAGAGGTGCGCGGAGTTCCTGCGCGTCACTCTCAGATTCGTCACCCTCAGAAGACAGCTCAGACGTGTTGGGCTGCTTTAATCTTTCCCTATAAATCAATCCTCTCTCCCTTAATCATTTGGCTTGCTCTTCTCTGAACTTGCTCCAATTTGTCTACATCTTGCTGGGACCAACTTGTCTAAAAGTGAACACACTGTTCAAATGCAGTGAGCTCTCCTACGCAGACTCTCTCTGCCGCCCAGAGAAGTCTGGGCAGGGCTCTGGCGGTGAGCAGAGCTGAAAATGGCCTGTCTCCAGTTTCCAAAGGGGCCATTTCTTTCTGTTCCCGAGCAGACCGTTCGTTATTTTTAGCGTCTGATTGTCAGGCGGCGGCATTCAAAAGTGTGCGGTCACATTACGTATTCCAGAAAGTCACATTGCTGGTGATGTACGACTGCATGGATAGATGAGTAATTGCTCCCTGCCATGTCCACTCTGCAGAGCTGTGTCCTCCCAAGTTGTGAAAGGCAGGGCGAGAGAGCCCCTACCTGCCCAGCTGCCTTACCTGTCTGCTCCCTCCTGGATCCATCCACCTGCAGCCTTTTGTACCAGCGCCCTCTGCTGGCCAGATGCCCCGCATGATGGCAGCTCTGGGAACAAAAGGGACCTCACCTCACTAGATAGCCCCTGGCTCCAGGCGAATGAGAGATTATCATTCCCATTTTAAAGACCAGATAACTGAGCCCCAGAGAAGTGAATATGTGGCTCACAGGGGTCATGGATGGAAAAGAATAGCAGTAATATGAACAACACCCCAAATGGACATTGGCAGAGCACCTTAGATTTCCCAGGGCCTGGGACTGCAAATCTGAATGGCAGACAGGAGACAGTGTCCGCAGAGAGCTGGCGTAATGCAATATAGGGAGTGGTGGGGACCATGCCCCCCACCCCCCGCTCAGTCCAGAGGACCGGCAGGGGCACAGCTCCACCGGCCAACAACATGGGGCCGGTGATGTCAGAACTTATGTTTTCAGGAGAAAGACCACATCTTCACTTACACGTGAAATTTTTCTGATTTTAAACAAAATACGTTTAAGGGCTATACATTGGGCCCACCTCCCCCAGCCTGGAACCCTTGGTTTCCACAAAGCTCTCCTATTTACTATCTCATGCAAGCTTCGCAGAGTCCTGAGATGTCGCGGCTGGCTTTAACCTCACTTTGCAGGCAAGCAGCTGAGGCTGAGAGAAGTTTGCAGGTCTAGTGAATGTTGGAGAGAGACTCAGACTCCAAATTACAGGTTCTCTCCTCCAAACAGCACAGCCTTGTGTTTTACTTTAGGAGAAACCTCTCCTCTTTAAGAGTAAGAAAGCGGAGGCCCAGGGGAGGGCCGTGCTGCCGGCAGACGGTGTCAGCCTGGCTCTTTCAAGGCAAGGTATTGTCTTTTATTCTGCACTAAGTTTGTTTTCTAGAGACTGCATCTATAAGCTGAAGGCCTCTGACTTGTGATTAGAACATGTGCTTTGAGTAGCTTTCAAGTAACAGAAACGAGTGTGCGTGTGCGCTCGCGTGCTCCAACCTCCATACCGTCCCAGCTGGCACCTTTTATGACTCAGCTCGAGAGATGGGGAACATTGAGATGCATGAAGCAAGATCAAACTTTAGAATAATTGACAAAATGCATCTGAATTTGACCTGCAGACTAATTTTGTTTTGCCCCAACAAAATACTATATGATAGTAACAATAGATTTGATAATAATAATTTATAATAAACACTGTTGCCAAAATTGAACAAGTCAGGAGATTCTACAGAAAAATCCAAATACCCATTTCTTTTGCCAAGTCCAAAAGCCTGTCACATTGGTTCTTCATTGGTACCTGGCAAGATGAGCTGGAGTTGGGCTGTGGCCACCCCTTCCCAGGGGCAGGCACACACAGTTCTTCCCAGTCCCCACCTATTTCTGTTGTCTCCCTGAGGCCAGATATCAGTAGCTATTTATCACTGGGGTTTTGTCATTCTTTTCATAAAAGAAAATGAGATGTCTCCTGTAGCGATGTTTCTTACACGGGAGAAAACAGACTGAGAGAGTTAGCAAGAAAAAAATGGGGGAGAGTACCTTTCCCTATCGAGGTGAAGAATGCTCTGTGTATTAAATGATGTGGGATTGCTTTCTGCGCCCCTGTCCAGCATCTGGGTTTGCCACCCTGTCTTGGAGACTGCCTGCTACAGTCTAATGTGGGTTAGTCTAGTAGCGTGGCTACCTGCTAGAGACTTCCGTATGACGGATCAGGTGATTCAAAACAAGACCGGCCACAGTGAGGGCAACAGCCTGCCGGGCCTCCAGCCTCGTGGCGGGTGGCCATCTTCAGCAGGGAAACAGTTCCGGTAAAAGAAGCTCTTCTTTGTCCCTCCCTCTGAGGCCTTTTCTCGGCATTTTCATAGAACGCCAGTTTCTCGTTTCTCCATTGGCCCCAGACTCCCAGGTAAACACAGAGTCTATTGGAAATGCTATGAATTCCCCCATAAAATCCGGTGTCCTCATGCATCCATTTCTGTGTCCCTCCCTCTGGCTTTTTTAAACACAAGAACAATCTTGAGCAGTTGAGCCACTAACGAGAAATAAAATTTGTGAAGCTTGACGTCCCTAAAAAGAAAGCAAGTGTTGCCGTTGCTGTGTCCTCCTTGCAGAGTTACAAAGGGCCGGACCTGGAACGCTCAGCCCCGTCTCTGCTTCACGGTTGTGTTGGATTTGTAACCAAGCCACCGTCAGCAGTAGAATTCCCTACTGCATTGATCAGATCGTCATCACTCGTCCTTGAATTGACAAAGTTTGGGGCGATGTTATGGGCTGGCAATTTGTGACTGTTGCTTTACATTAGAGGGGCCAGAACCTAGCAACTGAGCTCTAAAGGAGACCTTATAAACTGTCTGGTCCTTTATCGGGACAGGTCACTGATGTGGGTGAAGCAAGCCTCATGAAGACCTCCTAGCGATCAAAGAAGGGACCTACCCTCACCCCAGCCAGTAATATACATGGAGGAATGTAGGTCCAGTGTTAGCAGATTTTCAGTTTGTTTCCAAAAAAGGTCAAAAAATCTGATTTCTGATTTCGCTAGGTCAATAACTAATTCATACGTTGTTTTTAAATATGCTGGACCGAATTAAATATGCATGCAGACTAGATTGGGCCCAACGATGCTAGATAGATACCTTGGATCTGGTTCTAACTCTTGAATTCTGAACTAGGAGACTGAGGGTCCATTAAGTCATACTCAAAGGACAGCTAAGGAAAGGGAGCTGGCATTCATAGCCACGCTGATTAGGAAGTCTTAGCGCAGCTGGTCTGAGAGAGAAAGCAAGAAAACCATTTCCCTCTGAAATGAAGAACAATGGGGTCTCTCACCTTTTGCCCACCATGATGATTCCTTCTCAGCAGAGTAATAATCCGTCAGTCAGAATAACCCAACTTAGCTCGTTTTCCATGAAGAAACAAATTTTAAACTCTTTACTTTTTTTTTTTTTTTTAGAGGAAAGTCTTTTGCAATGATACCAGGAGCAAATAACCAGTAGGGGTCAGTAAATATTTTTAAAATAATCAAAATGGGGAATGAGTTAAGTACCCACACCTACACACCTTCACATGCTTGAAGGTGGTGGTCTCAGAGTTTGAGCACTGTCTTTGGAGGAGTTACTCCCACATCTGTTGAAAGCTCTGTGCTGATGGAAAAAAAATGCCTCTAGCAGATTACTGTTTAGGAGTTTTGTTTTGTTTCATTTTGTTTTCTCCTGTGTCAGGGCTCAGCAAACTATAGTGCATGGACCAACCTCTTTCCATCAATAAAGTTTTATTGGGACGCAGACCCGCCTGTTCATTCACATATGATGATCTAGGGCTGCTTTCATGCAGAAAACATTATGACCCATAAAGTCTGAAGTGTTTACTAGCTGGTCCTTTACAGAAGAAATTTGCTGACCACTGCCAGATACCGTGGATCTACAATGCACTCCCTGACACACTGCAGGGCACACTTAATGTTTGGGAATGAAAGAGTGAGAAAATGATACTGGGTACTGGGAATCAAAAGCTCCAGTGACGAATGAGGAAATATTAAATACAGCCCAGGAGAAAGCTGTTGTAAACTGGAGTGCCTGGAGTGCCTTTTCCGCATCTGCTCAGCCTTAGATTATCACCCAATGGGAAAGCAGGTCCAGTATTGCCAAATCCTCGGACTTTCCAGGAACGTCCATAAGTCTGAATTTCACATGAAATCTCCACTTTCTTAAATGTTGGCAACTACATTTAAAAAATAAGTAGACACTTTGTAGGTAACCACAGGGGGCCACCTGTTAGTGACATCTATCATGGACATCGAGAGATGATCCTATCATCCTTGTTTCTGACCAGCCCACAGAAAAATAAATCGATGGGAAACAGAGATTTTGTGACAAAGTAGCAATTAGAAGGACTCTGATGACCAAGAGCTCATTACCAGGTCTGTTTTAAATGCCAGCACCGTTTGTGTTTGCCTTCAGACACCACCAAACACCTAAATCACCACAGTAAACACGGATAAAAAGAGACAGAAAGGTTAAAAGTGTACTCATAATCCCTTGTTTTTCTTCCCCCTCCTAAACGTGTTTGAGAGCAATATTGTTTCGTAAAAACAATATGACCCTATTTCTAAAGCAATATTCATGCTAAGCTAGTCAGCTGTTAAATATACCCAGCAGTTTGCATTATGATGAAGCTAAGCCAGAATTTCAATTATTTTCTGGACACATTTAAAATTATAATACTTTACTGGGTTAGTGTTATAGTTCATCCAAATTACTCACAAACTATCATATCAATCTCTTGCAACGGCTAGCGCCTTACAGACCCGTGAAGTTAGGCGAAATAAGAGACCGGCCAGGGTAACGACCTTCATGCTGATGTCGGGTTTCAGTGGGTACACGCCGCCGAGTGTGGATGGCTAATGGTCAAAAGCTAGTTTTTGCTGCCCATGATATTTAGGCTAAAAGAAATAAGACGGGAATACAGACCACTCCTTTTCCTATTTCCAGGAAAATACCTAGTTTGGTGCTAACATCGCCAGCAGTCCACTCCACCCCACCCCACCCCCCTGCAAATTTTACCTCTTCTGCCACATGAATTTTTGGAGGCCTATCCCCAAGTACCCAGAGTTGTCACTGCTGTTCTCTCCCTTCTCCCTGACACGGCTGCCAGCCACCTCAGGAACCTCAGCATTCACGCTTCTCCCCAGACACAGCTTCCGGTGGTGCACCTTGCCCTGGACCAGCGGTGCCAGCCGGATTCACCAAGCACAGGTCCTGTTAATCAGCAAAGATGTGTGACTGTTACCACCAGGAGTTACTGGACACACGCATCTTCCTGAAGAAGGGATGCTGGCCTGAGCCCCTCGTAATCAGCAGAACCTTGTTGTGATCTTCAGGAAGTCCACAATACTACGTGCTCTGTGTCTGAGTTAATTTATAACTGGGCATCCAAAGGCTCTGTCCTTTGGTCCTGTGTTCAGGGACACGGTGTCATTTAAAAAGCAAGAACCTTGGGAGCACATTCTCTTGGGCTCGCTCTGAATGCTAACTGGTGAGGCAGGGAGGTTCTCCAAAAGCCCAGAGTCAGCCAGGGTGTCTGGAGAGCTAATCCAAGCCAGAGCTGCACACAAACTTGTAGGAAAAAGTCAGATCCTAATAAATAAATCCATTAGAAGACTATTTTGAAAGATATCTTACTTTTTCATGCTGTCATTGCGTTGACAAAATGAAGCATAGGAAAACAAAAAATTACGTATTTCTATTTAATAGTTTACCCTTAATATCTAGAGTTGTGCCATCCAGCAGAGAAGCCACTGGCCACCTGTGGTGATTTAAATGTAAACCTGAGTCAATTAAAACAAAACGAAATGACAAATTTGTTTCTTTGTTGAAACAAGCCACATTTTAAGTGCCCAGTAGCTACATGAGGCTAGTGGCTGAATCTCTTAAAGACCAGGAAAGGGGACTTGCACCAGGCACACAGTAGGTGCTCAGTAAAATAGGTGTTCAATGACTAAGGTCAAGGGTCAAGATCATTGCCAAGATCATGACTACTGTATTGATGAGGAAGTGTTATTGAACAGCACTGATCTAGAGATTTTTGTTATTCCAAAGCCGCCTTATGGCTGCATTAGCTGTCTGACTATTTGATGACCAGGTGTTTTACAGCTAAAGGAAGGGCTTCCTAGAGTATGATATGGGTACCTCGCTGGTGGCACTCGAGAAAACTTTCACATCAAAGAGCTTTTTTTTTTTTTTTACTTCTAAAAGTTATATAGTTATTTTAGGGTGAATTAGAAAATAGATGACAAGAATTATGCTGAGTGAAAAAATTCAGTCGCGAAAGCTTAATACTCAAAAGCGTACCTACTCCATTTAGATAACATTCCTTTAATGACAAAAGTATAGAGATGAGAAGCAGATTAGGAGTTGATGGGGTGGGGGGTGGTTGTCACTATAAAAGGGCGACACACGACATCCTGGGGATGGAAATCTCTCCCTTGATTGTAGTGGAGGGCCCAGGAATCTATACATGCGATAAAACTGCACACACTGGAGCGTAGGTAAAGCTGGTGAAATCTGAATAGGTCAGTGAATTGTATCAACATCAGTTTCCTGGCATTGCACTTTACTTATGCATAATGTTACCACTGGGGACACTGGGTAGAGTACGTGGGATCTCTCTGTATTATTCCTTACAATTACATATGAATCTTCAATTATCTCAGAAAAAGTTAAATATATACATACATATATGTATATATATACATATATATATATATATATATATATTACCAGTACATCAAAATCCAAACTATTTAAATATGATTTCCTAGAATGAAGCTAAAGGAACAAACACAGTGACAATTTAAAGGAAAAAATGGCAAAGATTAGTAAAGAGGATGTGAATGTGAAAACAAATTACGAGCGTGGTACATGAGAGACTGAAGTTTGGAAGACTGAAGTTTGCTGATACTGTGATTAAGAAAACAGGCTCTGGAATGAGACAAAGCTGGGTTCAAATCTCACTGACTAGCTGTGTGACCTTGGGCAAGTTGCTTAACTTCTCTGAGACGCAGTTTCCTCTACAAAATGGGTTAATAACAGTACTGTTCTCATGATGTTGTTTTGAAACTGCGATGTGAAATACATGTAAAATGCTGGTGCATTCTCCCATTCACACTAAGAACTTGATAAATGGCTCTTATCACTGCATATGTGGATAAGAATTGGTGACAGTTAATTATTCATGAGGCTGCTTAAGTCAGGGCTGGCAGACTTTTTGTGTAAAGGGCCAGAGAGTAAATATTTTTGCCTTTGCAATCCTTGTGGCTTCTGTCGCACCTACTCAGCTCTGGCATTGTAGCACAAAAGCAGCTCTAAGTAAGCGGACAGGTGTGACTATGTTGCAGTATAATTTTATCTACGAAGACAGGCGGCAGGTCAGACTTGGCCTGTGGGCCATAGAAATCACCTTCTTCTGTTGAACTTTGAGAGGAGTGAGAGGCTAGAGCAGGCAGGCTCACTCTTGCCCCCCTTCTCTCTTTCCTCACTCCCCACCTCACACGCTCAGGGACCATTCCATTACCTTACCGCGCCAACCTGAGGTCAAGTCAAAACAGGCTTGTTAATTGTCCTGCAGCGTGTACTTCTATTGATGGGAGCCCATCACAGGTCCCCTGGGTCTTGTACGTAGTAGGCTCTCAATAAATATTGAGTGATTGATTGATTGACCCATTAACAAAGAGAGCTGAGTCCTGACAAAAGTTAACGGGGATGGGAAGGCCAGCCCCCAGGTGCCCTTGGTGCACCGGGAAGGCTAATACCCGCACAGCCCTCCCATTGATTTCACACCGGAGGGACTGCAAGGCATTTTATTAGAGATTATGTCATTTAATCATTCAAATCTTCACAACACTGCTAAGGCAACTATGTGTAGCTGTGTTTTATAGCTAAGGAGACTGAAACTCAGAGACAGCAAGTTGTTTTCCTGAAATTGTATGGCTTATTACTCAGCAGAAGGAAGGCTTCAGCCCACTCGTCCCAGTCCCAAGCTCACCTCTTCCTGTGACGTAACGACTGCTGCTGAAGAGATTTTTAACAAATGGAAAAGTGGCCTGGTTGCCACTCCACTAATAGGGCAGTGCAAACTCTAAATTATAAAAGAGGAGGGAGGAATAGATTTAAATTCACTCAGCTTTATGTTTTGGGGGATGTAAATGAAAAAGTCCTTTGCAGCAGTATTTAGGATATAATTCCATTTGTATCAAAGTACATATAATACTTTATAATTATAATATATAATAAAGAATATATGTGACACATAGAATCAGTACACATATACAGTTAAGTATACATGTACCCACACACACACACACATCATCTTGAAAAGGGTGCCAAGCAGGAGTTTGAAATAGACGGCTCACCAGCTAGGTTTAACCCCCCAACTGACTGGTCGATGTGCAAAGTGTTAATAAATCTGAATGTGTTGCCTTCAGACAAGGCAAATGCTCTCAATCTACTACAATTCTCATCACTCCGAAATGGCTTTCCAATTCCACCCGTCTAAGATTCAAACAACCCGCGTGTTTTTCCTCAAGCTGGGACTGACGCTACCAGAGATACCCGAGGGATGGGCAGGTGGGGTGCACCTTCTCTCTCCCCCAGATACGGCCGAGCCAGGCTGGAGAAGGTGGCCCGCAGGCAGACCCAGCTGGGCCCACCTGGATCCTGCTCCGTCCCGTCCCGCCTCCGCTCGGCCCTGTGGGGCTCCGACCCCTCTCCACGGCAGAGGGCCTGCCTCCCACTCGACTGTGGGTCTTGAGACTTCCCAGATGGCCTCTCCAGCTCAGTTTTCTCTGGCTCTCCCCACAGCGGCCGTTTCTCCTAACTTGCTGGCTCACGAGAACAAAATACATTTCTTCCGATGAGCTGACATCCCCACTGCTTCTGCAAGCTCCTCTCTCTCTCCCTCTCTCTCTGTCTCCTTTGACTTCATTTTCACTTGATCTGCAATAGTTCCCCTTCTCCCTCTGCCTTACACCTCCTCCCTTGAAAGCAAACAAAACACACAAAGTGCCCTGCCCAAGCCCCCCCTTTGTCAGCTAGCCGCCTGCTCCACATAACAGTAGCTGCTTTTGTATGTACGCATATGCGTGTACATGCGTGTAAGTCTGAGTGTATGTGTATGTGTACACATAAGTGTGTGTGCATGGATTACATATACATATACAAAAATCCTTCCTTTGATTAGAAGAGTCTGTGGTCAGTAACCGTGTCAAATCCTCACTGCCTTTCCCAGAGGACTTAGCGTTGTAAGTTTCACTTAGAAGCTCTCTAATGCACGTGTGTGAAACCAGTGAACGGTTGAGAAGTTAAGACACCATATTAACAAGGCCACTGTTACTATTTTAATAAAGCTTGCGCGTTCGAATGGCTTAGTTAGAACAGAGTTTCTCAGCCTCAGCAATACAGCCATTTGGCGCCGGATGATTCTTTCTTGTGGGCAGTTCTGTGCATTGTAGGATGTTCAGCAGTATCCTAGGTGCATCCCACCAGACGCCAGTAGCATCCCCACCATTCCCACCCCATCCAGTGGGAGAGTAAATGTGCCCCCCCAGATATCACCAAATGTCCCCTGGGAGGCAAAACCGCCCTGTGGAGGACCACTGGTCCAGAGATGTTGGAAGCCACGCTTCCTCGTGTGAAATGTGAATGCACAGCAGGGTCATTGTTTAGGGAGTTGGGTCTCCAAGGGTGAGAAAAGGCAGGTGAGGTTTTGTGGTCACAGAAGTAATCGGTTTTGAAAATGCAATTTGCTTTCATATGCAGAATTTTGTACTCCAGCAAAGGACTTTAGGGGAGAAAACGCTGATCTCACACCAGCTTATTGAATAGAATTTTGCAAGCTCCAGGTCTACCTCTGTAAATCTTCCAAAAGAGAAAGCCGATCGCTCAGCATCCGGAGTCTCACCAGATAATAATATATGTATGAGATCCAGGGGAACCCACGCGTTCCTAGGAAACACTTCAAAGTTATTTTTTAGCATCAGAACAAACAAGGGTCAGTGGGTCTCTCTTGCAGCCTCTGTCTATTTATAATTATATTTTATAAAAACATATTTTGTGACGGTGGAAAAGACTTCATCGGCACACAATGGCAAGCGTTCTTCAAAACTGTCTTTAATTATTCATTGGGCTGTGCTATATTTTATGTTTCTTTTCATAAATGTTAATCTTTATTATTGCCTTGCTGGGCGGGGGGAGGGAAACACACAGTAATACCTGTTATTAAATGACCTATCAGAGTGACATGGATAAATGTTGGGAGCGATTTAATTGTTTCCTATCTGCAGTTTTATACAGTTTCTATCAAACTGAAGGGTAATTTTTTTTAGTAGCTGCTTATTTTAAATGTACAAAACCCTTGTGTGTAATTCCATTAGCTGCCCTACAGCATTGCAATCTACAGTTTCCCTGAGGCTGTTGTGAAATATTGATGAATTCCTTGCTTTTGTGGCTTCCTCTGATACACTAAACATTTGTCTGATGTTAGTTGAACTTGAATGGATCTGTTCAGAGCTACATCAGTAGTGACTTCAAAGGGAGTAAGGCTGTTACAGTATTTTTTTCCTCATTTTTCTTTCTTTCTTTCTACCATTTTTTTCTTTTTCTTTTCTTTTCTTTTCTTTTCTTCTTTTTAACAAACTGAAGTTTCAAAGCTTTACCACGATACACTTTATAAAAACAAAGTTGGTATCAAATGGTTCCAGGTACCTAGCAGACTGCTGATCTTTATCGTTCTAAATGGTGTTTCTTTTTTTTTCCTTTTCATTCTGATCAGCTGCTTGTATCACTTTAGATATTTTGATATAAGGCAGACAGTCTCCCCACAACACACACACTCACACTCATGCTCACACTTACAAGGAGAGAAGGGGAGGAGGAGATACAACAATAAACCTGATCTTGGGAAGTTTTAAGCAGAATTCTGTGCCTCTGGAAATCTGTCGCTCAGGAGTCTCCCTCCCAACGTCAATAAAAAGGCACCACAAATGAGAAAATCACCTGTAACTGACTTTCCCCAGCTAAGGCTGTTTGCATTGAACGGCACAAAACTCAGGACTTGAGCTCATATTTACCCCCGTGTTTTCTGGTGAGACTGTGAATTATAACTGCTGAGGTTTATTATTTTTTGAAATGACGAAATGGTCTTTTAGGACCCACCAGCAGTAAAATGATCCCTCAGGCAGGATTTCTCAGCCATGGCACTACCGGCATTTGGGGCCTGGGACTCCTTTGTCGTGGGGGGCCGTCCTGTGTGTGGTGGGAAGTGCAGCAGAGTCTCTGGTTTCTGCCAAACGGCACTGGCAACCCCTCCGCTGCTGTGACAGCAGGCGTGTCTCCAGACATGGCCACGTGTCCCCCGGGGGGGGGGGGCAAAATTGCCCTCCGCTCCTCCTGATGAAGGTCGGTGCTCTGACGACGTGGAAGTTTGCCTCCAGTAGGACGGAAAGGGTGCCGATCGTTCTGTTCCCCCCAGCAGAGCAAGGCGGGGAATCTCACGGGATCGTTCTTCAGGTTGATTTTCTAGAACAGTCTTGACCCAGACTCGGGAGCGCAGGCATCATCTGCACCTTGGCTTTTAGAATCCCCTCTGGGATCAGGTAGTAAGTAGAGCAGCCGCTTTGTGTCTTGAAAGTGAAAACCTTCTGACACCGACTGGCTTGACCCTGGAGTGGGTGGCACTGGTTTCCAAGGCATCGCTTGTCTACGGAGAGCTCAGTAAATCATAATGAATGATCCCGAAGTGGCTTCCATCCCTGTTTCCCCCATGCCCCCTCCCCACCCCAGAGAAACCCCTGACCTAGTGTCTCACCTTCGCTCGGGATCGCTTAGAACAACTTTTCAAACAAAAACTGCACTGACACCACCTGGCCATTGGCTTCCTGCTTAAAATGAGCAAAAAACAGCAATATGCCTTTATGTCCCCAACCAACACTTCGTTGTAACTCATTCAAAGACCAAGGATTTAGCATACACCGAGTTAATAAATTGTGAGATAGTATTTAATTAATTGAAGTTTGACTTCACCTGCAAAGTTCTAATCTCCAAGACGTTAGAACACACAACAGTTTCTTTGCTGCCATGTCTCTTGGGCGCCCAGTCCAGGGCACACAGTAGGTGTTCAACTTTTCAAATTAAATAACTGATTACTTCATTAGGGGATCAGAAGCATCTTCACCCCCATCAACCTACCTCCTCAAAAGCAGCACTCTCTTGTCCACCTTTCAACCTGGAAGAAATGAAGGAAGTGGGACCAACAGAACAGAAACAGAAAGAAAGAACTGAAATTCCAGTCTCTCTTTCTACCTCCTGCCTCTCCCAGGGCCACTCTCGAAGAATTCATTGTTTACTCATTCCACTTTTTCATATGTTTATTTATTGATGATACCTCCCCATTCTATGCTAAAAGTGGACCCAGACAAACCCCACATTCCATGCAACCACTATAATAGAAATAAATCAAGAGTATTAAAATTCAGAGCTGTGATTGGATCATCTCCCCAGAAGGAGATTCCTTAATTGATTATTTGAGAGACAGTGGCTTTCTTTCTCCTCCTTTACCCTCTGCCTTCCCTGAAATGTCCATCCACATGGGCAAAGCAGCCGCCCAGCGGTGGCTGTGTCTGTATGAGGCACAGACCTGAGTGGCCCCATGGTCACAGCTGGAAGGAAGCGCCTGTGTCCTCTGAGGGTGGCACAGAGAACATGAACGCGGTGCCTGGCTGCACGGGGAACCCCGCAGAGTGGAGACGCGGTGCCCTGTCTTCTGCAAACAGGCTGATGGGGGCTGGAGGGGATCGATGTTGGCTAAATGAAAAAGAACAAAATCAATAAAAGAAAAGAAAAAATATTTCCAAATTCCTACAAACAGTCATGGAGATTAAACTTAAATTAACCATAGAGAGTCAACATAAAAAGTGGTTCTAGAAGTCCTTAAAGGCACGTCTCCTTCAAGCCTGAAGAAGCTGGACATTCTGTCTGCTTTGCTTTCTTGAAAGAAGGAGGGTATTTGTCAAAGCAGCAGCAACTTCACTTTGTCTCCATTGTCAGTGTATCTCGAGTTGAAGAAGCTTATTTTCTTGCGAGCGCCTTCAGCCCCAGACATGTCTGCAGTCTATTTATGTTTGGCTAAAACAAACAGAATAAACAGTTGAGAGGGTATCATTCATATCGTGACGGGAGGGAGAATGTAGGGCATTCCTGACATCCTGCATATACAAATCATTGACTGTCTTTCTAACTAGCTGCACTTGTAAATCAATCCATGCACCCCTTCAGGAAGAATCTGCAGTAAAGCGACTTGGCTTCAGCTGGCAGTAGATGAATGGGATTACTGAAGAGCTGTTCTTCCTGGGTTACCTACAAAGTCATCACTAGTATGTTAAGGTGGTCACATGAGAGATGTCCCTGGAAGCCACCAAGCCCAGGCCTTGCAGAGCTTCTCAGCACCGGGGTGGATGTGCAGTGGAGCGTCTGGAGGGGCCAGGAGCAAAGCAGAGGGCAGGATACATGGTAGAAGGGTCACCAATACAGTAGTCGTGAGCTTGGCAATGATCTTGACCCTTGACCTTAGTCATTGAACACCTATTTTACTGAGTACCTACTGTGTGCCTCGTGCAAGTCCCCTTTCCTGGTCTTTAAGAGATCCCCCAGCCCACAGAGGGAAGTGCCCCGTCAGCGGATCGCACCCTTCCTCACCACTGTGACTGTCAGCCTGCGCAGGAAAATGCAGAGAAGTTAACACACTCACTCACTCACTGTGCCCCACCTCTCCGTTAGGGCATGGAATTCTTTACAGTTTGAAAGCTCAGCTAAATGCTCTTGAATATTTTAATCCTGCGTGGTGAATCCCTGGGAATTGGTGCTGAAGGCCAAACAAACAAATAAACAAAAAATTATTGAGCCCATGCTGATACTGAGCAATGGTTCTGACTTTCTCCCCAAAAATCAAAGACAGTGTTGGACCCCTCACTCTGCAGTCATCCTCTGGACCTTCATCTCTAGGAATTCATGCATTTGCGGGTTTTTTTGGATTTTTTTTTAAAGTACTCATCTAACATTTATTGAGCCTACCGTGTTCTGGGCTTTGTGGAAGCAAGGGCACCCACACTGCTAAGACTGGGTTCCAAGCAGCTTACAATCAGGAGGAAAAGACAAATCATAATTGCAACAGGGCTCACATTTCTAGTTGAGGCTCATCAAAAGATTCTACTGTTGAACATTTCTGCAAAAACTTAGATATACAGCAGAGAAATCCAGATTATTAAGTGAAATATTAGTGTTGCTTTAAATACATCTGAATTAGGCAGATAATAATCATCATAATAATAGCACGATTTATTGAGCAGTTTCTATGTGCCAAGCGCTGTGCGGAGAGCTCTTTTGCTTTTTTTTCATCCATTCAGCCATCACTACGCTTAATCTGAGGCCACTCGGCAAACTGCACTTCTCATATGTGTACCGGTAAGAAAGAAAAATGCTTATAATTAAACCATGACCCACCGCTCTCTTCCTATTACTTAGAATTGCTATTTCATACTTACTGAGAGACTCTTCTAGGTTTGATTTTTTTTTAAAAAAAGATCTTTATAATGTGACACTTTTGTGTTTATGCAGAAAGGAAAAGATAAGCAAAATAAATTGGTTGAGGTGTTCCTGAAATAGATTCCAATTGCCCCCGGCAGCCGTTTTAAGATGCCATTGACTGTAAGATGCACCCTCATTTCTGAGATGTTAAAATATAAAAATAAGGTCTTGGAATCCATGAAATGCCGTCTGTAAAGTGTGTGCGAGGCTCTAGGCGCTCTGAAAAAAAATGCTGAGGGTACGGCAACGCACGAGACAGGAAGTCCCAACCCTGGCAAGTCAAACTGGCCGAGTCCAAAATTTAGCAATTATACGTATGATTGTTTGATTACAGGTTTGATGAGAACTGCAAGAGGAAAACCCCATCAGATTGTCTAAGAGGGGGTCTTTGCCTCATCAGGGGGCCAGGAAAGATCCTCCAGGGGTTCTTTATAAGAAAACCAGAGAGTTGAGTAGGAGGCAGGAAAAGAATTCCAGAAGGAGAAAGGTAGCATTTTCTCATTAAAACCTTTCGACAGCCATATCAGGCTGGGGCTGTAATTACCCCCATTTTACAGATGAACAAACTGAGACTTGAAAGATTTGCCTAAGAACGCACAGCTAGTGGCAGAGCTAGGATCTTCCTCGTCTCAAGCACCAAATTGTTCTGCTTGTTCAAATCGGCACACTCAGAAGCTGCTGCTCCAGAGAGAGAGAGAAGGAGGGATGTCTGGTCAGAGAGAGACTCTTGAGTGTAAATGCAGACATCATCAAATAGTTTCAGTGCTAACAAAGAAAGGAGAGTTTACTCACATCACAGACTCCCTGGGTCCTGGAACCAGGGATGGCAGTGTTGCAGGACCAGAAATACGGATGCCAGAAAAGAACATGCTTTGGAGTTTTCTCCCAAGCAATTAGGTTTTTGAACACCTGGCTTAAGGAAGTTTAGGAATCCTCTTCAGCAGCCCAGGGCCTGTGTGATTAGAGGCCCGACCCAGCTAAAAGCATGAGCCCGTGAAGCATTTTTCCAACTAAGGGGCGACTCTAACTTTACAGCAGTCATTTTTGCATTTCTGCTTTTGAATTTACTCCTCAACATAGAACCAGATTATATGTTTAAAAGGCTAGCAGCCTGCTGAGCAAATGTTGGAAGTCTGAGAAGCAAGACTCGTTCTGGGGGGTGGGGGGGTCACTGTGTATCAGAGAACGGAATGTAGATGCAAGCTCACAGCAGCCCAGAAGAGGCTCCGGGGAGCGCGTAGATTTCACTCCCTTTGTAGCGTTAAACACGCACAAGGTCCCGTAAATAACCATTGATTCATTCAGTGACTATTGACTGAGCCCCTACTATGTGCCGCGTGCTGACCGCAGGTGCTGGCACCGCAGCATCCAGCCACCCAAGCCAGGATCCCTGCTCACAGGGGGACTGCGGACTAACACAGAAAGATCACGATAAACAAGCGCAACAGGAAGTCGATGCACAGTGTTAGGTGGCAGGTGCTGTGGAGAAAGGAGCAGCAGAGCAGGATGTAAGAATCAGGGGTCCTGAGAGACTGGGGAGACAGGTTGTCATTTAAATACTGTGATCAGAGTAGCTTTGTTAGGAAATTATTTTTAAGTACAGACTTAAGGAAGGGTGAGGAACAGCCAGTGCAAAGGCCTCCGATGGGAGTGTCTTGGCTTGTTTGAGAGCTAGCCCAGAGGCCGGCATGGCTGGAGCAGAAAACCCAGGGAGAGAGGGATGGGAGAGGAGGGCAGAGACGAAATGGAAGCTAACAGGCACATAAATCTGAGGGCCATGGTGAGAAGGCTGGCTTTCTCTGTGAGTAAGATGAATTTCCCTTGGGGGGTCTGAGCAGGGAAGTGACGTGATCTGATGTATCTTTCATTCTGACTGCTTAGAGTGTTAAGAATTGACTGTAGGTAGCAAGGATTGAGACCATTTTTCACTTTCAGTCCCCTAGGACTGTGCTTCATAACCGACGACCTCATTGCAGAATGCTGAAGTGGAGGATGTGCGGGGCAGGGGTCTGCGGGCTTGGTTCCATATCTGCCTCTGCCAGGTCCTTCCAGAGACCCACTGATCTCTCTCCCGTTAGCCTCAGACCCCTCACCTCCAAGATGGAGGTAAGGATGCCTCCCTCACAGGGTTGTTTCCAAAATGAAACACCTACTGAATACTTCGCCCTGAATGGGGCACACAGTAGACGCTTGAAGAAGTTCCAGGGGAGCTCTTTCTTCATATCCCCCCCAAGCAACAAGAGAGTTCAGAAGCTGCTAATTCCGTAGTCTGGAAGATAGTTAGATTTATCATCTTTATTTTAGGTTGGTTTGCTTGAGTAACTAATTCAGTGCTAAGATTTTTACTGGTGAGGCGCCCAGGGTGTTAGTGACTGAGTTAGTTGAACAGGAAAGGTCTTTAAGGATGAAAGGTACAATAAAGCCTGTTCTGTTACAACTCATATTTCCGTAAGGCAAAGGAGTTCATTCCTGATTGGTAAATCGGTCAATGATGTGACTACAATGAGGACGTCACATCCATTCGCATGTGAGGTTTTCCCAGCACGTTATTGTTTGGCAGTACTGAGTGACGGCGGGCAGACATGAAGTTCGGGAACATGGCGGAGTGCGGGAAGCCACGGGGGTGCAGTCAGCTGACAGGAGCCCCATCGACTCCCTGCCCTTCCTCTTGGCTCAGAGGGTTGGCCATGGAAGTCTTACTGTCACCTCTCCCCCAGTCTTTTAAAATTTCGACCCATCTATGACCCCACCATCTCACAACCACCTTGCACTTCTTTCTGCCCAACTGCCATCGCTTCTTTATTTATAAGGTAAATATGCTTTATCTATTATGAATTTGGCAAGCGTTTTTAACTGGACTGGTTTTTTATTAGGGTTGTTTTTGTCCGGTTATGCTCTGGATACCTACATGTTTAGGTTTGAATGGGCCTCCCCTAGCCTTATTTTTCCTATGACCTCTATCATTTTAATGCAAGCTTTTGCAAAATGCAAGATTGGTCAAGGAACGTACGTTGCTTTAGAGCAGAAACACACACCGGAGCCGTGCACCACAGGATAAAGCAGGGCACGGCTGAAAGCAGGTGCAGACGTAAGCAGGACGTGGGAGGCACAGCCCGAGAGGGCGATGGCTCTGTTCAAAGCCAGAGGCCACCAGCGTCTGGGTCTGTGACCTCAGGAAAGTGGTTTAACCTCTAGAAGCCTAAGCCTTCTCTACGGAACTAATAATATCGCCCTCCACCAGCGACGTGTGAGGCTGAATTAAACCCACCGCGTAAAGCACTTCCTAAGGCAGCTAATACAATAGAAGCAGTTTATAAGCAAACAGAGTTCTAATGAGGTGGATAGAAAAAGTCGTCTTCCCAGCAAAATGAGGTCAGATGGAGGTCTCAAAATCAATGCTTCTAATTGATCTACATAGAACTGTTTTTGTGCATTTGGAGCCCAGCTTAACTCTGAATCACACAGCTGAGTGATGGGTGAACTCCCCAAACCCAAGTAAGAAGAACCTTGCTCTATGGCCTTGACTCTTGGACTGCCTGCATCTGGACGGCTGGCTCAAGCCCCGTTTATTTGTGCAAGAAGATACTGAGCATATGTATACTCGTGTGTGTGTGTGTGTGTGTGTATTTGGGTTCCTTTTCTCTACATACGAAAAAATATAGCCAAGGAAAAGATAATGCTCCCACAGCTGGAAAAGATGAGATCATTTGTAAGTGGCTTGTTAAAGCACACATCATTTTCCTGATCAGCAGTAGCGAGCCTGCATCTTCAGGAGCTGATGCGATTTATCATGGTATTATATATTTAGGGGCTTTTTGAAAATACTGTTATTTACTCAACCGACTGTGTATATAGACTATTTAAAGCAGATTTTTGACCCAGTAGACTGTGCCAGCCCCATCTATCGTCTCAATGAGCATGTGGGGACTCTTAAATATGCAGATTATTGACACAATAGACTATGAGCGCTGGAAACATACTCTAGACGGGTACATTCAAATCATTGGGGGATGATATGTTTCTAAAAAAGCATTTTCAAGGCAGACCCATCCATATACCGAGGCTCCGTGGAAAGGTGTATATCTGGGTGGAGGGGACTCTGGCTTTTGGAGGGAAATTCTTGGTTTCTAGAAATAAGATGCTTTTATTAGCATTGCTTTATGGCCTGCCCATTTGTCTATGAACATTTAAACTACCCTCTCCTGAAAGCCAGGGAATGCCACCAAGCGTCTGAGCTGGTTTAATTCCACGTGCAAAGAAACCACTCTGTCGGAGTTAGCACGAATTCGTTCTTTGATTCAAAGTATGTGTTGAGCACCATCCATTAGACAGTGAGGTCTTTGTCTGCAAGCCACAGATATCTCTGGCTCACTCAAGTCAAAACAAGGAATTTGCTGGAAGAAGTATGACGTAGCTCACTGAAAGGGGAGGAGCCAGTACGCCTCTGAGGATCACAGGGACAAAATCGCAGGGTGCCCTAGCTGGTGCTGTTGTCAAGAGGGATCCACTGCGACCATTTTCCATCCAGGAGAGGAGTCAGAATTCAGATTCCAAGGAGCAAGAGTCTGATTGGCCAAGCAGGGGTCGTGTGTCCATACTAAACAAACAAACAAACAAACACACACGAGATGCCCAAAAGGGAAAGAAAAGAAAGAACAGAGAAAGTTCTCGTGGTTTTGTTTCACCTCTCTACTCTTTAAACAAAGTATCAGAGAGTTAAACACACACATACATGTTATCTGGATTATTCTTGTTGGAAAATAGTCCAGATGCACTGGAGTCTCATTAAATTAGTCTCCCAAAGACCAGAATCTATGTCCTGCTGGCTTCTTCCCAATGTGCCTGGAAGAGAGCAGATTTATTCCACTTTGACTCCATGATGTTATTCTTACATCAGTTCCAAGTTGATCGGATGCCTTAAAAAATAAAATCAGCTACATTACCTACCTTAGTGTGAAGAGGGGAGATGACTTCAATTATTAACTCTTCTAAATTTCAAAAGCAGAGGGGATGATTGGCAAGGGCAGGGCACCCCCCTCAATCCCCACCGTGGGGAATGGAGGCTGCTCCGACAAAGCCTTAAGAACTTTTGACAATAGTCACTTCAAGAACTGTGCTCGGCACTGAGCATGCAGTGACGAATGAGGCAGAGAAGCTCTGGCATTCATGGGGCTTGTGTTCAAACTGGGGAGAAAGATTTCGAATGCAAGGTCTTCCAGTCTTGTCATTGTTGACGTGTGGGCTGGATCATTCTGTGTTGTTGGGGGGCTGTCTTGTGCAGGATGTTCAGCAGCTCCTTGACTTCTACCCGCCAGATGCCTGTAACACCCCCACTTCCCCAGCTGTGACAACCAAAATGTTTCCAAACATTGCAGATGTCCTCAAGGAGCAAACTCACCCCCACGCTGAGTCATCGAGACTGTGCTGATGTCAGCGGGGAGGCGTGGTGGGAGCACACGTGTGTCTATAATTCAGTGTGTGCTTGCGGGCTGGGACCCTCCTTGGGTAAACATTGTCCCTGCTATTCTGTATAAGCAAGATTCTGAAGTGCTGACTGTGTGCAAGATGCTGTGCAAAGTCGTAGAATACAAAGCAGGCAAGGAGAGAGAAGGGCCTTCGTGGAGTCCTTACTGTCTGCCGAAAACCCCCGGTGCTGGACACTCAGACAGAACGCACCGTAGCCTCCGTGCTCTTAAAGAGCTCACCATCTGCGAGGTGAGATCAAGAATCACAGTTTGGCTTCTCCAGCAGTAGAAGTGGGTGAAGTCCCCCAGATCAGAGAGAAAGGGAGACTCTATCTGGGGGTCTTGAGAAAGATCTCAGGGAGGAGATGGCATGGAATGTGGGCTCAGCATTTGAAATGGCCAATGTGTAAGTAACAGGTGCTTGACTAGGAACATCAGTCCCAGATTTTACAGTATTGACCATCTTATCATCGTGGATAATTAATGAACAGAACAGCAAAAGGACATTACCCTATACTTCGTCAAACAAACAAAAAAAGAAATTGTAATACTTCCCCATCATAATTATTAGAGGCTAAAGAATATATACACCAGTATACACGATGTTTATTGTGCAAAATGTTAGCAAACAGAAAGACCAACACATATATTGATTTAAAATGTATCTGATTTATAAAGTAACACCTACACAAAACTACAAAATGTACATAGACTAACAGATGTATCATGAAAGTCTCAGTTGCAAGTAACCCACCCTTAACTATCTTATGTAGTAAAGGGATTATTTGTTCAGGAAATTTCAAAGTGCAAAGATAGTCCAGCTTCAGGTGGAGTTTGATCAAGGCTAGGACTTTACTTTGCTGCAGTCTTCTTGGCTTTGTGCTCTTGTGTATGTTAGCTGAGTCTTCAGGCTGCCTTCCCTCAGGCTAAAGAAATTGATATTAGCAGTTCTTGAGATTTGATACTTATAATAGAAAAAAAGATAGGGGGAGACCCTTACTTTTTTAACCATCAAATCAAACTGAGAATGCCAATCACCTATTAGCTTAGGTTAGGCCTAAATTTTCTAAATAAGCCACTATTTGGAGGTGATGGGCTTAGACAAGTCGGGGCGCACACGTAGACCTGGTGGTGCCAAACCCACCCATACTTGGGGCGTAAACACATTGTCTACTATGGTGTATCCTGGAACACTGAGGACCTTTTCAGCGTTGCCCAAGAATGAGCCAACTTCATTTTTTAATGTTTATAAGTAATAAAGAATTAGCACAACCTGGAAAGGCAACCAGCATCCCCTTTGAAACTCTGTCTTTAGGTATGACGGCTAATTTCCTTCAGTATCTCCTAATAGTCAAAGGTGTCAGAGGCTCCACAGAAGAAGATTCTTTTCTAATAATTCGACCCATGCCTAATCTTCCTCCTTCAGGTCAGAAGCTCTGGTTCTTTTTCTTGTTGTTTCCCTAGGAAAAGAAAAATGACATTTTACACCAGCAAGCAAATTAACTAACCAATTAGCTGAACAATTTTTTTTTTGTTAAGAAAAAAAATGCATATATTTTTAGTATTATTTTTTAGGAGAATTCAGCTTTCATAAAAGTAGTTTGGGAGCTGGCAGGAAACTAATACCAGCAGACTTAAAAAGCAGAGGAAACTACATAAAGCAGAAAAAAACCAAAAAGATCAGAAAGAATGTCAAGGACAAGACAGCTGACGCACCAGGAGCCGTACACCTGTGCTCCCCTTTGGAGAACATGAGATCACCAAACAGTGTTGTCCTCGCCCACCTTCCTCTCCTGGGAAAAGGACCAGCTTGGTACTATCTAGGGGGAGTTGGGGATCGTGCTGACATAGTGATCTCAAGACTTTTTCTATTTACCCATCTCCTTGATAAGCAGGGACAGAGAACAGATGACAAGCCTTGAAAAGACCAGCCCTAACCTTAAATTAAAAGGTCAGAAAACCCCGGAGAATTTTCCATTAGATTATTCAAACTGTCGATTCAAAAAGATCGAAGACCTCTGTATCTCCCAGAATTTGGGCCATTTCCAAGAACTGCTTCGTCCAACTGTCCAGTGTGGGTTTGGCCTCAGATCAGACTTGCTGTTTTATGTGAGTTTCCCCCTGTAAAAGCTAACCTAGTTAATTAAGAACTGAAATAGGTCAGGATTTATTTGACAGAGTTACCGGAGTTATTTAGAAATGCTAATCCCTTTCATCATTAACTTTTTTGTTTGTTTGTTTCTCGTAGTATAAAAATACTCCATCTGATAAGGGGGATTTAAATGAATCCAGAAGGAATTGATTGAGAATAATGCTAAGGGCCTGATGGAGGTTTCTTTTCTTTTTTTCCAGCCAACACTTGAAAGAGTAAATACTAAACATCCTGAGAAACTCAGCTTCAAAATGCGGCTCTTCCTGACCCCATCTTTGTTCTTGTAGCACTAACAAGAGAGGATGTACGTTGAGTGCTTCTTTTTACCAGGCATCCTGAGTTCTTTCCAGTTATCTCAATTCTCACGGTCATCTTTGAGGCAAGCACTATTATTACGTCCAGGTGATAGATGAAGGGATAGAGACCCACAGAGGCCATGAGTTTGCTCCAGATGACGATGTAAGACGTGGCAGCAGTGAGACTTGAAGCCTTGCTCCCGACCGCGTGCTGTCCAGCTCCCTGCTGTGACACATGTGACAGTGGTGTTTGTCCCCCTTTCTTCTCTAGTCCCCCTTTAACCACAGAGTCTTCTCCTCCTGCTTCATTGAAAACTAGAAAGAAGACGGGTATCACCCTTGCTCGTTGCCAACTCCCAATGCTGCAGCTGGCCTTGACTTTGCAACCTTTCTTTGTTGTAGGGGGCCGTCCTGTGCATGGTAGGGTGTTTAGCAGCACCCCTGGCCTCTCCACCCACTAGCTGCCAATAGCACCTCGTCTTCAGTTCTAACAACCAAAGATGTCTCCAGGCGTTGTCCAAGTGCACAAACACGCTCCCAGTTAAGAACCACTGGGTTAGCGTGTGATGGTGGCCCAGTTGGCTCTTGGGGCCACGTGTTCTTCTATGGAAACCAGCTAATAAACTCATTCGTCCTGAAACGCAAAGGCGAGATAAGAGAATAAGTCCTTATATTTTTACAGGGGAGGAGTTCTTGGTTTGCCTCATGCAGAATGAGCAGAAGTCAAACTGCCAGGTTTGAGGCAAAGAGAAGGCATCGTGAAAACGCTGCTTAATTCCTAGGAATGGGAAGGAATGGGAGGGAATTCCAAGCACCGTGGTCCTCACAGTCAGACTGCTCACAGCAATCTTACTGGCGGAGAATCCAACATGAAGAAGAAGGGTTGGATGGTCCAGTACCTGAGCCGTCAGTCGAAGAATTGCAGAACCAGGGCGAGGAAATCCTTGCCTGACTGAGTTACTGTTCAT
The DNA here is from genome assembly GCF_036321535.1 of Camelus dromedarius. Classification (NCBI taxonomy): domain Eukaryota; kingdom Metazoa; phylum Chordata; class Mammalia; order Artiodactyla; family Camelidae; genus Camelus; species Camelus dromedarius. The sequence continues at coordinate 6,541,653 of NC_087453.1, read as the reverse complement.
GAGACATGAAAGGTCTTTCCACTTCGGACTTCGGTGATTCTAGAGATAGCGAAGACTTTTCACCAGAAAAGCAAAGGCCAGATCGCTTTCTGACAGTGCCAATTTAGCTTCTCTGAAGGGACAGTGAGCTTTCTTTTCTCTCTCTTTCTTTCTTAATGGGAAGTGGTCACAGCCATGAACTTAGCAAAAGAAGCAGGTTAAAATGTGTCTGTTCTCGGCTAATGCAGTTAGACGTTTTCGAGAAAAGGCAATGAGCAGTGGTCATTATCCATTATCTGCGTGAAATATTTCAGAGGAAGAAGCAGCATTTGCCAAAAAAAAGAAAAGATGTTTGACTTCAAGCCAGGCAAGAAGGAAACAAGATCACCTTCTAGGTCTGTGGGACGGCTGTGCTAATGATGTTATTTCAAGTAAAATGGGACTATATGTCTGAAAAAACGCAGATGGTGCAACGGCTTCATATACTTTCTGAAGGTCGTTCTGGACAATGATTCACTGTCCCTTTTCTTGGCAAAAAAAAAAAAAAAACCCACAAAAACTCTCCAAACTTTCCAGTCTTGGAAAGAACTGTGTATGTATGAATAGGTTTATATAGCCCTACGTGGGGACAATATATAGAAATTCATGATGTACATTTTTCTGCAAATAGTCGCTACCACTTGAAAACTCAAAGCCTAAAACTCTTAATTTGATAGGAAAGCCTCAGTCCTATCGTGCTGTTTCCTTGTCCCCGCTCCCTTTCACTTCGTTTTATCCCCTGCTCCTGATTTATGGCCCTCTTGGCGTGAGGATAATCTAAGGATAATGATTTCTAAGCCGAAACTACCAGAAATCTTATGAAGTGGCCCCCTTCTCACCCTTCTCCATGAATATTTTCTCACTCTGCTTTTTTAAATTGTCACCAGGACATTTCCCAATAATAACACATGCCAGACAGAAATTCTAGGCAGCTGCACGTGAAGCATTTTTCTCTAGGAGACCTTCTGCTTTGAGCACTCGTCATCGCTCTCATTGCAAAGCCTGAGGCCTCCAACAAAGACCTTTTCCCTCGGATGGTGGGTTGCTTTATTTCTTGAAGGCTGCAGACATTACCATTACGGGTAATGACCTAATAACGTGCCATTTGATGTTTGCACATCGCTTTCCCGGAAGTTCCCAGCACACATACCACTGGCTCCTTGTATGAATGATTTAATAGTAAGTAACAAACCCCGAATGGGAGGAAGCTCTTTTCTTAAGCACGACACATACAAAGCTGGTTCCTATCTAATGCAAATATCATCTAAAAGCTGTTGGCTCGGAACAGGATTTAGGGATCACCACGAATGCCAAAGTCGACTGATTGCAGCCGTCTGTGGGTTCAGGGTGGCGATCAGGATGTGCTGTGTTTACAAAGTGCCTACTACAGGCCTAGAAAGTAGTCCTACGGCCTTGGGGTTTTACATATTTTATCACATTCGATACTCCAACTGTCCTAGGAAGTAAATAGTATTATATATCTTATTTTATGGATGAGGAAGCTGAACCCCTGAAAGATTCAGTCGCTTTCCTGAGATCACATTTAAACAGTAGCTGATGGATCTGAACTGATCCCACGGCCAGCAGATAATCCTATCTCTTCAGTAGCTGATCTGTCTTTGAATCAGTGACTTTTATTTTTCTCTTGTTGGTTGTCTCCCAGTATAACTGGAAGCAATTGTCTAAGCCACAGGTGTTTCATCTTTTGGTCCCTGGAGAGGAGGGAGGCTGGAACGCTCCATGTATTTTCCTCCTAAAGACAGTCCCCACATTCATATAGAAATGTAGGGTTTCTAAATCTCTTGCTCTTGAAGAACAGTTTTGCAGTTTACAGCTTTCTTGAGCCTATGAACCCGCCCAGGGATCTTGTTAAAATGTCCTTATTCCATAGGCCTGGGGTGGGACTGAGAGTCTGCCTTTCTAACAAGTTCCCGAGTGATGCTACTGCTGGTCCAAGGACCACCCTTTGAGTAGCGAGGGTTCATGATACCCTTTCTTCCACTTCCTCCTTTGCCCTGAGAGAAGCCTGTGAGGGAGGCAGGCTGGGGTGGTCACTCCTGTTAAGGAGTGACAGGTGAGAGTCAAGATCAAAGAAACAGACTGAGAAAGCTCCAGAAGAGCATGCCAGGTCTTCAAAGTCTTTACCTCCCCAATTCCCTTGGTGTAGAGCTTGCCAATGGATGGATCCCAGGCAGGTTTGGTTTCTTCTACGTGGTTTGACCAAACAAAATATCTTGCAGCCCTAGACCCCGTGGTTGTCCCCCGAGTAGCAGCTGTGTTCTTTCAGTGCGGCACGGACCTTCCAGGCACCCGCAGCACCTCGTGTCTGTCTAGCTGAGCACCAGCGCTTCCTACCTGGGCAACCCAGGATTGCTTTTCCCCCATCTGGCCTCTTTGCCCATTCAGGTTACCTGCCTTCCTCTAGTCAAGCATGGCCTCGTCATGACCTTTCTCCTCCCCAACCCCGGTGTCCAGCATCCCTCCGTCGTTCAGCTCTCTTCTCTCCTTGGCCTTTGGAGAACCACTGTGATGCAAGTCTCAGTGAAACTCTATGTGTGGAAGCCCGTTGCATGTGCTAGCTGCAGAGTATTTCTTGATTAAATGAGTAAACAGATGAACCACACAAGGATGCCAGAGTATCCACTTTCCCTGATTTAAACTAGCTCAGGCCTTGTTTATAGATGACTAAGGCGTGGAGAGTGTCTCAGAGCGTGATTAGGACACAGCTTTATAGTCCAAAGAGCTGCGATGATGGCCCCAGAAAAGTGCCTGCAACAAGAGTACATTAAGTAAATGGAGTTTTTCCCCACGCAGACCCCACCTGACATGTCTGCATCGTACATGTAAAACACTCCAATTCACCGAACGTCTGCAGAAAACAATAAAGGAGGCGTTGTTGCTTTGATGACCTTCAGAAAGCTCTCCATCCATCTCCACTGAGCACTTACGGGCCCAGGAGAAGCCGCCCATCATTACCCCCACTCTGCACCCTCAACATCCCTTTAAACAAAGAATCTTATTTGTTTGGGTCTGATGTTCAGATAGAGGAAGGAGCAAGCCCTTCCCTCCCGATCTGTGTGTACAAGTCACACTTGTGTTAATGAGTTCTGTGTGGTGGCAGGAATAAAAATCTGTACGCCACGAATGGAAAACGTCTCTGTTCAGAAATGTGCCTGAGCTCAGAGGACCCCTCCAGACGGCGGGGAGGCTGAGCCTTGGCTCGTGGTACGTGGAGTCTCTGTAGGGTCAGGTCTGCGCTCAGGAACGGTGTCAGGCATCCCCGCAGCCCGCTAGCCTCCCACCTCCTGGAGCACAAGGCAGACAGATCCCCTCCGCGCGGCCCCACGAGGCCCCCACTCTGGGCCCAGTCACCGTTGAAAAGTAGCGCAGCCTCCTTGAGCACTAAACCCTCCGTCTCTTTCCTCAGCCTGCCAACAAGAGTGCCAATTAGTGCCAATAACCATATGCACAGTAACAGACTTCTAGACCACAGTCACCAAAACGCGAGGGACTCGTGACAGGCAGGCCTTCCCCCGCGTCAGCGTTCCACGTACCTGCCGGGTTCCCGGCGACGAGCTCGTGCAGTCTCCTCATTTACGTCTCCCTGCACGCTGTGGGACCTTCGTGTGATTTTAAACTGTCACTTAGGGGGGTGGACTGGCGAAAATGACCCTGTCACCACAGGCTCTGTTTTTAAATGAGGTCGTGGTTGAATTCTGGTGCAGTTTTTGAAAATCAGCCTCCTTGAGTTTCATATTCTTCTCGGGCTGTAACTCACCTGTTCTGCCGCTTTAAAAGCCATTGCTGTTTTCCCCTTAAACACTCTGTTGTGGATTTTCAAGGCAACTCCAAAAATGGATGCCTAGCAAAAATCTGATATCTGACAGCATGCCACCCATGAATTATTTTGTGCGATTTCATTTCAATCATTCTGACTAGAGGTTTTTGGAACAATTGAGGTGGTAATTTTTGTTTGTTTGTTTCCCTTTTGTTTAACCTTTGATATTAGAGGACATTTCTAAAGTTTAAGGATTTATTCCAGAATTTTACCTGTGTACTAATAGGGTAAAAGCTTACAGCATAGGTAGCATGTCTTTCTAATGACATTTCTCCTTTTTAAAATTAAGAATTTGGGAGTAGACCACCCTAATATTTATGTAACATATATCGTGGAACACCTAATGAGCTTTATCCAACACAGAATTTAATCCATATTGTCAAAGTTCCCATGTGTGAATCTTTTTTGAATCAAAATCTGCTCACTTGAAGAGTGTATTTTCTGATGCTTTGCAGTCTTGGTGCTTATTTGCCGTCTTCATACTTAAAAAGCTTAAGTCCACAGCTCAGAGATTTCTGGTAACAAAAAGTCGGTGGCTGGGTTGCTCTAAAAAGATGATGTATAGCGATGTTCTGGTTTTATCATCGAGAAAAATTGATCATGATGGTGGTGATTCACATCTCACCTCGACAGAGGGCGGGATGAGGAGGTAACACGTGCTAACTGCACTGCTGAGAAGTGGAGACAAAGCTTGCAACTGGAATCATCCCCTTTCCCTGGACGATGTATTCATTCATTCACTTGGATACCTTGTGGACATCTTTCCGTGCCCGGCTATGATCTGAGTGCTGGGAGAAGCAAGGTCTCTGTCTTCAAGGGGACAGATATATTCTCTTCATAGTTAGCGGGAGGACACAATCAATCAATAAACAAACAAGATGATTTCAGACTACGGTACGCCGCCACAGGCACATCAGTCAGCAGACTGATGTGACGTAGAGTTACACAGAGAAGGGCCTCTCCGAGAAGGGGCCACCTGAGCTAAAACCTGAAGCATGGAAAGGGACCAACTATGTGACAGTCCAGAGGAAGAACTTTCCAAGCAGAGAACTCTGCAATGGCAAAGAACCACAGGCAAGGGGAGGACTGGCAGGTGCAAGAGGGAGCAAGCAGGTTGCTGTGCTGCGGGCACGGGGAGCAGGACGAGGGTACTGAGGACAAAGCAAAAAGGCAGAGGCCAAACCCTGCAGGCTCTTATAGACCATGCAAAGGGTTTGAATTTTATTATTGTAAGTGCAGCAGAAAGATATCGCAGGAGTTAAAGCAGCAGTGCCGCCAGCTAATACCTTTAATACCGAGCGGTTAGTTCTCTAGAAAGCAGGCTGGAGGCAGGAGAAGCAGGAAGCCCGCTGAGCCACCCTGCTGGTCAGTAACGGCCACACAGAGCAGCGACCTGGGGCAGAAGAGAGATGGGCTCTTGACCACAGAGCCTTTCATCGCAGAACTGAAGAGTATGTGCGTGAACTAGCCGTCCTGGGAGCGGGGAAGCGTCGTGTGGCCAGAGTCAGGGGGTGGTGAGGGGTGAAATCAGACCTTTCGGTCGGAAAAGGGGGACGTTTGCCACCATGAGGTTTCACCTTTAACCTGAAATCAACGAGGACGTGCTGCAGAGGACACTTCTTTCTTACCGTGGCTTGGCGTCCCATGTCCTTTGCTAAATAAGTATTCATAAGAATAAACTTGCCACTCATCCACTTGACCAAGATTTACCTATGATGCAATCTTCTTAAACAAGTCATGGACAGACAGACGGGTACGCCTTACCCACCCCGAGCCCCCATATTCTGACCATCTTCCTTCTCTCTCGCCTCAGCTGCTGGTGGCAAACAAAATCACTTAAGTCAAATGAGCAGTTTTAAATGTATAATATTAAAATTTTTTTTAAACTCGTTGAAACCCTTAGCCATTGTTAAAATACACTCACTCTAATGGATGTGTTGGCTTTTTTTTTTTTTTTTTTTGAGCCTTTTCATTGTATTACCTTATCCGGTGCATGAGAGTTAGTCTGTTCTGCAGAAGAAAACAGACAAAAAGGGTCTCTCAGCACGAGTTACTCTTGTGTAAAGGTTATAGTAAACATGTCAATGCCTAATTAAGCAGAAAATTTTATCTGTATTGTGGGGGAGGCGTTCGCTGTCTTTGACTTTTCTTCTGGGGAATCCATTTAGAAGGACAAAGTAGATTGTGAAGTTGAGCTGGTCCGGAAAGCTCTGCTTCCAAATGTCAGCATCAAAAAAGAACACTTCTTTTCTCCTTGTGTGAAAACGCTGTATTGGCTGGGCAGACTGTGTGGTGTGTGTGTGTGTGTGTTTGTGTGTGCGAATGTGTGCGTTCTCAGTGCCTACACATGCACACATGAATGTGTATTTCATCAACATACACACAACATAACGTGAATTATTCCCCGGTTTCCTACTATGGGTCAGGCCCTGTACTAGGCTCTGAAAATACTGAGATGAATGAAACCTGGCAACACATTAACCAATTAGGATGACTGAAAGCCCCCTCCTTTTTTTTTACCTGCTTTGTGTATAGATGTATAATTCTTTGTTTAAGTAATCATATTGTCCATAGATGTGGTGACTCTATGTCTTAGCCTGGAACAGTCCTGGCTAATATGTACTATCCCAGTGTATGAGTGATAAAGCCCTTTTAATTCTCAGAAGTGACCCTGTTTGATTGGTAAACTTTGCCTGATTCTTTGGAGTATTTTGCTTGGCTCTGTAACAGACCTTCTCCTATGACTATTTTTTGCAAACATGCAAACTAATCCAGGGTAAAGAAGATGCAGTGAGGATGGGGAGGCGATCTAATTCAGTTATTCTAACCGAGGGTTTTCTTGCAAGTAGTGATTACTTATTAACAGTTGTTTGCCTACATTAAGAAGCTTTTGTTTCTTCAAATCAACTTATGGAACCAGGGACCAGCAACATCGGTTTAATGAAAAATTCACTTGTCAACTTGCTAGCAAAGCAAAAATACAACACCAATAACAACAACAAAAATGAACCCAACCACAAAACCAGTGGCGAGGCTGAATTTTTACATTTCATCTTGTTTTATGATATCACACCCTTAAAATTGTGGGCTCCAGTCTCCAGTATTTTGACCATTCTCCCCTCCAAGGTGGTTATCTATTTAGTGACATTTCAGTGAAATCCCACTGCTTAACCTTTAACCTTTGGACCTCTGCCAAGTTTTCCTATTCATTAGGTTGGTAATAAAAAGAGAGCAGAGCCTAGTGGTTAAGACCAGGATTCACTCATCAAACAGACTGGGTTCATGCATGACTCTGCAATGATAACTCTGTGGCCTTGAGAAAATTTCTTAACCTGAGAGCTTCAGTTTCCCTGTCTGTGAAATGAAAATAATAATAGTTCCTACTTCAAGTGGATATTAGATAAAATGAAAGAATGTATTTGAAATTGTTAGCATAGGTCCTAGGAGATAGTAATTGCTTAATAAATATTCTTCATCTTCAGGGTGGTATGTATATGCAATGGAATATTACTCTGCCACAAAAAAGAGTGAAATGATGCCATTTGCAGCAACATGAATGGACCTAGAGATTATCATACTAACTGAAGTAAGTCAGACAGGGAAAGACAAATATTATATCTCACTTATATGTGGAATCTAAAAAATAATACAAATGAACTTATTTACAAAACAGAAACAGACTCACAGACATAGAAAACAAACTGATGGTTTACCAAAAAGGAAAGTGGGGGAGGGATAAATTACCTGTTTGGGATTAACAAATATGTAGCACTATATATAAAACAGATAAACAACAAGAATTTCCTGCATAGCACAGGGGTCTAAATTCAATATCTTATAATAACATATAATGGAAAAGAATCTAAAAAGACTATATGTGTATGTGTGTATATATATATATATATATATATATGAAAAACTGGGTCAATTTGCTGAAACTAACCTGGAACTAACACAGTATTGTAAATCAACTATGGTTCAATTTTAAAAAACTAACTCTGGAAAATAAATAAATAAAAATCCAAATTAAAATTTTCCTCATTTTCAGTCTTGGAGCCCTTGGAGTTCCTGACTGCAGCTGCTTTATTCCTAATAAACTCCCTTCTCTCCTAACTCTTTGCCTGCCTCACAGGCGAGACCTCCAATGCTTGATCACCCCTCCTTCAAACATTGTCCCTGGTGAAAGGAAATAAGAGCATCGCCCTAGGGTTTCTCCCAAGTACCCACCTGCACTGAACGGGGAGACAGGACCTTATAAGGGAAAGACTGCATTGAGGTCATGCAGGCCTTGCAAATCTGAGACTGACTCTCCCTTGCTTTGTCACTTCTCTGGTTGCATTTTATCCACATGGCTTTGGAAAGTCCAGGTGGAAAAAAACGAGCACACGGACATTAATATTCACATTCCTCATCTCCACTGATGGATATTTGCTCATTAATTCCCTTTGCACCCGCTCTCTCCTGCCTTCATTTTCCCTATGCAATTACTGGTCCTAAATCCTTTCAGAGAAGGGAAAGCATGCATCCCCAGTAGCATTTTGCATCTACAAATCAAATGTATAATTGGCATCTCATGACGGGTACCCACAAATCACAGTGCATTTGAAATTACAGGCACAAGATCGAGAGGGCATTTTCAGCCTGGTCTGAAAAGGTCTTCATAAACCTGTTTGAGAATAGCAGGATAGCCCCCAAATCCCCTATTCTAACACCATTTGCTATTACTTTAAAATCATTCTATTTACTGAGCTTACTTAATTTTTCATCTATCAACGGAAGATTTTATTCAATACTCCATAATCGCTCATCCTGCTGTGTGACTGTCTACAAATAAAAACGTTTTAACAAAAAAGACACTGGCTATCCAAAATATAATGACTATGCATCCAAATTACTTCTGAGCACTCAAAAATGATTTATTAAAATGATTGTATGCCAATAGAGCCAAGTGTCTTGGTAAACCTTACCATGAGGATGCCAAGGGTCAATCAAGACTTAGTTTTCTTATGAGCCAACGTCCTTCTCCACAGAGATATATCTTTAATCATATTTGAATTTCAGTCCAGCTTTCCTGAAAGTCATACATGTGAATTTAGCAACTGTCCTGTTACAGAAGTATTGGAGAAATATTCCTCAAATGTGAAAATTATTAACTTGGGATTCTAGGCACTTATAAAGAATTATGACTCCTGCCAGTTTTTTTTTTTTAAAAGGCATTAGATGGCTTGAAAGACATCATTTGGCTTTTTCCTGTATCCATGGCTTGCAGTTCATTAAAGTGTTGATTAAATTATTATTCAGTTTCCTATAGGAAGTGCCTTGCCTAAGTGGGGAAATTGGGGTGGAATATGGAAGCTGCTGTTGTTATTTCATCCCTTCTTCTTCTTCTCTTGCAGGCTACGCCCAGGAGGAACAGCTGAAGGAAGAGGAGGAAATCAAAGAAGAAGAGGAGGAAGAGGAAGACAGTGGTTCAGTAGCTCAGCGTCAGGGCAGCAATGACCCAGGAACAGATGAGGAGCTAGAAACGGTGGAAACGGGTCCTGAGCAGAAAGGCTGCTTCAGCTACCAGAACTCTCCAGGAAGTCATCTGTCCAATCAGGACGCCGAGAACGAGTCCTTGCTGAGTGATGCCAGTGACCAGGTGTCAGACGTCAAGAGTGTGTGCAGTCGAGATGCCCCGGACAAGAAAGCCAGCCTGCACCCCAAGCCCCCAAATGAAGCCCACAGCTGCATGGATAAAATGACCGCTGTCTACGCCAACATCTTGTCTGATTCCTACTGGTCCGGCCTGGGTCTTGGCTTTAAGCTGTCCAACAGCGAGAGGCGGAATTGTGACACCCGAAATGGCAGCAAGACTGATTTCGACTGGCACCAGGACGCTCTGTCCAAAAGCCTTCAGCAGAACTTGCCTTCCAGACCCGTGTCGAAGCCCAGCCTGTTCAGCTCGGTCCAGCTGTACCGGCAGAACAGCAAGATGTGCGGGGCCGTTTTCACCGGGGCCAGCAGGTTCCGGTGCCGGCAGTGCAGTGCCGCCTACGACACCTTGGTCGAGTTGACTGTGCACATGAACGAAACAGGCCACTATCAAGATGACAACCGCAAAAAGGACAAGCTTAGACCCACGAGCTACTCAAAGCCCCGAAAAAGGGCTTTCCAGGACATGGACAAGGAGGACGCTCAAAAGGTTCTGAAATGTATGTTTTGTGGCGACTCCTTTGATTCCCTCCAAGATTTGAGCGTCCACATGATCAAAACAAAACATTACCAAAAAGTGCCTTTGAAGGAGCCAGTACCAACCATTTCCTCGAAAATGGTCACTCCCGCGAAGAAACGCATCTTCGATGTCAACCGGCCCTGTTCCCCCGATTCGACCACAGGGTCGTTTGCCGATTCATTTCCTTCTCAGAAGAGCGCCAACTTACAGCTGTCCGCCAACAATCGCTATGGGTACCAGAACGGCGCCAGCTACACCTGGCAGTTCGAGGCCTGCAAGTCCCAGATCCTGAAGTGCATGGAGTGCGGGAGCTCCCACGACACTTTGCAGCAGCTCACCACCCACATGATGGTCACCGGTCACTTTCTCAAGGTCACCAGCTCTGCCTCCAAGAAAGGGAAGCAGCTGGTGTTGGACCCACTCGCCGTGGAGAAGATGCAGTCATTGTCCGACGCCCCAAGCAGTGATTCCCTGGCTCCCAAGCCGTCAAGTAACTCAGCTTCTGACCGCACGGCCTCCACAACTGAGTTAAAGAAAGAGGGTAAAAAAGAAAAACCGGAGGAGATCATCAAGGATGAGAAGGTCATGAAAAGCGAGGACTATGAAGACCCTCTGCAAAAACCTTTAGACCCTACAATTAAATACCAGTATCTAAGGGAGGAGGATTTGGAAGACGGCTCCAAGGGTGGAGGGGACATTTTGAAGTCACTGGAAAACACTGTTACCACCGCCATCAACAAAGCCCAAAACGGGGCTCCCAGCTGGAGCGCGTACCCCAGTATCCACGCGGCCTACCAGCTGTCCGAGGGCACCAAGCCTTCCCTGCCTCTGGGCTCCCAGGTACTGCAGATTCGACCCAACCTCGCCAACAAGCTAAGGCCAATTGCACCCAAGTGGAAAGTGATGCCACTGGTTTCCGTGCCCACAAACCTGGCCCCATACACTCAAGTTAAGAAGGAGCCAGAAGACAAAGATGACGTCGAGAAGGAGTGTAGGAGGGAAAGTGCCCAAGAAGAGGCGTCCTCCTTCAGCCACGGCGAGGGGCATTCTTTCTCCAAAAGCGAACTCCCTTCAGAATCCAAAAAGGCTGAGCCTTGTCCCCCAGAGGAGGAGAACAAGCTGACGAAAGAGGGCGGGGAGAGAGAGAAACCCCAGGCCTTGGAGCCAGCGTCTTCTCTCAGCAACGGTTGCGCCCTCACCAACCACGCTCCGGCCCTGCCGTGCATCAACCCGCTCAGCGCCCTGCAGTCCGTCCTGAACAATCACCTGGGCAAAGCCACGGAACCCTTGCGCTCTGCCGCCTGCTCCAGCCCCAGCTCAAGCACAATGTCTATGTTTCACAAGTCGAGCCTCAGTGCCGTGGACAAGCCAGTTCTGAGTCCCGCCCCGACGAGGCCGGCCAGTGTGTCCCGACGCTACCTGTTTGAGAGCAACGATCAGCCCATCGACCTGACCAAGTCCAAGGGCAAGAAGGCCGAGTCCCCACAAGCACAGTCCTGCACGTCCCCGCCCCAGAAGCATGCTCTGTCTGACATCGCTGACATGGTCAAAGTCCTCCCCAAAGCCACCACCCCGAAGCCCGCCGCTTCCTCCAGGGTGCCCCCCGTGAAGCTGGAAATGGATGTCAGGCGCTTTGAGGACGTGTCCAGCGAAGTCTCGACCTTGCATAAAAGAAAGGGCCGGCAGTCCAACTGGAACCCTCAGCATCTTCTGATCTTGCAGGCTCAGTTTGCCTCCAGCCTCTTCCAGACGTCGGAGGGCAAGTACCTGCTGTCCGACCTGGGTCCACAAGAGCGAATGCAGATCTCGAAGTTTACGGGACTCTCGATGACCACCATCAGCCACTGGCTGGCCAACGTCAAGTACCAGCTCAGGAAGACGGGCGGGACCAAATTCCTGAAAAACATGGACAAGGGCCACCCTATCTTTTACTGCAGTGACTGCGCCTCCCAGTTCAGAACCCCGTCTACCTACATCAGCCACTTAGAGTCTCACCTAGGTTTCCAAATGAAGGACATGACCCGCATGGCAGTGGAACAGCAAAGCAAAGCGGAGCAGGAGCTCTCCCGGGTCTCGTCGGCTCAGAGGTCCCCGGAAACCATAGCTGGCGAAGAGGACACAGACTCTAAGTTCAAGTGTAAGTTGTGCTGTCGGACATTTGTGAGCAAACATGCAGTAAAACTCCACCTAAGCAAAACGCACAGCAAGTCACCCGAACACCATTCACAGTTTGTAACAGACGTGGATGAAGAATAGCCCTGCAGGTATGGGTTTGCTCCCAGGTGGTCGTGCCAGTAGCCCTGGGAGGAGCTTCCAGAAGGGAGATGGGTCTGTCTAGAGGTAGCTAACGTCTCCCTGTGCCAAGAGGACAGTAGCCTGCTGGAATCGCACTCATTTTTACAAAAGACTAGAACATGATAAATAAGTCCTAACCACTCTCTCCACTTGCCCAGCTTAACGCTGGGGAATAGAACACAATGGGCTTAGGGAGACGGAGCTCACAGGTTTCTGCTTCGTGAGACTCTCAAGGTCCAGCCAAGGCTACGCCTCATTTTAATTACTGAGTACTGCCTTCTCTTACTGTCCCATTTCACCACCTTATCTTCCCATAGTTAATGCTAATGACTTATAAAGCGATAAAAACTAAAGGAAAAAAAAAAGGTGAGCAACAGAGTAAAGACTGTGGAGTTCCTGGGGGCAGCCCCTAAGTGGAGATTATTCAGCTCGTAAATAGTTTAATGCTGTCTTTATCACTATTACGTGTAATTGATGCTTTTTGCAGCTTACTCGCAGCAGTTGCTACCTTCCCCCCACCCCCCGCCGCCCCTTGTTTACCTCCTGTCCGTTCGGCTTCCTGTAAACGGGCATATGCCCTGCAGTGGATAGTAGAAGAATACTCGTCTCTGCAGAGCACTGGGGTGTAAAGAGAGGAAGTTTATTTTCTTCTCTGGTCTTTTCGTTTTCCTTAGGCTAAGGCTAATATCAGAGGTAGACGCATTGCATGGCCTTGAGCTTTGATTGTCTATCAAGACACAAATGACTCTGCACACTCATTGCCAGTGCACCCAGGGTTCCATGGCTTCAAGACAATTAGCATCGTGTATCATTGAAGTTCCGTGCCTGGCAGAGTCACCAGTGCCCAGAGTATCTATGTCACCTTCAGGAAAGAGGACAGATTCCAAGGTCAAATGCCTTGGCAGACTAGTCACACCAGCCATTTTCAAATGTTGAGCATAAGCAAGGCTGAAATTCTTTTCGTTTAAGTATTTCCTCTGTCTCCCTTCCAGCATGATACTCCTCATATGCTAGGGACCCTCACACATATTCAGGTTGTCCTCCACCTCGGGCCACACCCCAAATGGGGACCCAGCCTGATTTAAGCCTTCGGCACTTGCCAGTCCAGTTCATGTCATGCTAGGTTATGGATTAGCTCTTTTGGTTAAATTTTCAATAAGATCTGGACAGCTAATAATAGCATACACTTGACCCTTAAATAACGTGGGGGTTAGGGGCACACATCCTCTGCAAAGTGGAAAATCCATGTACAGCTTACAGCAGGCCCTCCATATGGCGGTTCCTCTTTGTCCACAGTTCCACATCCGCAAACCCAGCCAACCCTGGTCTACCTAGTGCTGTAGTATTTACTGTTGAAGAAACTCTGCGCGTAAGTGGCCCCATGCAGTTCAGAGTCATGTTGTTCAAGGGTCAACTGTATAAGCCCTCACCACCTCCTACTGTCAGAGCACTTGTTTCTAAATAGGAGACTTCCAGATCAAGCCACCGCACTGTGAGCACTGACAGAGTTCCAGGTGGGGACAGGCACTTATATGACGTGGGTTTCGGCTCACTTCACATCACATAGGGAGATTTACTGAATGGGAGGATGGAGGGTCAGAATGAAATAAAGGGTTAAAGTCTGGGACTGTTCCCTTGGTGAGAAGATCTAAGAGCTTCTGATAAAGGGGAACCCATCCTCTAACTCTAATGGCTATCTGGACCCAGGTGAAGACGTTTGTTTTGTTTGCATGCTATTATCCTGGTAATTAAAATGTGTTCCTGGCAGATTCATCTCTTGTTTCCCAGGCATGATTTGTTCAGCTCACAACGTTGAAAGGAAAGCTGAAATGCACCTATTGAATCTACACGTGAGCTCAGGGCCCCATGACACCTATTTATTTGCTATATAACATTTTTAACTGTATTCAACTAGTTATTACGCTTTTCTGGTCCTTCAGAAAAGAAAAAAAAGAAAGTGGACATGCATAGAATACACAGAGAACAATGTTTCCAATCCCATAGAGGTAGGTCCAAACCATGCCAAAGAGGACAAATCGGTGGTGTGTGTTTGTGCTGCAATAAAGACCGATTTTCCACCTGTTAGGTTTGTAATCATTTTTCAAAAATTAACATCCCAGCCAAAACACTGCGATATGTAAACAGGGGAAGGGGAGAAAAAGAGAGCCTCAGTCAAAATCTGAAACGCACATCCCTGTTCTAGGGAAGGAAAGGTAAACCAATAATTTGGAAAAACCTACACAAAGGTACTTACACGTCTATTAAATACATAGGCAGGACAGCTCTTTTCTCATCCTTCTGCACTGGTACAGAGTAAATATTTCTGATTTGGGCCTTCAAACACCATATTACAGAGTTATCATTATATGACAACGAAGCTCCAGTCTTACATAAACACTGTTATGCTGTGATTCTGAGACAGGACTGAGGGAAGGCAGGTTTGAGTGTTTGGGATTCATTCAAAGCGATGGGTGTGTATATGCGTTGCGTGTATATAAAAAATGGTGCCGGTGCAGGTGTTTGTGTTGATACTAAGTATATTGCAGTCTGCCTGAATGGTTTCCACAGCTGCACAAAAGGTGGCTTTCTGAGGCTTTGGACGCCTGGAAAAGAATTCCTCCACCCTACAGTACTCTTAGAACTGTATTCATGCAAAACCTTGCCCGCTGCTTTAGAATTATGCATATATGTTTTTAAATGATCACAAAATGCGACCACTGCTACCCGGGACTCTAATTTTAGTTGGTATGCATGATAGCACAAATTGTACAAAATGACATGTCATTTTAGGAAGCATGGTCAAGATTTTATGGAGAATTTGGGAGCTTCACCGTATCTACATTCTGTGTAAGATGTGGATTTTGACCTGAATTTTCTTTCTTTTCTTAGATATGTCTTAAATCCTGCAAAATTGTTGGCCAAATATTAAAAGCGACTTTTCATTAAAAATTAATTGGAAAATGTTCACTGTGCATCCCTATTGTAGGGCATAAGTCATCTAAAACAATTTCAATAGGTATTTGTATATACCTTTAAAACCCACCTGCTCTTGAATAATAGAAATTAAACAGAGAGCGAATCAGTGAGTCTAAAATGCATAAGGACTTGAAATGATAGTCATTACCGCATAATGCAGTGTACAAGTTTGGCAGCACACCTGGCCTTGAAATTGGTGGTGGGAATGAATTCTAGTCCAATAAGCTGCCACCTTTGTGGTGGATGATTTGATAAAAATCCACGTTCAGGGTGAATAGCGTGTAAGGTTCCCAGATAAAATGCAGGATGTCCAGTTCGATTAGAATTTTGAGTAAATGGCAAGTTTTTAGAATAAGCATGTCCCAAATGTTGCATGGATCATATTTACACTAAAAAAAAAAAAGTGTCCATTGTTTATCTGAGATTCAAATTTAACTGGGCATTCTGTATTTTTATTTGTTAAAGCTGGCGACCCTAACAGCGCGGGTTATATGGCAGCCTGGCGAGGACAAAATGAGCAGGACTAACTCGTGTCCGGCAGAGGCATCAGCCTTGCCTTTATCCAGTAAATAGTCTTTCCTTCCTTTCCTCCTTTTTGCCTTCCTCCCTCCCTCCCTCCCATCTTTCCTTCCTTCCTGTCCTCCCTCCATGCGTTCCATTCATCTTCCAACAAATATTGGTTGTGCTTTACTGTGCACTAGACTCTATCCGCAAAGGGTGTATCATGGCGACCTGACAGTCGTGCTGATGGTCGTAGCCAAATGCGCCGGGCCTGCAGCAAGCACATCGCCCACGTGGTTTCCCTGGATTCCCACGAACAGCCCTATGAGGTAGGGGTTGATTCAACCGTGTTGCAGGGGAGGAAGAGAAAGCATAGAGATTCTGCATGAGTTTCTCAAATTCCCGCCATCTCTGAGCCTCCTTCATTATCACGTATCCAGAGAGCCACCACTCCGTGCCGAGCACTGTGCTAATCCCAGGGAATAACCCAGTGACCAGGACAGGAGTCTGCCTTTGAGGCCAGTGGCAGACACGTCGACGGGCAGCTCCGGGGTAAACGCTGCGTGGAGCACACAGGAGGGGCCCCTGCCCAGCCCCGGGGGAAGCCGAGGAGGGAACGCGGGTACCAGGGGCAGCTGAGTTAGGGCTGCCGCAGCCCTCGGGCTCCGTTCAAACCCTATCTCGCCCACTGTCTCTCAGATACGCCCCCCGCTTCTGTGTATATGAAAGAAATGTGGACATAATTCTCCCCTCATAGAAGAGTTGTGAGAACTAAGTTAAGTAAATGTATGGAATTCTTTTCCATTAAGCCTGGTACGTAGTAGGTTCACAAGGAAAGTTAGTTCCAGGCAGTGTCTACAGGCTTCTACCGTGTTTTTCAGCCTCAGTTGAACATGTAGTGTTCCCCAGTTGAGCTAATTAATACCTAGGCAGGTGGCCCCAAGGAAAGTGCGACCTAAACTATTTAATTATAATGAAAGGAGTGACAGGGAGACTACCAGCCCCTGGCCTCTGTGTGAGCCGGGCGTGGGGATTCACATCATCCTGAGTTTGCAGAGGGCCCAGAGGCTTTCATGATTTGTCTAAGGACACACAGGAAGCGCAGAGGTGGGATTTGAACCCGGGACTGCCCAACATTCATCAGGTCTCTTCTGCCTCTTGGCTTCTCCTCCGTCTTGCCTGATGGCTTCTAGGTGCTACCCAAGGCCAAGTATACATCCAACAGTTTAGAAGTAAAGTCTGTAAAATGTAGTAGAAGAGTTGAGAGGTGAGGTAGGGCTCTCCTTGGGGACAGCGGGGCCCAGGACTGACCTGGGGGTGAAGCATCTCATCCTCACTCTCTGTTACCATTTCCTCGCTCCATCATGTGATCATCCATTCACCATGCAGCCTCTCACCAGGAAATGACCCAAATTCCAGTGAAAATAGATATGTGAGATTTTTTTTTTTTAAATCCTCATCCTGACTCTCATTTAGGGGAAGCAAAATGAGAATTCGGAAACAGGGTCAGCCAGGATCCGCAGCATTTCTCACTCGGCGAGAAACGAACGCCTCATCTCTGCTCACGTCCTCCTTTCATCCGCGCGATCGGGCTTTTTTGCATCAGTGCATCGCCATCTCCATTGCACTTTCCCCCATTTGGACTTCTGAATGCTCAATCCTGACGTGTATAATTTGGTGCTTTAATATAGAGTAACATTATTTTTCATTTACTTCAATCTGCCATCAGTATCATCTTTTCATTTAACCAGATGCAATTCTTTTTTCTTTCGCTAAATTGAAAATCCATGAGCGACAGGGAGTGCAATGTTTTAATTAGCTCATATTTTTTATATGGATTTATGTCTTTAAAATACATTTGAGTAATTCTTCAGCTAAATTAAAAACGTCTTTCTGCAAAAGTGAGGAGGGGAAAATAAAGAGCTAAATTGTGTCATTAGCTTAGGTAGATACAGAGAGCAGGGTCTGGTGGAGACCCACACCATCATTAGAGCCTCTGCCTGGGCGGATTTTGAACTCGCCCTTCATTGAAACAAGTCTTTCTCTATAAAGATTTTTCAACAATGGCTTCAGGTGGGATTATTTTTTAAGGCTCCTAGTAAGTAAACAAGCAGTTACCTTCAACGAACTAATTTGAAACTGAATCTTCCGCCAAACAAAACAGGAGGAAAAAAAAAGAAAGAAAAAACAGAAGTCATCATGATAAACAGTTTTCTCCTGCATTTCTCTCTTTGTCTTTTTTTTTTTTTTTAACGATCAAGTTTAAAGCTTTCCATGGTGCTTTTTTTCTACTTTATAGGAGACAAGTGACATTCCGTGGCAAATGAGAGAAAAAGCCATGCAGAACTGAAATCTTTCTAATGCACTGACACCAACTTGCCCTCTATTGTTGGAAATGAGCAGGCGCTCATGATTGTTCATCAAACGGCTCCTAATGCAGTTAAAGCATTCAGCTATAATTTCTCCTTGCATTTATAATTACTGTCATAGACTGCACACCTCGGTGAGCAGATTAAAGCTATAAACTATTTAGCCGCGGCTCTAAGACGAGGAACTTGATTTGTCTGGCAGGAGTTATTTGTTAGGGAGCATGACACTTCACATAAAAATGACTCAACTTGATGAAGAACAATGCAGTTTTAGCAATGCGGGGATTTTAAATCAGTCACGACGCCACGCCCTGCAAGAATCGCAGGGCAGTTTGTTAAATGATATGTGGGCCACAGAGATAGCCAAGTGCGTGAAGGGAACCAAAATAGAAGAGGATGTGGTGTGCTGGGCTTCCTTCCCCGGCTCTTCCTCTGAAAGGCCAGGAGTTTGTTGAAAATCGCTGTGGGTCATGTTCTCCGACTAAATCCAGTGTACATGTTACGCGAGGCTCACCTGATAGGAAAAGGGGCTGCCAGGAGCCCAGGGCGCATGTCACAGTTGGGGCTTTTCGAGAACTTTGTGCCGCTGTTGAGAACGTTCATTTCCCAAAGCCCAGGAATCCAAGGCTCTGCGGAACGTGGTGGTGATTGTTTCCCTGGAATAGTCTTTATTCCTTTGTTTGTTTGTTCTTCTACTGGCAGGAAGCATGTGGTAGGTTTAAGGATGGAGGGTCCTTCTATGGGGCTCATCTCCTACCGGTGCTATGAAAACTCCAAAAAGTAGGCTACGTCCAGATTGATGAGAGGGACTGGCCCAGACCGGGTGGCGGGCGGTGCGGCTCCCCTTCTCCCCGCTTGGCTTGTGCCCAGGATGTGGTAAAACAGCACACGCTCCGTTCTGGGCAGGGCTGGGCACGGGGTCTGGCCGCAGAACAAGCGCTCGACACCTTCACTCCCCTTTCTCTACGCCCCACTTGATCACCTGCCTCCAAAAAATCCTCTTGTGTTTGCTTAGGGTTTAAATCGAGACGTGGGGTGGATTGTGCCGTTTGATTTGAAGAAATTAGGAGAGACTGCGAGGGTGGATTTAACTAAAACAGCTCTGAGGGGAGAAACAGAAGTACCGGGTGGTGTTTGGTCGCCCCTGAGAAAGGACAGAATAGAGCATTAACCTGCCTTCCTTCCCCTCTGACTGCTCCCCCCCCACCCCCCCGCCACCAGCTACCTTGAAAAATGCCATCTGCTTCAGTCCAGCATTGCTGGGGCTGGGTCATGCGTAGGAAGATCTGCATGGGTCCTCAGTGCATTTCAGTGCAGATGATGATGTTGCTGGTGATGATGATGACGAATGTGGTAGAAGAGGGCTTGACATAGGGCCTGGCGTGCGTCCACCATCACTCACTATGGTCCTTGTTGTCACTGGTGTTGACAGAGGATTCACGTTCATTGCGCATTGACAGTACCCCGGCTATGGTGCTAGGCCTTTTATGTATATCATCTCAGTCAATCCTGACCCTAAGCTCTATAGAGAACGCACTGTGATCACACCCAGCTTGCGGGTGAAGAAACCAGCCCTCCGAAAGGGGATGTGGTCCACAGCACCACACAGCTAGTGAGCGGCAGAGCAGGAGACCAAGTGTGGAC
This sequence comes from Camelus dromedarius, assembly GCF_036321535.1. Classification (NCBI taxonomy): domain Eukaryota; kingdom Metazoa; phylum Chordata; class Mammalia; order Artiodactyla; family Camelidae; genus Camelus; species Camelus dromedarius. Next base: position 6,521,798 of record NC_087453.1, on the reverse strand, counting down.
AAAGGACCATTTACCTCAAGCTAGCATTTTGGACCAAAATTCTCCCATCACCTGTCTGGTATCCCCTGGGTTAAATTGTATTGGATGCTACACCAAAGTGTAAGATGGGAACACCGACCACAAGTTATTTGCATGGGAGTGTAGATGAATGGGGAAAAAAAAAGTTCTGAAAGCTCAAATCCTCAACTTAGACAACTTTCTACCACTCGGGCCCTCCAGCAAATTGGCACTTTGAGTGTGCATGGTTTTGTCTGGTATTTTTTCATCTATGGAGAAAAAAATGGTGTTTCAGGTTATGTTATTTTCAATGCTACATTACTCGATTTCACAGTCAAATAATTCTATTTTTGTTCACCAGAGAATTTTGTCATGTTTAATTGTTTATGACTCCCGCCTCCCCCCGTATTTGCCGTGGCCTCCACTTCCCCCTTAGCTGCCTTCCTGTGGATTTTCTGTGCACGGTAACCATGGAGATGGGCCCCTATTGGACAGTGTTTGCTCTGGCTTAGGAGTCAAAGACCAGTCGGGCCCTCGACATCCCAGAAATGCAACAGGATGGAAAGTGAGGGGACTTCGGAAGTGGAGGGAAGGCCTGTCACGAAGTCTCAGGAGACAGAGGCTTCCTGGTGCCTAGAAACCCATGAAGCAGGCACGTGGCAGCTGAGCTCGGTGAGGAAGAGCATGGGCCCTGTGCTGCTGAGGCCGGGCCTCGGGGCTGGGCCTCCACTTTTTAGCTGAGAGACCTGGCGCAAGTCACATCAACTCTCTGACCCTCGGGCACCTCTTCTGTCGAGTGGCCACACGTAGGCTGGCCTCACCACGTGTTACGAGGATAACATTTTTTTTCCTTTTTATATTTTCTTTTTTTTTTTTTTAAAGTATAGTCGGTTGACAATGCTGTGTTAATTTCTGGTACAGCATAGTGATTCAGTTGTACATATGTATATATATGTTCTTTTTCATTACTGGCTATTACAAGGTATGGAATCCCTGTGCTATAAGTAAGACCTTGCTGTTTACCTATTTTATACCTAGTGGTTAGTATCTATCTGCTAATCCCAAACTCCCAAATTACCCCTCCAGCACCACCACCCCTACACCGTTCTCCCCTGGTAACCAAAAGTTTGTTTTCTATGCCTGTGAGCCTGTCTCTGTTTTGTAAATAAGTTCACTTGTGTCCTTTTTTTATTTTAATATTCCACATCTAAGTGATATCATATGGTCTCTATCTGGCATACTTCACTTGGTGTGACAATCTCCAGGTCCATCCATGTTGTACAAGTGGCATTATTTTATTCTTTTTATGGCTGAGTAGTAGTATATCTCTCTCGCGCGCGCACGTGCGCTCTCTCTCTCTCGCTCTCTCTCTCTCTCTATGTATATATATATATACACCAAAGATAACATTTTTGAAACCTACTGAGTGTCCTCTTATTACAGCATCAGACACACAAAAAAAATCCTCAATTAAAGAGAATGTCGCCCATCGCTGTTGCAAAGCAGCGCTCCTAGATCCGAGTGGGGTGAACGTGTCTACAGTCAGAATGAGAACAGCAACCACAGCAGTTAGAATGTGCTGGAACCGAGTCACGTGTGCTGTCTCAGGAACCTCCACCGGGAGAAGACAGACGTGGCAGCAGTCGCTGCAGACTGAACGCCGCCTGCGCGCTAGAAGGACGGCGGCGCGGCGGGCAGGCCGGTGAAGACGGGCCACATGAGACAGACGGCACCACGACACCAGGGCTGACACCGAGCTCAGCGCTGTCGCAGGGAAGGTGCTGGACCGTGGGAGACGCGAGGGCCGAAGGAAGTCTGGCCAAGCAAACGAGCAGGGATGGAGGCTGAGTCTGGGGCGATGAGGAGGAGCCTGCCGGGTGCGGAAGAAGGGGAAGGCGGGATGGCAGGAGCGAGGCCCTGCGAGTGAGCGGGTGTTCATCCCAGGAAACACACCTCACCTGGCGCGGTTGGAGCCCGGTTTGGGGGTAATACGGAGAGAGAGGAGGCGGAGGGGGCAGGGAGGCTGGCAGATGGATGCTTATACAGATGACAGCTTCTACCTGGGTGTGTCAACTACGTCTAGTGAGACTCAGAGAGACAGATGTTCAAGAAAGGCTTGCTTTATTGACATATTTTAACGTCGTTCCCATGACGTTGAGTCTGCAGGGCTGGGAAGTGGTCGAGCACAGGACTTTTACCTGAGCCGCCAGTTTACAGTGGACATAAAGTCCATGCCCGCCTCTAAGCTCCTAGAAGGCAGGGCTATATCTGATTCGCTCATCAGTCAGACTCTATAAATATTGGGGGGAAGGAAGGAAAAGAGGAAGGAAGGAAGGAAGGGAGGAAGGAAGGAAGGAAGGAAGGAAGGGAGGAAGGAAGGAAGGAAGGAAGGAAGGAAGGAAACGTAGGTATCTAGAAGGTGACCATAGCCAAGGGCCCCTTGGAAATCCCCCATGTGTGACTTGACAGTAATGCCTGTGTCACTCATCAGGGAGGCAGATCACAGATGAAGCACAGAGCCCAGCACATAAGGGAAGCCCAATGTGAAGACATCTTCAGGCTTTGCACAGCCTGGAAAAGTATGAGGGAGCGAGAAACATTCCCAGCCCACTGCAGATATGGTTTGTCCAGAGGACTGACCCTACCATGAGGCCTCTGCATCGGGACTGAGAAACGCTTTTCCAGAGGTGCCAGTACCCATGGGAGCAGCGTCGATGGATTGATGCCTTCAGCTGATGAGTGGATTTCTGCGTTCTCTGCGGCGGGAGGCTCAGGGCCCTCCGTTCAGTCATCCGTTCGTCCATCGGCTTGCTCTGCACCAGCATGTCCTAAGTGCTGGGCTCCCCCTGAGGATAACAGAAGCCTGGACCTTGCATCCCAGTCAGAAGACACGGATTGATAATAATCCTAATGCCTAACATTTACTGAGCAGAAAATTAGAAGTCGATCATTTCTAAGAATGACGGGCTGCCAAGGACATACGGGGCAGTGCGGGGGACTGTGACAAGGCCACCTACTTTAAATAGGGGTTGGGGGGTCAAGGGAATGAGATGAGGAGGTTGAGAAGGAGCTGGGCGTGGGACAAGCGGCAGGAAAACGGGAAGAGGGCTGGTGTGTCTGACTCAGAGGGAGGCAGAGCGTGGGCAGCGGGGGCTGGAGGAGCGGGGTGGGTCATGGGGCGGGAGAGAGGGCATCAGGGCTTTGTAGAACATCCTAAGAACCTGGGGCTTTTTCCCTAAAGCCCAATGGGAAACCATTAAAGGGAGTAAATGGGCGAGTGGCATGACCTACGTTCTCTTTTAGAGTGTGGAGGCGTGAGGGGGACCATCCCAGAGGCGGAAGGCCAGTGAGGAGGCTGTGGGGTGGAGCGGGGACAGTAGGTGATGGCGTCTGGGCTGCAGTGGGGGCAGTGGGCATGGGAGGAATCAGCAGGGCCTCAGAACCGTGCTTGTCTAGGAAGGAGAAGGGATGCTGGGCGAAGAAGACACGTTGGGGTCTGGACACACTCTGTCGGCTTCACATCGCAGGGCCCTGAGGGGGCTTCAGAGGACCTGGGAACGACTGCTCTTCCCAAAGCTCCCCAGACCGGCCTCAGCTCCCAAGCATGCCATCACTGCCTGCGTGCTAAGATGAGTCCATTTTGATAAAAGTAAACCACAGTTTTTACGCTTCTCTAGGAATTATGAAACACAAAACGAGAGGTCCCCGCTGTGCTCATCTTCCTATTTTTCAATCCTAATTTAATTCCTCTCTCCATCCTGTGATTCAGCCCCCCCTCCTCTGAGCATCGACGCTAGGTGGTCCCAACTCCGACGGAAGATTTAGTGGCAGGATGAAAGGGAGGAACACGTTGTTTTTTCAAGATGATTTAATGACCTTTTTGGCATCCCCGTGACTGCTGAAATCTTCTGTAATTATTCAGTTTGGAGGCAGAGAGTTCTGTTGATCAGAAGAAGGCTGATGGAGATGTCAAATGTCAATAAATTTGCAATCCATAATTGTAACCATTTGATGCTGGAGCAGACCGGGAAACGACTTGGTCACAAGGCCATGAATGGTTGAACCAATACAAACACCAAAGCATTTTGAGTGTTATGCTTGCAAAAGCATCATCCTATGTTTTCTTCTTGCCCCAGCTCACTTTCTCTTTCCCTGTCTTTTCTTCCCCCCTACCCTGGTCCTGGCCCCTTCCCTGAAGACAGGCAGGCTGTGTATTCTCCTTTCCAAAATATGGGTCCATCTCCTCCCAGAGCCGATGATGCTGTAAACACAGCCCTGGGTTCCCTGCTCCCCCCAGAGGATTGCTGTAAGCGGTTGTCGGTCTTGCTGTTCAGGTCTGTTTGGCCCCTGTTAGAAATCCAGCATTGATTTTTTTTCTGCTCTGCTTGCTTTCCGACAGCGTGGTTTATATCGGAAAGTTTTGTGTCAGGAATTAGAGGATGTTCCTAACAATGGAGAGAAAATACCCTAATATAAATATGCCGTTTGTGGGCTTGCACTTTGACAAGTCCACGTGAACTGGAGGATGCTAGAAAAGGCTTTGAAGTCAGGAACAGAGGCATTTGCTTTAATAACGCATCTGATTCCTTGAGCTCACCTTATCAAGTTTTAACCTCTGAATCTCTAAGTTCCTAGTTCAAAAATGCAGAGTCTCCTCTGTCCTTGTGTTAATTTTTAAATTATGTATCATTGTAGAGAGGCCCTTGTGGCGAGTGTGATGAGCCATTTTCGCTTCTGAAATGGGAAATTACAACTGAACATTAGCGACTCCTTAGAAATCACTGCAAGCAAAGTGGCATCTGTAACCACATGGTATTAACTGGGAAGAAACGCAGTGCACAAAAAAGGGAGCTTGGAATGGGGTGACTTTCAAGAGAGGAGGTTGCAGGCAGATGATCACAAATTCCTCATCAGTGTGCTCAGCCATCTCCAGGACCCTAGTGCACCTGAGTGGATTAGCTGGGATTCTGCAATGTAGCTGCCTTTTTTTTTTTTTTTTTTCAAAAAAAATTTCAAGTGGAAAGTTCTGGAGGTTGAAAAATGTGTCCTAAGGCTTACTAGGAATCAGCAAAAAGGCAACAGGACGTGAGGCAGCGTTTCTGCTTCTGCCAGCCCCCTGGAACGGGAGCCAGGCACTCTGCTGGGGAACAGGGATGCTGAGCGGCTGGGTCCACCCTCGCTGGGGAGCACTGAAGAGGTTTTGTGGGTCAGGCTGCCTGGGTTTGACTCCAGCTGCACTGCTCGCTAGTAGTAAGAGCAAGTGTCCTCTCTAAGATGAGTTTCTTCATCTATAAAATGGGGATAACTGTCCTACCTTGAGGGGCAATAAAGAGGGTTGAAAAAGATAATCAAGGTAATACGTCAAGCCAGTGGTTCTCAAACTTGAATGTGCACCAGAATCACTGGTGAGTGGGGAGGGGGGCTTGTCAAAACCCAGATGGCTGAGCCCCAGCCCTAGAGTGTCAGATTCAGTAGATTTTGGATGGAGCAAGATAATACTGAATTTCTAAGAAGTTCCCAGGTGATACAGTCATGCTAACCCCAGAGCCACACTTTGAGAACCGCTGCTTTATGCACAGTACCTGGCATGTTGTAAATGCTCTAAAATGTTTGCTCTTGTTAACTTTAATTCAGTCTTTGAGCCTGTCTGACACGGTGTCCTGGGTGAAGAAGCAGCATGATAGCTGAGCGTACAAAATCAAACCAAATCTCAAGCCAAGATGGCAAGACCATGGACCATCTATTAGAGGGGCTGATGAGAGAGCAGAAGCTGAGGTACAGGGGCAACACGAGAAGAGGACCAAAGTCTAGGAAGGTGGGAGGTGGCCTGTTTGCGTGATTCTGCCAAGATTACTTGAAGGGGTAGACAGCATCAACTCAGTTGTTGCTCCTGGATCAGGAAGTTTCCAGTCTGAAGAACCTTGACTGGCAGTCAGGGGAATTGGTCCTCCCCTTGATTTAGTTGAATACCTTCCTTAACTCTGAAAAGATGGGCAGTATAATTATTTGGGAAGCCATAGTTTAAACTGCTCAGCATATTAACTCCAAATTGTGTTTATCAAAACCTCTTGTCTATAACTGACTGCAAACCAAGTTAATTAAGTAAAACAGGGTGTTTACTGGCTCATTCAAAGACAGAGTTGGTCGCATGCACAGATGAATCCTAGGTTCAAAGGGTATGTCATCAGAACTTGATCTTTCAGCTTAGCTTTCCTCTACGTTGTCTTCATTTTCAGACAAATGGCAAGATTGTGTGGACCAGCTCCAGAGTTCTCTCTTGGCAGTTTAGGAGTTCCAGTGGAAAGAGTGCCTGTTTCTCAAGCGTGCCAATCAAATATGGAGGTTGAGTTTAATCGGCCTGTGGCGTCACATGCTCTTGAAGTAACACCTGTGGCTGGGCGAATGAGACACTGTCTTCAACCTGGGTCAGATGCACACTCCTGGGAGCAGTGGGCAGAGTTGGCACTTTACAGGTTGGGCTGAGATTGGTCTGTGCAGAGGGGTTATAATATCAGCGTTTTGGGTCATGGTGGTGGAAGATGACCCTGAATCCAAGTCATCTTGTCCAAGCTTAACCCGGACCAGCTTTTCACTCTCCTGACATCTGCTAATTTTTCTGATTCTGAAATGACAGTGAGTGGCCCCCCTTGTTCCCACGGTGCCACAGCTCCGGGTCTGTGGACCCTCCTCTTTCTGGTATCTTCCCCACCACTCTCCACTTCACGGCTGTTTTTTCTTGACTAGACCTCCATGATGCTTGCCCACTTCACCCCTTCCACTTCTCTCTCCACAGCAGTTAGGTCAGTTGGCAGACGCCCTATCTTTTGCAAGAACTGCTTCAATAGTCACCTTCCGACCTTCTCAGCAATACTCACTGCCCTCTGCCAGTTTGCCCAGCACACAACTGCCAGATTAAAAGTCCTAATTTGAAGCTCATGTCATAATGGAAAGAGCTACCATGTCGTAAGTGTTGCTTCTGTCTCAGGACTTCAAAGATAGTCTTTCTGAACTTTATATTCACCATTCTCATCACTTAAATCTCAATTTAAACATCATCTTCTTTAAGGACCCTTCCCTGAAAATCTATACCAATCAGGAGTCTGCAAACTTATTCTGTAAAGGGCCAGATGGTAAATATTTTCAGGGTTGTAGCCAGAGAGTCTCCATCACAACTACTCAGTCTGCCCTTGTAGCATAAAGTCAGAAATAGGTGATATGTACAGGAATGTGTGTGGCTACGTTCCAATAAAACTTTATCAGTGGACACTGAAGTTAGAATTTCATACAATTTTTATGGGTCATAAAATAACATTCTTCTTTTGACTTTTTTTCAACTACTGAAAAATGTAAAAGCCATTCTTAGTTTGTGAGCCCCACAGAAAAAGGTGGTTAGCTGTGGCCCCCAGGCCACAGTTTGCCAACTCCTGATCTAAAGCCATCTGGCCTGCTCATGTGTCTTTTTCTCAACACCCTGTTTTGTTTCCTTGATTAGATTTATAGTATCTGATATCATGCTATGCATTTGTGCCTTTCTTTGTGTCTCGTACTGTGCCGGACTCCAAAGATACAGCAATGAATAGATGGCATTTTTCTTACCCCCACAGATCTTATAGGAAGAGAAAGATAAGAAATAAGAAATCAAATTAATAAACAAGATCATTTCAGATCCCATGAGGAAAATAAAAATAAAGCACTGAGGGCCTGGGTAGCAGTGATTTTAATTTACTTTGGGCACTGCCAGAAGGCCTCTTTTGAGAGGTAACAACTTAGACATGAAAGATTGAGGGAGCCAGTCCTGAAATGAATGAGAAGAGGACTGTAAACAGGGACGGCAAGTGCAAAGGCCCTGGGGCAAGGAGGAGTTGGAAGTGATGAGGGAAACAAAGAAGGCCAGTGTTGCTGGAATTCTGTGGTCTTGGGGCAAAATAAGTGAATGTTTAGCACAGATCCAATTGTACAGGCCATGGTGATGAGTTTAGATTATTCTAAATTCCTTGGTGGGGAGTTTATGTAGGGGAATAGCATGACCCAGCTGGCATTTCTAAAATAATTCTGGCTGCTACCTGCACAAAATGGATTGCAGATGTAAGTGTGGGGGAATGTGCATTTGCTTCCTTATCAGGAAGCTCCTTAAAGACCTCAGACATGGACTCTGCACATACTAAGCCTTCAACAAAAACTTGGTGAAATTAATGCATTAATTAAACACAGCATAACTTTTTCTTGATCCCTTGACAGCAAGGCCTTTTACAGCCAGATTCCTGAAGCAGGTTAATTTATATCATAAAATTCAGAAATTACAGCTTATAACATAAAGTGACCTCTCATTATATATAATGCGGCAAAACAAGCGAATTAGTACTGGGGTAATAAATGTCTAGGCACGAATACGGCTCAGGTAGGAAATATGTTCCCATCCCTTTGGGAGTAAGGATTCAAAACGAGGATGGAAGTACCCAGCACCATCTAAGTGGCGCCCTGGTGTCTAAATCCAACTGGAGTGGATGCAGGCCACTGGGGTTTCTTCCATCCTTCCGCATCATTCAGTCAACAGATACTTTTGAGGGTGTACTGCGTACAGGCGCTGGGACCCAGAAACGAGCAAGACGGGGAAGGTCTCTGCCCCTCCTGGAGCTCATGCGCCAGTTGGTCACAAGGAGGGAACAAAAAGCAATAAATAGAGGCAAGAATTTCAGGGCTATAAGTGTGAAGAATACAGAGCAGTGACCCAGGGAAGAGAAAGGCTACTTCAGATGAGTGAGCAGGAAGGCCTTTCTGAGGAAGTGACATGTGTGCTGAGATCTAAAAAATGAGAAGCAACCAGTCCTCCACTGAGTCCAGGAGCGAGAACGGCCAGCAGAAGGCACAGCACACGCAGAGTTCCTGGAGTGAGCAGAAGCCTGGCGTGTTCAAAGCATTATCTAGCACAGGGGCTGGCGAACTTGTTTTAGCACAAGACCAGATAGTAAAAATCGGAGGCTGTGTGAGCCATGCAGGGTCTTAACACACTCGACCCTGCCACTCCAAAGCTGAAGCAGGCAGCCCTAGAGGATATAAAAATGAGTAGGTTTGGCTGAGTTCTAATAAAACTGTATTTATAAAAACAGGTTGAGGGCCGGATTTGGCCCAGGGGCTGCAGTTTGCCAGCCCCCGGTCTAATAGGATGATAATCATAAGTGAGGGTCCCAGGCAGGAGCAGACACCATCAGGATTTCTGGGCTGTCTCTTTGGAACATGCTCTGGGGAGAAACCAGCAAGGGAGTGGAGACGCAGGACAGGGAAGGCGAGAAATCCAGGCATAGGTGTGAGTTCAGGCAAAGCCCCAGCCTCGGCCGGATCCGGTTGGGGAGCTCTGGCGTCCTTATTCTGCCTCTGAGTTTGACTCGTCCGGAGGCAAGGACTGGGTTCTCGTCTTCCCGCCCCCATCAGTCATTGGAGAAGGGCCGTCCCCAGGGGCATAAGCTCGCAGGCACCGCGGGTGCCCTGCACGTGCAGCGAAGTGGCTCCAGTAGCTAAGCGCCACCCACGGAAGAGAGTCGCATGTGCGTCTGTTAGAAGGAAGATACACGTAAGCCAGGAGTGGGGCAAGGATACTGTATCAGGGATCCACGGGCATCTGTGCAGCGCCCTCCTCAGATGGATTCACTGCCGCCGGGTTCTTACCTGACCTGAGAGCGGGGATGAGGCCCCTGCAAAGCGCGCGGTTCCAGCAGCGGAGGGATGCGAGTCACGTGCCTCAGCACAGCCCGCCGCCTCCTCTGCGAAGAGCAGGGCGCGCAGAGTGGGACTGGCCCTTCTGCGTTTGTTCCTTCCAGTGTCCAGCCTGAAGGGTGCAGCCAGGAAGTGCGCGGTCTTGGGCATCAGACCTGAACTGAGACCCCAGCTCTGTCACCTATTAGCTGTGTCACCCTCAGCAGGTTTTCTGAGGTCCAGTCTGTAAGTACGTATGGCGCACTCTCCATTCGAGGGGCTTGTCATCAGCCTCAGTTTTCTCGTGGATAAAGCCGGGATAGTATCTCCACTAAAAGCCTTTGGTGAGGGTTAAATGAGAAAAAGATAAGGAGGCTCTTAGCGCAGTGCACCCGGGAGGGGCTCAATCAATGCCCGTTTTCTCTTTCTCATCTGTCCTACGGAAGGCTGTTCACCTGTGTCTCTGATCGCTTTCAGAAGCCTGGTCACCATGGATTCACACGGTTTTGGTTACTGCTTAGATCAGCAACAGACTCCAGTAGACTCCTTGCCCTGTTGCCTGGACAAATCTTTCCCAGAACTGAACCTGGGCCTTACCTAGTGATCTCCCTCTCTCGTACAGTCAATAAATACTGAGCTCTTACCACGTGCCAGGCACCATCAGAGCCCTGAAGACACAAACGTTAATAACGGTAGCATTTAACGGTGAGTAGGTGCCCTACCACAGTCCCGTCTTACATCCTGCCCTCATCCTTGGAGTAGGTTCCGTGATAGACCCCCACTTTATAGAGGAGAAAACTGAGCCTCATAAGGGTTGAGGAGGTGGCCTGTTATCATGCAGTTAGGAAGCAGATTGGAACGCACATTTGCCAGACTCCACCGTCACTGCCAGAACACATTCGCTTGTCCTGATCCCCAAGGAAAACAAGGACTAACACCGGGTGAGCGCTGACTATGTCCGAGGCACTCTTTAAACCCTTTACGGATGCTGCGTCATTTTATCCTTCCTGTCATCACACCAGGTATGTCCCCGGCATCAACCCCATTTTGAAGTGCCCAAAGTTCACGGAAATTAAACGCCTTGACCCTCAGCGCACAGCCCTTGCTTAATGGAGCTTAGCTTTAAACCCTACACCTGCTTGTCTCTAGGGCCTGGGAAGGAAGCAGACTTATAATTTTTTAAATTGCTAAATTAAAAGGCAGAAATAAAATAAGAAGAAAGAACATATATTGAGAACTTACCATGGGTCAAACACTGGCCTTAGTGCTTCTCTTTTTTAGCTTATTTAAGCTTCACCACTCGGAGCAGGTGATGTTCTTATGCTCCTTTTACAGATGAAAAAGTGGAGCTGTAGCAAGGTGAAGTTGCACACGGAGGTGCAAAATTCATTTACCGATTGGCATGCCTCCCCCCAAACTAGACATGATTAGCCCTGTTCCCATTTGAAGAAAGTTTTCCTGAGCAGCTGCCCCGTGACCTGGACTTATGAAGAATGGATAGGAGTTAATCCTTCCCAGCTCCATATGAAGCACAAGGCTCTTGGGTGCAGACTGGTGATGAGTTAGGGGTGAAAGGAGGTGGTGAAAGGAAAGCAAACATGGCTGGCAATCCCCCGGGCTCTGGGTCAAGTTCTTGTCCGAATCCCCAGGACAGGGGCTTCCTTCTTCATCTTCTTCTTCCACTTCTTCCTTCATTCACCAGAGCTTTGCCACCTCCGACAGCATGAAATGTGTAGCTGGGGCTCATTGAGAATGGAGTGTGTCTGTTAAGTGTTGCTCCTTGGATGTTGGACTGCCGCCTCCATCTTAGTCATGCATGCCCATCTTTTTCAATCTAATGAACTCCAACCATCAGTGCAACTTAAGTTCGGCTGTCTGTTCGTGCATAGTTAATATTAAAAATGTACTAACAGTGTGGCTGAGAAATCAAATTATGCACATAAATATGCTGGCATAGCAGAGGCGGCGGCAGAAGCTGAAGTTAGCAACACTGATGCCAGTTCACATTTGCAAATCTCCCGTCAATCTGTCATTAAACATGTTATCAAATGATGATAAGTGTATGCTTCTTGCTTGCATTGGTGAGCCAGTTCCCGATGTTGATGCGCATTAATGGGATAATACGCATTAACATAGTTGTGCTTGGATGAACACAAAACATTTTTTATCTGTCTCAGTTTGTTTCCCCCTGTGGCCCCCAAGTCAGTGTTTTGTGTTATCAGATTGCCAAAAAAAACGGGAAAACATATTACTTTTAATTAGCGAACCTTGTTGGTGGTGGGTTTCTTCCCCGCTAACACCCCCCCCATAATTCCTGTGTGTTGGCAATAAAAGAGAGACAGAGAGAGAGAAAGACAGAGAGAGAGAAAGAGAAGCTTCACTGTCTTCTTCCAGTAAAACGATTAATGTCAGAAACTCAGAGGCTGGCAATTATGCTCTGTCTTAATGCACTGGCCTTTCATCTGGGGCCCTCGCTCTTGACAGGCCTGATCGTTTCAGTTCAGTGATATGAAAGGCAGCAGAGGAAATGATCGGAGACATCCCGGGTCCGTCACGAGGGCCGGCGCTGACACGCGGGCCTGGCTCTATATCCTGACGCCGCTCGTCAGAGTCACGGGCGAGGGAGACAGATGGTGGCCCCGGGCGTTGCCCAGACTTGTGGGTGTCACCGTGCTGAGTGGGGGGAGATGTCGCTACAGTCATTTCTCCAAACTCGGGAACTGAGAAAATGTGCAAGCCTCCACAAAGTGAGAAACGCTCTATGAAAAAGCCAAATCGTGTCCTTTTCCTGACTACTGGGCAGCCGCTCGACCGCAGGGATAAAGGCAAATGTAGTCGTTGACTTCGTGTGGCAGGAGTCGGTGAGAAGTCTGTTATCCTGATGACCCAGGATACAGCTGGGTTCAATTTTATCGAAATGAAAATAAAATTTAGAAATTCTTGAGTAAACAGTTCAACCTTCACGGCCTGAACACTGGACCAGTTTACCATTTGAGGAATGATGTTGGTGCCCAGAGTTTTTCAAGAAGCGTTGTTCTTTCACAGGAGATCTGCTGGCACACCTCTGGGATTTGACTCATTCACTTATTCAATACGAAGGTACTGGATGCCTGCTATGTGCAGAGACATTGCAGACTCAGGGAGCCAGGGGGACAGCATCCCTGCCCTCATGAAGCCGTCGGTGTTGGGGAAAACATTTTTTTTAAAAAAACCACGATAATTCATCCAGTTGCTGTATAAGAAATGTGAGTGAAGGAATGCAGGATGCGATTATCGTAGCATTTACTTCTCAAGCCTAGCGGAAAGCATTCTCTGCCATTAATAATGCCAAAAGGTTGTTGTGTTTGGCCTTCCTGGGTTCTTGTTTACATGTGTTTTAAAATTAACAGTGACTTCTTGCCATTTGGTTTGTTCCTAAGTGGGGTGAGTGGTTTATTAATGATTAGAATTATTGTTGCTGTTATGGATGAGCTAATTAAAAGAAAATTCTGTCACGCAGCTTTGTGAGGCAAGCACGGAACTTTACAGTCAGAGGCGTCAGGATTGGAAGTGCAGAGAAAAAAGTGTGAAAGGATAAAAAAAAAAAAAAAAAGACAGAGTTCAAGATAAGGCAAAGAGATCTCAAGATTGCTACCAGCCTCTGTTGCAGATTACTTTTCAGGGCGTTTTCCCTACTTAGGACAGGAAGAAAATCCACTGGTTTTTTGAATAGAGGTCTCCCTTTTTTAAGGTCTTGTCTTAGGATGGAAATAGCCATCTCTTGAGCCCTGAGGACATCTTGTTTTCCATGAGTTCATTCGTTTCTGTAACATCCTGAGACGCCAGGCTGGACACTGAGGATGCTAATAGGACCATGCAGGTCCCTCCCTTGAGAGAGAGAACCACGACGCAGGGGACAAGAAGAAGCAGACGCACCATTTCAGTACCTGGGAGTGGGTGGCACAGGCCCTCACGGGAGCGGCACTCAGCCTTGTCGGCAGAAAACCCAAATTACTTCTTTATGCCATTAATAAGCATTTATTCAGCCCACTCCGTATACTGAACTTCGTCAAAGAGACTAGAAAAGATATGACGATAGTAAGGGCTTACATAGGTTGAGAAATCACCTGGCACTTTTCCAGGTGTCCATTTTAACTGTCTGTGCTCGAATTGTCTGCCCTCTTCCTGGGCTTCCCCCCTGGACCCTGAACTCCCCCAGTGCAGACCCTGTGTTTATCAGAACACGACTCGGGGTCTGGCCCACCATGGGTGGACGTTACACGTGCATTGACTGGCTTTCCAAGAATTACAGGTCAGATGTTGGAGATTGAGGGGTGACAGCCATGCGAGAGCCATACGCGTAGCACGTGCGCCCTCAGAGCTGTCACGATTCAGAAGAATGAAACTGAGCCCAGTGCCTCTCGCAGAGTGAGCAGCTGTTACTTATCTGTCGAATATCCCCAGAAGAGAAGATGTTATTTGATTGTCTAAAAGGTTAGTGAACTTGCTTTGAGACTCAGATTGGCAAGAAGCTTGGGAAATACTACAGTTACTATGCCAGCGTGGTGGTATTTTGAACTTTTTCCCTTATAAAATTACTGCTGTGTGCTAATGTCACTCTGACAACAAATAAAATTCATGGTAGATGAAAACAGAAGCCATTTTTCAAAAGTCAATATTTTTCTTATTTTACCTGAATTACTCAACTTAAACCTTTAAAACTTTTAATGACTTTCAGCTTTTTTTTTCCCTTCAAGAGTATATCAAAATGGAAAATCTTTATATTCTACAAAAACATCTTTCAAATCTTCCCCCTTCATTTGTTAGAGCAGTGTGCAGTCTTTTATCTTCAAGCTTTTTTCTGGTCATCATAAAATTCCCCTCAGCCATTACCAGGAGACTGGCCGCTGGAAACTGTTGGAGACTGGGTCTTAAACACGATGTAAGAGCTGGCTTCAGGCAGAGTTGTAGGTTTTCCCCACTGTCAAAAGCAAGTTACTGGTCAATAAGTTTTAGATTGGTGCTAAGACTTCTGTTACTAGAAACCTGTTTTTCTCACATTGATGGTTTTTTCCCACTGTCTTGGAGAATGAACAGTCTTGGTGGCCCATCAACAGAGATCAACAGGACCGCTCATTCATTTATTGGACGTGTTTATTAGGTGCCTCTGCAGTCAGACACTGTAGCAGGTTCTGGGATTATGTGGAACCAAACAGCATCCCTACTTCCAGGGAACTGACCTTCTAGTGGAGGAAGGTCATAAACAAATAAAAATATGTTATGTCAGAGGCTGACAAGTGCTACCTGTGTGGTAGATGCTTGGTGGAGTTAGGGGGGGGGGTGGATAAAAGCTACATAATGATGTGCCCCCGAGAACTTGAAAATTGAAGGAAAGGTCACCAGTCCGTGGTGGGGGAAGGCGGCTCCCCTAAACACACCAGTCAGAAAACTGAGGGTTCAATCAAGATTCTCAGCTGTACCTGACAGACCCTACATCAGCTAACAGAAAAGAAATTGATTAAATATTATTATATGGTTCATAGAGTCACCCAGAGGTATAGGGAATCAGATCTGAAGGCCACACACCCAGGTGGTGCCCAGTTCAAAGCCAGGACCACGGTGTGGAACCATCCCTGCACCGGCAATGCGCACAGACCCCCGCCTCTCACCTCCCGTGCAGAACATTTACTTTCCCCGCAGGAGCTCTGAAACAGCCTCTGAGGTGCAGGTGCTTTTGACCTTGTCGGCATAGAGGCTGCCCCGCACCTGCTTCCTCCTGGTGGACCTTCTGAATCAGAGCCTTACATCGTTCGCTGGGTCTGCTGGGTGGACCCGGAGCCCAGTGCCTGTGTGTCAGCTACAGGAAAGGCTGGCGGCCACATTTCTGATTTCTGCCTGAGGGATGCCCTTCCTTCCAGTCAAGTTATGGCTGTGTTGACCCTGCGGCACAGACTATGTTATTGGTTTTTAAGAGAAAACTATGTGCCACAGAAATATGATCAATTTGGCATTTTTTTAAGAAAAAGAAAAGGTTCAGAATTTTGTCAGGGTGCATCCAAAATTATCCACAGGAAGGGACATCTTGGCAGCTGCACACTGAATGTCTGGCCTAGAATGGGAAGAAGTCTCCTGTGTAATAATATTAATAGTAATAAATACCAATACTGAGGCTCTGGGAGATTTAGACTGTGAGGCAAGCGTGATTCTGGTCCACACGTTGTGGACGAGGAAACGGGAGCGCTGGGCTGCTAAGTCTACACATACAGGTGATACAGGAGGGTCGAGTCTGGGCTGATCTGTGCCTTAAACATCCGCACTGGCAATGAGAGCCAGTTCATTTGGAGCATTTCTGAGCAATCGTAACAGCTTCCCTAGCCTCTCACAAGCTCTTCCCAAAGTCCATCTGAATTCCATCCCCTGGCCAGCAAAAGCCCCTTTCTGACCATAACTTGCTTTCCCACCCTGGATGGGTACTAACAGTATCTACATTATCCAGAACAGTCTCTGACAACTTATTGAGGGTTTATGTTATGTCAGGCTCTACCGCATTTGCCCATTTAATCTCCCCAACAACACTACCGTCTTCATTCTCAGATTCAGACTGAGTCTTAGAGAGTTGAAGGAACTTGGCCAAGGTCACACAGCTAGTTAAGTGGCAGAGCTGGACTCAAAGCCACATGCATCTGTCACTGCATCCTTCTTATTTGTCCCCTCGCAGACATGGAATCAGGGACACCTTTAGCTCACCGTGCATTCTCATCATTGGCTCATTTACAGTCAATATTTTAATTAGGTAGGTGGATAGTTTCAATGATGTAAGAATCACCATTAAAAACAAAAACAAGACTTGAAACCCACACCCATTTAGCCAAAGCTCACTCTCTTTTAACGCTGATTATGAGTATTTTTCATCTCTGTGGCATTTCTGTAAGTTTTCCATATAAATTAGTACATGAGGATTCCAAGGCAGACTTGGGTCTCCTGCACCTTGCAGGGAACAGGAGGCTGAGCAGTCTTGGCTGTCATTCCATGTGAAGGGGTACCACTGAGAAGTGTGATGGGGAAGCGTCTGGAACCGGGCTGCCTGGTCCTGGATCCTGCTCTGCCCCTTCTCAGCTCTGTGCCCAGTGGTAGGCTGCTGAGTGGTTAACAACTGGTTCCCCAAGGAGAACCGAGCCCTGATTTGCAGCATTTGCCGATTTCTGTGGTGTCAGCTCTGCCACCGTGGGAAGAGATGCACACAGGGGCTCTCGTGAGCTCCTGCGGGCTGAGACGAGCTGGGTCCTGCACACTTACTTGCAGCAAGTCACTGAGCAAAAGGTGGGTGCCTACCTCAAAGGTTCTTAGAAGGATTTATGATGACAACAGAACGCGGAAAAGCAGTTAGCACTGTGTCTGCCCCCACGGTGGGTGCTCACTAAATGCCATTTGCTGATCCTGTTAGGTGGAATCCTACCGTCTGGTGCCTCAGCTCCGTTATCTTAAATACAATAATAAAATGCTTCCCTACCCTCTTTCACAGGATTATTGTAAACATCATGTGACATAATCTACATCAGCTGCAAAGGAAAGTTACAAACTTAAAAAAAAGAAATAGAATATTTTGTTAAAGTCAAGTCAAAACCCAGAGAATGAACTTCTGCTGAGCAAAAATTTTACAACTGAACCCTAATTTTTAGTTCTTCTGTCACCATTTTTTCCTGCATTTTCAGGCTCCCCTCAGTTCCTGATACTAATTCCCATTCAGAAGCTGTTTAATTGGTGGGGAGGGGGTCCTGGAAACTCACCAGCTCAGTGAAAAATTCAGTCCTTCAAGAGGTTCTGAGTTTAAGTCTTTTTGATCTTTTACCCCTCAATCCTCTAATCCTTTTTGTGAGAAGTCTTCAATTATCCCTGTTTTTAGTTCTTATTTCTCAACTTTCCTTTTGAAAAGCAGGATTTGCATCATGTCTTAAAGGTGAAGGCAGCATAAAACCTTCCTTCAACAACGCTGCTTTGGCTGATAAAGACTCCAGTCCTCTCTGTTGCTGGCGGCTCCACTGGGACATTCTCTCAGGCTCACTCAGCTCTTTGCTCAGCCCTCCCTGTGATCTTGGAGCAATGTTGAAGGACATCATCCTGGTGTTTTCCACTTAGCGTATTTCTGCTCAGTCATCGGGTCTGGGTTTTGTTCTTACTCCCTACTGATACATAGAAAGGCTTGCCTAATGCTTCTCCACCTCAAATTCATAGTCATTGGTCATTGGTGTGACCATTCACGCCTGTGGTCACAGGTCATTTCCGTTCACAAGCAGAGCCAGGCCCCCAGATTGCAAGATAGCACAGTGGTCACAGGCATGTGTCCTGCAGTCCAGATCCTCCCGGTCCAATCTCGACCCTGCACCTTTCTAGATGTGAATTCTGGGTAAACAACGTAAATGCTCCATGTTCAGGTTTTCCTATAAAAACTTGGATAACAATACCCTCTGCCTCAAGGTGTAGTAAAGAAGTTAAGTGAGTTAATAAATATATAAAGAATTTAATTTACATTGTAAAATGATTATAAATCAATAAAAAATGTTTAAAAAAAAAAGAATTTAATTTACACTATGTCCTGGCTAACACTAAACATTTAAAAAGTGTTAGCTATTATTATCAGAAAGCCGTGTTTCTCTAATTTCACTTAAGTGAAGTTCATACTTTTGGCCATATCTGCATACCCCCTTGTGATAGTATTTACTTATCATAAACACTTTTATTAAGGAAGAAATTTAACTAATCACTAGCCTTAATGGAAAACCAGTGTCACTTACCCAAGAAAAGGAACTAATGGTAAAAAAAAAAAAAAAAAAAAATAGGTAGATGATGATAGGTTGATAGACAGACAGACAGACAGAGGAGAGAGAGAGAGAGATGAAGTGCCAGCTAGACAAAGTTTTTACATCTGGCTGGACCCTGACACCTGCCTATGTCTTGGATCTGAGCTCTTCTTTCTCCCTGTTGTGATCGAGGTCAGGAAGTATTATTCGTGAGAGGTTAAGGATTTGGACTTGAGACTCAAACTAAGACTTTCATTTGGAGGTTAGAAGAAAATCTAAAATAGGGCCATCTTTCACTCTATAGTTCTATTTTTTATTGCTGAGTTGATGAACCTCTTAAAAGCTTCTGCCCTCCACCCAGTGGTGTGCACCCCACACTTTGGCTAAGATGGGGCTGCAGGATTCGTTAACACTCAGTTCTGAAATGACTGCAAAAACCGCTGAGTAGTTTGATGGATGTTGTTCTTGAAGACTGTTTCTCCTTTCAAGCTTAGTTCTCAGTATCCAGACGTCCCGTCTCCAGTTCTTCTTTGTGAGTTTTTTGGATCTAGGCCTGGGGTCATGTCTTCTCCGAAGTCCAGAGATTGATGTCTTGTTGAGAATTTGGAATTTTCTCTAGACAGCCCACCTCCTGGATCGAGGAAAAGATCAGACATCACACATGAGCAAAATAGTGTGATTATGTAATCTGGTTGCTCTAAAGTTTTATTATTAAAAGACTGTAACCTGTCTTTTTAGCATGAGCACCCAACATGCAATATGCCTGCAGTTTCCAATGTTTAAGAATTGAGCCCCTTCTAATTAAGCACTGTAGTGTTATCTCCCACATGGATCAGTTCACCAAGATGAGTGAAGTGCTGTTTAAAACAGCTAGGCCAGCTGGGCAAGCACTTCGGGGATGTCTCAACTCCAGCCCTTTCCCTCCCACGTTCTCTATCTTCTTCTGAAAACAAAGTCTCTGAAATATCTTTGCCCCTTAGCATAACTTGAGTTTGTTCTGTTCTTCCTTGGTCTGAGGTCAAAGTCATCTTCCTAGAAGCTCCTTTATATTCTTGGTCCAAGGCTAAGGTTAGAGTGATATGAACCCAGAAATACAGCTCTTATCTTTTCCCTGTTCAAGGCAATTGAAGGCTTTGCGTAGTCACTCGGGCTTCTCACGCGCGCTTTGGATACTTGCCCCAAGCAAAGGAGCTGAGATGAAACCAAGTTTGGGAATTTCTGCAAGTCCAGGGACTCCCTCCTCAACCCCAAAATGGACTTCAGAGTCTGCTTGTTCTACAGATGAGAAGAATGAAGCACAAAGAGGAAAATGATTTGCTCAAAGCAAACCCAGGGTCTTTGATTCCCAATCCATTTACCCCAGACAACTGCGAGACAGAGAAAAAGCACATGAAATTTACATCCTCCCCGCTCCCCTGTAATACCCTGTCCTAAGGCTCTTAATGATTTGGCCACACTGGCAGTTTATATCACCTTATCTCTAGAGTTACCATGTTTTTATAATTTCCTCCCTCTACCATAGATTTCAGTATACTAAGAACTAGCAGGGGGAATGATGTCAGGAAATAAATTCACTGTAATGATAAAGCCTCAAATTCAGAAACATTAAGGGAAATTAATCCAACGAGAGAGGTCATAGAGTCCTGATACAATTTCTAGTCTGTCAACCACAGCATCACTTGGGCTAGTCATTGCCAAGAGGTAGCAGTTTCAATAATCTGGTTTGAATCTAGGCTCCATCACTTCTTAACTGTGTGACCTTGAGCAAGATTTAAACTAGTCCAAGCCCCAGTTTACTCACCTGTCAAATGGAGACAGTAATAGTATCTACTTCCTGAGGCTGTTGTGAGGATTAAATGTTATAATTAGACCCATGCTTGACAGACTGAAAACACTAAATAAATGTTGTCTGTAATTATCATGTGACCTGTGAACAGCTCTCACACCCTGGATCGTCTGCTGTAGACTTTAATGGCCTCTTCATATATCAAAGGGTTGGCTATGACATTACACTAAATGTTGAAGCTAATTCTTGCGCTCTCCTCTCCAGGCAGGCAAGCAGGAAAAACAGTGTAGCCATGAAAGGGCCCCTTAGGTGGATGGGCTTGGGCTCTGTTCCTCCGACCCCTTTCCGCCACAGTGCTGTTGTGGGGACCCGCCTCCTTAGAGGTCTCGTTCATGCAAAATCTATAACCTCACCCTTTTTCTCCCAAGTAGAAGAACATTTATACATTCATTCAGACAAATATTTACTGAAGACCTGCCAGATGCCGGGTACTCTGCTATGCATGGGGCCGTCCACAGACGAGCTCTCCTGGCTCTTACATTCTAGAGGAAACGGGCGACAACCCGCAAGTGAGCAAAACCGCAAGACCACTTCTAGAGCGGTGCTACAAAGGGTATCAGGCGCGGCCCTAAGGCAGAGAACGGCTTAGGTGGCACGGGTTGCCGTGTGGGTCGCACAGGTGGGCTCCCCAGACAGAGCCGTTCAGAGGGCCCGCTCTGACGAAGTGCCCTTTCGGCTGAGCCATAAATAATGAGAAAGAACCAGTTTCAGAAATCTGGGGAAGAAGGTTGCAGGCAAAGGCAAAAATAAGTCTCTGATGCAAGAAAGGGTATGGCTTATCTGAGCAACAGAAAATGGGACGAGCATTGGGGCAAGGAAGATGAGGTCGGGGAGCTGGGCGGCTACCAAAAGGGAGGTGCTGAGAAGGCGCTGGAGCGTGAGCCCAGGACTGGCAGCCTCTGGGCTACCCTTGGAGCGGGTACGTCGAAATGCCACTGAGGGAGGGGAGCAGTGGTACAAGGAAATGTAGAATCTAGTCTCTCTTTTTTTCTCAAAGCCAAATAAAGAGTCTTATTTCAGTCCTTAAAAAGGACTGATCACAGAGTGCTTGCAACACACCCGGTAACTGTCCACGACTTCTGTTTCCTTCTTGAGAATCGCTCACGGGAGCCTGGCTGTCTCAAGAGGGTCTGTGGGGGTCATTCTGTGGCTTCCAGGTGGACTCTCCCAACACCTGTGAAGCACGCAACCGCGCCAGTCGGCGGTGACACAGTCCCGGTCTCAGGATGGACAGGATGGAGGGAGGCTTGGAACCTGGGAACCGCCTTATTCCCGGGCAGGCCCCCAACTTAACCGAGGACCCCATCCGTTCCCTAAAAGAGATAAGCCGCCCCCTGTCTTACGACAGAACTGTAGTGTTTGAACACAATTTGGAGTAGTCCCACTAACAGGGTCAAGAAAAAACTGAGGCGACTAGTCAATTAATCAAATAAGTCACAGCCCCCCAAAGAGTTTATGTAAAATAACTTGAGCTGCTGTTTTCCCCTTAAATTATAGTAACTCATCGGCTCACCACATAACATGATGAGTCCCACCTAATTATAATAAATAAGTCCCCCCATAAAAATATATTCCACATAAATATTGTGGATCTGATCCCCGTACAGATATATTGTACTATAAAATAGGTTAATGTGTTTTCCCTTTATTTTGCTCATTTAAAAATAGGTTCTATTTTTATTTTTTCCATCCCACACATAACTGCTCTATCTTTTGGGTCATTTTGTTGTTCACGCTGTCTTTCTTTTTTTTTTTAAGTACAGTCAGTTACAATGTATCAATTTCTGGTGCACAGCACAATGTCCCAGTCATGCACATATATACATATATTCGTTTTCATTCTTTTTTTCATTAAAGGTTATTACAAGATATTGAACATAGCTCCCTGTGCTGTACAGAAGAAACTTTTTAAAATCTATTTTTATATGTAGTGGCTAACATTCGTAAATCTCAAACTCCCGAATTCATCGCTTTGTCTTTCTTGTTTGTCTTTAATTCTAAGACTAATAGATTATTCTCCACCCCACTCCAACCCAATTTTGCTTTCTTGATTCTCTCAATTGCTAAATAATTAGTCAGTATAGTGTCACGATATGTACGGAGCCCAACAGAGAAGCAGTCTTTGGCTTTTGGCACAGCTCAACAAGTGAGTTCTCAGTATTGAAGTTTGAATTTTGGCTGCATGTCCTTATTTGCTGGTAAACATCTAAGAATCTAATTAGGTGACTACAACTTGGGAGTTCTTATGTGGACAATTCATTCTGCACCATAATACCCAGATTCCAGGGGACACCGACTTCTAAACATGACACAGAGATTGTTAGAGGGTGACGTGAGGGCATATTTTTGGCTTAAAAACTTAATCTTAAAAGGTAAAATAAACTAAAATATTAAAAAAAAAAAAAAAGACTAAAGCACGCTTTCCTCTCCTGGGTTTTATCTCCTTTTCTTCCCCCGTGCTGTTCAGCTAATTCCCTGCCAGGGAAGGATTGCTGTAACCAAGCCATTACACAAAGACATGCCAAAGACACTTTCAAATAAAGTGTTTATTTCTCTCAACAACAGAGCCAGCAATTTTCAGATTTTCGTTAAGTGCAGCCCCCAGCGAACCCTCACAGACTTCCACATTTTGGTAGATTCTGAGCATTGTTTTGCAATGGTCTTTAGGAGAAGGGGTCGGGGGGTGGGAAGCACAGCAAATGTCCAACCTCAGGATGTATTCAAGGGGCCTTCAAGTCACTGCCAATTCAGGATCTGCAAAATCACTGCAGCTCTTACCACCCAATCTATGCCTTTTAAGGTCAGAAGTATCATTAAATCACGCAGGACATCTTGTTCTGTTCAAGTTCCTTTTCATTTTCCCATCCCGATGGCAGTTGCTCAAACTTCTCCAGAAAGGGAGAAGTTTTGAAGTTCACCTGGAAGAGATTTTCTTGACAAAAGATTTGAAGTGTTCGTGTTTTCTTTCTTTTCTTCATCATCTTTTTTTTTTAATCTGAAACTTTAATATTTTTGATCTCTAATACATAAGCTACAACAAGTTATTCCCCCCTCCCCTGAACCCTGCCTTCTCTTTCTTCTAAAATGTCTGGCATCTGCCTGTGTTGGTCTGGTTTTGGTGGGTGGGTGAGTGAGTATCATTAGCCTCAGATCAGCTCCACACATCAGTCAAAGTCATTAGCTGGTCAAACAATCTAACTTCAAATTCGCTTTTGAGAGGCCAAGTGTTGAGCCCTAGAGCTTCAGGCAGTCCTCTTTGGGGATTTGGAGAGAAAGCGGGGACGCACGAAGGGGTCCGGGTCTGCCATTTGAGCCCTTTGTCCCAGGAGAAGGTGTTGTGTGTATTTGGTTTTGTGGATTAAATAGCTCTAAGGGTAGGAGGAACTGCAGACAGGGGTTTCTAAAAGGCGAAAAAAGAAATAAATATTAGAAACCATGTGATTTAGCAGAAGGAATTCGAATTTGAGAATCAACAAGACTAAGGTTCAAATTCCATCTTTCCCAATGACCTGGGGGCCTTGGGCAGACCGCTTACCCTCTCTAAGTCTTATTTTCCTCAACTGTAAAATGAACATTAAAAAATACCTACCCTACTGGTTTGCCAGGAGAATTAAGAATTTGGTGACAATATTCTCAGGTTGCAGTCGATGCTCAATAAATGTTAGACTCTTCCCATCCGCCAAGTCAGACAAAACCTTAAATATTTATACATGCAGAACACGTCAGCCAAATTCCACAGAAACAAGATGGCAAAAGGCAAAAACCACACTCCCTAGAGGAGCAACAGATAAGCGTTTGCAAAGAGCAGTTTCTCCCCCATGGGCGTCCCTTCCTTAGTTACTCGGCGACTTTAGTCCCATCATCTCTAAAAGCACAGTGCCGCCTTCAGCCCCCAACTTTCAGGTTTTCTAAAAAAGGAAGCTTCTCTTAGGAGACAATTCACCTTTGTGGCAGTGCCATTTGAGGGAGGAAAAGTATCTGTTTTAAAAGGCACCCCAGCCAAGGTGAATACAGCTCCCGTTTAGCACTCGGAGATGAGACTATCATAATATTTAAATCAGTTCTGAGAACTTTCTTTGAAAAGGAAAAGGGGGAAGAGACCCACCAGTTGCCTACCCGAGGGGCCAGGGGAGTCCAGTTACCATAGAGACTCAGTGCCGGCAAACGGTATTGGAGAGCAGATTGGTGTCTGTTAATTTTTTTTTTTATTTGTAATTTATGTGTGTTGGCTCATTCTCCGAGCCAGTCCAGATTTTCCTGTTTACCTGCCATCCTGCATGATGTGAGTGAGGAATGACAATGCCAGGTTTCAGCCGTTTCTTCAATTTGTAAACATTATTGTGGGTCAGAAGGACAGCGGAGAACACATGGAGAAGTCCGTGCACTTAATTTTTGGAAAAGGCTTGGGGACAATTGCATGGGGACTGCTGAGAGGGGAGAAGAGCCTTGCGAAATTCTTTACGACGATCCAGAAAGAGTTCTGAGACCTGTCTGAGTCATAAATTCTGGTTTCATAGAACCTTTTTAATGACTCATTATAATTCCTCAGTGAATACAAAAAATAACATGGAACCCTTTCTATCAACCTGTGGCAAACACAATCCTTGCACACAAATTGTGTTGGCCCAGACTTCTAAGTAACTAGACTTCCCAGCAGTGCACGGGTGCTAGGTGGGAAAGTGGACATTAACGGTGTTCCTCGATCCCTCCTCACACTTCCCTGGGATTTGGCTTTGGGAAAAAGTCAGTCCCTCTGACAATTAAGTGGAGACAGTTCCATATCCTCAAGAAAGGAGTAAGGAGATGAATACTTTATAGACACCATCCGTTAGTCTCAGTGAGCCGTGGATGAAGAAAGGCAAGCCCTCGCGATGGGCTTCAGTGGATGACAACTAATAAATACTCATTTCCATAAAATTTAAATGAACGCAGTAAAATCTACCTCTTGCTGTGCAAGAACCCCATCTCATTACTCAAAATAGCAGCAATGTAATTACCAGAAGCCACACCCTCCACGCCGAGGTGGCTGGTGGTGAAGTCATAACTAATTTCCACACACGCGGCCACCGCGGTAGTAACACTAAGTACCTAGGCTCTTCCAGTTCTTTCTGCTCTAGGCCATATCTCCTTCCAACCACATGCACCTTATAAAATAATAATTTTCAAATGCAGGGCTGCATTTTGATTAGCCCAAAGACATAGCAAAGATTCCTTTTTCTTTCAGCGCACACAGGCAACAGACCCAACACTTAAATACTTAAAAACGGCGTGTGCAGTAAGAAAATTTCAAAACTTTAAACACCCACAGAGACGGACTGATGTGCCACCCCAGCTGAGTTTCGCATCCTCTTTGCATTTTAAATGACCTTTAAGCAATGATGAGCTCTGTCTCATTGAAACTTAATTGCTTAATTAGAGAAGCCATTTTCGGTAGACAAATATTTCCTTTAAAACTCATCTTCTAATTTTGCAAAGGCTTCGTTGGATTTTAGGCAGAATTGGAAACTGTTCCACATCTTCATCTTCAACAGCAAAACTGGAGAGCGGTTTAAACAGTACTGAGACGAACTGTATTTTCCTGTGAAGACTGAGAGTATCTCAGAGAGCTACTCCACAGGGTTTGCAGTCAACTGAAATGTTTTCAGTCGGTAGAGATATGCCTTCACTTCCACACCATCTTAAAATTCAGAGCCCTCTTGGAATTTCTGTGAGTTTCCAGATACTTTTTTCCCTTCGTCCCTTCTGGTTATGATAGGGAGGCACTAGGGGATGGTGATTGAGAACAGAGATGCTGAGGTCAGACTGCCTAGAATGAACTGTCGTGTGACCTCGGACAAGATAAGTAAGCTTCTTGTTCCTCAGTGTCCCCAGCTGTGAAATAAAGGAAGTAATAGATCCTACTTTACACAATCATTGTGATGATTAAAGAAGTTAAACTTTCAAGCACTTCAAACAGGGCTTGCCATGTAGTAAATGTTGAAAAGACAAGTTGGCTCTTATTACTGCTTTGACTTCTGCAGAATTCCTTCTTCCCACTCTTTTCTTGGTGGTGACTCCTTTATCACGTCCCTCGAGTTGACACAAGGTGGGCTCAGCCCTTTCTCCTTAATTATTGATCACCTTCAACCTCTACATACTATAATTCAAACAACATATCTAGTGGTGAAGTTCTGTACAAGGTGGAGGTGATTAGAGTAAATCATTTAAATTTAGTTTTTGAGATCCCTCTGATTATAACGTATCTGTTGTACCAAACATTATACTACTTGTAGCATGTATAATATTATAGTAAAATTGAAAAGTCCCTTAGCCCACCAAGTTTTTTCTCTTCCTCACCAACTCACTGCCCCTTGGGGGAAAAAAAGCAAAACAAAACAAAAAACTTCCCTCTTAATTATGCAGACCCATATAATTCTTTGCCCCAAACCTAAACACAGCTCCCAACTGATTTCGCACAGCAAAGATCTGTTAATGAACTCTTTAAAAACTGCTGATACTACCTAGTGGATCCTATTTTTGTCTGCCCTCCATCAATCTGGGAACAGAAAAGGGAGTGGGTGGAGCTATGTGAATTCTGCTCCCCCAGGAGAAGGCCACTGTCTGCTCCAGTGTTAAAGAACCGCTTCTTGTTCATCCTTTCCTTCCAATGCAGTGGTCATCAGCCCCTCCAGAGAAAGGGAGGCTTGCGATGTGTAGATGGGAAGTGTGGATTTCTTGCTGCTGAATGCCTCTGCTTGTCAGCTGCACGCACGATGCCAAGGGTGCCTGAACTGGGGCACTCTGCGCCATCCCAGACGAGAGAGCGTGACAGGACATGTGAGAAAGGCTCCTTCACAGATTTCAGGCCACCAAAAATTCTCTTGGCTCCCCAGCCCCATACTCTCTGCTCTGGTTTTCAGTTGGCAACAAAGAGATGCCTTGAAGATCTCTCCTCGAACATGATTTAATCTCAGGGTCTGGTTCCTCACTGGGCATCAGACATGTGCAATATAAAAATGTGTTTGGCTGCAAGTAACAGAGGACCCAGGTTTCATGGGTCTCAAACAGAAGGTCTGTTCTGTCTCACCTAATAACAGGCAGCTGCCCTGGAGTGTCTGGTCCTCAACCACTTAAGGGTCCCTGTAGTTCTTGTGGGATTCTTTCCCGTTGTACTTGTCACCGTAGTCTTAGAGCCTCACCCACCCCCCAACCCTGGGAGCATCACACCTGTGTGCAAGGCAAGGAGGCTGGCAAGGGGCACCCCTCTGCTCATTTGCTCTTCTAGCCAGAAAAGCAACTCTTTTCTTGGACCATCCCTTCCCCCCTTAAAAAAAATTCCATAAGCATCTTATTTCCCAGAAAAGCGTGCTTGGCCATACCTAGATGAATGTGAGGCTGAGAAATGAGTATTTTGCTCTTCCAGCCCCTGCTGTAGAGGAAGTGGGAGGGCTGGGAGGCAAGGTGGTAATGACTGGAATTAGGTCTCCGGTGGGGTCAGCCACACCAGAGAAAGAGAGGTCTGAGATTTATAGACGTGAAGTGCCTGATTTCTTATTGCTGAATCCCTCTGCTTATCAGACACACAATGCCAAGAGTCTGCACAAAACCTCGGGAAGGAAAAAAAAAAAATCAGTTAAATATTTAGATGATTTGCCGACATGGGGAACTTGCCGTTGGCAGCAAAGATTTATTAAACAGGCTACAAAACAAGATGTCATTAAACAGTTTGAAAGCATGCCCTCGTAATTAAGAAAGGAGAAGGTTTCTAATCTGGGTAATGAAATCTGTGGCTCAGATGAGCATTCATTTTATTAATATTTATTGCGCACCTACTGTGTGCCAGGTACGGCAGGGGCTGACCCCAGGCAACGGAACAAAGCGGGTCCCTTCTGCCAAACCTACTGGTAATAATAGCTATCACTTACTGCATACTGATGCTGTGCCAAGCAACGTGCTAAGCATTTTGCAGAGCAACGGTTTACCCGCTCGACAACTCTTAAGAAGTAGGAATCATTGCCCTCAACTCAGACATGGGGTGAGAAACCGTCTCAGTTTATCTGGACTGAGAGGTTTCCCAGGACACAGGACTTTCAGTGCTGAACCAGGGAAGTCCCGGGCACAGCTGCTTAGACTTGAGAAAAGTGGGGCTGAGTGCAATTAAATGACCTCCCCAAGGACACACGACGAGCGCGCCGCGCTCCTAGAATCCAGTCGGATGCTGCTCGTTGCCAGGTCCCCTGCCCCTCCCGGGCTGCAGCCTAACTCCTAAACCTCGTCTTGAACCCAGAACTCTTACGGCCTCCCCTTCCCTGCCTCTTCCATCCTGCCTCCTGCTGCTTCTCTCAGCTCGAGCACAAAAAACACAGGTTCTCTTTTTTTTTTGAGCCACAGAGCGTTCACGGAAAAGCCCCACCCGCAGCGGATGCACTTGGGTGGTCTTTCAAGGGCCAGCACCACCGAGTAACAGCAGCTCTGTTCTGACCCTGCAGCACACAGGCCGCTGCCCTCTGGGCCCCTTCTCCAGGCCATTAGTGTTTAATTGCCTACAGACTGTTCCTCAGCCCTGGTTGCACATTAACGTCACCTGGGGAGCTTTTACAACATACTGAAGCCAGGAGCGTTCAAAACAGAATCTCCAAGAGCAGGCCTGTATGTAGAAATTTTTTACCCTTGTAAAAATTGAGTTTATCTTATCTACAGGAGAGCGCATAAATATTGAGTGCAAAGTTCAATGGATTTTACATATATTCGCACCCACGTAACCACCCCCCAGATCAAAATATGGACCATTTCCAGCTCTCCACGAGACCCCCTTATGGGCATAAATATATTTTTTAAACCCTCCGAGGTTATCTGAACGTGTGATCAGATCTGAGGGCTACTGGTTTAGGGCCCAAACTCTCCGTGGTCAGAGATGCTCCTTGTCTCCCAGGATAGCGGTGGCTGCATGTCCCCCTCTCAGTGGACACAGAAGAGAATAACCCTTAGTGCGGCCCCTTGTATTTACACGCAGTATATTTACACCCACGACACGGCGAGCGCCTTGAAGGCAGAAACTACATCTCGCCAAGAGCCCAGCAAAGTGCGTGACTTACCAGATGGGGAAAAAAAAGAATAAATAGACACGTGTAATGGGGAGTCCTGCTTGGTCTCCATTTAGAGGGTTATGGGAGGTTCTCGGAGAGGGCAACGCAGCATTGAGTCCCCTTTTTCCGTGTCTGCTTTTTTTTTCTTTGACCTGAGAAGGGCGAGTTCGAGAAAGCGTTGATTCTGGGTCTTGTTCTCTCGCAGAGTGCCCGCTCGGCCTGGGCCCAGGTGACACCAGTGATGCGCAGTGTAATTCTGCGGTGTTGAAAGCCAGTGTCAACTGCCAAATGGGGACAGGCAGGGCGTCTCGGCCGTGACATGTGCGTGTGTGGGTGTGTGTGCGTGCGTGTGTGTGTGTGTGCGTGCGTGCACACACGTGCAGCCGGGAAGTAAGCCGAGGACTCAGGGAAATTGATGTTGTACCAGCAAAAGGCCACTGACACTTAGGAGTGATCCGTGTCGGAGGCACGTCTCGCTGCCCTGGGTCACCGGGGGAGGCCTTTTTTTTTTTCTATGTATAGAATGTACAGAAAAATATGTATTCTTGCCTGGAGGGCAGTTAAAAAGATTTATTGTGTCAGCATCCCCAGATCATTTGTATGTTGTTCTGCCCACATGCTTTATTCATAATGTCTATTTTATTCTCTTTTATTTTGTCAAGTTGGTGTTCAATACTGCTGCTTTCGTCCTAGAAAATGACCCATTATCAGAGCAAGGCTACATGGCTGTGGTGAAACGCAAGTGGATTGTTGGGCAAACTTAAACATCTGGAGCGGGTTTAAGCAGCTGGGAGGGCTTCAGGGTTTGGGCTTCAGATTTATTATGATGTTGTCCCTGAAACCTTGCATTGAGGAGGGGGAGAGGAGGAGACAGTGGGGTTTAACCATGATGGAAAACTTGGGGGCACAAGACTGAAGGACATTGCAGATCTTGGCATGAGGGGAGGACCAACAGGAGAGACAGAGAAGACTCACATCACATCATCCCACAAAATGGCTAATAGAGAAAATACAAATTACTTGCTTTTCATGGATTCTCTGAGCAGCTCAGAGGTCTTGGGAAATGACTGCTGTGAGTCAAGGGCCCTGTACTCATTTCAAAGAACACCGTCCTGTTGCTGTCAGGCTACTTCAAGAAGTGTTTCAGCTCTGAATTGGGTTCTGGAGTCCAGATGTGAGAATTGGAGGCCATTAAGCTCTTCCGCCTGCCCTCCCTCCCCACTCCCTTCCCAGCACAGACATGCAAAGCTTTTTATCAAAAACATGTAGAAGAAAGCATTATTTAAAGAGAAAGGAGAAGGAAAGGGGAAGGGAAAGGAGAAAGAAAAGGAAAAGAAAGGGAAGAAGGAAGAATTGAAGGAAGGAAAGAAGGAGAAAAAAATTGCACATTAGAAAAACGTCAGGGAAGCATCTTTTATTTCCTAAGAAGGTGGTTTACAAACAAGAAAACATTATTCTCTGGGGCAACTAGCATGATGTGTATTTTACATACGTCTCTCATATTAGCATGCTACCAGGAGAATGACATCACCATGTTATTCCTTGTTCCTCAGCTGTGTCTGCCTGGCCTTTGCAAGGCAAGTCCAGCCGTGCAACAGTGTTGGATCTCAGTGCACAAAGCTTCCTCTCGTTCAACATTACTTGAGAATAGAAGGAATATGAACCCCCTTCCCTTCAACACTTCTTTCCACCTGGAAGGGAGTTTTGATCATGATGAGGTGGTGGGCCTTTCTTTAGTGTGTTCTGTGAAGCACTAGTCCCAAAACTCAGGGGAGAGGTCACAATCAAATAAGTTTGGAGAACGCTGCTGACTCCACCTCTGTATTGGACATTCTCAATGGACATGAGCACATTAATAGCTCTGAGGGGTCCTGAAGTTAAAAAAAAAAAATCCTATTAAGAAACGCTGTTTCACTCAGCATCCCTCAACTGTGTTTGACCACAGAAGTTTTTTCTCCACCTAGAATCCTTTAAAACAAGAGTTGCAAAGAACATGCTTTGAAACAAGCCAAGGGCTCAGGAGACAGAAGACCCGAGTAAAGACTAAAGCTCTCTTACCAGCTAGTCCAACTTTCCCTTTTTCAGATGGGAATGGAGTAACAGAAGTCATATTGTCTGTGGAGGGTCACAGAGGCAGAATCAGAACCACGTCACCCAGGACACATGCATTCACCCCTGTTTCCCTGTCACTATGAAACCAGAGCAGAGGTTCTCAGTTGGTAGGTCTTGAAGAAGTCACAGATGTGTCCCCAGATTCTGATTAATGTGTGTATTCATTGACTTAATACAATGCATGTGTATTATTTCAGTTTCTGTGCATTAGGAATCCAGGTTCACGTTAGCTGGGCCGCAAGATTGCAGTGCAGGTGTTGGCCAGGGCTGCCGTCTCATCAGAGGCTCAACTGGGGAAAGAGTTGCTTCCAAGCTCCCCTAGATTCTAGGCAGAATTTACTTCCCTGCAGCTCTAGGACTTAGGGATTGCCAGCTGTTTCCTGGTGGCCACCCACAGCTCCCAGAGGCCACCCACAACTTTCCTTGCCATGTGGAGTTCACTAATCCAGTCACTGATTTCGTCAAAGCCAGGAAGGGAGAGAGTCTCTTGCAAGATGAAAGTCACAATTCTATGAGTCATAATCATGGAAGTGACATCTCATCACCCTCGCCATATTCTGTTGTTTAAGAGAAAGACACAAGTCCTGGCCACACTTAAGGGAAGGGAACCACACTTGGGGCATAGACGCCAGGAGATGGGGATCATCTTAAGAGTCTCTCTGCCATGATGTGCAAACTTTATTTTTGCTACAAATGAGTATACTGTTACAGAGATATCTGGTCAGGTGGAACGTTAGGTTGAGATGATCATCTGAAATGCTATAAAGCAAAACGTACCTTGCAACAAGATAAAAGTGAGAATTGCAGCACAGAGTAGAATTTCATCTCACAAGGTGTAAACTTCCAAAAGCAGCTCATAAGAGGAAAATTGCCCATCACCCAATTTACCATTAAAAATCCCTTATGCCATCCATAAAGCAGGTGCACTAATTCTTGGGTATTACTGTCTGGTGCATTACCTTAAACTGTAATTCTTCTGCTAGTGGAAGTCTAAAACTCATTCAGCCAGACTGAAGGAAAGTCCATACTCAGAATCTGGGCATCCAGACCATCCTGTCTTAAAGTCATTTCCTAACAAGTAAAGAGAATATGGATGAAGGCTACTGAAGCATTCCTTCTGGCCTCCAGAGATGATTCCTTTCTGTTTATAAGTAAGTGTCAGAAACTTTGTAACATGCTAATGGACTTGTTTTGTTGTTGAGGCTTAAATGAGATAATATGTACACCTGAAACAAGTCCTCCCTGAGTCTGGCACCTGTTAGGCATTCAGTGAAAGTTGGCAGACTTTGAATGTATGCCTTGATAATACACAAATACACATACAGTCTTTTGAAGAGATGTGGGGAACTTGGCCACATGCGTCCTGCTTGTCCAAGTTGGCGTTTCCTCCTGTAAGTCCCCCGAGACTCCTGTCCTCATGTGCATTGGGCTTATTTACCTTCATGGGGTGAGGTTTCTACAGTCTGTTTTATTTATTATTATTTGAATGAGTCTTACGAAGACAGTTTACCAAGAATGATGGAACTCCATTCAAAGGTAATGTAATAATAAGGGAATACAGTTGTTTGTGGCGGGAGAAGCAGTGAGTATGTCTCATGAGTATATAAGAGAGTCAGGGCAGGGCAGGAGACATTCCCTCTGAGACAAGGGGATGCTGGAAGGCGCCCTAGCGTGTAGCACGATCACTGTGAGCACACTTACAAATCCTGGGAAACGTGCACACACTACCATGGTGACTGCCTCGGACGAATCACTACCTTGATCGGTTTAGGCTGAGTCTGCCATCAGCATTACTAGCTTTTGATGGCATGTCACACACCCCAAACAAAACCCTGCATTGCAGGGAATGTTTTCCTATCCTTCCTGCCCTAAATAGAATTCAGGTTCCAAGTCTGGTGTCAAAAATTCAAAAGCTGCAGGAGCCAGGCCCATAGGTAGCTGAAAAGAGCAGGCAGAAGACGAGAGAGAGGGAGACGGAGCAGGAACGGCAAGCAATCGCTCGATCTCTGCAAAGACATTGGAATTTGGATTCTTCTCCGGACACCATGTGGATGAAACAGAGCAGGCCTGCAGCTGGGTCCCTGCAATGAGCACACAGTTCCACGTTCTTAAGGGCCTGCAGGTGGCAAAGTCTGTTTATGTTGTCCTCCAAACCCTAGATTTTTAAAAAGGGAAATATTGTTACCCGGCATGGAAACAAGATAGTACATTTTGTGTCGGTCTGACCGCATTGAATCATTTCACATTTTCAGTAATACGACGTTCGCTCTAGAACTTGCAGCCGCAAACCTCCAGGCGGGGTTAGGAAGAGGTTAGATTCTTTTTCCATTATTTTTCCATGAAGGACCGTCTCTCAGTAACTCTCACTACTGTTATCCCATCTGGTTATAAGTGAAATACAGATTCAGAATATCATTTTTATCTGCACATATTTAAAATGTAATGTCCAAATATTATGCTGTTTGAAAAGAGACACCTGTCCGAAAAATTCCCAGGAAGGTTTTAGAGAGTGCACTTAAGCTCAGATTTAGACACAAGTAAAGCTCATTTTTCATTTGGTAGAAACCTCAGAGTAGCCAAGACTTGGAATACATGCCGAGCGTTTTGCAAATACAGTGATGCCTCATTTGTCTGACGTGGACTGTTCCACGTAAATGCGTTTCCACATAACTGAAGCTTGTCCCTTTGCCCATCAAATCATATATTTATTTTAGCCATTTTGCATAGGAATATTTCTGAGAGTGCATTATACACTTCCCTACCGCCTTAAATAGAATACGAGAAACATAATTTAATCTTGGCTTTCTGACTCAGGGTCATAGTCAAGAATATCAAGTATTGGGCTGCTCTCAGCTCAAATAAAGGGATGCCTCTGGGCCCTCACAGCATAAATGGAGCTGTCCGACTTGACTTTGTAGGAACTGGAGTTTGTCATGCTTTTGAGGTTGTACCTGCTGGCTTTCCATCTGATCCTTCAGTGTTCTCATTGGACCTAGACGCCCTTTTTGTTCCCCACCCACATAAATGTGTCTCTTCTGTGAAATGAGAAGGTAAAGTGAAGAGAGTACCTTACTTGATGGCCAGAAACCCTGGATTATTTTCCTGTTTTTAATACATTCTGTGGCTTCGTTGACTAAACAACTTACTCATTCCATCTTGGCCTCTGTTCAAGCATCTAAAAAGTGAGAGGATCAAACATACTGTTCCCTAAAATCCACTAAGTCTATTCCAAATTGCATAGTCTTACAACATCTTTGACTCTGTTAGAAGAACAAACATGTTAAAATTGTGGGTAAACGTAGAGACTAGGTCCTAAGTAAGAACTTCAGCATCCCTGCCAGAAGCAAAATGCATGGGTTATACGTTACCGTATTTGCTTGTAGGTTGTATCCTACATGGTTGAGGCTGTCCAAGAAGTGATCGCTCAGTAATTGAAATATCATGTTGTTTCAGTTATCTATTGCTGTGTAACAAATCAACCCAAATTTGGCAGCTTAAAGCGACAATGATTCATTATTTCTCATGATTCTGGGGTTCAGGAATTCAAGCAAGTGTCTGCAAGGCAGTTGTGCTTGATGCAGTATAAATTGATGGAGCTCCCTTGACTGCATCCACCTGCCATTGGGCTGGGCTGGGAGGGTGAAGGGGTCCTCAGCCGCGTGTCTGATGCCTCGCTTACTCCCCCAATGGCGTCTCTCCCACGGCATGGTCTCACCCTTCCGTGGTCTAGCCCTAGCTTTTTACAGCATGGTGATTGGCTTCCCCAGAGGGAAGTAAAAGCTGCTAAGCCTTTGAAAGATAGGCCAAGAGCTGGCACAACATCACTTTTGCCACATCTTATTGACTAGACCAAGTCACAATTCAAGGAGGTTCAAGGAAAGGAGAAAGAGACCCCACTTCGTGGTGGGGAGAATTGTATGCATGAAGAGGAAGGGAGGGAATGAATGGTGAGCATGTTTGGAAACTCTCCTACAGACTTGAATACACCTTCACATTATAGTTTAGAAGCCTAAAGGTTTTCTCTCAACGTCAAAAGCATTAATTAGTGTTGACGTAGCTAGTTATTCCCTTAAGTCGTGTCAGTCTGGTAAATAGCGCTTTTCCTCTGGGAAAGGAATAAAAAGCAAATCCCCACTTTTAATTGGGTACTTCTCTGAATTGGTTTCCAAGTCTGTACTTTTCTCTTGTAAACATACAGCCAAGTCTCCAAGTTCTGATTCAGTATTTGATGAATCAAAGTCAAATCCCGTGAAAGAAAACATTACCTCTTTCTGAACTTTCCGCAGAGCTGTGCTTGCCTTTGGTTGTTGTCAAAATTCTATGAAAGTGTTTGCCCAACAAGTCAAATTACCCAACTGCAGTATTCAATTTGCTTTCTTATCAAGGGAAAATAGGTTCCTTTCTCCTCCCAGTTTTTGTGGATTTCCTTTTGTCTGTCCTGGCGCTCATTCATTCATTTATTTATGCAGATTTGCTGAGCACATGCTATGTGCCCGGCCGAAACCAGCGTCAAATAAGTCTGAAGTTGCCCTGCTCCCATGGAGCTGACATTCTAGCAGGGAGAGTGGATAATAGAGAAGTAACCAATCAATTACCATTGCAATGTATGCTGCAAAGGAGAAGTCTGAAGAGTGGGTGCTGTGACCTGGGGACCTAAGTTAGTATGAGAAACTGGCAGAGGCCTCGCAGAGGAAGAGATGTTTTAAGCTGAATGCTGGAGGTGGGTGGGTATCCGCTGGATGAAAGAACTGTGGAGGAGGGAGGTTGAGGAGGAGGGCACTCCAAGCAGAGGGAGCAGCACATCCCAGACCCTCTGGAAGAGAAGATGTGGTGGGTTCAAGGAACTGATAAAAGTCCAGTGTGGGATGACAAGATCAGGGTGAAGACGTGGGTGGAACAGTAGAACTAAAATAGCCGCTTAAGAGCTGTGAAAGCTCGGGCATGTCGTTCCCACTCTTTGAGCCTTAGGGAGAGGAGAGGAAGGACCATGGCGATGCTTCTTTACCAACCATCCCCACCCACAAAGAGGCACAGACACGACTCTCACTCACCATCTGGCCAATTGTGTTGTTGCTGAGGGTTCGAACGTGTCCATAACGTCTTCTAGGGGAGGGTATAGCTCAGTGGTAGAGCACGTGCTTAGCACGCAGAAGGTCCTGAGTTCAATCCCCAGTACCTCCATCAAAAAAAAATTTTTAAATAACATCTTCTAAGCGCCAGGTACCATGTTAATTGCTGGAAATAGAAACATAAATAATAATAGATGCACAATAAAGACGAACTTACAAGGGGGGAGACTGTGCCCTCCAGGACCCTCAGCCTGTTTGGTAGTGGGTGGGGGTAAGAGGAGGGAGTGTTGCCCCCAAATGCAATCAGTGCTATGATGAAATAATTGGGGGGGCGGGGGGGCAGTCAGGTTAGAGTAAGACCTGTAGCAGCCCTAAGGCCTGAGAATGTTACCGAGCCCTCCTTTCCATCCAAATGCATTTCAAAATAATATTTTGTTTATGTTTAAAATGACAAAAAAGAAACAAGCACTAAAAATGAAAGAAATTCTTCCTAGATTCGTGATTATGTGGTTTTCGCTAAGTTCGTCAAAGCTGAACTGCACGCATTGTTATTTATTTACTCGTGTGCACCTTTTGGTGTCCTCACTTTGCCAGTCACCTAAGCCCATGTTTGCCCTGTCTTTCGAGTGGTTTTGCAGGAGCTAACAGTGTAGGTATGATAGAGGAGGTAGATTCATTCCATTGGAGTGTTGCGATGGGGTGGGAGAACAGAAGAGGAGGTGTCAAATCAAGCCTCATCTTGAGAAGTAATGCAGTCCTTAGGAAACAGATTCTGGTTGCTGTTTTTTTAAGTTCCTAATATGACAAAGGTTTAAATAAGAGAGCCTACTTCTCTCTCATCTTAACCATACAAACATAAGCAGTCCTAGAGCCAATATGGTGGATTCAGTGTCCTGGTCCCTGGTTCCTTCCATGTTATTGCTCTGCCGCCCTCTACACATGGCTTCCCTTCCATGGTCTAAAATGGCTGCTCAGCTCCCACCATTACATCTGCATCTGGTCCACAGAAGGGAGGGAAGGAGATAAAGAGAAAGCATTCTCATTCCTTCATAGGATGCCACCCACTTTTGCTCACAGCCTGCTGGCCAGACCTAGTCACATGGTTATACCTACCTGCAAGGAAGGCTGGATACTGCAGTCTTTAGCTGCAAGGAAGGCTGGGTACTGTAGTATTTAGCTGCAGGGAATGTTGGGTGCTGTAGTCTTTAGCTGGGTGGCCATGTACCCAGCTAAAACTCAGGGAGCCATATTACTAAAGGAAGAAAGGAAAAATGAATATTGAAAAGCAACTAGCAGCTTCACCACAGATGGCAGGTGGGCATGGCCAGGATGGGCAGCCAAAGACAGGTACTTATGAAAACACCTGTGGGGTTTTATGATGCCCATTTCATAGAAGAGGAGCATAGAAGCTCAGAGAGGTTAAGGTAGATAGGGTGGCATACCAAGGCTGCAATGGGAGTGGTCCCACCCTGAGGACAGGCAGTAAAGAAGCACGTTGTCTGTATAAGAATAACGAACTCACAAAAACGTCTTCTGCTTTGCACCATCATCGTGCGCTAGTGATTCCAATATGTCAGTGATCAAACTCTCCTCCCCTGCTGGGCCAGGCCCTTCCCACTGCCCGCTCAGCCCCCATGCCATTGCCAAGGCAGGCGAGTGCTGGAAGAGTGGTCTAAGATATCTTGAGCCTGAGCAAACAGGGGAAGGAGATGCGCAGTGCTGCAGACCTCTTCCCTACCCATCCCCAACACACACACCCTTCCCTTAGTCCTGGCCGACTCCTTTGCCATTGGTCCTCGAACCCAGTATGTCCTGTTTAGATCTTTGTTCAGATCCTGGCTCTGTCGTTTCCCAGGTCTGTGACTTTGAACAAGTCAGTGAGTTTACAGTCTGCCTAGCCCAGTGATTCTCAGACTTGAATCCGAGTGAATCAGAATCACCTGGGGACCCTAGTTAAAAC
This sequence comes from Camelus dromedarius, assembly GCF_036321535.1. Taxonomy (NCBI): domain Eukaryota; kingdom Metazoa; phylum Chordata; class Mammalia; order Artiodactyla; family Camelidae; genus Camelus; species Camelus dromedarius. Next base: position 6,483,282 of record NC_087453.1, on the reverse strand, counting down.
CCAGACCGCTGGGCCCCATCGCCAGAGTTTCTGATTCAGTAGGTCTGGGCTGGTGCTGAGAATTCGGATTTCCAACAAAGCCCTAAATGACATGTGTGCTGTTGGTCCAGAGACCACACTTTGAGACCCTGGCCTAAGAAGAGGGAAGTGTGTTCTACCATTCGTCCTGCTGAGTGCAGCCGGTCACAAAGGAACCATGTAATGGGAGGCCGTGGGAGTTTTAACTGTTTTTGGAAACAGAAAATACAAAGTAATAACACATGACATCAGCTAATGATTTCCAATTTTCACTTTGCTTTCACAAAGGCCAAGCACTGGCAGTAATGGCAGAAGCAGCTACCTGTCTTCATCAGCCTCCCTAGGGCTCAAGTCAGTGAGACGAAGGATCGTTACAAATATGCCGCCAGCTTAATACACCTATCCCATAATGATTGCTCAATAAGTTTTTGTTGAACACACACATTTTATTGAATTTTTACAAAGTCCCAGACATCACGCTGTGCACTTTATGGGCGTTATTTCCATCAGTCCTCAGAATAACCATAAAGCATCTCCTGTCATTAGTCCCACTTTACAATCGGGGAAATCAAGACTCATAGAGGGTTTTTTTTCCCTTTTCTTTCTTTTTAGTAGAGGTACTGGGGATTGAACTCAGGACCTCACGCATGCCAAGAACACGCTCTACCACTGAGTTAGACCCTCCCCCCAAGACTCATAGAGGTTAAACATCTTGCTGAGGTTCATTTACCCAGAGATGACCAAGTCAGACCTCACCCCAGTTCTGCTTGACCCCAAGTCCCACTCTTAGTTGTAATTATCTTAGAGGTCAGCAAACTTGGCCTGTAGGCCACATCCTGCTTGCCACCTATTTTTGGAGAACCCATGAGTTTTAAATGCCTTTACGTTTTTAAATGGTTGCAAAAAAATTAAAAGAATCCAAATAGAAGGATAGTATTTCATGACACATGAAAATAGACGTTCAAATTTCCACGTCCCCCAGTAAAGTTTCATGGAAATCCAGCCACGCCCTTTTATTCACACATTATCTGTGGCTGGTTTTGTGCTATAATCAGAGTTGAGTGCTTGCAACAGGGCCTACAGAGCTCACAAAGCACAAGCTATTTACTACCTGCCTTTTACAGAAAAAGTTCGTCGATGTCTGCTCTTTTGATTCATATGGGCCTTTTCACAGTGTTAGATTCAAGAAGAAATTGCTCCAGGTGAAAGTCATCACAATGAATCATTTTTTTTTCTAATTTTTTAAAATAACACCTTGTTTCATGAGCTGCCTACAATCCCACCATTAAAGCTTCAGTGTTTTTGCTTAACACGGGCTCTAAGTAGCGCCTTTCCAGAGGCAAATACCCCTGAGAGTGGTAGCTCATTATTTGGTTAATAACGGTGGAAGAAAGCAGTGTAGTGTTTAGCAAAAGGCAATGGTCCAAGGAAAAGGCCACCAGTATTCCCAAATGCTGCAATGTCTAGTTTCCCAGTCCAATTTCCCGGAGTGAAACAAACCCACACAGCCGAGGCCCAGTATCAGAAGGTTCCAGCCGGGCTGAGTCCCCCTGGTCTTGGGCAAGACCCACTGGAGACTGAGCCTGTTTGCTGGATCCCAAAGAATCAAAGGTATGGATTACAGCGGTCAAGTTCACACAGAGAATTGTTGATTGTATTTTATCCTTTTAAATATGGGTGAGTCATAGAAAGCTCTGCAGTCAAAAATATTGACTGCATTGATCTCTGCCAACCGCAGAAGCAGCCCAGGTGGGCTGCAGTGGAAAGGCTGTGTAATACTTAAAATAAATATGTTATCCTATGGAAGAGGCAGCTCCTTGCTTCCTTCCCCTCCCCCACCCCGAAAGCAAGTTGGAACCGAAAAATGCACGGATGCCAGTCAAGCAAAAGGAAAAAGCTCTTTTGCAGCCCCGCTTGGATATTAGCATGCAGGCCTCGAGTCCCGCACCCCGTTCCAGGGCAGCAGGAATACAAAGTTTCTGCAGCATGCCTAGATTTTGCAAGGAGTGCGTCAGAGTGGATCGGATTACAAGGCCTGATGAGCAACGCTGGTTTCCCTGCAGACAGCAGCACCTGATTCGTGCAGGGGAAAAAAGACATTGCCAGTCACGGGCCTTCCTCTTGCAAACCTGCAGCCCACGTTCCAGAGCAGAATCTTTATGCACCACTTCCTTATTCCAGTAATCAACCTTCTATTCTGCACGGTCAAGCACCCACCCTTGGCCACCCCCCCCAGCCCCCGCCAAATGTTGGGGAGGTGTCTCTGCCCTCGAGAAGTCTATGGGGAGAGACAGACATCAATCTCGAGGCTTCTCGGTGGCAGAGATTTTCATCTTGTTTGCCTTTCTGAGAGCACAGGGCCTGGCACGTAGTAGGAGCTCAGCCAGAATTTGTCAAATAAGTGACTAGATGCATGAGCTGAGTGTGATACAAGGAGAGGAAAATGAGCCCAGATCGTAGACTAGTAACTAATCCCGCGGGGCTCCCCAGAAGAGGTGCGATTTGGTCTGGGCCTTGAAGGATGCACGGGAGCTCAGGAGGCAGAGAGAGAGGAAAGGGTTTCTTAGAATGAGTTCTTCCCGCAAAAGGGGACAGAGAATGGCTCTTTCTTCCTAAGACCCTTCTAGAAATAGGCACTGAATAAATCAATATAGCGGAGCCTCCCCATAGATGCACCTGAACCTTCTAGAATTCAACATGTGAACACCCTCCAAAGATACTCAGCATGGCCCCAGCTTCCTCCTGCTGCCTCTGGTGGCGGGGCTCAGGGCCCGGCAGTTAGGACGGTGGCTTGTCCTGTGGGGTGATCTAAAGAGGATCCGATGCGCGGCAGCAAAGGAGTCCGAAACTGTCCCAGGGCAGGTCGAGAGAGCCTCGCCCACATGTCACCCAGGATTTGCCAGGTGAAAGGATGGGGGAGGAGGGAGAAGGGTGGCAGGAATGCCGCGTGGCTTCCCTGGGAGCAGAAGAAGGAAGAGTTGCTGGGCTCAGTTCTGCTCAACCTTTCCTGAGCCCCAAGAGCTGGGCCCCTTGCTTGGCACAGGGTGTAAAACAAGGGTGTTAGCCGGAGAGGCAGCTTGGCACCATTGGCGAGAACGCAGGCTTGGAGTTAAACATTCATTCATCCCCTCACTCATTCATTCATTCATCTAATATTTATTGAGCACCTACTATGTTTTCGGCGCTGGATAACGTTGTGAAAAAGCAAAGCGCTGCCCTTGTAGAAGTTACGTTCCAGGAGAGGACGACCATAAATAAATATTAGTGTTTACTGAGTGCTTACTTTGTGCATTGTGTTAAGTACTTTATGTGCACATTAAATACAACAGTTAAAACTCGCAAGAAAAAGATAAGCTAAGTTACGACACTCCCATTTTACAGATGGAAGACTTGAGTCACAGAGAGTTTAAACAAGAGCTCTGGGGTCCAGAGCTCAGGCATCTGACTCCAGAGTCTGCTGTTGACTGCACATTGTCCTACCAGAGGACAGAGGGGGACCGGGCTTGGGAAAGGGGGCAGCTACGTTTGCTAATGTGATCCAGGAAGTCCCTGGAGCAGTGACATTGGGCTGTGACTCGAATGAGGAGGAGCCAGCCATGCCAAGATGGGGAGAAGTGCTGCGGGGAGAAGGGCAGTGAGGGCCCAGGAGGCAGTCTGAGCAGGTCTCACATGGATTCTGCCTCTTACTGCTTGGGAATCATGCGCTTAAGCTATTTACCTTCTTGAAGCCTCAGTTTCCTCATCTGAAACATGGAGACAAATCTTTTTAAAGAGAATACGTGTAATGTGCTCACCCAGGCCATTATTCCTGTTAACAAGACAAATGCCTGCTTTCAAGAATGTCACAATGACAAAGGTACAGATAATTATGATACAGTAGGATCTGGATATAAAATGCTTCTCATTCCCTGGAAACTTTGACATCCTGGGTCTGGTTAATTCTTGCCTTTTCTTTTAAGCCCAGCCACCCTTTCTGGGCCATCAGCCTAAACTTCAGTGGCCGAGAACCGTCCTGAGTGTCCCTCCCTCCAGCTCATCCCAGACCCACTGAGCAACCCTCAACCCCACCGGTGCCTAGCAGCCCACCCTTGATAGGTGGGGAGTCATCCTCAGGACAACCAATACGGCAGCCAAACTTGCCCCTTGGTTGTACCAAGTGATCCCTCAAGGCTGTAACTGCCACGGGACAGAGCCGGGATCATTCTAAGCTTATGGCAGTAGTTTTGTCTGTGGAACAACCCAAAGAGGAACGAAGGAAAGGTGGCAGATGAGTGCCAATTTTTCATGGGCAAGGAGAGCCTCCAACATACATCACCCTGGAGAACCAGCCAGGTGCGGGGACACTCACAGGTGGGAGGAAGGGGAGAGAGAAAGGGTCAGCATCCTGAGCAGCAGTGCCATTGGCTTCCCTGGCAGTGGAGGCTGGAAGCCATCGTCACCACCACCACCCTCTTCCTCCTCATTCCTAACCCTTATAAAGCACTTGCAATGTGCCAGGCTTTGTTCTAACTGCTCTGTACCTGTCACCTCACTCAGCCATCATAGTGTCCTCTGAGATTGGTTCATTATTTTCCAGATTTTTCAAATGAGGAAACATGAACAGAGAGGTTGAGTAACTTGCCTGTAGTCACCCAGCTGGGAGGTGCGACCCCTGCCTGGGATAGAGGTGTGTCCCACCGTCGAGACTTCTTGCTTCTCGGTATTATTCTCTTGCCATTATTTACATCAAACTTTTTTCTTGCATCAACTCACACTTTTTAACTAAATTGAATGAACATTTCATGAAACCACTACCACAAATGAAACCAGTCTTGCTTGTCATAAACGGGGAATCACTGTAACAATGAAAATGCAGTAACAACAAAACTGTGGCATTAAAATCCTTGCTAGACGTGTAGCCTGTTGAAGGCTGGGTGCCCAGGGCCTGCTCTTTCTTTGCAGAAAGGAGAGATTACACGTGGTAGAGGGGTGTTAAGACCACCTCAGCACAAAGCTAGCTCTTTGATTTCAGCAGAAAAAGTAAAAGGATTGAAAAGCGAATGTCTTATTCGAGTACCGTATAAAACAGACCTCTTCCCCACTGTGTTACTCCTTTTCAGGGCAGACTGAAGTGGGAGGGGTGCAGGGGTTCATGGGTCAGAAGACCCGTTTGTAATGAGCTGTGTGTCTTTGGGCCAATCAGTGCCCCTCTTGGTGCCATATGCCTTCTCCAAGGGAGTGATAAAACGTTGCTTCAGATCACGGTCCTCAAGAAGCAATTGGTCAATTAATTCTGGCCCATGATACATTTTTTTCTCTAGAAAAGTACGTGAGATTTCCATAAAGTAAGTTTATTTATTTGAAGTACTCTTTCTTGATCTGAAATTCATCCAACAACATGATTTCAACAATATTTGTGGGACAGCCACTATAGGCCATCATTCTCTGGGCAACAAGTTTTCAATAGTGAGATTTGCTCCCTCTGACTTTAGAAAAATTAAAATATCCTCTCTTTTCATCACGTGATGAACATAGTAATTCATCCTCCTTGTTTTCTGGTCTGTGCACAGCAAATATAGTTTTCTCTTCTTTTCTTCCCCCTTGGAAATTTCACTGGTCTGTGCATTACATCCTCAGATCTGGGAACTCCCATCCTACTGGGTCCTTCTGAGCTCAAGAAAGCTGGCATTCATCTGTGTGATTCTTTGCAGAAATTCCTCCAAATGTAAATGCCAGAGGAGCCGGCAGGTCACAGATTGAGTGAGGGGCTTGTGCAGGGACGGAGCAAGCTGGGCTGCCGGTGCTACACCTGGAGGGGCCACTGCTCCTCACTTCCAGGGAACGGTTGCCGTGGGAGAACGTGGACCAGTGATGCTCGGTCTTGTGATGTATGGAGGGGAGGTGAATGCCCCATTCTCATAAGAAGTCCCTGCGAGCTGAGCCCGGTAGATGGCCCACAAACTGTGACTTCTGCTCACCATTTCCAAAGCTCTTCCAAAGCTCACAATGGTGCCGGTAGCTGAGCTAGCGAAGGGGCCTGCCGCTCCCGCCTTGTTCTCCCTAACCCGCTTGCCTTAAGCCACGTAGCAAATGCAGGTGGGAAAAGGATGGAGCAGGATGTCACAAAAGGGCCTGGACTTCGGGGCTGTGGAGCCCGAGCCTTGTCATTCTCAGCTGGGTAACCTTGGGCAGAGGGACAGCCTCTCTGGGACTCTGTTTCCTTATCTGCAAACCAGAGATTTCCATCCTACCTTGCCAATTTTGTGGGAGATTAGAACGAATATCTAATGCCACAAAGTAGAGGACAGTGATTTTATTTCATAAGTAAAAGACTTGAACCCAGCTCTTCTGGTCTCCTTTTTCAGTTGCACCTCTGAGGGCTGCTAGTAACCTTTGCAGCCTTTCTGCCTCCCCTGGAGCCTGCGAAAGAGGCATCAGAGGGCCCTGCCTACTTACCGTCCAAGCTTGGGCGGCCTCTTCCGTTACACCGCACCGCTGGGGAGTGGTGCATCCGAGTTGCTGAGCCAGTGTTTCTGGACCTGCCTCTTCTTCGGTCCAGAATCCAGTAAAAAGCAGTTTTCTTGGCAAGAAGGCTAACATCTGCTTAGACTGTAGCCTGCGAAATCATGAGCCGCCCATAGAAATGAAACATCACCCTGCACATCTCGCTGAAGCCTGGGTGTTTGGTGTCCATGGAAACGCGTGTCTCGCGGCTGTGAGTGAGCAGGCCCAGCCCTCAGCAGACCGTCTAGAGGATGGGCGGCCAACCTGCCCCAGTTTGCTCAGGACAAAAGGGTTCCTGCGATGCCAGACTTTCAGCTTAAAACCACGACCGTCCCAGGCAAACCAGGGCTCGCCGGTCGTCTTATCCGGGGCTCACCCAGGAAAGAAGGGGCTAGGCTGCCGAGAGAGGCTTTCTAGCTGTGAGATGTCAGAGCCGAGACCCCAGGTACGCTCTCGGCACCTCAAGCAACTTCTTAGGGTGGGGACGCCCACCTGAACCTCGGAGCCAATGCTTGAGATGCAGAAGTTGGCAAACGTCAGCCAGGGTGGCATCGCGAATCAATCAGTCTTTCCCACCGAGCCCAGACTTCGCCTCAGAATCCCTTTCATCGTGGGGTTCCAGGTGACGCTTACAAAATGGCCTTTCCTGGTTCACAAAGTGACGCTGATGCACCGTTGTGGTCTGGTTTCGTGCATTTCACCGCGTGAAACCGACACAGTGTATCCTGAAGGCATTTGTTTAATGAGTAAACAAATTACTGCATGAATGAATGAATGAATGAATGACATAGTTAAAGGTTGAAGGCTTAAATGGATAAATAAATAACAACAATTATAGCTTAAGGATTCCTTCCTTCCCATCAAAGCCACCCATTCTTATCTCTTCAGGGTGCTTCCTTATATCCTTTTGATTGGATCCTTTAAGACCGACTGACATGGAGTAAATCCTGGCTACCGGCCAGAAGGGCTGGGGTTGCAGTCCAGGCTCCGACTCCCGGCCCCTCCTAACCTCTGCCAGCCTCCATTTATTCATCCGCACACAGGAGCTCCAGCAAGACACTTCCTGTTTGCCTTCATTCTTGGGAACATCTCTCTAACCATGCTCAGGTCCCCTCTTCCATAAGAATCCTTTCCCTTTTAACTTTTTTGGGAGAATGATTTCCCCACACAAATGGTTCCAATGGTGGGAAGTGCGGGTTCTGGGGCAGAGTTGTAAGTTGAAGGGAGATTCTCAGCCTTGAACCGTGTCAGAGAGCAGACAGGCTCTGTCACACATGGCACTTGCTGGTCCAATAGCGGCAGGACCGGCACAGAAGCTCTGGGTGGAGAGAGCGAGAGGGAGATGGAAGCAGGGTCCTCTTTGTCCTCTAGGCCTCTGACCAAATGCAACCTCCCCCAGGAAGCCTTTGCTGCCCTCCCCCCTCAGGGCTCGACTCCCTCCCCTGAGGTCCTGCCGCACGTTGCATCTCCCTCCGCTATCGTCTTGATTTCAAAGCGTCACAAAATGCATTTTATTCACATTGTCCTCCACTGATGGAGAGCACTGGGCTCGCGTGCCCAGGGCCCAGCCCTGTGTCGGGCACCCGGTTTTGTGCTTAACAAATCCTAGCTGGTTGAATCCATGAACCAACGAATGAGAAAATGAATAAACGGAGTGGCAACAGTCAATGCAGGTCCAGCCACACAAAATGTATGCATCTGACAGAGTTTCTGAGGCCCAGCTATTGGGGAGAAGACTGGCCAAGGGGCATGGAATAATCCAGAAGCGGTGTCTGGTCTTGGTTAAACTGCATCCTGAACACAGTGGCTGTAAACATGGAGACACGTGTTTTTCCACCTGAGGCATTTCCTTTCTCCATATTTTGTTCGGGGTTTTAACACTCACGTTCATTATCACGTACCTGCATTGAAATCTCAAGCAGTTCATTACCTGTCTTCGAGCACATTTCTGTGCAATTTCACCTGGCCCGCTTACATCTCTGAGGTGAGGGTTTTGTTATAACTTGAGTGTTTTAATGACTTTCCCTGAAAATTTATCTAAAACACACACACACACACACAAAACACATTGGTACAGAGGAGGCAAGGACGCAGTGCTGGGTAGGGGTCCCTGGAGGGGAAACCGTGTTTGGACACGGAAGCAGGCTCAGGGAGTGCTACTGGCCGTTGGGTGTGGACACCACTGCCCTCCAGTGGAAGGAATGCCTGAGGGCTACTGCCTCCACATAGGAGGACCGGGTCCCCGGGCCTGGAAGCATCCACACCTGTATTCCTGCCATGAGGTCTGTCTCCCAAAGGGCCACACATCTTCCAGCTCAGGGCACTGGGTGTGGGACGTCAAAGGGTTCTCACGGTCCTGAGCAATTACTGACACACAGCCACTCACTCTGCTGTCTTGTAGGGACAACTTCTCATTGGTCCAAAGCCTGGGGCACTAACAGTGTCAGAAAGACCCTCCCAGTGGTGGATCCGGGATCTTCGGGGCTGCAGCCTTAGCTCTGTGGCTGCCTGTTGATTCCTTCATGGGTGCAACAAATACTGACTCAGTGCTTGCTGCGCGCCACGCACTGGACTGAGGCAGTGAGCGACTGGAGACAGTTCCTGCTCCCTGCAGGACTAGCCTCAGATCCTGTACAACGAGAGAAAATAAGCAAGACCATTTCCAAATATGATAAGCGCTGTGAAGGCTTCCAAACGGGCCCAGGAGCTTATGACGTGGGATGATGGTGAAACTAGTGTAAACAGATGATCGGGGGGTCCTGGCCGCCGTGCACCTTGGCAGTGAGGAGCAGCCAGCCAGGCAAAGAGCGGCCAGCCCTCCCGGGCAAGTGCGAACTGGGCACTTGGGAGAAACGCCACGAGGCTGTGGCCTTGTGAACTTGAAAACAAGTAGGAGGAGATGAATTCAGAGCCATGGGAAGAGCCAGATAGTTCAGGGGCCTCAAGTCTATGGCAAAGTGAAGCCCACTGGAGGGTTCTAAAGAAAGGGTGGGACGTGTGCCATGACCCGTTAAGGGAAAATAGACAAGACGGAGCTGCTCACCCGTCGGGTCCCAGCCCGCTGCTGTGCCATGACTTGTAGGAGGAAATGTGTGCTGCAGGGTTAACTCTCCAGGAATTGCATGCAACTCTGTGTTATATCTTGTTAAAAAAAAAAAAAATCCACGTAAACAGGCACTCCATCTCTGTCCATAAATAGTTTGGGTCTCAGCTTTACAGACTTCACATTTGTAATTTAGGCTACTGCCTTTCTTAGCAGCGCAAACGTTAGACATTGTAACTTAGAATCTTTGCGACATTGGTGAGAAAGGATGAGGTCCGTGGGAGGGTGTCAAATGTGGTGAACTTTCCCAGACACCTGTGCCCTCGCGGGTAGATGATTTATTATTGATAAGTCATTGACAGTCGATCATTCTCCATGTAGAATCTGTCGTGAGGCATTTTCTTCTCTAATTTGTGAGGAATTGGCATCTTTCTATTCCTATCCTAAGAAGATTGAAAGTTGTAGTGTCCTTTTTTTGCATTGGTTGCCAGGAAGCTCATATACAAATTGGATGGTTGGTCACAGGAACTATTTTAATTCTTATCATTAAGATATTTGCTTTCTCCTTTTTCACTTGCTTTATTATTTATTCCCTTTATATGTCACCTTAAATCTTTTTGTGGCTAGAGGTGGAGTATCAATAAAGAAAATTACATGCTTCAAAGCCATAAGCCCGGTCTGCTTGATATATACCTTAGAAATTTTATATCCACCAGTGGCAGGGTATGAATATCTAGCAGAATTAGTGATTAAATACACTATTATTGATAATTGCTATAAAATGTTAAGCTTCAGGACTTCAGCCAAGAGTTAGCACCCAGACAAGCATCATTTCTACTAGAAAATCAAGTTCTACCATAAATTCAAGGTCTGACTATCGCCATCAGAAAGGTTTTTAAGCTTAATATAAAACTGGAATGTTTCTCATCACTGGAATGCATTTGCCAAAGAACTTCAACTTCTGTCTCCTTTCCTGTTGAACTTTAAAAACGAGAGAGACGACTGTCTGTTGAGACTGTTTTGTCTAGAGCCAGGCTTAAGGCAGCAATCCAGCATGATAACTTTTAGTTCTTGGTCTCCAACTCAAGACTTCAGGAAGCACCTTGATTTCACCTCGTTAATTGCAAAATTAATTTAAAGTAAAAATAAAAGAATAAAAGAGCCCCTCTTCTCCTCTGCTTCCAACAAAGCAGGAAGTACAGGGGTGGTGGGTTGCACACAGACCCAAGGCCTGAATTTCTGTGATCTAGCGCTGAAAAACATCTATGGCTGAATTTAACTCCGGAAAGCTCTGCTCTCTCTCTCCCTCCATCTGACCAGCTTTATCAATTTCATCTCACGACCCTGGCATTTCCTGGCACATCGACCAGAACCACACTGAAATCATTAACCAGATCATCCCACGTGCGGGATTTAGTCATAAACACGGTCCTGCCTCTAGACTAATTATATGGTTGATGGTTGTGGAGAGAAAAGAGAAACAGGCGCCAAATTCCATAAGATATTCTAGGTAGTTTTACAAATCTTCCCTAAAAACAAACTGACAAATCATCACAACCAGCAAGAACCTTATTTTTTTTTAACAATTTAAGTGATAAATGTTCCTTGAAAGGAAATTAAAGCCTACAGGTGGGAAGGAAGGAAGGAGAAAAGAAAGGAAGGAAGGAAGGAAGGAAGGAAGGGAGGAAGGAAGGAGGGAAAAAGGGAGGGTGGGTGGTAGGGAGAAAGGAAAAGGCTGTTAATGTATATTATTAACATTTTAGTAGATGTTAATGTCTAGGGCACAAATTCTAGATCAGAGGTTGACAAACTGATACCCCCTGCAGGCCAAATCCTGCTCACTTCCTGTTTTTATTAATAAAATTTTATTGGACACAACCATGCCCGTCCATTTACATGTTGTCTTTGGCGAATTTTATGACACAATGCAGAGTAGTAGGAACAGGGGTCACACGGCCTGTAAAGCCTAGTGATTCGTTGCTTATATTCTGGCCCTGTACGGAATCTGACTGCCAGCCCCGATCTCCACTTTTTGTCTCTGTTATTTATGTCTATACATCGTCTCATACACATTTTTCTTTACTTTTTAGTTTGAAATAACTCTGTATCCCACAGGAGGTGACAGAGACATGCCGAGAGGTCCTGTGCCCTCCTCACCCAGCAACGCCCGTTGGCAGCACTGTAGCATAACACGAGCCCAGTGTCAGACCCAAAGCGAACCCAGATTTCACTGGCTGACGTGCAGTCCTGTGCGGTGATACACACGCTCTTCAAACATAGTGATCTAAGATATCACTTTTAATAAAATCTCCTCGACTGACAGAGTGAAGGGGAAAATACGAATGTACTTTGTGCACCCTGAGAACCCCTCAGTGTCCCACACGATCCAGTCGTCTTGAGAAAACCAGGACTATTTCTTCTGCACCAAGAGTCGCTCCTAAATCACATTGACCGAGATGTCTGGCGGACATTATGTATTTTATTTTCAGCTAAACGTAAAATCCTTTTAATTTTCTCTCTTCTGCACCCTCATCCTCTTGACACACACACACACACACACACACAAGCACATGAAATATGACCGGGCAATCGAAGATGACAGCACACTGATAAGATCCAGAAAGTCTCAGCCCCTCCAAAGCCAGAGATTAAAGAGAAAAGTGACAGTCAGTTTATCCAAATATGTTTATCTGCCATCTGTCTGGGATCCATCTGAAGTGCGTAGGGCTCCTTCCCGATCCTTTCCCACAGTGGGCCTGGCCTCACTTCGCAAGGGGTGGCGTTCTCAAGCCCCCGCAGCTAAGAAGAAGACATGCCAGAGTTTCTGGCAAGTCGTCTGAGAGGGAGCAACGCCTCTGCCTGGCATGTGACGAACTGCACTATAACCCATTTCCCCACGGACAGAGTTACCAAGTGTCCGTGCAGGTTCTGGACACATTCATATTGTGTTGAGTGAGGCTGGGGGAGTGAGCTTAGGTTATAGGTCTTTAGGAAATACACGCAGATAACTGGTCAGGAAAAGCAATAAAGTTTGTTTTTTTTTTAACAAAGTCTATTGAGGGAGATAATTAGAAAGCAGGATGTGATTGAGAACATTTAATAGAGCAGCTGGAATAGAAGACACTAAACAGAAAGAGGCCAGTGAATGAAGGAGCTCCTCGCATGGACACCGGAGAGAACTGTGCCAGAAAGCAGACAGGACTGGGGCGCTTGGTTATCCTGCTGGGACCTGGTGGGAGGCGGGAGATGTGGGCCAGCACGGCTGGGCCTTGGAGACCCAGGGTCCCGATGGGAAGGTAAAGTCAAAGCAAGCGAAGGCAGACCTAGAGACCTGTTAGGAGGTTTGCAGTAGCCCAGGTGAGAGACGACAGGCTTTGGACCAGTGGTTCTTAGCGTGGTCCCCAGACGAGCAGCCTCAGCATGACCTGGAAACTCTTTTAAAAGCAAACTCTTGGCCTCACCATAGACCTATAGGATCAGAAGCCCTGCGGATGGGGCTCAGGGTTCTAGTAAGCCCTTGACATGATTCTAATACACCCTAGAGTCTGAGATCCACCACTGCCTTGGACTAAGATGTCAGATGTGGTGGTGATGAGCAGTGATGAGCTCAGACTCCGGATATGTTGTAAACACAGAGCTTGGGCAACAGGCAAAGGCTCGATAGGGTGGGTCCCTTAAGGCAGCATCAGGGTTCGTTTGACACAGTCCCCACTCAGCCTTTTGTGTCCCCTCTCTGGAACCGGTAGACATTTGATTTTGTCCCCTGCCCAAGACCCATTTAAGGAGATAGAAATTTCAGTGATGGGAATCCCAGAAGCTTCTTCTGATAGAAAAACAGCCTTAAGTTGTTTCCTTTTGTGTAGCAGAAGCATCTCAATCATCCTTTTTTTGGAAGTGTAGCAGAGGGAAAGAGGGACGTCTGTACTAAGCTTTCAAGGAAGGGTGTTGAAAAAGGAAAAAATCAAACGGGCCCCACAGTTCCCGTTTTCCAATCTGGCTCCCCTTCCCCGGAGGCAGCACTCGGTACCTGCTGTTCCTTCTCACAGGCTGAGACAGGAAGATCGCGTCCCAGCTTCACGTGCCAAGCCGCAAAAGTTTTAGCCACAAGGGGCTGTTCCTAAACGCAGCTCTTACGAAGCACCGCGTCGCGGTGAGCCCAGACAGCGCCCCGCTCTGTCGCCTGAAAGAATCTGCGGTTAACGTGGGGGAGTCTATAATCAGGATATGAATGGATTTGGCTTTTAATTCCTATAATATTTTCATCAGTTAAAAAAAAACTCATTTCAACCTACACTAAGCCTGGGACATGGATTCTGTGGGGTGACAAGGGACAGGATTTGGGCAAGTTTTGATTTTCTTGTCAGGTAAAACACAAGCATACCAAAGGTACGGTTTGTTTTAAAAGAAACCTTCATGAAGAAATGAAAGGTTGAGCTTGTGACCACTTTGTTACACGGTGGCCGAGCTGCAGGAGAAAAGATGTTGGAGGAGAGAGGTTTTCACGCCCCGCTGCTGAACGCTGATCTTTTCCCGTGCCTTCCAGGATGGCTTATGTCATAGCTTCCAGCACAGGGAGCCAACACACTCACATACTGGACACTCCAAAATATATAACACCTACCCCAAGTCAGTACTTGATCTGCAGTTACCATCATTTATTAAATCTAAGATACCACTGACTGTAACGTGTGCCATTCTTTAGGTACCTCCAAGGGAAAAAAAGACACACACACAGTAACAACAACCCTGTCAATTAATTGTGAGATGCCATGGGTTGGAAGACGCATTCTGATTTCAGACGCATTAAGATGCCCGGAGGTAGGCTGTCCAAGCTGGTGGGTAAGCAAAGAGAGGACCCGGGTCCTCTCCATCCCTTTCTACTCCGTGCAGCTTAGCACCAATGCCTTGTCCCCGTGCTCATCACCGGCATGGCAGCAAGAGGGTAGATGCATCTTCATACCTCACATCCCCTTTGCAAAAGGAAGGAAAAAGCATGAGTGTATCAGGCAGGATTCTGCCAGAGAAACAAAGCCAGCGAGACGTGAAATAGGCAGACGGAGACTGAGGGAGCGGTGTAAATGGGGCGGATACAGATACAGGACGGTTTGTTTTTCTGTTCAAGGAATTGGCTTACACAACTGTGGGTCTGGCTGGCCACGTCGGAAACCTGTAGGATAAACCAGCAGGAAGCAAACTCTCAGTGGGGAGCTGAGGCTGCCGGTCCACAGGTGGCTTCCTCCTTCCTCAGGGAAACCTCAGTTTTGCTCTTAAGGTCTTCAACTGATTGGATGAGGCCCACCCACATTATAGAGGATAATAGCCTTTCCTTAAAGTCAGTTGACTTTGGATTTCAACCACATCTACAAAATACCTCCACAGCAACACTTAGATGAGTATTTGACTGAGTAACTAGCTGACACGTAAAACTAACCATCACAAAGAGATGTGATCAAAGAATATCTCCTAGCAACGTTTTGCCTTTTTAATCAGGGAAAGACTCCATTGCCCCGTACATCTCGTCTCAGAGCAGTGTCACGTGAGCACGCCTAGCGGCAAAGGAGGCGGGCAGGGATGTATTTCATTTTTTGATCTCCACAGAAGGGGATGTGCAGGAGACGTGACTGGGAGTGGATGTTGAGGGAGCCGACTCGTAGGCTCCCCCATGACCCATTTGTCGAGCATTTATGAGCACAAGCATCTGAACAACCACACGCTGCTGCCCAGGATTCTTGTCCATTGTTACTGAAAATAATTAAATAACATTGACTCCCAACATGAAAAACTCTTTCCCCTTCCACACGTTGCTGCTGAAACTGCTTTTCAACTCAGAGGAAGGCTGCAAAATGCCTTTTAAAATATTTAAGCCAAAAAGTAAATCCACTTTAAAAAATATTCAATAAGTAGTTAAAGTCTATGCTGAAGCAAACACGTGGAAAGTGGCACTCACTGAAGCGTGAGCCACTGCTTTTGGATACGGTCCCTCAGTGCTGCAGTTGGCTAAACCATAGGTCCACGGCCCTGCTCACGTAGCTTAAGGTGTGATCCTGGGAAAGCCAATAAACCTCTCTGAACCTCCGTTTCCTCCCCTGTAAAGCAGGGATCGTCTCTGTACCTACATCGTAGCCTGGCCGTGAAGTCAGTGTCATCCTGCACAGCTCTTCCCACGGTGCCTGGGCTGAAATCAATATTTCCCAATCATGGAAACATTGTGATTACATTCTTAATTTCCCAAGTAGACAGAATGTTTTCGTAATTCTTTGCACATAAAATTAAAGGATTTTATTGTAGAAAGAGCGACAGGCCTGGGTTGGAGGAAGTGTTGTAACTCCCCCAAGCCTTAACGTTCTCCATCTGTCACACGGGACTGGCAAGAGCAAAGGGAGACCCCTGCAAGGCCCACTGGCCTGTGCAAGGAGGTTCTCCTGTGACAGCTCATTGACCCCTCACCATGAGAATGAAAAGTAAATGCAATTACGATCTCCTTTTCCCAAAGGTGTGATTCAGGCAGTTTATGGTTGGACAGCTTGTCCCAGGTCATCTTGTAGTAACTGGCCGTGGTGGATTTGAAATCACAGGGCAGTGATTTTGCCCCCTCGGGAACAGAAGGCAATGCCTGGCGGCGGTTTGGGTTGTCACGACTGGAGGGGGTGCTCCTGGCATCGAGTCGGTGGTCAGGGATGCTTCTCAGCACCCTACAGACGTTCCAACCACAATGAACCGCCCGGCTCCGAAGGTCAGCGGTGCGGAGGCTGGGAAGCTCTGCCCCAGATTCTCTGCCAGCCTTGCCTCACAGGGTCCTGTGAGGGTCACAGGAGGTCAGGACGGCGGGCAGGAGCCCCTGAGCGCTGGTGGTGATCAGAAGCACTGATGGCCCGTCGTGGGGAGGTAGGAACATGTAGGTCAGTGCACGGGCTTGTGGGGATGGACTCCGAATTGCTGCTCTCTGAATCACTGGCAGATGAGAGCAGAAAACCGAACTAAGAAGTAAGCTCAGCTTGGTCACCAGAGAAGCCAAGTTAAACCTGTCACAGGGAAAAAGGAAAATCTCATCCAGTCCACAGAGCGTAGATGTGTAGGAGAAAGGCCGTGTTCTCTCCTTTCCTTCACCTGCACTAGTTGACTATTCCAAGTTCCTGTTCTCGGTGGTAGACGCTTCATCCTAGTCGATTCAGGGCTCCTCCCCTTTATTGAGGGCTGCAACTAATACGAGGGAGCAGGGGTGTGTGGTCCTTCACAGAGGTGCCGGTGGTGGCACGTGGTGGCCTCAGGCTCTTAAGGGACAGACACTATTGTCCCATTTTACAGATGGAGCTGGGGAAGCTTAGGACCAAGGTGACCACCAATGTGAGTTTCCCCGGGGGCCAATGATTCCTTCATTGCACCACCAACAATAATAACTAGTACCCTCAGTGTTTGCTGTCTTCCAGGCATTCTGCTAAGAAGCCCATATATATCATGTCGCTTAATCCTCATGATTGCCCTGTATAATGGAGACCAAAAGTATACCCATTTTACAGATAAGGTAACTGAGGCCCAAGGAGTTGAATCCCTAGCCCAAGTCACACAACTGACAAATGGTAGAATGGGAACCCCCACCCACGCCTCTGGGAGTACTTTATGTTTCCACTTGTAATAAATATTTTGTCTCTTTTGGGGGTTGCACAGTTCTAAAAAACATACTATGTGGAAAATCTATATCGAGGTTTCTCAAACTTGACTGTATAGGTGCATCACCTGAAGATCTTGCTTAAAATGCAGATTCTGAGCCCATAGTTCTCGGGCGAGGCCTGGGAGCCCATATTTATAACAGGAGGGCGGGGAGCCCATACTTGGAGGAGCCAGGCTGAAGACCACCACTTACTTCACAGCCTTCCTTCCAGGACAAGTAGCGTAGCTGCCCTGTGACCCCACGTGGAAGTAGCCAGACTTCCTCAGGTCATTTTCTCGCCCTCTGGAGCTCTGACTGCCAGAGATGGAAAGAAATCTCAGGGCTGAGAAATCCCAGACGCTATCATTCCGGACGACCAATTGGCAACTCCAGCCTCTCTGGCGGGGTTTGTAAAAAAACGTAATTAGCCCAGGTGAGGCTCATTAGAGCCAGCCTGGAATTCTGCCAGCGCTACCACGCGCTTTATGCCAACCCCTTGATTTTAATATCAGTGGCAGCGCTGACAAGGATGCTAGAAGGCTCCGCAGGCTGGGAGGAAGCTTTGTACCCGGCGGGCCCTCGCCCTCCTCCCCTTCACTAGCTCTTGCCACAAGGTAAGGCAGTTGGCTTCATCAAATCAGAGCCGGCTCATGAGTAATTTCCACTGTCCTCTCCTTTCTAACAGGCTGGGCCCCAGGTGATCCTAAAAATTAAATGAAGCTCAGAAAATGAGACAGTTTGGAGAGCCAGGCATTAATAGCCCATCCCGGGCTCCCGCAGAACTCCTCACTTCCCTCGTCAGTTTCCTTGGAATTCCTTTAGGACGTAGGCACATGCCAAAGTTTCACTCCAGAACCTCTCAGCTTTGGAGTGTTTCTGCCAGAGGGACCCAGTCCCCTGCGTCCTTGTTCTCATGCAAAATTTAAAATGGGCACTGGTAGCCAATGCTGTCTTTCCTCCCTGTGAATTGAGATATTTATGCCGATGCAATATTTTCAGACTAGGACTCTAGGCTGCCTCCAAGCTTCCAGGTACCACACAGAAACCACTTCCCAATTCTTATCGTCACCATCATCATCCTACTCATCATCATCATGGTCATTGGGGATTTATGATGCGCTAGGCACCAGGCTTTGCATTTTGCCTGTATTCTCTCAATTAATGCATGCAACGAAGAAGGTTATTCTCACACTACTGAGGAGAAAACAGGCTTACCGAAGGCCCCCCTACCACTTAGGGGATTATCCTGTCTGCTCTGTCATTATAGTTGGGACTAAGGTTATTTTCTGTGCAAATCCCTGAAAGAATTTGGATAAAAAGTGATTGCCTTATATGTTTGGTCAAAAACCGGGAGTTAATGGTTGATTTTTTATAAAGAGTGAGAGAAGGAGAAAGAGAGAGAAGAAATGATGAGAAAAAGATAAAAAGGGAGAAAGGCACGTAAATTCACATAACAATGCCCTGGAAGTGCGTGAGTGAGAAAAAACGGCAGCTGTGCTGTGTCCTACACTGCATGTACACTAAGCATTAGAGGAAACGAATTCCAACTGGCTGTGTTAGAAACAGATGTATGTTGATGTGTATGCGATCATTTAATATGAGAAAAGGGAACGCTGTTGAAAAGGGATAGAAATAAAACTTATAACCTTTGCTTTCTCTCCCACCCCTAAAAAAAGAACTTATGACATGGTAAAATTCCATAGCCTGGTCACTCTTTTTTTCTTTATTGAGGTGTAGTTGATTTATATTATATTCGTTTCAGTACAACATAGTGATTCAACCTTTTTGTAAATTATACTCTACATATATTTAAGACATATTTGTTAAGTACCTTCTATGTACCGAGAAATAGATTTTAAAAAATATATGTAGAACTTACCGCCTAATGGGTTGATAGACAATTCAACATGTGATTATAATCCACTGTGAGAAATACAGCTGTTTGAGTGTCTGTTAGAGTTATTTGAGTGTGAGCAACAGATACTGACTCTGGTGAATCCAAGCAGGTTCAGGGTCCCAGCAGAACAAAAAAGTCATCTCATACAGATCTAAGGGAGACAGGGAAACATCCTGGAGGAAGGTGGCCCAGGAAACATCCTGGGGCTTGGTTTTCCTATCTGTAAAATGGGCATAATTTTAGTCTCCATCATACAGGGTAATCATGAGGATTAAGTGACATGATATACATGGGCTTCTTTGTAGGGTACTTGGAAGACCGCGAACACTAAGGGCACTAGTTATTATTGTTGGTGGTGCAGTGAAGGTATCATTGGTCCCCAGGGGAAACTCACACTCTCCTTCAGCCCTTCACCGGTGATCATTTTAGTCCTAAGGTTCCCCAGCTCCATCAGTAAAATGGGACAATAGTGTCTGTCCCTTAAGATTTGCGTGAGGATTAAAAGAGATTCTACTGGACACCCAACCCAGACTCCATAACACTGCCAAGGTAATCAAGTAGAAGGGGAGTCTGAGAAGCTGTCACAGCCAAGAGGAGCCTCAGGAGACATGAGGATACAATGTGATGTGGAATCCTGGAGCAGGGAAAGGACATTAGGGGAAAACTAAGGACATGTGACCACAGTATGGATTTTAGTCACTAATAACATATCCATCCTGGGTCATTAGTTGTGACAAATCTACTAAGACATTACAAACAGCAGAAATGGGGTGCATGGCATATGGGAAACCTCTGTATTAGTGTCTGTATTTTTCTGTAAGTCTAAACTGTGCTACAAAATAAAGTGCATTTAAAATAAATGAGATAATACATGGAAAGCCTTAGCTAAGGTGACCAGCTTGTCCCCGTTCACCTGAGACCATCCCAGCGTCAGGACTGAAAGTCCCGTGTCCCAGGAAACCCCCGAGTCTCAGTCAAATTGGGACAGTTGCTCATCCTGCCCCCAGCACAGAGCCTGGCACAGCCCAGGAGCCCGGTAAGCGCTAGTCATTGCTCTCCTTCCCTGGTGGTGGGCTCAGCGAGTGCTCTGGTGATGGGAGGTGGGTAAGGGGACTTGTGAGAAGCCCTGACTTGGTATCCGGGAAGAGAAGTGAGGCAACAAGCTGGGACTGTGCTTTGTGGGGGGTGAGGGAGAGGGGGCTGAGTGGGAAACCAGCTCAGGGAATAAGCCACACGAGGGCGCGTCCTTTCCCGCCCGGCGGGGTGGAACCCTGAAGGCAGTGTGCTCTAAGAAATCGCAGCACGAGTGAGCACTCCTCCTCCTGCCAGCAGCTAGCAAGTATCTCATGAAGCTGCCTCTCAGGGAGCTACTTCACTCTAGGAAAAAACCTCCTGGTTACCATGACTCAGAGAATGATCTGCAAAATAATTCACCAAATTAGAGTTTGCCGAGCGTAAGTTTGTAAATCTCATCCCCCCTGCCCGCCCCCCATTACGCTGATTATATCTTTCATCCCCAAGAATGAGGCCAAGAGCCTCCTCCCTGCCCCTCCTCCCCTCCCGCTGTAATCCTCACCCCTCATTTCTCTCCTCTCTCCCTTCTCAGCATCTTGCCACCCCTAAGGCGGTGGCGTGATCCCCTCGAAGCTTCCAGGGAGTTCATTAAAAACCACCACCCTCTCCATTGCCCACCGGGCACTCCCAGCAGCCCCTGGGGCCATGGTGGCAGCAAAGGAAGCCAGTCACTCAGGAGGGGCCGGCCCCCTTGGAGGACAGGGACCCCCCGCGCAAATGAGAGGAGCCAGCAAACAGTTAATGGTTTAATCCTTTACAGAAAAAGTCAAGGCAGACTTGTGATTCTTGATGTTAATGAAGGTGTCACACATTGTCTAGAGAAAGTTGTGCCTGGCAATCTTCCCTTTTTCGGATGCCTACCCCAGTGACATTTCATCTCACATCCACCTTAATGAAATGCATAATTAACATATTCTAATTGTGCTGAGCGCTGCGATGATTTTGACAGAACTCACTTTCCATGTCTAATTTGATGCTAATTTAATCTGTTCCTCTCCCGCTGACATGACCTTTCTTGATTGAGTTTCACTGAGGAAATTTTTTGATGGATTGATTTATCAGCATCGCAGAGACAACAAAGGCTCGGGGTGCACGACAGAAAGTAGGAAGGGAAGGGCGCTCGAAGCCAGCGCGCCCTGAACTTGCCGCCTGGAATGTCCTCTTTCCAGAGACGGCTTGTCTGATCTACTGATGGAATTCGAGAAATGTGACATCTGTGTGTGGGTTTGATGTCTCCGATAAAGACGGTAAATATCTTATTGTGGTTGTGAAGCTTTGCATGGGAAACTCCTCCAGGGCTAGTCCAAGGAAGCTGAGGCTCCTCCTCAGCTTCAGGCTTGGCAAAGAGCCAAGCCTGTGCGGCTGGTCCAGCGGCCGATGGCCGCTTCCTGCCTGGATTCTCGGCTGGAATGTCTGGGCAGTTGGCTTCACCCAGGAGCTGGCGTGGGAGGCAGGGATGTGTCCATGTTAAGGTGGAGAAACACTGGGTGTGGGTGGCATCCTTTCAGAGGTTCTGCAGCTAGTTGAAGGGGAGGTCCACCTCGGTCCCATGGAAGCGTTTACGGCATTTCCCCCAATGCCGCGCCCTGCAGTCCCCACAACGCGCGCTGTCTAAAGTCTGTTCATCCAAGTATCTCTGTCCAGGGCCAGGTCTATGTGGAAGTGCGTTCTTAGGATGCGAACTGACAGTCTTGGTGTTAAGCCAATCCTCCTGTAGTCAAATGGCTGAGGGGGTGTTAGTCTGTCTGATGCTGTAGGTAGAGGGGTTAAAACCAGGATCGTAGCTAGACTGGATGTGGGACAGCAGTCCCTCACCCTGTGTGATACAGAAGTGGCTTCTTTTCAACAGCTCTTAGGACTTGGGTTCAAAGGGGTTAGACCAGGATCTCTCAGCTTTGGCACTAAGGTCATTTGGGGCCAGAGCGTTCAGGGAGGCGGTTCTGCGCATGGGAGGGAGATCAACAGCGTCCCTGGTCTCTACTCGCTTGTAGTCAGTAGCACTCCCTTCCTGAGTCACGACAACTAATAGTGTCCCTGGACTTTGCCAAATGTCCCCTATGAGCAAAGTCACCCCCGGCTGAGAACTGCTGAGACAGAGGACGAGCTGTAATGCCGGCAACCCCACACGTCTACACTGCCTGCCCCCTGCCCAGTGTCACCTCCCCCGCTGGACCTTGCCTGACCCCCTATCCGGGAGCAAACCTCCATCCACCTCCATTTTCTTACTCAACTTCTCGGTCTTTTTAATTGTGGTAAAATACATATGACATAAAATTCACCGTTTCTACCATTGTAAAGTGTACAATTCAGTGGCTTTTAGTCCATTGGCAATGTGCAACCATCGCCATCATCTTGTTCCAGAACATTCTCATCACTCCAAAAGGACACTCGGCACCCATTAAGCAGTCATTCCTCGTTTTCCCCCTCCCGGTCCCTGACAATCTGTAACCTGCTTTTTGTATCTTTGGCTTTGCCTTTTCTGGGCATTTCATAAGAGTGGAATCGCACAGTAGGTGGCTGTTTGTGTCTGGCATTTCCTCAGCAAGTTAAACGTGGAGTCACTACATGACCCAGCAATTCCACCCCAAAGAATTGAAAACGGGTGTTCAGACAAAAACTTGTACGTGAATATTTGTGGAAGCAACATTCACAGTAGCCAGAAGGTGGAAACCACCCTAGCATTGAACAGCTAATGAAGGGATAAACAAAATGAGGTCTTTCCATACAAGGACATAACCATGAAAGGGAATGGAGTGCAGGACTAACGCCACCACGACATTGGCAAACTGCTCTTGTCTTTTCATTATTGGTCTTTAGTGCCTCAAACAGTGCCTGGCTCATAGTAGCTTCTCAGTAAGTACAAGTTGAATAAATAAAAGGCATAGAAAACTAAATGAAATAGAGATAGCCAGAGCTGTGGCTAAATCATTAGAAGTAGCAAGATTTATTGATTTTAACTGTTTCTTTCAATTTAAGGGGGAAAGGAAATAGACTCCAAAACACAAACAAGGGAACAAAAATGAACCTGATGTTGAGTTGGATTTTTTTTTTTTTTTTTTGGTTCACCAGGTTGTGGAAAATAGTTGAATCACAGAGGGGGATCATTATGAAAGTGTCAAAATAGAATCCTAAAAATTCTAAAAATGCCTTGCTTTTTTTTTTTTCAGTGTAAAAACTATCTCATCTTTCCAAATGCTTCTCTTAGAAGATGTACTTGGGGTGTCCATTGTAAATAAATGCTTTCTTCAAAATAGCCCCCTAGGAAGAGGAAACATTTATTCCAACATAGTTGCCGTGACTGCAGAGATTTTTGCAAAATTTCTTCGGGAGCTGCCTGATGAGCCCCACAAGGATAGCAAGCTAATGAGATTATAATCATTATAATTACACTTCATCGTAGATCAAAAGCAGTTTTAACTCAGCAAAACGACCTGGTCTGCTTCACCCTCCTTTAAGTGACTTCTGGCTTTGCTCAAAGATTAAATCTCTCTGCAAAGCCCAGCTGGACCGGGTGTCCGTGTGCACTCCCGAGGCTCTGCAAATCGGAAGCCGTGCCTCAGTTTCCTCGCTGGGAAAATTGCACAGTAATAGTCCCTACCTTCAAGAGCGCCCTTGAGGATTAAATTAGTTCATACTGCATCTGCCAAGCATTAAGAACAGCACTCCACACTTAAAGCTTTGGAGGTATGAGCTCTTCTTAAAAGAAACATGTCTGAGCCTTTCTAATAATTGTGTGCCTTTCCCAGGAGACTTCTGAAAGGGGCTACACTTCCCGCTTTCTGAAACAATTATTAAGAAATGGACAAACAGTTTTAAGGCATATTTTTAATGTTGTGTCCATGTCCACTGCTGTTGTAACAAACTGTCACAAATTTAGTGGCTTAAAACAACACAAATTTATCTTACAGTTCTGGAGGGTGGAAATCTAAATCAGTCTCACTGAGTTAAAATCAAGGTGTCAGCAAGGCTGGTTCCTTCCTGAGTCTCCAGGGAGAATCTCTTTCCTTCTAGAGACCGCCTGCATTTTTTGGCTCATGGCTCCTTCCTTGAATTATTTCAACCTCTTCTGTCCTTATAATCTCCTATGAATGGCTCTGACCTTCCTGCCTTCCTCTCACAAGGACCTTTGTGATTACAATGGACTTACTGCGTAATCCAAACTCATCTCCCCAGTCTCGAAATCTCTAATTTACTCCCATCTGCAAAGTCGCTTTTACCATAAGGGAACATATTCACAGGTTCTAGGAATCAGGATGTGGACGTTTTAAGGGCCATTACTCAGCCTGCCACAAGTGATTCCCTTTTCTGTGGGAAGTGGTTCTCGTGGACGGTGTCAACACCCTTCCACCTCTCGTGCACCTCCGCGGTGCCCCTTTGAGGAAAGAAAATCCGTCTGGAGGAAGCAATTGGAATCTGAGACTGGGCAGGGCATCAAGGATGGTGCAGCCTTTTGTTAAGTCTCTGCCAGAGGCTTTGTGAGACTTGGGTTCAGTTTGGCCATCAGCCCTGGACTTGAAGTTATTCAAGGATTCTAACCCCAAATACATCACATTGGAGAATATCGATTTGGCTATAAGCTTGCTGGTGACATTGCATCCTATCGGATACATTCACGACAGCACAGTCCCTAGCGCACCTGGCCAAAGCCTTTCTCATTTCTCACGCAGCCTCCATCAAGTCACGAATTTTGTTGTTGTTCTGTTCTTTGCTATTTCTGCAGTGCCTCGAACAGTCCCTGGCACCTTCTAGACAGTAAATAAATAAACACTTGCCGTATAATTGAACGAGGAATTGATACTGAGGGGGTCTTACAGTGTTTGGGAACTATAACTGTTTTTCATGAAGATGAAACACATTTTGTCTATTCTGCCAGTATTCTGCCTGGAAAATCCTGAATTTCTCTGAATATTGTCATGATCGGGGTCACCTAGAAATTTCAGGTTTTCCCACATGAAACCAGAAGAGAGACTGGGAACGTTATGGTACTGAGAGCAATGCCTGCCAGCACATCTTCTTTTTCATTAGAATAGTGCACTTCAGTGAGATCCTGGGCATTTTTGATAAGCCAGCATCCAGGGAACAAAGCTGTTATGAAATGACTTACTTAGAGGTTCCAGCCATAATTTTTGGCCTCAGAATATTGCTGGGTGTTTTTTCTTTGTCAGTCTAAAATGAAAATGTAACATTTCAATTGCAATCCATTAGAAAGAAGCAAAGAAGGGGCTATTTGCATTTGATCCACAAATTGGACCAGAATAATTTTTGTCAACTTCTGATCTGCCAATACTCTATTTTAAAAAAAATTGAACTAAATATTCATTAATTCACTGTTTTCTCTTATTGAGTGAAAAGATTTTTTTTTTCTGTCAACTGTGTTTTTATCCAGAATCAGTTATAGAATATTTTGCATTATTAAAAATTGGAGAGGTGGAAGTGACATTTCCTTTGAACTCCAAACAAATTGCACACTTCAAAAAAATGTTTGACGAAACAACATAGCATTATAACACAAAGAGTCTATGAGGGAGGGAAAAAAAAGAAGGAAATAAAGAGGGTTTGTTTTTTTTTTTTTTTGGCAAATAGGATTCTAATGATACTTAACTCCATGATGTTAATTTTAGTGTTTACAGGTACTAATTGATTATCTGTCAGAAGAAGTATCATTCCAGGTCACATAAAAAATTAACTCAGTTATCATCAATCTAAGATTTTTAAAGACTATATAGCAGGCAAAATTCTAAAGATGGTCTCCCAAGATTCCCATCTCATATTTACTCAAACACTAACCTAGGTACTGCAGCAAAGGGATTTTGCAGATGTAATTAATGTCTCAAATCGGTTGAATTGAAGATACAGAGATTACCCATCCCAGATGGGCCAGATCCAATCACATGACCCCTTTAAAAGCAGTGTGCTTTCTCCAGGTGGCAGCAAAAGGAGAATTCAGAGATGGGTATCCCTGCTGGCCTCAAAGAAAAAAATTGGGGTCAGACAAATCTGAGTTCAAATTCTTCACTTATGGTTTCGTGACTTTTAGCAAACTCCTGATATCCTGTGCTTTCATGTCCCAAACTGTCCCACTAGCAAGCAACCTCATAAATTAATTGTGAGAATTAAGAGATAAAATGTACACAAAACACTTAGTACAGTGCCTGACACATACTATGTGCTCAATAAAAGGTAACTATTGTTATCTTTTTATGTTCTCTTTATGAGATGATCATCCACTGACTCCTTTGCAATCTGGGTTTTGATTCTAAAACCATGTGATTCCAGGTGAAATGACCCAGAAAAGCATAATTCAAGTGTAGAGTGTTGTGTTACGTGAAGAATTCAGTTAGAGTCGGTTCTTTACCCATCTGTGTTCCATTTTGGCTCCTTACCTAAGCTCGACTTTTTCCCTTCAATTTGCTGCATAGTTGACCAACCCTATGTTTTCCCAGAAGCCCGAACTTTTATCACCACACCTATCTCAGCAAAAATTAGCTAGCCTGTGTCCTATTCTTAGAGGTCTTCACGAGCTAACTGGAAATAGTCTTATAAATTAACCTACACCATGGTGATAATGACCAAAGAAGACTTAGCTTTCCATGTGCACCCCATGAGGGGCTTTTGATACCTTAACTCTAAGAAAGAAAGTGGGAATTTTAGGCGTTAACTTCAGAGCTGATGGAAGGATAATTGGGAAGCTGCAAATCTTTTTGTTATTACTAAAGATTACCCGACATGGGCAGTCATCTCTACTGTGCCCGGTAAACAACATCTTCTTCTGTGGCGACCCCCTCTTCTTATATATGTTTACCTAATTTCTCCACCTACCACCATGAAAAGACCTCCCCAAGTTCTTTTGTTCTCATATAAATAATTTGTATGACTTAGAAAAAATAAAAGTAATGCATGTGTATTCATGAAGGAATAGGAAATGAGGAAAATCAAAAGAGAAAAAAATTTTAAAACTATAATCCCACCGGTGATCCATGGGAAATGATGAACTGGGAATGTCAGCCGAGGACATTTAGGGTTGGTAAATCAGGTTGGAAGAGAGCTAGAATGGCCCTGACGCCATGCTGCACCCCGTGGTAACTGGGAGTATAAGTGAGTTGATGATGGAGATTAAGACACGGATGAAGCCCTATCTCTCATCTATCCAAGACTATCTCTTTGTACCGCAAACTGCCCACTGTCAGTATTTTGGTTTGTAAATATTTATATGTGTGTACACATATGTATCACTGAACTTTTTCTTTGAAAAAACTAGTCATACCTGCAATTGTTTTGTAGGTTGACTTTCCCTGGCCTAAAATTGTGAACATCCTCCCCATGCGATTAAATATTCTTCTACATTCATTTGTAAAGGTTGCACAAAAATATTCCATGGAAGGGATGCAGATTTTATCTACCATTGGCCTATGGTTTAATGTTCAGGTTGTTACCAAGTTTGATTCTAATTAACAGCACAGAACTAAGCATGGAGTTTCTTCTGCATGTCCATTTTGGGAGCGTAAACTCCCAACTTTTATCAGATACTCAAGGGATCCATAAATCTAAAAGGGACACAACTCATTGATTTACTGGTGGCTACACATTCTGATGTTTGGGAATAGCTACATGATGCAGTGAACTATTTTTTCCTTATCATTCAGCTTCTTGTCCTATATTTATTGATAGAGAATCTTAGCATTGGCAACACTCTTTCCAGAAAAGAGAGAGGAAAAAAAAAATAGGGACAAATGAAAACAAGTGAAAAAAAAAAAAAAAAGATAAGCAAATGATTTTCTTTGGCGTGTTGTTTTTCCTCAAGGGCACCTGAAGTTGAGTCTTTGTGTCTAATAATTTTTTAAATCCCTAAAAAAAAAATAGTTTTCTGAATTTATACTAATGAATGTATTCTGACATTTTTCACCAGTTTGTATAAATTCAATTTCTCTTTGCGTCAGAGACCAACTTGGGTTGTATAAGAACTTTCCAATAATCATTATTACATAGGAAAATATTCTACATCCAGAGTATATTCATAATAATAAATATAAATACATTTATTCAGGGGGGAGGGTAGAGCTCAGTGGTAGAGCACGTGTCTAGCATGCACAAGGTCCTGGGTTCAGTCCCCAGTATCTCCATTAAATAGATAAACCTAATTACCTCCCCACCAAAAAAAATTTTTTTCTCAACTTAAAAAAAGAGAGAATGGAAGGAAAGAAATTGGAGCCAGTAAAAAGACAATTTTAAAAAATAATAATTAATAAATAAATGTATTTATTCCATTAAAAATCGTGTTAATTGCTGGGTTTAATACTGTAATTAATTTATTGAATCATTTGTTGTTATTATTATCATCTCATAGCCTGAGCTTATATATAACTAGAAGAGAACTAAATTTTTAAAGGCAAGTTTTCAATTCTGTTTAAAATAACCCCCAATTAATTTCTAAGCTGCTGAAAGCAAATGATAAAAATTTTTAGCTCCTGGTGCAAAATCTTCTGAAAGTTGTTTGGGTTCAAAAATAGTTACGTGCCCATGAAAATGGAATTATCCATTTTAAGAATAATAGGAATTAAGGCAGGCCTCTGACTGTAGACTGAAAGGCTTACTCGCTCCTGCCTGCTGAGACGCTGACTTCTCTGTATGCCTCCCCGTGGCTGCGCGAAGTCCCCGATCTCCGAGCTATCGGACAAGTGATGTCTGTGTCTCCCACGGCCCTCCCACGGCGACCCCACATGGGGACCTCCTGACTGTTTATTCTTAGAGCAAGCAGTTGCATACAAATGGAAGATACACTGACGTAGGCACCCAGAACGGAGTACAGAGGCGAGGAGAAGACATCCCTTTGAAAACAAAATATTAATTCTACTCTAAATGGAGTCTGGATTTTTCGCCGTGGAAACCTCTTCCTGGAAAGAACCAGAGATGGACGTGTAGTTTCATTTTCACATTTACCGCCACAGACTCACGTCTCTTTGAAGAGCCGTAATGCACCCAAGACATAGAGGCTGTTGCTGTGAGACAGAAGCAACATTTTCTCATTTGCTATTTAATATTCTTTTAATATACGAGATGGTTTTCTTTTCTGTGTGTTTATGCAAAAAAAAAAAAAAAGAAAAAGGCAAAACCTGCTGAAGATCATTTCCATATAGTCACTGAACCTGGTAAGCTGGAACAGAACCATAGCAACTGAAACCAGGGAGAAAAAAGTTCTATTCATATATTTTTCATTTCCAACTCATTTTCATTCCCATTTGATGGGGAAATTCACCAAATTTCTGCTTAAAATAAAATGGTAAATTGGACTTATCTGGAGAAATAAATTGTATAAACCATTCATCCATCAGAGATTTTTTTTTTAATGGCCCTTTGCCATATGATGAAGCAAAAATAAAACTTCGCTCAGCTGGCAGATGATCCAGGCAAGAAAATCCTTTTTCCTTCCCTTATGAGAGGACTGCTTTAGATGTTTTTGTTTTAAAAACCAAGAATCCTGTAAATGTTGTTTTTTATTTTACAAACCAAAAACCAAATACCTATGGTGGACATATGTCTAACAAAGAAAAAACACTAACTACTCTTTCCAAGATGGCATGCTTTTTTCTGGTTAAAAGTATCCCCTCTGTAGTATCTTTCCCTGGTGGCTCTCTTAGCCTGAATCCACGGGTGCTATCGACCACAGGCCTACTGCGCATTGGGTGGTTTGTATGTTCATTTCCTTTGACCCTGAGAACAACTCCATGAAGCAGGAGTTACCAGACTGCTTTGGAGGTGAAGCTCGGCCTCAGAGCCCTTCATTCATATAAAGGTGCCCAGGAGTGGCTGGAGTCAGAACCTGGCTCTGCTGCTTTCTCGCTGTGTGATCTGAGCCAAGTTACTTAACCTCTCTATGCCTTAACCTGTCAAATAGGGGAAATAATATAGGACCACAGTCACTTAGCTGTAACTCTAAAATCTCTGAAGATTAAACTGCTTCTGTAAATAGGGCTGCAGGAGACATACAAAAATATTATTCCTTGTTTATCTGAAATTCAAATTTAACTGAGCGTGTCATATTTTCATGTGTTAAGTCCAACAACGCTAGCTCTGCGCCGGCACTAATTTGGCAAAAAAGGTAACTGTGCTGACATCGGGTTATTATAGCCTTTATTTGCCTGATGTGGTGAAGGCCTGGGCCAGAGGGCCAGCAAACACAACGGCTCTGAACCGTGTGCTCGGTATATCTGACAGACAGAAAGAAGGCCCCCGGGGATGGAACAGAAAGATCGGTGGAGGAACAGGGAGAGACATAGGAGATAAAGTCAGAGAGGAGGCCAGGAGCGAGATCACACGCTAACAATGCGATGCTAGCGGTGCTAAGTGGTATTCCACACATCATGTAAGTAGCAAAGCCAGGATGCAACCCTTGGTCAGTTCTGTCACTACACTGGCCAGTCTCTCAACAAACATCGTGGGGGGAAAGTTATCCTTAAGGCATCATTATCAAGATGTCTCCAGGCTCTGGGACTAATGAAAGGATTAATAAATATGGCAGCCACCCAACTCCTACATTGACTTTGGCTCCGTAAAGGGGTGCAACCTCAGTAGACTTTAGTTCATGCTAAAGCCCTTGCTGAGTTTCTCTGAGACAGGGAAGCATCTTGGTGGAAAACCAAGACTTCAAAACAAGAGGAGAAATTTTTGTAAATATGGTATAAATACATATGATATATTAGAAACACAAGATAGTAATGAGAAAATAATTTAGAATAAGACACCTCATTTTATCCCTAATCGTGTATGCTGCCTGTTAACACATAGCATCTCCTTCTGTGTCCTGAGATGTAATTTATTCAGGGCTAGAATGGTGGAATGTGCTTACCTGGCACGCCTACTCTGTGTACCCTGACCTGAGTTTTCTACCTCTGTCACCCGAAGTCCATAAGCTTTTTTTGAACTTCTAGTCTGCACCAAGCACAGTGCTGGCCACTAGAGTCCTAGGAGTTGGTAAGATACTGTCCTGAATTCACTAAGCTTGTAGTAATGACAGTTTGTTCTATCCCCAGCATGCCAAACAAGTGATATTTTGTTGTCCCAAGAAGTTGTGATTTTGTCCCAATTTTAATAATACCAACATTTAGAACATTCTTACAGTGTGCTAGGCATTGTGTTCAGATTTTATGTGGATTACCTTACCTAATCCTTACAAAGCCCCAAATTTAGCATTATCCCCATTCTTCAGATGGGGAAACTGAGGTGCTAAGGATTAAGCACTTTATTCAAGACCCAGAGTTTGTAAATGATGGACCTGCATATCAAATGTGGCAAGACTGGCTCCAAAGCCAGCCCTCTTAACCCTCGTGCTGTGATAAAATGTATGTTAGAAATTTGTATGTCTGGTTCAATGCCAGTAGCCAATCTTCCTCCCCTTCAGCTCCTATGGGTCTTTTGCACAGAGAAGCTGCCTCAAGCCTCTCCTTTGTCTCACCCTAGAGGGCTGGTTCAGGCTTTGCTTTGGAATAAATGAAGCATAGAGAACCCACAGGCACCGAATTCTCCACATAGACTGCACCTCCCTGCCCGCCTGGCCCCCAGGATTCACCCAGCACGGCTGTGTTCAAGGGCCTTTTCCGTACTGTCACTGCTGCAGGGCAGGTAAAAAGACAACACACCCCCAAACCTGTCAGATTCTTCTGCACTGGTGCACACACCCTGAAGAGGAGCAAACTCCTCTATCATTAGCCCAGGATCTTTGAATTTAGATGCCGGCTCAAGAAAGAATGACACTTTTGCAGGAAACTGTTCTTCAGGACAAATGACATTTTTTAGCACCTTCCGCAGGCCTGCAACGTAATAGGCAGGTATTGCCCTGGTGATAAATGACGGTTCTCCAGAAAACAGTGACAACACCGTGGGTCATACGCGGCTGATTCTCCAGCGTTCCTCTCGGCTCACGGAGTGCGTATGAATCTGGCCACCCAATCAAAGGCACCTGCCCAACCAAAGCTCTCTTTCCTGTAACTCAACTCCTTTTCATTTCAAATCCCCATTCATCTCAGTTAATAGGAAATCATGTCTCAGTCATTCTTGGAGTTTCCATCCTCCACCCTTTCTTTAAATCAGCAGTTCGTAGGTGGGAGTGATACTGCCCCTAGGGGATTTTCCAGAAATTCCTTTGGGGAGTCAATAGTCACAAAGACTTAGAGGTGACACTGGCACTTAGTGGTCAGAGGCCAGAGATGTCAGATGTCCTGCAGTGCATGAGACAGTCCCACACCATGAAGCATTGTCTGGGATCTGACTTTTGAATGTCCACTAGACGTTCGTATGGGTGAAGCACCCATTTATAATTCTCTGAGCCTAGACCATAAGTCCATTTGACGTAAGCTCACAAAGCATTCTTCACACAGTGTTAACACACTGATTTTTACAAGAATGCGACTACCATATATATTGAAAAAAGATTCTACTTTGTTCTAGCCAAACCAAGACTCGTTCCACGTATGGAAACATCACACTGATGGGCAATACCGTGAGTGGCGGTCATGTCTTTGGTGTAACACACACGTCCCCATCTGTATTTGTGGTCGTTGAGTTCAGTGTTGCTATGCGTGAGGGCAGGCATCTGACTGCTTTACCATGGACTCCAGTGTATCAAGCCCGAGTATTTAAATGGTGACATACATACTTCATTATAAATGTTGTCCTTCTATTTGTCCTTTAAAAAGTCATGATTGTAGATAAAGGGCTGTAGTTTGCAATGGGCGTGTTTAGCAGACTCCGCTGCTCCCTGGAGCACACCTTCCCACACATAGAAAGATGTCCTCTGCCACCGCTGGCCACCACAGCCTCAGGACCTTGCCCTTGCCCTTGAAGCAGCCCTTGACCAATGGCACATGGCGAGCTGGTGGAGAATACACACCCCTCAGATGAGACCCACCTCGAGGTCCCAGTGGGAATGAGCCTGAGTTGCCCATTGGGGGTAACTCCCTTGATCGCGCATCCTAAACTGCCGCCTGGCCCTTCCCTGTCTCACTACACCCTTCCCGCCTCCTGGGATCATCTTCCACATTTGGTACTTAAACTCATGTCTTTGTCCCAGGGTCAATTTCTAGAGAACCCAAACTGAGATAGTCTGTCCCAATGCATTGGTTTGAAAAAGAGGACACTGTGTGTGACAGCATTGAGAGCGGCCGTTCCAGGATCTGTCAAGCTGGGACTACTGTACCATGCCAAGAGAGGGTCCCTGGGATACTGAGTACCCCCACATGTGGCCCTTTCAGGATGGAGATTCTCTCCTGATTCTGGACCGGTCTTCTTTTCTTAATTGCAGTGTAGCAGATGTAAAATATTATATAAGTAACAGGTGTATCACATAGGAGTTATAACTTTTAAAGGTTACACTCCAGTTATAGTTATTATAAAATATTGGCTATATTCCCTGTTCTGTAAAATATTCCTTGTAGCTTATTTTATATATAGTAATTTGTACCTCTAAATCCCCTCACCCTTCCCTCTCCCCACTGCTAATTTGTTCTCTATATCTGAGTTTGTTTCTTTATCGTTACATTCACTAGTTTGTTGTCTGTTTTTAGATTCCACTTGTAAGTGATATCATATGGTATTTGAATTTCTCTGTCTGACTCATTTCACTTAGCATAATAGCCTCCAAGTCCATCTGTGTTGTTGCAAGTGGCAAAATTTCATTCTTTTTTATGGCTGAGTAGTATTCCATTGTATACATACACCACATCTTCTTCACCCATTCATCTGTGAATGGACACTTAGGCTCTTCCTTATCTTGTCAATTGTAAACAATGCTGCTATGAAAATTGGGGTGCGTATCTTTTCAAATTAGTGTTTTTATTTCTTTTGGGTATATACCCAGGAGTGGGATTGCTGGGTCATATGGCAGTTCTGTTTTTAGTGTTTTGAGAAACCTCCATACTGTTTCCCACAGTGGCCTCACCAGTTTACATTCTCCAGCAGTGAAGAACCCAGCCCTGTAAACAGATCTCTGGCCTCCATGGGTTGCCATGTCAGACCCACAGAAATAAAGCAGATAACATGAATGAGCAAGGCTGTCTGGGTGCAGGAAAAGTCACGCAGCTAGAAACATCTTTGGTTTCCCACTTTCAATAGAAACATAGATTCACAGAGCATCTGTCCTTTCATTCAACAAATATTTACTGAGCACCTACTCTGTGTCAGGCACTCGACACACAGCGGTGAACAAAACAGGCAAAATCATTTCCCTCATCAAGTTGGGAGAGGCTGATAATAAACACATACATAGCATGTGGATTCTAGGAAATGTAAAAGGCACTATAGAGAAAAATAAAGCAGGGAAGAGAAAGAAGGGGGCTGGAGGTGAGGGTGTTGATTTTTTTTTAATGGCAGGTCGGGGAAGATGTCGCTCAAGAGAGTTAAATAGCAAAGACACTCGGCCCTGAGGCCTGGGGTCTGGCTCGCTGCTCCAGGAGCGGTGGGCACGGTGGAGGGCCAGAGAGGGTCCACCCCGCAGACGGTACTTCCACTCAGCAAATATCACCATGTCAGAAGGCAAAGCCCAGACTTGCAAGATCTTCTGGCCTTCCAAGGAAAGCCTGGGGATTTGTCATCTCTGTAGAGGGCTGCCAGCGGGGCAAAGTTCTTGGCAACGTTAGGATGTTCAAACTTTCCTTTCTTCATAGTATTTTTAAAACAAAACCCAGGAAGTGATGCAGGTGGCCTGTCGTTTACACCCTGCCCCAAATCTCCCCTGAGCCTGCAGGATGGGAAGGGAAGAGGGGCGGGGGAAGGCAGAGAGCAAACAGGCCATAAATGAGGATTATCTGGCCTCGTGTGTTTTCGCCCCCTTCCCCAAATATCCAGAATGTTGGAAGCAGCTCCTTGAAGTGTCAGTACTTGATGGGGAAGTTTGTGATTTTTCTTTCCTCCAACACTTGGGAATGGCGTGTAGCTGGAGATCCCGGTGGGAAAACCCCAAACAGAAAAGCCGTACTGGCTCGTGGAGCTTCAGGCCTTGGCACAGGGGCGCTGCCTTGGCAGAGCCGTGCCCACGCTCCCAGGATGCGACTGCCAACCCCAGCAGAGCTTCCAGCGGGAGGCTTCCCACCCTCTCTCATCCAAGCCACTATTTGGGCAAAGGCCTGATTACTTCTAATGGCTCCATTTCCACAGCGACAGCCAAGTCCTCTGTCATCCTGCTGTGGCCCGGGACAGCTCGGGTTTCAGGAAAGAGATGTTCCTTGTAAAGCACGAAGGCGTTAACGGCCCCCCTCCAGGATGCCGGCCCCACGTGCCAAGAGCAACAATGCAAGTGTGCAGAAACCCTCCCTGAAACACGAGGGGTAATTAGTTCGCCCATTACTAAAGGTGCCCCTACTCCTCAAGTCGAGAAAAATCTTTGTCCTTGAACGTGTTTGTATTTCTCTGGCTCCTGAAGAAGCCAAGGCCCGAGAATGAAGGGTGCTTTTGTCATGAAGAGTGATGTTTGGGGAAAAACAATTGGCCTGACTTCTGGTTCAAAAGTATTCTCCTAAGTGGCCAAATTGGCTCTTAACCATAGGCTCCTGGCGTGCCACGGGCACAGGGGACAGGGGGTTGTCAACAGCGCTCCCAATCGGGGCCTGTAGCTGGTTCGTTCGGTGTGCAGCCCTGAAGCACACACAGCAGGGTTTCCGCGCTGCCCTCTCCCTAGTTCGCCACTCCACCTGCTTTTGGAGGGCTTGTCGTGTCCAGGGCTTTGCAAGTGGGGGTTTCTACACAGAGAACGTTGACTGGGAACTGAGCAATGTCACAGTTACACCGAGATTTCTCCGGTAGAGTTGATACGTTATTGTCTTCCTGTCTGGCCTTATGTCTGTCTGTCTGTCATGAAAGTTAAGTAATAAGACATTTAGCCCGTTTAAGGAAATAAATCCTCTAAAAATAGTTCTGCCCTTTTTTGCGTGCAAACACGTGGGTTGATTCCAAGCATGATAATGAACGTTTCGGTGCTGAATTCAACTGCTTGGGATCTAGTGCCAGCTCTACCTCTCGCCACCTTTGTGGAAAATGACTCAGCTTCTGCCGGTCCGTTTTCTCCTCTGAATAGGCCTTCCCTCACAGGGCTGGTGTAACTGTTAGATGAGAGAGGCTACAGCAAGGGCATGGCAAGGAGGAGGGACCCGTCGTGTTAGGTGTGTCATTATTAAGGTGGAGCAGATACACCAGACGCTGTTCCCTGTTTCCCCCTTTTGGTCAATAGCTTATGTTATTGCCCTTTCTTGAGAGTAACAGAAACACGTATCTTTTCAAATAACAACCATAGATGTCAACATTCAGTTCTTACTCTAAGCTAGGCGATTTGCATGTATGATTTCATTCAATGCTGGCAACAACTCCATGAGGCCCCACTGTTGTCAGCTCTGCTTTGCAGACGGATGACCTGGACCACAAGACCGGATCAGGGACGTACAAACGTGGATCTGGCTCCACGGCCCATGTCCTTACCTGGTGCTTGAGAGCAGCTCCCTTTCCAAATGCCAGACAACTCAGAGTTTTGCTAATTCTGCAAGCATGTTCTTCTCCTTCCTCCAAATTAGACCGGCTTTCCATACAGTTACTTTGCGTGACAATCCTGAGATGGGAAGCACTGCTGAGAATAAAGTTACGGTTCTTCTTTCTTCTTTTTTTTCTGACAAGCCGATGACTTGAAATGAAAACCAAAGACAAATCTATTTATTTTTATTGTTTCGTGAACTTCAGATATGAAAAAATGATGAACACGGATGCAGAGCTCCTGCACACCTGTTAGTAGGTGATGTGCAAACTTTGGACTCGTGCCCTGGTTTTCTCCCTGCGCTGGGACAGAGGGTCATTACAGAAGTTTACAGAGGCCCCCAAAGGATTGCTGCCCAGTGATTTGTTTGATGATTGTTGTTTTGGTTCACATGCTTTTTGATTGGAGGTGGGGTTCTTTTAGGGGAGGTTGAGGAGTTAAAGGCTAGAAGATTTTTAAGCAAAATGATTACTGCTAAACCAAACCAAAATATCACCCAAGGAAAATCTTATCACCACAGTGTTAGCCAAGAGTCAAGCCCCAAAGCAGTAACAATATGGGATAACACTTTCGCCTGTCCCCAGCAACATGAGGGGAAATGAAGATGATATTGGGGGCTTTTGAACAAGTGAAATTTAGTCACTGTAGCGTATTGTACTGTATTTGATCCAATTCAATACAACTTATTCAGCATCTTCTTGTGCCTGGCACTGTTCTAGGCGTTGATGGAAACAGAATCTTTGCTCCCCTGCAGTTCTCATTAGAGTGCGAACAAATGAATACACATGGACAATGCAGGTCGTAGTCAGAGTCCAAAGAAAACCAGGCACAGAAGCACAGAGGGTGCAAGCAAGCGAGGGAAGCCCACGCTGAGGAGGTGACATTTGTAGAGACTTGGGTGATTGGAAGAAGTAAGCCTCCAAGACGTCGGGCAAGCGTGCATCGGAGACGGGGAGCAGTGAACGCGTGGTCCCTGCGGCAGGAGTGACCTCATGCTTTCAAAGAGCAGCGAGGAAGCCAGTGTGCGGGGCAGAGCGAGCGTGGGAGCGAGGAAGGAAGGAAGGAGGGGAGGTTTCAGGGAGCGTCGTGAACAGCCTGTTCGAGCCAACACGGTTTTAATTTTTACTCTGAGCTTGTGTGTTTCCTGCTTTGTTGGTGATAAAATCACCTTTTTTAAAGGAAACGATGGTAATGGCAGTGTTCTATTTTTTTTTTTAAACCTTCTTTCTTGGCAAAATAAAATGTGGGAAACTCTTTGTCAATTCCTTGAAGTCTTTTAAAGCTGGTGTGTGAAATCTAGAAGTCTGGGCTGTCTGCTCCGGGAAACATCTTGTGGCATTCTGTAGGTGGGAGCGGCAGGGCACCGCAGGACGCGCCGGACCCCGGGCCTCCTCTGTCTCAGACGCGCTTTGTGATGCGAGGTGCGGAGCTTCTATTTCTGGCTTTCACTTTTCTGCACTTTTAAAACGTGGAGCGCAGTTTAAAAGAATCTTGAGTCAATGAAGGGCATAAGGACAAAGAAAGCAAGCAGGTAGACTAGAAAGCAGAGAGAGTAAACCGGTCAAGCCAGCCTGGCCCTGAGGAGAGGCAGGACCCCAGAGCCGGACCATGCAGACCTTTACAAAGGGGCGGCTCTGCTCAGCTCCATGCGTACCACGTGGGGAGGAAATCCTAGACTTCCTCTTGCCTCCTTGGAGTTTTCAAGGAAAAAAACAGAAATCATAGTTTTTATGTGAAATCTCTGTTTGTAAATATTAGCAACTATTTCGATTTAAAAACGAGCAACACTGTGTGAGCCCACAAAACACACGTGTGGGATGGGTTTGGCTGGGGGATGGTGTATCAGTGCCCCAGGGCTCCCGTGGTAAATTACCACAAACTGGGTGGCTTAAAACAGCAGAAATCTATCCTGTCCCAGTTTTGGAGGCCAGAAGTTTAAAATCAAGGTGTCGGCCAGGCCTTGCTCCCTCTGAGGGCTCCGGGGGAGGGTGTTCCCTTCCTCTCCCAGCTCCCAGCAGTCCTTGGCAGTCTCTGTCTTGTAGCTACACCACTCCAACCTCGGCCTTCTCCTCTGCATGGCCTTTTTCTCCATGAGTCTCTGCATCTCCTCTGCTTGTAAGGTCACCTGTCATTCATATCACCCATCCTAATCTAGTGTGACCTCATCTTCACCTGATTACGTCTGCAAAGACCCTATTCCCCAACAAGGTCACACTCAAAGGTACCACCAGTTAGGACTTGAACATAACTTTTAGGGGGACTCAGTTCAACCCACTACAGATGAGTATAGCTTCTACTGGGAAATCTTCAGGATGAAGATTCTGGCCTAAAAGTCCAGGGACCACAATATGATTAAAAAACAACAACAACAAAAAAAACCTGCCCTGTAAAGTTTAGGATGTCCATCTCTCCAGGAAGTGAGCAATAAATGGAAGAAAGTTGGTCTGGATTTCTAAAGGGGCTTGTCCTGGCCCTAAGACCTAGGTCAGGTCAAGCACACTCTGTTCTTCGAACTGTGTTGCATGATTTTTCAGGGCTGTCGTACAAAGTACCACACACTGGCTGGCATGAAACCACAGAAACTTATTCTCTGACAGTTCTGGAAGGTAGAAGTTTGAAATCAAGGTGTCAGCAGGGATGCGCTCCCCTGGAAGGCTCTAGGGAAGGGTCCTTCCCTGCCTCTTCTGAGCTTTCTGGTAACTCCCGGCAACTCCTGGTGTTCCTTGGCTTGCAGTTGCATCTCTCAGCCTCTCCCTCCATCTATCTGTGTGTGCCCGTGTCCTCTCCTGTCCTTGTAAGCACACCTGTCATTGGATTGGTCCACCCGAATACAATGATCATGACTTTGCGGGCAACTCTATTCAACCCAGTACAGATTCTGGGACAAGCAAGCTCCCATCCATCTGCCCGACTCTGCGAGTCTGGCTTTTCTAACTCTCTGCAAGACTCCTTGCTCATCTTTCCACCCAGCTACGTCCTGAAGACGCTTGTATCAACTTCCAAACATCCGCACCAATTTAAAGTCCAGCGTCAACTTGAACATGGGATTAGTGGTAAAATATTTCAAGAGAAATGGGGCTTTATTTCCTCTGCCATTTTTAAGCTCAAAACCTCCTGACTTGTAGGCTTCAAGCTCCAGTGGACCCCTCTGAAAAACTACCCACAGAAATCATGATACAGAG
The DNA here is from genome assembly GCF_036321535.1 of Camelus dromedarius. NCBI lineage: Eukaryota > Metazoa > Chordata > Mammalia > Artiodactyla > Camelidae > Camelus > Camelus dromedarius. Next base: position 6,443,430 of record NC_087453.1, on the reverse strand, counting down.
CATTCAGTGGAAGAAAACCAAACCACTTCCTCACTTTCTTTGTCCCAGTGAATAAAGAGCTTGAAGAAAAGCGTCCCATGCCTTTTCCAATCATATTCCTTTATGGCCTTTTCTGACTCCAGCTCTTTATGAGTTTCCTTTCCATCACATTTCTGATGAGTCTTTTTACTGCTTTGCACGACAAAATACAGCAGGCCCTAAAATATGGATGTCTTGTTCTTGGGAGAAAATGGAAAAGTTCACAAGAAAAGAAAATGACATAAGATGAGTGAGTCCATTCTTAGCAGTGGTATTCAAAGTAGAGATTAGATAACGATGCAATTAGAGCCCATTTCTTTGGTTTTCTATAATTCTGAACATTTACTGACTTCTTTGACTGGTTTGGTATTTATTCTTATATCATATCAATTTAAGATCACCCCATATGCTGTGTCCAAGGGGGATGACAAATTGTGAGGAAAACACGTTCAGTGGAATTTTCCAAGGAGCTATCTGATTTTGACCTGAGATGTTATTATGAGGCCATCCAATCATTTTGGTCTTTTTTATTCTATCATTTGTGTTCCAAGTGTTTTAAATATTTAAATTGTCTTTCTTCTTATTTCCCTAATGAGAGTATTTGCATGCAGTACATCATAATGGACTAGAAATGGCTTTCTTCCTCTTGTGTTTTTAATCCAGTGGAAATGAGGACACCAGTTAAGAGGACAATGTAGTCAACCCAAAGAGAGATGGCGATGACTTAAAGGAGGGTGGAAGTCAGGAGAAATAGTGGGATTCGGGACATTAAGTTGAGTCAACAGGATTTGCTGATGGTTTGGCTGATGGTGAAATCTTAGAGAAAGCAAGAAATTAAGGATGCATCTAAGATTCTGTGAGTGAGGTCTTTACAAAATCAGAGCCACAGGTCAACAGCACCAGGCTCCTGGAGCCAGGATCTGGGTGGGGTCCAGGTGAAACCTGGATAAGATTCATCCTGGGCCGCAGGTTACCTGTACACTAGGAATTCCGAGTTGGCTTCCTATTAAAAGGGAACAGAGCACCCTGGATTATATCACTGTTTTCCAAAATGCAATATATGTACTACATAGACTGGTAGGATTATTTTAAATTGAAAAAAAAAAAAAAAAGACTTTGTAACATAGCTTTATCCCAAGTCGTAATTCATGAAATTATGGCTTTGATGGGCATCATTTTAATTATGACTTTAAGGCATCTATTTCACTGAGAATTGTATACGTACATGCACACATGTGCACACATTTGTGCACGCACGCACACACGCACACGCACCAGCCCATCAACCCATGATAACATGAATTATGACCTAGGGGTGAGACTAACTTAAAAAAAAAAAACTGGTCAATTTTTAAAGTACTGAGAAAATAACAATTAAATAGGTTCTGGAATGTGGCAAAAAATATTATGAAGGTAGCCTATGAATGATTGCAGTTTGAAAAACACAGAATCATATCAAATCTTCTCTGCATGCATATGAAAATGACAGGAGAATAAAACTTAAATTCAGTTGGTGAGAAATTCTTCCAATCCACAGTCCATATACATCTACAAATCAAGGCGACAAAACAGCATAAAGCACGGAGATGAAATGACAAAATCTGAGGGCTGATATGAGTGGTACTTAGTCCCCAAATGAAATAATGACTTACTAAAGGAAAGCTGAGTGAGGAAAAACATTGATAATTGTCCAATAAATCTTTCTATAAGCTCCCATTCGTCATCCCAGCATTTCTGTCTCTTTTTAACCTTCTGAGGAGGAGCAGGAGGCAGAGCACACAGGCGAGCAATTTCCGGAGCCACAGCGCGGCTGGTTTTACCATCTTTCCCACCAGGAAGGATCCCTGTGGGTCCTTCCCTCCCCGTGGCATCAAGACCATCAGATAGGACATTAGCCAGCTGTAGGCTGCCCTTTGCCCTCATTAGAGAGATTGAGAAAGACTCTGGTGCACCGGGACCGTGTTTCCTGCCCTGGCTGCGGGACCTGGGTCAAGTCCGGCCACCGCCTCCTAGCTAAAAGGATTTGAGAAGTTCTCAATCGTCACACCGTTCCCTCCACCTGAGACACAAACTGTGGTTCTGGCTACTAACCAGCTTGGCCCGTTTGCCTTCATTTGTTCATTTTTGTTTGTTTGTTTGTTTGTTTATCGAGCACCTCCTAAGCCCAACACTGATAGGGCAACAGCAACAAGAACGAGCACAACCCTCACAGGCTTGAGTCTCACACCCGGCAGCGGAGAGGAGCTCCGCCAGACAGATATACACACCATCGGGGACTGTGTTTAGTGCAACGAAGAGGCACCAAGTGTCGTCAGAGTCTCGTTACCTGGTCTTCAAAGTTGGACAATTGTCCCCTGGGAAAACGAGGAAGAAGGAGGGGAGTCAGCCAAAGAAGAAAGGATTCCAGTATGTGCTGCACCTCCAAGGCTCGAAGAAACTCGATGTGTTTAAAGAAGAGAAAGAAGGTCACTGTGGCTAATGTGTAGTAAGTCAGGGGACCAATCGTCCTGGTTTGCTCCAGGCCGAGGGGATCCCCAGGACAGGGGGACTTCTGATGCTACAACTGAGAAAGTCCTGGCAAACCAAGATGAATGGGTCATCCTAACAGTCAGCGGTAGGAAGGGTGGTGTTAAATTGGGCTGGAGAGATGATGCTGTGTGTTGGGATTACTGCTGGCACCACTAGCAGATCTGCCATCTTTCTCTGACTCCTTAGGACCTCAGGGCGGCAAGGATACGCTGTTCAAGTTACCCTGTGCTGCGTAACAAACCTGCCCAAACCTTAATGGTTCACAAAATAATGTATTGTTGTCTCTCACAGTTCGAGGAGTTGACCCGACTCTGCTTGGGGTTCTCACTGGGGGTCTCTCATGCAATTGTAGTCCGATGACAGCTGGGGCTAGAGTCACCTGGAGGCTTTACTGGGTTGAAAATCCAAGATGGTTATAGATTTCTCCACACCTGGATCTCAGCTGGGATGGTTAGAGCAGCTGGGTGCTAGCTGAGTCTCTCTATTTCTCTCTCTCTCTCTCCCGTTTCCCCATACGGCTAGTTTAGCTTGCTCATGCCATGGAGATATATCAGGGTGGTCAGACTTCCCAGATGGCACTGACTTTCCAGGGGACCCACACTCTAAGAGACCCACAGAAGTTGCACAGTTTTATGACCTACTTGGAAGTCACTTCTGTTGCACATTACTCAAAGTGGGTCACAGGCCTGGGCCAGATTCCAAAACAGTGGAAGTGGACTCCTTTTAATGGCAAGAATAGCACGGAATTTGTGACCATCTTTATTCCTCCAAAGATGCCACAAGTCAGTGTGCCTCACATAATCACGGCGGACATGACTGACAGCAAGATATGTTGGGCCCTGTGGAAGCAGACAAGGAGTCATTGCAAGTCTAGATCAAAGATATATATTTTGAATAAGGCTTGTGTAAGTCAAGACCTGGTTCTCATGGTATCACGTTTTATAATCCCTTTCAAGAGTGTTACCCTTACGCCCTTCACATCAGCAAAGCACCCCACAGGACACTACAGAGAAGGAGGAGCGAGCCTGTGAATGAAACTCCAGTTCAAAGATCCTCATTTGTCTTGAGGGCCTCCTGCAGTGATTTTGCCATCTTCCTGCAGAACCTTAGCATCTTGGGAAGTCCTGCAACCTCTTGTTCCCCAATCGTTCTCCTCCTCCTAAAAATTCCCAAGCACATAGAGCTCTCCCAGTACCTTGGAAGCAGGATTACTGCTTGTCTCTTCCTTCTTTGTCAGAACCTATTGATTAGCACAGGTCCGCAAACTTGTTCTGTAAAGGGGTGGATAGTATATGTCTTAGGCTTTGCTGGCCTCACGTTTTCTCTGTTGCAACTATTCATCTCTGGCATTTCAGCCACAGACAAGACGTGAACGAGTGGGTGGGTTTGTGCTCCAGTAAAACTTTATTTACAAAAATAGGCTACTGGCCAAATCCCATGGGCCACAGTTTGCCCACTTCTGGCCTAGACGACAGCCTCCCTGATAAACAGTCTCTGTGCTGAGGGAAAAGTGAAGACAGAATACCTGAGACAAAAGCCAGCTTTCACGGGGCGATTCTGCCTAAAAGATTAAAATAATAGGACAGAATGCAGGGAAAGAAGATTAAGGAAAAAAATTAGCCAAGGAAAGTTTCACTCAAAATCTCCCAAAGCTGAAGCTGGAAACCAGAAAAAAAAAAAAACAAACAAAACAAAACAAAAAAAAAAACTCTTCAAATTCATACTGAATTTGCAAAGTCCCAACAGGTTTTCTCCCTGTTTTGGTGTAAACTCTGAACATTCGCAACAAAGTTAAACCCTGTTCTAGTCCTTTTCTCGTGAGGAGAGTTCAGTTAATGCGTTTGAAAATCAAGTCAGCATTTTCCAACATGTAAAACGAGGGCCTCTGGTAATAAGTGAAAATCATTCAGGTCGTATGATTAACGACTACTTTTTATTTGAATGGTCCATTTACTTATTATAAAATTTATTCTAATATGTGTTTTGAAGATATAACTGCCACATGGAACCTATTACTTCACAGACCCTGCATAAGACAAGCTAAAGAATATAATGACATGTTTAAGTGAGTTGATATAAATAAAATTACTAAAGAAAAATAACATTAGAGATGATCAATAATATGGAAAAATTGTGACAAAATAAACAAACTATTCTTTCTTGGGAAACACTGGATTCGATGTTTTCCATCCCACCCTGGCTTTTCAAACCCTGGATTAACCACCTGGTGAAGACAGGTACCAGGTGATTTTTTTTGCTTATTTTGTCTGTTTCGCTTTTTTTAATCTCTTTTACCTAGACAGCCCTTGCTACATAAAAGGCCCTCAATAAACAAAGTGAGCAAGTAAATTAAGTTGTCATTCAAATTATTAGGTTAATTTTGAGTGGCGGAAAGTAACCTGACACAGACTCCAGGATATAGTATTTCAGAGACTCCTAAGCAGGGTCGGAAGCTCACGGCGCGGAAGAGATGCGCTTGTTTAAAGTCAGGCAATTAGGAGTGGACAGTCTCTTGGGATGTCTTCGCCAAGAGAAGAGCGATGGTGCCATAAATCACGATGTCTAATCTAAGCAATGTTTTAGGAATTAAACAGCAATTAAATCAAATGGGAAAGTTTCTAAGGGACACCTTTGACACCATGGGGGGTAAAAGTCAAAACAACCCCAAGAGTCTGTGGGGGGAAAATGGCCTTCTTCCAAGGGGCTTGCTGGTTAATAATTACCAAAAGGCATCTGTGGTTAAAATCCTCTTCCTTCCGGAGTCTTTACAATCTTGCCACAGATTTCCCTCGTGGAAGTCATCAGCCAGAGTGGAAAGGTTGCTGTGATGTTGAAAATGTATCAAACCACTGGAAAAGGACGTAGCAAAAAGTTTTGGCCTGGCGAAAACTAGTTTTGAGAAACTGGTTCCCAACCTGGACAGCGTACTCTGAGTCTGTTTACCCAGTGAAAGTAATTCAATGTCACCAACGTCAAGGAAAGCCCACCTTGAAGGTTGATAGTGTCTGTGTGTGTATATTGCGTGTGTGTGTGCGTGTGTGTGTGCATTATGAAAGGTTTACTAAAATTTGATCAATTCTTCCATACCAGTGTTTCCAAAAATGCAGGACTTTTACTACTATCTGCAATAGAGGTGATTTTAGGTAATATCTGTTGGGGGTGGATTTTGTTTAGCAATGACGTACTGCTTTGTATCATTAAATAAAAATACCTCGCATGTATCCATGATATTATGAATTGTTTCTTAGAACGAGGTGAAGTTTCTTAAACGTATGTTAATTTTTTCCAAAAAAAATTTTAAGCAAATAATTGAACACAGGGATAGCTTTCAGACGTGGTAAAATTCATGAAGGTTGTTTTCCAAATGGCTGAGGGTTGTGAAGCCCTGTTCTGTGCAGATCTGTGACTGTTTCTAACACAGAGTGCAGAAGAGGAGCCCACATCCTTCCTTTATTAAAATCCAATGAAAACAGCAACGGGAGTGGAGGGTGAGGATGCAGAATGCACTTTTCAAGCTTAGATTATCCAGGTTAATTATCCAGTTGGTTCATTTGGTTATAAGATTCTTGAAAAAATAACCTTCACTGCCAACACTTAACTGGACAAGGAGGTAACCTCTTTTCTGAAGACTTCAGAGGGACTGTTTACATGACAGTTCAACAGAATGGCACTGGTGTGCCCTTCTATTTTTTGATAATAATGACTATCGATATTATTATTATATTACTATTAGTTTTCTTAGGGAATCCTCTCTATCCCAAATAACTAGGAAATATTTTTAATAAAAGAGATACTATAGTGATGACAATGCTGGTCTCACCAATTCGGATTCTGTTTCAAGCTCATCCTGTGCAGTCTCTTGTGTTCATGGTTCTAATCCAGCATCCAGCATTCAGCATATATGAGATTGTGTGTGACTATTGATTCACTAAGCCTTGGTTGTGTCATCTGTAAAATGAGGATAATGATTCTCACTTCTGATTAATGATTAAATCAGAGAATGCTGACAATGTGTATAAAATACCAAGGCTGAAACAGCTCCATAATACATGCTAATTCCTCTTTGTTCTTCTTCAGAGAGAATTGGTACATAGTAAACCCTTGATTATTCAAAAGATAGGTGGCAAAACCTTTAAGGATACCTACCGCACAAAATCCCCTCCACCAATCTTTGATTTCTCGGCTTAGAATCATCACTTTTTAGACCTTTCACTGTCTCTTAGCCACCACTGCTCACTGTAGCTGTTGGCTTCCCTAGGGCAGTCATTTTCACAAAGGAGCAATGCTTTCGTGCTTCCAGAGTCACACACATGAGGATAAACGGAGGACCGCAGAGGCCCGGCTGTCTGAGATGCACGTGCTGGGTGATCCTCCAGGCCCATCACTGGCGTTGGGGGCTTGCTCTTTCCCATAAAACCTGGCTCACTCTCTGCCAAATTCACAAATGAGCTGCAACTAAGTCACAAATGGTGGCACGTCACAGACATTCAAGGTTGTCCCTAAATACCTAAAACTGTAAATGTTAAACCTGTGATTGACAAAGGCCAACTGTATTTGACAGATGCCGCATAACAAAAGGTACAAAATGAACTCATTTGTTTGCCAGTAAAAGCCCATCATCCCTAATATAATTTTCTCTGATGATCCAACTTGTACTGACATCGTGAATCAATCCATCCTTCCTTCCTTCCTTCCTTCCTTTTTCTTTCTTTCTTTAACAAATATTTTTTGACTCCCTACTAACTGCCATGCAATATGCTTGCTCTTTGGTGGGAGAAACAAACAATTAAATGCACATGGTGGGTACAGTTTTCACAGAGTACAAACTCCAATGTGTGAAATATATAATCTGCTTCATTTTTATTCTATAAATTGATTTAATTCTTTCTCTGAGCCCTCATTACATATGGAGGGAAAAAAAAAATACCTTAAAGAATGCAGTTCTGTCTGGGTAATATCTGCAGAGACTCAAACCATTCAGTCACACAAAACTCATAGTAACTACATATATGACCCCCCCCAACCCAAAACTCCCAGGGCCTGGCATGAGGGGAAGGACCAAGTTCTACAGTTTAAGTTCAAGACAGGGCTTCACCTCCTAGTTCTATGACCTTGGGCAAGTCACTGCTGCTTTCTCAGCAGTTCCCTTGTAAAATGGGATGCTAAACCCTACTTTACAGGGCTTTTGAGAGACTATCTATGAAAATGCTTTATATACTAAAACGACTACACAAATGTTAGTCATCCTTTTACGTATAGTTTGCAATCAGCCTGAGTACAGCCCTAATCCTGGCATGTACCCTCGAAGTTCAGTGTGGGCGGATGAATCTCTATGACTTTTATTTTATAACGGTTTGAGTATTACTTACCAAAAAAAAAAAAAAAAAAAGCCATGCACTATTCCCATTTCCTCCTCAATACCTCATTTATTTAAGCTTGCTAGTTATTTCAGTTCTGGAGGTATACCGTGATAAATGATTAGCCGTTCCCTTAATATAATTTCAGGAGGTAACTGAAAAACTTAGGCTTCCTAAAGAAGTCAGATCTGACATTTGCAATTTGAGGCGCTCCCAGAACACTCCTCAGGGTGACAGGGGAATTCCACCTGGGACTCTGCATTTCATCCTTTTGCTATATTGGAAATCTGAGCCAGTCAGCATGGTGCCCCTGGGAAGGCTCCCGTGACCTTGGCCAAGGGGAGGTGTGAGAGTCAACCAGATTCCCCGTGGAGCTGTGAGATGGAGGAACTTCTTCCAGAAATACAGGGAAATTTATGTCGGGAGCACACATTTGGGAGCTGGGCGCCAGCTCTTGCTTACAGACAAATAGCAGGAAGGGACAAAAGGGGGAGGGGGAGACATTTATTACTGCAGGCGAGAGACTGGACCAGGGCTGGAAACCCCAGAAAGAAGGAAAGCCAACATGCAGTCCCAGAACTGCTCTGTGAATAAAGCCATCCACGTCTAGCCACATGCAGCCATATTTACTTAAATCAAATTAAGATGGGAATATAGCATTTTTAACAATTTTATCTTTTGGTGGAGAGTCCATATCCTTCCTTTACGGTTTCCCTCTTCTGATACCCCCGAGATCCTGCCGGAGCAGTAGCTGGGAACTGTGTGCCAGATCTGCCATCACTAGTACTGACAACTAGTCCCAGCCTTGCCACTTCCCAGCTGTGTGGCTTCAGCAGAGGAGACTGACCTCTCTGGGCCTGTGTTCAATATTATAAAATTACTCTGATGCCTATTTCACCCAGTTATAAGTAAAAACACGCCCTGACCAGAAAATAAGATAATGCAGTGATGAGCCGTGTGGTATCTGCATCCCTCAGCATCCTCAAATCCATTTTTTTAGACATAAACAGAGGTTATGTATAAATTACAGTTAAATGGCATTATATTTGTCCATTTTTTTAAAAAAAAAGGAATCAATCTAGATCTTGTTATTCAGGAAAAGTATTCCATGTGTAATAGTAACAATGTGGAAAGAGGAAGCAGAAAGGAGGTAACCGTTTCTGAAAAGGGACCTTCATCGCTTTGGAATGTGACTGCCTTCTGAGTGTCCAGCTTCTCAGTAAAAAAAAAAATACAGGAAACCTCAGAAGTTAGTCTTGCACACACACCCTGGCTAAGTAGGTAAGTTCACCCCCCACAAGATGAGAAAGGGTAGTTAGCGTGTGAGGGTGACGTACTCCCAGGGAGCATTCCGGGGTCCTCGGCGTAGAAAAGCCGACCGCAGCCCCAGCGCGGCGAGGGGCAGCCCCGCACCTAACGGCGAGGGGAGCGTGGAGGCGCCGTCCTCCGTTCGGGGGCCTGACAAGCCCTTCTCACAACTCATCCTTAATATTTTACTTGTCCCCCTGTCACCACAGAGCTGGCTTAAGGTCACCAGAAGATCTTGAGCTCTAATCCAGGGTCCCCAAGCAGAGTTAGGCGATGACTGGTTCCCGGAGAGCATCTCTCGCTTACTCAGTTAGATTCACCTCCTCCTCGGGCACTGGGCTGGTTCTGGGGATAACTAGGAGCAACAGAGCCCAGTCCCTGCCTCAGGCAGGAAGGAGCTTGGAACGTCCGCAATTTCAGAAAGAAAGCTCCGGAGTCTACAATCGAGAGAGCAAAACTGAAGGGTGGTCCAGACAAGCAGGAGAGGCGAGCAGCCGCCAGTCCCACCGGGCTCAGCGGGGACGCCCCGCCCCCTCCGCGGAGCGGCAGCCGCGTCCTCGGAGGGCGTTCCATGCACCGTGCCCTCCAGCCCCGACGTGACCCTGCCTTTTCGCCTCTGGCGCAGGCTGGACCCGCTGTCCCGTATTCTGATGGAACCCACAGCGCATGTCTCCGCGTGGCGTCAGACCCAGTCGCAATGACAAGGCTCTATACTTGTATCACAAGCCTTGCCCCAGTATTTTTAGGCCCACTGTTTAGAAACACACGGGGGGAGGGGGGGGAAGAAAGAGAATAAATATGGAAATCAAACGTAAAAACTTCTGGCTCTTGCAACCAGCTTCCTGGGGGAATTTTCCTCTGTGTTCTTTCCACTTCTTCCACTCAGCGGAATGACTGCCAGTCATTAAGGAAATCTGTGAGGAGCTCGCGGTACAGGAATTGTACACCAGGGCTCCCATCCTCATTTGCATATCCCATTTTTTGATTGGCAGCTGTACATGAAATGCCATATCAGTTGAAAGTATGTTGTGAGCTGGCACTAATGATCCTATCGCTCCAGGGAAACCTGCCATATTGTAATTTGGCTATCAGGCATGAAAGAAATAATTCTAAGTGCCAGGAATGCAAGACTGAATAAATGTTTCACTGCTGCAGGTTGCCAAGGGTGACACTTCTGATTTAGTATAAACGAATGCCCCGTTGCCTTTGGGGTACCGGGAGTTTGCATTGTATCTGAGCTGTGTGTATAAAACATTAGTCTAAGAAAATGGCTTCGGTGTAAGATGGGAAACAGAGGCCTGCTCCCAGAAGGCGGCGGAATGTTTACAACTAATCACTGGATGAAAGGATTTTGCTACCTTCTATAATGACAGGCAAACAGGATTTGCTTTTCCTGAGATGGAGAATAATGGTTATGTTAACTCTGCCTCGCCTCGCCTCTTTTTTTTTTTTTTTAATGAAATGCTCTTTTGTAAAGAAAATCACATCTGTTTCCTTTTATATATGAAAGGGATATAAATTCTTTTTTCCCTCCCTCTGTGTGAATAGCCCGTTGGTGCACCTTGGAATTAAATCACCCTTTCTGATGTCATCCGGATTTCAGAGGTCTGGAAAGATGGCTGTCGCTTCCTTCTCCTTGGCTGCCGACTTCACACACTTGCCTGTACACAGAGGGGCTTTAGAAGTGGGGTGCGATCACTCCCGCTAGAATTTTCATTAAGGTCCCAGTGCAAATTGTGAGCGCACCTAGCTCCACGGGACCTCACTTTCCGTTTCAAACGCCCTGTGCACCCACCGTGTGGCATGCAGAGAACAGCTGTCTCCGAGCGGTGCCTCCTCCTTCGAGAAACCACCCAGGAAGGCTCCTGCCTGCGGCCTCAGCTGATCCTCTGGCTTCAGGACCATGTTAAGATCTATTTTCTTTTCCCTGGATTCTGTGTGGGGATATTCCTCAGAGGTGGTTTCTGCCTTTGGACTTCCTGCCTTGGACATCCTTAAAGTACAGAGTCAGACCTGTGAGGACAGAACAGAAGTCTTAGAAAATGCCATGGTCGTTTTGTACTCCAGGCAAAAGCCACTGGGGGGGTAAAAGAAATCAGGGTTGGGGAGGGGATATCCAGACCTCTTGTTCTCAATTCCTATTTGGGAAAAAAAAAAAAAAAAAAAAAAAAAAAAACCTGGCTCTTGGGCTCCCCTCTTGTTGGACGCATCATTATTGCAGCTTGCCTGCCTGCCGGTGGAATTGGCAGAAGTGGTAGTGAGAAAGTAAGGATGCGTTCAAAGATCATTGAGAATCCGGTCAGACTTACCCACCTCTACCAAACCAGCTGAGGAAACTCCCTTCCGCCCTTCCACTGTTGCCGTCTTGCCCCTACTTTTAGAACTTTTTAAAGACTCGGTCGTAATAACACAACAAATACTTGCCGGGCACCTCCTGCGTGCTGAAGAATAAGTTATGTGTCCTCACTATAGGACACAGACGCCGTAAGATGTAATGTCGTACAATGTTTCTATTCGGTAGGGGAAGACTTTTAAAATTGGAAGTAAGCTACACTGGAGATGTTAATTCAAACTCACATTCTTTACGCCTTCATTTGACACACAAATTATTGGGTTTTAGGAGACAAAAATAAAAGGGGCGAGGCCCCTGCCCTCGAGTAACTTGTAGTCCAATGGGAAACACACACCAAAACACACACACACAGAAACAAACAAACCTACCGTGATGACACAGGCACTTCTTAGAAGGTTGTGAGAAGAATGGGGCAAGAGCCCAACAACTGTGGTCCCAAGAGAAAATGCTGGCTTAGAAACACAGGAAGCAGGTGGCCAAGCTCTTCTCTGTAACTTTCAAAGAACAGCGGAGGGAAAACTTTTTTTTCTTTTTCTTTAATTTTGTGTCTATATGAGATGATGGATATTCACTAAATTTCTTGTGGGCCTCATTTCACGATGCCTGTAAGTCCAATCACGATGCCGTCCACCTTAAACTTGCACGGCGCTGGATTTCAATTATATCTCAATAAAACTGGAAGGAAAAAGAAAGAAAGAACAGTGCAGATTTAGATTTAGGTTCTGAAAGCCTCTCAGCACACCTGTGTGCCAGGCTCTACGTTTAGTTACTTTCACATGTGTTACCGAGTTCAGTTCTTCCAATGGCAAATTAGTCACTGACACTAAAATTATAGAGGTTCAATATTAAAGCAAAATGAAGCAAACCCTGCAGACAAGCAGGAGCATGCTGCAGTTCTTGACCTGCTCCCATTTGTCATTAGAGATTTTCTAAACATACAATTGTTTGAAGGTCCAGACATCCACATGCAGTGTTCCCTAGTATTCCTGCCTTTAGTGCAACTCAGTACTTCCCAAACATGAGTGAGCATCAAAATGACTGAACAGAGTTAACTCTACAAAACTGCTCCTACTGTATCGAAGGGGGACTGAAGAGATTTCCCAAAGGTAATTTTGTTCTATGCAGTTTTGGGTTCAAACACTGCCTTAGAGATCAACACCTACATGATAATGTCTCTACTGCCTGTCAAAAGGACCTTGAGAGCCCGGAGGAAGCTGTGTCTAACGCCCCATTAGGCCTGGAGGAGGGGTAGTCATGGAGGACTTCATTAAGGAGGTGACTTTCCAGAATAGATAAACTAGGAGAGAGAATTCCAGGCAGTGTGGCCAGGACAAGCAAATGCCAGGAGGTGACAGAGCGTGTATGGTTTGGGTTGAAAGGCTGGAGGTAAAGTAGTGACAGAGATGGAGCTAGGAAGGCAGCAGATGGCCATGCTCCACTGTTTGAACATTATTGGGTTGGCTACCCACTTGTTTTAAGATCTCTAGACCCGTGGCTTTCGACTGGGGTGAGTTGATCCCCAGGGGACATTGGATAATGTCGAGAGAGATGTAAGTTGTCACAGTTAGAGAGAGGTGCTACTGGCGTCAGTGGGCAGGGATCAGGGATGCTACTGAACATCCAACAATGCACAGGGCAAGCCCTGATGACGGAGAATCACCTGGCCTGAAACGTCACAGTGCTGAGGCTGGAAAAGGCTGCTCCGGGCCACTTGCTGATAGACCGCTGCTACTTGCTTTCATGTTGTGCTGGAGTCTTGGAGGCAAATGAAAAGCTGGTTTAAACTTTGTACCTTGGAATAAGGATGTCTCAAGACAAATATTTATTTGGGACTCCTATTTCCTTTTGAGCTGGGTATAGGGGTGGGCAGGGGAGAGAGTGACTTTAGAGAGAAATATTAACCTTGCAAATGTGCACATTTTCAATTCACATCCTAGTGACAGGCTACAACTTGTAATCAGTATAAAATGATTTTCCGGGAGAGTAAATGCTTATTTTCACTGTCTTGATGTTGGCACTGGATTACTTGGTATTAATCCCAGGGTGACACAGTCACATTTGGAAGCCGTGAGATTTATTTGGATGTCTTGTGGGGCCAGGGGCAGCCTTCATTTTACATCCTTGATCTTGGAGAATTTAAATAATAGAGCTGCTTTTCTCTATACACCAGTGGTGTGAAAAGGAAGTTATCCACCCAGGACAAATTCCAAGAGCCATGCAAGCCAAGAGAAGGGAGGATGGGGAAGCCACCATATTTGTCATCAACCCCATACTCAGCAGCAAACAGCAGGCACTTATTAAACATCAGCTGTGTGCTTCTTACTTGGCACAAGAGAGCAAGAAAGCTGAGCCCTGAACTCACAGGCTCCAGGGTGCACCATAACCTTCTCTCCCAGGTGTGCCCCCACCATGAGGCTCTGCTTGGTGCAACTGTTTGGCGTGAATTTGTCATTGTTCTCTCTCATCCATAGCTTTTATCTAGAACGGAGGCCAGCAAATTTCTTCTGTAAAAGGCTAAATAGTAAATATTTTCAGTTTGCTAGCCATATGGCTTCTTTTGCAGCTCCTCAGTTCTGACATGATGTGAAAGCAGCCATAGACAATATGTAAACATATGAGCATATTTGTTTCCAATAAATATGCTGTGTTCCAATAAAACTTTATTTACAAATCAAGCTGCAGAGCAGGGTTTGTCCTGGAGGTTCTAATTCACTAGCCCCTGACTGAGGGTAGCTAGTACCATATATTAAGGATGCTGCCTCCTGAATATTTAAGAAATACTATTAAGAATCATAAAAATGTTCTTATGTTTTGACTCAGTAATTTCACATCTCATAATCCAGTCCTAAGAATATCTTTATATTTTTCACCTACAAGTTTTTGTGCAAAGATGTTCACAATAGTAATACTTACAGTAACAAAAAATTTGGAAGCCATTTTATTGGCCAGATTGAGGGCATCAGAGGAAATTTTGTTCCATCTTAGAACAATAGAATTTGGGGCAGTCTTTGAAAGTGATCATCCTGAAAAGTTTTAATGATGTGTAAGGTATGATGTTAAGTCGAGAACAAGTGAGACAGAAATTGTGTATACGGTTTGATCCCAGTTAAGTTTAAATCTGCATATTCATGGAAAAGACCAATAGGAAATAAACCAAATTATTAAGAATGGTTATCTCTGAATGGTAAGATTACGGGATGATTTTTCTTCAAGTTAATCCCAGCATGGAGTTATTAGAAGAGGGCGAGTATTGGCATCCAGCAGACTTAGTTTTGCTATTTCACTGCCTGGGGCAGGTGACCATTGCAAGGTTGCTTCAGTGCTCTGAGCCTCATTTTACTTCTTTGTAAAACACATGTAGCCAGACTGTTGTGAAACTAAATAATGTAATATATATATATATATATGTATATATATATATATACATATACATATAAAATAATGTAATATATATATAAAATAATGTAATATGTATATAAAACGCCCACAGAGCACTTATAACATGGTATATACCCAACAAATAATAGCTGTTAATATCATTATTCTTTGCTCTAAGCAGTTTTGTATTTGATTGTAGTGACAGTTACACAAATGACAACTATACAAGGGATAAAATGCACAGGGCTACACACACACACACACACACACACACACACACACACACACAAGTGCAAAAATTGTCAAAACTAAAGTCTGTAGCCTAGTGAACAGTATTGGACCAATGTTGAGAGCCTGGCTCTGATAAAGTTCTGCAGCTCTAAGGCTGACGGCACCACTGGAGAAACCAAGGGGCGGGTACCTGGGACTCTTATTTTTGCACCTTACTGTGAATCTATAATTATCTTAAATTTAAAAGGTCTTAAAACACATGAAATCTTTAAAAATTCCAAGGGCTTCCATAATCCGCATTTCTTCTCCTTTGTAAGAGGTAAAACTGAGGTGCTGAGAGCCTGCTCTTCCCAGGTCAATCAGAAAATCAGCAGAAAAAAAAAAAATCAAGTCACTGGGCATCCAGGGTCTTCCCAGGTGCTGCCACCACCTCATGACTTGTCTTGTGTCTCATGGGGTTGATGTCCCCCCAACAAGGAATGTGCTCTCCGAGGCTTAAGGGTAAACCCGCCGTCCTTCATGCTCATGTTGGTTTTGTTGTTTTCCCGTGTACTGTTAACATTGAAAATACATTTTCAAGAAATTGAGAAAACTGGCTTAGAGTTGGTAGGGTTCAGCTATTCTCGCCAAAAACTCAATTTATGAATTCAGCAAATAATTGTTGAATGCCTACCGCGTGCAGGCACTGTTCCAGGTGCTGGAGACGTGCTGGTGAACTAGTCTGATCCAGTTTCCGCTCTTGAGGGATGTGGTTTAGGTCAGAAAGAGCTCTCTCTCTGGCCGTGAGCCTTAAAAAGTTCTGTGGGTGTCAACCTCCTCCTCTATGGAGAGGTCCTAGGCCTTGAATAGTGATGACAAACACCTGTACTTCCTAAACCACCTCTTGGGGGTTTTTGTAGGTTTGGTTTTTTTAACTTTTTTTTTAATTGAAGTATATAGTCAGTTTACAACGTTGCGTCAATTTCTGGCACACAGCATAAAGTTTCAGTCATCCGTATACACACATATATATATTCCTTTCCATATTCTTTTTCATTATGGGTTACTACAAGATATTGAATATAATTTCCTGTGCTAGACATTATAAACTTGTTGTTCATCTATTTGACGTATAGTAGTCAGTATCTGCAAATCTTGGACTCCCAATTTATCCCTTCCCCCCCTTACCCCCCGGGAACCATAAGTTTGTTTTCTGTGTCCTTCAGTCTGTTTCTGTTTTGTAAATAAGTTCATTTGTGTCTTTTTTTTAAGATTCCACATATGAGTGATATCATATGGTACTTTTCTTTCTCATTCTGGCTGACTTCACTTAGAAGGACGACCTCCAGGTCCATCCCTGTTGCTGCATTATTTTATTTTCTTTTATGGCTGAGTAGCGTTCCATTGTATAAAGACACCACGTCGTCTTTATCCAGTCATCAGCCAATGGACCTTCAGGCTGTTCCCACGTCTTGGCTGTTGTAGACAGTGCTGCTGTGAACACTGGGGTGCAGGCAGGTGGCTTTCAAATTAGCCAAATCCACCTCTTGTATTCAAGACAGACATCACTAATCAATCATGGTATTCTTTCCCACTGAGTTTCAAGGAAGACATGGAGTTTGAATCCTTCAGAACAAATTGGCACTACTGGCATTTTGGGTGGATAATTCTTTGTTGTAGAAGGCTGTCCTGTACATGGTAGGATGTTTAGCAGCTCCCCTGGTCTCTACCATCCACATGCCTGGGGCATACCCTGCCCCTATCCCTGTTGTGTGACAGCCAAAAATGTCTCCAGGCATTGCCCGGAGAGGAAAATCACCCCAAATGAAAATGACTGCTCCAGGGTAGGGGGTGGGTATAGCTCAGTGGCAGAGCGCATGCTTCGCATGTACGAGGTCCTGGGTTCAATCCCCAGTACCCCTGGTAAGGAAAAAAAAAAAAAAAAAAGAGTGTCCCAAACAGAGGCTACCATTGATTAGAATTTAGAGCTAACAAAAATGATTTGCCATCTCAGGACCAGTGCTCATTTCTTCAGATCCCATCTAAACCTTATATTCTCTGGTTCCATCAATGTAGAAAATGTGAACCACGTTGCTCTTGCTTACTTTTAACAATCTAGAGGAAACAACATTTTTTGATAAGGAAACTGAGGCACAAAGAAGTTAAGTAACCTGCCCAGGTTGCATGGTTATTCGGGGCAAAGCTGAAATACAAATCTACAGCTTCTGAGCCCAAAGCACCCTGTCCATCGCGCACTCCGGGTCCATCGCGCATTCTGGGTCCATCGCGCATTCTGGGTCCATCGCAGGTGACTTGGCCGAACACGCTGATCAGACAGACGACCCACAAGGCACTCAGGAGCTTGGACTCATCAGGAGGCATGTGTCTCCAAGACATGGACAAATCAGCACTTTTTGCTAAAGAAACCAATCAGAGCAAGGCCTCCTGGGTAACATGAATAAAAATGGGACCCAAGCTCTGCACTGGGGAAGCTTCCTGGAGCATGCGTGTGCTGCGGGGTGGGTGAGAATGCATGCATAAATTCCAGTACAAACATCAGTTCATTAAGGTCAGGCCAGTTTTGACGTGGGTGTTGTTCTCAGGAGAAATGCCCATCCATCACGGAAAGATATCTGTAGACCAATATAAATCTTTACTGCAGCCTCTCCCAAAATGCCAAAGGGGTGGAAACATCCATTCATTAAAAACTGCTTTCGATTCTTTTTACTCATCCCATCCACTTGCCCCAGAGCTCCACTCTGCACAAAATATAGGCTCTCCCTAGCAACTCACCAAAAAAGTTCTGTTTCTCTTTGGTTCTGTTTCTCCTCTGCTTCTGTTTCTCTTTGCCACTTCCCTCGCCTTCCCTTTGCCTTTCCACGTGGAATTTCTCTGCTTTTTAATTGTAAATAAATCAAGATAGCTTTGGCTCCTCTTACTATTCCCCTCACCCACTTCCCAGATTTAAATAACAAGACCAAGGGGCCTGGGGGTGGAACAAAGTTCTCTTTAGCATGCAGGGAAGGCAGAGAAGCTTTAGGTCCCACTGCGGGGAAGGAGAGTTCAGTCCCGGGTGACAGAAGGCGAATGGATACAAAGAATACAGGCAGATAGCATTTAACCAGATTAACGAGGTACCATCTGCCCAAGCACTTCAAAAACTGTAAAGCACAACATGAGTATATAGCATTGGAGAAGCGGTTTCTGGGATAAGAAAAATCTGACTTTGAGATGAAGCTTGAAGAACTGATGTAATCTGGACCCGTGGAAGTAGAGGTGATGAGTGAGCGGAGAAGGGTCCAGATAACGGCACCAGTGGGAGTAGGGATTCTGTGCAGGAAAGGGCTGTGTGTGTTCAGAGATCCTGGACCAGCCTCTCAGCTCCAGCTCCTGAGGCTGACTTCCTGCCTGTGGCATTCTGTGACACATTTCCAAATGGAAAACTCATTCCCAGTTGAGCTAGCCAAGTATCTTGAATAAATAATGCAGGAATTATTAAGACATTTTCCAGAGGACCCCAGCATTTCCTGTCTTGACAATGGGGCTGGATTTGACATCAGCTAACTCAAGAGGTTAAAAATTAATGCGGCCAATTCAAACTTCCCTTCCAACGGTTTTTCAATAATCTAAGATTGGGCTGAAAGATGATCGTTGTAACCAACTTCTTCAAACCATCTTAACATCATTAATTAAGTCATGCGAGGGGCCAACAGGGCGCGCCGTTGGCTTATAATCACTGTCCTGGGCTGTGGGACTAGGAAGGAACATTGAAATAAATAATGACTTTGTTGATCAAGCTATGGGATGTTAAAAGAAGGGAGTCCTTTTTAAAAAGGAAACATTCCAGTAACACACCAGAGGACTTTGGGTTAATCAGAGAGACACAAGTTAAACAGTATTAAGGATCTTAAAGGGAGCAAAACAAAAATATTAGCTCAAGAGTGGGGAGGGTAGAGCTAAGCAGTAGAGTGCTGTGCTTAGCATGCACGAGGTCCTGGGTTCCAGCCCCAGTGCCTCCATTGATTAATAAACAAACCAAACTACCCCCCAAGAAAAAAACAAATATATATATTTGTATATATTTATATTTATTATAATATTATATATAATATATTATATATATATATATATATATAAGCTCACATGTACAAGTGCTTCGTGTGTCCCAGCTGCTACCTAGCTTATCCTACCTCGTTTATTCCTGACACTGACCCTGAAAGAAGCAGGTACTAACCTCTACTGTAAAGATGAAGAAACTGAAGTGGAGGCAGTGATCTGCCCAGGGTCACACAATGGGTGAAAGAGAGGGTCAGCATGTGTCTCATCTTTCTAAGGAGCCTCCAGAGTCAGGAATCAGAAGGGACTATTGAGAAAACCCCTGCCCGGAAGAATTATAGACCCCCTAGTGCCACCAGCTCATCTTATCCAGAAAGACCAGTGATCCCAGATCAGATGGAGGCAAAACCAGTGTTTGAGCAAGGGTCTCTCACTCCCAGGAATCAGTCAGCCTCCTGGTTGTGAGATTTCCTCATCTGTACAATGGACATAAAACTGTCTGCTTCCCAAGTAATAGATTATCTAGGAAAGCTCTTCAGAAAGTAACAACATAGTAAAAAATATATGTATATGTAATAATTAGGGGTATCTGAAGTCAGACCAATCAATTTGAACAGCACTACCATTTATTAAAAGTCTTATCTGTGGGCAATTAAGATCCTTCTCTAATTATCAGTTTTTCCACCTGTAAAATGAAAATAATCGTCATTCCTATCTCATGGGCTTCTGATGAAGACTAAATAATATTATACACTCAAGGATAATCACTATCCTCTGCACATAGTAAATGCTCAATAAACATTAAATAATAATAATAATAAAAACAACGAAGAAATCATAGCCACAACACATGTTGTGCTGTGCTTAGTCAGAACAAGATTGCAATACCTATTCTGATGAACTAGAGCATGAGAGCTTAAGTAAGAAATCAAATACATATGCAAAGGGCAGAACTTTAACCTAATAACGCGACCACTCCCAAAGTTTAGCATACGACTGAAAACCGCTAATGGAGCACTGCCCATTATTCATGACCGAGCACTAAGGCATCATGCATAATGGAACAGAGCCCCTGCTAACAGCAGATTCACGCACGATAATTCAAACTTGTTTGTATGGAAATAAAGGACGAATCTTTGAAGTGAGCCTTAATGAGATTCTGCTTGATCTTCAGTGTATCTTGGGAGAAAGAGTTCAATTTTTCCTCCAGCATCCGGCTCTGGTTGGTGGCGTGTAGGAAAGAAAGGGCGAGCTTAAATTATGAATGTCTGCGATAGCAGGTGAGGATGAGCAGGGCGCTCAGCCTGGGCACGGCGGGGATGGGGTGAGGCGACCCCAGTTCTCCTTCAAGGCGGTTTCGGAAACAGAAACTTACAGAAGGGCTTGGCGGACTGGAGCCTCAGAGGACATTCCTGGTGGAAAGGGGTGTTACAGGCCTCCTGGGATGGAAACGAGCTAGTGGGTCCTGCGGGAGCCGCAGGCCTGTTAGCAGGGCCCCTGCACCTCGTCCCGTTCTGCTGGTGCCCAGTCCCACCCCCGTGCCGGCGGGGGCCTGGCTCTGCCTGGTGACTGCCGAGCTGGCTGCGGCCAGTATCTGAAGAGGTCTGGTGTTTGGTCAACTTGGCCTGATGGTCAGGAGGTCCCGGGAAGTGAGTTTGGGTTTTGATTATCAGGTGGAGAGTATATGGTTATTGAGTTTCTCAAATCAGTGATTTTAGGAAAAGCTCGATTCAAGCCATGGGCGAGGTCTGCCTGCCTGGGTGACCCTTCACTGTGTGATGAGGAGACACTGTGGAGTGCTGGGCGCAGGCTGGCCACACACTGTCGAGCCCCTGATTCGTGACAGGTGCCACGCAGTCTCTTTCTACCTTTGTCATCGATTTAAGGCTATTTCACGTCTGTGAACTTTCAGGCTCAGTGGCTGCAGCTAAGCTTCTGAAACCAAGTGCTTGTTGATTCCTCCTGCTGTTTCCACATAGACGTGGCATCACTTGAAGTCGTGATGCGTGACTCGTGCCGAAACTTTGTACCACAGTCCTCACCCGGGGACATTACAGTACCTCAGTTGATCCTCACCACAGCCCTGTGAGGAAAAAAAATACGATTTTTAGTCCCATTGTGCAGATAGGAAAACTGAGACCGTGAGGTGAAGTTATTCACCCAAAGTCACAAAGCAAGTAAACAGTAGGAGCTGGGATCTTGAAGCAAGCACCGGCTTGATTCCTGGGTTCACTGTTTTAGAATAGTGCTCCGTGCTGCCTCTCCCTCAGCTGCTGCCCGGAGAGGAGCAGGCTGCCCCAGCCTCAGTGAGACTCTCAGCCAGGCACGGTGAAGAGAGGCGCTCCACGTGCACCAAGGGGTGTATTTCAGTCCCTCCCCAGTATTTGCAGAAGAACTCTCAAACCTCCCCAAGGGAACTCCAGCATGGAGTGGAGCAGAATCGAGCAGGAAGGATGCTTTCCTGGTCTCTGTCATCTACTTCAACTGTCACCTGCATACAGACTTGACTCCAGAATTCACTTCCCAGCCATTTCCCAGTCTTGATTTGCTAAAGAAAAATCTCTCATTTTGAAGCTAACATGTACTGAGCACCTGTCACATGCCAGGCACCATGCTGAGACCATTTCATACATTCAAACATTTAATTCTTGAAACTCCTATTCCCATTTTACCAACAAGACTACTGAGGCATCTACGAATTAAGTAACCAGCCCAAGAACAGGCAGCTGGTGGATGGGGCATCAGGATATAGACCTACATCAGTCACGTGATGTGAGCACAGTTACTTCCATGTGCCTGAGGCTGTCCTCAGTTTGGGAAGGCAGCAGCAAACAAGACAGATCCAGTGCCTGCCCTCAGAGAGCCTACATTCTAGAGGGAAGAGATAGGCTATGGATAAATATACATCTGCCACAATCTAGAGATCATTCCTATGAAAAAAATCAAGGCAGAAGGAGGAACTAGAAAGTAAAAGATGTGGAAGGCATTGCTGGTTTAGACTGGGTGATCAGAGAAGGCACCCAGAGGATATCTGAACTGGCATTTGAGCTGAGACCTGATGAACGAGGGATGCAGGAAAAACACATTTCAGAGAGTGTTGGGGTTGTCGCATGCAAAGGCCCTGGGGCAGGAATGAGTTAGGGTTATGAAGGAAACATCAAGAAGGCCCTTCTGCCCTGAGTGGAATAGTGGAAGTGAGTGAGTCAGAAGGGTGAATCATGCAGGGTCCTGTCAAACTAAACAGACTCTGTCTTGGTCTTCTCCAAGGCACTGTTCATCTCCAAAGCTGCGAAATATCAAATCCATTCCTAATATCCGCTTTGCCTGAGGGTCCTCCCCTCTGCCAGTTCCCTGAATCTCTCTTTCCTTTATGTTTAGATTATTACCAAATGCAGATGCTCTGGAATCCATTCTCTTTTTAAGTAATTTGGATTAAACTGGGCTAAATGTCTACTGAGAGATGAGGAACAGAGAGGAACTCTCTGAGAAGCATGTACACGAGGCACAGATGTCCGCGCGGACAGAGACGCCAGCCTGGGTGTACATGCGGTGAGAATATCACGTAAAAGGAGTATCAGTGCGGCTGCCCTCACGAAAACATTTCCGTCTCCGAGAGCTGTTGAATTAGAAGACGCACTGGGACTTTTCATACCGAGGCACGTCAATAGCGAAGTTGCTGCACCAGCTTCTCGTTTCGGCTTAAGTCAGATATTTCCAGCCGAAGGTCTGAGGTCCTGAGGTTCCATGTGGCATCCTACCCGCTCTTAGAGCAGTAACTTCAGTCTAGTTTGGCTATTTCCTTCTGCTGAATAGATGCATTCTTTCCACGTTTGATTGCTAACTATGGCCATGAGCCCCCAAATCATAATTACATAAAATAAACAGGTCATAGGATGCATCTTGGAGGAAAAGGTGGTCTTTTAATAATCAAAATCTTTATTCATTTCATCTCATCTTTATGCTAAGATGCTGAGAGAAAAGGATTTTCAAAACATGACCTGATCTTTGAGCTCAGGAAAGAAAAAAGAAACACACACACACACACACTCTCTCTCTCTCTCTCTCCTATTTAATCAGGCCCTGACTCCGTGTCTACTCAATTACAAATTTAAGCTAAACCACCCCAGTATCTTAAGGATGGCCTTTTTTTCCCCTTCCTTTTTGTAAAAAAAAAAAAAAAAGACTGGAATTTCATTGTATTGAACATAAACGGGGGAAAGTACATTGTAGAATAAAACTTGAAATGCTTTTATGGAATTTTCATCATAAGGCTGCCTATAATGGAGTTGACCTCACATTCACCTAAGATTCCTCTGGCTCCGAGTTCAGATTTCATGCCAATTAACACGTTAATGACATATATCATTTAAAGAGCCCATCATAACTTTTATCACATCATGTTACATCTATTTCCTTGTAATTAAATCAGAATTACAGGGTGTAATTACTTTTCTTTTCCTGAATACCCATGCCTTTTCAGACATTTAAATTCAAGTTCAAGTACTAAAAGACACTTGGAAGTAACAACCTAATAAAAATATTATCAGTTAATGAAAGTGTGGGGTTTCTCCTACTATCTGGTTTCTTTTTGACAAATTCCTTTCTCCCCCTGTGCTTTGGAGGACGTGTAATGATTGGTCGTATCCAGTCAAATGCTTCATAAGTTCTTTAAATCCTCAGGGCCCTAGTCTTCATTAATATGCAATGTTCTCACACATAAATATAATTACATACAATTATTAGCGGAAAAGGATCAGATAAGGCTTATTGAAGAAATATCCTATAATTACCCAAGTCCAAGACTTCCCTTTACATGGTAATTCAACCAAGGGTTGGCGTCTGCAATCGTTCCACCTGCAAAACAGCTACTGACTTTGATTTCACTTTGGGAAGCTAATAACTCATGGCAGGACCAGAAAAGGGATAAAACACTCAACTACAATAATTCTACAAAGACTGTGGACCCAGAGGTGATTATCTGGCCACTCCTGGTCTTCCAAACCCTCCCAGACATTGAATTGAAACCTTAAAGTTACATCATACTTCATTTTTAAAATCTCATTGTAACTTCAAGGAATAGCTAAGAATGTGCATGTAGTTTACAGGCATGTGATCTACAAGGATCTGTAAGAATGATGTGAGCAGAACTACCAGGTACTGACATGTATTCTTTGGGGAACTGGACACTGAAAGTTGAATGAAAGAGGGACTCCTTTGCTGTCAGGAAGTTCTGCGTCCATAGATCAATCCAATCATTCACTGAAGTACTCATTGAGCATCCATGGTGGGCTACGGACCATTCTAGGCATTGGCCATGAGTAAGATGGTCAAGGTCACTGCCACCAAGGTGCCAACATCCCAGGGAAGGAGAACAGACCATGAAGTAGCAAACCATAGAATGAGTAAGAGAACTGCAGCTAGTGGTGAGAGCCAAAAGGAAAAGACAACAGAACAAGGTGATGTGATAAAAAGTGATGATCATTGGGGCAGGTTATTTCAGACGGGACTGTCACTGAAGGCATCTCTGAGGTGCCTGACCTTTGTTTGAGCTGTGGCTTGAATGATATGAAGGAGGCAGTCAAGAGAGGCTTAGGGGGGACAGAACCACCATATGTCCGGGTCCTAATGGGAAGGGAGTATGATGTCTTGAAAGAACACGGGACTGGGGGTGGCTAGCACAGAGTGAGCAAAGAATACGCGTGTAAAAACAGAATCGTTCCGGTAAGCTCTGTGGGCCGTGAGAAGTCGTACAGATTTGGTTCTAAGAGGGACAGGAAGCAATGAGAGGATTTTAAGCCAGGAAGTGACGTTATCCAAGTTACATTTTGAAAAGGAGAGTCTGTTATGGAGCCAGGATCTGAAGAGAGTAGAGGAGGAAGCAGGGGGACATTTAGGAGACCACTGGGGCCTCTGGGTGAGCGACCGCACCAGTTTGAATTAAGGAGGTGCCAGGACAAAGGAACAGCCCGCTATTTGGCAGATGGACAAGCAGGAGCTACTCCGCAGACTTGTGGTGGCTTGTAGGAACCCCGGCATCTCCTGACCATTTGCTGAACAAATGTATTGTTCTGTCTACTCTGTACCAGGCATTGTCCCAAGCCCTGGAGATGCAGAAGAGAATGAAATGGACAACATCCCTGCCCTCTTGCCTGGACCCTAAATAAGGGAGAAAAACCATCCAACACAAAACTGAATAATTATATAACAGTATGGCAGATGATGATCAGTGTCAAAGAAAATGAAGCAGGGCACAGGGATTGGGGAGGATGAAGAATGAGGGAGAGGTCACAACGCTGTAAACTGGTTATACTTCAATAAAAATATTTTTTTTAAATAATGAGGGAGGGGCAGCTACTTAAGATTCTGTGTCCAGGGGAGACCCATGGAGGGTGTGATATCTGCTCAGACTTGAATGGAGTGCCATCAAGATGCGAATCAGATGTCAGCTGTGACCCCACGTCTCCCTCATCCCAATGTGTCACCTCGATTTCCGCTCGATACCAGCCCCAAGCAGAACACGGCTCCATGTCAGATTCCCTCAGAAGAACCCTCCCTCACCAAAGCACCAACGAATGAGTAACAAAGACGGCTGCGACTTTTCACAAGGGGACCTGAAGGTGGGGTTACCAGCACCCCCCCAGCAACGCCTAGTCGGCCACCTTGATTTAACGGATCTCCGCAATGCAAGGTGTCCGCAGCCTCCTGGGGAGAGAGAGGCGCCGGCGTTCAGCTGCGCCCGGACCCTTCCTCTGCCTCCACGTTGCCGGTGCCGGGAATGCGTGTCCCTCCGCAGAAGTGCCATCCCCCTCGGGTCTCCAAGACCCGAGCCTGTGCTTTTTAAGGGAGAGTTCTGCTTGTCCACCCCGAGATCTACCGCTTTCAGCCCAGAGCTCAGCGCCCAGCAGATACTCAAACCACACCAGGGGAGAGAAGAAACCAAGGAATGTACAAAAGACAGCATCTTGGTGCGGTTCACAAGCCGGTCTCCAATATCATTAATGCTTATGATAAGATAAAGCCATTACTTACTAGCAAAATGAATAATTAACCATTTTTCAAAACCTAGTGGGATGGACAACAAGGAAGAGTGCTCTGAGTGATACGTCTAAATGACTTCTTGAAATACAGAGCCCACAGCCCCCTCTCCACAATACTTCCATCGATTGCCAAATGAGTTGAGGCCATTTCCTGACAATTTAGGGGAAAAGGGCCAAACCGTTAGGCTCCCATTCTGTCTTCAGCAGTTTGCAATTAGGAGCTGGCCTTGTTTAAAGCTCGAACTGTTATTACCTTTAATATCGAGATAGGACACGTTGATCCAAATGGAATCTGACTGTCTGATACAATCTAAAGGTAAGCCGCTCCAGAGTGCATCCCTCACCCTGTGCAACATCCAGGCCGGCTGATGTCTGTTTCAGCCGAGCAGTGGGCCATTCTCATGATGACATGATGGGGCACTGATGTTGCATGAACTTTTCTGCTGTTTCTCCTTTTCCAACTGACAGCTTTGCCCGGCACCCTCGGCCTGCCTGTTATCTCACAGAGATGGTCCCTGATTCCCTCTATTCCGATTAGCTTGGGCAATGATTGGGATAATTTAGGACTCGCACCGTGTGATCAGTTGTATGGTTACAACAAATAAAACATTTTAATATGAGCAGTCACTGCGTGTTTACTGTATCATATTGCGAAGAGCTGAGCAGATGCCAGACGCTATAACACAAGGGGGGATGTGAACTCCAGAATGATGACACTAATAAGGAAATTACAAAAGGCCCAACAAATGGCATTTGTGTTAAATCAATAATGCTCTGTTTGGTTTTTTTCATTCTAATATTTCTTCGAAAAAAAAATTATCTTTCTGAACAGTTGGTGATTCCTATTCTTGTCCGTCTTCCTGAACATAATTAAAAACATGTTGTGGCGTCTACTTAAGACATCAACTTTCCCAAGGCTGTCTTGTCCACTGCGTTTTAAACAAAGACACTTGTTTTGGCATTGTGCACTTAATTAATCATTGGAGGCTTTATTGCTATACCAAAAAAAAAAAGTGTTTGTTTAATGGCTCATCACAAGTCCAGTTTCTGCAGAACTTAATCAAATACAGAACCAACTTTCCCATCAGCTTAAATACCAAGAAAAAAATATAATGCAGGCCTTGCTTTTAGGATGGTATTTGATAAGAAATATTGGCACAGGACACCCTACTAATATAGATTGCCTAGGAATTATTTCACGGAGATGAGATGGACCCTTTGCTTCTGGAGTTGAGAATAGAAGTTCTTTATTTATTATCCTGGGCTGGTGGCTTCCAGTCTGTGCTCCAGGCAGATGGTTAAAATGGATTCTCTTTTTTTTTTTTTTTCTTTTTTTTTTGGGGGGGGGTTCTTATTGGAGTCAATTATATGTAACACAAAAAGGACCCTTTTCACCGTTTTTGAGGGTCAAGTTCTGCAGCACTTAATACATTAACATTGTTCCACAACCATCACCACCACCTGGCTCCAGAAAAGAACGAACTCTTTAGCTCCTGGTGTCTTGGTCAGCTCGGGCTATTGTGACAGAACACCACAGACCTGGTGGCGTCCAAACAACAAGGGTTTCCTTCCCCTGGCCCAGGAGGCTGACGGTCAGAGGTCGGGGCGCCAGCGTGGGCGGGTTCCCGGAGAGCGCTCTTCCCAGTCACAGGCGGCTGTTTTCTCGTTGGATCCTCGTAGCAGAAAGGGAGCTCCGGCAGATCTCTTTATTTTTTTTTTTATTTTATTGTAGTATAGCCAGTTTACAATGTTGTGTCAGTTTCTGGGGAACAGCATAATAGTTCAGTCATACATATATCCATTTTCATAGTCTTTTTTATTACAGCTACTACAAGATATTGAATGGTTCCCTATGCTATACAGTAGAAACTTGTTGTTTATCTGTTTTATATGTATTAGTTAGTATCTGCAAATCTTGAACTCCTAATTTATCCCTTCCCACCCCCTCCCCCTGACCATAACCATAAGTTTGTTTTCTATGTCTTTCAGTCTGTTTCTGTTTTGTAAATAAGTTCATTTGTCTTTTTTTTATATTCCACATATAAGTGATATCGTATGGTACTTGTCTTTCTCTTTCTGGCTTACTTCACTTAGAATGACAATCTCCAGGTCCATCGATGTTGCTGTAAATGGCATTATTTTGTTATTTTTATGGCTGAGTAGTATTCCATTGTGTAAATATACCACAACTTCTTTATCCAGTCATCTGTTGATGGACATTAAGGTTGTTTCCATGTCTTGGCTATTGTAAATAATGCTGCTGTGAACATTGGGATGCATGTATCTTTTCAAATTAAATTTCCCCCTGGATATATGCCCAGGAGTGGGATTGCTGGATCATATGGTTAAGTCTATTTTTAGTTTTTTGAGGAATCTCCATACTGTTTTCATAATGGCTGCACCAAACTGCATTCCCACCAGCAGTGTAGGAGGGTTCCCTTTCCTCCACACCCTCTCCAGCATTTATTATTTGTGGACTTTTTAATGATGGCCATTCTGACTGGTGTGAGGTGATACCTCATTATAGTTTTGATTTGCATTTCTCTGATAATTAGCAATATTGAGCATTTTTTCATGTGCCTACTGGCCATTTGTGTCTTCAGTGGAGAATTGGCGGATCTTTTTAATAAGAGCCCTAATCCCATTCATGACCCAGTCACCTCCCAAAGGCCTCACCCCTAATACCATCACACTGGGGATTAGGATTTCAACATGCGAATTTTGGGGGGACATTCAGTCCATGACTGCTGGGTTTTCATGGGTTCTTTGGACAGTTCCTTCTGAGCCCTCTCTCCCTCATTCTCTGATCCAGGCAGATGCCTCCCTCTTCCAAGTGGTGGACTGTGGCTCTCCCTTCCAGTCCTAGGGCCCCCCACCAGCTAAGGGACTGTCCCGTCAAACACAACTCAGCACCACCCCCACCGGCTCTCTCCCCTGCGTGGCCCACAGCAAACATCACCCATCCCTTCCCTGGACAACTTCTCAGGGTCAGGCTGGTCCAAGCAAGCAGCTTCCTCCTGGAACACCTGAGCCGTTAGACATCCTCTGTTCTGGGCGAGCCTCAGACCCAGCCACCCCACGCCCTAGTTTCCTGGGTGGGAGTCAAGCACCAGAGCTCTTTGTCTCCCCAGGCAGCCAAGACGTCTTGTTACCCACACTCCCTCCCCATTCGATTTAGTGTTTGTCTCATATCAGGTTCCCCAAGAAGTTGCCACTGAGACCAGGGCTCCTAATCCCGGGAAGCACCAGGAAAGGGTGAGAAGGGAAGGCACTTTGTCATGCAAGTTGTCATGTGGGACATGGGCACTTGGCCCCACAGAGAATTTGGGGAGCCAGTGCGGAGCACAGGCCTGAGTTCCTCCAGCCAAGGGGAGAAGCAGGGGGAGTTACAAACAGCTCCTGTCAATCACTGGTTGAAGCCCATGAGGTGTGCACACCTGCAACCACTCTGAAGTCACATGCCCCTAGGAGCCAGGCAGGAATGAACCAAGAGCGGCAGCATGGAAGACTACAGGGAATGGTGGGGAGTGTGGCAGACAGCAGAGCACTTGCCCAGTCCCGACGGGGTAGCAGCTGGTCATTTCCATGCAGAAATTTGGACCCAAAGTTGTCAGTTGCCCAATCTCTCAGTTTTTTTCATAAGAAGCTATTATGTGAAAGTTTCGGATTTTTAATTTGTTGGCAACAACTCCAGACTTTTCAAATACCCTGTGCAGTTCCCCCAAAAAACCCAAAATGTATCTTTCAGGCTAGATCCAGCTCTCCAGCCAACAGTTTGAGGCCTCTGGTATCAAGCATTTAACACTTAAGGGGCGTTTCTCTTTCCCTATCATCTGCTACTTCAGCTCCATTGTTACAAAGCCAGAGCATTCTGTGTTAATTGCATAGGTAGGCTTGGCCACCTAGAGGCAGTGGAGGAATGTGATGACCTCAGCTGCTCTGCCCCACGCCAAAGGTTCTGTTCATCCAAACGAGCCACTGGTTCGCTGTGTGTCTGCGCATGCGTAGCCCTGCCCACCCCCTCTGCTTACCCCATCAGCTAACTAATGTGACCCAATGGTCCTAAGGGGCTCAGGTGTCCTGCCGGGACTAAGCATGGTGTGAGTAATGATGTGTGTGCCTGCGGGGTTGCTAGGCAGCTAGTGAAGGTGGCTTCTCCACTGGGGCAACACAAGAGAGAGGTTCGTGGGATAGGCTCGTTCGGCCAGAGGCTGATGAAATCAAGACGGCTGAGTCACCCGAGATGAACTCAGGTGACTTCTGTTCTGTCTGAAGGAGAGACACACTCGTTGTTCAGACAGGAGTCCCTCCGTTTGTCCCCCTGCCTTAATACAGAAACTGACATTTCAAAGATGGGACCACGCACTGTGGATGGGAGCGGAAATGGTCTTACTACTTTAGGGAGGAACGTAGCAACAGCTGACAACATTTTAAGTATTTATTCTCTTTGCCTGCAAGTTTATGGCTGGAAATGTATCTTTTGCATCTATCCGGGCACGTACATGAAGGTGTGAGGGTGCGGGTATTGTCTCCACTGCCATAGACTCTGGTTCCAGACCCAGTGGTTTGAATCTCAGCTCTGCCACTCACACTCACACGTTGTGTGATCTCCAGCAAGTCGCTTCACTTCCCTGTGCCTCAATCTCCTCCTCTGAAAAGTGGGGCTATTAAAATACCTATTTCATATGTTAGGTGGGAGATTAAATGAGTTAATCCAGGTACAGCACTACTTAAATGAGGGGTATTTTCCCCCCGTTGGAATTGCACAGGCATTTTTCAGTTTTCCATACCAGGAGATCAACAGAGCCTTTCAAAAGAATGACGTAAACCTTTATGTGCTGATGGAGAACAATCGCAAGGTTTATTCTTTAATGGAAATACCAAACGTCTATGGTATTCACCTTTGT
This sequence comes from Camelus dromedarius, assembly GCF_036321535.1. Taxonomy (NCBI): domain Eukaryota; kingdom Metazoa; phylum Chordata; class Mammalia; order Artiodactyla; family Camelidae; genus Camelus; species Camelus dromedarius. Next base: position 6,412,277 of record NC_087453.1, on the reverse strand, counting down.
GTTAAAAAGAACATAGAAATTTTACCCAACAAAGAATTTGCTATTAGCCACTGAGCTTAGTCCTGGTTTTTCTTTTTAGGTAAGATTTTTATTTAAAATCTTATTTAAATAAGAATTTGTGTGTGTCTGTGTGTGTGTGTACACACTTATGTTTATCTGTTGAGAGAATATTTCTGGACTGATCAGAAAGGAGCACCAGGGTTGGATGTGGCACTTTTTAATTTTATGGCGTTTGAAATTTTTTACCAAGTTCTTGCAGTATTTTTCTAATCCAAGAAAAAAATCTTACTTAAAAGGCAAATCCAGGATGAAGCTCAGTGGCCAGTAGAGTGGACTTTAAAACCAGGGCTCGTGAACTCAGATGTCCACTCTCTCCCTCTGCCCGGCCTCGCTGGGAAAGCTACCGTCCCCCTGAAATCACCCCCCTCACCAGGGGGCAGGTCTGGGGGTGGCCCCGACTCCACCCCTTTCCCCTCGGGGACCTGACACTAGAACCGTCCCCTCTACGTGCCTCTTTCTTTTTTTTTTCAATGAGCAAGAACAGCTTCATAGGGATTTTTAGAGGACTGATTGAGGGAAGTTTCGCGAGGCGCCGAGGACAGGGCCTGTCACACATAAACAGGGGTTATTATTATATATGGTGGCTGATTTCCAACTACCAGCTTCACAAAGGTGGCAGCGAATCAAGATGTTCACTATTGTCATTTATGCAAATTAAGAAGACGACACCTAGAGAAGAAAATCTCTTTCCTGTCTCTCTCTCTCTCTCTTTTGGCTTTAATGGACCCCATTACCAAAAGCCCTTAAGGCTTCTGTTGATAACTAACACAATAAACACATTAAAATCAGCAAAATGCCAGGTTGGCTATTGTCTAAGATTCATCTTTTTAGTCCAATGCACAGCTTGGGAAATGCCTGTTGGTAGGGGAAATAAAATACGCAGTGATGAAATGATCTATATTGTTGACTTGGAGAAGCAGGCACTGAGGCTTCTATGGGTGCACCTGCAGCCGCGGCTCAAGCCCCTTCCTTCCACGTTTTCCGCTCCTTCCTCTGCTCTCAATCCATTCCCATCCCCCCGTTCCACCCCCCAACACACACACACAACCTGCTCCACACAGGCCTCCTGAATACCGCCACCTTTATGACCCTAAAACTGTTTTCTGGATAATATACCTGTCTATCCCTGCCTCTACAATTCCCCCCAAATCTGTTTAGTATCTGAACCCCAGGATGCAAACAATAAGCAAAGGCACAGCATAGGGCAACAACAGGACACATGACAGATGTGTGTGTGTGTTAGACGTGCGTGCGTGTCCACACACACGCAGGCACCATGGTCGTAGGAGACACAAACGAAAGTCTATTTAAGAGAAGTGAGGCAGTATTAAATCGACAATTATTTGCACTTTTTATATTGACATTTGAAATAGAAGCTAAATAATGCCTGTGTGTGCAGGTATGTGTTAGGGGGTGGGGGGATACATCATGATTCCAACCACCACCACGGGACAGTGGAGCCAGGGAAGGGTTTAAGCAGGGCGGGATGTGCAATGCAGAGTGGGTTGCGCAATGCAGAGTGGGTTGCCCTCGTGCCGTGAGAAAGGCAGATGGCGGGGATGGAGTGGAGGCAGGAGGCCATCTGAGTGCATCACTGTCACCACAATCACGGTAGGTCGCTCAGGGCTCAGAGCGAGAGGAGAGAGCAAAGGCTCCGGGTTGCCCCACCCCTGTGCCCAGCTGGTGCTTTGGATGCTTGTGGGGAGACTCAGTGGTCATCAGGGTGACGCTGGCCGGAAGCAGACCCTTCAAACATGGGAAGAATGCTCGCTTCATTGCCAGCGCAGGGGGACTGGACCTAATAACGATGCCCAGAGAATCTGCTCATCAGGCCTCACTGCTTCATACAGTAGGTGGATTTTGTTCACTTGTAAATGGAGAGCCCAGTCTTTGCTTTTTATCTCTGTGGCATCAACATCTCGAACAGGGCTCAGCACCCCAGGTCTGGGGAGCAGACCTTGCCCACCACCTGTTTGTGTAGATGAAGCTTTAGGGACCCGGCCACACCCATCGTTACCGTATTGCCTGAGCTGCCTTAGCCCCACCATGGCAAGGTGGAGGACTTGCTACAGAGCCCCTTGTGAACTGTGAAATATTTACTCTCTGGCTCTTTAAGAAAAAGCTCACCGGCCCCTGACCTAGCATCATGCAGAGAGCATATAATTATCTATTCAACGTATAAATGTGTAAATAGTAATAATGGGGCTTCCATTGATTTCTTTTTGGCTAACACACTCCTTGAACTCTATCCCCAAATGTGAAACTCTTTTTTTTCTGAGTCACTCTCATCCCCCTCATTGGTCCAGTCCTTTGGGGGAAATCCCTCTGCATCCAGAGCTGGATGCAGGGAGGACCCTTGAGGACAGCACACCGAAACATCTCGAGATGATGTTTTCTCAGCCTTGGCCCCCTGCACACGCTGGGGAGGGCAGTCCTCACATGGGGGCTGTCCTACTGAGGACCGGGCGGCGAGCCGCATCCCTGGCCTCCACCCTCTAGATGGCAGTAGCGTCCCCCTCCTCCCAGGAAGGGACCTTCAAAACCCTCCCTAGGAGGCAAGCATCTCCCCCCAGCAGAGAATCATGGCTCTAGAGAGAGAGGTTGTAGGTAAGACGTAAGTACCAGGTCCACTTGCAAACATCCCTGACCATATTCCCCATGTTAAAAAAATGCTTGACAGGAGATTACACAGCCCCCTCCGTGCTGCAGCCTAATGGCACAACCAAGCCTTAGACGGGACATTTCTGACGTCTCGCCTAAGTCCTGTATGCAGCATTCGCCCTGCTTTTTTCTTACTCTGTCATTAATATAGATAATTAATACATATTACTGCATATAATAATATATCATCTTATTATAAAAATGGAAAGCAGAACCGGTGCATATACGCTCCATATTAACCCCTTTTCCATGACAGTCTCTTAACAGAGAGAGCTGGGAAATATGTAATGTGATGAGTCAGCCACTCGGCAGATCCTGCTGAGTGAGTGGCCCCTCTGCCCGGCACGGCTTAGATGCGGAAGGAGAACAAGGGACCAGAATGACCAGGGTGCTGATCTCACGGAGACGCGTTTTAGTGAGAAGAACAGATAGCACGTAAATAATCAAAGTAACATCGGTCATTGCTCAGCGTCTGAAGCCGTAAGATTGAGTCACATGTCAATTCCATCTCAATAAAGCCAGAGGGGAAAAGAGTGCCTGGGTGGGCCCTTAGCTAAGATGGTAAGGAAAGGCCTTGCTGTGGAGAAGGTGTTTAAACAGAGGCCCACGTAACACTAAGGGGCAGAAGTGCCTGGTTCTGATGTGTTGCCAGCTCCATGTTTGTGTCCTGAACCGGGTGCGATGAGGCCTCCCTTGTGATGTTCTCGCATGTCCCCTGTCTTCTGATGTGAGGGAAGGGGCCTCAAAGTGGCCCTGGAGTCTCCGAGCAGCTTCATGAAACAGCTCCCTCGATTAGCCGGACTCTGCCTGATGGTCTCATACGGATTTCCTCAACGACTAGAGTCAGTGCCAAAAGTAGGGGAGCCCCGGGTCCTCAAGGAGATTAACCCGAACCTGAGGCCTCCTCCCCATCCCTCCCACGCCAGCCCGGTCCCCAAAGGCGCCAACAGTAAGACAGGCACCCAGAAGGGAGTGGGCGAGGCTGGGATGGCTCAGAGGATGGCAGAGTGGGGGCAACCTCCGACCACCTCCTCTAGACCAGAAGCTAAAGTTTTGGGGTGACCCTCCTCTCTCCTGCAGCACCTCCAGTCAGCTCCTTTCTCCCAAAGGATGAGCCACCTTGTACAATAAACCAGAGCCCATGGGTGAGTAATAGCTTGAGAAGAATTCAGACATGCTGGGAAGTTGTAGCTTGTTGTCGGAGCCAGGAGGAAAAATCAATTGTCAAGAGATTTTGGCAGCTTTATGGACCAGGCTGTTTTGTTCCGCTTGGGACCCAGCCTCCTAAGATACACAGCTGGATAAAGGGCGGGCTCTGGGGTCCTGCAGATGTGAGTGCAAACCTGGGCTGCCCTTACTAACTGCCAGACGCTGAGGAGACCACCTAAACTCTGTGGCCCGCCCTTTCTTCCTCTGCAGAATGGAAATTATGCTTTGGAGCATTGCTATGACAGTGAGCGATGAGTGCGGGTTGTTAATAATAATAATACATCCACCACGCACTGAGCTTTTACTGTGTAGGCACTGGGTTAAATTCTTTTGTCATAAATACTTCATCTTCCAGGCAGCACTAAGTGAAGGACCCATTTTACGGGTGGGAAGAGTGAGGCTGAGAGTTGTTAAACAGCGTGCCCACGTTGACCCACTTTGCAAGGAGCAAAGCTAGTATTTGAAGCTAGCCTCTGCTGTGGGCAATCCGTAAAAAAGACTGTCGTGTGTCATGGTTCTAATCGCAGGGAGAACAGGTGTGCGTGGATGGACAGAAATCTGCCCTCACTTCCCACAAACGTGGGCACCGTGAGTGGGCTGTGGGGCCTGGAGGAGCATCCACCCTGAGTGGGAGCAGTGGTGCCCTGTTGAGTGCACGCTGTCCTGGCACCCGATGACGCCACATTGCCAGTTTCCTGAGGCGCCCAGCTGAGCCCGAGGGCGGGTGGGCTGGTGCAGGGACCACCTGTGCACTTTATCTCTATGCCTCTTCCCCGAGTGTGAAGCAGGGATTCATAAATTCGTCCATCCATTTAGTCAGCTAGCATTTACTTATTGAGTGCCCATCCAGGGCCCGGCCCCAGCCTGTGAGAAGTGCCTGAGATGGACGCAAATGCTGCCCGCAAAGAGCCCGCACTCTGGAGGGGAGGAGGGTCCAGGGATTAGAACAGGTCACGTGATTGGGACCACGCAAAGCATCGAGTGTCCATGTTGGCGGGAAGGGAGGAGGGGAGTGTTGGGCACAGAAAGATGCTCCGTAGGAAATGGGGGTCAGAGGAGGTGGGAAAGGTGAGACAGAGCTGTGCAGAGAGCTGCTCCAGGCAGAGGGAAACAGAGTGGCCCAGACATGAGCCGGCCCGGGAGAGAAACGTTTCTCCCATTACCTTCCTCAGATCACCATTCCCACAAGATGCTCACTGGAAAACGTTCCTGGGGCCCAGTAAGTTTTGTAAGGCATCTGCCATTTTGGGAGTTTGCTTTACCCATTAGCATAAAGAAAGACAGACTGTGAGAGGTCCTGAGTGGGAGGCTTGTTCAGCAGTCATCTCTTCCCATGACACCTGTTGGCATCTCACAGAGCTACGTCTCCATGGAAACCAACTGCGGAAACTCTGGTTTAAACTAAGGGCCCTTTCTCTACAAGGGCTCCCACCTTCTGGACTCTCTGCCCCACACTGGCTCATTCAACAAACGCCCGTTGAGGGCCTCTTCACTGAGGGTCAGGCGCTGAGCCAGACCCAGCTGAGGACAGAGCAGGGACAAGACCTCGTGACTCCACTTAAAAAGTCACGTCCACGACGCAAGCAAACGTAGGCCGAGGATGAGCCAACTGTGAGGATCCTGGCACTTCCCTGGGAATTCGGTGACCCAGCTTTCCAGCGGGCACTTTTGGGGACTGAATGGAACAGACCTGCTCTAAATCCCTCCTCTCCTCTCCAGTGATACGTCAGCCCCAGACTCACAAATGTCCGGAGGGCACAAAAGTGATCCTGACCGAATCCGGATGCTTTTAAAGGGGAGAAGCCATGGTCGTTTAGGGATGAGACCAAAGGGAAAGTGCCCAGCATTGGTACCTTCTCAACACCTTCTCAAGAAGAAGAGTATTGCAAACTTCAGGACCACGCCCTGCGGATCTAATTTCAACCTACACCCACGCAGCACACCCCAGCCCTAAGCAGCTCTGAGAATGAACCGACTTCCCCCACCATGTACACACCTGCCAGACAGGCCTCAAAGATCTAGAGTCCAAAGGACAGGAAGCAGTGCTGGGGGGAGGGGAAGAGCAAAATCTGATTTGTTGATTTATGAAATGTGCTCATTCTAATCCTCCCTGAATACACTCATGTTTAGTTCAAACTATTAAGCCTCCTTCACTTTACAGTCAGGACTTCAGGAGCAACATGACCCAGGATTAAAAGCATAGAATGCAAGTAATAATGCCTACGCTTATTAGAGGTAATCTGAGTCCCTGCTTTTGGTCAGCTCCTCTGTAGGGCCTTTCCTATTTAACTCCTTGCTGTGTTCTTAGCCCCATTTTGCAGATGAGAAAACAGAGGCTTAAGAGGAGCAGTAGTTTATCCAAGGACACACACAGCCAATTAGACACCAACACTTTGTGTTGCCTCCTTATGAAAAGTGTATTTGGACGTTGGTGTGCTGAACTTTCAACCCCAGTGACTTCCTGCGGGGCCACCTTTAGGAAAATCTGCCAGTATCACCGTGTCTGAAGGTGCTCGGAACTCCCGCCCATCACCAGGGTCCCCCCACTTCATCCTTGCTGCAGTGGTGAAGGGTCCATTGGTTCGCCCTCACTTTGACCAGTAAGGCAACTGACCCCACAAGGGGAGACTGCACATCTCTCCCCTTAACACAAACTGCCTGTCCTCAGACCCCCGGGCAGCAGAAGGAGCAGGTGACAACGGTTCAAGCTCCGAGGTCTCGTACCAGGTGAGCGAGGCGCTCGTTTGGGTGAGAGGAAGCCTGTCCTGCTCCAGGAAACTAAAACTGTATATCCGAAAAAGCCAAGGCATCTTCCCTGGCGATCATCTATTGAAAGTGTGCACACCACAGAATATTAGTCCGTGAGAAAGAAGGAAACTCTGCTGTTTGCAGCAACATGGGTGAACCTGGGGGACGTTCTGCTGAATGAAGTTAGCCAGATGGAGAAAGCCAAGTACTGCATGATCTCACGGATGTGCGGAACCTAAAAAAAAAACTCGAACTCACAGAAGCAGAGAGTAGAACGGTGGTTACCAGGAGCTGAGGGATGGGGGACAAGCTTTTAGTTATAAAATGAGTATGTTCAGGGGATCTAATGCGCAGCATGGGGACTATAGTCAACAATACTGTATTGCATACTTGCAATTTGCTAAAAGAATTGATTTTAAGTATCCTCACCCCCACACACACACATACACATACACACACACATAAGGTAACTATGTGAGGTGATGGATGTGTTTATTAACCTGCTTGTGGTCATCATTTCACAGTGAATACATATATCAAATCATCACGTTGCACACATTAAATAGATTGTTTTATTTGTCAATTATACCTCAGTGAAACAGTTGGGAAGAAAGAATTTCCATGACTGGGGAAACTGAGGCACAGCCAAGATCTAGCAAACTTCCCATGATGATATAAAACAGGGGTCAGCAAATGTTTTCTGTAAAGAGCCAGACGGTAAATACTTTGGATTTTGCAGGTCATACAACCTCTGTTGGGTTTTGCAGTCGGCAACACCGCCGTGGAGGATGTGTATTGATGGGCGTGGCCGTGCCCCAGTAAAACTTCATTTATGAACACTGAAATTTGAATTTCATGTCATTTTCAAATCAAAAGACATTCTTCTTTTCATTTTTTCTCAACCATTTAAAAATGGAAAAGCCATTCTTGGCTCCTGAGCCACAAGAGAAGAGGCAGCAGCTGGGTCTGGCCCACCCCAACACCCCTACATGGAACATGACAAAAGGGGAACACCCCAACAGCTCCAAACCCCCCATAAATTCCCACTTTCCTGTCCTTAAGGTGAAGGAACCCACCCTGGACATTTGAAGCTTGGTTTGGTTAGCACTTTAGGAATTAATCTTGCCAATACCTGAATTTCTGGAATATTCTGTCTTTATAGGATTGATTAAACATTGTAGGGCAAACCTGGAATAACTTAGTGCTGGCTTTTCCTTTCCGTGCTATGATTCCATGAAATAGGGGTTTCCAGGAGAAAGTAATCAATGAATTGGATTTCTTTATGACCTCCTGCTTAAAAAATAAAAGAAAGAAGAAGAAAGAAAAAACTCTCAGGTTCTAAACTTTATAAAATACAAAGCTCTCAAGTCCCGTGTAAAAAGGGGATGCGGAAAATGTGCTTCCAACCTACGTGTCTCTGAGCAGAGACGAGCATCCCGCTGAGCGGGGAAGTGCTTGGCTCAGAACTTCTCGGTACTTATAAATTCTTCACCAACACCAGATTAAGTTTCTAAAAGGGATTTTTCAACTTCTTTTTTTTTTTAAGTTACCGTGATCACAATTTTCAGATTTCCAACTACTTACAAAACTTTTTTTTTTCCCTCTCCTCCTCTCACAGAGAAGGTCAATCACTTTTTAGATATAAGAGAATTTGAGAACAGATTAATGACAAAGACAAATGATGATTTTTATTTTAGCGGAAGTTTCGGTGCGTTTTCTGCCCAGCCCGGGTACCGATAATAAAGTACACTTGACATATAACTGCGTAAGTTCTTTTCTTTCAAGTCCAACGATGGATCAAAAGAGCGAATTCTCTCTTTAAAAAGAAATGTCCTGGAAGGAAAAATAAAAGGAAGGTTGGGGGGGAACTTCACCCGTCCCTTTTGTCTTTTTCTCTTTTCTTTGTGGCCCAGAGACCGAGCATTGAGTGACTTCTTCAGAAAAGAGATCAGTGAAATTGTCAGTTGATTACTTCTCCTTGATTAGCATTTATAAGAGCCCTGTGATACAGTATTTGCATTCCTATTTAGCTGTGATTTTTGTGGGGCACCAATGATTAAACTTGTCACGGGGCTTGATTGACGGGGTCAGATCTTCACTTTCTACTCTTTTGAAATTAAAAACAAATGTGTCAGCTCCCTTCATGGGCCGGAGCGCCATGAAGCTCGTCTGCCTTGTCATTGCAGATAGGTCAGGAATGTTTTAATTTTAGGGATGGATTCTGCTTGTCAAGTAGAGTGTGATGGCGTGTGGTTCTGGAGATGAGATGTGAAGGGTGTAAAACAAAGAAGGGGAAGAACAAAGACAAAGACACTCACATTATTAGACAGATTTAATTAGTCTGAATGGATATTATGCCAGATGAAGCAGTGAGCTGTGAAATTAACCCTTGATTACAGATCGGCGGATCGCACTCATAAAGAGACTCCAACCTTTGTGAGGAGATGCGAGGTGTGATTTCCGTCTCCCCTACCCCGCCTTCCCCGGGTTGCACGCCAGATCCCCTCCCCACACCCTCCCCCATCGACTCACACGCCGGAATCTGCAGGGAAGTTCGTCTTCTGCGTGGGCAGGCAGGCGCACCTGGGGGAGCAGTCCCATCTGGCTTTGCTCTCTTCAGCTTTGGAGAAGGCAACAAGCCAGCAGTGGTTGGATATGAAGCTAAGGGGCTCACCATGATGCCATTTTCCAAATCCAAAATAGAGACCACGAATAGCTGGGTTTGGATGGGAGCTGTTTACTTGAGCATCTGCACTGAGTAGCTCCAGCAACTGTGGCGGAAGGTCACCTCCTGGGAGTGTCCTTAATACGGTCTTCCACAGCATGTCCCTCTGCGTCCATGGTCTTCTCCACTGAATCCCAGCTACACTGTGACTGCCAAGAATTCCAGGCATATTAAGAGAGAGACAGGAGACCTAGACACCTGACCCAACACTGGTGTCCAATTAAGCAAAAATCCCACATACCAGGAACCTCGAGAAAGAGGGGACAGTTGTGAATGACAATCCACATCAGAAGGTATGGGAGTCTGAGAGGATGTGGCCTTCCAGAAATCCTTTCATTCCTACAGATCATCAAGAGGATGTGAACTTTGCTGAGAAAGGCCTTGTATGAGAGGCACCAGCTGACACCTCTGCCTCTAAGTGACTGGGTCTAGATTATTCCCCAGCACCAGTGCCAGGAGTGGGAAAGCTCCGGGGGCATCAGACAGAGGAGCAGTGTCTGTTAGGCTGGCCCGGAGTCATGTGGAAGGCCAGCAAACTAGGAGGAAGTGGAGTTATAGGATCTGCTTTGGGGTCCTTCTCCAAACTCAGCCTTCTCGTTGGTTGATGGTGGGCAGAGTTCCTTCCCTGGAAACCTCTCACAACTGTGCTGAGGATGAAGTCTAAACGGCGCATCTAAAGTGCTCCGTGTGCAGAAGGCATGGTACTGATTCTAATCCATTTTCTGGCTCTGTTTCCAGTCTTTCTCATCACAGCTTCTCACCTTCATGTATAAGTGGCTCCAGTTTAAGAAACTCCTGGTTGAGAAACTCCCTGAACAAACAGTCTTCAACTGTAGTCTTGGGACTCTGGACAGATTGCAGCCAATGGCACATAATTCATCCCCAACTACTGTTGAAGGCTGAGGGTGGCCAATGAACTTGCTGGTATCACACTGGAGTTTTCTGAATGTTAGAGACAGAAGGGAAATTGTAACCGTTATTTGCTGTGCTTATGGGAGTCACGTGTGCGTGAACAACACGGTTCCTAAGTCCGGGTGGGGAAAATGTACAGAATCACTGCTCTACCCGGAAATGTGAGGCCCCTTTATGAGCACGTGCTCTGGGTAACCAGCCTGTGGGAGTCACACTGCTCCAGGCAGGTGGTTGTATCTCACAGTCCTTCGGTTTATGGTCTCTGGAAAGTCAGACTATTTCTATGGGTAAACACAGCTACTTTGCAATGAGGAGGGTTTTCTTTCCAGAGATGATGTGTTGCTTCTGAAGAAATTCCTTTCTTAGCTTTAAGTAATAGGAGAAATAACTACTGTCTCCAGTGTGACTTCTCTGAGTTTCAGAGGAGGAAAGGACTTTAAGAAATGGCTGATCAGGGGATCCCCAGCATTCAGTACCCTTGTCCTTGAACATACACTCAGTGATTTAGATGGCACTTGGATAATCTTTTTTTGGGGGGGATGGTTATATATTTGTTTCAAAGCATATTCAAATGTGTGTGTGTGTGTGTGTGTGAGAGAGAGAGGATTTCTCAGCTTCAGCATTATGGACTTTGTGGTCTGGTTAATCCTTTGTTGTGGGGGCTGTTCTGTGCATTGTAGGATATCTTGCAGTGTCCTTGGCCTCTACCTACTAGACATTATCCCAAATGTCTCCAGACATTTCCAAATGTTCTCTGGGGGGTCAAAATCACCCCCAGTTGAGAAGCACTGATCTATGTCTATATAATTCCATGGATACTATTGCTTGGGATGAGGCTAAAAATTTTTAAAAAGTGACTCAAATTAAAGAAAAAGAGTAGGTTAAAACAAATAGTAGAGAGAATTTAGGTGATTGTGATGTGGCAGAGGTCAAGAAGCTTGTATGTGACAAAAGAAGTTTAGGAAACACTGGTTTAGCATTAAATCCACATTTTACAGATGAGGATAACTGACAACCAGAACATGAAATGGATTTGACCAAAATCACCCAGCTATTTGTCCCTGTGCTATTCTCACCAGAACATTGCAAGAAGAGCACTGAACACGGTGCAGAGCACACAGCAATGGTGACACCCCCTGACACACACGGAGCACCTGCTATGTGACACCTCTCGGCAGGTAGTAACTCATTTAGCCTTTACAACAACCTGGTGAGGTAGGAGTTGTTATCATTCTCATTTACAGAAAGAGATAAGGGAACTTGTGAAACAAAGATGGTAAGCCCTCTGGGGGAGCTGTGGGCAGGAGAATGTGATTTCTCATGTGTGCTTTCATGCCATAGTTTAAAAGATTTCTCTCAATGCCTACTATATGCCAAGTAATATGCTCCATCTGACCCGGAATAAATACTTCATTCATGCCAGCTATTATTACTAGCTATGATTCCCCTGGTTCTGTGTGCTGTTAGTGCAATAGTAGCAGAGGCCTCCAGTCTCCATTTCTGAAGATTATTCATGCCAAACTGGAGAATTTCTCTTTTCAGTTGGACTTCCAGAAGTTTGGGTGGTGGGTTTTTTTTTTTTTTTTTTTTTTTTTTCCTGTCAAAGAAAAGCAGGAAGCTCAAAAGTCACGAATGCTTGTGGGGAGGGTCTAGCTCAGTGGTAGAGCTCATGCTTAGCATGCATGAGGTCATGGGTTTGATCCTCAGTACCTCCATTAAATAAATAATAATAAATAAACCTAATTACCTGCCCCCCAAACAAAACAAAACAAAAAAGTTAAGAATGCTTTAGGCTGCAAATAAAGACAACTTTACTTAGAGTGATTTAAATAAGTCAAGATTTCCTTTTTCCACTGTCATGGCATTCGGAAGTAGAAAACTAGGCATTGGATGGATGGGTTAACGATGTTAGAAGGTGTCTCAGTCAGTCTCTTCATTGTTGCCTCCCCATAGCAGGATGGCTGCTGTCCCTAGACAGGATGTCCATGTTCAAGGTGAGAAAGAAGTGAAATAATTCTACCAGTCACCTTTGTCCCCCTCTTCTCTGGGGCAAATCTTTCCCAGAAGCCCAGCAGAATGCCATGAAGCTTCCTCAGCCAGAGCTGTGTCATTTTTTGTCATCCCTAGAAGCAAGATCCTATGACATGAGTATTTAGCTGGGCACAGTGCCACAGGAAACAAAGCCAGGATATTACCAGCAGGAAGAAGAGGGAAGTGGATATTGACTAGACAACCAACAGGATCTGTTGCTCTCCCGGTCCTTGTCTCCTTTTCTCCCCTGCCCCAGCTTATCCAGCAACCAACAGTTGGCTGGAGATCTGCTTTCTATTCTTAATTAACATTAATTAATCACCAAATGTGGACAAAGGAAATACTGTTAACCAAAAATGTCCAGAGTGCAATGGGCTATATAAACAGTACTAGGCGTTGTCATCAATACCACCGTCACCACCATCACCACCACCACCACCATCACCACCACCACCGCCACAACGACCAATACACTGTCTCACATAATTGTCACAATGACCCCAGGGGTCTTATCGTCATTCACATATAACAGAAGAGGGAACAGTAAGTTTGCAAAAGGGAAAGTGGTTCATTTAAGCTCACTGAGTTTAGAAGTGGCAGATCTGGGCTGAAACCCAAGCCTGAGGACCCCCAAAGCCCACCATCCTCACCTTCAAGGTGCTAACAATACAACAGGGGAGTCAAGATGAGCTATCATGGAAAACGACACTACAGGACAAAATATAGTAAGTGCTGAGACATGTGGTCCTGGAAATAGGTTTTGGAAGAATAACAAGGAAGATGGGTTTCATGAGGGCCAGATGTAGTCCAGAAAGACACTTGAGTTGTCCCTTAAGGGATATGTGACTTGTTTCCATGTGTAGTGGTTATTAAGGTCAATGCTGGACTCCCAGCTACCACATAGAGACACAAACAGAACTCAGGAAATCTGGACAGCCATGAAGCAAGCAGAAACCATTATACTCAGAATAGATCTGTTTGGAGTTTGTGGGCATTTTTTAGGTTTCTTTGGGTCCGCTGCCAGTCCTGGGACCATCTGCTGGGCACCAAGAGCCTCAGCTGTTGGCCGTGATTTAGCCAAGCTGAGAGCGGGCAGATCTGGAAATACAGCTGCCGAGTTTCCGCCGGGGACCATCTCTGCTTCTTGAGTGTGTTCACTCGGACTGGTCTGCCTCAACCCAACCCATCACGCCTCCAAGCTGAGAAAGAGGACTGTGTGCTTTCTTCTCACACAGTATTTCTCAATGCCCCTGAATACAAAAGAAAGAAAACAGAACCCAAAAAGTCCAGGATACGTGATATTCCCAAACCACAAAAAAAGGCAGGAAGCTTTCTGATTCAGAAATCCGGACCTTTCTTAAGGGTTTTCCCTGTTGGTTTGGAGACCACAACGGCCCTTTAAAACCTTAGATAAGGGACAATTTTAATTCAATGCAGCTCAGTAGGATCGACAATTTCTGAGTCCTTACTGTGTGCCAGGCTCTGCTGGAGATTCTAGTGCACGACGCTGGTGGTCTTGATGAGACCAAGAGGGAACCTTAGGGCAGAGGAAGCAATAAAGTCGTCCCTGACTGAGGACAAAGAGGAGATATACAGCATGCTACGATGGCCATTTTCCTTGCTTTTGTTCCAGAGTGATGAGCATGTGATGCAGAAAGAACTTTAAACAAAAGTGAAAAACTGATGCATATGAGACGATAAAATAAGGGAAAGAATTATAGCAACGGGGCAAAGAGCATTTATTTATTGGAGAATCAGATTTTCCTAAGATCTAAGCTCAGCTCCTCTACCTGTCAACTGTACAACTCTGAATGAGTCACTTTACCTCTCTGAGACTCAGTTTCCTCCTCTGTAAAATGGGCACGAGAATAGTCTCCACCCCCACAGGGCTGCTGTGAAAATGTATTGAGATCATGCAAGAGAAGCACTTCGCACAGTACCTGGCACACAGTAGCTCTCCTCTAATTTTCATTTTCAGGGATAACAGTCATGATAACGTACTGGCATCATCACTGAGCTCAGGGCAATGCCTGGAATACAGGAAGCACTCAGGTACGGTTTGCTCTGGTGGTTTCTGTTGTTGCTGCTGTTAGAGTATTTAACACTGGTGTCTGGCAAAACATAACCACCCAGCAAGCACAGCCATGGTCCTCCTGGAGCCCTGATGAGTTAAGCGGAAAACTCTCCTGATGGGAGATTCTCTGGGAGGTTGAGCCTATGGAATCCTTACCCGAGATTAACCATGGAAGGTACTGCGCTTCATTTCTTTCACCTTCAAGAAAGTTCTCTAGCCGCCCTGACCCTTCCAAAGTCACCATAAGGGTAAAATTTACAAAACTGAAGCCAGAAGCTTCCAGACAATGCTGGATAGGACACATGCCAGCCAGTGGTGTACCTACGCCTCTAGGCTTGAGGCCATGTAAGACTTAACGAGATCAAAGCTGCAAAGGGTCTGACCCCACGTTTTATTTCAATTGGGTTTTCCCTCCTTCATGTATTGTGACCCAGAAACTCTGAGATCCTGCTGCAAGCCCCCGACTTCCCCTGGAATTCCACCATCCCGCCTCCTTTCTCCGCCTTGCCTCCTCCCTCGGGAAGACTTGCTTTCTCTGAAAGCCCTGCTGAAACACCACCTCCTCCAGAAAGCCCCCCAGGAACTCCTTTCTTTTCCCCTCCTGGCCTCTGGGCATCCTCAGAATGTTTCTGTGTGACCTGTGTCAATCTGCATCTTGGTTTATAGCCATGTATGTGTTAGTCAGGATTATGGATTGCACATGACAGAAAATCCACCCAAACCAGTTTAAGCACAGAGGGGACTTATCAGCTCCTGTGACGGTCGAAGGTGTAACAGTGCCTCAGTGGTGTCTTTGGAAATCGGGCCGCCTCAGCCTCTCAGATCTCCTTTCCTCTGCAGAATCACAATTCTCTGGCGCGTTCTCCACCACGTGGTGGCTCAGAAACCCCCGGAAGAGTCAAACTGAGCCTCCCCAGAGAAAAGAGTTCCAGCAAAAGTCTTTCATTGGACTGACTTGGGTCATGTGTCCCTGCCTGGACCAATCACTGTGGCCAGGAGACTAGAACACAGGGATTGGCCAGACTGGAGTCACATGACAAGCCAGGTATAAAACACCTGTGGGCCCATCCTTTGATACCTCATGGCACCTAGACTTTTGTTCCCCATAAAGTAGGTGCTCAATAAAATTATCGCATGAATGATTAAAAAAAGGCAAGGATGAAACTAAAGTACTTGCCTATTGGATTTCCACGTTTCCTCTTCCCACACGGTTATACTGGCCAAGCAGAGGTCACACATCCATCTGAGTATTTCTCCAACCATCTCTTTTAGGGAACATCTTAGTAAGCCAGACATCACAGACCTTCCAACTGGAGTCAGAAATGATGTAGGAGATCCTAATATTTAATAATCCAAAATGCCTAACTCCCTATTTTTAAAAATGTCTTTAACCTAATAAGAGAGAATTCACCATGACCCAGTCCTTGACCCATCTGTTTGAATCTTTTCTTTCTAGCCATTTCTGGTCATGCAAAGGGGGCAGGATTTCTGGCATCCTTTATGCCTCTTTGTTATTAAAAGCAGGATCAGTTAATAAATAATTACGATGCTCAGTTTCTAGGGAACAAGGAGATAAGGGCAGGAACACTGGAGTCTCACAAATTACATGCCAGAGTATAGATTTTCACCCAGAGTGGAGAACAGCCTAGCATTCCTTTTCTTTCCTAGGGCATAAATTGTTCTAATTACACGTGCAGGATCCTCTATCCCCAAAGATATGAGTTGGAAGCACTGTGTCTGTCCTTTTAATTCCAAGAAGCATTTGCAGATTCGTGTTCCCAACCCCCCTTGTTTTCAAACTGAATTGTTTCAGTGGTAGCTTGGTGTGTCAGCTTGTAAGTCTATAAAACAGTTTTATACCAGCTGGAGATTCAACATGCTACATGAATACATAACAGTGCCTAACCAAGAAGGTTTGTAATTCAGTAATTAGCTGTAATTAATGAACACAAAGTGAAGACTCATTTACAGTTTAAATTATCACATTAGCTCCTGTCACCCTCTATGTACACAAAACAGCAGGAATTCAATTATTTTTATTCTTCAAAGCTAATTTAAAATTTAAGGGATGCCATTACATGAAATAATAGGTAGGAAATGTAATCGAAATCACTGGGAACAGTTGGCCGTCCTTAGAATAAAAAAAAAAAATGTGATCGCTGACGATTTGGAAATGTTTTTTCATCTGTGAACAGATGAAGGATTGAAATCTCTGCTCTTTTCAGTATATTTAATTTAAAAGAGGAAGTGAGTTTGGTGGTTGCTGAATCTTTGTGCAGAGAGAATCACTGTGCATAATTGTAGAAGCAGCTGATAACTGATAATGCTGTTGGTAGTAACAAGATGACAGCCTGGGAGACTCTCGTTCCATTATCCTTAATGGGGGCTGAGTCTCCTGCAACAGCATAGGGTTCCTGGAATTGTCACCCATTTTTGATGCATGATTTCAGCTCAGAAGACCTTACGTCATTGTCACATTGCTGTCGTCCTCAATTCTTTGTACGTATATATGATAAATATTCTTTAATTCATTCATCGAACATTGACCCAGCACCTCCTCTGTCTCAAGCCCTGTTCTCAGTGCCAGGACCACAGTAGTGGGCAAGACAGAACACATTTCTGATCCCACGGAGCCAACATTCTGGTGGAAAGAGACAGACAATAGTCAGGGGTTCTCGAGCTTGGTTGTTAATAAAATCACAGGGGAAGCTTTAAAATATTTCAATATCTGGGTCCCAATCCCAACGAACTGAACTGAACTCTCTGGGAGTCAGGTGTGGGCATCAGCGTTTTTAACAATTTCCAGGTGAGTCTGATGTGCACCAGGGTTGAGAACCGCTGTGGTCAGCTAACGAATACAACTAATAAACGAGCATCCTTCGGTGATGCCTGCTGTGACGAAAGTGACACAAAGGCGTGTGGAAGATGACTGGAGGCTGCTCTCGAGGGAATGTTCAGGGGAGACGTCTCCGGGCTGTGACCTGGGAGGAGACCCGAATGGTAAAAAGGAGGCAGCCCTGGGAAGATCTGGGAGGTGTTTAGAACCCAGGCTGCAGCCAAACTTTTTTTCTTCTTCTTCTCTTTTATTTACTTTTATTTACTTCTCTTTATTTACTTATCCACTGGCATTTTTAACCCTTTAAAAATACTAAAGCTTCCTTAGCTCAAGGGTTGCACAAAAACCAGCTGCAAGCCGAACCTGGCCCACTCAAACGATGTTCTAGGGGAAAAATTTTTTTTAAAGACCCACAAGTGCAAAGGCCCTGGGGTAGGTATGAGTTGAAGATGTTAGAACAGCAGAAAGACGGCTTGAGCAGGTGAGTCTTAGTAGGTAAAGAGGAAGAGGAGGCTAGAATTTTTAAATGTGGATGGGAATGTAGATTTTATTGTATATATGATGAAGAGGCATTGGAAGATTTTAAGCAGGGGATGAAGATGTGTGTTCGTGTGTGCGCATGTGTGTAAAGGAGACACTTACGTTCCCACACGCACCACAGTACATCTCCCTGCCACTGCCACTAATCTCCTTTCCCGGCAGTTCCAGGAAGGGAAGGAAAAACAAACCCCGGGTGAAAAGAGTGCTGTGTCTGTAGCTGTAGACGCCTCCCTCCCTGCGCTTCCCCCTCCTCTTCCCACGATCATTTTTCTTTTCCTTTAAATAGGCCACTCGAAGCCGCACTGTCTAATTTTTCATAGGTGATCGACTGCTGAGTGGGGGTTTAGGTAGACAGAGGGAAGGCGCTGATAAGCCGGAGCCCGGATTCTATTAGGGAAACGCGGTGGTAATTAATGAATCCTGCCGGTAATTGGGAAGGTGTGAGTCCCCGTAATATCGTAATGATAGTCATCCGTCTGTGCGCCCCCGTCCCTCTGAGCCATCCCTCACCACGCTCTGATCTCAGGCTCTCGCCACGCAAATCTCCCTGACAGGACGCTGTGTCTCTGTCTCCCTAATTGGGCAGTATAGACTTGTTTATGAATATTGTCGGCATTTAGGCCTCAGTTGGAGGTGGTTCAAAAATCGTTAGCCAAGTTGCCAGAACGGCATTGTCAAATCTGCACTCCCCGTTTGGATATCTGTTTTTAAGCCTGCGGAGGTTTGTGACGAAATTAAGCGAAGCATTGTGTGGACTGGAGCTCAGTGTGTGATTGTTATTAAATCGTTTTTGAAGTAAAAACCAATTTGCGGTAATTTCTCATCCCGCTTCAGATAAAGCTTCAGCTGTGTGCAGGAACAGGATGCCTTCTTATAAGCACGTCCTCGCTTCTGATGAGCACATGGAGCCCATGAACGCCATCCTCAGACACAACCATTTGCAAAAATTATGGTTTTGCGTCGAGACTGGTTTCTAAACATCCGTCACCATTGAAATCCAAATGGGCACCTTTACTGGAACCATTTGCCACATTTTCTTGCCAATAATTTTTCCTGCATGCCAGGGGCTACCCTTTTGTCTCCCTGGACCAAACTGGGGGATGAATTGTTTGAAATGCTCTGAAATTTTTTTTTTTTCAAAAAAGGGCCTTATAAGTCTGGTAAATGAGTTTAATGTGTGTGTCATGATGTTTAAGAGGGACCTTTTAAATATTTAGACAACACGGGGAATACTATTTTAGTATAGAATCAGCACGGCACACTTGTAAAGTATTCAGATATGAAACGGTACGGTTCAGACTGCATCTTTATCAATCCCGAAGAACGGAGAAGTTTAAGAAACTCTGATCTCCATCCCCCCACCCTAGCCCAGGGAAACTTGGGCGCAGAGGGCGCCACAGATGGAAGGGTTTTCAGTGTCCACTCCTCCACTCGCCAGCTCTGGACCTCGGTTAAATGGCCCAGCCTCCTAAGTGTCAAGTTTCTCAACCGTCTCCCCTCTGCGCCCAAATGTAGTTTTCAGACTTAACAGCAAGTTAGTGGGTTTGAATGTACATCACATACGGAAAGGGCTTTGCAATCAGACCCCGCAAGGAAAGAGAGAATGATTTTGTCTCCGTACATCCATCCACTGGTCTGCATTGTCTGTTGCCTTGACAGTGACAGTTTTTCAGAGAGAACTATTCTCCCCTTGAGAAAGACGGGCACGTCCTGGCTGGAAGAACTTGGACAAGTCATTTAACTCCTCGGGAGCCACAGTTTCCCAATCTGTCACCTGAGCCAGGTAATACAGACGTTGCCAGGCAGGTCTGAGGAGCACAGATAATGGATCAAAGGTGCCCAAGATGAGCTTGAGACCCAGCAGCTCCTCCACCGATGACGTCGCAGGCCCAGTGAAACCCTTAGAGAGCCAGGCTGCGCACACAAGGCACTCGGTAAAAATTCACAGAGCGAAGGGGAAGCCACGGGCATCACCAGCACTTAGCCTGGGGGTTCCACTGTCTTGCCTGCCTCTGCGGTCTCCAAACCTGGCCTTCGCGTTGGGCTTCACAGCTACTGGGGAGAGCATGAAACCAGCGATGCCAGCGGTGCAAGGACAGGGGAAGGAAGGAGGGGGAAAAGCTGCCCTGGGAACCTGCACTCTAGACTTTAAATAAGGGGAACAGCCGTCCCCGTTTGCCTGGGACTGAGGGTTGCCCGGGACAGGGAACCAAGACCAGTCCAGCCCAAGCACGCTGGCATGATGCGGTCACCCTACGTTCAAACAAAACTCTTTCCTTCAGCCTCTTGTGCAAGCCCTTGGCAGGCCGTGGCTCACTAAAGCCCTAGGTTCTCAGGAAACCTTCCCTCCCATTCCTAACTCTGTCTGCAGATTAGTTGTGTTTCTCTGTGGGACAATCTGCAATGTTCCAGATACTCTCAAGAAATAGAAGTGGCTGTTAGGCAATGTTCTCCCTCCACAGAGGGCTCCAGCTCAACTCCTCCAGAAAGTTCTGTGGGCACCAGTGACAGAGATGCCAGTGGCTGCCCCGCGTACCACCCGTGGCTGTGTTTGATGTTGGGGGAAGGACGGCAGGAGCCCGCAGGAGGGGGCGAGGGTGAGTCCGTCGGTGCCGGCGTCATCCATGTCCTCTGCTGGGAAGCCCCAGGAAGCAGCCGAGAGAGGGTGGACATACCCGGGCGGGGATGCCGAGGGAGTCAGCTGGGCAGGACTGCATCGGGGGGCCGTGTCAGCATCTCCAGGACGGGCTTGTGCTTTCCTGTTCGCCCACAAGTAAACACTGGGAGCCCCCTCGACGGTCCAAACTTGCCAAACCTTTCATCTGAGCACCTCCTGGCCGAGGAAGTGTCTGGGATACTCTGGAGGGTCCACAAGCCCTGTGTGTGACCTTTGGTGCCGTCATCACAAACCCCCCGGGGTGGTCCGGTTCCACAGCCAGGGCTTTCTCACGAAAGTCTTATTCAGCCTGGAGGCAAACCAGCCAGATCATCGTGAAATTAAAGGTCTTATTTTGTAACTTGGCCCCCTCCCGCCAGCCCAACCATGGGCTCTTTTTTTTGTTTTAATCACTCTCCCTCACTCCCTGGGATCTGAATAAATAGCTGTACCGAAGGCATCTGCCAGGAGGGCCTCTGTCCTGAGCACGGAGGCTGCCACGGTTCAGTAACCTCCAACCTCGCACTGGGATCACACACCCGCCACAAGCCTCCGTCCTCCAACGTGAACGTCCTGAACCACAAGGGTGGACGGAAAAGAGGGAGGCACTTGAGGTGGAAGAAAGTTCTCCAAACGTAGCAGCTACCAGCCCGGGATGCAGACTGCAGTGCAGAATAATTGTCAAAGGCTTGCGTTAACACATAAATAAGATACATTTATTTTCATTATTCATGGCTGGTGCCCTTTCCTTCCACTTATTTATGCCTTAAACAACGGCTACAGTAAATATGATGATAAAAAAGTGCCTACAGTGGACAGGAAGATGATCAAGACACCCTGATATACAGCAATTCCTGTTTCTCCTTCACAACCACTAACGAATCTTAACTGGAGCCTTGGTACGTTCCCACGTGAGTGATAAGCAATGATTTATTATGAAGTGTCAGGAAACCGGATTGCCGTACAGTGAGACATGAGCTAGTGGAAAATGTTTTCCCTGTTTCCCAACCTCATTACTCAAAGATGCAGTGTCCCTTTACCAAGCCTAATTTAACTGACTCTTTTGAGTACTCTACTCGTTGGGGGTGGAAATTGGCCAAGGAGAGGATGTCCGGTAAAGGCTGGTGCCTCAGGCCACGGCCCTGGTTCGGCTGGTGCCAAGGCTGGCCGACAAATTGCAAATGGGCCAGCCTCCAGGAGTATGATCCTGAGAATCAACCGTCTGCCCAAGCAGGAGGGATATTAATGTGCTCAGGAAATGAAGCCCAAAGAGCAACTTTGATGACTTTGGACCTTGTGTTAACCATACGTCATGCCGTCCGACTTGGAACTCAAGCCTTGGTCATTTAGGACTTACCCCACGGTACAAGGCAGCCCAAAGAAAGAGCACAGTCTTTTCCTGGATATGCAGGTGGTAGGTCGGGAAACGTGATTGATGGCCTGTTCCCCTGCCACTTAATAAATCTCACGGGAGTGTGTCTAACAGCTCCCCCCCCCCGCTCGCTTTTCTTTTACGTTTTATTTTAAAATACTTTTGGACTTAGTTGCAGAAACACTTCACCCAGCTTCCCGTGATGTTAACGTCTTACCCGACCATGGTACAATGATCAAAACCAGGAAATCATCACTGGCTCAACGCTA
Organism: Camelus dromedarius; assembly: GCF_036321535.1. Lineage (NCBI taxonomy): Eukaryota > Metazoa > Chordata > Mammalia > Artiodactyla > Camelidae > Camelus > Camelus dromedarius. Next base: position 6,390,184 of record NC_087453.1, on the reverse strand, counting down.
TTCACTAAACTATAGACCTTGCTTGAATTTTGCCTAAATTTCCTTTTGCTGCTCCAGGATCTCATTTAGGACCTCATGATGGATCGAGCTGTCGTGTATCCGTTTCCTCCCATCTGTGAAAACCCCTCGATCTTCCCTTGTCTTTCACGACTTCAACACTTTCGTCAAGTGCTGGTGAGATCTTTTGTAGGATGCCTCCCAGTCTGGGTTTGTCTGATGCCTTCTCACGATTAGGTTGAAGTTAAGCATTTTGGGCAAGAAAACCAGAGAAACGGTGTGCCCTTCTCCGTGCACTGCATCAGGGAGTTCATGAGTTAATGTGTCCCACTGCTGGCAATGTGCTCTTCGATCACTTGGTGGTGTGTGGCAGCTTCCTTTAAAATATGAAGTGTGAGGCCCCTGTCCTTAACTTTGTGATGTCAGCCAAAATGTCGTGAAGTGAAAACGTTCCATTCAGTAGCCAGTTACGCTAGCTGTGTGAGTTTGGACACTTAATTTAGTGTTTCTCTGAACCACGATTTCCCCACCTGGGGAAAGAAGATAGTAACAATCACCTTTCAAGATCGCTGGAAAGATGAGCGATCCTCCGGGCAGAGTAGGTGTCCCAGCAGACCCTCAAAAGTGGGCGTCTCTGAAGACGTCTTGAGCAATCTGCACCCACTGCTGCCAGCCCTCAGAAGCGTGGTGTATGCAATCATCACCTATTTATGGAAAAGAACCTGGCACTTGGGGAGATGAAGTGACTTTATCATGTCACTGCCCTCCGTCAGCCTCTCACCCCCCCCAGCCCGAACACTTCACCGTGGTCTTCCCCAGACGGACCCGGACAGCCTTTTTGATATTAGCAACCACTCCTCACCACTGGGCCATGCTGGGAGGCAGGATCACCTGGCAGTTGAATATATGGTCCCCAGAGTCAGAAACTCTTGCTTCAAAGCCGGCTGAGATCCTCTGGACAAAATGCTTAGATTCTCTCTGCCTCTGGGTCCTCCTCTCCAAAGGACCTAATGTATACGGTTGTTGTAGGGATTGAAGAAAGAGAGAAAGAAAGAGAGAAAGAGAGAGAAAAGAAAGAAAGGGAGGGAGGGAGGAAGGAAGGAAGGAAGAGGGAGAGAGGAAGGAAAAAGAGGGAGGGAAGAAGGAAAGAAGGAGGGGAGAAAAGCTCTCAGCACAGTGCACAGCACACAGTAAGCATGCAGTAATGCTATAATTAGCTATAATTACCAATTACTCATTCAACAAATATTAATGAGCACCCACTCTGTGTCAGGCACTGTTGAAAGCTCCAGCAGTAGCCACTGAACAAGGCAGGAAATGTCCCTGGCCTCGTTAAGTTTATAGTACAATAGGTAAGACAGGCAAAAAAGGAGGAAATAGTAGTGTAATGTCACATCTCTTAAGCGTGAGTTGGTTAAATGAACTTAGCAGCTCTTCCCCTAGACAAGCCTGTGTCCTGAGACCTCGCTGCTCCCTCAGCGTGAAACACTACTTGCCCCATCGTCACATGTTAGAGTCCAACTCCCGTCTCCCAGGCCAGCCTCAGCTTTCCTCTGTCACGCTGTTCACGGCCTGATTCTTTAATCAGATGGGCTGACTTCCTTGTGGTCCTTCCCATTAAGAGCATCCCGGAGTCTGCTCGGTAACGCTATTATTTGCGCACACGTTCCTCCCTGCCCCCATATGCCTCCAGAGCAGCCTTTGCTCGCCTTTGGCAACACTGATCAATTTTGTGGTTACCTGGTCTGCGTTCTGCCATCTTCACTAGATTACAAATTTGTTCCCTGCGAGCAGAAGCCACATCTCGCTAACATATTTACTAAGACCCTCTTACTGAGATCAGGGAGGTATTCAAATGTCTGTTGAGTCTTTGGCCATGTCTCAACCCCCTCACTGAGCTGTGACTCTTAGCAGGCAGTGGCTAAGCCTCACTCATTTAATAGTGGTTGCAATGAACGGGGACTTAGCAACGTTGGACGTATTCACTCTACCAATTGTTTGGCTTGTGCTTTTGACCTGGTCTCTCTCTTGGTTTCTTTAAAATACATCCCTCTCTCCGTGGAGAGTTGTTCATGACATTGCAGGAGTTCTGTGAAGGTGAAAAGAAAGAATACACATAAAGCATTTTGGTTGCCTTGACAATGAAAATCTTCAAAAATCACAGGATTGCTTTCTGTTGCCAGCATCCTGTCCTGGACTTGTCTTGAACCTACGCAAAACCCGTCTGCCCTTCTCCTAGTATTGTTGACTTAATAAGAAATTATTATTAATTTTACTGGAAAGGAGACTCTGGAGACCACATTTTTCTCTCTAGTACTCACGTGAGCTTCCAGGGAAAGAAAACCAGAAGTGCCAAGTTGTGGCTTTAAGAATTATCTCTTCCCTACAATGGCCTTCTTTCTCTCTCCCTTAACACCACTCTCCAGTCTCAGAATCCAAAAAAACAAAAAGCAGGGGGCAGACAATGAATCTTTCTTCCCCAGCCTAAAGTACACATCTTGGGAAAAAGATTGGAAAATCTTTCTGGAAAAAGTTGATTGAAATTCCAAACCAATACACCGTCTTGTTTGTGTCATGCATGAAAAGTTTTATACTGGTCTTCTAGATAAAAAACTGCCTCTGGTTTTTACACAGCATGCGCAGAGTATGGGGGTTCACCTGGGATGGTTCTTCTTTAGGCTAGGAATGTCATTTTCTCAATTTCTGGGTCATAACCATCTAGATCTAAAAGTTGACCAATTAAAACGCTCAAATAGGCTTTCCTATTTTTACAAGCCGTACATCCCAAACTTGTTTTGGAAATCAAATCTACTGGGTATTCCATGTGCAAGACCAAAGGAATAATTATTGTAGTGAGAATGCCTGCACCAACCTCAGGGAGTGAGGATGCTTTCGAATATCTTGCCTCTGTGCCCCAGTCACACTGGCTTTCTTTTAGTTCCTTGAATAAGTCAAATTCCTTCCTGCCTAAGGGCCAAATATTTGGGGACTCTTCTAAGAATTCTCTCTCCCCTATCCTTTATCTGCTGGCTTAGTTTTAACCAATTCTTAACATCCTGGCATGAAGGACCCTCCTCATAGAAGCTTATAGTAGCCCCTCCTCTCTTCTCCAAGATACCTCCAAGCATACACGCAGGCTCAATTAGGAACCCCCCCCCCTTATTCTCCCTCATAAACCCACACGCTTTTCTGCACAATGTGTGCCTCCATTGTAATGCTTTTATCATTTGTGAGTGTCTGCCCCCAGACATTTTCCTTCCTAGGCCACAAAGGTGGGGGTTCTTTCAGTCTTGGTCATCACTCAGTACAGTAAGCGCACAGTAGAGACTCAATAATTAACTGAGTAGATTCATCATTGGGTCGAAGAAATGATTGGGTTTGCTAGTAGGAGTTTGGAAAACCCAGGTGAGGAGAGCCTAGGAATCAGGTCAGACTGAATGCTGGCTTGACTTAGGTTTGCTCCAGAGACTGTAGTCTGGAAATAAAGATCAAAATTATAGTCAAGAAGAACAGCCAAGGTCATTACCAAAACTAGTGCCTCGTCATATGTAAAGAACAAAGGGAAGTCAATAGGAGGAGTAATGACGGGAGGAGGCTTCAGATGCAGTTCGTGCAGTGGGTCAAAGTAAATGGCTTAGGATTTAAACTGTGAAAGGTTTGAGAGGCCTAGAGGCCCTGCTTTATGTGACGCAGGGGCCAGACTTAGAATCCAATGGGGAGTTTGAATCCTCACATCAACCTCCATTGGCTCTGTGAACTTGAGCCAATTACTTCATCTCTCTGAGCCTCAATAACTTCACCTGAGAAATGGGGATATTTAACACCAACTTCTACAACAGGATGGTGTTTACGTAATAGAATATCGCATGTGAAGTTTCACACCAGGGTTCTTCCAAATTCTTCTCCTTGTTCTTCCAAGAAGCGTCTGCTCAGCAATGAGCCCTGTCTCTCCTTTGTGTTTTCTCAAGGCATGTGTTGTGTTGTACCACTGTTGGGTGTGTGTGTCTTATCTATCCTCTACAGACTAGAAGATTCTTGTTAGAAGGAAAGGAAGGAAGGAAACTAGAAGGAAACTTGTGTTACTCACCCTAATTCTGTCAGACTCCCAGTAGCACGCAGGTTGGGTGGGGGACAGAAATGCTAAATATTCACAGGCCTTGGGCATGAATAAAGACCATGGAATTATCAATCAGCTCCAAGGCTGCATGCGCTCCTTCCACTGAGACCCATGGCTTGAAAGCTACCTGACGTCACAAAGAAACACTTGATACAGATCGAATGAATAGATGAATGAATAGCTGAATGAATGAATGAATGAATTTGCCTTTCGTTATGCAAAGCAAACAAGAAAAAGAAATGTAACTTTGTCTTTGAGATTTTGAATGCCTTTGCCAGCAACTAAATCTCTTCCAGGGAGGGCAGATGGCGGCCTGTACAATGAACAATTTAATCTTTAGAAAATGGAACAACTTTGCCAGCCAACTCCATTTTTCTCCACGAACACATTGTCAATAACATGTGCTCTCAAATATGTGGTGAAATTGATGACTGGGCCCTGATTTATGGAAACAACAACAAATTAAATGATTACCTTTCTCTTTCTTAGCTTGGGGTCCTTCAGACCCAGCCGTGAATTTCTTTTTCCTCCCTGGGCTCTAATAATAGAAAAGGTCTAATTAAAATGCCTTGCTGGCTGGTGGTGTGTGTGTGGAGTAGAGATAGAAAAGAGAGTGGCCGGGGTATCTTGACTTAAAACCAGGAGAGGGAAGCCACTGATGAGATAATGAAATTAACTTACGGTGACGCTGGAGCTCCCTCCTCCCATAAAAGCAAGGAATCCTTCATACAAATATTTTGGGGAGCACTTATGGAGCACCTTGTAAGAAATGTTCTTGGCTTTGGAGAGCCTTGAGGCTTGGGACTTGGATGAAAATAGACCAGGGGAGGGGAGGGGTCCTCAGAGAAAGGGGACCCTCTAGACAGTTGTCACATTGGACATTGAGGACTATCCCTGAGTCACAGCCTGGTTCAGAAGGAGTCCCTGTCCTGGAACTCATCCTTCTAGAATGGTGAGTCTAAATTCATATTTGGGTCGAGAAGTTTTCTGAGAATCTGATGAAAGCCACAGATCCTCCCTCCAGGAAAAATGAACAAGTGTGTGTTTGCAAATGCGCACACATACACAGGAATGCCGAATCTGCTTATGGTGCCATGCCTTTTCTTTGCCATCAACTTGAACAACTTGAGTAACAATTGCTACTCAAAATTCTAGACATCACCTATCTTCCTATAATTCTCATCCCAGGTTAAGAATCACTTGATTTAAAGAGCCCTTGGCGTCCTTAGGCCACGAAATCTTAACGGTTTCAGGCTGTGGACTTCTTTTGGCCACCTGGTGAAGCCGGTGAAGCCCGTCTCAAAACCAGTGCTTTTAGAGGGGAGGGTAGAGCTCAGTGGTGGAGGGCGTGCTTAGCACACACAAGGTCCTGGGCTCAATCCCAGTAACTCCATTTAAAAAAAAAAAAAAAAAGAATGTTAAAGACATAAAATAAATACCTGAGGTTTGAAAAATCATGGAAATACAATTATCAAATATTAAAGAAACAAATTTGTGATATATTAATAAGTGAATTTATTTATATACATTAACCAGCATGACCAGTGCTAAGGCCGATAACCACTGTAATTTCAAAGTTATGATGAGTGTGCATGATTTTGCAAGACATTTGTAAGAGCTGTAATGTGACAAAACTATCTGTGATGTTTTGGTGAAAATATTGGTGATAAAACAATCAGAATACTGCTACTACTGAGAATTGATGTCTCTATCCGTAAATGAAGGAAATGCTGAATTTCAGTTAAAGGTTAGTGAAATTAATGGTGTAATTGTCTTTCCCGTGCAAGTTCATGGATGCCCTGAATTGTGTGCAGAGGTACTGGGTGAAGGCTTCCTTCCCTGGTTTCCTTGTGGTGTGGAAGTGACCGCGTGCATGTGCAGCCTCCCCTCCCACTTTGTTCTCAAGCCTGCCTCACGTCGTCTTATTTTCTCATCTTTATTTACTGAAATATCTCCTAAGTAAAAGCACATCGATGTGAATATGGCCTATATCTGACTGGCTTGACTCTGAAGCTATAAATGAACTGTGCGCTATGGTTCAGAGGCAGCTAAGAGCAGAAGAAGGACTGTCTGTTGGAAACTTGTTTAATAGAACTTAAGCTGCAAGGAGGCAAGGACCAAACTATCTTATTCCAGGTTGTACATTCAGGCACCTAGCCCCGTGCCGGGCCCAGGAAAATCTCTCAACACACACAGAGTCAACGAAGAAGCAGACATCAGGCATCAGTTAGCAAAGAGGAAGGGAGACCTTCCCGGGGGGTTTGGTCCAAGAGGCCAGCAGGTCATGGATGTCTCTGGCTGGAGACTGAGGAAGACGAACCCACCGTGAAACGGAGAGAAGTGCCTCCCATCGGTATCCCCACAGGTATTCAAAAGGGCTATTTCCAGAGAGAATAGAGGGTGAGAATCTCCTGCGGTGAAGGACCAGATAGCAAACAGTCCAGACTCTGCAGACGACACGGTGTCTGTCACAACCACTCGGCTCCGCCAGTGCAGCACAAGGGCAGCCACGAGTAAGACGTGGGCCATGTGGGTCCGTGTGCCAGTAAAGTTTCATCGATGGGCTCTGAAGTTGGAAATTCAGACAGTGTTGACGTGGCATGCAATACTATTCTTCCTCAGATATTTTTCAGTTCTTTAAAAATGTGAAAGCTATTCTTAGCTCACAGGCCAAATAAAAATAGCCGAGGGCTGGGGAACAGAAGACATGGCTCTGTTTTACTCGTGGTTGTGGGGGCTTGGTTTTTGCCAGGCTGGGCTGAGCCTCCGTCTACACTGGCCTTGTCCTGTTCCCTTTGAAGGCCCAACCCTTTCCCACCCTTGCGGATTCGCCCCTGTGGATGCTCACTTGTGGGTGTACTCCACCAGGTCCCCTGTGGCCGACCCCTTCCCACCTTTCAGGTCTTAATTCAGGTCGCCCCTGCGGAGGCCTTCCCTGGCCCCTGCTCACGTAGCCACACTCATGCTCCCACCTACAGCCACTCCCTTATCCATCACCCCGCGCCTCCTCCGCCGCAGCCTCCGCCCGCCCTGCTGGGTCTCGCACCTGCTCGCTGTCTTCCCTCCGGATACAGTGCAATCTCTGCAGACACGGGCCTGTCTGTCGTGCTCCCCGCTGGGTCCCTTGTATTGAAACAGCCTCTGGTGTCTGGCACAAAGCAAATGCTTCCCCAGTGTTTGTTGAAAGAACCTGTTAAGCGTTCACTGGCAAGAGCCCAAAAATGCACAGCCAAAGTCTGGCTGCCCCACCTGGTCCAGGGGGCGTCAGTCTTTGTCATCCTCATCACCATCATATAAACTTATAGTAATTTTTGGAAGCAGCTGAGTAATTTTTCAAATACAGTCTTATACGGAGCCCTGTGTACGTATGAAACAGATGAAATGAAGTTGCTTTGAAGTGTGGGGACTCTCTCAGGCACATACCCCTGGTTGCCCCGTCTGGAAATTTCCACCTCCCCTCTGCTTCTGAGAAGCTCCTTGAGAGCCCCTGTCCTGGTCTAGAACTAAGATCTGAGACAACTCTTCCCCAGTTACCCCAGGGCCTCTGCCCTTCGCGTGTGAGCTAAGGAATCATAGAGTCAACCATTTCTAAGAAACCCCTTTTGAACCATCCGGGGGAGTTCCTTTCCCAAAAAAACACTTGTAAGCCCACTCAAAATTAAATTCTAAAAGAGAGCTGTGCGGTCACACTGGCCATCGAATTGCTCTATGACTTTGTAGAAACGTGCTGGGTCTCAATTTACTTGATTTTGAGAACGGCCACAGCAAGGCCTGCTCCCCCCACGTCAGCTCAGCGCGGGCGTGTGCGCTCGGAGGCAGGTCCACGTAAAGCGGCAGGAGGAGGGGGTCACCGGCAAGCCAAGGAGGGAGGCCTCGGGGAGAACCAACCCTGCAGCCTTGATTTTGGACTTCCAGAACTGTGCGAGAGTACATTTCCCTAGTGGAAGCCTCCCGGGCTGTGGTGCTTTGCCACAGCGGCCAGAGCGGGCGGATCCAGCCAGGGGAGGCAGGACCGGCGTGCGGAGCTGGGAACTGACCCCACCGGCCTGGCTGCAGCTGGCTCCCCCACAGTCTGGAAAGTGCATTCAAATCGAAATACCTCTTGCTGCCTCTTCACGTGGCCTAGCCTCCGTGCACACACCCCAAGTGTCTCTCTGCACGTCCTAATCTCAGTTCTCATTTTGTAAAGACACCAGTCAGACTGGATGAGGGCCCATCCCAGTGGCCTCATCTTAATTTGATCACCTCTTAAGAGATCTTAGTCCAAATCTAGTCACATCCTGAGTACCGGGGTTGGGTCATCCACATATGAATTTGGGGGGGACACAATTCAGTCCAAACTCTGGCTTCTGAGAGGTTGGCCAGTAAAGCCTTTGTCATCAGCACTGTGACACCAGTGGTGGCTTCTCCTGACCACCGCCCTGCCCTGGTCCCTGGCCTCAGAGGGAGCGGCTGGTAGCTATGGAAACCCTCCACCCTCCACACAAGCTTTTTGTTAACTTCCTTTCCACAAAAGACGAGAGGTCCACCCTACGCTGCATTTACAGCTATGCTTGGAAGGAGTGAACGTTTTCTAGTAAATTTTATACATGAGACGTTTAAAATACACACCGTTGCTTCTCAACAGCTGATTTGGGGGCGGAGGGAAGTCTTGAATTCTCTCAAGAAAGCAAGGCTGGTTCAGTGTCTTTCAGTCCAGCAGGAGCAGGACCACGGGGCAGAGATTGAAGGGTCTCCTGGTAGAGCCGCCTGGTGGGAAGGGAAGGGAAGGGAGGGGAAGGGAGGGGCGGGGGCTCAAATCCTGGCTGCATCTTCTTACAGTCATGATGACCGTCACTTCACGCTCCCATGAGTCAGTGGACCCCTGGTAAAAAGGTACTGCTGATAATACCCGCTCCAGTTTTGTTGTGGAGGCCTCTCTGTCCCCCACCGGCCTCACACAGCGCCTGGCACCAGGTGAATCCTCTATCCGATAAGAGCAATTGTTGTTACTGAAGAGCAAACAGTTAAACCCCAAGAACTTGAAGGTCTCCTGAGAATTCCTCCTTTGCACGGACATTTGGCTGCCCAGTCTTGTAACTACACCATTTGGGCTGGGACTTGTCATAAAGGTCACCAACTTTATAAACACTGGTGCTTTGCACTGTTTGTTTGTTTCATATTCGTGCGTGTCGTGGAGGGGCTTAATCTAAATAGAAATGCAGGTTTTGGAGTTGGGACGGGAAAGAGACAGGGAGGAGGAGGAGAGAGAGGGGAGGAAGCAGGGAACGTTGTAGCAGGATTGTACAAGGCATGTATTCCATCCGGGCTCTGCAAGAAGGGTTAACTGATCCAACAGCAGTGATCAATCAATCAGATGTTAGATTTTTCTCAGTCTTGGCAGCACATTAGGATCCCCCTGGGGAGCTTTTAAAATCCCCAATGCCCAGGCCTTACCCCAGACCAACTAAGGCAGAATCTGGGAGATTCTGTGCATCAGTGGGGCCAGGCATCAGTGTTGTCAGGCCCCCCAGGCAACTCCCACGCGGAAGGGGACCAGTGTGGAGAGCTGTCTCCGTGCATGGGGCGCAATCAGATAACTCTGTGCCACTCGTTAGCTGTGAACTTGGGCAAGCTGCTTAACATCTCTGGGCCTCGACTTCCTGGTCTGTCTTGAGGCTTAAATCAGATGTCATCGGTTAAACACTTGTGCTCCAGGTCAAGAACATACTGGGTTGATAAACAGCAGCTGTTTCTTGTTACTTTTCTCACCATCACCCAGTGGGTGCGAAGGCGGGGCCTCCATGTCACCATCTGCAAAATGGCGGAAGCCTGAGGTCCCCGAGGTCATTCACTGTCTATGATTCTACAAAGGCAGAGCCGTTGACAGAGTATGAAGAAAAGCACGTGTTTCTTTACTGAGCGACACCCTGGGCCTGGAACAGGGCGGGCGCTGTGGAGTCTCTCGAACAAGGCCACCCCTGCCCTCCTGGACCCTGAGGGCCAGCGGGAGAGGCAAGCATTAAGCCAGTATCCAAACAAACCAATGAATTATTCATGACAACTGGAGGGTAAGAGTGAAGAAATCCAGGGACCTGGTCTAGATTCTGGGATAAGGAAAGGCCCTTCTGAGGATGCGATCCTGAAGCCAGTGGGCGAATGTGCGGCAGGAATCATCCAGGCAGGGTCAGGGGAGGGGCCCCAGCCACCGGGACAGCAGGTGCAAAGGCTGTGAGGAGGCAAGGAGCCTGAACATCTTTTTTTCTTTAGAGCATCTCGAGGGACCCGGGCTCTGCACAGTGTGCTTTGGGAAACACTGGTAAAGTCAGACGAGAGACTAGGTTTGAGCCCCAGGCAAATTCTGATTTCATTCCAACGTCACTAGGACATAGCTGAGTGGGCGGGGGGTGGGGGGGACAGTCTAACCTCCTGACCCTCTGCGTCTTCACTTGTAACGAGGAAATAATAACTCAGATTTTCCCTATCGTTTGTGAGGGTTGATAACTGTTGGTCGCAATCAAATTAGTAAAGGGTAACAGCTATTATGACGAAGCAGAGGGGCCCCTTGGTGACAGAGAAACCTGGTTCAAATCCCAGTTCTGCCATTTCCCAGGCATGTGATCTTGGTCCCGTTTACTTAAATCTCTGTCCCTCAGTTTTCTGACCTCTGAAAAAGAGGGGCTCAGAAAAGCCACCTCTGGGGATTATGATAAGAATTAAATAAAATAATTGCAGTCAAGCTTCAGGCAAAGGATAAGCATGAAATGAGAGGATCATTAAGTGAAGGGAGACTCTTCTTCTTAGAAACAGGAGGGTTTGCCTGAATTATTTAAACATGGTTTCCAATCCACCCATCCCCTCGTCCAGTGTAGATACGTCACAGACAGTGTGGCCATGGGCTTAGACACATAATCACAGTGGTAAAAAAAAAACATATTCTGCGGTTCATTTTCCTTACTTGGAGGGCAAGTCGTTCTTCCTAAATGCCAACAACCCGCATTTCGGCAGCTGTGAAGTCCCCTCACTGAGTCCAGGCAGTGAATCTCGCTTGGTTGTAAGTTCGTTGTAATAAATAGCATTTAGCTCCGCGCCCCATTTAGAGAAGATGGGTTCCATTGTGAATCATGTCGTTGGCGGCTGGGACTTTAAGCTGCCCGCGTTGTTTATGGTGGTGTTTGCCAGCATCTAGACCTCTTTCAAACAATTTAAGTGCCCTTTTGGAATATATGCATGTGGCTCAATAAAAATGGGTACAGGGAAATCACGTCCCTTCTCCCGTCTGTGGCCGTGCCCCAGGAGCAGCCACACACGAGAACTGTCGAATGTTAAACACGTAATTGCCCAACACAAAATTATAATGAACGTGGAAACCACCAGAGACATTTCCCCTTCCCATTGTCAGGATGTTCTCCTGGTCTTTGCCACCCTTTTAATTTATCTCTTGAAAGGACGACAACAGCTGGGCAGTTTTTCAGTCCTTATCATTTTTCATTATACAGCTTTACTGAGCAATGTGCCTTTAGAAGATTCTCGTTAGCTCCACTGACAGCAATAAATACTGGCTGGAGAACAGGCTTCGAAGTCAGCGAGACCCAAGTCCAAACGCTGCTCGACTACTTACTAACTCACTGACCTTGACGGAGTTTCTTAACAAGTCCAAGCCTCTGTCGCCTCGTCAGTAAACAGGGACAATGAGATCTAGTGTCGGGGATTATTGTAAAAGGTAATGAGCTCTTAATAAAGTGGTGGGCACTGTGACGGCTTTCTACTCTTTTCTTCTTAATATCCACATCAAATGTTTTGAAATGCTATTTTATCCTTTTTTTTATAAAGGGGGAAAACTTTTCTTAGCTGCACATCGGAACTGACAGCTGATTTCTTTTCAACGTTTGTTTAATGCATGCACTGCAGATCCTCTCTTCTGCTTAGTTTTTTAAAATTTCCAGGAGGAAAGAACAATCCACTTTCCAAGACCCGATGATTATTTATTTTTAACACATAAGCAGAATTTTATGTATGTGGTTTTTAATTTATTCTACATATTATTCAACAGCATTTTGAAGGTACTATTTTGTATGCAATGCAATAAAATCATAAGAGAAAAATCATTTTTTAAGTCTACATTTTAGTTGAGCACTTACTGTGTGCCAGGAACCATTTGTGGAAGATACTATTATTATCCTGATTTTGCAAATTTGGAAACTTAGGTAGAAAAAGGGCAAGTCACTTCCCCCAATGTCACCCAAGTAATACATAGCACTATTAACAAAAATGCCAAAGGACAATGCAGAGAGAATATGAAGAGAAGTTAATGGGCACAGACTGTAGCCTTCAGAGGTTACACAGTTGCTAAACTTGGGCCACCAAACTGACTCTGAGTTTCCTAGTAGCAAAAGCAAAAATGGAAATGTGACCCATCCCAAGATTGCCCTTCTCCATAGGAAAATGTATACCAGGATTTAAGAATAAGCAACGCCTTTCCAGGCACTTAATGTCTGGTAGAAATTTCTTGCATAATTTTTGTGGCAGAGTGCAATAAAGACAATAGGAGGTTCTCATCGTAAACCAAACATGTAAAATCAAAATCATTCCTTTCTGTAAAAAAAAAAAATCAACTATTCCTTTCTGCAAGAATATGTTTTGCTTAACACTGGGCTCTATCTCTTTTTAATAATTATTCAATCCAAGCTTTGTCAAAGCATCATACTGTGAAGAGACTCATGTTAAAAAGTGAGTTGTGGGGAGGGAGAGGAGGCTGCCTCTCTCTGCCTTATCATTTTTATTTAGATTGAAGTACCTTTGGTTATAATTAGGGATAACTGTACAGCAGTTAAGACTCCATAATCCCATCACAGGTTGTCAAGAGATTTTTCAGAGGGCAAACTCTCCTGCCATTTCTTTCATTTCTGTTTCTTAACTACTTGGGTAGCCTCAAGTTGGAGCGTGTGCTTGAAGAAGATTTTCTGCTGCCATTGAAATCTACTAAGCTGACACACAAGTAGGGACACAAATGACGCCTCGTGACAGCGTGTGTGTCCCTCTCGGGGGGCTCTGCGTCTCCTTGCCTGACATTTTTATTGTTGTGGCTCTTCTCCAAGACGTCACCCTGCTCCCGCCAGCTTCAGTCCACAGCCATGAAGATGGTTAAGCCATTTCTAGGGCTGCCCATAAAGTAGACCAAAAGGGAACTTACTTTCAACAATTATTTCCAATTGCCCACTCCGTTAGCCGCCGGAGGTTGGTGATACAAGGTGGAGATCAGCTCAGAAGATGTTTGCTCTGGCCCTGTTCAAAAAAAAACAAAAAAAAGGAAACACAAAACACCCGTAGAGAACGCTCCTCCTGCTTTAGGGCTGCAGGCAGTTGACTGTCTGGTTTGTGTCATGAAGTGTAGACATGCATTTGAGACACGGTTGATTTATCACAAGTTGTGCTTTAAAAGAGGAAGTTCGAAAGTTGAGATTTTCCAGCTTGTCGATTATGACCCGCATGCTGTCCGTATTTAGATGTCCCAAGGAAAAGACTACCAGGATCAAAAACTGTACAGCCTCCCGTTCTTTAAGGGTCTAATCAAGCTTCCCTTTGATAAAAATAAAAAAAGGGTGCAGTCTCATTGGCACAGATCCAACATCAGGAACAGTTAGTTTCAGGGTTAAAGGTCAAGGCTCTGAAATCCAGAAGGTATATATTCCAACTGAATATTGCAGTCTTCAGTTCCACTTGTCACATCACCTTGGATAAGTCACGTCCGTTACGTAAACTTCAGTTTTGTCCTCTGTAATACTGGATGCCTGTTGGGTTGTTGAGATGGTTAACGGAAATAACACAAGAGTGGTGGGTCCAACGTGACCCGTCACTACCCCGACGTTACTGATAGATCACTTTTCTCTTTCTTTATGGACTCACCTCTTTGAAGGTTGATATAAGGAAGAAGAAGTCCTTTTCGACTTTCAGAAACTCAAACACTTCTTTCTTTCAAGTTTATTTTGTGACTTCCCTTTCTTGGAGCAACGAGTCTCGGTTTCTGTTTTATGATAAAAAAAAAAAACCACGTGGAAGAAAGGGATTAAGAAAAGGCAAAACTAGATCAGAGAATAGTTTAAAATATTATCCAGCTACTCACATGGAGCTGTGGCTGGTGTGTAAAAAGTTCAATACATCTAAGCAATTATTTTATCCATTCAAAGAATTGAAACTGGTCCACCAAGGTTTAAGAGTTTCTGCACACAGAGATTTCTCTTAGGAGAAGTGAGAGGAGGCACTAATGATGAACTTCATCAAGGTAGGTAAGCCCAATTTGGATTTTCAAATTATAAAATCAATTTGAAAAAAAAAAAATCTTAACTGCAGGTTTCTCCCAGGATGACAGGGTTAAAATCGCTTGTCTCCATTTCCACTTGGCTTCCTTGTCACAGTCTTCTTTTAATAATACAATTTATACATTTTTAGCATTTATATTTTACTCTTTTTGGTTTAAACAAACAATTGCTAGAAGCCCTGATTTAGGAGTCAGGTGTCCTGACCCCATCACTTAATTACCATAGGAGCAAATTATTTAAACTCCCTCAGCCTCAAACTCTATCTTATAGGGCTACTAATATTTAGCCAACATATTACAGAAGATTTTATCTATATATGCTTTGAAAAATGTAAACTGCTTCAAAATGGCAAAATAAATTATTCCTTGAAGTTGAAAGCACCATATAGATGGCAAAGCTTTTTTTTTTTTTTTTTTTTTTTTTTTTGGCAAAGCTTCTTCTTGTCCATTTCTGTTCCCTTGGACTTTCCTTAATTTTTCTAGTCTGTCCTCTCTTTTCTTTACACGCTCTCTTTCGTAGACTTAGAGACGTAGGACTCCAGGTCAATCTTTTTCTTTTCTTTTGTATTGTTTTAGTAGTTAGGTTTTTGTTGTCGTTGTCAATTTTGGGTGGGGGTTAGGTTTATCTATTTACTTATTTCAGTGGAGGTACTGGGGATTGAATTCAGGACCTTGTGCCTACTAAGCATGCGCTCTACCACTGAGCTACGCCCTCTTTCCCGAGTAATAAGCATTTTAAAATTCCTGTTTGAAGAGATAGCCTTCAAATCATTGTCTTTAGAATTTCATTCACTCAGATATTTATCAAGTACCTGCCACATGCCAGACATGGGCTTAGATGTGTGGGATATTGGTGTGATTGTCGTGCACCCAGCCCCCACCTCCTTGGGGTTTGTTTATAAGCCAGAGTAGGAGACAGACATTAAACTAAAACCTCCATATATGATTGTATTCATAAGCCACACGTCCTATAAGGACAACATAAAAGGAGCAACATTATAACAAAAGAACTTAAGTTCAAAGGGTGAGGGTCAATTTCTCTGAGGAAATGACATTAAACTAAGACTTCAAGGATGAGAAGGTGCTGGGCAAACTAGGAGGAAGAGCATTCTAGACAGAGGGAACAGCACCTGCAAAGACCTGGAGGGAGGTTTCAGACGCTGTCAGAAGGCCAGCATTCTTGGGACTTGTCAGTAAAGGGTACAGACCCAGGTGAGGGCAGAGAAACGGCAAGGCCAGATCAGGCAGAAAGTTGTAGATAAACGAGGCTTTTGCTAAGTGCAGTAGAGGTCACGGAAGGCTTCTAAGCTGGGAGGAAGTGGGGAATGACCGTGTCAATCTAATCTAAATTTTCATCCAGGAAACGGGTGCCCAGGCTGGAACAAAGATGCAGGAGGTGAAGGTGGGAGTAGACTTTGGTGAGGGATGCCATGGCTGGGTGTCAAGGATGCCCCCATTTTCTGGCAGGAGCAATTGAGCAGTTTGAGGTTTCATTTCTTGTGACTGGAAACGTTGGAGAAGAAACAGGTTAGAGGCGGGGGAATTCAAACGACTGGCTTTTGATAAAATGACCTTTGAGGTCCTTGTGAGATACTCAGGTTGAGATGTCGAGGAGCCGGGTGAGTGTATGGATCTGAACTCACAGTCGTCAGCAGACGGGTGATGTTCAACTTCATGGAAAAGGAGGCTGCTGCCTAGAAAGGGCTTCTGAAGAGCAGGGTGTTCTCCCCTTCAAAGATCCCATGTGGATATTTCCGGACGAACATTTTATACTTTGCCCTTTACTTCCTGAAATAAAATTTGTAGATCAAATGACCAACCTACACACATAATTTCAAAAAGAAACCATCTAGTGCCATGACTGTAAAATAAGAAGAAGAAAGTATTTGGGCACAAAAATTCACTAGAACTGGATTTCTCAAACTCCAACCTGGATGCAGATCACCTGGGCATCCTGTTAAAAGGCAGATTCTGAATTAGCAGCTCTGGGGTGGACCCGGCTTTCTGTAGCTCCAACAAGCTCCCAGGTGATGCCAGTGCTGCTCAGAGTATGCCACCCACGCTCAGAGTAACGAGATCCTCGAAGACAGGATGACGTTGTCTGATATGTGCCCCCATATGCAGAGTCTCCGTGAGAGTGTCATGATCAATGCAGGTCAATATGGGTGGGCTGAATGAACATCTCAAATATCATGAGCAGCGATGCCAAAGGTGACCTGATTTTCTAAAATGGCAAGTAACTTCTGTTAGCATTCCAAATAAAATAAAGTACAGTCTCTCTTTGTTTGCAAAATAGCTTTATTTCTGGAAAATGCAGTGTGTATGAAATTGTGCATAAAAGACTTTGTATTTACGTGTAAAATGTACTTAAGTTTCAGGCTCAAATAATTCTAAAACATGTTTTCCACTAGGTCAGAGGTTCTAAACCAAAGATAGTTTTGCCCTCACCCCCACCCCCTACAAAGGGACATTTGGCGATGCCTCAAGATACTTCGGGTTGTCACAACCCAAGGGTAAGGGGAGACGCCACTGAAATCTAAGGGATAGAAGCCAGGGATGCTGCTAAAAATCCTACAATGCACAGGAGAGTCTCCCACAACAAGAAGTTATCTAGCCCAGAGTACCAGGAGTGCCAAGGATGAGAAATCCCAACCTACGCGAGATTTTCAAAAATGGTGCCGCACATTCCCACCGTTACATCACATCACTGCCCGTGAGACTGTCCTGCCCGTTGCGAGATGCCTAACGTTCCTGGCCCTGAACCGTGGAATGCTAGTGGCCCATCACGGTAGCAATCCCAAAACACCCCCTGGGGACCTAACGCAGCTCTGAGAAGAACGGTGAAGAGCAGAGAAAAAAGAAGGCAAGCGGGACGGAGCCAGGTCACAGAGATGAGGAAGAGCCAACCCAAATGCTTTGCCAGGGGGATGAAAAATTCCATCACGGCCAAAAGCAAGTACAGTATCTACAGCTCTATGCATCTGTTGGTGGCTCTGTAATTAATACAAAAATAATTGCATCTTTTCGCCTGGCTCTCCCTCACAAACTCTACTTAATGAACACTGCCACTGATTTTTTCAATATGTAATTAAGATTTTTATATATTTCTGTTTTATTTTCATAGTAGTAACTCAACATATTAGGGGAAAAACCTCAGACAGCAGCAAAGCTTGGTGCCAGCCACCACTTGAAAGTCAAACAAGAGTATTTGCTTTCTTTTTTTTTTTTTAATCCATCCAATTTGTTTTGAACAGTAAAAAATAATAATAATAAATAATAATATCAATTGTCCTTCCCCTTCCCTTTATTTTCTGGTTTTAGTTTTCTGCCATGTCTCATCTTTAGATCTAGAGGGGAAAAAAGGTGTTTCTTCTTTTAAGATAAGAAATAATGCAAAAGGGTATATTGTCCCCAAATGGCCCAAGACACAAGGCTTCCTCTTTACCATTCTCTGACCTTCTGGAAGAATCCGCCACTTCCATCAATCATGGTGGGATATGCGCTCTCTCAGATAGAAACAGCATCATAGCCAAGTTTTAATAGAAGACACTCATATCTGGAATTTAACTGAGTAACTGTACAGATGCTCTTGGGAAAATGCCTCTAAGTTATGAATAATGCTAGTGTTCCACCCTTTAAGACATTAGCAGGCGATCACAGGCCACGTAAGAAGGAATGCTTAAGAGACCAGAAGAACCTGAACCTGAATATCCTTTCTCCCACTTACCAGCCAGGTGGCTGTGGGGTCTTTAAATCCCCGTTTCCTAGGCTGGAAAGTATGGACACTTACTTACCTCCTGCATCGCAGCATTGTGAACTTGACGTGAGGCGAGGCATGCATTTAGCATGAGTAACCCAGCATTAACATGTAGAAAATGTCAAGTTATCCCGACAGCAAGATCCTTTCACGCTGAGGCCCCCAAAAGCCAAGTAACCTGAGCAAAGAATTACAGAAAATCAGTGATGAGGTCAGGACTGAGATCTTAGAAACTAAACAACTTCATTTGTTTCTGCATGGGATTCTGTCATGAAGGTGTTTTCCAGAAAATGACATTCAAGTATATTTGTGTTTCGTAGGGAAGAGAAGGGTTATCAAACAAATTTAGGAAGCACTGAGTTAAAGAAAGATGTATTGTGTTGGGTTTTAATTGCAGGACTTCTCAGAGCCTTTAATATGCTAATATGTATTGTGAATTTCCAAGAACGGAACTATAATAAAATTATTTTTTTCTTTCTCCTTGTTCCCCTTCCCAGAACAAATTTTAATCTAAGAGAAACCCAGCTAGAGAAGTTTGGGTATTGATCAAATCTGGAGCAGGTTCAAGGAAGTGGTAAACGAAACAAGGTTCCCTAAAACTGGTATCACATTAAGATTGTGGTCAGGGAGGGGAAAATGAGACCACAAACAGACCCACCCCCAACCACACCCCTCACCCCCGACTTCACCTCCATCCTGTCTCACCGTGTAAGGCACTGTCACTCAGTAGGGAAGACAGGCTTTGTCATTCTCTTCACTTTCCCTCTTCCCTTCTCTCTCTCCCGCTACCTTCTCCTTAGGCCATTGCAATTTCTAGCCTCCACTTTCTTTTTCTTTGACCCATCTGTCTTCCTCCAACCACATGAGCATCCTCCTTCAAGTTTCTAGACCTGCCAAGGGTTCCAACAAGGTCAGAGCATAGACTGCTGGGAGCTTTTGTATCTGAAATGCAAACCCGATGATGAAGGGAAATGGCTCCTCCCAGGGACCGTGGTGCCTGCAGTGAGTGTGGAAGCTTCTGAACACGGAAGCTTCCGAACGCAGAAGCCTAAATGAAAAGCCACCCACTGCTTTTTATTAGCTGCGGAACTTTGGACAAGTCACTAACATCTCTGAGACTTTTTCTCTCTCTTTTTTCCAAAATGAAATGATGTGCAGGGTGAGTGGCAATGTATATAAAACACTCGGAATCCAGTAGGTCGAGGATAACTGGTTGCTAGGACTGCAGTCACACCATTTCTTACCAAGGAAGCCTTTATAATGTTTGTTATGATCATTTTGCACATAATTTCCCTACACACATCAAAGATCATACAATTTTCAACTTGTGTTTGTTCTTCTACTAAAAACTCGGCGAGTTTCCTTTTCCAAAAGGCTAATTAAATAGGTCCAAGGTGGTTTTTCTCATTGAAATGAGCACTACTACTAAATAATGTGTAAACAAGGAATGCCACCCAGTTTGGGTTGAAGGTAATTATATGCGTTCCTAAGGTAATCCAAACAGCACGTATCTGATAAAAAAAAAATTCACCCCATTGAGTGCTTTGAAGTAGCACTTCCCCATCACAAGAATGTTGCTATCTTTTTTTAAAATTTTTTATTTGGGGGGGAAGGTAATTAGGTTTATTTATTTAATTAGTTCTTTTAATGGAGGTACTGAGGATTGAACCCAGGACATCCTGCATGCTAAGCATGAGCTCTAACCTCTGAGCTATACCCTCCCCCACAAAATGTTGCTATGTTTTGATTTGCAAATGTAAGCCTACAAAAATATCCCAACATACTGAAAGGCTTTAAACATGAAGATGTTCATCACAGTGTTATGTGTTATTGAATAAAATTGGAAACATATTCAATGTTAACGTCACAAGAATGGTTTAGTAAACTCTGATAATGTAGGTGATGGAATCATCCCCCTGTTTACTATGACGTTTCCAAGTGAAAGAATACAGAGGAAAACATTACACAATGGGCACGTATAACTTTGTAAGCCTAACAAAAATGCATAGGGAAAGAAAATACTAGAAGGTAACACCACAGAATGTAAATAGGAGCTCTCTCTGGACAGTGGGAACATGGGTAAATTTTTTTATTTTTTAATATTCTCCACAGTAGAAAAATCATACTTTTTTTTTTTACTTGTAATTGTGGTAAAACACACATAACATAAAATTTATCATCTTAACCATTTTTAAGTGTACAGTTCAGTGGCACTAAGTATACACACCTTGTTGTGCAACTGTCACCACTACCCATCTCCAGAATTATTTCATCTTGCAGAACAGAAGCTCTATATCCATTAAACAACAATTCCCCATCACCACCACCCTTAGCCTCTGGCAACCCTGATTCTGCTTTATGTCTCTAAGAGTTTGACTACTCTAAAAACCTCATATAAGTGAAGTGTTTATCATTTTATGACTGACTTATTTTCACTTAACATAATATCCTCAAGGTTCATCCATATTGTAGAAGGTGTCAGAATTTCCTTCCGTTTTTAAGGCTGAATAATATTCCATTGTATGGATGTACCACATTTTGTTTATCCACTCATCCCTTGGTGGACATTCGAGTTGCTTCCATTTCTTGGTTATTGTAAGAAATACTGCCATGAATATGGATGCTTGAATATCTCTTCCACACATACATTATATTTCAAAGGTTTTTTTTTTCTCCTAAATTGGCTCCCCCTTTCTATACCCCATCAGCTGATTATATCATACAAATTCTAGACTTCATGAAGACCCACATTAATACCAATGACAGAGTATAGGTGAGAAATTTGACTACCTGGGAGAAATAACCACCTGAACTATTCCTCTGAAAATAATGTATCTTTTTCTGTTGTTCTGATTCCCATTACAGGACAAATGCCTTAGTTTCAACTTTCCAGCCTGGATGCCCTCACCCTGAGCCCTTCCTCGGTGCACTGCCCTGCTCCTGGTGTTGAAACACTCCCGACACCCTGCTCTAAGAGGACTGCCAAAAAAAAAAAAAAATCACCCCAGCCATTCCTCTTCATCCTCATTAACAATTTGGTGATGAAGTATTGACTTCCACTTCTCTGCTTATGGACGATATTAGATTTTCATTGATAAACTGCGACAGGGCTGCCTCATCTCCACAGCCCCATTCTCATTGTCACGAGAAAACAAAGTGCCACTGAAGAAAAATAACAACCGAGAACACTGATGGACTTATTTTGTCAGTTTGCACCGCTTGACAGGAAAGGGCGGGGGAGTGTAAGTCTTCATAGTTTAATGTCCAAGTGGGCTGCACTAGATGTGAGGCTTGGAAGCTTACTTTCCATGGTAATGTCCACTTCCTATTTATAACCCCCCTGGGAACGCTTGTCTGAAGGAAATGTTTCTGTTCAGTGCAACAATTACGGTTGCACCTGGATTGCCCAGTCCTGCCCCTGCACTTGGGAGCCATTCGTCACAGCAAAGTGGAAGAATGATTAAGTTAAACCAGAGCTTGAGCCAAGAAAACCTCTGAACAATGTTCATCTTCTGTGCAAGCTGTTCGAAGTGTTAGGCTTAACCATGTTGCTGCCAATGACATTTTCCCAGGCAGCGGTGGGCATCTTTATTACCACCATTGTTACTTTATTGGTTAAAAAGTATATATATATATATAGTTTTAAGCATGCACCACTGTCATATGAGACCTGCAAACTGGGAGAACTGGGGACACCGGTGAGCTGGAGAATCAGAGAAAGCAAGGAGATGAGATCACTGAAGGGTGGAAAGTGCAGCAGCAGCCTTTCCTGGTAATTTCTTTCTGCAGGACCTGTTGTTTACGGGCTTTGAAACACAGCTTAGCTGTAGAGGCAACAGAAAGCGTGAAACAGGGTGTCCGTTTTAAATGTGTTCCTGCAACTTTTTTCATTAAAACTTCGAGGGCCCAATTTTAATTTGTGGAATATTCCCGTTAATAATGAGATCTAATTAAGACATCCATTAAAAGCCCGTTAAAGTTAATTTAACGTAAAAATTCCAATAGAACTGTATTAGATTTTCTCCATTAAATTAACGTTATGGATTTTTAACGGATGTCTTAATTATACGTTATTATTAACGGGAATGCTGTATTACACAGATTAAAATCAGGTCCTAAGTCAACTTGGAAAAGCTAAGAGCATGCTTTAATATTAAAAACTCTTGCATACCTAGTGCACAGTTTGGAAATGCTGAGGGTAGATCTGTTTACTCTAGTTAAGCATTTTCTATACAACTGAAAGCAACCTATAATAGATAAATCCATCACTGCATTTAAACAATGGATTTCCTCATTCTCAAAGAACAAATAAGTCTGGATTGTGTTGTAAACTGCTACTCAGCTATAGGTGAAATACTTAAACGATTCTAGGCACAACATTAGGAACTAGGTGATTCTGAAACGAAAGGATTCTTTTTTGTCGTTGCTTTAATTACCAAGGTTATCACACTCGAAAATCTTAACACCAACAGAATGAAGCCAAATATTTCCAAATATATCCTCCACACCATTTCTCACGGAGCCTGCCTCTTGGAATGGTTTTGGAAATTTTGACATGATCCCTAAATTCAACATTGGGATTAAAAAAAGAAAAAAAAAAACCTTCTTATTTACCTCCTAGAGAAAGTGTTGCCCTTATGCCACATATAATAGCAAATTGCTTTTTTTATGGCGTGCATAACCTAGATGGGAAAAAATATGGCGCTTCGGGGAAGGAGGGAAAAAGTAAATGAAGTTCCAGGAATGTCATTCTGAAGTAATGAGGCATGGACAGAAAATACACCCCTCACATCATCGGATTGAGATGGCAGTCGAAATAGCTTCATTGAAGTGTCAGCACTCATCCATCAATCAATCACCCACAAGGAAAAATAGCAACAGTACAACGGGGCGGCTTTTATGGGATTTACTCATGGGCATAGGGAATAGCGGCTCAAATGTAGTTCTGACATGAAAAGCAAGGTGCTGATATTATTTTTTATGATGGGAGGATCATAAAGTGAATTGAGAACAGCGAGGTCTGTCTTTGCTTAACCTATTCAACCAGAAATGAATGGCGCTCAACTGGAAAGGAACAGTCTTTGGATGGGTTAAGATTGAAGGGTAGACTCTACTGAGCACTGTCCTTCGACAACGCAATTCTATTAAAGGAAAAATCAATGCATTAGCACTGGGGTTCTGGACGCTGTTAAAAATCGCCTGCTCCGATCCAGGGTTATTAGGTAGTGTTACCTAATTCAGATTCAGTTGAAACCACCCAAAAGCAGATTCTTGAGCTCCTAGTCCAACTGGGGGGAAACAATGTGATTTTCAACTCTGTGGAAATTGTTTCCCTTCTAAGAAAGAAAAAAATAAATCATCTGCTCCAGCATATAATCTATATGGTTTTGTTAGCAATGTCTATGGAGGGGCGGGGTGGGAGGCAAGAGACGAAAATATTGATAAATTTGGTAAGACTCATGAATCGTCGCTTGGTAACGGTAAATGTCACTGCTGAGGGACAGCTGCTAGTGTTCTCCTTAGGAAACTAGATCTGGGCTCTGACTCTGAGATATACACAGCTCTCGGTATATTCCTAGAGACCAGGACTGTCCTCATTTGGCAAGCTCTGTGAGGCTTCTAGAAACTTCTTTCTGGAGGGAAAAACTAACACCAGCTCAGGAGAATGATTTTGTCTGCTTTCATACCATTCTCTTCCTCTCTCTGATTAAGTGTAGTTCAGATAAATTGGAACCTTAGATGGAAAAGAAGATGACATGCAAATATCATGCAAATGACACCCAAGGATCTCCATTCCACCACCAACCCTTGGTATCAGTGAGGGTGAGAGATTGCCTTCCTGCCCTCTCTTCCCTCCTTCTAGCTAAAACCACCAATGAGCTGCAAATTGAAATGTCCACTGAAAAAAATTATATATGAATATTTAAGTTTTATGTATTTGGCCCCATTTTGTAGTTCAGCAAATTTACCAGATATACAGCATGTGACATAGCACTGGGGGCACAAAGCAGAAGAGGGCACACAACTTATTCAGCAGATTTACTCAATGAATAGTGAGCATCTGCTGTCGGCACGACACTGTTCTAGGTGCTACAGGACGCAGCGGGGGACAATTCACACAACATTCTGGTCTGTATGTTTACAGCAGCTCGTAAAGGTGGCTGATCCCAGACACCTGGGCAAAGATCTGACATAGGGTCCAACTCTACTCATGCTATTCGCATTTTATTCCTGTTTTTCAAAATAATAATATTTCAGAATAGAGAACCCGCCTTCTGAAAAGTACACAGGGAGGAAATAGCTTAAAAATAGGTCAAGGCCTAAACGCAGACTGTAATCACAGACTAAATTGGAAAGCCCAGACAGTCCCCACAGAATTTCAGGTCACAGATAGATTTCTTAAATCTCACCCCCAAAAATGTGCCTGCTCGGTGGTGGGGGTCTTTCATAATTAATGTCACAGGCGCAAGCCACTGAATTTAGTCAAAGTGCAGAAAGCAAAGAAAACGAAATGACATACTTAGGAAGCATTTATGTGACTCTGGTTAAGCAGTGAAGAGGTGTGTGTGAGAGAGAGAGAGAGAGAGAGAGAGTGAGTGTGTGTGTGTGTGTGTGTGTGTACATGAATTTCACTGTTATTTTCCAGGGTCTGTAGACAGTGCCACAGTAACAGTCCACGATTTTCTGAAACTTTTCACAGTAAATCCAAAGATTCCAAGGCCTTAAAAGATGCTTGCATTCTGTTTCTTCCCCACTCGTCACTTCCCAGGTTATGTGACTGCATGAAAATCTTTTTCATCGGGTTTCATTTTTCAAGCTTGTTAAATGTTTTTGTTTAAAAAAAAAACATACAAATGTCATATTCTCTGCAACAAAAATATAAATGTGTTGATGAATGCTAAAATAATAATATTATTATTATAAGGAAATATACTGAAGGCTTTAAACACACAAATATATGTAGGTAGTTCTAAAGAGCAATAAAAGTGGTATCGATTTTGAACAGGCATTAGGCAAAAAAAAAAAAATCACAGTGAATTTTGGGTTTATTTTTTCCCCCTGTGAGATGTTAAAATGCTAATTTCATTTTCTCCCTCCCTATATATGGCACTTACTCAAAATAGCCACAAAATCCTTTTAGAGGAAGATGGAGCTGGAGAAAGAGACACAAATTTCCATCCCCCCAGACAGAGAGACACGTTTCCATTGTGGGGACGCATTAAACATTTTGAAACTTGTGTATCATCTTTAGAATTTCTACAGGGGAATTTTACCTCTTCATCCAAAGTAAAAGCCACTTATCTCCTTTGGTTTCCTGTGGCAGATTCAGAGGCAGACGCAGATAGACAAGTTCCAGGCTCTAGCTAATCTTCTTCCAATAGTTATGAACAATGGGCTGAGGGCGTGGGTGTTTCTCAAAAATTATTCATGCACAAGGCAGCCCAAAGTTTCAGGGAAAACTAGAAATGTTTTATGGATTAGAATAGGACTGTTTTAAAATGCTAGTACCAGGTGGAACGTTATTTCTGCAACAGAACTCTGTCCATTTCCTTTGGAAAAATATATTCCAAGTAAAATGGCTCTTCCAAGTAATGGCACCCTAATCTGACACTTCTCAGCATACAAATGATTTTACCAATAGCCATATGATTGTCATTAAGGCCTTTTAAAAAAATGATCTGTTTGAAAAAAGACAGATTAAATACTCACAGCCCTTTGTACAATGTTGATTTGCTTAACACTGCTTTTGGAAGTACAAATAATAACTCTTGCGGGAACCCCCAAGAGAAGTTGAAAAATTCTAGCAAATGCATTACTTAAAAAAATTAATAATTTAAAAAATTAAAAACCCAAACACTCCCTTCAGCCCCTCTAGAAAGTGAATTTCAATGTGTTTACTGAATTATCTTGAACCTGAAACCTACGTTTGGATATCAGTCCCCAGCCAAATACTTATATTTACAGAACTTGAACAATCATACGATCATATCTCAAATGTGAAGACTTTGTACAGTAATATTTTCACATTCTAAATGACCCATATAACATTCAGGAATTATAAATGTGTATGTATATTTTTTTAAATACACAAAGTTAGACCAATCTGCAGAGAAGATGTAAAAACTGTTCCCATTCTGCACGGAGATAAATGCTACGGAAACATTCCAGTTTCGCAATACAATGTTTTGGCTTCCAACACATCAGATGCTAGAATGTGCGATGCAAGTCAAAAAAAAGCTGACATGTGAAACAATTCTCATTTGGCTCAGGGTTCTTAAATGTCATAATATGTCGGGATACAATATACTTTTTGGTCTCTGGTATACTTGGTATCTTTCTAATCCCTTCTGACTTTGTTTCCTAACAGCCAGGCACTGTCAGCATGGATCACAAATTTCCAAACCCGTTTAAAATCAAGAAGGTAGTTGATCACACACAGCCTTCTTAATGGTCAGCCAGGGGGTGAGTGTAGCTCGGTGGTGAGTATACACTTAGCATTTAGGAGGTCCTGGGTTCCATCCCCACCCCCTAAAAAGCATCAGTCTTAATGGCCAACCAGTTCTTACTCTGCAGAGTGGTTCTAAGTTGTTAAGAAATTTGGCATCAACCATGTTTTCGTTATATATTTGTCCCCTCGTCTTAATTCTAGACCATTTTTTTTTTCTTTTAGAAATGGCGGTGGGGGGGGTAGGGCATAGTGAGTTGAGAGAATTACATTCATCCTTTCTCTGAAGGGAAGTGTTTATTTGCCAGCAAAGAAAGGCAAACACATTTTTATATTAGGAAAGCGGACTAGTCATTTTCAAAGAAAAATGACTGCAACCATACCTGTAGAATGTCTCCGTGTGAGCGCGCTAATTTTCTATACCCTGCATGCTGTACAAACTACGTTTGCCTGTATACTAGGAGGGAAAACCAGGCTGTTTCCTTGTGTACAATGCAGCGTGGCCGGCTGGGAAGTCAGCCTTCCACACATTTTTATACTGTACATATTTGTATATAGTAACTATATCGCCATGTATGAACACAGATTTTGTTATATTTGCTTGTTTCTGTTTCCTACAAAACTGGCCCACAATGGGGATTCTTTTGTATAGGAAAAAAAAAATTATGCTTGTCATTTTTTTCCTGATCATTCTCTTTCAATAGCTTATGAAAGAATTAGATCTGAGTTTACAAAGAAATGATAAGAACCAAGTTCGTCTGTCTGCATGAGTCCTATCCAGTTGCTGGATCTGAGGAGGAAGCAACATCCTAATTCAGGGTTTTCCTTTAAAGGCATGCTTTACCCCTTGGGAAAACTGCAAACGCGTCCGTGTACAATTATCCTCTTTGCATTTTATCTAATAGTGCCTGAAAATTTTTTTTAATGTCTTCTTAGAGGAAGAATTCATAATTGTCAAAATTTGAAACATTAGCTTAATTTTGTTTTTATGACCTCGCGATTCTTTTCCTTATTTATTCGGTCGCTGTTGTAATGGGGCCCCAGGCCATTCCTGACATCGGCGTGTTCTTCTTCGGCATTAAGGATGTTTTTAAAATTACAGAAATTATTGAGCCAACAGGCTGTTTTAATCAAAACCATGTTTCACTTGTTTTTGATGATTATAAATTGTCCTTGCAATGAAAAAAAAAATTCTTTTTCTGCTAGGAAAATTATACCACCCTGTGGCCAAACAGATTCATCACAGATAGCCATTTGTGCCCACGTCTCTGGGATCTAGAAAATTCTCCCCTTGGCTGGCCACACTTCCTTTTACTCCTGACCATCCGGAATGCTAGTACTCAATGCAGTCACTATTTGCAAATTTCCAAAGGCTCAGCCGTGTTGTCACTGCCCAAAGACACCCAATCCCACTGGAAATGATGGTTTTCCAGCTTGGGGGGAATAAAAATGCAGGGATTTTCAGAAAAGGTGCTCCTGCTTCTGTCCCCTGGCGCCACCCCCCTGTCATCCCTCCTCATTACAAACAATCTGGTGTTGATGTTCCATACAGCTTAAATCAGGTCGAAAGAAACATTTGGAGCAGCCCCTTGCTGAATAAAAATGACTTTGTTTGGGTGCTCTCAAGATGTATGTGTGTGTGATGCCGCAGTGTTGAAATTATCTCTCGAAGGAGAGCATTTTTTTTAATACAATTTTACCACTAGAAATAAATTCTGATGGTGGAGGTGAAGAAAACCCTTAAATTATATCACGAAGCCATTATTTTTTACCTCTAAAGAGTTGTGTTTTTTTTTTTAAGGAAAAATCATTCTACTTTGAGAACTGTAATTAAAGCCCTAAATAACAGACCTACTTCTTTTAGCCATTGTGAAAAAATAATAAAACGCCATACTCGCCAAGGTTATACGGAGCGCCCATTTCCATCAAAAAGGTTTCTATAGGTGTATTATTTACATCTTTAAACATGATAACTCTTTCCTTTGTGATGAAAAAAAAAAAATCTCTCCCCAACTCCAACTCAGCAGTTATTGGAAATAGACTGTTCTCATCTGAAACCTTATCGTAATTTGCATCAGGAAACCCAACTGCCGACATTAAGGACCTGGGTGTGTTCAATTACGATTTTGCTGGAGGCTGTCCCTCATTTTAATGCTGCAGACATTGAACCACCTTTCTGAAACCAGCTGATACAGTCTAGCCTAGACAGGCCTCTAAACACCATTAGCTTTGCAAATGGTTTCATTTCAGTCAACGCCGACTTCCGCTTTGGCCAATTGAAACACGAAAATTAAAGGAAAGAAGAAGAAAGAAGAAGAAACACAGATGCACTTAAAACATGAAAAGAATTATTTATATGATAAAAATATATTTAGATTTTCAAAGCACAAGACTGACTAGAAGTGCTCTTTTTATGCTTTCTGAAGATGTTACTGTTAAATGTCTTTCTACATCAGGCTTAATAAATCTGTAATGACATTTGATGGATTGATTTCTGCCTATGTGTGTTCTTTAAAGGCAGAAGAGGAGAGAGGCAAGGGAGCGGGGGTGGAGGGAGTGGAGAAACAGCTCTGACCCCCAGGGAGGCCAAGCGAGGAAATTATCGGTGGGGCTCTCCGTTGCTCAGACCTACTGACCCACTTCCGGCATCTACCCTCATCTCCAGCGGATTTTTCTTACTTTTTAAAAATTTTGTTTTATTTTTTGACAAATGCCAGCAGCCTTACTCCGTTTCTGGGCTGCCTCTGCATGCTCTCAAATCCAGTCAGCTTGTGCCTGAGTATTTTATGATGTGATCTCAACAGAGGCGGTGGGCGGCTGGCTCACAAATTCAAGGATGCAACGCAGAGGGCAGACGTGACTGAGCTGGCCCGGCCCTCTCCACCTCAGAGCGATGGCCCTGCTTAACACTCAGTTTCCCTACCTCCTCCCCTCCACTGCCCTTCACGTCCTGGGAGAATCAGACCATGTTTCACATGCAGGCTGCCCCAGCAGACTGCCAATGCCCGGCCGGCAGTGATTTCTTATCCGTGCACGGCCCGCTCACAGCTTCCGCGCCGCACGGCTGCATGAGACCTGTAACTCGCTCATTTAGGACGGCTCTGGTGTCACCTGTCAGCTCCACTTCGTCGCCATGGCACCATGTCTAAGCCATAAAATAGGAGATGTCAGGCTGGAGGAAGCGAGCTGGGTGAGGAAAGGGGAGGCAGTGCTGGGATAAGCAGTTTGAAC
The DNA here is from genome assembly GCF_036321535.1 of Camelus dromedarius. Classification (NCBI taxonomy): domain Eukaryota; kingdom Metazoa; phylum Chordata; class Mammalia; order Artiodactyla; family Camelidae; genus Camelus; species Camelus dromedarius. The sequence continues at coordinate 6,360,339 of NC_087453.1, read as the reverse complement.
CAAACCAAAAAGCCCTTGGTCTTCATTCACTTAGTGACTATTTTTTGAGCACCCAGTGTGTGCCGGGTCTGAGGGTTGCACTGGTAAGTCAGTGTGATGACGGCTGTGGGAGCAATGTCTTGACTCCCACTGAGTTAAAAATACGGGCTCTGCCGTGTGTTATCCCTGTGGTCTAAGGTACGATTAAAGGAAGAAGAGAACATTATAAAAGGAAGTGTGTAACTGTAGGAACGCAGAGGTGGTGCCCTACCAACCTGAAAAGTCACGGAAAGCCACAGGAGGATTCCTGAAGGAAGTGATGTTGAAGATAAAGCTGATGTCTCAAAGGAGCATTAGAAGAACCAACAGTACACAAGAACACATCCCTTCACTGCTCCCTTCCTCCCACCTAATCCATCAACAAGTCTTGTTGCTTCTAACTTCAAAATACAGCTCACCTCTGTCCACTTTATATTTCTCCTAGACGTCCTTGGTGGCCTTCTAACTGGTCCTGAAGCCCTCCAACCACAGATCCATTCTCCACACAGCAGCTGGAGTGAGCTTTTAATAAAGTAAATCAGATCATGCCATGTTGTTCTGCAAGACCAAAGGTAGGCACACATTTTCCTTGAAGGGTCAGGTAGTAAATATGTTCAGCTTTGTGGGCCATCTGGTTTCTGACCCAACAACTCATTGTAGTGAAAGTCAGCCACAGACAACAGTAAACAAGTGGGCATGACTGTGTTCCAATAAAACTGTATTTACAAAAACAAGCAACCGCTTAGGTTGGGCACGTGGGCCACAGTTTTCTGACCCCTCCTTAAGATCCTCCAACACTCAGGTTTCCATTTGTCTTAGACTGATTTGCTGTGGAAACAGGCCTGGAGGTGAGAATGGAAGGACAAGCAGCTTACTAGGGAGGTGACTCCAAGAAACACAACAGGGAAACAGGGAAGGGAAGCGGGAGAGGGGAGGATGCCAATAAAAGGGCTTTAAGAAGAGTGACCACCCCAGACAATGGGGCCCAACCCCACTGGGGACTCTGGGAGACAGGGCCGAACAGGGGCGAACATGCTCCGGTTTTTCTGCCTGCTGAGTAGGGAGCTGGGGTATTTATCCACCACCTCTGCTCAGTTATTAGCGAACAGCTGCTACCGGGGTGGGGTACCTGCCCAAAGGTCAGGAGAGGTAGGCATCAGTGGCCAGAGAACGTCCAAGGCCCAGAGTCTCAGGTGCTTAGAGCTGGAAACAGAGATGAATGACGTGCAGGGAAAGGACTGATGCCAAGGGACGTGAGCAGGGCTCCTATGGCAACCCCACCTCACTTAGAATAACCAAACTCCTCCCCAGACCTGCCTGGTCTGTGTCCTGCCTGCTTCCCTGACCTCAGCTGCTCCTTGCACACCCAGCTCCAGCTGCACTGCCCTTCGACAGTTCCCAAGAGATGCCACGCTGTTGCCTCTGGCAGGAGGGTGTCATCCTGCTGGCCTTTCCATCTCCGGCAGCTCAGCTTTGAGGTCACTTCCTCTGAAAGGTGCTCGCTGAGCCCCAATCTGGAGCCTCTCATTTCCCCCCAGGGCCCTGATCAGGAGCTGCCGTTCTTTGTTCATTTCTGTATCGTCGGTTCCCGCGCAGGCCCCATGCCAGGGCGGAAACTAACGTGCATCTGGTCTGTGCACTCCCAGGCTGAGATGGAGGACCTGGCGTGTAGTCGGCATCCAACAAATATCTCTTAAATCAGCAGATGCCATTTTCCTGGAGACATGGGAACTCCCCAGCCACTCTCTCTGAAGTGCTCCCTGCCTCACCCCTGCCTGCCTTGGTGTCAGGGAGGAACCAGGGGAGGAAGAAGTCAGGAACTGGAGACGCTGCACCAGCAGGACCCAAGCCGAGAGCCCAAGAGAGTGTGTTTGCTCTAAAGCCAGCGGACTCAAGGTGGACCCTCAGAAGTCCAAGTGCAGAGGCCAGACACAGACAAGCCCTGAGGAGACCAAGACACTGCTCCCAACATAAGAGGATCAGTCGTATTCAACAAACTGAACATTTAAAAACACTACAGTAGTATAGAAGTTTTTACAAAGTGTATGTATCCCCTTCACAAAATTAAAGAGTAAGCAAAGATGATAAATAGAGTGTGTACATTATCTACATATAATAAAGGACTATCCTTATTAGGTATGAAAATGTACTATAAAGTTAAGATAATTTTACATGCTGAACTGGCATAAGAGTGAACAAAAAACTCAATACAAAACAAAATAATGCCCAGGAATATATTAAATGTTTAAAAGAATTTAGCATTTATAAAAGTAGAATTTTAAATCTGTAGAGGAAAAGTGCATTAATAACCAATAAAGTAGTGCTCAGATGATGGGTAAATTTTCCAGGAAGAAAAGTAAGTTAAATATCTTACATTATATGTTAAATTATATTTCAGATGAATTAAAGAATTAAATCTAGAAATGAAAATGTGAAACAACTAGAGGAAAATATAAGTCAATGATTACCTGATAAGAGGTAGTGAAGTTTTTTCGGGTATAAATACTAAGGAAGAAATCAGAGGAACTAAAATTCCAGGAATCAAAACAAAACAAAAAACAAAAAACAAAAAAAACCCCACCATAAATATAATGAAAAGTCACAAATTGGGGGGAATTATATTAATATATGATTAATGGTGACCAGCATAATTAATGAAGTCGTGTTTATGTATCTCTAAGAAAAATAGATAAATATTCAAATAGAAAAAGTTGGCAAAGTTCATGAACCAACAGCATGTATATAAAGAAATTCAAATGCTTAATGAACATTTAAGACAATATCAAGTGACAGTAGTAACCAAGGAGACATATATTAAAGCAAGGAAAAGTTATTTTCACTTATCAAATTGACAAAAATAAAACACAACATTTCCGTTATTGGAGAGGGCTCAGGGAAGAGATATTCACACACACGGCTTCCGGGAGCAAAAATAAATAGGAACGTTCCAGAAAACGACTCAGTAGTATTGATCAGTTTCTCTCCAATGGGCATGCCCGTGGTTGGATTAAGTACTCTTCTGGAGAATTTCCCCAGAAAATAATTAAAGATACTCACTGAGGTGTATTGAATAAAAATGTCCAGTCATAACCACTGTTACAATTGTGAAGAACTGGAAAGAACCTAAGTTCTAAAATAGGAGATGGGTTAGATGAATTATGCCACCCCAGTGTGGTAGAATAACACACAATCATGAAATGTGTGTGCTTAAGAAACAGCCTCCAGCTGGTTTAGCAGGTAAGCTTGCAAGTCACCAGTCCGTCCCAACAGTAAGTGAAAAGTCTGAACAGACTGAAAAATCAACAGTTCTTGGATCCAGAAGACAGGGAAGGACGTAGAGCAGACCACTCCCCCCCAAACTAGAGAGACAGGCAAGACAAGAGGCCCAAGGGCGAGGGGACCCGGGAGCACGCTCCTCTCCCGCAGCCGGATCAGAGAAAAATCTCCTTGGACTTCCCACAGTGGGAGGGGCAAGGGAACCATTTTAAAACACACCCGGGCATCCCGCTCTTAACAAGGCCTGCCCTCGGGAAGAACTAGCTCACCAGAGCCTAGCTGATCCCGGGAAGGGAAACACCAGTTCCATCCAGCCTGTTCGGCCCTCCTGTCTCACCCAAGGAAGGAGGAGACACTCAAGAAACTCTTGTGAAGGTCACCGTTCTAGGCACAGGCTCAGTAAAAGACGAGACGTGATCCGAAGGCGTCCCTCCCCCCACTCCTCGCCGCTGCGTTGCTAAAGCCCTATGTACAGCAGTTGCGTTTACCTAGTGCATCAAATCCAAGCCCACCAAAAAGGTAAAAAATACATATAATTCGAAGAGACAGAGCTAGCACCAGAACCAGATATGGAATTTAAAACGCTTATGATTAATATGCTAAGAGCTCTAATGGATAAACTAGACAGCACACAAGAACGATGGGCCACAGGAGCAGAGAGACAGAATTCTTAAGAAAGAACCAAAAAGAAATGCTAAAGATTAAAAAAGAAAGAAAAGTAACAGAACAGAAATGAAGAGTGATGGCCTTTTTAGCAGACAGGATATGGCTGAGGAAAGACTCTCTGAGCTAGAAGATACATAAGAAAATCCTCAAAAACTGAAAAGCAAAGAGAATAAAGCCTGGGGGGAAGAAAAAAACCAGAACAGGCTATTTGAGGGCTGTGGGGCGGCTGCAAAAGGTTAACGTGTAATGGAGACACCAGAGAACAAGAAAGAGCAAGGAACCGAGGAAGTATGTGAAACAATAATGACTGAGCATGTCCCCCGAATTACTGTCAGACACCAAACCACAGATCCAAGAAGAGGACAGATGTCAGAAACAAAAGCAAAACTAGGCATCCACCTGCAGACTACAGACCATCAAAGATTCAAAAAAGATACTAAAAGAAGCGAAAGGGAAAAAGCACCTTACCTAGCACTTTACCTGCGGAGGAACAAAGATAAAAATCACGTCCAACTTCCCCTCAAGAAACCATGCAAGCAGGAAGGGAGCGGAGCGAAATATTTAAAGTATTGAGAGACTAAGAAATCAGCCATGAGAAATTATCCTTCAAAAGTCAAAGAAAAATAAAGACTTGCTCAGACAAACAAAAATTGAGGAAATTTGTTGCCGGAAGACTTGCCTTGCAAGAGAGGCTAAAAGAAGCTCTTTAAAGAGAAGAAAAAAAAAAGATTTTTTTAACTTGAGAAATTAGAAAGTTTTAAATTTAAAAAGAAAAGAAAAAAATAAATCAGAAACTGGATCTAGACTAAGAAAGAGAAGTATCAGAGAAGAAATAAGTGAAGGTAAAATTAAAATATTTACTTTTCTTATTCTTAAATTTATCTAGCAGATAACAGCTTGTTCAAAACCATGCTGCCCGTCGTGTACATGTCTGCGTCCTGCTCGCGGAGTGAGATCAGTGAAGGCGGTGACACAGGCATGGGAGGGGGAGAGATGATGGCCATTATTAGAAGTTCCTCGCACTACCCTTGAAGTGCTACACTGTTATTTGAAAGCAGACTTGAGCGGGGAGATGGTATAGTTCAGTGGTAGAGCGTGTGCCTAGCATGCAGGAGGTCCTGGGTTCGATCCCCAGTAAATAAGTAAACAAACATAATTACCTCCCAACAAACAAACAAAATCCCCAGTCTAAGTAAATTTGGCTTTTATTTGTTTTTTAAAAAAAACCACGTAATGATCTCTGGGCCTAAGTTTGTGGTCTGAGCAAGGCCAGCAGCGCTGCAGGATGAGAAACAGGAGACACTGCACCACAGACGCAAACCTGACAGCCAGGTTATCCCGTCCCCTCTTGGTCTGTTTCCCAGACTCCAGAACTTAGCTCCTCCTGTCCCAGCGGAAATGGAAAGAATTTGGGCAGACACACGATGTTCTGATATGTAAAAGCAAGTTGCCCACACCCACAGCCACTCCTGCCCCCCCTCACCCCTGGATTGATTCCTTTTACCAGCTCCCTGCGGCCCCGGACACAGTCCAACAGCTTCAGCCGGCCTGAGCCCCTGCCCCGCCGGCTCCTGCGGTCCCAGGACGCGCACCTCCTCCAGCACTGCCACCCTGCAGCCGAGCGGGCTCCGCCCTGTTCCAGCCCTGGCCTCTGCACGTGCTGTGACCTGCCTCCTCTGACCCGCAGGCCACGGACAGCCCCTGCAGTGGCGCTGACCGATGCCGCCCGCTGATCCGCTGTCCCCAACGGGCCCCTGCACCACACCCAGGCCACGGCGCTCAGTGAGGCTGGGACCAATCCCGGGCACTCAGGGTCTCCTTCCCTGTGCTCCCGGATAGAGTCTTCACCGCATTCGAGGGAGGAAAAGAACGTGGTGCCCAGGGGAGAGGTGAAGACACAGCGACCCAGAGGGTTAAACCACGCCCCCGAGATCACACGCCATGTGAAGTGACACCCAGGCCTGATCTCAGATCCTGGACTCAGACTGTAGCTCACCGTCCCCTGGGCTGGCTTCTGTTCCTTTGCCTTCTTCTAGCAGACTGAGGGAAAACAGAATATAACATGAATAGAATAGAACAGAATAGAATAGAATAGAGAGGAGAATAATACAATACAATATATAGTGCACACACAATGTATAGCACACACATAATGTATGGCGCACACACAGTGTATAGCAAACAGCTGACTCTTGAACAACACAGGGTTTGGGCCACAGGCCCTCCGTATCCGTGATTCTTCTTTCGTGGCTTCACCCAACCACGGATGGTGTCGTACTGTACTATTTACTGTTGAAAAACATCTGTGTGTAAGTGGACCCACAGAGTTCACACCTGTGTTGTTCAAGGGTCAACAGTACATTGTGTTAAAAATACTAAACTATCTTAAACATGGTTTATATGATGCACAATAATGCTTAACCATTTTTGAGCACTTAGTCTGTATTATTAACAGAAATTACCTTTCTTAATCTTTACCATTGCCCTAAAATATGTATTCCCAACTCCCGACTGGGGGAAAATCGGTTCTTGGGGGGTGAAAAATCTTAGCTGTTAACAATGCTTTGTGGTCCTCCACAAAGTACAAAAACGGATGAGCTATATACCTGTAGCATCACAGTTTCTCGGGAAGGGAGACAAGTGGGGGGCATTCTAAAAATGTTCCTCAACGTGGCGATTTTTTCAAAAGGTTGAGTCACACGGCCCTAAGATGTAAATTCCTCATTAAGCCCCTGGTGCGGGCCCAGAGAGGGGTGGTGACGTGCCCAGAGTCACACAGCTCGTAATTTGTACAGCAAGACTTCAGGCCTACGTCTGTCTAATGCCAAATGCCACTCCTTCCGGGACTCCTGAAACCTGGACATTAAGTGCGCGCTCGCAGGAGAAAGATCCGGAATCCCGCCGCTCAGAGTGTGGTCCTCACACCAGCCGCTGCAGCATCACCGGGGAGCCTGTTGGAAATGTGGAAATGCAGACCCTTGGCCCCGCAGGTTCATAAGCCAAGGGAGCTGGGACGCCCATGCCCCAGGTGAGCGACCCTCATCCACCTGGGGCAGCAGAGCATCAAAGACACCTACACTTGCCCCCGCACCTGGGGGCCCATCCCCAGTCGGAAATTCCCGTGTCAGACTAATTATACTTAAGGGTGTTCTGTGACTTGCTGTATTCCCAGGAAAAGAAAGAAAAATGAAGTTCTCTTTCAGGTTTTCAGGGTAGATAATGTCAAATATTTACAGAGCAAACATCATTCTAGAGGCGCGCCGTTCTCTTCCTGCTGATTAGGGGGCTGTCAATCATGCCTCGGAGAGAGGGCCTGTCAGCTCTTCTCAACAGAAGCCACCTGTCATCTCGGCTGAACTCTGTGCGCCTGCCACGCTGGGGGCGCGGGGAGAGGCTCTGCAGGCAGGTCCTGGGAGGAGGGGGCCCCGGGGCTGCGGGAGACCCACCTTTGTGGGATGGGATGGCTGGAGGCTGGCCGTTCACTGAAGTTGCTGATGGAAGGTGGGAGGGAGGCCTCTGGTGCAGAGGAGACCGGCGCTCTCTCGGAAACTAGAGTTTTTCAAACCCAAGCAGGCCTCAGAGCCGCCTGCAGAGTTCGACAGAACACAGGCCTGCCCCCAGCTTCGAGAGTCTGGGAATGGGGGCCTGAGGATTTGCATGTCAACCCAGCTCCCAGCTGTTCTGAGGACCAGACTTTGAAAATCAGGTCTGAACCCTTGCTGTCCCAGGTGTGGGCCTCAGACCAGCCGCTCTGGTGTCACACAGGAGCTTGGCTGAAATGCAGAATCTGGGCGCCCAACCCCCAGCGACGGAGCAGAACCTGCATCTCAGCCGGATCTGCCAGTGGTAACCCTCAGGCTCAACTTTGAGCAGTCCTGGTCTGTGCCTAGTTTGTACAACCGAATCATCTGGAACAGCTCCTAAATGCAGATTCCTGGGACTGATTCTGGATTTAAAGAACCAGTGCATTTGAGAAGCAGGGCCAAGGAAATTGTATTTTTTAGGTACCCAGGAGCAGGCTCGTGGCGTCAGCAGCGCTGGTCTAAACGGTGCCGTGCCAGCTATCGGGGTGATGCTCTTTACCTGCCGCCCCAGCGGATCTTCATCTAGTCACGTGGAAACAGTGTACATGTCCGATGACGCTGCGCCCTGGGGTACACTGGGCAACACCCCAGAGCACTCAAGTGCTAGGTGTATATGTGTGGATATACACACGCTTACCCATCATTTCAATCCTCTTCTATCCACTGCGCGGAGCTCTTGCCCAGCCTCACTGGAGACCATCCGGATCAACTGTTGAGTGTTTCTTCCGAGCTCCTGCCAGTCACTTGGTTTGAACCTCCTCATTTAACCTTCACAACAACCCCACGCGGGTGAGGTCACCCTCCCCACTCTACAGATGAGAAATCTGGGCTCTGGGGAGGGAAGGGGAGCCGCCCACGGTCACAGAGCTGGCAGGCTGGAGCAGTGGTGTTGGAGGCCCTGCCTGACTGCTGCTGGAGGCCCCCAGCCCAGGGTCCCCGCCCTCCCAAGACCGAGGTTCAAGTGCAAGGGGCTCTGTGAGATACCAGATCCTGTGACAACATTCAGAGGCACAAAGATGTCTGAGGTTTGACATTGGCCCTCAAAGTTTCTCTCTAGATGAACAGATCACTTCAATATAATCACTTATTATCATATGTAAGTCCTAAGACCGAGGTGTGCTGAGTGCGCTGAGCAGAGGGGAGGGGCGGCCCCAGGCTTCGTGGAAACCCCTTTGCTTTCGTGCATCTCTCCTGCCCCCTCCGCCTCTCATTCTGACTCCCGACCTCACTTTCCCTCTCACCACCTAATTGAAGCAGCCCGTGTAATCCTTTCAAAACATAAAGAATCGGATCACATCAACCTCTGCTCAAAACCCTTGGTGGCCTTCATCTCACTCAGAGTAAAATCCGAAGACCGTACCAAGGCTGCCTGAGCCATCCTCCTCTGCTGCCTCCCCTCCCCCCACACCCACCTCTCCTCCCCCGCCTTTCCTCCCTCACACCCAGGTCTTCCCACCACAGGGCCTTTGCACTGGCAGTGCTCGTTGCCCAGAACATTCTTTCCCCAGGACATGCCTGTTCCCAGACTTCATTCCCATTTCTGCTTAAATGACAGCTTGTCAGTGATGCCTTCCCCTGTTCTCCCCTTAACCCATTTTCCATGTTTCTTCATAGGACATCTCACCACCGGATGTGATATTATATTGTTATTTGTTTACATTGATGACAGTTCGGCCCTCATGCCAGAAGACACTGGGTAATCTCCAGAGACATTTTTGATGGTCAGGACTGGGGAGTGTTGCTACCGGCATCTGATGGATGGAGGTCAAGGATGCTGCTAACCACCCTGCAGTGCACAGGACAGCCCCCCACGGAGAATGGCCCAGCCTCAGGTGTCAACAGCGCCGAGGCTGAGAACCGTGGTTCACATGTTGGTTGTCTCCGTGCAGGAAGGGACGGTGCTTGCCACATTGTGGATGCTCAAGAGTATTTGTTGGGTGGTTGGACTGATGGATGGACGGATGGATGGATGAACATTGGTGGTTCAGTCTGAGAGCTCATCCCTCACCTCCTTGCCCCCAGTTTCATCCATTCTTCAGATCTCTAGTTATATGGTCCTTCTCTGATCCACACACACACACACGCACGTACGCACGCGCATACGCACTCAGTGAGCTCCTCCTGGATGAACCTTCTGACCGCGCTGCTACTTTCCCTGGTAGCACTCATCCGGAAGGTGATGATTATCCGTTTGGATGTCTGCCCCACGCAGCCTCCCCTGCTCAAGTGTAAATTCCTTGAGAAGAGGGCAGTGTCTGCCTTTTCACCAATTAATCCCCCAAAGGCCCAGCACAGTAACCACTCTCTACATTTGTTGAAGAAATGAAGATAATTTAGGGAAAAGAGCTTTGAGGTATGGCAGTAAATATATCTGTTGAACACACGAGTTTGTGGAAGGATTATTTATTGAAATATTAATTTGTCTTGTTCATCCTGGTTACAGAGAATGGCAGAAGGCACTTCCGGTGTCCCAGGCTCTGAAGGCAGCCTGGCCTCCGTGTCTTGGGTATTTAGCTGTGTCGCTGCTGGTTGTTGGGTTGCACCGTGGCCTTAACAGAAAACACACTGAAGTTCTGACCCCTCAGTCCTTGTAAATGTGATCTTACTTAGCAAGAGGGTCTTTGCCAGCGCACTCAAGGTAAGATGAGGTCATTCAGTGGACCCTAATCCAGTATGGCTGGGACCGTTATTAAAAAAGGGAAATTTGGACACAGAGACAGACAAACACAAAGAGAAGATTATGTGAGGAGACACAGAAAGAAGGTGGTCATCTATCAACCAAGGAACACCTGAGGCTACCCGAAGCCAGGAGAAAGGGCATGAACAGACCTTCCCTAGTGCCTCCAGAGGGAGGGTTGACCTGCTGGCATTCTGAGGTTGGACCTCTGGCCTCCAGCACCATGAGAAAATAAATGTCTGTGGTTCTAAACCACCCAGTTTCTGGTACTTTGTTATGGCAGCCCTCGCAAACCAATACACCACGTAAAGGTAGGATGTATTTGCCCAATTTAGAAGAATAATGAATTATAGACCTCAAACCCAACTGCTGGAAAGCACATGCCCACCTGCTCAAACAGACAGATGGATGGGTGGGTGGATGGGTAGGTGGATGGATGGATGGATGGATGGATGGGTGGAAGGGTGGATGGATTTGAATCTATGAGACATGCCCACCAGCCCTATCCTCTCATCTGCCCAACAACCCTTAATAGCAAGGTCATGATAACATCAAACTCCCTATTTCAGTTGCGTTTCTTGGTTTCCTCTGCCTGAAGCAGAATGGCAAGAGCGGATGAGTGTATGCGAGTGAGTGCATGTGTGCGTGCACATCTTGTTTTTTGCATTTATTGGCTTTCTTAGGGATTCTGAAATTAACCAGGCCTGCTAAGGGACATTAGTAAATATTTGGTCATAAAATATCTTCAGAGAACCATTTTCTGAGTTAACCACACCTGATAAAATCCTCTTGCATCACTGAAAGCCTTGTCTGGCTGTCAGGCAATGAGATCGTTTTATTGAAAAGCCTCATGATGTAGTGAACAAAAGCTTAGGAAATAAACTCTAATCCCCAAAGGAACACTCGCTACAACTCTGCTCACACTAAAATATTCAATTTATGGCCGATATTGAATCCTATGTCTATAATTTACTGCCCTAACTACAAGGGAGTTTTTTTTTTTAATACAAACCAATTTCAATATATTTTACTATTTTCCTTGCCTCTGTTAAAGCAGAAATAACAAATGTAGCTGAAAGATCAGGAGAGAAATGCAGCAGACACTTCCAGGAATGCGTCTTCCAATCACCCGGCTTTCATCAGACTCGGAGTACCCAGGACTGTGTTGGATGCCCTGGGCACCCACAGGGGCAGGCTTGTTTTTAGCTGGCTTCCCGGATAATTCTGATAAACGCCAAGGACAATAGCCCTTAGGAAAACTACAAAGTGCTTATTCAATAAATATTTATAGGGCACCAACTATGCACAAGAATCATTCTAGGTGCTGGGGACACGACGGTCAACAAACTAGACAACAAAGTCCCTTTCTTTAAGGAGCTGTCGTTTTAGAAGAGAGAGAAAGTAAACAGATAAGTGAACATACACACTCTAGGGGCTGCTCAGGAGTCAGGAAAGTCCTCCCTAAGAAGGTGAGATTTGGGCAAAGGGCTACAGAACACGAAAGGAGGGAAGCCACTCATAGATCTCGAGGAAGGGCAACCATGAGGGGTTTGGAGCAGAGGAACTGATGGTCCGGCTTATCTTTCAAAAGGCTCCTCTGGCTACTGCGTGTAGAACTGACTCGAGGAAGATGACAGGTGGAGGGAACTTGGGCAGATAGCAACTGCAACCCTCCCAGCGAGAGGAGAAGGACGTGGACCAGGGTGGTAACTGAGGACATGGGAGGGCATGATTGGATCTGGGATACAGTTTCAAGTTAGAACAATGGGAATTTCTCTTACGTTGGATTTGGGATGTAAAATGAAGACAGGTTTTAAGGATGTATTCAATGTTTTATAGCCTTAGTAACAAGAACCATGACACTGCCGTTTCCCGAATAGAGAAGACAGAGGGAAAATCACATTTGCAGAATGAAGATTAGTTCAGTTTTTCACGTGTCATGTTTGAGATGCTGTATTAATTATCCATTGCCGCATAATAAGCTTACCCCAAATTTAGCGTCCCCCTATGACAACAATTATTACCTCCCAGCGTCTGTGAGTCAGGAATTCAGGAGCAGCTTAGCAGGGTGGTTCTGGCTCAGGGTCTCTCCTGAGGTGGCTGTCACGCTGCCAGCTGGGGCTGCAGTCATCTGAAGGCTTGGCCGGGGCCGGAGGACCCAGTTTCAAGGTGGTGCACTCAACACAGCTGCAGGCAGGAGGCTTCAGTTTCTTGCCGACTGTTGGCAGGGACCTCACTTCCTCACCACATGGGTCTCTCCACTGGACTTGCTGCGTGTTCTCCCATCACGGCAGCTGGCTGCCCCCCAGAGTGAGCGACCCAGGAGAGCAAGACAGAAGACACCGTGCCTTGTATGACCTGGCCTTGGGAATCACAGACAATCATTTCCATGAAATTCTGTTTGAAGAAAGTCGTCAATTCAACTCACCCTCAAGGAGAGAGAAATTAAGCTTTGCTCCTTGAGGATGTTGCATCAAGAAGTCATGAACATGTTTATAAACCATCACAGGTGCCTAGTAGACGGTCCAGTGGAGATATTGTCTGTGCAGTTGTTATTCAATTCTGGAGCTCAGTGGGGAGGTCTAGGATGGAGATGCAGCCCAGGGGTTGGGGGTGATGGTGTAGGGCTGTTACCATGATTATTATGTTCTTACACCATCATGGCTGTGAGCACGAGCAGGTGTTAGACCTGAGCTCCAATTCCAGGTCACGCACTCACTGATTGTTTGACCTCGACTGCCATCTGCAACCTCTTGTGGTCTTGCTCTCCTCTATAAAACGAGGGTAATAACACCTCCCTAGGGGGAGGGTATAGCCCAGAAGTAGAGTGCACGTCTAGCACGCACAAGGTCCTGGGTTCGATCCCCAGTACCTCCATCAAAATAAATAAATAAATAAATAAATAAATAAATAAATAAACAAACAAACAAACAAACCTCATTACCTCTCCCCCCCAAAAAATTTTTAAAAATAAAATAAACAATGTAAATTAATACCTCCATAGACTTGTCGCCACGGAGCTCTGGAAGTCCACCCCGAAACCTGAAGGTGAGGGAGTGAGGGAGGCCAGCTTCCCAAAGGAAAGACAAACGGCAGCACCAAGACGAGGAAGGAGGCGACCAGGCGAGCCAGCCCTGCAGGGGTCCTGCGGACACTTCAAGCAGAGCAACGTGCCGACCGATCCCTTTAAAGTGTGTTTGCACGTTAGTGTGCAGAACGCTTCTCTGTTTGTCCTAAGAAATGGTCGTTAGTGTCCTTGGTCTCTATTAAGTAATGGAGCGGAGTGGACTTTTGTAGTTTAAAATGCAGGAAAGAAAATATGAAAACGAATGTACGTGTGTATATGCATGACTGGGACACTGCGCTGTGCACCAGAGATTGACACGGTGTAATTGACTGTACTTCAATTTAAAAAATTTTTTTAATAAAATGGAGGAAAGACAGAGTTTCAGGAAGGCAGGGAGGAAGAAGAGGCGGCCCGCTCAGAAACCAGAGACAGAGACGGAGAAGACCCCAGACTCCCTAAATCCCCCACAGGAATCAGCGGACGTCTTTGGGGCAGCTGCGGAGCTGTACAAGCTCAGAGAACGAGGATTTCAAGGCGTTTTCACCTGGATAACAAGGGGCTGGGGGCTCTCTGGCTGCCATCCAAGCTGTCATAACAATGATCACGCTTACCACCCTGTCTCCACCACCACACCCCACAGAGATGAGGAAAACGCACCTGAGTTATGAGCCCCCCCAAACTTCCGAACTATGGTACTTGGATCCAAAGGGTGGGAAATAGGAAAAACAAAAGTCCGAACAATAACCAGGTCCAAGAACTCAAAGAAGCTAGTAGGATGCAAGACAGATGAAATGCAGTTTCAGAGAAGTTTAGGATCACTAAATATGTAGACACAGAGCTATTCTAAAAGAGGTTGGTTCATTTTTTAATAATGATTTTATGAATGTCTGGGTATTTTTAATGACATGTTTCAGATGTATAAAAAGGTGTTGGAGGCTAATAAAGCAAACACCTTTGTTCCTACCGCTCAGTTAAAAAAAAAGAGGAAAAAACTTAATATAGTTAAGAAATTGTGTAAGAATGGTTTGAGTCTTTACAGCTGTGATAAGCATAAAAAAATGAAAACAAGTTTTTAAAAAATTAAACAAATAGTAGACAGAGCAATAGAAGAAAATTTAACTATAAAATTAGTGGCAGTGCCTTATGCGCTCATAATGGACTGGTCTTTAAGCAGCTGTTTTTCTTTAATGAATGAATAATTACATCCAAGCACTTTTTACCGTAGCCCCTGTGAACCTCTCGCCTCTCTGATCGTATTTCCCTCCTTCTCCCCTAAGATAACCACCATCCTGAATTTGGTGTTTTCCCTTCCTTGCATATCTTTATCTTTGTTACATTTTTGTCCCTGTATGACATACAGTGTTCTGAATGCTTTTTAAACTTCATACCAATGGATAACCCTGCACGTATCCTGCACCTTGATTTCTCACTCCACGCTAGTCTTTGAAATGCATCCACACTGATGAGGGCAGCTCCGGCTCCTCCCTTCCTGCAATGACATGACTTTCCAATCTTGGAGGACGACACGACTTGTTTATTCGGTCTCTGAACGTTGGACCTTTTGTTTGTTTCTGATGTTGGACAACACAGACACTTTTGCAGTTGACGCCTTTTCCACACGTGTGAGTTTTTCTAGGTAAACGCCCATGGGTGAAACTGCGGAGTCTTGGCATGTGCGCATGAAAATCTCCTTTGCTGCCATCCCTACCAACTTGTGCTTAAAAAATTACATTAAAAATTTGCCAGAGGTGTTTTTTTTCCAGACCTGGGACAAAATCTCATCAAATTCATTCTTAGCAGGAAGTCCAAATCTCTGCCGTCTCCCCAGACTCATTCACTCTCTCACCCCATCAGTAATGCCCTCTTTTCCTGACACCACTGGCACGTGGCTCTTTCTAGAAGCCCCAGCACCTGTATTTCTTTTTGCTCTTCCTCCTTCTTGGTTCCTCTGCACTGTTGGACCTTGTTGGCCTGGGGTCCAGGAGGAATAAGGCCTCAGCAATCGAAGACGTATTTCCTTACCCACAGGGAGCCTACACTTGAGATTAGCCTCATCCAAGAGAACTGTGTGAGCTGCGCATGTCCTTTGAAATTTCTAGTAGCCCCATATCAAAAAACAAGAAGAACCAGGTGGGTGGGTTTTAAGAATATAGTTCATTTAATCTGATATATCTAAAGTATTATCATTTCAACCTGTAATAAATATGAAAATTATAAAATATAGTTTACAGGGTTTTTTAAAATAAATCTTCAAGAATCTGGTGTGTGTTTTGCACTTACAGCACATCGAGTGCTGATAAGCCACGCTGCAAATCCTTGGTAGCCACGTGTGGCCGGTGACTACCGCGGGGGCACAGATCCAGCCAGACTTTATTTCTCCGAGTGTGATTCTGGAAACAGCAGCGTCAACATGACCTAGAAACGTGTTAGAAATCCAGAATCTCAGAACACCCCCCAGAGCTGCCGAATCTGAATCTGCGTTTCCACGAGATCCCAGTGACTGGTGTGCACATCAGAGTCTGAAAAGTGGTCCCTAGGGACCTGACGATCTAGGACGTGTCCCCGCACCCACAGCATTCTTGTTTCCCTCTCTCATTCACTCATCAAACGCTTGTGGGGTCCTGACTCTGTGCCAAGCAGCCGGGATGGGTCACGAGGTGAAACTGGACAGTGGTCCACATGTGGTTCGTGCCTTCAGGGAGGTTACTCTCTGCTGAAAATGGTAGAAAAATCCAATCCAAACTGGTTCAAGCAAAAATGCAGGTGACTGGGTGATGGTGACCAGCACAGGGTCTGAAACAAGCTGACGACTCTTGGGCAACTTTCTTCATCTCTCTTCCTGGGTTCCGTATGCTCTGAAAATGAGAAAACTGTTGTGCTGGGCATGGTTGGTTATTGGCCCAGCACCCACTGCACTGTCCTCTCGAGCAGGAGAACTCTGGCTTCGGTTCAGGGTTCATTCCTCTCCTACACTGTCCAGGGGCCCAGGGAAAACCGAGGTTAACCCCAGCTGCCCAGGGCGTGGCATTTCCTGTCCATCGTTCCCGCGATGCCCCTCCCCACCTCGCAGTCCTGGGCACCACGTGGGGGGGAAGCCACGGAGGGATTGGGATGAGGGGGGCGGGTGCTGCCGAGCCTCCGCCTTTCACGTCGTTTCCTCACTTGCAGACCCAGCAGGGGCCCAGTCTCATCGAAAGGGAGCATTCAGCCCATGTCTCTTGAGGGAGCCAATGGTCCACACCATTGTCAAGTCACCCACACCTGCTGTATCAACTTCAGTCTAGAAAACTCTACAGGCTCATGGTGAAGCCCACCAGCCCTCCGCCTAGTTGACAGGCTCAGATTCCAGCTCTGCTAAGTATGAGAGATGCGATCTCAGGGGAGCGCTCTGTTCCTCAGTTTCCTCATCTGTCAAATGGGTCGTCAAATCACAGTGCCTTCCTCCCAGGGCTGGGAGAAGTGACTGGAGCGCTGGCCCCAGGGCGGAGACGGTGAGGTTAGTTACCATGGCTCTGGCTCCTCTTCAGACCATCCCACCGAAGGGCAAACAGCTTTAGCTGCTCCAGCCTCTCCACTCAAAGGCCTAGGGGACCGAGAAGCAGCTCTGGTTGTCAAGGCTGATGCACTCAGCAGCATCTTCCCCTCCACAACTGCTAAACTGGACACACTTTCAGAATAATAATAACAATAATAATAATAATACAAACTGCTGCCAAAAAGTGAAAACCTAATGTGTTCCAGCCACGGCTCACAGCGCCCCCCAGGCAAGCGCATGGACGCGCTGTAACAGGCAGTGCGATCGTGGTTCCCTTTTAAAGAGAAGGCAGTGGACCTCATTGAGGTCACGTGATTCGGTAGCATCTTTAGAAGTAAGTGACAGATTCAGGACCTCAGCTCTCCCTGACCCCAAAGGCCACATTTTTCATTGTCAGCTAGATAAGAAGCCCAGCCGTCAGATTGGAAAGAATTTATAAGACTAAGGATATTCAACTTCAGCGAGAATTTGGAGAACATGGTATCGCCGGACCCTGCTGGTGGGCATATAAATGAGTGCATCTATGTTGGAAGTGAATTTAAAAATTCAAATTGGATATGCACGTATCCAGTAACCTGGCAATTCCACCTCTTGGTACCAACCCGAGAGAAACACTGTCATGTGTACACTAGTGAACGAAGCGAGGCCGTGTACAGCACACGTGTGCAGGAGTGGAGAGCTGGACACGACCTCCAGGTACATCAGTGGAAGAAGGAGCACGTGGTACGAATACAGCCACTGGCCGGCTTCCACGAGGCTGTGTGTAAACACGGAGTAAGTCTGGGGAGCTGACACGACACAGCCTCCTATGCGTCACGTTAAAAGCGAAAAATAAGCAAATCACAGAAGAAATGTAAGGAGAACGGGGCGATCTGCATTTTTAAAAGCCCTACACTTCTACGTAATGCGAGGGAAACAGCATGGAAGATACACATCAAATTGCCAGCAGGGGTTATCTCTGAGGAGGGGGGGGGGGGGTGGGGGGAGGGCAGAGAATTCAAGAGTGGCTCTTTTTTTCTGCATTATTTGAATAGCTTACAAGACTATTCATGTTTTCTTGGGGAAATTTTGCAGAGCAGCAGGATTAGATAAGGCTGGGCAAAAAGGGGAGACCACCATGCACTGATGCATAATCCTCCTGACAGCTCATCTCACTGGAAAAAAATGCACATTTGGCAAATCTGTCCGAAACTGCGTTCAGGGGTTTTACTGAAAGTGTCCGTGAGACCTGCTGACCCCTGGACTGACACACCGGCAGTGGCAAGGAGCATCGTGGGGGACGAACAGGTGCCACAGGTTCTTCCTGCTCTCCCTCCTCCGCCACGGGGATGAGGGCTCTGATTCCACCCCCTTGGATCCGAGCAGCCTTGGCGATTTGCTTGACCGATGCAACGCAACACAAGGGCTGCTCTGGGCCTTCCAAGGCTACTTGGAAGAAGCCTTGCTTGGAGCTCTGCCCTTGGGACACTGGCTGCGGGGGAACCCAGCCTCTGTGTGAGGATGCTGGCTCCCTGACATCCCTGACCATGGGGCAGAGGCCACGTGGAGCACAGCCTTGCAGCCGTCTTGGCCAAGACACCAGACACGGAGTGAAGCTACCCTGTACCCTGTCCGTCCACCAGCCTCCAAATGATCACATTCAATCCCAAGAGGAGCAGAAAACCTGCCCAGGGGAGCCCCACCCAAACTCCTGCCACCCTCAAATCAAGAGGTACAATGTACTGCTGTGGCTTTAAGCCACTAAGTTGTTTGTTTTGGGGGGGGGGTAGTGGGGAGGACACAATAATTCCACCCACACATCCTCTCATTTCAGTTTGGATCATCCAGGCTGCAGGGCCCCTGGACTGTGTCACCCCAGCCCTCCCAGGTCTCCTGTTCCCCCTAGAGTTTAGAGCACAGTCCTGGGGCCTTAGGCCAAGGGGTGGCATGAGGGAGGGAGAATCTGGTCCCCAGCCCTCAGTCAGCACAGGAGAGCACAGACGCTGTCCTTGTCCTTACCTGCACAGGACCCCCAAAGTCACCACGCGACAAAGGTCTGTGGTTGCCAGACCACCACACTGTCCACCTTCGGGGGCATTGTTCCTCAAAGGCCTTGAAGCGCATGCCTGCTGCAGGGCAGCCGCACACCCCCAGTCCTGGGCGGGAGGCTTCGGGGCTGCATCTGAGAGCAGGGAGCTTAGGTTCAGATCTCCACTTGGCCATTTCCTCGCTGTGCAACTTTGGGTCACTTCCTTAACCACTCTGTACAGTTTCCTCAGCTAAAGAATAGGGACAACAGTGGTGCTGACCTCATAGGAGCGTTGTAAGGACTGAATGTCTGCCTGGTGCACAGTAGTGCCCTGTGTGCGTCTGACACCATCACCACCACCATCTTCATCCTCACATTATCTGAGCTGCCTAGACCAGCACACACATTTGGAAGCCGGCCGAGATGTTTCGTCTGTCTGACGTGTGCCTTTTAAATTTTGAACCAATATATTTTATAAAGGGAGATTTCACATAAATACCCAGGTTTCTGATATCTTTTTGAAAATCTGAAGATTTGACAACGTCGGACATGCTTTCCCAGCTGGCACCGGTCAGGTCTAGCCGAGCAGCCGCTGTTTCGGCTGAGCGGGTCCGGTCCCAGACTGCCCCCGCCCATCCACAGGTGCCCGTGTCCATGCACACCTGAGCCACCTGACTGGCCCTGATGGCCTCGGAGTTTGTCACCTCTGCTCTAATCAATCCCTTCATTTCCCTAGTGAGGAAACTGACGCCCAGAGAGGCTGTGTGGCCCACCCAAAGTCACACAGCAAGTTGCGATGGAACTGGGACTAGACCCCAGGCCTCCTGGCTTCCAACTTTCTTGTTGTCACTAACATACTTATGAATGTGGGACTTCCAGTTCTCCAGAACTGCAGGAAATAACTGTCTGGTGTCTAGGCCACCCAGTCTGTGGTGTTCTTGCTATTTTGTTAGCCCAAACAAGCTAAGACAATCATGTCTTGGAATGCTGGGGCCTTGAGGAATAAGCCTCCTTCTCTCCACATTCAGATTCTTTTCCCCAAAATGAAATGTAATTTTAAAAAGATACTTCTGATTAGAAATGACTAAATAGAGATACTGTATCTTCCCTCATAAGAAAATTTATAGATATATTTCCACATATATTAGATTAAATCATATGTCCTTTTATTGTGACATTTAAAAATTTATGTTCTGCCTCGTTTCACAAAGGACTTAAAAACAGAAATTTGGCCATATTTTATGGAAATAATTATTTAACTCAGGCACTGCTTTGTTACCGTAATATTCAAAGTTCTTTGAGAATTACATTTTTAGGGGAGCCCCCAAAGGTAATCTAAAAAGATGCTAGATATATCTGAAGAAAACAAAAACACTAATTTGAAAAGGCACATGCACCCCAATGCTCATGGCATCACTAGTCACAACAGCCACGATAGGGAAGTAACCTAAGTGTCCATCAACAGATGGATGGATGAAGCGATGTGGTACATTTATAAAATGGAATACTACTCAGCCATAAACACAGTGAGATTTTGCCATTTGCAACAACATGGTTGGACCTGGAGGGCACCCAGCTTAGTGAAATATCAGACAGAGAAAGACAAATATGGAATGTGTGTTATCACTTATATGTGGAATCTTAAAAATAAAACAAACCAACAAATAGAACAGAACAGAAACAGACTCACAGATACAGAGAACAAAGTAGCGGTTATAAGTGGGGAGAGGGGAGGGGAAGAGGGGTGGGAGAGGGGAGGGGAAGAGGGGTGGGGGAGGGGGGAGACAGGGAGGGGACTAAGAGATGCAACTGCTGTGTATAAAATAAGCCACAAGGACGTACTGTGCAGCACAGGGAACACCGCTAATATTTTGTAACAACTGTAAATGAAGTCTAATCTAAAATTTTGCATCATGATGTTGTACACCTGACGCTATACGGCACGTCAACTATGGCTCAGCAGAAGTCAATGAGTAAATAAAATAAAGAGATGCTAGGCCGGCATCAGCAGACTTTTTCTGTGAAGGGCCGGCTAGTAGATGTTTTGGGCTTTGTGGATCGTGCGGTCCGGGGCACCACTGCCCAGTTCTGCCACAGACAGCGGGTAAACACATGAGAGTGCCATGTTCTCGTGAAACCTGACTGTGTCTGTAGAAGGTGGATGTTAGCCAAACCTACCGTGTAACCATTCCACAATTTATGCAGATCAAACCAGCATGCTGCACCCCTTAAACTTACACAGTGACGCATGTCAGTTGTTTTTCAATTGTTTTAATAAATAAATAAAATAGTCTAGCCTTGGACCCAGTAATTCTGCTTCTGAGAAATCTAACCACAAGGAACTCTGAAATGTGTAAAAAGCTAAATGCACGAAGATGTCTGGTACAGTGTTTTATACTGTATACAAACACTGAGCACTTGCAGACAGCTCCGTGTAGGTGCTGTGCTCTGTCTGTCTGTGTCCGTCCCAGAGTCCTGTGTGGGAATCCTAGTGCCCAGTGTGATGGTATCAGAAGGTGGGGGGCTTTGGGGTGATTGGGGGGCCCTCATCAGCAAAAGCCCACCTTATAAAGGAGACCCCACAGATCTCCCTAGTTCCTTCCACACGAGGACACAGAAGTCTGCAGCCCCGAAGAGGGCCCTCACCCTGCCACACTAGACCCCTGATCTCACGCAGGCCTCCAACCTCCAGAGCCGTGGGGAGTAAATTTCTGCTGTTTATAAGCCACCCAGTCTGTGGCACCGGCCAGCTCTGTCTTGTTATAGCGACCGAGCCGACCCAGACACGAAGTGCAGGGTGGTAAGTACCGTCCAAGTACACATCTCTGCATCAGTGGGCGGTACTACAACCTTCAGATCTGATGACTCCAGAGGATATTGTCAACTGGGGAAAATGCTTTATTTTGTACTGTTAAGTGAGCCAAGGAGGATGCAAACTTGTTTATAACGTTAACCTCAAAAAAACAACCCTTTAAAAAAGAAACAATGAAAAGAACCACGCTCACACATTAGCTGCCTGGAGCCTGGGAGACCACAGGTGATTTTCTTCTTGGCTGGTCTGGTGCGGTGATGGTCGTTCTTTAATTTATCAGGAAACCCATGTCTTTTCTTTCCAGAGTAACCCGGAGCAAGCAGAGAACAGCAGAGCCGAGCTGGGTGGGAGGCCCCGTGGGGGGCGGGGGGGAGGGTTGCTGTCACCGCTCTCTGAGTTCAGATATCTGCACCACATCCTCACCAGCTGTCTGCATGTTACATATGCTCTTCAAGGTCTGGTGTCCTCCCTGTAAAATGGGAATGATAACAGGTTCCCATTTCAAAGGGGAGTCATGAGAATTACATGAGTTGGTGCATAGAATATAAAAGTACAGAATTCCCAGGGGAGGGGACAGCTCACATGGTAGAGCGCGCGCTTAGCATACGCAGGTCCTGAGCTCAACCCCCAGTCCCTCCTCTAAATAAATAAATAAACAAACCTAATTACCTGCCCCCCCAACAAAAAAAAAAAGTTTAAAAAAATATATAGAATTACCATGTTGTATACCTGAATCTAATACAATATTGTAAGTCAAGTGTACTTCAGTTTGAAGGAGAAAGAGGAAGGAAGAAGGAAAGGAGAAGTCTCCTCCAGTCTGGTGGAAACAGGCAATGCGTTTAGGGAAACGCAGATAAGCTGCTTGCCCTTTGCTGCCTTGTTTCCTGAGCAGGTTTCTCCCAAACGGAAAGAATCAACACCTTTAGAATAAGGTAATGCCTTTCGGAGTGGGTGGGGCAGAGGCGGTGTAGCTCGAGCAGCTCAAGCGTACGTACAGAGCATGCTTAGCATGTGTGAGGTCCTCGGTTCGATCCCCAGTAACCCCTTCAAAAATAAATAAACCTAATTACCTACCTCCCCCTAAAAATAAAATAAATAAAAAAATCTTTAAAGAAGAATAACGCCTCCCCAGTCTTAATGTAGTTTTTGCCAATTTGTTTTTCATGAAAATTTCCTTTTTTGGTCAATTTAAAGGATTTCCCTTTAGTCTTCAGTTGTAGTTCTCCACCTGTCTTGCCCTGTCGTGTATGAAAAGATGGTGATTAGTAAATGCCTACTGTATTTTTTCACTCCCTTAACCGGCAAGATCAAAGCTTGGTACCCACTCCCATGATGACACCGTCTTTTCAATGTTATTGGTTAATGAATTCCAAAAATCTGAGCACCCTGCCCCGCACCCAAAGGGAAGGTCTTCCTGGACGGTTGCTTTCAGCTGCTTTTGAGACGTTCGTCCTGCACTTGGCTGCCCTCTCGGGAGAAAGATGAGCGAAATCTCTTCCTGCGAAGCGGTGCCCTTTCTTTGGGTCCTCATCTGTCTGTGACAATAAGGACTCGGGGCGCAAACCCGGGCCGCGTCTGGGCGGAGCTGCAGTTGTCCCGTGGGCAGCTGGGAGCGTGTGCTGTGGGCCCTTTCCCTCCCGCGGAAGAGGTGAGAATCCTCGCTGTGATTTTCGGAGCTGATGCCTGGTCTGTGCTGTATCTGTTTACCCAGCGTTCTGCAGTTGCTGATTAATTTCCTAAACTTGGCCTGGACACCCAGCAGCCAGCCTGGCGGCGGGTGACTGCGGCCTTTGTTCCGCAGCCATCGCTATTCTTAGCGAATACTGCCCCCGTGTGGACAGAGGCTGGCATTACCATTGCCTGCGGAAAACCTTTCCTGGGGTGCATTTAAGAAAGTCGCTCTAACGGGCTTTCCTTTATAAAACACAAGCGCCTTCTCTACCTGTGTCTGGGTTCTTCTCAGAGAAAGTAATCCAATTAAGTAGAGACTGCTCTAAGCTGTGGGGGTGAATCTAGGCCCTTCACGGCCTCAGTTTTCTAATCAATTAAATGGAAGAGTAGCCCCCACACCCCACATAATTTGTGAGATTGAGGTAGAAAAACTAAAAACAAAATACAGCCTAAGCTCCTTGGCATGACTCAGGGGTCAATAAACATTCACTATAATTCAGTCCTTGTAGACAGTTATTTGCTCAGAATATATATTACATATATAACAATATATCAAATGTCATTAACAAGATTCACCGACAAGCACTGGTAGAAGTCTTGGCGGTGTTTGTCATGAAGGGTTGTCTTGGTGGCTGTCATTCATTCATTTACTTAAAATATATTTATTTAGCACCTCTTGTTTATCACAGTTCCGGGCAATAGAGACTCAATAGTAAAAAAAAAAAAAAAGGAGCAATTACCATCATTTAGACTAAAAGTCTGGGGGAGCGTAACACACTAAAAATGGGCTTTCATATTGAAAAAGAAAAGCAAAGCAATGTGTGACACTGTGACCCACAATGACTAAACAATTCTGATCCTAGGTAATACACTCCAAAGAGCTGAAAACAGATATGCACACAAAAACTTGTACATGCAACTTCACAGCAGCACGATTCACAACAGCCAAAAGGTGGAAACAACCCAGATGCCCAACAGTTGATGGAAGATAAACAAATGGGCTCTGTCCATGCCCTGGAATATTATTCAGCCATAAAAAAGGAACAAAGCACTGATTCTTGCTACTACATGGATGAACTTTGAGAATAGGATCCTAAGTGATTGTGTGATTCCATTTGCATGAAATACCCAGAATAAGTAAGTCCATAAAGACATTTACATAGTTGTAACTACTGATTTTTCAGCATTTAGAATCAAGCTACAAAACAACAAGGATTTACTGTGTAACACAGAGAATTATATTCAATATATTGTAATAAACTATAGCGGAAAAGAATAGAAAAAAGAATGTAGATATAGACTATAACTGAATCACTTTGCTGTATACCTGAAACTAACACAATATTGTAAACCATCCATACTTTGATTTAAAAAAAAGAATCAATCAATTTGACACAACATTGTAAAATGACTATAACTCAATAAAAAAAATGTTTAAAAAAAAAAAGAATCAATCTATGTAAGTATGGACTATGTTCTTATGGTTCCAGAACCCAAATCAAGTCTCAGACGTGAAACAGAAGTACGAAGGACGTAAGTAGAGAAGTGGAAGCAGAGATGTGATGAGATGGGGCGGGTACCATCATCACCATCGTTGTACAAGGTGGGGAGGCCAGAAATACTAAGTATAGGGAAATAAAGTCAGACAGCACTAGTTAGAGTTCTGAAGGTCAGCAGGAGAGCAGGGGTTTTCAACTGAAGGAGGTACCACCCACTCAAAGGACAGATCCTCCAGGGGCCGGGGGCAGGAATACTAACGTTCCATCTTGCAGTAAATGGACAGTCCTGCACAACACAACGTTGTCGCACCCAAAATGCCAGCAGCACCTGCCTTGAGGACCACGGCCACGGCCTAACTAAACTCCCTGGCATAACAGAATGAAGAGGATTTGAGACACGAGAGCTGGTGGTCCTGTCGCTGGAGGGGCCAGAAGCTTGGCGAAATGGTCGAGCAGCAGAAGAGCAGGACTAGGGCGAGGAGAGGGCGTGCAAGGCCCTCGTTCTCATGAGAAATACTATGTGGTCATTTTTAACCACTTGCATAAATGATATGGTTCATTTTTACATAAATGGCAATTTCAACCATATAGAAAAGGCTATGATACAGGTAAACGGTATCAGCTACAATCTTTCACTTGAATTTTTTAATGTTTTCTAATGCCACATGGTCTTTGGTTTCAAAGGCATATCCAGCTTAGAACTAGAGAGCAGCTGCATGGTTTTCAAGGGAAGAAAACACATCGTTTGAAGCCAGATAATTCACATCTCATCTCAACAAAGGATGGCCGGCATTTCTGTTACCTGACCTCTGGCGCCACCGTGTGGCCATGACGTTTCCCCACTCCTCAGTCCACACTGCCTGAAGTATGTATAAGTCTTGGAGAATTTCAAATTTTGTGGGATTCACACTACTGCAGACTTGGTGAGTGCAATGGAACTCTATCTAAATTTTAGATGTGCATAATTCAAATTTGCATAAAATAAGACCTTGCTGTGTCAGACAGGGGTCCAGTCAGACTGATGTGCTTCTGAAAACCTGCAAACTTCTCAACTCCAGGCCTCGCTTGTATTGTAGGTGAAAGGAGACCATCGAGCTGGCCGTGATTTGTGATTCTTTGCTTTAGATTAATGATCAGCAAAAAGCTATAAAAAGACTCATTAGAGGATTCCATTTTCCAACTCGTTACACTTGCCCGCTCACCTTCGAAATCTAACCGATAATAATAAGGGAGCGTTAACACAAGTTCAACCAAAAGTTCAAGTCTCGAGTTTAACATTGCCTTTCTGCCTCTGGTCAATAAAACTGTGGACCCTGTTGTTCTGCAGCTTTGCACTCTGCAGTGTCTTTCTGTTGGCCACAGGATGATGTGAGACTCCCCAGTCAGCTAACCAGCACCTGTTCAGCCTCTTCAAACCCTGCCCTGGCAGAAAACTCTCTAATCAAGTGGATCCCACCTACTGATGATCCCTGAAGTGGGCCTTGCTGCCTTCAACCTCCAGAGGGAAGCTCAGAAGGAACAGCAAGTGCAAACCCTCCCAGCTCTAAGTGCAAGTCTCAGGTTAGATGGCACTTCTTCCAGGAAGCCCTCCTGATCCTCTTCAGGGAGATCAGATGCGCCAACAAGTAGGGTCTTCCAGGAATGGGAGTCAAGTTCAGCACGGTGGGGTGAGCAGCCCCACAGGGTCTCGGCTGCATGAATGCTCAACTTCACTGGGAGGTGACATCAGTGATTCAGTGACCATGTCCCGGCAAGGTCAGACACCAGCTAGGAGCTGGGGATACAGCTGTGACTAAGTTCAATCATGTTAAGCCCCAAAGTCCCCAGTGGCTCCCCATCACACTCAGAGCAAAAGCCAAATCCTTCCAACAGTCCGGCAGGACCCCATCTCCTCTCCCCTCAGAAACCTGGCCAACCAGCCACCTGCACCTTCTCACTCTTCTTGAGTAATCTAGCCACACTAAGCAAGATCTACTTCCAGAAGTTCTTGACGGAGTCACCTTAGACGGGTGGAAGGAAGAGACGTGGGGAGACGGGAAGGCAGGAGGGGTGCATAGAGAAAGAGGAAGAGGGCAGGTCACAGGCTCAATCAGTTCTCCCTGGAGCCTGAGAGGCCGCCTTCCTCCAAGACTAGATTTCCTTTAATGTTAGGACTTCATTGCCCACTCTGTCAGGACCATTGCTTTAAACCTTCTGCCCTACCCACATCCTTCCTGCAAACCAGAGGAGGCACCTTCATCCTGCCCTGGCTCTCTCTCAGAAGCCAGCATTTGAGGCAAAGTGGAGAAGATGATGGTGACCAGTTTCTTTCTTCCTTTTTTAAAGATTAAACTGGGTTTTGTTTATTCCTGAAAATCAACACCAAAATAGAAGCAGTGTCGTTCTGCTCCATGTTACAATCCCTAAGTACAAGGACCAACCAGGTGATGACCATAAAGGTGAGCTCATGGGACGCTGAACTACAAAAACGTTAAATATCCCCCCCACCCCAGATCGCGTTAATGGAGTCTCGTATTTCCTGCAGCATTTGAAGTGGCACAAATCATTATTGTTCTGTCTTTGAAACTTCGTCCCAAATAGTTGAACAGCAAAGCTGGCTGGCCGAGTGAAGGCAGTTTGTTTACAACAGCGCCACCTGGTGGCAAAGTTTATTTAACACATCCCCGTGTCAAAATGTCTAGGGTCTCGGTCACTTAGCTCTATGGGGAAAATCGCCTTGAATTATTCAGTGTTCGATTATTGACCGTCTTCAAGAACACACCACTCGCATACCATCTGGCGGCAGTGTATCGTGCTCATCACCTTCCTCATGACTAGAGACCTGTTTGGTGCCAAATGTCATCAAATCCAAGGAACTGCTTCAGCTTAATTCACAGAAATATTCACACTTTTACCAAACTCACGTATAAACTATAGCCAGCTACCCAGCTCTATGTCAAAAGCACAGGCTTAGCTCAACTGCTTTACCAGCCATCGGCAAGTTACTTAACTTCTCTGGGCCTCCGCTTTCTCAGTCAAGTGGTAAGAATAAATCCACCACCTTAAGACAATGCATGTAAAGTACCACCCCCCCCCCCCCCGTGCCGTCTCTGACACAGAGTAAACGCTCAGGGCTCTTCTATTAAGCAGACGGGGAAAGAGCAATGTTCCAAAGTTTATCCCATCTCTGGCCCCAGTAATAAATAAACCGTAGCGTGGGCATAAGGAGGAATCAGCAGACATCGGGTCTGAACTATTGAAAGTGGTTGTCTTTACAGGAGGGACGTTTCACCTCCTACACTACAGATGTACGTGATGGTGCTGTTTTATAAAGACACGTCACGCTGGCGTAGTTTTCAGATTAGGAGATGCTGGTGTTGCAGCAAAAATATGCATAGCTCAAAACTGACCACTTTTAAGTGTACAGTTCAGTGGATTAGCACATGCACATTGCCATGCTTCTGTGACCGCCGTCTCCAGAACGTTTTCATCTTCCCAGACTGCAACTCTGTCTCCATTAAACTCTCCTCCTCCTCTGCCCCTCGTCCCTAGTGGCAACACCAGCCTACTTTCTGTCCCTATGGATTCAACTACTCCAAGTGGACTCAAACAGTGTCTGGCCTTTTGTACAAAATTAGGTTTTTTAATGGAGCACTGAGGAGGTGCTTGAGCAACACCTCTGTCCCCTGTAAAGCCCTCAGTCACTGTGTTTGTTATTCCGGAAGTCCTAACAGTGTGGTCCAGGGACCTCAGAGGGTCCCCAAGACCCCTTGGGGGTCCACAGGGGTCAAAAGATCTAATACTAGGAAGTTATTCAATTTTCACAGTTTCTCATGAGTGGAGTTTTCCAGAGGCCACATGATGTGTGATGTCCCAAAAGACCGGATGCTGGGCAGTAAGATGCTAGTGAGTAACAAAATAAAAAAAGTGAAACAATGCCGCTTTTCTCATAAAATGCTTTAGCCTTGGAACTCTGCTATTTACCATGAAAAGATATGTTATTTATATTAACATGCAGTGGGTTTATTGTTTTTCCTCTTGAATTGAAGTTTTAATTCTGTTTTAAATTTGAATATGGTAAATATCAATACGCATAACCTGCAGAAACAAAATCTTGTGAGGCCCCTGAAGAAGTTTTAAGAGTCTAAAGCGATTCTGAAGACAAAAGTCTTAAGAATGACCATAGTCTGTCAACATTTCCAACAACAAATGATGCTTGGGTTGGCACAGACCAAGGAAAGCTTTTTCTAGACACAGGGGACTTGTGAATGGCTAAACTTCTGAGATGGGAATAACCCCGTTTTCCAAGCACTATCCCTGATCTCCAGTCATCTGATCAAAGTCTCCCCCCGCCCCGGCCACCCCCACCACTCTCACCCCCTCCCACACACACACCCGGTGAAAAGCCACCATTCCGGTACCCAGACCGACGCTCTCCCTGAGCCTGGCTACCTTTTATTCCTCTAAAATTCCTGTCCCACGAATGCTCCTCTCTGTAAAACTCCCCTCGCTTGGCAGGATGATCTCTAAGAAACAATAATAATAACTACATAACTAAGTAACAACTAACCAGTGGTGACAAACAGCAAGTTCATACTGTGTAGCACAGGGAACTGTATTCAAACCTTGTAGTAACTTCTGGTGAAAAAGAATATGAAAAAAAATACATATGTTCATGTATGGCTGAAGCATTATGGTGTACAGCAGAAATTGACACAACATTGTAAACTCACTATACTTCAATATATATATAGATACACACACACATATATACATATAAAGTAAGAAAAAGTAACCAGTGGTGAGTGTGCTTTACATTTGTTACCATGGATAGATAGAAATGCTCATGTCACGTAACTCAGTAAATCATTTCAAAGGTATGAGGCTATTCTGAGATAATTCTAGACAACCCCTTCTCCATATTTAAAGAATTGGCGGGTTAGGATAAACCACATATATTATCTATCCATCCATCCATCCATCCAACCTACCGACAAATATTAAGAGTGCCAAGCTCTGCTTGGGCCCTGGGGACACACTGGTAACAAATTTCTGCCCTCGGGGCAGTCACCTTCCCCACTTCAAGGTGATGAAACAAGCACACATAAGACCACAGGTAGTGCCGAGTGCTGTGAAGAAAAATGTCCGAGCCAGAGGCTGGGGGGAGGGCTGGGACGGCTGGGGGCGCAGGTGACGTAGGAGTGCTTGAATGCGGATTATCTGAGGTCAACGTGGTGCCAGGTGTGAAACAGCAATGGCACCGCTGGTGAAAGGAAGGCTCCTGGAAGGTTCCAGTGGGAAAAGCGAGTCCTGGGGGGCTGCTGTCATCAGTGAGAAGGGGGACGGGGAACGATGGTCAGGCCCAGTGAGCAGAGCCGTGGCCGGCACCGGGTTTTAGTCTCTGAGTCATACAGGCCATTGGAGGGCTTGAGCACGGACGGGGTAAAATCCTGTCTACTGTAAGAGGTAGTGCAGGCAGCCACATGGAGGTTAGATGGAAGAAAAAGAAGCCACAGAGGGAAGAGGGGAGACTGGGGAGGCGACGGCTGTCGTCCGGGTGAAGTTGCGTCTTGGTCTAGGGTGTTGTCGGCGGGGGTGATTGAAGACGGCCCTGCGTCTGCGGGTGTTTTGAAGGAACAGAGGGAACGGGTTTGCTCTTAGACTGGATGAGAAATGAGAAAGAGGAGTCCAGGGTGACCACGAGGATTTGGTCCACTCATCGGAGTGAGGAAGACGGGCCGTGACAGGAGGCCGTCCATTCGGGGCATGTTGAGCTCAGGTGCCAGGTGGGGACCCAGGTGCAGATGCGGAAGAGGCAGCTGTGAGCAACATGTCTGGGCTCAGGGGCGGGGACGGGGCTTGAGACAGTCCTGAGTTTGGATGAAGGTGGACAGAGCCCTGACCCCTGGGGTCCTGCCCTGTCAGAGAGCAGGGAAGGTAAAGACCCACTTGTTCCTAAAATCCCCGCGGGGGCTGATGGCGGCCAAGGTGAAAATCCCTGGGCCGCGGACGGCAGTAAGTGGTCCGCTGACCATGATCCCTGCGAGCCGCGAAGCTCAGGGCGTTTAAGTAATCATGATGGTGAGATTACAGCTGCCAGCGTGGAGCTATTTCAGGTCACTTAGAATTCCAAATAGAATGTCTAGGAAGCTTAGGTAATTTCCCGGCCATTGGAGTAAATAAGAAGCCCCCTGGCGTGCTTTGTCGGCATTCAGATTTCTCAGCCCCACTCCAGACCCGGCAGCCAGAACCCGGGGGAGGTCAGGCTGGGAGATGTGCCCGGTGACCGGACGGCTACAGCCTGTAAGGGCCACAGACGTTCTAGAGTTGGATGTGTGTTTAAGGGCAGATAAGAAATGGGATTTTTGTTTTCTTCCTTTGTGCCTTGTCTTAAACTCACAGGTTGGAAATCTTTGTCACGTGAATATGTCCTGTTCGTACTAGAAGGTAGAATCTCACTGAAAGGACGTATAATTGGATTAACATCAGGTCCACAAGTCCCGAGCACTGGCACAGAGATGTCACCCAGGCGCCATAAAACTGCCTAAGGGAAGGCAAGGCTTAGGTCTAACAAAGTCTGAAAATGAACCTGAGATTCTGCGTGTTCTCTCTGACCCTCGGAAAGAAAGCCAAGGGTTAACGGAAGATTCACCAAAAGATCCAAGCCTGTCCGTCACAGCGCCCCGCAATGTTGTCTGGCCTTGGAGACACATGTGGCCTTCTAGGAACCTCGGGCTCCTCATCCGTCCAACTATAGTCGAGTTCAGCCTCTGGAAGCTCAGCTCTCTCACCTTGACGATGCACCGCCACGAGGGCTCTTGCCTTATTTCTTTTTCAGCACTTGCCCAACTTGAGCTAAGATCCGGTCAGCCTATCCACGCAAAAATTTTGAACTTTAGCTATTTGGGAAATGGTGCAGAAAAAAAAGTCTTCACTGCATAGAAGTAATTAACAGTCACAATTTTTCTGGCTTCTTTTAATCACTTGAGTAACTAAGCACTAAGGAAAGAGGGCACCTAGTTTCACCCCTGCCCTTCTGGTCTGCTCTCCAGTTATCCTAAAACGTAACTCCGAACATTTACAAAACTCCCACTGTGCTTAGTTCAACCTTGAGTCGTTACCCACATTTAATGTGACTTCCTGACTTGCCCAAACTCGTCCTCAGCAGTGGTTCACCCCAGGGGATATTTGGATTGCCTGAGGCATTTTTGGTTGTCAGCATGGAGTGGGGGAGGAGGGGTACCACTGGGATCTGCTGGACCAGAGATGCTGCCACACGTCCTACAGCGCACAGGACAGCCCCACAACAGCAACCTGGTCCCGAAATACAGTACTGCCGAGGCCGAGCCCTGCAGTCTGCAGCCACGCTGGCCTCTGTTCGGATCTTCAAACACATAGAGGCTTCCCGCCCGCAGAGCCCTCCCTGCCTCTAGCCTTATTACAGGCCGCTGTATCAAAGGCTCACACCGCATGGCCAACAACTTTTATGTTTTGGGGTCTCAGCTTGGAACCTGGCCTCACCACCCGGCTCACCTCCATTCTCCAGGTGACTCTCTCCTGGGTTCCCCCACCACTGCAGCACGTCAGAAGTGGGCCTGCGCACCGGCTTCCAGTCCGTATGCAGCACTCCCGCGGAGAGGGTCAGCCCCGAGGGGAGACAACTCATGAGTTCAACTTGGATTCCTGGGTCACACATCCCTAGCACTAAGCACCTAGCACTAAGCACCGAGCTCTGAGCAAAAGGTTGGTCAAGATGTGCCGAGTAATTAAAAACAGGCAGAGGCCACCAACTTCCACCTCTCCAAATTAAGATTTTTTTCTTTGAGTCATTTGATTTTTAGGAGGAAAAGTGTACTCTTTCATTCTTAAGAAAACATTAATGAAACAGCCCTGAAATCAGCCTGTACTAATGTGCGCTGTACGCTCCTTTTTGCAGAAGGAAATGTGAATACACTGCCTGGGTGCCTATCTTTTCAAAAAGAAACAATGGAAGGATAAATCAAAAACTAATTTTTAAATAGTGTCACTTTTGAGACAGGAGGGAACAGGGTGAATGGGATGAAAAGCTAGACTTCTCCGAACATACCTGGTTTTATAGCTTTGACTATGGAATTGCATGTTTTGCATAATAAAACAATTTAAAAGAAAAAAGCCAAAGCAGTGTCTAAAGACGGAAAACACTGACTCTAACAGCGGGGAGGCTGCGGCTGTGCCCACAGGTTAAGTAATTCCATTCCAGAGCACGTGGCACATCCCTTGAGTGGAAGTTACTCGGTAGAGACCCTGGAAGACTTGACGGCTGGCCCCACCCGCAAAGTTCCTGATTCAGCAGGTCTGGGGTGAATTTCTAATAATTTCTAACAATTCTAACAATTCCCCAGTGTGCTATAAGTAAAACTATTTTTTTTTCTTAACTGAAAGCTTCACTTGGTAATCATGCTGTTAGTGACAATATTGGCATCATGATTTGTTAGTGGAATAAAGTAGGTAGGTCGTATCATCAGGGATCCAGGTGTTCAGAGAACTAAATATAAAGTAGTGAAAATGCTATCTTAAATTTGCATTAAAAGCAGCAGGACAGCTTGTTGATTTTTTCCCCCTTAAAAAAAAGTGTGGGGACAGGGGGATAGCTCAGTGGTAGAGTGCCTGCCTAGCATGCACAAGGTCCTGGGTTCAATCCCCAGTACCTCCACTTAAAAAGTAAATAAACCTAATTACCTCTACCCCTAAAAAAAAAAAAAGTATTTCCTTGTCCCCTACATCAAAGAGGCCCAGGAGCTGAAGCAACCCAGCTGTAATGAGTACCCCTTACCCCAAATCACTATCCCTAATTGCCACCTCCCATAAGAGGACCCCAGGGTCCTTGGGGAGACCACTGCCTCCAGGGCTGGGGCAGGTAATCTGCAAGATGAGCTCAGAACTCGTTGTCGTGGCAAAAAGCTAAGGGGCTGCTTCAGGCTGTGCCCAAAACATGCTGCGCCAACTTGAAGGAGACCCTGAGCATCAAAGCGACTCTGCAATTGCTTAAAATACGTCAAATGCACGATGACTTCATGACGTGACACTTTCGTGCTCACTCACCAGTCAGGCCTGGAAAACGCAGGGCACAGACTCCCTGTTCTCAAAGCTGGTTCATCAAAGGGGGAATCAAGCTTTATAACCTTTTTTATTCAAACTGTGTATCAAGGTAACCAACCCAGCACAAGGGCGACCTTCTTTACAGAATTCCAACTAGTAAGTGCAGAAGGAATGATAGAACCTCTTCAAAAATCACCTTTTGCAATATTCCTCATGTTCATCAATGATGCTAAAATCCAGACGAGAAAGGTTGGTGGGGAACTGGCTGTTTAGCCCGACATCTGAACCCACCGTCACTTCGGACTGGAAAACCAAACACTACACGTCCAGAGTGATACAAAAGTCCGATGGGAGGAAGAAGCATGCCCTCCCCCAAAACTGAGGCAAATCTGCTTTAAAGCTCTAGGCTGGATTCACCCGTGGAGCCAGAGAAATGGTTAGGTGAAGCCACAAATACGCAGTCAATCCAGACAAGAAGGTGAGAGCTTCTGTGTGACAAATGACTCTGTTTCTTCAATAAAATGCCACAAAGTGTGTGGGTGTGTGTGGGCGGGGATGGGGGTTAGATTAAAATAGGCTTAAGGAACCATCAGCTAACCCAAGAAAGTGGACCTTGTTTGGATCCTGACTGCAACTTACCAACGTCCCTGCGACTACCAGGAAGGGCAGGCACGGAGGCTGGTCATGCAAAGTCACTGTGCATCTAGTTAGATGTGATCAGGAAAAGCACTTACCCGTGAGACACACTGAAGTATTTTAGGGATGAAATTAAATCATCTTAAGATTTGCTTTAAAATACTCGGGAAAGGGCAGGGGTCACCAAAAAAAGTGACAGATGTTGCCAGCGAGCACATGGGGATTCATGATACTAATCTCTCTACTATTGTAGACGTTTAAAATTGTATTTATAAAAAATTAAAACAAAATTAGAAACCAGGGACACAATAACGACCAGAGCCCAAGACTGCAAAACACCAAATCTATATTTACATCCACATATAATAACATAACTTTAAGCTGAAATATATCATAAATAAAACAAGTAATGTCTACAGTTTGACAACTTAAGTATCAACAATTAAAATAAATCAAACTGGAATGAAATAAATACATAAACAAAAAATCCAAAGGATTGTACCTCTATTATATGTACTGTTGTCTCAAAGGAAAAAAAAAATACACAAAACCAGTAGTATCCCAATAGTTAATACTGATGGACCAAAAAACAAATTTTGGAGTACAAGGGCTGTAGGGGAAAAAAAAAAAACTGACATCTGTATGCATTCAGAAACGTAGTTAAAAAGGAGAAATTTAAAAGCCCCCAAATTTCAGCAAAACACAAATTGACTTGTTTTCAAATAGATTTGGTGATTTTTTTTTTTAAATACAGATTTAAATTTCAGCCCTCTATTATCATGTATCCACTTTTAGGATTTGTATTTATAGTCACAGCAAGCTGTCTGGAACACTCATTGCATTAGGTCAAGATCAGGTCAATTATCTTGTAAATGTGTTAATCTTCAAAAATAGGCTATAAAAGTGCAAAACTATGAAAACAAACATCTAGATTATGTACATATGGCTCAGCTTGTGGACAGGAAAAAAGTAAATAGTGTACACTTTCCTGATACAAAGCACTTCATTGCGATGCCAGAAGACTGTTCTCCAATTAGGCCTCCCTTTGCCCACGGGAGTTAAGACTTCTCTATCAAGTAGGCGTCATGTTGCATAATGAAAACAAACAAAAAAAAATCAGGATTCTTTTAGGACATTACCCTTCCTCTGATGGAGAAGGGCCGGGCAAGACAAATTAACAGTGCAAATTTATTTTGATACAGTTTCTTCATAAAGTATATTTTGTCGTCGCTAAACCCAGGTACTGCTGAATACACTCAGCCGTGGACAGAGGATTAAAGGAACAAAAGTTTAAAACATTTAGTAAGCCAGCTGGTGGCTATCCTCTCTTTAAAAACCCAAATTGCTTGTACACTGAGAAAAACGCTGCTTCAAACCAGCCAACCCTGGGAAGACAACTGAGGTCTCAGAACAGAGTCCCTCTTCCCCGGGCACCACTCCTGGTGCAGAACTGACGTGCCCGTGATTTACTTGAGTGTGTCCACAGTTAACCCGAATGCCAGGTGCACCAAGCCCTCCAAATACAAACCTAAAATTCACCCTCGTTTCCTTTAAAATTGCTTCCAATGTATGTAATTCACCTGTATAGTTTAACGTTTATATTTTTTAATGTACTAATTTAGGCAAACGCCAAAAAAACCCCACGAATTTTCCAACAGAAATGATTAATTTGATAGAAAACAAATTTAAGTAACTCTACACACAATGTGGTATGTTTACTGAACGTGCAGCTGGCCTACAGAGGGAATACTTCTCTGCAGATACACGCGCTTAAAAGTCCCACAAACCACCCATTCACTCAGAAGAGGACGGTGGATCGAGGTCCTTCTCGGACGATGCCCTGAAATTTGCAGTGAAGGGCACCCAGTTCAGAACGGCTGACCTCGGTCACACAGCACGTATCATAGGTCGATGCTTCAGTTAACAATTTTGTCAAAGACAATAGACTGTGGAGGATTTAACATTATACAAATCATTGAATTTTTTTTTTTAGAAACATACATTTTAAATGAAGTAGGACAAACAGCAGAAACTTGCTCAAAGCGATGAGCCACACGAGCGAAAAAGAATACACACAGTATTTAAACAAGCAGGTCTACAACGTATATTTACAGATTTTTACCTGAGGTGCAAGCGTTATATACTTTCTCCCCATCCCACCCCCCCCAACCCAAATGATTTCTTTTCAGCAGCGCTCAAGTATGCAAAAAATTCCATTTCTTATTTGGTCAATTCTAAAAAAAAATATTATTTGGGGCAAAATAGAGATGTCTGGTCTCCATCTGTGTACAACCCAACTGTTTCAACTATAGTTTTTATTGCTATTTGGTACAAAAATTAACAGAACAACTTTACAAAACCGTAGTGTTCCTTATATGTTATATTTACAGTACAATCACAGCTTATTTCAGTAGCTTTCACCATTTGCTTTTTCAAAAGATGAACTAATTTAATTTCATGGAGAGTACACACTTACATCCATCAAGACCTACAGAGGAAAAAGGTATAAAAATGATTAGAATAAAACTGAATACAGTTCAAAAAATCTTTTAACAAAAAGTATAACAAATAAATAGAACTATATAGAGACCCAGAAATGCAACAGATTCAATTTAAGCTTAAATTTTGCAAAGTCTCAGAAGACTAAAAAAATAGATCAGCTACATTATTTAGGAGATGCTAATATCTACGTAACTGTGATTTACTGAAGATGATTTAACCAAGAACCAGAATTACATCAGTTACAGTTGCCAAAGACAACTGCCACCTCTAAGAAACCCTACAAGTTTACACCTGATGAAAGGAAAACACATGACGTGGACTTAACACAACAAATGACTCAGAAGAGCCTCCTGCATGGGAAGGCTGGTGCATGAGACCCGTGTAACGCGTTCAGTCAGCATCTGTTCGGGAACAGGTACGAAGCACAGTGCAGAGGGAACACAAACAGGCAAGCGCCAGCCCCCAGCCAATATTCTGCAGAAATGATATGTGAGCTGGTCCTGAAGCATCCAAATATCAGAAGGAGGTTGTTTGCCAAGAAGGTGCAGGAAGGATGTTTCCAGGTAGAGGGAGACACAAGCAGAGAAGCCCAGAGGCTGCAGGAAGAGGCCTGAGCGGGACAAACAGGGCCGTTCCCATTTGCCGTTATCGACTGGCTGGGACACATAGCGCAAATGACCTGCTGCTTCTAACCCATAAGTTGTTTTCACGTTTCAAGGCAGAGTGGATTTAATCTCATCCCTGTGATGACACCACTCTTGTACTAATGATGTCATCAGAACTGCACCGACTGACACGCCCCGTGAGCCTCGGGGAAAAATTCTACCCTGGACCTTGAGAGTGTCTCATCTCCGTACCAAAAACCAGCAGGCCCTCAGTCAAGAGACTGCTCCATGAGGACGCTGTGGTGGTTTAACAGGACAAGAGTCATCTGAGAGGGAACTGAATCTGTCCAGGAGCCCCAGTCTTTCCAACCAATTTAACTTTAAAAGCATCCCAGTGTTAACTCTCACGCAGACACCATGCCCTCTGCCCAAACTTGGAATTAACTAAACTAACGTGTGTACGCCTCCCAGGACACTACTGAGACTATTAGGTATCTCTAGTTAGATACCTCTGCGATGTGAACCAAAAAGTCAAAATAAACCTACGTGCTCTGTCCCACTCCCCTCAGATAAGGTTTTATAAAGGCTTTGAACAAGCTCTTAAACTGGAGGGTTGGAGCACAGGCCTTGGACGGTGCAGACCTAGGATCAAAACTAGGCAGAATAAGGCCTTGGACAAGTTACATAATGCAAGGCTCAGTCTCCACATCTGTAAAGTGGGCCCAGAACCTCCTAATCCAGGGGTCAGCAAACTTTTTATGTAAAGGACCAGACAGTTAATATTCTCAGCTTTGCAGGCCATGAAAGAACCTGCTGTTGTGGCACAAAGCAACCACAGACAGACAGTATGTAAAGGAATGGCTGTGGTTGCGTGCCAATAAAACTTTATTGACAAAACGAGGTGGTGGGCAGTTGGCTAACTTCTGCCCTAGAGTCCCCTGCTATAAGAAGAGTAAATGAGTTCACAATGAGCAGTCACTTCATTCAATGCCCGGCACGAAATAAATGCTTAGTAAATTCCAATTGCTATTACTGTTTTGACCATTATCATCACCACTGAGATCCAGACACCCTAAGGACTCTTTTAAAACACCTCAACATTCACATTAAAAGCAATTTTACTTCAGATTATTATGTTGGATAAGCTAGATGGTTTGCTTTCAATTAAATAAAATCAGTATATTACATATGCTCACCTTTCATCCCCAAAATAGAAAAATCAAGTTTTTTTGTCATTTGGTCGATAATGTGCATTCCCAATAAAATTCTCATAGTTCCGCTTTTGTAGCATGCTGCTAGATAAGTGTTGATAAGACACTGGCCTTTTTCCTGATTGAAAAACAAAAAGTGTAAAAGGGCATTTAGAATTAAGTTCAACAATTAGGTGAGAGTGCATGGGTTGTCAGAAGTCAATTTGCAAAATTCCTAACTGATAAAATGATCAGAACACGTAAGACAGATACATGTTGAAAAGTTACAGGTGACATATTTTTAAGTTCCATGAGGACATTTCTTAGCACAGCATTTTAAGTCACTAAAGCTAAAATTATCTAAGTTCTAGTCAGTCATTAGTAAGAATTAAAAAGCCAAAAGAAAACAGGAGCATAAAAATTTTAAACCTTCGTGCACCATGAACCAAAACTGGGTGGAAGAAGGAGGGAAAAGACCAATTTACTTGCAATATATAGCTTTTTCTCCTCAAGCAGACAGTTATGACTCATGTCCATTTTAAGCATCAAGGGGGGAAAGAATGGACGCTTTTAATCAAAAGGCAGCAAAAATTAACTTTTCATCACAATTTTTATAAAAGTCACTGGAGTGTGTGAAAGCAATTGTTTTGTAATTTGCTACCCCTACCAGATCAACTGGTATCAAGCCATCCTTGATAAGACTATCACCACACAGAATCCTTAATTTGAAATTAATACAAACTGAGGAGTTTAAAGTGGATTTGTCCCTTTGGGGCAGACAAACCTGCAGAGCTTCTAACTGGCAAAGGCAGGCATGCTGGTTGAATCCAGTTTGCCAAGTAGGACAGGTGCCGAGGATACTCTGCTCTACCTTTTCACATGCACAGGTAACACCTCTACGAACCGCTGCCGTGAGGGAGCAGGGGTTTTAAGAACACCTCCACGAGGAGACAGAACAGTAACAATGGACAATTCTGAGAAAAACTTCCCTTATAAAATTCACTTACTATTTAACCAAGGCTAAATAAGGCAACATAATTCTGTAGGTCCTAACATCAAAGCTGTTCAAAAGATTGTTTAACCAGCAGTGCTTACACCTTCGGCTCTGGTAGATCAAGGGTCCTCATGGGTATTTACCGAGGACCCCTCGCACCCCCTTGTGTAGGGCACGTGACAGGGCTCCACATCAAATGTCCATAAAATGCGTTTTCTGCCCTGAATGAGTTCACAGTCCAGTCAGGGTGGAAAGGCATGGACGGAAGTGCCCCACACCTCCCACCTCCCTGGCTGGGCTGGGCTGGGGTGCTGGGCACTGTCTTAACGTGCAAAGGAGAAACGAGACTAGGATGAGGTGAGGTGAGCAGGGTAGAAATGACACCTGAAATTTCAACAGCAAGGAAAGGATCAGTCACCTGGTCCCCAGCCACTCTCCATGACCCCCACCCACCAACCCAAGGAAGGGAGAAAATGAAATTAAAAGGGAGAAATGAAACACTGAGGAATAAGCTTTCTCCTGCGGGGCTGATTCTTGGCGTCCCAGACCACTGTCACATCTAAGAATGTCTGGCCCCTTCAGAAGTCCCCCACCGCACCCCCTCCCCCCGGACGCCCGCCGGGGGTACCTTCCAGCGCTGGGCCGGCCGCGGGGCCCGCGGGGCCGCAGGTGTACAGGGTTCCGGCCCCGCCGTAGGGCTTCTGCACGCTCAGCACGCCGGCCGCGTCGGCCTCCCCGGACCCCAGGAACCTGGGCTTGGGGGGCAGCACCGTGGGCGGAGGGCACACGCACTCCTGGGGCAGCAGCGACGTGATCCCGCGGACCACGTGGTACTTGGGGAGGTCGAAGCCCCTGCGGTAATTGGGGCCGGGCTGGTCCACGTCCAAGGCCGGCGCCCCCGACCTCAGCCTTTTGGGGTGCGGCTCCCCCAGCTCGGCGCCGCTGCTCCGGCCGCAGAAGTAGTCTCTGACCGGGGGCACCCAGGGGCCGTCGTTCTTGGGGGGGTGGTCGGCACAGCCGTTGACGGCGCTGCTGCCCGCGGAGGGCTGGGCCGGGGCCCCCACTGGAGGCTTGAGTTTGGGCTCGGGCCTCTTGGTTTTGTCCGGAGCCGGAGAAATGCTGGTTTTAACGAGTATCTCGGAAGACTGCTGCCTGGTGGCTGTGGCCCCCTGCCCCGTGACACCCTGCTGCGGCCGGTGGGACTTCAGGTTACTCGGGGCTAAAGTGCTGGCGTCGATCCCGGAAGTGAGGGGGGCCCTGCCGGGCCCGGCGGGGCGGGGCTTCGCCTTCTCGGACGGCAGGGCTTTGGGCTGCGCTGGGAGGGCGGGCTTGGGCTTGGGCTTGTAGGAGTCAGACAGCGGGGGCACGTCTTTTCCCAGTAAAGCTGGTGGGCATCCGGTCCGTCTACTTTGAAGTAAAGACTTGTTTCTATAGCTTTTCTGGATGTTGGGGTTGTATTTATGCACCAGTCTCTGGTGCATCGTTAAAACTTCTGGGTAACATGTCTTGAAGGTACAAAACGGGCAGGTGTTACTTGTGGTTGCACTTTTACCCAGAGGAACCGCCGGGCACCCGTGGAGAGCCCCGAGGGATAAGTTCAGCGGCTTTTCTTGACAGTCCACGCCTGGCCTGTACTTGCAGTCCGCGGCGGCCTCCGCTCGCTTCTCCTTGTGGCCGACTTCCACGCCGTGGGCCGCACTGCCATCTGGGTGCGGGGTGACGTCCACTTCTGTTCTACAGATGAGGTTGTTGGCCTGAGGTTCAGCTGCTGATCTCTTTTTTAGCATGTCCAAATAAGCAGGGGCAGGATTTTTGCTCATTTTATCAGCACTGTCATCAGCTGCATTTTTGCTGAAATCCTGAGTATCTCTGTGTACTGGTGAGAGGACAGCGCTGCCCAGAACGTTCTGAAAGGCAGAGGCCATCCCCTTCAGTTGCTTTGCAGGTGGGCTGCCTTTAACATCTTTGGCACCATCAAAACATCTTTTCAAATTTTTGGTTTGCGTACTGTCAGCGGTTAGAAGTGCATCTTCAGTCTCCTGGTTTTTCCCATCGTTCTTGACTTCGGCAGCAACATCGACCTGCTTGTCTTTGTGATGTCTCTCCAAGTGATACCGCAGAGAGGTCTTCTGGGCTGCAGCATAGTCACAAAATTCACATTTGTATGGTTTTTCACCTAAAACAAGAAATGTCACTCTATTATGGAAGTTTATGAAAAGCATCCAAACACAGACCTTTGAAACCAGAAGAATCTCAGACAGAAAGTGGAATTCTTTCCTCTTCCCTTCTTGCCTATTCACCTTCATATCCAGGATCAGTCATGAGTTGATTGTTTTATCACCCTTTCTACACCAAATATTTGAAAATGTGAACGCAGGTCTTTAATTTTAAAAAATTAAAAGCACACTTTAAACATCTCATTTAATCTTCATAACAGCCTTACAGAAGTGGGAATATTACTATCCCACTTTTACAACAAAGAAAACTGGAGCACAGAAAGGTTAAATAATTTGTCTAAAGTTGTACAGCCACTGAGTAAAAGATGCAAAAAATGTCCACACAGCCTGGTAAACACCACGCTGCAGCTGCTTCTGCGAGCTAAAGACTACTAAATACATTCATCCCATCCCAAATCATAAAAACTAATACCAAAAAGCTGTGGTATTAAAAAATATTACAGCAGTTTTAATAAGATGAGTTAGGATAAAGGAATCAGAAATTAAACCAAAAACTTACTTCAAAACAAATTTGTTACAGTTGACACTAAAGGAAGCAAAATGACAGCTACAAT
Organism: Camelus dromedarius; assembly: GCF_036321535.1. Lineage (NCBI taxonomy): Eukaryota > Metazoa > Chordata > Mammalia > Artiodactyla > Camelidae > Camelus > Camelus dromedarius. Next base: position 6,317,751 of record NC_087453.1, on the reverse strand, counting down.
CAACACACCACATTTATTCTTCAGCTGTTCCAAGGCACTAGCAGAATATCTCACAATAAGAACAAAATCAGACCCAGATCAGGACCCTTTGAAATAATACATGCTGTAAAAAATCTAAGAAGTTCCTTACCTGTATGCGTTCTGAGATGAATATTGAGGTAATAATTTGAACGGAAAAACTTTCCACAATAACTACATTCTCTTGAGGATGTAAGATGCTTTATTTTCCCTCCATCATCATTTTTATCTTAAAACAGAAACAAAAATATTCATGTAAGAAGACAGCTCAAGTATGTGAACAGGGTGAGCTGACAAATATTCTTGATAGGAACATTTTTGGAAAGTATAAAATAATTTTTATATGAGGTGTTGGGGTAACCCAAAAACACTAAGAACACACCAAATGTTGTTTTGAGATTGTCTGCGGTAGGACAGCATGTGTGTGTGTCAGGTTTTTTTTGAGTGTAGCAGAGTTCACTGTTAGAGATTCAGTTCTTCATTTGCCTCTATCACAAGACTACATAACAGACTGAAATGCTTTCCCAGCAAGTCTGAAATGGGCAGGGTCTGACAAACTCAAGCAGGACCTGCATACAGGCTGGAATAACCAGCTTCATCAGAATAAGTCATTTAGAAAACTGAGCCAATACAAATCGCCAACTTTCCCAACCACCAGAGGAAAAAAAAAAGTTTTTTATTTTAAGATTAAGCAAGTTGCCACTAGAGGGTAGTAAGGACAACTTAATCTTTACAGAAAATATAAAGTTTGGCCCTGGGCAAACACCTAGGAAAGTTTGTCAAAATTTAGTAACATTTTGGAAAGCAGATTATATTGTCCACCAGCACTCACACGGGCAAAATGTAGCTGATAAATCAAAATCTGTCCCCAAATGACAATGGTTAAACTTTAAATTTCACTCTCAGCAGGATGATCGGGACAGTGTATCTTGTGTGCAAGGGCGCTAATGAATGACTGTACTTCCCACACCAGCCCCCCAAGATCGTCAGAGATGCTACAGTTAAAATACCCACTCCATCACACGAGAATGTTAAGTTCCAGATGAACCTCCACTGATCGCCGGTCACGTTACATACGTTACAACAGAAGTACAACAGAAGTCAGGTCCTCTCTTTAAATTTACCATAACTGGTCATTTTGCCTTGAAAAACTATAATTTCCAACTAAATGACCTCTTCCTGGCTCCTTCCACATTCTGCAGTCTGGATTTATAGATTTTACTGATTTTAAAAAGCCACTTACAAGCAAAACACGGTTAGCCTCCAGGTACAATAAAGACAGGACTGTATAAATCTCGGTCACCCCTAAACATCCCTGAGGACAGCGTATCCACCTCCAAACCTCTACACACACTCTAAAATAGCACAGAAAACCCTGGATCTAAAAAGGTGTCGTGAAGACTTTTAAAAAAACAATTTACAAGAACTATTACTAAACCTATTTATAAAAGTTAAAAAAAAATTATTTACTTTGCTTTTTGATCTTACAGGTAAATCTACAGAAAGCCAGGCTGATAATAAGTAACAGTAAAGGAAACCTAGACGAGGAACCACACCATAATGCGAGCTCAGGAAGACCCATTCCTTAACCTGGAAGGAACACCCAGCTCCCCTTCTTGCAGTCACACCCAAAGCTGAGTCCGCAGCTGGGTTTGCACCTCACTGCAGTCTCCTACTTCCAACTCTGTGTCACGGTTTATGGGATGTTGCGTCACATCCACGAAGTTACGGAATGCCTTTATTCTAACACAAAGGACATGCAGTGTCCACTCTACCTGGTCCTGATCCTTTAGCATCAGCTTTGATTTTGTAGTGCTGCCCTTTTAAAGGAGTTTTTATGAACAGACAAGTGAAATCATCCTTGGGAGGTGGAAGGCAAGGGTCGATGAACTGATTTTGCAAACAGGGAAATCAGGGCAAAGAAAGGTTAAGCAACACGGGATGGCTCACAGAACGACGCAGTGGTAGAACCAGACTCCTGCGAGTCCTGGCGCTCCCAGCTATTCTGGGCTCTTCTTCCCGCCTGCCAACTGAACCTGGGTTTTCCACCCAATTCTTCTGCTCACACCAACTACCCGCAGAATGCAACTGGCCAGCTCATTTCTTTCAGGGCTCTGGGGCATCTCACAGGCCTGACTACCTCCCCATTACTGCAGGTCCATGAACAGAACTGATGCTAAGAGGAATCACTTAGAAGACGAGAGGCTGTGTTTAAAGCCATTTTTATGATGTCATTAAGACACTATAATGCGTTTTCTAGATTTCTAAAAACTGAAGATTGTCAGCATGCTAAGTGCTAGGTTTCCTGTGTTCCAGGAAACTCAAAACATCCTAAATATTTGATATGAAAACTACTGCTCTCACATCCATCACATGATCAGAAAGAGAACTGGGCACTGACTTAAGAGAAGATGGGTTATCTGGGCACATTCATCCTGGGTCTCATACACTGAGTTCTTAGAGAAAACAACACACAGTCAAGTTACAGTGAAAGACAGCATTTGTTTAAACCCAAGACCACTTCTGTAAACGATGATGTTTCTCCAAGACTAATTCATGTGCTCATCATTCACGTGCTGATTACACAGGGGTTTATGAACTCCTCCAGCAGCAGGGTCCTCTATTCAAACAAATTATTACATGGACATGAGAAGCTGCGGTTTAAGTGAAGATGAGCAAGACCTGAACCCCAGGTGGAATCCTCTGCCCGAGATAATGCCCACTGGGATGCAAGAAATACGGCAACAAGCCTTCAGTGAGGGCTTCCACTTCCTATAAATGCCTTTAGTACATTAAAAAATCTGACTGAGCAAATGAGACCTTCTTTCAAACATCTTTGGTATGTTCACATTCTCTTTACTTTACAAACTGTTTGTTACTGCACTGACTGTTGAATACCTGCCCGGGACAGAAAGGATGGGGTACCAGGCAGCACCGAATGGCTTCTCTAACAGTAATGTTCCTGCTCTGGCTGATAATCACTCCCAGGACCTGCTGTGCCCACGCATGTCCATCTGGAATAAACATATGAACGCTCTGGGCCCGATAGGAAGGGACATTTGGGGCCAGGTCACTCTGCCGTGGGGTCTGCCTGGTACACGGGAGGATGGCCAGCACATCACTGGCCACGACTCACGGGGAGCCCACACTCACCGACCCAGCCGCGAAAGCCAAAACTGTCTCCAGACAGTGCCCCTCGTCCACTCGGGGCTAAACCACCCCAGCGAAGGGCACCGCTTTAGGCTGATGCCTGAGTTACAGTAATGAGTGACTTTTGTTAGCAACCCAAGAAATCACCTCATTTTTAGAATGGCCAGAAGCCTTTTGAACTCAACCCTATTGTTACAGAAATGAGAAAATTAAGGCCCTAAGAGGTTAAGTGACTTACAAGAGGGTGACACCAAAAAGAGCCAGTACTCCAACCCAGCTCTGTATCCCCCCCAAGCCTGCTAGTATTCCCGGGGCGTGGCGGGGGGACACGCAAACAGAGCAGCTTACCCAGGGGGAGCCCTTCCGGAAGCCCGTCCTCGGACCCGTCTTCTGAGCCACCTTCCCGGTCGATGGCTCCATTCTCATCCAGGGTGGGCGGCAGGTCTGGAGAACATGTCCTCGGCTGCCTCCCGTCCACGGACATGGTCGGCGACTCGGCATCGGCCCGCCGGTCCTTCTTGTGCACCCGGGAGTGCAGGACCAGCTGGTGGTAGGTTCTGAAGGCTTTGCCACACTCGGAGCAATGTGTCGGCTTCTCTTTGTTACTGGGTAACTTGGGGTCCGCGTCCCCGGAAGGCACTTCGTTGGGGTGTCTAGGCTTCTCCTTGTCTTGTGAGAGGCCCGGACAACTGCTTTTACTTGTCTTGGACTTTCCAGAACCTTCAGGATGGCTTTTACTCGCGGTCCAAATTTCTCCCAGCTCTTCTTTGTCTGAACACGACTCATCATTGTCAGTGCTCCCTTCCTGGCCCGGCTGTTCCTTCACTTCCCGGCACACGGCGACCTTCCCTTTGGTGGCCAGCTGCCAGGCCTGGTAGGTGGTGAACGGGTCGAGCTGAGGTATCCATTTGGCCGGCTTCCTCGCGATCTCGGGGTGAGATTTTGGTCTTAAGTTTAAAAACTGCAGCAGCTCTTCCCCCGGAGAAGGCATTCCCTCCTGCTGAGAGTCTGTCTGTGGGTTGCTGGGACCGGAAGCAGTTTCTTTGGTGTGCATCTTCCTGTGATCAATTAGACTTTCTTTATTTGGAAACAGAAAGCCACAAACCATGCAGATCTTGTAAGGAGATGAGATGGTCCCGGCTGCGTGCTCCTGCACCACCTCGTTGATCGTCACCGGGCTCTCCAGGCCTGGCTGCAGTCTGCTCTTGGCCCCTGACTTGCCCGTGTGGGTTCGCATGTGATTCTTCAGAAACCAGGGCTCCTTGAACCTCCTCCCGCACACGTTACACCCGTACGTGAAAGAGTCCTTGTGCTTCTTCATGTGGATCTCGACGTCGAAAGCGACTCTGAACGTCTGCCCACACACTTCACAGCTAAGTTCTTCGTTTTCCTTGCAGTTCTTGTCCTTCAGAGGTTCTGTTCTCACTTGACCTTTATCAAGAGGACTAAGATACTCGGCTTCAACACGCAGAACAGCGGGCTCACAGAGGATCGGCCGATGCTGCAGCAAGACGTGTTTATTGAGGTCTTCTGAACGTGTGAAGGTCTGACTGCAAAACATGCAGTCCAGGGGCAGGTATCCTTCTATCTGGATGATGCTTTTCTCCTGCGTGGCTCTGAAAGGAACAGCGGTGGCCCCTTTTATTGTCATGGCTTCATCTATCTCCATCTGGGAGCCAAGAGAATTGCCGATAACTTCTGGTCCGTCCATGTACACCAGGAGGGATTGAGTGGGCATGTCTCCTGTCTCTTGAGGACTGTATATAAAATAAGGGTCTGGCTGAGGAATCTCTGCAGCTGGAATAAGGCCACTTGTAAAGACTTGTCACTCACACGCCCAGCAGCCCGAGGCTACAAAACTAGAGCAAATATTTGCTATAAAAATTCAAAAGTGTATATTCCTCTAACTTCTTATCTTCAGAAGTCTTAGGAAGCTCAGGGATAGATACTATCACTGGATCTCTCCACAAACAAGGCAGACAGACTCCCCGGTGCTTTGATTCAAATATGAGTCAGCACAAAGCATTAGTTCTCTTTGTCTTCATCAAGTGAGTGATTCAGTTGAGCAAGAAGTCAATTCCAGCAACCTGGAGACAAGGGATTTCCAAAACCTAGAGAAAAAAAAAAAAATAGAAACGGTTAGCTCTGGTCAGAGAAAAGAGAAGGCTGGCCGGTGACTCACAGTGGTCTTGCCCACGTAGCAGAGAAGGGACCTACTGCAACTGCTTCACTTTTAACTAAGCGCATGCAGTTAAATATGCTAGTTAATTCAATCATCAGCATTTTATCCAATCAGCGCCCTTATCAAATGCTAAAGATTCACTCAGTTAAGAAACTTAAAACACGGTGCTTTTATGATTTAAATCTAAAATGTAAAGTTTCAAGAGAGAGACTGGTATATTCAGCTGAATAGGTTTTAATTGCCACTAAAATGCACATGAGTATCCTTACAAACAGCCTCTACAAGTCTGGAGACTGTAAGAATGGTGAAAAACAAGATGATAATGAAAGCACTTTAGGTCAAATGTTAAAAGCCAGAACTTCCAACTGTCTCATATACAAACAAACAAACAAGAAATACAAATGCCTAAAAGCACACATTACATAGGCCACCAACATAAGCACAAAGAAATGGGAACCTGTCCTAAAATCCCCATTCAAGAAATACACACCACCTCAGAATGGGTGTTCATCTTGGTCAAGGGGAATCCTGATATATTTTAGTTCATGGGATATTCTAAACCTCATTCCACTGCCCAAATCCCAGTTTGCTTTCAACAACTTTCTGCCTTCAACAGGCATCAGGGTAGGGCTTCCTTATCCAAACAACAAATAAGGAAATACATACACAAAGCTACAAATCCTCAACAGAGCTGGTTCAATATGGCTTAGTCCTCAACCAGGAAAGGGATCCTCTCACTTTTGACCCACCTTCCACAGGATGCACTGGCCAGGTGAAAAATCTGACTCGACTTAGCTCTGCAGGCTGACTTAGCAGCTCATTTTCACTCCTGGAGAAGAACTAACCTCCAAAGCCAATACCCTCCATCTTTGCAGCTAGCACAGGGATTGTTTTAAAATTGTCCCAGCTACTGTAACTGAAGTCAGTTAATTCAACCCAAGAAAACAGTACGACATGCAAACTATTCCCACCACAGTCAACGTTAAACTAAAAAAAAACACAACTTTCCTTCCCTTCTCCCCACTTCCTCAAAGAGCAAGGGCCAGCAGGCTCGGAACAGGAGGAAACACTTCTTCCCCTTCTTTACACTCATAAAAGAAAATTCTCATACTCCTTGTTATCTTTAGTTTTGAATAAACTAGATCTTTAAGCTTTTCTAAAGACTGCAAATCAAAGTTTAGGGTAAAGAAAGAATGGACTTAAAGAAAGAATGGACTAAAATGTTTTATCCTAATTTCTTCGTCTTCTGTTGCAATCCCAATGGGCGGACTACCAGCTCGCCTAGCAGAACACTCCAGCGTCCTGAGTTCTGGTCCTGGCTAAGTCACAACCTTAAAGCTGTCACCACCCCCCCACATACCTCATCCTTCTCCATCTACGTAAAGCAGAAGGTTAAATTATAGGACCCCTGCAGTGTTGTGAAACCCTGTGGTTCTAGGGTTAGATCTACATTTATGAACAGACATGCTCAAAAGAATATTTAATGATTATGCTAATCAAGATGGGAAATGGTATTTGGGTATGTGATTGATAATTTAGGTTTCTGTGCAGTCATTCACTCATTCAACAAATATTTACTGAGTGCCCGTGTCCTGAGTAATATTTTAACTGAAGAAAGCAACAGGATATACTCTAGAAAAGTAGTTCTCAAACCCTGGCAACACTATTTTCGCTGGCCAACAGTTGAATGAGAAATAAAGAAATAATTCAATGAGCTCCACACAAATCTATATGAAATAATTTCAGTTTGAATAAAGATTGTCCTTTATTTGAGGTCCTTCCTATTTTTGAATACCAAAGTGCTCTTTTTATAAAATGAAAAAGTGGCAAAAGCAGAGTTTGGGTTTTGTTTTTTTTTTTATGTCCTAATTTGCAAAATCAAAGTCCCCCATGCCAGACCTCAATATTTACTTTTTTTTTTTTAAAGACTAGTCTGTGACATTTTTCAGTTTGGGGGAACTCCACTTTTCTATAAATAATCTTCCCCCAAAAGACACCAACCCTAAACTCAGTCTCTGGATTGGAAACATCATGTGGTACATCCCTATTACTTTCCCCATGGACTAACGGCACATACTGGAAATTCCTGTCTTAGAAGAATGACTTAGTTTCAACTTTTATCTCTGAAATGTTCAAACATCTGGTTAAGTAAGTCACCATCAGCTTCCAACACAAGCCCTAAAGGACTGGTAAAGGAGGGCAGTGGGGAAATCTCAGGATAAAGAAGGGCTTCAGTTTTGCCAGAAAGGGTGAATAGGATGGTGACCTGAAGAGGAGAGGAAGGATGTCCTAGGCCGGGGGTGGGGTCTTCTAGTTTTGTCACATGGGGCAGAAGGTCCTCCAGGCAAGACCAAAGGACTTCCTCCAGGAAAGTTGCTGGGACGGACTCTAATCATCACTAATAGTGCCCAACTGTCCCCAGCACTAGACTACCTTGGGTCACAGCAATCCCCACTATTCCCCCAAAAGATACTTTAAAGGGATGGCCCATGTCTTTTGTAAGATCCTGGGGGACAGAGACTGTCCACATGGTTCACTGCTGCCCCCCAGTGCCTAGAAGGGGTGCCTGGCACAGGGTTAGGCCCTCAAGACACATCCGGTGGATAAATGAACAGATACCATGTAACCAGTACAGGTGTAGAATGAGTATGTGCACCTCTGGCCGCAGTCACCAACCATAACTGACTAGATATTAAAATTAACTTGAATGTTCATCAAGATGTCTACATGGCTACCTGTGGCTGCCATCTAATTAGCATTTCCTGCAATGCTAAGAGTGTAATAAAAAAAAAATGAATCACATACAACCATACCATAAAGTTGACTAGCACAAGCAACACTACATCACTCGGGTATACAACCCCTCCCCTCACTGACCTACCAAAACAAAAACGCAGGGCAGGCTAGGGAAATCTCTCAGACCAAATGCCCTCAACTCTTGACTTAGAAACTCTGGGTAGACAAAACACTTCCTTAAACTACAAATCAGAAACTACATCACTTAAAACCAATCTGCTGAACAAAAATCAAAAATCTTCAGAGTGACTGTAATAATGAGAACTTCAATAATAACAGAACTTACGAAAACAGCCATTCTAGCCTAATTACTGTTAATAACAAATCATCATTCCAATCGAGGGAAGTGTACGAAGGCACACGGGCTTCCCAGAACCTTCGGCATCCTTCGTGTGAGCACACAGGCGCCAACAGTACACCAAGGGCACTGCTGATAAAGTAAATTGTCTGTCTTGACAAAGAACTGGGGGCGGGGGGGGGGGGGGACGACAGTGACGACGACCACGACGAGACACACACACACGCACACAAACTAACACCTATAGTCTAAATGCTTTTTGTTTGTAGAAAAATGAGCATTCTGAACACACTAAGCTTATTGAAAGGCACTTAGCAAAAATTTTTTCAATGTCTTAAGAAAGATTTTTTAACCTTTATTCAGGTTAATGACAGCACTTAACCATCAGCCATAGACTCCTAAAGCACCTAAAGCAAGGGGTTATTCAGAATAACCTTATATTTTGAGAGAATATTAGGGTTTAATTTATATTGTGATCACTTAAGAAGATACTTTTTTTTTTAATTTACCACAACATACGCTTTGAAAAGAAGTAGGAACCATACTGCTCTAACTGCCTGAAACAGAAGTCTGAGGTCCTTTGGGTCATTATTTCTCTTAAGCAGATATTCATTTGTGAGTAAAGTTACTATGAATTCTGCCAATACCTAGAGACCTTGAAATTGGCAAATATTACACATCAGACAAAGCTTAATGAAAAGCACAATTTGTGCTTAAGCACAACAAATGAGAGGTAAATGCCACCTCGCCAGAAACGGCTGTGGCTTGGAAATCCTGTGCTTTATGTACAGCTGTACCCAAACTGTCAGCTTTAGGGAGAGCACACTTCTACTGCAGTGGAACAGCTTATACCACACGTCTTGGTATGGGATATTTATTACTATAGTATGAAGCAATAATGTATCCAAAGTCCTCAAAACCTGCCAAAAACACATAAAAATTCTATTCACAGCCTAGTAGTTTCAATATTCCTGTAACTCTACTCCCCCCACCACCACCCAAGTTATAAGTGTCAAATGATCATTAAAACTTCAGTCTAAACCACTAGTCTCTGGCCAAATCATTTGTATCCTTTAAACTTCAAAATTATCTCCAAGATCTGATTAGGAAACTGATGGGTTTTTCTATAGGTTTCTTGTCTATATTTTACACATAACAATATTACATATCTGACAATGAGAGAACTAACTCTACAGTGGCAGTCAAAACCTGCAACTCTAAACCCTTCATCACTTATTTCAAGGAAATCACCAGGGTCACACCCATTGAGCTAAATGGTCAACCCAACTTTCCTAATATAGCTGTGGAAAGATGTTTAAAAGTTAAGTGAGAGAAAAAGAATAAAATATTCAAAGTTTATATTCAACATTTACAGCCTATTCAAAAGCAAATGATTGTTCAAAGGCAGAGCTTGGGAAGATCCTATAGGACAGAGTCTCATTTTCTTGAAACTGTATGTAGGTGCTCAGTTCTAAATGGGTACAATAAAAATATAATCATACTAGCACACTGGAGTGTCAGGATTAAGAACTCTGGCTGCTTCCTCTTAAATCAATTCAGTTAAAGGACCTAATATGAATTTAAAGCAACACATATCATTTTTAGTTTCAGTATTATCAATATTAACAGATACTGTGCTTTGTAAACTGGCTTTAAAAATTCCATCTTGACCTGAAAAAGAGAATTATAAGGGAAATTAATTTTTAAAATTTTAATTAAGATTAAGCACTCTTTATCAGTGAGTTTATATTATTACTACTTAACCGGCACTACTTTAAATATTTTGAAAAGATTTTGGACAGGACTAACTGCAGAGAGATTTGAATGAACTTAAAAAGGAAAAAAAAACTATTCTATCTTTACCTATATTCTGTAACTCTACAAAGAAAACACTGCACACACACACAAAAATAACTGTATACACACAGAGATACAAATCACTATAACCATTATGTCACTCATTACCCTACACACCTACACCTCTTTTTCCACAAGGCCAAATGGTGAGTGTTATTAATTATACCCAATTTAACCAACTACAGATTATATACAAACATGGGCACTGCCTTTTAAGTCATGAGCTCTTTCTTCAGCCACATTTAATACTCCTCTCCCTATCTCTGCTGAACAAATACTAACACTGTATGTCTGACTTTCAAATCACCTCTTTGCTTTCAAAATTAAGTGGGGAAAAAAGTCTCCTTTCAATTAATAAAATCACCATTCAGTAGATTTATATACTGAACTGAAAAGCACTTATCCACTAATTTACAAAACACAAAAACACTTCTGGTATAACTGAACTGTTTTGAAGTTATCCTGATTTGTTACAGGTAGGAAATACAAAAACAAGTGTTTCTCCTAATACTGATTCAAGAACACAAGAACAAAATCTATCTGGACTCTCAATGTCCAGTCCACAGAACTGTATTTTAAATTCAAAAGGTTTCCTGGCACACTAGAAACTAATGAACACCAATACACAAAACATTACATGAACCCACTAAAAAAACTAGCAGCTAACTCTAGGGTTGCTCTTCTGTATCAAGTAGAGGAAGGTGTTGGTGAAAAGCAACTTTGGTATAAAGGTTAAGGAATTTAAGCTAATTCTCTCATACGACTTACTCAGCTGTCTTTTCGGGTTTAGTAATTTTCTTTCTCAACTTTATCATAAAATTACCAAACTGGCCCCAAATTTCCAGTAACTCACTTGTGTTGTTACCCTGGGCAGGAAGTTAATGGGGATGTTCAGAACAGTCTGTCAACAAATGCTCAAATACAAAGTTTTTTAATGAGTTATCCCAGAGTTAAACGTAAATGGGCAACTTGTGTTGGCACCTGGCTGACAGGCGCTGCCCCTCCATTTATTGGGGAAAACAGATTTATACAAGAATTGAGCTTGCTCGTCACGAGCTGCAGATTTTAGGAAAGGATGGTCCCTGTCCTGCCACTTCCTCAAAGTCTATCGGCCCTCATGGTCTCAATTGAAAACCCTCTGCCCTACATACCACTGCAAATTTGCCTAACTATAGTGTCAGCTGGAGAAAAATAATCGAGATCACCTCATTCCCAAAAGCCAACATTTCATCAACATCTCACCATCTCAAAAGATTTTATATTGCCCCCAAAATGAGGCCAGTTGTAAGGATCACGCTTCCCTTACCCAAAATTTAAGAAATTTCCTGCTGTCTTTGTGTAATTCATTCTTTCTTCCACGTGCATTTAAACTAGTCAACACCCCTCCCCCAAAAATGTGGAGATGAGGTGCACAAATCAAGACTTCCACTGCCAGGACTTTACATGCTGTAACTAAACCCTTCCCTACTTAGAATATTTAATATGACTGGGATTCCTTTAATTCCACTTCAGGAGCTGTTCTGTAAATACCTTCCAGGTTTTTATTTTGTAACACACCTCAGTAATTTGAAAACTACTCTGTATGCTCCAAATGAAGTCATTACATTTAACTTAAAATCTCATTACATTTATTTTATTCTATTGGAATGAATACTCATCAGTTTCTCCAATTGTCTCATGTGTTTCACTCATACTGTATATAATTTTAAAGCTTGAAAATATATAGCCATAGTTCAGTTCTTTGACTTCACCTTTCCAATCCATTTATTACACATACTGCTACACAATTAAACTGAAATAGGAAATCAGAAATGAACCGTTTAAAACAAGTCACATCCAGCAACTTCAAAACCCTTACAGGCCATACTGGCATACATGAGCTAGAAGAATCTGAACTCAAAAAAAAATTTTTTGAGCAAACAGAAACAAAGCTTCATGTAAAACATAAAATCACTTACAGTCCTAAGAGAGATAAAAGTCTATCCTTTTTTTTTAAAGTAGTAGATTGTGAGCAGTCAAGAGTCATTAAAACTACTCGAAAGTTCTTATCAACCAATATCATGTTCGTGACAACTGTGAGAAAAGAATGTAATTTTACAAAGTGGGAAAACAGCACATCTTTTGGGACCCCTGAGGCTCTAATCAAGCGTATCAGAATTAAGAGTGCTCCGGGTTGGGAAAGCAGCCCTGCTGTGGCAAAAACATGCCATTTCATCATAAATGTTGTTAAGAGAGAGAAAGGTGATTAGCATTTATCTGAAATGAGGAGACAGAGAGACTCTGTCCTTGCCAGGCCATTATAGTCCTTAATTATTTCATCAGTTTGTAAGTGACTTGATGATTAAGTCTTATTTTCAGATTTCCTCTTGAAAAGGACCACTGGAAGGGGCTTTTATTAAAACAGGGGCTGCTATTCCTCCCTGAAGTTCCACTGCCAAAAATGGAGGATTACTAAGAACGCAGAGCAGCCTGCACCTTAAACCTTTACTGGCAAAGTCAAAACCTTCACCCCTCCCTCTTCCTCTCCAACTTGGGGGGAAAAAAAAATCAAGCTGTTATCTAAATCAATTCTTCAGGGTGAAGAGGGGAAATATTTTCTACAAGCTGTATCTAAGTGTATATTAGTTCCTTTTTGGTGAGATTAAGAAGGGAAAAGGAATAATAGGAACCCAAGATACCTACTAAACTTCCATCTCATGTGTTATTAAAAAACAGCAAAGGTCAATGTTACTGAATGTCGTGAAGATAAAATGACTGAAAGAAGTTGTACACCAAAGAAAAAAGTATGTGTCCTTTACCTAGAAGTCATCATCTTTTCCCCCCCTTCCTCCCCCAGCATGCAAATCAATGTGCAATTCTAAAGGAGCAGCCTCCCTCTTCACACCAAATAATTAAAATTCCAAACCATGAGATTATTAACCCTATTCTACCAAACAAGCCAAATAAATGATAAATTTGGCTTGCAGCTATTGACAACTGAATTTCTAAGTAAGTCCCTGTCTCTTGAATTCAAAACTTATATAACTGATTTAAAACGGCAGCAATTTGGGGTGGGGGTCGACTTCGACTGAAACACCAGGATTAAACACCCACACACAACTACAGTCTTTAGAATGCTGAACAAAACAGTATCTAAAATAAACAGGACTTCCCAGAAAAAGTCATCTACCATTAAGGACACACCTTAAAAGTTCTTAGCACACATTAACTAAGCAAGCACAAACTAGTGGTCTGAGTGTTATATTTTTCAGACAAAAAGCAATTAGGTTATTACTCTGCACTTGTCACTACAGACACTAAAGGCTATTTAGAAAATCTAGATCTATTACTCATTCTCAAAGTATTACAAAATTTAGTATTTTAAGTCTGATTTGATATCAATCAAGGCAGTCCATCCATTCCATGGGGGGGGGGGGTACAGTAAAGAACATTTTAAATGTACTTCTTGACACATACAAAAGAGAAGGTGAAAGGCCTCCTAAAGACCCCTACCTACTGGCCGGGCCTGGCGGGCAGCTGCTGTTACCCTGCCTTTTCTTTTGTTGAGCTTAATCTCATGTCAACTCATTCAACCAACTCAAAAGCGATGAAGACATAATTGAATCAACCTGAACTAAATCAGACCTAGGCTTCTTAAAACATACAGCTTAATGGTTCCAAACGATCTAGAAAACTAGGAAACCAGCCACTACACTCGGTGGTCAATAACAGAGGACCCCAGACCGGCCAAAGAACCACTGTACCCGCCATGTCTTTAATACACGTTAAGGAATGTTCAAGCTCCAAGCCCTATAGGCTGATCCTGAAAGATAAATTGAGGCTCAAGGAATTTCAAAGGGGAACAACACACCAAAGCCTTAAATTCTCAAGTGACCATTCTTTTCTTGAAATAAAAAGAGAGAGAAAGAAAGTTTATACTGCTCCAAGTGTGAACAGGCTACTTGGGGTCCCAGAAGTGGCCATTAGTGGCCCTTTCCTGCTCCCGTTACTAAGCCTTGCGGGAAACTCCCACCCACCCGCCCAAGAATGCGGCTTCCCGTCCTCGGTGGCCCTACCCAGAATCCTAAAATGTGGGTTCTAACCCGGGACCTGAAGGTCTGTCCCAATCCCCAGGGCGCAGGTACCGGCCTATGCACCCCGCAGGCCACGTCTGGCCTCTTGGAGCAGGACCCCCCGGACAGCCCCGAATCCAGCCTCTCGGGGGCCCCCAGCAGCGCACTCCCCTCCCCATCCCGTGCGGCTCGCATTTTGGGGCCAAATCAAGAGTGAAGAAGGTTCTACATCTGAAACTGAGCGGTTTCGCCACTCAGCGCCTCCTGGCAGAAACTTCCCTTTTTAAAAAAAGAAAGAAAGAAGCACTTTTAGGCTAACACTGCAATCCCTCCTGCCCTTTAGAGTTCCTAGTTCTGCTTCCAGCTGGCTTTGCGTCTCCCACTAGAATTGATAAGGACAGTCTTAAAGCGTTTGAGGATTTTTTTTAAGTTAAAAAAAAATCTTTTAAAATTAAAGGGGTGAAATAAAACCTTATCACACGCATCCAGGAAACGCTGCCCGCTGCACCGCCTGCCCAGGGATGGGCAGAGGACCTGGACTCCCAGGGACGGATTTGGGGGCGCCCGGGGGGCTGAAGGGGGTGCGCGTCCGGGTTCGCGGTGAGGCCCAGCCCCTCCCTCGGTCCCTGTAGACGCGCCCTCCGCCCGGCCCGTGCGGACGGTCCCGGCCATTGTTTGCGGGGGACGCCTGTTAGGACGCATTGTTTTGGCTGTTTCCAACTTGCCCTGGCCCCTCCCGGGCCATCGCAGGGGACCCCGCGCCGGCCCGCTCCCTTCCGCCCGCCCCCCACGGCCGAGTGGGCAAACGGGGAGACCTGCCCAGGGGAGCCACCCAACTTTTCAGTAACAGCCCCCCACCCACCCACCCACGCAGTCTCCGGGCTCCCTCCGGTGGGCCCCTCGCTCCCATCCCAGGGAAGGGGGCGCTCCCCTGCCCTCAAGCCATCTAGACTGTTTCCAAGAGTGAGTGTTATGGTCAAACACAGTCTGTACACACCGGGGGCTCGCCCGACACCTTCTCGCCGGTGGAATAGCTCAGAAGACGAGTGGGGAGGGGGCGCCCTAGAGGAGCGGAACAGAGAGTAGGGATGGGGGGCGGGCGGGGCGGCAGGACCATCCGGGGAGTGGGGCGAGATAACGAGCTCCGGAGACTCGAGGGCGGGCTCGCGGGACGCCGGAGGGGCGAGGCGAGGCGCCCCTTGGGGCCCCGCGCGGGCGTGGGGCGCGCCCCCTTTACCTGCGGCTCCGGCTCCTCGGCCATTTCCTCGCTCGGCGGCGGCCGGGACTGAACTGACACCACACGAGCCAGCCGAGGTTTGAATGAGGAGGGAGCAGGCGAGAAGGGGAGGGGGCGGGGAAGGCAAGAGGGAGGGGAGGCGACGGGGAGTTTCTCTCGGCCTTTTGTGCGGACACCTCCCGGATTCCGCGCCCGCACCGGCTCCCCGAAAGAAACGCGGGGCCACTGAGTGAGGGACGAGGCCATCCCCCAGAGAGCCTCGGGGCCTCACGCCTTGAAGACCCCCCCAAAAGGAGCACCCCCACCCCCACCCCAAACCCGCTTGGAGGATTTGGGGGCCGGGCTCACCTCGGGCGCGGGGCTAAGGTGAGCGGGGCGGGGGTGCTCACGGGGGGCAAAGGCGCGGGCGCCCCCTACTCGTCCGCGTGAGGACAGTGCAGGCGCGGGGGGTCCCTAGAGCCGCCGGGGCCCGGCGCGTCCAGCGCAGGGGGACTGTTGGGTCAGAAAGTGCTCAGCGAGCAGCTGTTGCGCCCTCCCTCAGCCCCGCCGCTCGGAGACGCCCCGCCTCCTGCCTTCACCGGCCGCCTGGCCCCGCCCTCAGTCCCGCCCCCGCACCCACGTGATCTGCGCAGGCGCGCCCCGCCCCGCCCACCGCCTGGACTCCGCCTCCTAGCGGACGAGCGCGCGCACTCCCTGTTCTCGCCCTGCTACTCCCGCGCACGCGCGCGCCTTTCACCGCCCCCACACCCCCCGCCTCCC
The DNA here is from genome assembly GCF_036321535.1 of Camelus dromedarius. Classification (NCBI taxonomy): domain Eukaryota; kingdom Metazoa; phylum Chordata; class Mammalia; order Artiodactyla; family Camelidae; genus Camelus; species Camelus dromedarius. The sequence goes on along the minus strand of NC_087453.1, from coordinate 6,301,402 downwards.
GCCATCCGGCTTAACGTGGCCCGCGCGCGCCCCGGCGGTTCCAGTGACAGGTACGCGGGGAGGGGGCCACGAGGGCAGCGCGCAGGCGCAGTTCCTGGCCTCTGCCTCGCCGCTTCCCCCTCCCTCGCAAGGTGTGCCCAGGCGAGGGGAGGGGCTGGTTGCCCCAACTCCTGGGTCATCCAACATTACTAACAAACAAAAAGCCTTTACACCCATCTGGGTAGGCTAGAAAGCAGCTGTGCACAAACAACATTTTTTTCAGTTTTAAGATCTTTTTCAGAGATAAGATGATTAAAATATTTTTAATTAGTGTCTTCATAAAGCTATCCTTTAATTGTTGCTGTTTTTCTGAAAGGGCTGGGCCTACGCCGCTATAATAACTTGAGATTTCTAAACTTGGCTTAGGTTCCAAGAATCCACTTGGCTTTGATAGAAATCCACATAGATGAAAACCAGGCTTAAAACTGGGGACAAAAAAAAAAAAAAAAAAAACCAGCCCTCCCCCTGCCCCTCATGCCCAACTTATTTAAAGCGTTTTCCAATTATACTTTTTATTTGCTCACAAAAAAAGAAAAAAAGTTATGATTCTTAAGTGATATTCCCCCGTTTTAACTAAGCCCCAAGGAAGAACCATAAAAGCCAACAATCACATCCACCAAGTTCTCTGCCCCACGATGCAAACGAATGCAAAAGTAAAGGGAGCTTTGCAAGTCACCACAAACAAAATAGCCGAGGTTTTTTTTTTTTTTTTTTTTGGTATTGGCCTTGGGTGTATCCAAAATGGAAAAACTTAAAACACATCATGAAAGGCACTTAAAGTATATATTTAATAAATCAGAACCAAAAAAAATCCCTACAAAAATGCTCCACTGGTGAGCAGTGCAATCCTTAATAAATAGAAAATGGAATTTGAGAGAGAGTTTCTTAGCAAAGGGGAAGAATTTGCCAAGTGTGATGTTTTGCTGTCATTTTATATATAACTACTAACCCCAAATATGGTCTGGTTAGTCTTTTTTAAAAGGGAAGTGAACCAATTACTCACTCACACTTAATTAATTAGCAGTGCCAGAAGTAGATTCTTAGGCCAGAACTCTTTTTTCTTTTTTTTTCACTCAAGTACACTGATACTGATCACTTCTAGTACTAGAGTTCCTTTTCTCAGGGAAGATGAATATCTTTTTAAAAATATTTTTTAGAGTTATAAATAGTCACATCCCAAAGCAGTCCAAAGGCATACTCTTCCTAAACAAGAAACTTCGTTTAACTTATCAAAACAAATGACTTAGGGCATTTCTACAAAACAAAGAAACTATGAACAAGTGAAACCAAATTGAGTCTCCACATAAGTGTAGCCTTACTCTACATGTTAATGGATAACCTTTGAACTCTGAAACCTTGAATGCTGTAAACACAATAGCACTGATAGTTAAAAATTCTAGTGTCAAAATTGAGCAAAAAGAAAAGTCCAAACTTTTCAGTAGGAATAGGGAAACAATCAAATGTTTTGACAAATAATCGTTTCACTAAGAACAATGAGACTCTTGGCTCTCAGAACTTGTTGCTACTGAATTATTTTCTGAGCAAAAAAAAATGGTGCTTTTCCCCGTATGCCCTCACAGAGCTACCACTTTGTAAGCATAATAGTATCATATGGTTTGTTAGTTACAGTTTCTCCTCCCCCCACTCCGCAAAAAAAAAAAAAAAACAACAACAACAAAAAACAAAAACCACAACACCTTATTATGTTGTAGCTTTAAAACTGAAAGATAATTGTATTAACTAATCTATCTGCTAAGAGTTTTATACACGAGCCTTGTGTTTGAGCGAAGAATTACAAAGAACCTTATTCCTGGAGACGTGCCAACAAAACTGGGAAGTCGTTGCAAAATTCTGCCAGTGGCTGAGTGCTGGGTTGCAAACACATACTGTGTTTTTAAATGGACATAGAGTGATCTGAATGCGCCGTAAGACACATTCGCCCCTCAGAAGGCGGAGACTCACACTTAAGATTTATTTGGAAATCATGTATAGTTAAAACAATTAAGAATGGAAACTCCAAAAGCAACAGGAGGACACTGGGAACATTTGGTTTTGTAGTAAAACCTGAGAACTCATTATTATCGCATGAAAAGAAAATTGAAAGTCGAACGTTGGTCTCCATATACTTAGCTCCGCCCACCCGTAATCCTGTTTTGCCATCGCCCCCCACCCCACCCCACCCCCACCCCCGCCCCAGCGAGACTATCTCTAAAGGAGTCAGGTGCTGCAGAAACGCAGGCAATACAAACAATGGAAGCAGAAATGTCCCTTCAAATGTGAGCTAATGTTCTGCACATGTTATTCGGGGAGAGGGCACAAGACCCCACTTCACCTCTTTTTAACGCGGCAGACATCAGCTACACCTCATTTTTCACAATTATCAAAACAGGCCAGCCCTCCTTAAAATACATTTCCCAGTGTACGCTTATAAAATCGCACCATTATCTCTGATTTAATCCTACAGATAGGAGACCTCTGCCTTTAGCTAACTTCTGTTTCCCTCCAGCTCTTGACTGCCACCGCATTCTCGGATCTAGTAACAAAACAAAACCAAAAAAAAAAAAAAAAAAAAAAAACCCTTCTAACTTGCTATATTTAACCTTCATTGGAATCATCTTTTGGGGCTTAGACTTAATTAGAAGAAGAGAATGCCTGTATGATCTTATTTCGCAAGTATTTATTTTACTGTGGAACTATGATAGAGAAACGATTTGGAAACTGTATGTAAATCCCTGGAGCTGAAATGGAGCCAACAGAGACTTAAAAGAATTCAGTGTTCAGAGCAGGAAAACCTGAAAAACTGCAGTGAGAAGTTAGCAGGAAAAGAAAATGAAAAACTTAGGCAAACCTGCCAGCTTTGCAAACTACAAAGGACATTTGAGAAGGAAACCGGGGCAGCTCTTTGAACAGAACTGAATGCAGTAAATGAAGTAGGGGATCACCAAGACTCCAGGGAACACTAGACTTCTCTCTTTTCTGTTAAGTGTCTTGATCCCACACAAGTCATCTCACAATTTTAAACGCCCTATAAAACATCATAATAATACATGATAAAAAAAATAGCAGAAATTACCTTTCAGAAGTGGAGGCAGGGTCTGGAACCTGGAGACTCTCTCCCTGAGTTGGACAGTCCACCTGACTCGGAACAAAACTGGAAGAGATGTGATTGCTGGTTTTTATAAGCAAACCAAAAAAGGGAGGGGCCAAGAATAAGGCTCAATATAAATAGAGGTTTAGTTGCAATCATGACGTGACTAACCAATCTTGACTGTATCTGTCCCATTGGCAAGTTGGGTGAGTACCCTCCCCTGCTTCACAAGCACAACTTATTTACATCTTCCTCCAATATCCTGGATGGTTTTCCAAGGTTGACCTCACTCAAAATGTAACTGTAAACTTTCTTTAAAAATTACATGGGTCACAAATAAAACAAACCAGTGACTATAACGAAAAAGAAACACAGATATAGAGAACAAGCTGTTGGTTACGTGGGGGGGAGGTGCACGATGGGGGAGGGGACTGAGGCACAAACCACTATATATAAAATAAATAAGCTACAAGGATATATTGTACAGCACACGGAATATAGCCAATACTTTATAATAACTATAAATAGACCTTTAAAAATTGTGAATTGCTATGTTGTACACCTGAAACTTATATAATATTGTGTATAAACTATATCTCAATAAAAAATGTTTATGGGGGAGGGGTATAGCTCAGTGGTAGAATGCATGACACCCATGCAGGAGGTCCTGGGTTCAATCCCCAGTACTTCCATTAAAAAATAAATTTAAAAACCTAATTACCTCCCCCCATACCAATAAATAAATAAATTATTGTTTATTTTAAAAAAGTGTGTGTATATATATATATATATATATATATATATATAGTACTAGGGGTGTAACATGCAACATGATTAATATAATTAACACTGCTGTTTGTTATATATGATAGCTGTTAAAAGAATAAATCCTGAGTTCTCATCACAAGGGAAGAAAAAAAATTTTTCTTACTTTGTATCTATATCAGATGATTGGATGTTCACAAAACTTAAATGGTAATCATTTCATGATGTATAAATCAAATCATTACTTTGTCCACCTTATACAGTGCTGTGCTGATTACATCACAATAAAAGTAAAAGAAAAATAAAGTATGTGGGTCACGAAAACCTTGGAGCACCTCCAAATGGGGGGGCTGTGGGATGAGGGGAGGCGGTGGAAGAGGAGAGTAACTGACATCTATTGAAATCTGTTTCTCATCGTCATTTCAATAAATGGAACCATCTTCTATCCACCCACTTAAGCCAAAACCTAGTAGTCAAACATACACACACATCTTTAATCCATCAGCGGGCCCTATAATTTCTATCTTGGTATATATCTCAAATATGTCTACTGACCTTAATCTCTTTTTTTTTTTTCCAGGGGGGAGGTAACTATGTACCTTGTGCAGGCTAAGCATGCACTCCACCACTTGAGCTATACCCTCCCCCGCTACTCACCTTCATCTCTAACGCAAGGCTACTCCACTGCACCACGACCTCTCACTCTCTCCCCCAGATACACTGAGTACACAAGGTGTCCCCAAGCTTATTCCTCTCTAGCTTTGCCTTAATGCATTCTCCACCCATAGCCCAAGAGATCTTTTACAGTGTAAATCAGATCATGTCACCGCCCTGCTAAATGGCTTCCTATGGCCTCAGGAAAAAAGAACAAACTCCAGAGCTTGCCTGCCAACCCTGAAGATCTGGCCTAACACTCCAGCCTCAAGTCTTGGCAAGCCCTTCACTTAGGGCTCTGAGCTTCAGCCATTAGGCCTTCTCTGTGACCCAGAGGCTCCAGCCCTGTGGTTCCCACCTCCCTCTCCCCATTATTTCAGGAAGTCAGCTTCTGCTCCTCCTGAGAGCCTTAAACTCCAGGCTCTCTGGTTGGTGCCCTCTGACCAGGTGCTGGAATGTCTTCTCTCCAATAATCCAATACTGGGCTCATATATTCCTGTTCCAACCTCTTGAGAACTGCATTAATCTCAGAGTACTATTTAATCTCTACGGGTTTCAAGTCCTGCTCCATTAAATGGTGTGAAAAAGGAGGAGGAAGGGAGGAAGTAAATCTTTTTAAAATTTTTTTTCAGTTGAAGTATAGTTGATTTTATCATATTATATTAGTTTCAGGTATACAACATAGTGACTCAAAATTTTTATAGATTACACTCCATTTAAAGTTACTATAAAATGTTGGCTATATTCCCTGTGCTGTATAATATACCCTTGTAGAAGAAAGTAGATCTTGAAAGTTCTCATCACAAGGAAAAAAATATTTGTAACTCTGTGAAATGATGCAAGTCAACTAAACTTACTGTGGTCACCATTTCAAAATATGTGCACATATCAAATGTGCTACTCTGTGCACCTTAAACTTACACAATGCTACATGTTAATCATGTCTCAATAAAGCTGGAAGAAATATATACAATAACATAATTATATTATCTACATAAATAGTATTTCTATTTATGTAAGACTCTTTGAAGAATTGAGACACACTGTGTACAGCTTGTAAACCCAGAGTCTTGGGGGGGTTCTGGCACTGTTCTCGGCACGGTAAGCAACACAAATGAAGTTCTTTCCCCTTTGGAGCGTATCTTCTAGGGGCAGATGACATCAGGGTCACTGGAGATGGGAAGATGCCTGCTGTTTCTTTGGATTGGGGCTTCTTGAGGAGCAGAGACTGCCAGGAAGTCGGGTGACAAGGCATTCAAAGATGGGGAACAGAAGGTGAGAAGGTTCGGAGCAGAAAGCTTGGCTTGGGGAAGGCTCTGCAAGGCGACCAGTGCGTCGGGGCCCAGGGAGTGAGGACAAGGGAGCAAGGAAGTACGACAGGACCTCGTAGAGACAGGGGCAAGGGCTGGGTTTTGACTCCGGTAGCGAGCTACGGTAGGGTATCAAAGATGGTCAATTCTCTGTTCTCATTTTCTTGGCTACATCTGGAGCACCTGACAGAAGGAATCCTTCCTCTTCCTTGAAACACTTTCCCCTTTATTTGGGACACCACGTCCTCCCGATTTCCCCCAGTCCTCACTGGCCGCTCCTTCTCCATCCCATCTGCCGAGTCTTTTCCCCTGACCTCCAGACTCTGACGTGCGCCAGCGCCCAGTGCTGGAGCCTGGTCTTTTCCCAATTCATTCCCTAAGTATTTCATCGGGTCCGATGGCTCAAAATACCATCATCTATAAGGCTCCTAAATTGAAATATTTCCCACCCAGACCTCTCCCCTCAACTCCCAAAACATACTTGTAGCTGTCTACTCGAGCTCCCTTTCCAAGGCCAGAAATTATTTCTAGGTTTCAATCCCAGACCTTCTCCCACAACCTGCCACCACTAACGCATATTTAATATTGTGGAATTGTATGAGACTCTCCAGGAAGGGACTGGACATGGAGAAGTAGAGAGATGGGTCAGCAACTGACATTGGACCCTGAATCTCTGCCAGGTAACCCACCGAGCTCAAACCGATGCAGTTAACTCTCATCACACATCAATTATTCCTGCCTGGCCTCTTCCCACTAGAGTCTAAACTCCATAAAAATAGATGACACTGTGATTTATTCTCTGCTATAGCTCCAAGTCTTTGCATGACGTCTGTTTATAGCAAAGATCAATATATGTTTTCAAAACAAGTGAATATAAAAATAATATTAATGCATAGAACTCAGCTGTAGGAGATCCAGCCAGAAGGGAACTGAAGTTTGGGTGTTCAGGCCAGTCACTGGGGTCTTGGCTCAGTTTCCTCATCTGTAAAATGGGGTTTATAACCTCTACTTGGCCTGCCTCATTGGACAGTTGGGTTGTCCACGTCATAGCACAGGGAAGCTGCGTGTTGTATAACAGGAAAGGGTTGTTTTTATAGTGACTCTTGTGTCTACGGAGTATTCACTCCACAGAGGACTCCACTTTTGTGTGGACTCATGCTTGAACACACCTGGAACTCCAGGCCCAGCCCCTGGTGACGTTTCCATCAGACCCAAAACCCAGAAGGTTCTGCAGTTTTTGCTAGAGCATTCAGGGTCTTTGAATGCACTTTTCTCCTCTTCCTTGACTCTTCCTTTTGGATGAGATCATGGTGTAGTGAGTGGAATGTACAGTTGGTTGGTCGGGAATTTTACTTTTTTGGTCTGAATCAGACCGGTAACTCCATCAAGAGCAGGGACTTGTCCAAACTCACCCCCAGCGGTGCCTCCTGTGTTTCTCTGCCTGGGGTGGGCTGGGTGGACTCCAGCACTGATACTTCCAAAAAGTTCTGTACAGAAGCGGGGCCCGCATGCCGCAAGGCTCAGCTGAGAGCACTCAGGTCTACTGAGTCCACCCCAGGGTGCCTTTCACTTTGTGACTCGTTTAATCCAGGTGACGACCCTGTGAGGTAGGGTGCTTATGTTTCCATTTTTATAGGTGAAGAACCTGGGCACAAAAGGGATTCAGTAGCTTTCCCAAGGCCCGCCAGTAACCAGCAGCAGTGCACGGAGTCTAAATCGAGCACCTGCCTCCAGGGCCTTGGTCTTTATCCACAGATATACGGCCTCCCTCAGCCCAGGGCCCTCTGCCTAGGTCCCCCCACCCCGTGCTATCTCCCCCTCTTCCCTCCCTCACTGCCCTCCTTTGCTGTACAGACACTGGCCAAGCCTCACCCCAACACCTCATGGTGTATCCCCAGGACCTTGAACCATGCCTGGCACAGTAGATGCTCATTAAACACTAGACACAAAATGAGGGCGCATACTTGGTGCCACACACTTGCTGTCTCTTATCCCATGACACGCTCCTAGCCACACAATGAAACGGCTCTCCCTGGTGTTGCTTGAAATGCAGATGTTAAACACGCGTTCAGCCAACAGAACGCACACCCACTAGGGGCCCGCGTTTCCCCCACGTGCCAGGGAGACGGGCTGTCCGGAAAGTGAGCTCCGTGTTTGCAGGGCTACCGTCCCAGCAGAGATGCAGTCACACCTCTGTCACAGTGATCTTTTCAAAATCTGCATTGATCTTTTCAAAAGGCAAAAATCTGATCACAGCAGGACCCTGCCCCAAACTCCCTCAGAATAAAAACAAAAGTTCTGGCAGGAGCCGGTGTGAAGACTTTGGGTTTTATTCCAAGAGCACTGGAATGCCACTGAGGGAAAAAAAAAAAAATAGAAGTAAAACTGAAAGAACTATTGAACATCAAGTAAGTGTTTCTTCCTCGAGAGAGATTATCTCTCAAAAGATCTCACCCTGGTTAAACAAAGGGGCCACGGCAAACGTGAACTCAGAGTCCTTGTACTTCAAGCTGAAGTTTTCCCCTCCTTATGCCCAGGGCGGGATCACAGAATCAAGGCAGTCGCTGATAACCACGCCTAGCACCCGACTAGCTGTAATCTGATCAATCTTCACCCCTTGAATCATTGCTGCCTTTCCTTTAAAAAGAGGAAACTGAGGCCCAGGATAGTTAAGTAGGCCGGTGGGGGTCACACAGCTAACAATTTGTTTGCTATCTTCCAGACTCAGGCCAATGGGCCAACTGAACCCAGTGTCAAAGCTCAGCCCTCACTTATGTCCTCACCTAAATGTCCTCACTTCTAAAACTCAACACTGATGCGCATTTCTCGACACCCGATTTCCTGAACGTTCAGCAGTCAGCCATGTATGGCTCTGGGGCAAGGTTGAAACATTCTCACCCAGTGTGCCTCCCCTCCCCCCATCCTGGAACAGACCTACTTCGCTTGGTCGCCCAGGGGCTAGTCCCCTCCCACCTCAGTCCCTCCCTTGCGTTCCTGGTGTACCTGTGTACCCTGCCTGTCTTCCCCAACAGATTGCAAATCTCCTTTGAAGGTAGGGAAGAAAGGTCATGCAAAGTATGTCCCAACAGCAGTTAGCAGAGTGCTTTTCACACAGAGCTGGGAGGCAATGTATGTTTGTAAAATGAAAATCTCCTAGACCAGGTCTTTACCTTCCCTGCCTTCCTTCACATTGCCCCTCAGAGCTAATCGGTTAGTAAATCTTACACATCCTATCACCTGAAACCCTCTCAAATGCACCCTTTTCCCGTTTATTTCCACAGTCCCTGTTTCTTCTTTCATTCTGATCTGTGTCATAATCTCATAACCAGTCCTCCTGTCCTTGTCTTCTTCCTCACCCAGGGTACGACTTCCTGAACTGCACAAATGACCATCCGGCTACTGCCCTGTGCAAAAATCTCCAATTTTCCCCAAATAAGTCATCGGTCCCTCTCTTAGGATGCAAAACTACACATGGGCCCAGCCAAGCTTTCAGCCAGATTCCTTCTATAAATTATTTGTTGGGACCCCTTTTTTTGTCCCAGGCACTTGGCTAGGTAGTAATTAAAGAGTGAAGTAAAAAACCAATTGGATTCCTGCCCTCATGAAGCTTACATTTTAATAGAAATAGACATTAAACAAATTAAGACATAAATAAATAGAAAAGCAAAAGAATTTACAGTCCCTACCCTAGAGAAATAATCACTCAGGAGCATCAAGAAGCTTACACAAGGATGTTCACTGCAGCATTGTTTATAGCAGTGAAACATTAGAAAAAACCTACATGTTTATCAAAAGGGAAATGGCCACATAAACTGTGGTATATCCAAATTTAAGCACTCAGGCAGCAGTTGGGAAGAATGAGGTAGGCTCCACGTACTCATGTGACTAGATGGCCAAGACAGGGTGGAGTGAAAAAAAAAAAATACAGCCACAAAAAGGTATGCCATTTTTGTTCAAACACACACACAATAATATATTTTATAAGGAAATACATGTATATGCAGATAATACATGTGTGTGTGTGTGTGTGTGTATATATATATATATATATATATATATAAAATATACATCCGTATGGGGGAGGGTATAGCTCAAGTGGTAGAGCGCATGCTTAGCATGCACAAGGTCCTAGATTCAATCCCCAGTTTCTTCTTGAAAAATAAATAAATAACCCTAATTACCTCTCCCACTAAAAAAATTTTTTTTTAATTTTTCCATATGAACATATATACACACAGAGATCATAAGACATATGTGTGCTGATCATATTGCAATACACCCAAATACTGAATCATTATGTTGTACACCCTGAAACTAATATAATGCTATATGTTATATCTCAATAAATAAATTTTTATATATATATATATATATATATATATACACACACACACATATGCAAGTACAAAAATAAAAGCTGGTTAATTCTCAAGCGTGGGCAAGGACCCAGGACAGTTTGGTGGTAGCTGAGCATTTTAATCCCTTTACATGTAAAGCATACTCATACGCCTACTCGTAAGAAATGCCGAACTGGGGTACATACCCTTGGAAATAAAAAATAGAGAATAAAATATGTATTATCTCCATCTATGGCTTTTTGATAAACATGCGATAAACCGTTCTCTGCTTACCCACCTCCTTACTCTACACCAGTCCCGCTCTCACTAGGAATCTCTCCAAAGCCATGTGCCCCCTATGTGCAAAAATCAGTCTGGAGCCATCCTCCCCAAGGCCCCCTCCAAATGCCACCACCCTCTCTTTGTTCAGTCACTCTCTGTTTGTTCAACACCTCCTTTGTGACACTTGCAGGATTCTGCCCACCCTGCCTGAATGGGCCACAGGCCCCTTGAAGGGAAGACCAGCTCCCCCCCCACGTCATGTCAGCTGCCGGCACAAAGGAAGTGTCCCATATTTAGCCATTCTACTCAGTCAGGTAACTGTGCCCTCTGGATTCTTTCATTCACTCATTTACTCTCTTACTCAACAGGTATTTATTAAGCACCGACTGTGTACCAGGTCCTGGTCTAGGTGCTGGGGCCACAGCAGGAGAGCAAACCAATCAAAATGACTGTGGAGTTAACATCCAGTATTAGTGCATGAAATCAGTGTTATGGAGAGAAATAAGTGGGGCACAGGAAACAGAGGGGGCGGGTGGGGGCGATTTAAAGAGGCTCGTCGAGGAAGACTTCAGAGGTGGAGGCATCTGAGTACAGCTCTGAATAGGGAGACAGTGGGAGCCGTGCAGAGTTCTGGGGAAGGAGCATTCCAGGCTAAAAGATGGCCTGCAAAGACCTTAAGACGCTGTGCCCAGTGATTCAAGGAACAGTAAGGAAGCCAGCATGGCAGAGTGGCTGGGGTGGAGTAAAAAGAGACAGATCAGAAAATGAAAATGGAGGAGATGCATAGTGATTGCCTGGGAACTTTAGGGCTTTGTAAAGATGGGACTTTATCCGAATAAGCCAGAGAGCCACTACATGGTATGAGCAGAAGAACAGTGACCTGGCTTGGGTACTGAGGCTTATGAAGGCCAGAGGTTGGGGGTGGGTAGGGTGTAGCTCAAGTGGTAGAACGCATGCTTAGCAGGCACAAGGTCCTGGGTTCAATCCCCAGTACCCCCTCCAAAAATAAACAAACCTAATTACCTCCCCCGCCAAAAGGAAATAATTAAATAACACAATAGTGAATAATTCTTTTAAAAAGAGGCTTGTTAAACATGATAAACCCAAGAGCACTTCTAAAATAGTACTGGAGATATTCTCCCTGGCTGAAATCACTCAGATATTTAAGTGCGTTTGTATTTTCGGCTACTTTTACAACAACAACAGGACAGTGGTAACAGGAGAGAGAAGAAGGGTAATGAAAACAGGAAAAATCAAGGAATTTACTGAGCCCCTGCTGTGTGCCAGAGTCTTAGCTCCACATCTGAAGAATCCAATCGTGCTGTTACTTGGTGCTCCTGATAAACCGATCTCCATTTACGTATATATATATATATTTATAAATATATATTTATATATAAATATATATATGTATATATATATAAAAGTTATATATATATAACTTTAAACCTATGTATAAATGAAGTATATGTAAATTCATTTGACAGATGAGGAAACTGTAGCCATCAGAGGTTAACTTGCCCTCTGCCTCACTAACTCCTCTAAATTCCTTGAGGTTCTACAAGAAGAGTTAAGTGGAAGTCTAGCCCAGTCTAATTCCAAAGGCCATGCTGCCTCACGCCATTCTTCTCTGGTCCTAAGTCTTGACCTTGGCCTTAGGCAAACAGAGAATAACAATACAGATCATCGATTAAGTACTTATTATAGGCCAAGCACCCGGTACCCAGGCAGTCAGTACCCCTTTCGCCCAGATTTGAAACGTGCTGCTCCCAGGGGTGATATAAATAGTGGTTAAAAGGCTTGAAATCAGCTTTCTGGGTTCAAACCAAGACTCTGGGCTACCCAGCTCTGCAGACTCTGCCACCTCACTGGAGCACTCTTTGCCTCTGTTCCCCCCATTTTACAGATGTAAGAACACTCACTGACAAATGTATTTAAGAGGAATCAGTGAGTCCTCACCTGTAAAATGCTTTGGGGGAGAATTTGGCACACAGTAAGCACTTAATTAAGACACGCTATTATTATGAATATCGGTGCCCACAGTCCCAGAAGCACGTGCAGTCACCCACTGCACGGCCCTGCCAGGGCACTTATTCATGGGCTGGAAAAGAGAAGTGAGTGCATTTATAGCAGGTAAGGGATACAATCGGATTTGGACCCAGATTTCTCCTCTCCAGCACTGAGTCACTCTCAGTCATCTGCTAGACCACACAACGTAGACAAGGCAAGCAGAATTCTCTGAAGAAAGATACCTCAGTCTGGGGGGCTCCTCATGGAAGTTCGGAGACAACCCACCTTTCAGGGTTCCGTGGGCATCCTCTTCAAGGTGGAGGTCAAGGGAGGCCTAAGGGACCCCTGAAGGAAGAGGTCAGAAGTGAGTGGCAGCAGGAAAAGATGTGGAGCAGAAGAGCTCCAACTCTCCTGACTTTAGGTGTGCCCTCGGAAGCCACGCCCTCCACCAGGACACTGGATTGGGGGAAATGCTGGAGAGGAGATTAAGGTCGGAGCCACACCCTTAACAGGCTGGCGTGACCAAAAAAATCCAGAGTCTAGACTAAAGATCAGACAGCTGCCCTAAATTTCTGGAGTGTAGATGATCCCAAGCCAGCTACTACACCACTTCACCTTCAGCTGATGGACTTTTGCTCAGCAGCTCCCAACCCCCAACACAGCAAATTTTCCCAGAAACCGGAAATGAATAAAACCCAGTCTTCAGAGCCTTCCTGGATCCCAATCCTGACTCCACAGCTCAGCTGCTGGGAGACCTCAGCCCGATGATTTAGCCTCTCTGCCTCATCTGTAAAATGGGAATAATAATGTTGTCCGCTGCAGTAGTGCTCATTTAAGGGTTAAATGAGCTGGTGGAGAGGAGACGTTAAGAACCTTCAAACTAACTCAGGAAACCTCAGCCAAAATGACATTAGCCATTCTTTTCTCCGGATGGCTCCCTGTCCTAAAACAGCCCTTCAACTTAACTAATCCCCTTGGCTTCTTCAACAACTTTTTTTTTCAAACGTGGTTAGCACATTTTGTTGACATATTTTCACAAATACCAAGCCTGCATGTCCTCTTAAAAATATTTTAAGAGATTATGTTTTGTTCCCACTTGCTTTGAGGAACGGCTTCAGCATCGTTAAGTGAGATGAAAACAGTATAAAACAAATGAGGGTAATAGGACCATCTTTCCTGAACTTTTTCAAAAAGAAAAAAACAACAGAAAGAAAAAGCAAAGAATTAAAGATTCAGATGCTGGGCTTTTAAAGACCATCTTGTTAAGTATTTTCTTATCAAGTTCCTTTTTTTTTCCCTCCCCCATAAACACGACAGTAATGAGTTTTTCTTTCTCCCTGCTTCAAAAAAAAAAAAGTGTCACATAAATTTCTCCAAACCCATACAATCTGAATTTTCTACAAGGATTTATAACTGATATGCTATATCCTTTAAAGAAAAGAAGAATGCTATGAACAGAAATAAACAGTTTCTGAAGCAGTTTTATTTGAAGTCAAGGAATAAGAACAACTGTCCCCAAGGAAACAAAGTAGAATTTGGACTCCAAGCTAAAATGGCTCTGCCTTAATCCTCTGTTACCCGGTAAAATGGGGCTGCGTTTACAGGAAACGCCTGCCATCAGAAGTTTTCTGCTAGTTTTCAACCCGTTTTCAACCGTATTTTTGCATCATCAACTCAGCCATATGGAAACAAATAAAAGCTTCAGCTTTAAAAAAAAAAAAAAAAAAAAAAAAAACGTAAAGGAAAGGAAGAGATTGCTGACCTGTTCACTTCTACCTTCTCCAGGATGGTAGAAAGGCAAGAAGAAACGCAGGCTCCCCTCCCCCTCCACGACTGGGCTTCCCGGCTGGGTGGAAACTATCTCATTACCACATTTTCAACCAGCAGACCGGTTTCCTCGTTTAATCAAAGTTAGTTTGTGGTTGTTTGGCAGTCTGCGCATGCCAGGTTTTTATGGCTATAGAAAATGTGTATTTATTTATTTTGGGATGGCTTTGACCATATGACACATGAGCCAGTCTTAGCCAATGATTTATAAGAGCTCTGAAAAGCACTGCCTTTAAACATTTTAATAGAGGCTCTCTCATCCTTTGTAAGTGGAAGTGTAAATTGGTACAGTCCTTTTGTAAACAACTCAGTGAGACAAGTCAAGGGCCTTACAAATGTTCGTACATTTGGGTGCAGCAGTAACACCCCTGAAATCAGTCCCAGGGAAATAGCCCGAATCAAGGGGAAGGTGTTATGAACAAAGACATTCATGGAAACAAGATTTACTATAAGGGGAAGAAAAATACACACACCCCCTCTCTCTCCACGTGTATGTGGAAACACACAGAGGAAGCGCTAATCATCCAAATGATGCCCCAATTTTGCACACAAGCCATTTTGAAATTAGAAGTTTTGAAAAGCCGAGTCATTGGGAAATAGTTATAAGAGCAACTGGAAAAAAGATCAAGGTGCAAAATCCTATTTTTAATAAATGTCTTTTTATTAGTAAGCAAACAGAAAGAATATAATGATAAAGCTGTTAAAATTGGCTTTCTTGTCAGGGAAATTCTAGTATGGACTGCACATTATGTGATACGAAGGACTTCTTGTTAATTCACTTGCTCTGATAATGGCATTATTAGTTACTAGGGGGAAAAAAGGTACATATTTTTTAGAGAAATATACCGAAGAGCATAGGAGGAGAATGGCATGGTATGTTGGAATTCGTAATACTTCAGCAAATTCTAAAAAGGAGAGAATTGAAGCAAATGTGGTTAACACCCTGAAACTGCAGAAGTGGGTGTTGGGCCTGGGGCGGCGGGGGGAGTTCAATTTTACTGTTCTCTCTACGCTTATGTTCATTTCAAAGTTTTGGTTAAAATTGTTTAAATGGCTGTTTTCTGATCATTGGGATATGCATGACCTTTTTCTGCCTCCTGTTTTTCTCCAGTGATTTCCTATAATATGCCTATATCGCCCTGGGAAATAAAACAAACTAACATGTATTTTACCAAAAAGAAATGAAAAATAAAAAGAGCTGACAGTCCCACAGAGATGTTTTTATTGCTGTGTAATAGCAGTGAATCCTCAGAATGCCATGATAAGCCGTGGTACCTCAGAATACAAGCCCATAAATGGTCCAGATCCTCCCTCCGTGGGATAGCAGCGGAGTCTGAGACGACGCTGTAAATATGATCAGCTGATAAAAAGGCCAGCTGCAACGAGCCATTTTAAAGATTAGGAACCATTTAAACACACACACACACACACACACACACACACACACAAACACCGCCTCCTGGCTCTTAAGTGTGAAGTGGCAAGACACTCTGGTTTTATTTCCAAAGTTTCATGCAATAATCACCTAAGCGGCAAGCAGCGCAGAGTTCCACATACCGCCAAGCTGACTCAGAAGGAAGGGTTCCACATTCCTTAATTAGCAGCATCAGAAAAGCACCACTTCCTGCAGTGGAGTTTCCCATTTCACCAGGCGACTCAGCTGGCTCAACACACCCCACAAGTTCACGCGGAGGATTTCCACAAAGTCTGGAAGCGTAGATAGTGTTACTTAATTTACCTTGTTAATTTACTTTCCTGTCTTCTGTTTTATTCTATTACACTATCCTATTATTCTCTTCTGTGGTGTTCTAATTTTTTGCAGATTGAAGAGGTTCATGATGAAGTGATGCATTTTCGCCTTAGTTTCCAGGCTTCATGGACACCCCGTAAATACTGAGATCAAAGCTGGGGGCAGAATAGGTAAACAATACACCAACTTGAAAATGCAGTTCTCTTGGTTATTAATAGTCCAAAGATTCAAAGTCCTGGGCTAGAAGTTTCTTTTTCAGTACCGTTACTTAAATTAAGTTTTTGATTCATATTAAAGTTCTCTGGCAGAACTCTTACAGGGTACAAGAACATGGGGAAGGTTTCCAAACAAGATTACACGGTTTTCCAATGTGATATATTTGATCATCTTTGAAAAGGCAGGGGCAGAACTAGCCCAACCCTAATTGAAATGTCAAATTCTCAGGAAAACAGTCTCCTTGTAAATATTGGATTTAACCTTTGTAACAATTATTTACTTTGAACTTCAGAGGTTTTGAAGAAATGTAAAATAACGTCGAGCAGGTGATTGACAGATTTGACAGACATTTAAAAAAAAAAAGCTATTTGGAAAACATTTTATTTTGCACTTTGAGGGATCTGAAGTCTGTTCTATAATGCATTATTCCATTTTTCTCTTTTAGACTTCTTCCTTAAACTCCGTCATTTTAGAGACTTCTCTCTGAGCACTAGGTTGATAGATTTATATTTAGTGTTTAATTCAGAACCTTAGCTGTAAATATGAAAACAGACAAGAAAAGCTCACAGTCTTAGACTCCAAAATAAAGCAAGTGTTTGCCTTCATGGCAAATCTGCCTTCTCAGGGGTCTAAAAGGCAGCAGAGAAGGCCTACTTAGGAATTTTATTTCTCCTGAAGACATCTGGCATTTGAGAATGTCTGAGGCTATTTAGTGAATAAACGAACCCTCGACTGGGTCTCTTAAGAATGAAAGCCTTTCCCTCTGACCCCAGAGAGTAATGAATTCCTTCTAACACTATATGATAATGAGGATGAAAAATATTTTTAAAAATTCATGTACTTTAAATAACCATTATGTCAAGCTGAGTCAAAAGCCAAGGGCACTGGCTTCAACTAAATAGACTGTGGGTTTTTGGTGTCCTTGGATCATGTCGGAGCTATAGTTTGAGCCTATTCCTGACTCAGGTTCCCTCTCTTTGTCCCAAGACATCAGGAGGTGGATGGAGGGTGCCCCAAGATATGATGGTGTCTTTTTGGAGACATAGAGATGTCATGGATTTTCTGTGGTTGTTTGTTATCTTGAAAACAATGCTTATAAAACAGTACTTTGTAGGAGGGTCCTGAACCCAAGAAGCTGTCTGCTGTCACCTTTAGAGAAATCAAGATTGAAATAAAACTGTCCTTATTAATAATTTAGGGAGATTATTCATACCTAAGTGAGTTTTGCTTGTGAAAAATGCTGATTACCTGAATTGGCTCTAAAGTCTTATCTCCTTCCATTTCTGTATATTAAAAACAGTTTCTAACCACAAGGACCTCCTGTAGAGCTCAGGGAACTATATTTAATATCTTGTAATAACCTATAATCTGAAAAGGAATATATACATATAGATATCTGAATCACTTTGCTGTATACCTAGAACTAAATCAACTGTACTTGGTTGTTAAAAACACAAATAAAAACAAACAAAACAATTTCCGCCCTCCTCTTCAAGTTATTAAAGATTTTTTTCTCTTTTTTTAAAAATTAAAAAAAAATTAAATTATAGTTGGGGGGACGGTATAGCTCAGCAGTAGAGCACGTGCTTAGCATGCACAAGGTCCTAGGTTCAATCCCCAGTACCTCCACTAAAAAATTAAACTAAAAAATTAATTTAAAAATACATAAAGAAACCTAATTACCTCCCGCCGCCAAAAAAAAAATATATATATAGTTGATTTACAATGTTGTGTTAGTTTCTGGTGTACAGCATAGTGATTGGTTATACATATATATATATTTTTTTCTTTTTATAATAGGTTATTACAAGCTACTGAATATAGTTCCCTGTGCTATAACAGTAGCACCTGTGGTCAAGGTATTAAAGATTTTATGTCTTTCTTCATTTTCAAATATCCAGCAAAACACTGTCAATTCATCAGAGAAACACTGGAATTTTAACTTGTCATAATTCAAAGCTTCTGCTTTGAGCACAGGGCACGCACCACTCATGTATATTCCATTGTATTCTGGTTACATAGAATCCAGTATCTGGTTGCATAGAATTGCCTTGTATCCTGGTTACACAGAATGATGCCCACCCGGAGTTGCCGAATGGGCATAATCTTAGCAAACTTGCAATGGTCTGAGCACAAGCACTGCCCCGCACCATCGAGCCAGGCCTGTTGCTGGTGCCACCATCAGTTAGATAGCGACTTACGAGGCCTCCTGGCCTTGCAGATATTTCTTCCCCTATCAGTGGATCAGAAGTTGGACTATTTCCTTAGTCACAGAGACCGGCCGTTTGTTGGGATGTTTGCAGTAGGAACTACAGTCGAAGATAACAAAATTAAACATGAATGGGGAAAAATACATAATTCTTCTTTTGGGGAGCTTAAGATTGTTTTGTTGTTTTCTGATTCTTAAACTATTAATTGTTTAGAGTAGAGATCTGATTTCTTTCTTCAGCTTTTTCCTATGGCATTTGAATGGTGAAGTCTTTTGAAAATATTTACCTTTTCTGACCAGCCAGCAACGCTTAGTCTTTTCTATAGTTCCTAAGATTAAGAAAATAAGAGAAAACTAGAGAGACTTGGCAAGCAAGTATGTAATAATCTGGCAAGGAAATTCTTGAGCAAGAGTTTACGGGTTTGGGTTTATTGGAACATTTGAAAGCAATTAAAATGTTTTTTTTTTTTCCCTCAAACTTATTTTTGTCCTTTTTCCTTTAAGCACACAGGCATACAACTGAAAAATAACATAACAATACAAATGAATCATTAAGTGGATCAAGCCCAAAAGCTACCACTAGGGATCTTTAGAGAATATTAGATGGAGTGTCTGTAAGCCATTCTCAGGCTTATTATAGGTGTCGAGACCAACCCTTCAAGAAAAGTTGACCAGATCTTCAGTCTTCAAGTCTGACTTCTATTTACTGACCTGATACAGAATATCCTGTGTAGTGTTAAAAATACCAGCTTCCCAACTGTGGGGATAGGCTCTGAAATGTTATCTACACAGTTAAACTATATGTAATGTATGTTGAACAGATGTAAATAGGACAGAGTCCACAGTAGATGAATCAGAATTTTTCGAGGTAACTCCACAATAAGCTAGAAGAATACTGTTATTAGGTCTACGCACCTGCCATGTTTTAAATACCAGAGTTCTCAGATTTTACAATATCACTGAGAAGAGATCAGAGGATACATTCTAGCACGCCATATACAAGCCATAAAAGATACTTTTTGATTTTTATAGTAAGAAAGCCTTACTGTTCATTACAGAAAATTTGAAAACTGCAGAAAACACCCACGAACCCAATACATGACACTCAGGAACAACCACGGTTCCTACGTTGGTGTGTTTCCCCGAAGCTTTTTAAAAATGGCATAGTACTTGGGTCTACCTTTTTATTTATTTTTTTTTTTTTTGCTTGATCATTACAATGAAGGTTTTTCCCATATGTTAAAAATAATGTTAGCTTCTTCAATCATGCCTTGTTTTCTTTTTCTTATAAAAATTTATAAAATCCAAATGCTGTACTGGCTCCCCCTACTCCCACCCCCAACTCCCGCCCAACTCCTTTTGGCCCACAGAATGGTACAGAATATCTCTGAGAAGTGAAACAGAAAAAAAAAAAAAAGGTTTCACTGACAGTTAAATTAAAACCCTAATAGGTAAAAACTATCATACCACTGAAACTCTTTTTTCCTTTTGTATCTTAAGATATTTCAGAGAAAATTGTCCAAGAATAAAGACCACAAAAGAGGTATTCACATTGTAAAGGAAAACCAAATGGACAGGGTAATTATCTCCTTTTAAAAAAAAAATCTTCACTCTGGATCACAGTGGTGACCTCTAGGGAGGGGACCTGGGAGGCTGGAGGACCACGGTGGGAGGGGGACAGGCTTTTTCTCTGTGTCCCCTTTGTACTTCTTGTTTGGTACCAGAAGCAGGTATGAACTTAGTAGGAAGCTAGACATGTAGGTTTTTTGAAGTACAGTAATACATACGTCTGCATCACATTCCTCCGGGACCAAGCTCATTAAAAAGAAGCAAAGCACCTCCGTTTCTCAGTGCCTCAGCTTCTCACCATTCCTCCCTTTCCCCACTTTCCACTTCAGAATCAAACTTCACGGTGGCGGTGGGGCGGGGTGGGGGTGGGGGGTGATGCACAGGAACTAAAAATAGGACACCTGCTCCATCTTGCCCAGGAGTGCATTGTCAGAGCAGCCTTGACCACGCCCCCAGAGCTGGATGAGCTACCCAGGTAAAAATAAACAGCCGGAGACGGTTATGAAATGAATCTTTACAGCATTTGTATTTGTTTCTCCTCCAAACGTTTTCTCACGCATTCCCTGCCCCTGGAAGGTGAACGGATGTCGGATTCGCTCGCTGAGGTCCAGAGGGAGACATGCTGCCTGCGGGGGGTGGTGGGTGCCACACGCCATCAGGGCATCTCCCCGCTCCCTCCTCCTCCACCGCGGGTGTGAGTAATTTCGACATTTTCTGAAGCTTGAAATCCATTCTCTTCCTGAGTCAGGATGGACTTTGCCTAATCTATTTCCTGGAAATATTTCCACACACACACACACACCCCCCCCGCATGGATGAGCAATTGCATGGGAGCGCAGTTTCTTCCGGAGCACAAAATGGATCATATGTGCTTATACAGATGTACAAAGATGTACAATTTGAGCTTTTCTTGCAAAGTGAGGACATGTGATTCTGGCCTTAGTTCACGGAATTAAACGTTGCAAGATTTGTGATTGATACATAGCGTGAGAATCTGCTCGGGGGCCCCTCTCTTGGTTTCTCTTTATTCTATTTCAGTGTGAGTGTCTGTCTGGCTTGGAGAACTAACCAGGGACCCACGCAGTGATCAGCCCAAGCCACTCGAACAGGGCAGACTCCTGAAACCCGAGTAGTAAAAGAATCAGTCCTGATCTAACACACCAGATGTGAGTGACAAAAAGTTTGATTGTGTCATTTTCTCAGTAAGATGACCTGAGGCCAGTCCCTTGTTTGCTTCCTACATTCGAGAAAATGTTTCTAATGTGTTTTGGATTCTTCCACACTAAGCACTTTTTTTTGCTTGTTAAGAGGGCCTAGACCCCTGAGCCTAATTGTAAGATAGTATTTTGAGAACCTGTGGTGAAACTTGGGATTTGTCTCTCCCTCCTCTTTTTTTTTTTTTTTTTTTTTCCCTACTGCTTTAAAAACAAGATAAGCCTGTATGCAAATAGAGTCCGCGGTAACCACAGTAACATTCTCAACCTTATTTATTGAATTGCAGAGTCTTCCTTCACCGATTAAGCGCTATTTGCATACCTTTAACATTAGAAACATTAATTCCAGTAATGAGTCATTCAGGACGTCTTCTGGGTTTGTAGCTCTGAAGCTGGATTCAACTGTACTAATGCTGGAATAATGGGTGTCTTCTGTGTTAAAACTTCAGGATTTTTCCTGTGCAGAGAGAGAGGTTTTTATTGTCTCGTTTTTTTTTCAATTCTAAAACTGAAATGTGTCCAAATGAGTTAAGGATAATATTTGAAACAGATTTAGTTATTTATTTCACACACTAAAGCAAGATACTGTATGACCTTTTCATTCTATGAAGAGATAAAGAACTTGTTATTCTCTTCTTGTCTGAATATAACCAGCCTTACGAAGAAGAGTAACAGCCTTATATGTTGAATATCTTTTCCAGCTTGAGGTGTAACTGACACGTAACACTGTGTAAGTTTAAACTGTACAACCGGGTTAATTTGGTACCTTTCATTTTGCATTTTTCAATGGAAAAAAAAAAAGGAAAGAGAGAGAAAAAGACAACCTCAATGCTTTTCTCAGAAAGAACAGGAAGCTTGAAGGAGGAAGTATGTGACAGTTTATTTTTCAACAAGTACACGTTATCAAGTGAATGAAATTCCTCTGGAAGCTATAAAAATGAAGATCGGAGCATGGCTGCGTTCAGATAGCACAAAACGCTCCTCAATATTTAGAACTTTTTTTTTTTTTAAAGCTAAGTTATTAATGACAGCCAATTATTGCACTTTTCCAAAAGGAAACACTGAGTCATTCATGAAATGATCTAAGATTTCGAAACTTGCTTACACCATTTTTTTTTTCCCTCCTCCTTTCCTACCTGTGCCAAAAAGCAGGCTCAGAAAAGCCAACCAGTAACCATGGCCTAAATCCAGGGAGCCGGCACCGAATTAGCTCAGCCCTGCTGTAATTTAGCAAAGACTCACGCTGCCCCCAAGGGTTACTGTCCCACCAGAAGGGCCGGCTGGAAAGTGCCTCCGCAGCCCGCCTGGGTCCAGAGTGGGGGGGCCTCCGTCCCCCCTCCCCCCCCCCCCCCCCGGCCCCGGAGGGCCTGTGATTAACTAGTTCTGGCGCAGTCATTTGGCCATACCCTGGCCTGCCTCCAAGTTTCATGTGGAACAGCAGAAGGGCGTGGGTCCGCAGATAGGCAGGCCCGTGTTCCTAGGAGGCATTACACATTTATGGCCAGAGCCCTACAGAATTTGGCCAGAGAAGGAATGAAGAAGAGAATGTGTTTGGCGAGGAAATACTGACTTCTTGATCCATTTATCAAGAGTGCTTAAGCTTAGGCCATTAAACCGTGTCCAGAGACAGTCAACAAATGTTTGAGTCAGGAATAAACTGTGAGTGAGGTGGTTTTAACCTCGGGACAGCTGAGGAAGAGTATTTCTAGGTACTTATTTTTAAAAATATGACTTTAGATAAATTTACAAAAGAATCAAACCACCCAAGTTTCTGCTCTGGGGAAGCAGCCTCTTTCTTCTTTACAGACAACTGTAAGTTCATGTAGATCAATAACATAGACAAGGAAATAGTGCTTGGCTCCAAACAATACAGAAAAAAGCTTGGAATTGTGCCTCCTTAAGAAAATACCATACCATACGTTTGCATTGTATCACTAAAAGGATTTTATAGATACAGTATCTTAATATGACTCTGCAAGGTAGAAAGCGGAAGTGTCCTATTTCACAGATTAGGAAACTCAGAGAGACCTTGACCTTCCTAAGGTCACAACGTTAGTTAATTGCAGCGCCCAAACTTAAATCCAGGACTCCTGGCAAAGAGTACTGGTCTTTCCTGGGCATGCCTTGTCCCTTGTAACCTGAGTCTGCGTCTTCCCCTCTGCACGTCCAGACTCTGGAAGCTCCTAGACCTGTTGCTTTTACGTTAAGCCTGTGCTTTTCAACTCCCGGAATTCCCAAGAAATATTCAAGTCTTGTTTCTCTCCCTACCTTGAAGATCCTGGTCCTTTTTCACAACCCATTTGAGAAGGAAGTGGTCTCGATGCTGGTTTTCTTGTACAATAGCTTCCTCTTTTTCTCCTTGAACTTATTTTGGTCTTATTTTATCCTGACACCCCTCCCCCCAAAAAATCCCAGATTCTGCACCACATCTGAGGGATTTTTTTGATAACCCTTTCTCGACCACTAAGATGTTACTAATCAATACCCGTAATTTTTAATTTCCTCTATGTGTGTGTGTTTATTTTTCACATTTTTCACAATGATTTTTGTTGTTGTCATCTAGGGGGGAAATTATTTTTAAAAACTATTTTATCATTTTTGTGTAACTCACGTGATGTGCCTCACACAATGGATGGTTGTTGCTAACACCAGTAGAAGAACTACTGCGGAGTTTTCACGACAAGCCATGAAACAGTTATTTGGGTATCACTTATTTAGAACATGCCTGGTAAGCACTGGTTAAAAATTGATGATTCAGGGGCAGTCTTTCTCAAGTGGTTTTTGTAAAATACCTAGGAGACCTTGAACATTCTGTTACGGAGTTTTACAATCACGGGGAGAAGGGCGGAGGGCAGTGTTCGCCAGGAATATTGCTTTATTGCTCAGCTAAAAGTCCCTTTGGCTCTGAAAGTCCCTCCTCCCTGGTGCCACAGGCTGGGAGAAATCAGCATTTTCTCTTCTTTACTGGCATTTTTACTATGCAGAAGAGTTGTCTTCGGTGAAGGATCCCATTTTCAAAATACATAAAAGAAAACTTTCAGTTTCTTTCAGTAAATGGCTTTCCCCCACGGTTACAGATCCCTCCCTCTGGAATAGACTCTTATTTGCTGAGCCATAGCCATTGGGGGGAGGGGGAGCTGTCACCAACTCTCATCCAATCATGGCAAACATTTTAATATCCTGCTCACCTTGTCTCAAAGTGCTCTTCTAAGCATTTTATATCTACTAGCTCAGTGAATCCTTAGTACAGCCCCACGGGGCAGATGCCACTTTACAGAGGCAGAAAGAGGCACAGAAATGTTAACCCACCAGCCCTAGATCACACAGCTTTGGCACCAGGCTCGGACCCATTATTCTTTGCTGCCTCCAGGCATTAATGCAACCTGCAAACCTGCAATGAAGTTAGCTCATTGACCTTTGTCCTAGAAGCAGAATTTTTTTTTTCTAAAGTCACAGGAGTGTAGGTGAAAGTCGGGAAAATCTCACTGCAGAGACTTGGATTCGATAGAGAACCAGAACCCACTGAGAAAGGGAAGGTGTGTGACATGGATCTGCGTCAAGCTTTATTTCTACCCCTTAACATTTCCTTTAAATCCTTGAGCCAAATAATTTGTTCCATTACCAATACATAGAAGTTCCCTAGCTAAATCAGATCAGCTAGAAAATATGATGTGTGTTTAAGAGTAAGCACTAGACACTTTGGCTTTGAACAAGCAGATTTATTTCAATTCATTTGAAATGCTTATAAAACTTCAAGTTATAAAATGTTAAAATGTGGAGGATTGTATTCACTAGCTGAAGGACTTGTAGTTACCATCTTAAAAAAAACAGCAATCAACAAACTAAGGGGGGAGGTTATAATTCAGTGGAAGCGTGCACACTTAGTATGCAGGAGGTCCTTGGTTCAATCCCCAGTACTTCCATTAAAAAAATTAAGTAAAGAAATTAAAAAGAAAAAAGAACAAGCAAACTGGAAACAGACCAAAAAGAAAAAACAAACAGAACCAAGCAAATGACAAATTCAGTCTATCCATAATATTTGAGAAAATATATATTTTGCTTAATTATATTTTCTAGTTACTCAAATGAAAGTTTTGTGTCAGCTTTTATATACTTTAAATACATATTGAAATATATTTATATATAAATATTTCTTGTACATTTAAAAATATACAAGAAATATCTTTCAATCTTCAAGCATGTGTAATATGGAAAATATGTCATCTTTTATGAAACAAGTTTGGATAGCAATAATGCAAACCATGAGTAGAAAAAAAGTATCATTTTTCTTGGATAATTCACAGTTCTTTATTGCTCTCATTCTGAAATGACCCATCATTCATGATGAAATTGAAGGTACATTAAGTCAAATTTTACCTACATGGACTTCACAACATTCCCTGGAAGCTTCTTTTTTGGACCAGATTCCTAATATCAGTTCTGTTCTCATGATAAATTTCTTCCTCCTTCTAAAGGGGAAGTGAAAAAAATAAAAGGGCTCAGTTTTTATACACACACACTTTTTTTTTTAAATGCAGCACCCACTCTATGGAAATTGCAGTGCAGTTTTAACAAGAGGAAGAAAAGCTATCTCTGGGACACAACTGAAATATGCAGAACTTACACAGGTCATTCAAACTTGCTTTTATTATCAAGTTGCTAACCATAGCACATACAACTGCTATGACGAGTATATTAAGCTCTCCATTCCGTGGATAATGAAATGACCTGAAGGCTCCCATCTTAAGGTGAACTCAGTGTAAATCCCAAGAAATGATTTCATTTTCTGTGAACTTTAAGATTTTTTGTTTGTTTGCTTTTGTTTTGGGGGGGAGGTAATTAAATGTATTTGTTTTTCAATGGAGGTGCTGGGGATTGAACCCAGGACCTCACACAAGCCAAGCATGTGCTCTACCACTGAGCTATACCCTTCCCCCTGAACTTTGTAATTCTTACTGCACATAAGAGAGTTATACTGCTACAGCCAAACACCATGAATGCAAAAGCCTATGCCAGTCCCTTCTCCAGGGAGAAGTAGCCTTCTATCCACCACATACAGGATGTTTTTCAAGTCTCGGATTCAAATAGATAAAAAAGAGATTTATGAAATGACTAATCTGTAATTGGAGTAAAATCATGAATGTGTGTAATACATGCAAATTTTGCACAGTGCACGACTGTTCACCAGCATATCTTTATTGTAGACCTGCTCTACCAGGCAGTCCTCTAGGCAGAAAGGGAAGGGGTACATTGATATATAAGACTCACAAGGTCCTTGAAAATATCATTACTTTCCCACAGCCCTGTTAAAGGGGGAGCCTTGCAAAATACGCCCAGGTACATCCCTTTTTTTTTTCCTCTTTTCTTAGTCACTGAAAACTTATTGAGCACCTACTGTCTGCCAGGACCTATGCTGGGACAGAAATACAGAATTGCATACTCAAAAAAAATGGTCTTAACTTGAGTCAAAGTTTTAGCCAGGCAACCAGACATTAAACAGCGAAAAGCCCAGTGGAGATCAGCCATTTGTAAGCATTAGAATGACCAGAGGCTTGATTAAAAATGCAGGGTGGCCTTGGCCCCTTGGCCAGCCCCTCCCTGGGGACTAGGGGGGTCTCATACTCTGCATGTCACCCCAGGGGATTCAGACGTTCTCAGCCTGCAACTTGCAGAAAGTATGTAACTACAATTGGAGTAAGTGCTCAGGAGAAAAATTTCACAGTGCTGTGAAGGCCAGCTTCCACACCAGGAGCTGGAGGAATAGTACTTCCAGGGGCCCCTCAGAAATGTTTTTATTGTCCTTTCTTTGAAAGCCAGAAGAAAAGATGGATGTAATAATCATGAAAATATTATGAATTGTATCACAATCATGAAAATATCATCAGTTCAGCCTGGATTGTATTCATCTTTATTCATTTATATATTTGCACACTTGCAAAATAGAATTTTTAATATCCTTTCATGGAGGAAGAGGCCCACAAAGGCAAAAATACCTTGGGCCCACAGCAGTCATGACTCGGCCCTGGTGCTATAGGAATATACATATATATATAAAAGGAACCCTAGGGGTGGTAAAAAGTTAGTTAAGGCTTCCAGGTAGAAGGGACAGTTGAGCTGAGACCTGAAGGGTAAATAGAAATCAGCTATACTAAAGGCACTGTAGAGGGGAATGAGCAAGGAGAAATTAGACAAAGGAAGAGATTTCAAGCAAAGGGAACAGAGTATGCAAAGGCCCTGGGGTAGGAAGGAGCATGGAAATGTGAGGAGCTAAAAGTTGACAAGGAGGTTAGAGAAATTCTGGCCTGGGGGAGAATAGTGTGAACTGAAGCAGTGGTCAGTCAATGCTGGGCTCACAAACAACAAAGAAAAACATGGGTCTGGTTTTCGCCCCTCCTTTTCCTGATTCCTAGTTTGCTTCCAAGAGGAGATAAGCCTTTCCGAAATATTGATTTTTGTCTTATTGATTTAAAAAGTGTGCATGAGTGTCTACTTTTATTATTTTTTTTCATGCTAATGAACATCTAGATTTTTGTTTGTTAGGAGTTGGGGATACCTCTGAAAGAAGAAGAAAACGCTCACGTTTTCTGCAAATTGAATGAACCAACTTCTTTGCCTTTCAGAAGTTTTCTTGGTTTCTCTGATACGGAGATTTGATAGCTAGGTAGGAAAATCAAGTTGTCATCACTAGGGCTATAGTTCGGAAGTCTCTCAAATGCTTTATGTCTGATTATAAGAATATTTGAGAAGATTTTCATTTCAGATATTCTCTTCTGGTAACTGGGAGGTGAGGGGAGAAATAAAACTGAATACTGTGATTTTCATCTCTCATCCCACTCCATGTCTGCAGCACAAGGCACGTGAAATTGACTGTATCATGTCACGTAGGGGCCTCCAGTAACCGTACCCCACTCATAACAAGGAGAGCAGAAAACTGTGGCAAGGAGAGGAAACACGAGGCAGCCATACTCAGCCTCAGCCAGATGCTGAGGTGCGGAAATTCTGGTCTAATATTGACGAATATTCCACTATTTCAAAAGAAACCAGATACCAGCGTTTTCATGTGAAGTCTCTCAACTTTCTTAAAAACCACACTCCCACCAAAATGTATCTGTGGCCACGTTCAGCCTGTGAGTCTCAAACTCAGGGTCACTGCTGTGGCTTCACACGACTCCAGCGGGGACCATTCATGGAGCAGTGCCTTGGAGTTGCACAACATGGCAGCCTTGCCTTCAAATCACAACTTACTCATTCTTAATAACCTCCAGAATTTAGGCCCCAGGCTTGTTCCATTCTCTGCCTCACAGCAAGCACTCGATAAATATGTGTTGAATGAATCAAGATCTTCTTTACAAAGATTTGCCAGCTGATCCTAGCCCTTGAGAAAGGAAGGCGGATCCTTCCAAATCCTTCCTAATCAATACCATCTGTTCGTCCTGTGTCCACAGCTTATAAGCGGTCTGACCTGGGACAACTTACTTAACCTCTCTGTGCTTCTGTTTTCTCAACTGTAAATGGGAATGATGATAACTCTCCATCTTGCTGTGAGGACTAAACTAGTTAATACGTGTAAAGTGCTTAGAACTTTATCTGGCACATACTAAGTGCTCAGTATATGCTAGCTAGTATTATTATTTATTATCACATCTTAATTAATCATCTTATATTTTGTGTATCTTTCCCTCAGCTAAATCAAAAAACCCTTTATATGCTGAATCTACAACTTTTATCTTGTTTCTCTCATAGCAATTAACATGATAGAACCTACAGAGTTGATACTCAATAAATATTAGGGAATTGATAAAAAAAATTCCCTCCAATATAGGGAATTGGAGGTAGTCAATGGCTGTGTAGGACTCCATCATGTGGGAACTGGGCTCTTTCTATCTCGTGCTTCCACCATTTTTTTCATATGGCTTCTGCCTCATGATCCAACATGGCTGCTCAAGCTCCAGCCATTTAACTACATTCCAGAAAGCAGGAAGAATTGGGGGAGGTCAGAAAAGGAGATATGCCTCTTTAAAGACACTTCCAGGAAGTCACAGATACCACTTCCCCTTACAAACTATTGGTCAGAGTGTAGTCACACAACCACCCTCAAGTATAAAGGAGGCTGGGAAACATACCCTGTTATCGGGGTGGCCACATTCCAACTAAAAGCTGGAGATTTTATTGCTGAGGGAGAAGCAGATACAGATACTGGAACAACTAGTGGTCTCTGTCCTGGCAGTTCAGTTTGATATGTGAACACCCTTCATGGTATCAAAATGGGAATGATTCCAGCCCCCTTGAAGGAAGGTGGCAACATGGGCTTAGCCATGATTTTTGTAAAAAGCACTGCTTTACCTTCTACTTAAAACCCTAATAACACTTTTAGACTTGATAGCTTTTCATTTATAAATGTCAGTGTTCACTTATAATGGAACTCCTTAAGGAAGAAAACACAGACATAAACCCCATTGATTAAGTGGCTTTTACAAAAGTTTTCTTATTATGGACAATTTCAAACAAAAACCAAAGTGGAGAAAAGAGAATGAGGCACCTCTATTTACAGCATCAACAGCTGTGAACTCATGCACCTCTGTATCATGGACACACCACTCCCTCCGCCATGTTACGTTGATGAAAATTCTAGATATCATAGAATTTCATCTATTAGCATTTTAGTATCTCTAAAAGATAAAGACTTCCTTAAAAAGCATAACCACAATATCATTATCACGCATTACACAATTAGCAATGTCTGTAATATCATCAAAGATTTTCGCCAGGGTTTAAATTGTCTCATAGATTTCTTTTTTTTTTTTTAAGTTCATTTGTTTGACTACGAATCCAAAGTCTTTACAACACAGTTGGCTGACATGCCTCCAATTTCCTTGTAACCTATACCTCCACAGTAGCCACACGTCACATGGGGCTATTTAGACACGTTAATATTAATACAACTAAAAATTCAGTCCTTTGGCCACACAAGTCACACTTCAAGGGTTTAATTGCCATAGATGGCTAGTGCCTGCCAGTGAACCAGTGCAGTGAGCACGTCCATCATCGCAGAAAGTTCTATTAGATAGCGCTGCTCTGCAGGACGCCCCGACCCTTTTCTCTCCCTGCAATTTATCTGTTGAAGAAACTGGGGTGTTTGTCCTGCAGACACTCCCGCTTTTTAAATTCTGCTGATTCCAACTCCTTCTGTCCTTTCACATGTTTCTTTGTTGTCTGTGCTTCCTGTGAACCAGGAGTCAGACTTAGAGCCTTGATCAGTTTCAGGGTTGATTCCTTGGTGCAGTTTAAGATGACAGGCAGCCCAGTTCTCAGTATTGTGTTAAAAGGCACACAGAGAGCTCACCATCTGGAGGGCTGTGCACCCGAACCTTATCAGTAGTTATTTTGGGGAAGTAGAAAGACCTTAGTTTTTGCTTTATTTTTGCTGATCTATCTTTCCATTATTTATTCCCCCAGGAGTGTGTCTTTCTCACAAAGAGTAAATAATAGCTGTTATTTATTGCAAACAGTGTGCCAAACACTGTGCTGACAGATTCACTTACATGAGCTCATGGAATCCTCGTGACAATTCTGTGAGGTAATTACAATCTCTGTGTTGCAGGCAACGCTCAGGAAGGTTAAGTAACTCGGCCAAGGTCATTTGGTCAGTGTTTGGTGGAGTCTGGCTTTCATCTCTTAACTGTCTGCCTCTCAAGGGATTCTGATTTTGGTGAGTGTAGCGTGCTGCCCCAGAGACTCGATTTCTGGAAAACTCTGTCGGGTTGCTCTGCGGCAGACCCAGGTCTGGGAACTGAAGTCCATCCCTGCCCAGCCCTCTGCATCATTGTCCACAAACATCTTGGCTCCTGCGCCAAGCCCTCCTCTCAGCCGGAAGGTATTTCACAGCTGGCACGTCTGAAGCCTGAAGCCCGATGCTTCTGCAGAGCGTGTGCTCAGCAGATGCGGCCTCCTCTCCCCCTGCCCCTGGGGGACAGAGCTGGAGTGTCCACTCCCCCAATTTCCCCACAGTCTTTGCTCCCAGGTGCCACTCTCTCACGGAAGTGCCTCGGGCTGAGCTCCCTGTACATGCCGGGGACTTAGGGACCTCAGGACACATCGATGCACCAAAACAGACAAAAATCCCTGTCCTCACAGAGGTTACAGGTAGAGGTTTGGGAGGAGAGATGAAAAAAAATAACAATAATAATAAGATAAAATCAACAAGATAGTAAGTTAGATACAGAGAGAGCCAGATGGTGATATGCTACTAAGAGAGAAGGATGTAAAAAAAGGGAGCGGGTGTTTGTGTGTGCGTGCACATGTAATTTTGGAGAGGGTGGCCGGGAGGTACTCTGTAAGGCAGGGGTCCACATGCCGGGCGGGGACTCACGGCCTGTTTTTGTACAGCTGTGAGCTAAGAACGGCCTTTTCAGTTTTAACTTGTTGGAATAAAAATCAAAAGAGGAACATTTGGGAACACATGAAACTCATAGGAAATTCCATGTCAGTGTCCATAAATAAAGTTTTATTGGGTCCCAGCTCTGCTTCTTTGTTTATTGTGTATGGCGGCTTCTGCATGACAAAAGCAGGGTTTCGTGTTGCCAAAGAGACCCCATGGCTCTCAGGGCCTAAAATATTGACTCTCTGGCCTTTGACAGAAAAAAAAAAGACCTGACGTAGGTGAAGGAGCAAGTCACACATGTCTCTGAGGGAATATCCAAGTATCACCGCACATGCAAAGGCCCTGAGGTAGGATCATGTCTGATGTGTTCTTAGCAGGACAAGGACTCATTGTGAATGAAGCAGAGTGGGTGAGGTCAGAAAGCACAGGGACCCGGGGACCACATCATGTGCAGTCCACCGTAAGGCCTTTGGGAGCCATGGCAGTTTTGCGGTGAGGGGTGACATGGTCTGGCTTATTTTAACAGATCTCCCTATTTTAAGAATAAAGTTGGAGTGGGGAGGGTATAGCTCAATTCGTAGAGCACATGCTTAGCATACACAAGGTCCGGGGTTCAATCCCCAGTACGTACTCTAAAAAACTAAATAAGTAAACCTAATTACCTCCCTCCTTAAAAAAAAATAAAAATAAAAAGAATAAAGTCAGGGGAGGGGGCAAGAATGGAAACAGTTATAAGGTCATTCTAATAACCTAGCTAAGAGATGATGAGGGTTTGGATCAGGGAAATGACAGAATTGCTAAGATTTATCTAGTGAGACTTTTTTTTTTTTTTTTTGGTCTGTAATTATATTTATTTTTCAATACAATTTTAAAAGGTTACACTCCTTTTATAGTTATTACAAAATATTGGTTACATTCCTCTAGTGGGATTCTTAACACATTTTGAAGGTAGAGTCAATGGGATTTGCTCTGAATTAGAAACAGTAGCTGAATGAAAGAAGCAGTCAAGGATGACTCCAAGGTTTTTGGCCTGAGCCAACAGAAGCCTGAAATTTTCTTTAAAAGAGTGAGGGAGATTGGGAGAAGCAGGTTGAGTGGGGAAAGAGGAACGGCTCGGTTCGAGTTCCGCTACATTTGAGATGGTTTTGACATTGAAGGGGGAGATGTCACGTGAAGAGCTGGGGGAGGCTTGGTTGGAGATGCACGTTTGGGTGTCATCACTGTACGGTTACATCGAGATCTGAATGAGATCGCTGAGCCAATGAGTAATGACAGACGAGATGAAACAGAACTCACTGGATGCCCCCCACCCCACAGACAGCCTCCCTGGGGGGGCTCTCATCTTGCTCATAATAAACCCTAAATTCCTACAGCGTCCACCCTTTCTGACCACAACTCCTATCAACTTCCCCACATTCTGTCCTACCAGCTCTAACTGCACCGGTTTTCCTTTGCCTCCAACAGATCCAGCTCATCCAGTCCCAGGCCCCTTGTCTGCCCCCACTTCTGCCTGGAACCCTCTATTTGCCAAATCTGCCTGCTTGCTGGCCCACTTCACTCAGGGCTCTGTTCAAACACCAGCTTTGTAGGAACCTTCCCCAACTCCCTAACCCAAACAGCTCACTGTTCACCACCCCACGACCCTGTTTTATTGTCTTCCTGTCTGTAAATTCCTCTGTTCAGTATTTGTCTTCTCCTACAAGACCGCAGGCTCCCTGAGGGCAAGAGCTTTGTCTTGCCCTTGAGCAGAGCCTGACACGTGATGGGCACTCAAATATTTGCTGACTACCTTAATAACAGCATGCATAACGTGTGATCATTTTCTACTTTTTACCTTCTGCATTCTCTACCTAAAAACCTAGCAGTCTACCCACTAAACTTTCAGTTTAGAAGCCTTTAGAAGTCTCAGTCACAGCCTTAAGAGTCAACACTGACATGCGCGTAGTAACAGAGAGGACTTGGGAGCAAGACGTCACATCTTCAAGAGACCAGCAGGAAGCAATCCTGTGTTTCAGCAGCTTAATAAGATAATCAGTATGTGCAAATGTAAACCAGGGTGAGGGCGAGTGGAGGGGAGGGGCAGACACACCCATCCCAGCTCCTTGCTTGTTTGTGCTACTGTTTCCGGGAAAGGGGCTTCCTCTTGGGTATTTGGCAAAGCAAGTTTTGGTATTTTGGTAACTTCCTGCCTGGGCAGAAACACCAACACTAGGACAGGGCATTTTCTAGGCATATGCAAGACTGCAGCCAAAGAGACTTTCTGTGGGTCTCTGCCAAAAAGGAGAGTCAGCTCTCTTCTAGTCCTAAAATAAAAGCCCCTTGGAGAAGGGAAAAAAAATAGTACTTACGTTGAAAGTACGGAATTTAGAAGGGTTGCTGGCTGGAACAGAAAGGGTAGGTTTTCGGGCAGTGAAACTGTTCTGTGTGATACTGTAACAGTGGATACGCATTGCGATACAGTTTTCAAAAGGCATAGAACTGCACAATATGAAGAATGAACTTTAATATAGACGGTGGGCTTTAATTAATAACCATGTATCAATATTGGTTCACCATTTGTCCCAAATGTGGGACACTAATGGAAGATGTTAATAATAGGGACATTGTATGGGAGGGGGAGGAGGCTATGTGGCAACTTTCTGTACTCTGTGTTCAATTTCTGTGTATTCTTACATTCTGAAAAATAATCTGTTAAATAAAAAATAATAATAAAAGTTTAAAAAGCACACTTTCTAACGAGTGCAAAACTTGTGAAGAAAACCCTACATTTCTTTCTTGTGTAAGCGGGAAAGAGAACCATCTTTAAGCGGACGTATCTCTTAGGAGAGTGAAGTGGAACCAGCGCCAGCCACCAGTCATGAAGCTGGACTCCATCCACGGCTCCTGAGTTTGAACAGTGTTGTGTGTGATTTTGCCACTGCTGCTGTTGTTATATTTAAATGTCAGTATTTTGTCATCCAAAGAAAGCCCTCAGAGCTCTGTGACTCTCAAAAGACAATATCAAATGTTTCAACAACTGACAAACCTCAGACTTCCTGTATTTCTGTAACTTGCAGTTTTCCCTTCCTTCTTCTTTTAATTTGTTAATGATCTCTCGGGCCACCGGCTCTCTGTCACACGTCCCTAACTAGATCAGAAGATCAAACGTGAAGCTTTGCTAAGTAATCAGTGTAATTTCACCCGTGTGGCAAGCTATTAAAACAGACCTTTCGGGGGTTTTCAAGGACAACCAAGGTATTGATTTGGCAACCAAAAACTCCTGTAGAGCAAGAAATAGGCAAGGGCCAGTATTTCCACATCATCCTTATTCCTGCTCTGTCCGTCCCCACTGAAATCCTGCAGGCTCAGCAAAGGAAAATACCCTCAGCCACCCCACCCCGCCAACCCCAGTTC
Organism: Camelus dromedarius; assembly: GCF_036321535.1. Classification (NCBI taxonomy): domain Eukaryota; kingdom Metazoa; phylum Chordata; class Mammalia; order Artiodactyla; family Camelidae; genus Camelus; species Camelus dromedarius. Next base: position 6,266,358 of record NC_087453.1, on the reverse strand, counting down.
CTGACTTCAGAAAGAAATGTCACTGTTATAAATTAGACAAGGGAAGAGAAACCTCTTTTCTTTGACAACCTTTTTTTTTTTTTTTGAGATCTGCTTTCCCATACATAATTTTTCCTCCAGTCATTACACCTTTATGAAGATTTTTTAAGAACACATTTCTTATGTAATTTGTTTTGCATTTCTGGAATGAGGAAACTTTTCTGCTTGTATTTGTTAAAATCTAGGCAAGGCGCTGGGGTGATAGATCACCCTGAGCCTTGGAAGGAAATGATTCACCGCAATACTGTAACCGAAAGTGTTCTAACACCAGGGAAGGAGGCAGGTCATTAACCGAGTTACCTGCACAAAGCAGCTGTGAGAGGCACCAGCGCCTCCTCAGCTTAACCATCAGAGGTTCTACGCCCAGCTCACCTGCCATCAGCTCGATTCCTGTTCTCTGTTTCCTCTGTCCAACTACAAATAATTGATGCTGGGAACTCTTCCTTCATATTTAACTTTCCAAAGACACCCCCAAATCATCCACATCTGTCCATCTGCTTCCAAATGTTCCTCGCCTGGCTTTTCTCATTTTGTACTTAAACGTTTTGCCCTTAAAACATGTTTGCACTTAAATTTGTTGGATAAATGCACGAATAAAACCCAGAATGTTCTGAATAAATCCAAAGTTGTAAAAATAAAATACACCTTTAAAAAGATTAAAAAATAAAATAAAATTCATTTTAAAAAATTGAAGTATAGCTAGTTACAATGTGTCAATTTCTGGTGTTATACATTTTATTTTTTATACTTTATTTATTATTGTATTATTGAATTGTTTTATTTTGGTGGTGGTGGGGTAATTAGGTTTATTTATTTTTAGAGGAGACACCGGGGATTGAACCCAGGACCTCATGCATGCTAAGCATGCACTCTACCACTTAAGCTATACCCTCCCCTAAAATACATTTTTATTTAAATAAAAAGCATCACACTAAAGCAATGTGTGGGAGAGGTGAACACTGAACACATCTATTACTAATAAAATGATGCCAAACAACAAAAATAAAACAAAGGGGAGACTAAGTGAAAAATGTTTCTTTTATTTTCCGCTCAGTGTTTTGCTGACGGCTGACCATCATCCTTTATGAAAAGTGATGTGAAGTATGTCTCATCTCCCTTTACTGAGTTACATTTCAAAATTGAAAATTGGTCATTATTGAGGGAAAACTGAATATTTTACACATTGGGATTCAAGTTGCTACTTGCATTCCACTTATTTTGCCTTAAAAAAGCCAGACTTGATCCATGTATTTTGAACAAATACGCTAAAACTGAGCAGGGTCATAATATATGACTTTCATTAAAAAATAAGATAAAATAAATTACATTTTATAATTGCATCAGTATAAAAATAAATACATTAACATTAAATATTAGAACATTTTCTTCAACCTAAAAGATCACTTTTTTCTTTTGATTTTAAGAGATATTAAAACTTTTTTCATGGGCTCACTGTGTCTAGTGAAGAAGTCATCCGTGGAGGAAGATTATTTTATAGAAACACAGATTAAATAATCATAAAATCCAACAACAGATGACAGATTTTCTTAACATTAAACATTAAAAAAAATCTGCCAGCGATTTTTCACAATTATGAAAAATATTTGCACTCAATTTTAAAAGACCAAAAAGAACTTCAGTACCAAATAAAAATCAACTGAGTATTCAAATCTGGAGAATATAAATAAATTGTGGTACCTCTATTCAGTGGAACATTATTCCATTACTAAGAAAACTGAGAGTTTTCAACAAACATATAACTTTTTTTTTTAATGTGTGAAGTGCAAAACATATTTTTAAATGGATTTTCTCCTTAGAGTTAGTGGAGGTCTATGGAAATGGACACATATATTTAGTGGATAAACTAGAGTTGACTTTTTGGAACTTTTTTGAAGGGAGACGTCTATTGAAATGTAAACCATGTATAGTCTTTAATTCACAAATTCCACAAACTCCACTTTTAGGCATTTATTCTATAAATTCATTCCCACATGTGTGCAAGTTTATAAGGGCACAGATAGTCATGATAATATGTAACAACAGAAAACTGAAAAAGAAATTAATATCCATCATAACCAGACTGGTTATATAAATGATGGTCTATTTCCACCATGGAATACTATACAGTCATTAAGAAGAATTCTGTAGTCACAGAATAGCATGACTCATTGGCCAGAACTGTATTACCTGCTTATTCTTAAGCCAGTGGTTCTTTTTTTTTTAATTTTTAATTTTTTTTGAGGGGGGAAGTAATTAGGTTATCTATTTATTACTTCTGGTGGAGGTACTGAGGATTGAACCCAGGACCTTCATGCATGCTAGTCATGCACTCTAGCACTCTACCACTGAGCTATACCCTCCCCCACAGTGGTTCTTAATCAGGTGCATTTTTGCTTTCCACAGGACACTTGGCAATGTCTGGACAATGTCTGGAACATTTTTGGTTGTCACAGCTGGGGTGTGTGGGGGATGTTACTACTGGCATCTAGTGAGTAGAGGCCAGGGATGCTGTTAAACATTCTACAATGCACATGACAGTCCTCAACAGCAAAGAATTATCTGTCCCCAAATGTCAAAAGTTTTGAAGTTGAGAAATCTCATTCTAAACTGATCACTGGTAAGGAAAATAGAACACTGAGATTTGTGTGTTAAAGTAACTGAGTTTTACCTTCTGGGACAAGGGATGGTCCAGCCTTCCCTTTGACTCTAAAAAGAGTCAGGGTTCTGTGAGCAAAGAATAGAATGGTTGTTGCATAAGAAGCCAGTAGTATCTGCCATGTATGTGGAAAATCAGAGCATTGGAGGGATGGTATAGCTCAGCCGTAGAGTGCATGCTTAGCATGCATGAGGTCCTCGGTTCAATCTCCAGTGCCTCTATTAAAAAATAAATTAATTAAATTTAAAATAAAATAAAAAGTTTAAAGAAAATCAGAGAACAATATAAAAATCAGAGAGCAATATGAAAACAAAAATATTTTCATATGGATATAAAACCTTGAAAGGGATAGTGTCAAACTGTAGAAGGCATTAGCTGGGTAGGAGTAGAATTTTGAGTGATTTTTATTTTGAGTTTTTGCACTGCTTCATATTTTTTAAATGTTCTATAATTATCATGTCTTAATTTTATTAACAGAAGAAAAGTTATTAAAATATTTCAGTAAAATTTAGGTATAAATCTGGCAAGAATATAGTTTGTGAGTTTTTTTCACTATGTTGCCCTTTTCTAAGATTGATGAAATTTAAAAATTGAAGTGATGACATGTATGTATATGTATGACTGGAACATGATGAAACAACAGAAATTGACACAACATTGTAGACTGACTATACTTTAACTAAAAAATAAAGAACTCTGAAATTAAAAAAAATTTGAAGTGAATGTGTCTGTGAAACCTGAATAAATCTGACATTTTCTGAAAAAAAACTTGATTTTCCAGATTACAGCAGAAACTGAGTTAAGCTGATACAAATATCCAGGTTGTTTAAAAAAAAATTGTTTTTTTGCTTTGAGTAATCTAATTTTCCATATACAGCATTGAATGAAAAGGGGAATGAAATGGGAGTTAGAAAGCCCAGCTTCTAGAACACAGTCTATTAAGCATAAGAAACTGGGCAAATTTTTCATTTATCACTATATCAATAGCACCTGAAGGAAATGAAATCACTGTCTCGAAAAGATATCTGCTCTCCCATGTTCACAGCAGCATTATTCACGGTAGACAAGATTTGCAAACAATCTAAGTGTCCATCAAGGAATAATTGGATAAAGAAAATATGTTTAATAAGTATATTTAATAAACAGTAGAAAATTTACATTTATAATATACATATTTTTCAAACAGTGAAATATCATTCAGGCATGAAAAAGGAGGAAACCTACCATTCGCAACAACATAAATGAAACTGGAGGGCATTATGCCAAGTAAAATAAGCCAGACAGAGACAAATACTATGTAGCATCACTTATGTGTAGAATTTTTTCTTTTTAAGTTGCACTCATAGAAATGCTCACCTTCTTGGAATCTTTCAACAGCTTCTTGTTTGTGCTACAGGGAATCAAACTTTCAAGCCCAGGGACCACAGTACTGCAAGGTGGGTCCCTGCCCAGCCTTCATGTCAGAGCGTGGCCACTGGTGGCTGAATTCAGCCTGCAGACAGGTGCCATCTGTCCTGCACAATGATTTCATTTTTCAAAAATTACCTTTTAACAGATACATGTACCCCAGTGTTCACAGCAGCACAATTTACAATAGCCAAGACACAGAAGCAAACTAAATGTCCATCAACAGATAAACAGATAAAGAAGATGTGATGTACATGTGGTGGAATACTACTCAGCCATAAAAAAGAATGAAATAATGCCATTTACAGTAATGTGGATGGACCTAGAGATGATCATACTAAGTGAAGAAAGTCAGACAGAGAAGGACAAATATCATACGCTATCACTTATAGGTGGAATCTAAAATATGATACAAATGGACTTATTTACAAAACAGAAACAGACTCAGAGACATAGAAAAGAATCTTATGGTTATCAAAGGGGAAAGAGGGGCTGTGGAGGGATAAATTAGGAAAAAGGGATTAATAAATAGACATGACTATATACAAAATAAACAACAAGGACCCACTGTGTAGTGCAGGGAATTATATTCAATATCTTATAATAGCTTGTAATGGAGAAGAATCCAAAAAAGAATATATACATATATCTGAATCATTTTGCTATACACCTTAAACTAACACAACGTTGTAAATCAAGTATATTTCAGTTAAAAAAGAAAGAGGGTGAGAAGGGATACATTGGGAGTTCGAGATTTGCAGATACTAACTACTTCATATAAAATAAACAACAAGTTTCTATTGTACAGCACAGGGAACTATATTCAATACCTTGTAGTAACTTATAATTAAAAAGAATATGAAAAGAAATAAATGTACGTACATGTATGACTGAAACATTATGCTGTGCACCAGAAATTCACACAACATTGTAAACTGACTATACTTAATTAAGAAAAAGAAAAAAATTACCTTTTAATATCTAAAATCCTGGAGAATGAGAAAACAGCCACATAAATCCCCCAAAAGGGACATTCTAGGGGACAACTGGCCGGGGCTATGTAAGGCAAGGAGAAAGAAAAAAGGGATGGTGCTAGACTAGAAAAGACTTGAGCGACATTCCATGCCTGGGCCTTGACTGCATCTTAGTTTGGATAAACCAGCTACAAAAGACATTTTCTGGGGGGTCAGTGGGGAAACTTGAATATGGAGTTGTCCTAGATGAGAAATAAAGTTACTGAAATGGAAAGGTGGAGATCACTAACTCATTAAATTAGGCATGATCTCCTTTTGGTGGGAAAAAAACCACGGATGTTTATGTAGGCACAGAGAAACAGGTCTAGAAGCATTAAGTGTTAACAGAGGTTGGAGTCTGAAGCTTTTTTTTTTTTATTATTATTATTGTTTAGCTCTATTTGTTGACTTTCTATGAAATGCCCGTAGACTGCACTTGAGATAGCAAGTGGTCATTTTTAATTAAAAATAAAATAAAATAACCTGGAGAGTTTACCTTATAAAATCCAGATTTTGGGTTTAACATGAAGAATTACAGGAAGTTACTAGAGTCCCTCATGAGCTCAAGCAGGGGTCTCCTCGCATGCGGTGGATGGGGCATGGACTCTAGTTCAGAACCACCCCATCAGGCCTGCTTGCTTATTCCATTCGTTCATTCAACAGATATTTTTGAAGACTTTCCCCGTGCCTGGCACTATTCTGGACACACTGAATAGAAATAAGTCTCTGCTTTCGTGTGACTTAGATTCTTGTGAGGGTGAGCAAAGACCAATTAAGTGATTATTGAACACACGTTTCAGGTAGAAATACAACTCTGAAGAAATACAGAGATTGGTTCAAGGAGCAGTTTGTTTAAGGAGGCAGATGGATAAGCACGACTGAGGTTCAGGCCGGAGGACGGAGCTTGAGTGGGACGCGGGTGGGTCTTTAGCCTGTAGATGGGATGGAGAGGCAGGGAAGGGGGAAGTGACACGGGCAGGAAATGTGGTAGCCTTTTCTACCCAGGAGCTCAGAAATCCTGAGGAACACAACAGTACTCTCTACCTATGTCTTTTTTTTTTTTTTTTTTTTTTTTTAATTTTAATGGAGCACTGGGGATTGAACCCAGGACTTTGTGCATGCTAAGCATGTGGTCTGCCACTGAGCTATACCCACCCCACCCTCGCCTGTGTCTTGATACAAATGACAAATAAGGAGGTTAAAAAAGAAATGGTGAAAACGAATGGGGACCAAGAAAGCCAGCACTGATGAAGCAGTGAGGTTCTTGGTACTGAACTCCAGGACGAGCCAGGCTCACCTTCCCGTGACAGGCAGTCCAGGGCCAGCACAGGAAGTCAGCTCAAGGGCAGGGCATTGATTTGAAGCTTGTCAGTCAAAAGCTTTGACAGCACAGGCTCTTTGCTGGCTCCCCAGGGAGAGAGTGATCAGAAGGGGCTGAGCTAACCCAACCCAGTCTTCCTTCCAAACTCAGCCATCAGATTGAACCACTCCACCCACCTGCGTGCAGCCTGACGTGTGCGAGAGAGGCGGAGAGAGGCGCACCGCCGACATGGAGGGAAACTGCAGGGATGGAGAGTTCCCCTTCCTACCGCTCCGTCCCCACTTCTCGGTTCTCTTCCTAGTTGCTTCTGAGCAGAATGCACCCCCCCATCGTTGACTCCTCTTTCCCTCACAACCACACCCCCAGTGCCTCCATATACGCCTTGTAATAGTAACAGGGAATATTTATCATTCTATGACTTTGCGCCAGGCTCTTTCCCAAGCAGCCTGACACACACTAGCTCATTTAAACCTTAACTGTGATGAGACCCTGACACCATCCCATTATATAGGCGAAGATGGGGCAGGCAGGCCACCTGCCTATGGTCTCACAGGTAGTAAGTGCAGGAGCCAGGGTTTGAACCTGCCACTCTGGCTCCAGAGTCTGCACCGTTCATAAAAGAGTCTGTGGATAAGGCTCATTTCCCTCACAGGGAAAATGGCCATTCACATCCCAGTTTCCACAGTCACTGGCTGTGTGCCTGTGTTAAGTTACTTACTGTCTCTCCAGCTTCCGTTTCCCCCTTCCAAAATGGGAAGATGAGCATAATCGTTGTGCTGGCCTCCAGGGTGGGTGGTGACAGTTGAAGGACTCAAAACAAGGAAAGCAGCTCTCAGTAATCCACCGCCCAGGGCATATCTGGGCAACTGCATGCTTTTATAAATAAAGTTTTATTGGAACACAGGCATGCCCATTCATTTACGGATCATCTATGGCAGCTTTCTCACTGCTAGTTGGTAGCTGAGACAGACTACGTGGCTCTTAAAGCCTAAAATATGTGCTATCTGACTTTTTACAGAATATATTTGCTGACCCCTGATCTAAAGCATGGAGTCCCTTACACCGGGAAGACATTTGATATTTATATATTGCGTAAATTGAAGAGCAGACATCAAGTTCCATTTATCATTCTTTCTCCAGGTCCAGCAAAGACCTTGCACATATTAGGTGCTTTGTTAAAAAAAAAACTTAGCATCATTAGTGATGATAAAACATAACTGTTATGACATAGCCTTCAGAGGAAATTGGGTAATAATAAAATTTCAGGCATGCTTTCAATTTCAAATGACCCCAATTTGCTTTTTTCAATATTCTGTAATTTCAGTTAGAATGCAAGTAATTATATAATATTGGAATATCGTTCAGCTGTTTGCATTTACATGGTGGGGGGGGGGGGTTGGGCGATGTGGGAGGAGACCAGCTTTGCTATCTTTTATTATTTTTGAAGGTATAGTGATCCTAAGATGACATGTAAATACACTCTGCAAACTTCAAATACTGTTTTGCAAGTTTGCTTTTAGAGCAGACACAAAATAGGATAGGGTGCTGGATACTGTTTGATATAGTGATGATATGGGGAGGGGGGAGACAGAGTAGGAAAGAAGGCAGAAAAAGAGCAGGAGGAAGGGTCATTAGCTCAGCACCCCAGCTGAAAATCAGAGTTGGAGGAGGGACCCCGTCCCACACCAGTACCCAGTATAAGCGTTCCTAAGTACACTCAATGGGCATTTTGTTCTTAGGGGAGGAATGTTAACTTCCAAGCAGAACTTAACCAGAGGCAACACTCAAGGATTCCCACGAGAACAGTCAGCCTTGTGGTTTCCCCACAGCACATCTGGAACGGCAGGCTGATTTCCCCCAGCGTTCTCCAGACCGATCGTGGGCTGCCCCGTCTTGCTGCCGGTTACGGGGTCTTTCCACTCATTTTTACCATTGATAGAAGACAAAAAGAAACAAAGACAACCACCACTCTTAGCCCAAACAAAGTACTTTTAAAGCCAGATATAAAGTGGTTTGGGAACTAGCCAGCCGTTTTGCATTGGCCACTTTTTCCTCAATGAGTGCAGGAAACAGTGTTAATAGTGCTCCTTCCACCAACGTCGCTTTGCTTTATCTAATTTTTTACTTGTTTATGCAAAGACTGTAGTAACCCATGAACAGAAACCAGCTCACAGCTGTATTTCCTGCATCTAAAACAATACCTGACAGGTAGCCTGAATCCAACGCTGTTTGCAGACAGGAAGTATCAGCTGGTTCTGTTCCAACCGATGGTGCTACCATGATGAGCGAGATGAACGTGCTCCCTGCCTTCCTGGAGCTTCTATTTCACTCCAGGGAGGCTGTCAAGGATCCTGAGAGCAAACAAATTCATTATCACTAATAGTGACAAATGCTGTGAAGGAAACTGTGCCGTTAATTCAGGGTCTCGCATCAGAGAACGTGAGACTTCCTGGGTCTGAATTTTGGTTCTTGATCCAGGGCTGAGACTAGGGTGAGGCTAGTGAGGCATTCGCCTGAGGCACAACATCTCAGAGGCACCAAAAAACCTCAGTGATTGAGGTAGGTATTATTTCAAAACCGTATTTTAAAAAAATCATGCCCCCCAAAATCCATGCTGAACAAAATGTCAAACTTTTAAATGAAGAGAGAGACTAAGAGGGGAAGGTATAGATCAAGGTCCTGGGTTCAATCCCCAGTACCTCCATTAAAAAAATTATAATAATAATTCAATAAATAAACCTAATTATCACCACCCCCTAAAAAAAGACACAGATTCAAGTGAGGCGAGTGAGGGCTGCCATGTAAGTGTTCTCTGTGCTTATTTCTCCAACTACAAAACAAGATAACAACGGTACCGACCTTTGAGGGCTTCGTGAAGGTTAAATGGCAGGGAATTCGTGCCGCTGCCGACACACAGGAAGAGCTCAATAAATGGTAGCTATTATTATGTTCACCAGTGTTATTAGTGCTGTGGAAGTCCATTGTGGAAGAAACACTTGAGCAATAACATCAAAATAATTCAGAAAACCAAAAGGGCTAGTTACAGCATTTTTGTCGGACCTAAAACACCACCACTCAACGTAAGCTGCCCCACTATTATTTTACGGACTATTAAGGAAGAAAGAAGGGCTTCCCAATATAACTGCAAGATGCCATCAACTGCAAAATGCATACTAACTTCAGTTATATTAAAATGTGAAAACTAAAGTGTACCTTAGAATTGATCGACTATGGTACTGGGCCACCCTGAGCCATGACAATGAAGCGTAAATGTGTGTATTAAAGATCACCTACTTCCAAACAATTGAGGGTTTAAATAGACATTTTTGGGAAATTCTGTCTAGCTCACAGAATTGAAATTCTACAATCCCCGAGCATCTAGAGCTCATTGTTTAATAATGATTGTTGAATGAAAAGAATGAATGAATGAGAAATGAACAATTAGCTAAAGCTATAATGGAAAAGATGTTCTGCTCAGAAACAGCAATGGAAATTATATAAAACAACAACAGATGCCCTGGAGAAAGGCAGATGGAAAACTATAGCGATAAAAAATAAGGAAGATTTGGGTACACATTTTCTTAATTTAAATTTAATTTCTTAATTAAAATAGCAGTGCCCCCTGTAATCCCACTGTGGTTAACCTGGGATGTTTTTAGAAGAACTCTGCGTTATTTTGACACAGTGGCACTATGTTAAAATCCACTTCTGTGCTGAGTACCTGTCCTGTCTCTATCCTGGACAGGTAAATCTGTAGTCAAATTTTTAGGAAGCGGATCTTAAGAAATATTTTGAATGAAAGAATGAATGAATGAATTCTGTACATATGGGGGCCTGAACCTACTCCACTAATTTAGTCAGTTCGATTTTCAACATCAGAAAAATATTTGGACTACTCCCACAGAGAGAATATTCAAAGACAGCGAGCCTCCTTTCAAAGGGACTCGGCTTGTCCTCAATTGAGGTTTATGACATTTAACTTAAAAGAAAAGCTGTCCATTTTTTAAACTATTATTATTTCCAGACATTTTATGAGAAGGGAGTCACACACATCTCTGTAACTAATAAATTATTTTCTGCTTAGAGTTAATTTTTCAGTCACTTTGCATAGTTATATAAGCTAGTTTTCTCCAAGACTAGACTTTTTTTTTTTTTTTCTTCAGAGTTGGGGGGAATGTTTTCATCTAAATTATCTTGGAATATTATCACCATTCTACATGGTTGCTTTGTTCAGTTAAGTATATCCCTTAGCATTTATAAAATTTGGTAAATATTATTGGTGTACCTTTCTGTTTATGTTCTTTTGAAGAAAAGCAGGGGGAAAAAATTATACCTCCCATGTTGAATTAAGAGCATACAGACTTCTTTTTCCCCTTTTCAAAAAAAAAAAAAGTATTTTGGCAGTTGAAAACAGGTGCTTATTCAGTTTATTCACGATATGAGAAAGATCAATGTACATTTGAAACTCCTCTTTCTTCAGAGCAGAAAATTCTAAGGGTTGAGCAAAACAGAAAACAGAGTCCTTTCCTAAATATAGCAATGTCATATGACCCGATTCGTCTTTGTACTCAGAGCGTTAAGGTATTAGACACGTTGCTTCATGGATGTAGCATATAATTACTTTAGGAAAGAGAGAGCCTGACCAACCAGCACAGATACAAATGTTGGGCTTCTGTCTGTCCTTTTTGATCTAAGGAAATAGATTTAAGAATGTTGTTGGGACGTCCCCACGTGACAGCTTGTCATTTGGGTAAACTTTCCCGCTGCACTCAGAAACCCTTCTTCCATTTCTGGTTTTATTTTCATACTCTTTTCACAATGACCGATATTTAAACACTTTTCCCACAGTAGATTTTTTTTTTTTTTTCCGCTTGCTTCTTTAACTGTGAGTCTTCAGGCTGAGGCTAATTCAATTTTGTCAGTTATCATGATCACTCCTGCCAGCATTATATAGTTCTCAGTATCAAGCCCCTGTAATTAATCTCTGAAGGTGGCGTTTTGCTTGCTTTATTTTCAAAGGCTTCTTTATAGGGGAATTTGGACATATATCCTTCTTTTTCAAGAATGTTTTCCAGGTTTACTGCATTCCTGGCCGTTTCCATTCAAGATTAAATTGGGAATGGGAAGTTCAAGAGCTATCACTGCATTTAGGAGTGTTTATCTGCCAACTAACATTCTTAAAATGCCATTTCTATTTTGCAAAAGGTAGATCTTTCTAGCCAAGCAAGGGTTTGCAAAGCCCTAATTAAGAAGGAACCTTCTTTTGTAGGGGTGGGGGATGGGTGGAACTGCCACATATTAAAATTGAGAAAAAGCCTACCCAAAACTGGGGAAAGGCAGAGGTTCTCCCATTGCTTTTAGCGTTGATCAGAAGGAAGGGTTTCTTCCTTTGCCCTCTGGGCCCACGGGAGGGGATGAGCAGAAGGAAGTAACAAGGATTGTCCCACACTTGAAGGAAGCTGAGGCCTCAGCTGGTTGCTAAAAATTAAATTAAAACAAAAAAAATGTAGCTCAGGCATATGGCAAGTTGTGGACCAGAACTGAGAATTTGGTTGTGGAATGCTGGTGTTTCTACTTGGAAATTTATCACCCTGTCCCCTGGACCTGTCTTTAAGCAAGTTCAGTGGTGATATACACTCACTAGTTTTGGAGGCCCCTTATGAAATCAATTTTTTTCACAAATCTTTTACTTCACAGTATTTTTTTTTTTTTACACTCAGCATGCATTTGAATCTTATTATAAAGTTAAAATTATTTTTTCAAACTACGTGTTTTTGACAGACATATCAAAAGACTCCAAATTTCTTTAAATACTGCTCTTTTCAAAACAACTCTCCAGAAGTTAGATTAAAAGTTGTGTATGTCTCTATGACCTTTACTTGTCTTAAAAATAAAAAAAAAATTAAACAAACTGCTTTTTTGGAATGTCCCTTGCGAAACAATAAATCATAACTTTATCAACTTCCCCAGAGGCCTTCAGAACAAAAGGAGAAATTTCAGCTAAGATCAATTGCTCTGTAAACTTATCCTAAGAGGTAGCATTTCCCGCTAGGTATTTTGTTCACGGTGCAGCATTTAAACAATTAACCGCAAAAACCTGCTTTCCTTTTTGATACTGAGTGAGGAGCCCAGGCCTGAGGGAAAGGGCAGACACTAAGCACAGCTCAGGGATTTACCGAGATTCGGGTTTTATTTCCTTAATTGCTGAGCTGAAGCCTGCTACGTGGTGAGTGATCAAGAGTTAAGAGTTTCAAAGTTAGGGAAGCAGTAAACTCATTTCCAAGGGTTGTCGTCCCAAATTACTCCTGCTTCTAAATATGGAAGCTTCCTTTGTCCCAGTGCGTGTGTATGTAGCACTTCCCAGCCTGCGACAGTGTCCTCTCTCTCTTCCCTTCTCCCTTTTAATAATCCAGAGTACTCAAGTGCTCATTAATACTTAAGAGTATTTTGTAGTTTACTCTGTAAAACATCAAGCATGTCAAGAAGGAAAGGAATTCCTTCCATAACATTATCTGTGGACATTTTCTGCCTCTTTCTAAAATCTCCCTGAATCCTATTCCTGACTTCATTTCTGATTAATCACTTGGCTCTCAAGATTATTCAGGAACCACACTCCACCAGCAGTGAACTATCTTTGGGAGGTGAACTCACTAAAATGTGCTTTATTACTTGAATTTGCCCAAGCTGCTGCATTTTTCTTTTCTAATAAAATCTAGAGATATTTCCATCTTTGCAATAAAAGAAGGTAGATTAAAAAAAAAACCCCATAATTTCCCCATATCTCTCTAATCAATTTCATTTTATCACGAAAAGAATTTTAAATCTCCAGAAGTAGCTGGCTTCTCCTTTTTTTTTTTTTTCTTATACAGTCACTAGGTCAAAAAAAAAAAAATCCACATGTAGTAATAGGAAGTGAACACATTAGACATAGATTTTAAAAATCCTGTCATATACAAGTCATTTTAAACCGGAATCCTTAAAACTTTGCTCTTACAGAACTTTTCATTGAAGTATAGTATTTTCACATATATACGCATATTAAATATGTTTATATATCCATCAGTACTTAGGCTCAGTGAGGTTGAGGAAGTAGACCTGGAATCAAGATGCTGAAACCACCGCACTGGAGAATTAGAAATCATACAATTGGGTTTATCCCAGCTCTTCAATTATCTACAGGGAAATTTAGGCTGAGAAAAGCTATTTAGCTTGCCTTAGGGTATTTTATTTGGATTCTGGTTCTAGATTTGCCGTATCATTTTGCACTGAACCTGTAGGGGCTCCATTTTCTCATCTGTAAAGTGGGTCCATTGGGAGACATGATTTTGCGGTATTTAAATGTATGTGATTTTGAGAACTGGGATTTGGGTCATGCAAAAGAGGACAACCAGGTCTCCATGTGACCAGTCAAGTCCACCTTTTCACCGATGAAATCAGTTTATTTTGGCCCTGGACAGGCATTAGCCATCTTTCACTAAAAGGCTGGGTTCTGGCAGCTGGGGTTTCCTGCACATTTTCTGTACATTTTCACCAGCCTTTGATTCAGAAGAATCCAATTAGAGTCGATTCCTTTAGTGCAAGTGGCAGCAGATACTAGACTATCCAGAATTGTCAGAATCTCATTTCCGGCTTCACCCAGCCTCCCTGTCTCTGTTTTGCATAGTTTTCAGCTTTGCCAGAATGGGTCCGTTGTACTTTTGGGAATTTCCTCAACCACCCGTCATTTCAGGCTGAACATTAATGATTTATCCAGCAAGAGTTATTAAAATTGACTGTGGTCTCTGAAAAAGGGATAGTCTGTCAAATCCACATCTTCAGACTAAATTGGATATATTTTGCATGGATTGTGATTAATGCAAGGTAATTTCAGAGGATGGCTTTTACTAATTAATAAATCAATCACCTTGACTCATCTCGGTAGACTAAACGTTGAAAGTGCATTACTGACTTGTTCAAAACCAGGATCTCATACATACATAGTTTAGTGGTTTAATGTAATTCTTCTTAAGAAAGCAAGCAGATTGAGCAATATTTTAATTCAGAAACAAGTTGCTCAATGTATATCCTCTGAGCATAACAAGCTTGAGAAGGGAAACGATAAAACACAGGCAGTCTACTAACGTGTTTCTGCTTCTTGACTGATTTCACATTTACAACCAAACTCACATTGTTACATAGGACTTGGAGAGGTCGGACAGGAGCATCTTACACCCACAGAAGGGCTTCTGAAGTACCAAACTTCTGAAAGCACCAGACTAACTTAAAACAACAAAATAAAGAGATGATTTATCTGAGTTGTTATAACATACCTGGCTCTAAAACTCTACAGAGCTTGTGAAATAAATGCAGGTGAATTTTTTTCCCCTCTTCTGCCCACAGAGAAGTTTTGTTATTTAAAAAGCCACTGGTTATGGTTTCAAGGAAGGAAAATGGTTTGCGTTTTTCTTATCATGTCGAAAGGGATAATATACACCACGTAACAGTTAACAGACAGTGATAAGTGGCCTTTCAAAGTGTCTCCCTGCAGCTAATTTCAGAGGGGTCTGAGCCAGGTAATAATACATACACATCTGGATACTTCCAGTAACCAAAAAGGAAAAATAAAAAAGTAATTCAATTCCTGTGTAAATGAATCTAAAAGGCTTTCTCGAAGTGTATTTTCTGTTTTCTGTTACTAGAGTATTTAAAAAATTTCTCCGTGGAGGAACAGGCATTTAATGAATGTTATACAAAAGAAGGCAGAGCTCGGGTCCCAGCCCTGGAGGGGTTTACAACCACCTAGAACACTGGGAGAACTACAATCCTGCCCTTCTGGAATATTCAGTGACTCGGCCCAGAACCCCAGACACTTCTGAGCCTGGCTTCTCAGAATGGGGATGGGGAGGCAGACAGGAGAGAGTGGGAACAGCCCCCTGAGGTGGGAGGGAGAAGAGGGGTGGGGAGGAAATGAAATCAGAAGGACCCAAGCCTCCAGATCACTTCTCCACGCCCACCCTCACTGGCTGTGGCACACAGAATTCTTCTCCTT
The DNA here is from genome assembly GCF_036321535.1 of Camelus dromedarius. Taxonomy (NCBI): domain Eukaryota; kingdom Metazoa; phylum Chordata; class Mammalia; order Artiodactyla; family Camelidae; genus Camelus; species Camelus dromedarius. The sequence continues at coordinate 6,250,894 of NC_087453.1, read as the reverse complement.
TGGAATGCTGATACGGCATTCACAGCCAGTCAGGTCTCCTGAGTAGATTAACACGTAGTCAGTCAGACTTTTTTTTTTTTTTTTGGTTGGTTGGTGGAGGAGGACAGAAAAAGGAGGGAGAAAGAAGAAAAAGAATTTTTCTTATTTTGTAATTGGCTTTATTCCTTTGACAACTATGTAAGTTTAAAAAGCTTAAGATCTAATCTGTTCTTAGAAACAATGATCAGTACATATATAGAAGCTAAAAAAAGTGCAGTGTACTGTATATACGTATTTACATGCAATATAATGTGTACGTGCAGTCAAACTGTAAAAATTCTACCTAATAAAACTGAAAAAGGAAAAAAATTTAAAAATAAAAATTTTGAATAAAAAAGGAATTTTTTAATTTAATTTTTTGTGGGAGATAGATTTCTTTATTTATATGTATGTATTTATTCATTTATTTATTTAATGGAGGTACTGAGGATTGAACCCAGGACCTCATGCCTGCTAAGTACACTCTCTACCACTAAGCTATAACCTCCCCCCTTACTTTAATTTTTTAATTAAAACTTTTTAAAATTTATTTTTTAAATAATAAAATAATAGTAATGATGACAATAGTTAACTAGTATAGATGTTTTGAAGTGCCGGGTCTAGGAGCAGTAAGGACTTTCTAGCCTTATTCCCTGAACGCCTAGTTAGGCAAACCTCACCCTAGCTGACACACCCTCCGTTTCCTAAAATCCTTTAGTCATCTTTCCTGAGGGCATTTGATGATTTTCCCGCCTTAAACTCCCACTCTTGCTAAGGGCCATCTATGTGAGACAGGTGCACCTTCCAGGGTGAAGTTATGAGGTTCCCAGCTAAAACGTGGTAAGGAGAGAAGAAAATGCTGGATTCTCCTATAGTGTAATGTACAGTCTTTGCTACCCTGAACAGTCAGAGCCATTCTCCATTGGAATCCCCATTCTGCCATTCAAAGTTGCATGACCTCAGGCAACCTCGCCATACCTCAGTCTTGCCATCTATAAAATGGGTATAATAATTGTATCAAGCCCTAGCATCATTATGAGGGCCAAATATGTTAACACATACATCTGGCAGGGAGTAAGCTGCAAATAAAGGCTGACTATTGTTTACATGGTCGTTTTGGGGTCATCTGTTAGGACACTGCCAACTGCTGGTAACTTTCTTCAGCCTGGAATTGGGTTAATGAATAATCACCTAAGAAAATATTAAAGATCAGTGATTCTTGAGAAAATGTATCTTGCCAATATCATGACTTATCCACTACAGAAACTTCTAAAAGCTAAATTAATTTCTAAATGAGTCCATTTTTAGATTAGAAATTCTACACACTTGAGTCTATCTTGTCTCCTAAGAATATAGTACTTCCATGAGAAAAGGAACTGAGAGTCCCCTACAATTTTCTATAATGGGCATTTAACTTACACTGCATCAAGGGAACAGGTAAGGAAAAATAATACTTTCAGGTGTAAATGGGACACCTGATTGGGCTGATTTGGGTAGTTCATTTTTAGATTTTTCAAGCCAAATGATAAATAATAGTGCCTAAAAATTTAAAAAGTCTGCTCTCTACCTGTAATTATATCTGTTTTTATTCTTGATGTTGTTCATTTGTGGGTTCCCTCTTTTCTTACTCATTCCTGCGAACGGTCTGTGTTGATTTTATTGGACTTTGCAAAGAACCAGTGACTGGTACTGTTTTTTTTTTTTTTTTCATGTCACAATTTTCTGCTTTTAAGTTTACTAATTCCTTCCTTCCATTTATACTTATAGGTAATATCCATACACATATGGTCTTGAAGGTACACACCAAACAGAATAGCATTTGGCCTGGAGCAATGGAGACCAGGACTAGAATTGGAAAATGCACCTCACAGATGATTTCACCCTGAACAAAAATGTGGGAGTTTTCTGGTCTTGTTTTGTTTTGAGATGTTACTTTCTTACAAGAAGAATGTATTCAGATTTTATTTGAATAATTAAAAATACAAAGAAAACACCCCAAGCTTCCTTAACCATCTGCTGCCCGCTGGGCTCACCTGCAAGGTCCAAAGAACAGGAAGCAGGGAGAGGGGAAGGATGGAGGGTGTGGAAGGGGGTGGGCAGGGCAGGAAGAAACGGGGCGAAGCGGGGAGCTGCTCAGCCTGCTTGCTTAGGTCGCCGTGTTCTCATTTTCTGCCTCCCCCACCCACGGATTTCCCCAAAGTGTGCTAAGACCGGCACATCTTTTAAATTTGGTGAGAGAGAGAAAGAGAGAGAGAAAGAAAGTGAGGGATCACGTGATTTTCTGGAACGCAGACTCACTTCTTTATTTTGATTCTCAAGTAAACTTACTATCTCCAAAATGCCTTGCAAGCATCGGAAAGAGTAAAGTCATGGTCCACTGGAAAGGGTCACTTCTTAAGTTCACATGAACTGATTCTTTGATCCTCCCTCGTTTTGCTCTTAAGATTTACTTCTCTTTCAAATCAAATAATTTGTTTCTTTCTCATTCTGAGAAAAGCTTTCTAGATGTGATTTCCCTTTTGAAAGGAAGACTTTGATGTCCTTCTCCAGCACATCCTTTCTTAAAGGGATCGGGTAAAAGGAGACAGGCCTCCGGGGCTGAGAGCAGTTTAAAAAGTCACTTTCCAAATGCCCCCGTCTTCCAGAGTCTTGGATTGAAACCTCCCAGCTGCTGGAAGACATTTCCAAAGGCAGCTCTGTGGCCGCGACACCCCTGCTCCCAGGGGAAGCCCCCACACTTGTGTCTTTGGACTCTGGAGGCCGGTGAAGGTGGAGGTGGCAAAGCAGAAAGGAAGCCTGTGTTCATTTTCGAGTAAAGCCAATTCCATGCAAGGATTATAGGCTTTGAATTAGCAAGAATTCTATCATTTATTTAGTCCTTGTCGCCTATGACTTCAAGGCAGCACCAGGCGAAAATTCACGGTGGTCCATTTCAGGGGGGTAGATTTCAAGCTTCTGGTTTGTGGCGTGTTACCTTCCTTGATCCCGGTTTGAAGCACCTCTGGGGATGGTGCCAGGTTGCAGCACCTGCCCCGCAGTGGCCCAAAACGCTGACAACCAGTCAAGCCTCTCAGTGAGGAATGAGATGTTTGTACACGAAATGACCTTTAATTGTGTCTTAGAAACTCGGGGCAGATCAACATGTGGTTTCAGTTATTCTGCAGAGGTTACTGCGTTTCAAGCTGTTTTGTGTTAGTTTTCAGCATTTAAATGAAGTATTTTCTCTTTCATATGTTTGATGTGGCTCAAAGAAGTTTGCTGCTTTTTTTTCTTCTTCTCATAGATTTAATTGTTTGATTAGATCTTTTTGTTAAGTCAGATCAAAGATGGCTTTTCTTTCTTTAGGAGAGACCTTTTCTGGTAACAAATCCATAGAAGGGATCCCATCGTAAAGAGAGGCATTTTATTTGAAAGACTTTGAAAAGGGAAACGTGGGCGTGAAGAGATGTTTTTATTTTTGTATTATGTTTATCTGTCAAAGAGTTTGATGAAAGTAGTTGCTCACTCTCAACTTCGTGTTGACTGTGGGAAGGCTTCTGTGGTCTTAGCTGGATGGGCGTATCGTTATGGAAACATCCACTTCACATGTCTTGATGCGGGACAATCAAAGAGCAGTAACAGTTCTTCCCCATTCCTGCCTTTAATATGGAGAGGCTGGCTTCCTGGCCTCTGCTGTTCTAGCCACCTGAACTGTCCCTTCCATGCCTCTTTGTTGGACAAACTTCTTCCTCTATTTCAAGAGGAAACTCAGGAGTTTCCAGAAAGCATGTGTGTCCCTGCAGCAACCTGCAGTTACGTCCACCAAGGGCCCACCATGCTCTAGTGAGATGATGTGTTTACTTGGTGGCCTGCCTCCTCCTTAGGGGCAGGAAGTGTGCTGTTCCCCTTTGTCCCTCTCCCCTCCCTGCGCTTGCTGGAGCGCAACAGGTATCTGTCAATCTGAACTGAACAAAGACACAAACGTGGTCAGTATTTGCTTCACTATAAAAAAGGAAATTAGGGTTATATTAGGAGTATTGGCAGTGACATGTAAATGACATCTGTAAAATGTCACCGATGGACTATCTGGATGCTCCTAGACAGAACTTACTGGGATCTCAAATGATGTATATTTTTCTTATTTACCGTGTTACTTCATCTGTCTCTTCAATTTAAAATATCCACCCACGAGGGCAGGGTTTTTGTCTAGTTCTCTTCACTGCTGTGTCCCCAGCATTCAGAACAACCCCTGAGACAGAGCAATGGCTCAAAAATTTTTTTGTTAAATGGACAAAGCAATCTATACACCATTCCACCCCCGCTTCCAGTCATGATGATGGAGGGGGTGGAAATTGATATAGTCATCCAAATTCAAACCACAGATTAATAAATAAGTCCTAGGGGTGTAATGTTTAGCATGGTGACGCTAGTTAACAATACCATATTACATATTTGCAAGTCGCTAAGAGAGTAGATCTTAAAAGTTCTCATCACAAGGAAAAAAAAAATTGTGTAACCACCACGCCTGGTGATGGATGTTAAGTAGACTTGTGGCAATCATTTCGCAAGGTATGCAAATATCAAATCATTATGTTGACCACCTGAAACGAATAGAATGTTGTGTGTCAATTTATAACTCAATTTAAAAAAGAGATTACTTTCTTTTCAGTTATTGGCATTCCAGGTTCCCTCGGTTACATGATGGTTGTTATAATTCTCCAGTTGCTTTGATTGTGAGGTTCAGCCTTAGGCAGCCAAACAGTGCATCACAAGGTAGATGCTGTTCTGATGCTCAAAACAGTATATTCTTTATTCTTAAAAAAAAAAAAAAAAAAAAAAACCCAGGAAATTCCATGAAAACATTTCAGGAAAACGCATTATTTGGTGACATGAAGAACTGCTGAAACCGAACTGTAAAATACTTCTTTTGCTGTCATTTCCTTTAGCATCCTTTAAGAGTAGATGCTTAATAAGTCAGACAGAGAAGGACAAATACTTTAAGATATCACTTATATGTGGAATCTAAAAAAAAATACAACTAGCGAATATAACAGAAAAGAAACCGACTCACAGATGTAGACAAGGAGCTAAGCGGTGCCAGTGAGGAGAGGGAAGGGAGAGATGGAGGTGGGGCATTAAGAGGCACAAACTACCAGGTATAAAATAAGCTACAAGGATGTATTGTACACCGTGGGGAACACAGCCAATATTTTATAATAACTATAAATGGAGTATAACCTTTAAAAATTTGTGAATCATTAGCTTGTATACCTGTAACATATAATATTGTACATCAACTATACTTCAATTTTTAAAAATATGATATTGTTAAATAAATTAATTAATAAAGGTAAAAAAAAAAAAAAGAGTAGGTGCTTAATAGAACTTTCTTGATTGGTCCATGGCAAGGAAATGGAAACAGTGAAAGCAGCTGGTGTGTAAAGCACAAGCTGCCTCCTGCCAGGACCAACCCGGCGAGGCTGTCTGCTGGACCCCCACAGTATGCCTGGCACACAGGAGGCCACCCGGAGCTGAGCTGATGAATGAATGAGCGAATGAGTGAATGGTGTCCATCTCAGCTACCATTAAAGAACTTGAACTTCAGGCACCATTTGAGATCACGAGAAGCTGTGGGAGAAATTTCCCCTGCATTTACAGCCTAGTGGTTGGAGGGCTAACCATTTAATTTGAACATTAGGTGGCCAATTCGTATGCCCAATTAAAAGTTTCCAACCACAGGTTTGCTTCTGTATGTACTGCCCCTGTCATTAACCATGTGTGCAAAGTGCATTAGGTTTTTGTAACAGGAGAAACAAGGAAATACGTATACCTGTGGAAGAGAGGTGAGCATCCAATGATGCTGGGAGTGAAAAGCAACAAAAATTTCAAGCCATCAGATAATGTTTTTTCCTTCTTTAGAGCACAAGGCCTCAGAGAGCAGGCCCTGACCAACCAATCAACAAAAAAGTAAAATTCAAAAAATACTTTTAAGGCCAATGCAAGGTCTGGCCAGCTAAGGATCTTTATCAGTGTTATCAATTTGCTTTTTTTGGTGTAACAAACCACCCCCAAAATGCAGTGGCTTAAAGCAACCAACTGTCAAAAAAAAAATTATTTTAAGACTTTTTTTTTTTTTACAGTAATTTTAGATTCACAGCAAAATTGAGGGGAATGTACAGAGATTTACCAAATACCCCCTGCTCCAACACACGCACAGCCTCCCCCCAGCCATTTTTTTTTTTCAGTTTTTTTTTCTTCTAGATTAAAGTTATTTGGCTTATCTGTCCCTATAAGCAAACTGCCACTGGTGGGTTCCCTTATACCCTTGTGGTCAGCAGGTCGGCTGCTGGATGACGGAGGGTGGCCTCCCCACATGACTGCTGGCTGCACCACTGGATAGTGCAGGAGTCCTCAGCTTGGACAGTTTGCTCCATGTGGTCACTCATCCTCCAGTGGGGTAGCCCGAACTTCTTCCCTCGACGGTCTTGAAGAGTGAAATATACAAAGTGCCTTGTTCAGGCCCCGTGTCCCGTCACCAGGGCTTGAAGATACTGCTAATGAATGATTATCATTGGGGAAAACTGGTGTAGGCAAAACTAGGTAATGCGATCAGTAGATTAACACAATCTGGCAGACATAAATCACTGCATTAAAACACAGCAGAGAGGCTATCACTACTAGGGTTGTCAGATTTAGCAAAGCAATAACGGCATGCAACAGTTCGACTGTATTTATACCAAAAAATTATTTGTTGATTGTCTGCAAGTCAAACTTAACTGGGCATCCTGTATTTTTTCTGGCAACCTTACTGTTAACCCCCATGTTGTAGATCTCGACTTTTCCATTAGGATCCCTAGAATTCACTGCATGACAGATAACCAAATGACTTACAGAGAGAGTAGGGGGTCAGAGTCAATGGTATATTAAATAATAGTAAAGCTTAACTTCTTTCTTTTTTTTTTATATAAAAAATAAATGGAAAATTTAAAAAACAAACAAAAAAGAAAAACAAACAAAAACAAACAAAAAAGAAGCAAATAGAAATGGAAGTTTTAATATTTTCTTTTGCTACCCAGTGGATCACCCGGCACCAACCACACTCTCCACTTTGCAGACGCTCTACACTCTGCAGGGTCCCTCAGCAGGGATCACTTCGTGCTGGGTTTTGTATCACCAGGACTGGCTATGAGTTCCTTACAGATCCCATGACTTTGAGCAAAGTCATGTTTTAAATCTTCTGTTGAAGCTGACACTGGTATCCACCTCATAAAGCCACGTGAGGATCGTATGTAAAGCAGGTATAAAATGCTAAGCACAATGTCAGAGAGACGCAGGCCCCCATCACATCAACTATTATTATTATTACTGCTTTCATGGTTATTGGCAGGCTTGGTTGGCCAAATTCGACCACAAGAAAAACTGTTATAACTCATCTTTAAAAAAAAATTATCTTAAAATTATTTTCAAACTCCATAGCTTTGTGAGAAAACGGTAACTAAGGCAACCCACCGTACCTAGAGCTGGCATTCTCGAGACAGCAGGGTTTTACTTACGTTTCACACTTAGCATTAAAGTGGAACTCTCAGAGCATCTTTATGTATATACACTTCTGCACACCCAGCCTACAGCCTTGGGAAGGTATGTTAGACCCTTTAAGTTGGTAAAGAAGAGCTACGTCCCAGCTGACTTCAGTTACTGGGGGGTTGGACTATGGCAATAATGATTAATGTCATACTGATACCTGCGCCAAGATCACTGACTGTGTGACCTCCTGCAAGCCACCTAGCCCTCCTGAGCCTGGGTTTTCACATCTTACCTTTTTCTAAGACTTAAGAGAGCCATGTGAGTGCAAGCTACCATGTGTGAAATAACTAAGCTACAGGGATCTACTGTACAGCACAGGGAACAGAGCCAGTATTTCATAATTACTTTAAAAGTTGTGAATCACTATGTCATACACCTGAAACTTTTATAATATTGTAAATCAACTATACTTCAATTAAAAAATAAATAAAAAGGGAGCTATAAGAACACTGTGCAAGCACATTATCTTAAATTCCAACGCATTACTCACACATTACCATTTATTATGCCCAAGAAGCATTTGCCTCTTTTGTGATTGGACAGTGTAAATCCATTTTCAGATCCCAAAAGGATATCTTAAAACTATTTTCAAGTTTATGGTTGAAAAATCAGACTCTTTACTTAATCTTAAATCCCAACCTCTTCTAATTCAGGTAGTTTTGACAACAGTCACTTTGGGTGAGAGTTGTGGGAACTTTGCTTTTGTGAGCTGAATATAGTTATTCACGATGTCGGGTACAACACCTAACTTCTAACAGGTGCTCAAGATACAGTTGTGGATGAAAGGAAGAATAAGTGAATGAGGGAATCCATGGCTGCTGTGGGATGTCCTGAGGAAACAGATTTACTTCATGCTGGTGAAGACTCTGTGCACGTTTACAGCAGTGATTTCATGATGGCAGGTTGTTATAAACCTGTGCTCTCTTCAGAGCAGGTTCTTCTGGGACTGAAGTCCAGTCTAGTCCAGAGAACCACTCCCTTAAAGGAAGCATTTAACACAACAGAATTAAAATAATTGTTACCAAGTGAACCTTCGCTTTCTGTCTGGCCCAGGCCTGCATTCATAAAAGTTCTTCTGGTTAAGGGTTTGCACTCTTAGGTCAGATGATCTGGGTTTTAATGCTTGACTCATTGTTCACTACTGTGTGACTGAGAAACTTTCTTAACTGTAATGGGCCTCCATATTCTCATCTGTAAAGTGAGCGAGCCAGTAGGACTTAGCTCACAGAGTTACTGTAATTAGAAGAATAGTTACATTTGAATAATATTTATTGGTACTTTTTATATGTTAGGCATTTTCTCACTTTTAATCATCACATCTAAAAACCATCAAGGTAGGCAATTTAAGTCATAAAAAAAATCCAACCCAATACGATATAGTTATTTTATCTTGAATAACTTCATTTTATATATATATATACACACACACATACACATACACACAGCTTTATGAACACTTTCATTTTTTTCTGAATTGTCCCTTATGCAAAAATATTTGCACATCCCTGGTCTAGGGTATGGTACGATGAGGAAATAAAAGGATAGCTGTGGATCAGTAGGAAACAGTAATGGAATATAAAAAACAAGTTTTGTTTTTTTTTTTTAAAGCAAGGATGACTCACACACTATTATCCTTTTGAAGAACTTAATTGTTCTTTGGGGAGGGGCCAGTCCCATAGTCAATACAGTCAGGAAATACAGTCTCCTCCCTTTGAAAATCCACAGCATATGTTTACATAGCAAAGGCGCTAAGAAGTTCTCCAGGAGAGAGAAGACCAGCTGCATTTTCTCTAACCCAGCATTTCCTATGCTGATCTGCCCACAGACATTTTTGTTGCCGTGGTCCTCTCTTCTATGGTTTATTAACATTGTGGGACACTGTGGGAAGCTGTGCTGGCACTTTGCTCTGTCCACAGGAAACCCAGGCAAACATCGGGTTTGCTCAGGAGAATCAGAACAGAACGTACCTCCGTGTGCACTACTGGAGGCAGGCAAGTGACCAGCTCATTCATTTTTCAACCGATTCTTGTGGTTGTGTGCAGATGCGGCTTCAAAAGCTGAACAGCAAACGGCAGAAGACCTGGTGAATGATAGCGACAGCTAAGAAGAAAAAAAAAAGGTGCTGTTTGCTGCTCATACAGTGTGACAAAAGCACTGACAGGTCTTCATCCCTTCAGCCACAGCCCCACTCAGGGTGAGGTGCAAAAGGCACATCTGTACCACGTGGTGCCTGTTCTAGTTAAGTTGGGGCTCTTCTAACTTCAAGGTATTGCCAGGAGGGCTAGTACTCAATTTGGGGTCACCACTAGTACTATTGTTTCCTTCCAGTTTTATTGAGAAATAATTGACATTTAGGTGGACAGCATCATGATTAGCCTTACGGACATCATGAAATGATGCCCACGATAAGTTTAGCGAACATCCGTCATCTCATCTAGATATAATATTAAAGAAAGAGAAAAAAGATTTGTTTTTCTTTGTGATGAGAACTCTTAGGATTTCCTCTCTTAAGAACTTTCAGATATAAGATAACAGCAGTGTTTTTATATTTATCGTGTTGTACATTACACCCCTGGTCTTTATCGCATTACTGGAAGTTTGTACTTTTGGACTGTCTTCATCCATTCCCTCTCCTTCACTCCCTACCCTTGGTAACCACAAATCTGATCTCTTTTTCTATGAGTTGGTTTGTGTTTGAAATACAATTGACCCACAACACTATGTGAGTTTAGCTGGCACACAACACAGTGATTCGATATTTCTATACGTTTCAAAATGATCACCATCATATTATTAGAGAAAGTTACTTCTTCAGCTTCCTTATTTATATTTCTTTCCTTTTTTTTTTTTTTTTTCATTCCCACTCTTTATTCAAGTTGTTTCTCTACGTAATAGCTTAATACATTCCTGATTCTTTGGAGAGAAGTTTTTTTTGGTTGTTGTTTAAACTGTGCTCAGCTTTAAAGAAAAATTCGAAGAGAGTAAAAATCGTTATGATTTTACCACATAGCAAAGGGCACTCTCAACACCGTGGTGAACCTCATTCTTGACTTGTCTTATACACACAATAATTTCACCTAAATTCTGTGTCGTATGTCGCAAATCTTTTTCTGCAGTAATAAACATCAGTCAACATTATTTTTGTTAATGGCCAAAAAATATTCCATAGTGTGACTGTGTCATAGTTTAATGTAACCCTTTGTCCTCTTTTGAGGGATATTACAATTGTTTGCAATTTATAATTATTCCAAATTGAGCTTTGTGCAAACACCCTTGTGTATCTAGCTTTTAACATTTGAAAGACGTTTTCCTTAAAGTAAATCTCTAAAGATAAGATATCTGTATAAAAGCATACCTCTGTCTTAGATTTGGTACCATATTGCCAAATTGCCTTCCAGAAAGGCTACAGCAAATTACCCTCATTCCAAATGTGCAAGAAATTGCTTCTTTTGATACCTGCAATTTTGAAACCATTTATAAGACTACTCTTGATCTCCCCTTTAATGTATTACTATTCCCTAGGAAAACAGACTAGTTCTGTACTGAAGTGGATCACTTCCCAGGGAAAAAAAAAGTCTACAGTACAGAAATAAGTTAATTGCTCATTTTGTCCACATAATTCCAAAAGATAAACATGAATGTCTCTTACAGGGAATTATTAGTGTTTTGAGCAGCACAGAGGTAAAATTTGGGCTCAATACTATAATACAGATATGAATGAGGAAAAAATTCATCTTTTCCAAGGCTTGGGAAATGCTTAATGAGTCCCTCTAAGTAGATATGAATCTATAAGATCAAAGATTTAATTACTTGTACAATAGACAACCTGATAATTTAGGAGAGGCTACTGCCTTCCAAACCTGCTTTATGTAACTTTCTTGGAATTACTGACTGCAAATGTTTCTAAGGATGGATTTCCCTTTAGACAAGGGCATTCCAGGCAATGCCTAGTTCTTGACACATAGTAAATGTTCAATAAAAAAATAGTTGAATAAATACAGGGCATATGATAAAGTTAAAAAGTCAAGTGCCCATCCTATCAGTCAGAGTCTATCTAATCAGGCAGATTTATTAAGGAACTATTAATAGGTAACTGATGGGTGTTAAGCACAAGTTCTGAACAATCTTGTTCTGGAATTTTATGTTCCCTTTAAGTACAGGCAGCAATCTGGTGCCCGAGTGCCACACTCATGGCTAGTGCATTTTTATTTTTTGGCTCAGGTGGTAGTCAAACATTTTGAAATAGTGGCCAACATTTCTAAAAGTAAGCTTTTACATAAAAATCTGGATGTCTGGCTTTTCTCGACTACATGGGAGCTCTGGCCACACCAAGTCTGAACTCCCAGCCACATGACAATGGAGCCCCTCCTAGCCGCCCCTCCCCCAGGTCGTCGCTGCCCCCACCTGGCTGCCGTCTCACCTCTCTACCTGCCTGGCCCCTGTAGGCATCCTGATTTTGCCACACCTTTTTTTTTTTTTTTTTAAAGTTTGGACTGTGTACTTTGGAGATCTTCTTATCTTATTCTTTGAATTCAAAGAAATCTATTTGCTCTCTCTCCTCCCGATTTTTACGAACTTGCTATTCCTGAACCTTCCTTGAGAGACTTTTTTTTTTTTTTTTTTTGCTCTTTGTCTTCACCAGACTAGCAGGGACAACTCTCCAGAGAGACACGCGTCTCCGCAAACTCCCTGCTGTAGCCTGACTGCAGTCCAAGCCACCGGAATACTTTCTCCTGTGCACGTGGGGTGGGGGAGGGTAGGTTGGGAGGAAAGACACACACAGATTACGGGGGGTTATTGTCCCATTTTTCTGTTTTCTCGGCCAGTCCTGGCTGCCACACCAACCCCAGCTAGACACTTACTAGAAATATCTATTTTGGGGGGTGGAGGGGTGCATCTCAATTCTAGTCTGCTTTGAACAACAACAAAAAACTGTTGACTCTCTTCCTATTATGTCATGAGACATAAAAATAGAGAAACATTTTGCCATCAGAAAAGCAGACATTTTAGACACTGAAGATCACACACAGGATAAACACAGTGCCCTTTCCACCCCCCCCTCCTGAATAACTAAGAATTAATGCCAAACTTCTATTACCAATTTGGAGGTGGACTAAATCGGCTTTATTTTCTCGGCCGACAGTAGGTGTTTGGTGTCAGTGTACATTTCCTTCTTACCACAATGCTTCCTTTCCCCAAACTATTAATTTTGTTTTTATGAATAATACAGTATGGCCTGGTTATTATTTAGTTTGATTGTACGCTAGCCTCATGCTCTGCATTTTAATTTAAGTGTAACAGCTCAGGAAAAATGCAAATCTCTCCTATTCAAATTCAAAAGAAAATAAATGGATTTTTTTATGGCCTAAAGGATCTATTCATTACCAAATCATTTATCTTTTCAGAAAGACCAGTTTATATATCCAATATGCTCCAGTGCTGTCTTTATTTTCTTCATCTTTTCCTACTTTGATAAATATGCCTGCTCTTTCAAATCTCCTTTGAATCTCTGCCGATAGGGGCAGGTTATAGCCGACTGAACAAGAATATAATTAATAGCGTTAAACAAAAAGCAAAGGTGGCAGAGAAAGCTCGAGCGTATTGGATACTAACAAAATAGTAACACGTTGAAAACTTGGCTTGCAATGTTAAAAAGAAAGGTACACCTTTGGCGTTATCAAAGCAGAATGAAATGAAGTGTGGAGAAGAGACAGGAATGGTCTTTTTAAGAGATTAGCTTTTTCGGGGGGGAGTGTTTTTTTGCTGGTATCTTTGAGCTAGGAACACTAATGCTGTGAGTGTGCGCTCTGATTTTTAATTCTCACGTTATCTGCTATTAGAAGTTTGGCATTTTGAAGGCCAGGCTGGATTTTTTTTTTTTCTTTTTTATTGAACACTGGCTTATATTTATACAGGTAAAAAGAAACCAGTTTAGAGGACATGGCTTCTGGGAGCCTGTTGGAATACACAAACAGCTATGATACACAAAGCAATTTCCGCTAAATACCTCTCACAGGCAGTTCGAATGGCTTCCTCCTGAATTAGGAGGGCCCCGAGGTGAGAAATGGTGGTGGCAAGTTCTAGTCCATAGCCATTTTTTGTTTTTTAGATGTTTGCCTTTCTCTGGCTTATTGTGCTTTAAAAATCATATGATTGCATTTAGGTTACCCAGAATGTTGACTTTCCCCATTCATGTTTATGTATTAAATGGGATTTCAGGGCAAACTGAATGGATTTCTTTGTTCTCACTAGATGAAGTCCAGATAGATAATCTGGTTTAGTTATGGCTACATTGTTTAAATAGTGCTAATTATAGTACTTACAGTACAATGGCAGCGGCGGTGATTTAAATGTTCATTTTGAAGAAGGAAACAAAAAAAAAATCATATGCCAAGCTTAAAAAATGTACAGTCATTCTAACTCCCTCCCTGAAGGCCAATTTAAAGGCTGGTTTTCAAAGAAATGTTTACCTTGAAATTCTTAAACACTGGCCATGCTTCCAAACATGAAGCCGGCGTTGAGGGGTGCTGCTGATCCTGGGGGCGGATCTGTAGTCTTATGCAGAGGGGACTTGTGAGTTTACACCAGTCTGCACGCCAAGGCTTTTTATACGCTCCCAGGAAGGGAAGGAGCCGGGTGGGACCTCCCGGGCCACAAACTCAAAGGCCCTTTTTGACTGAAATCTTCCCAAGTGAAAGGAAGGAGGCTGGTTTTTAAAGAGGTCAACGGAGGCTCTTGGAAGAACTCACTGGGCTAGTGCTCGCAGGCCAGGGACAGGGCCACCCGGGAACATCTCTCTGATAGCTAACTCCCTGAGACAAAAATAAATCAGGGATTCATGAGGTGCTTTTATTAAGGGCTGTTTGTTTTTTATGAAGAGAAATGATAGGCTTAGGATGGGAAGGGAACACAGGGAACATAGCAGCAGCAGTTTACCTAAGCTGCTGCTTTCTAGATTCTAGGGACTGGCTCTTAACTTCGGTTGTCCTCCTTTTCATGATTTATTGGGGAAATTCCTGAGGTGGGAGCAAAGGGATATATCAAGGTCTTGGCACCATGAACTAAAACAAATAGCATGTTGGAATATTTTTAGCAGATGATAATGCAGAACACAGAAAAATAGATCGAGGACGATTAAAAAGAAACAAATAGCAATGTTCTGACTTGAAAGTGATGGAACACCGATTATTCAGGAAATGTGTGTGGAATTTTTCTCTATAAATCACCTATGACTCAGGGTCTAGGTGGCGGTATGAGGTTGATAGACAGTTTCAGCGCCTCTTGAGGAAGGGAAGACGAGACAATCACAACGCTGGCAGCTTTTTTGTTTCATGTGCCAAGAACAATAATACAGATAATACATTATGCTTTAAAAAAAAATTTGAGTGCAACATGTGAATAGGATCCTGGATCAGATTTTAACATTCTTTTCCCATAAAGGACATTAATTGATAGGCCAAAATTGAATAAGATTTGTAGATTAAATCATGGTACTGTATCAATGTCAATTTCATGATTTTGATCATTATCCCAGGATTATGTAAGAGAATGTTATCTTTAAACCAAAAATACATGCTAAAAAGGGGGGGGGGGATCAGGAATGTGAGAAGAGTTAACTTTTGCTTGTCGCCACATTTCCAGGAATTGTCTGTGACTTGAAGCTACTGTGATTTCATGCAAGATAATAATTTTGGAAGCAGAAGTGAACTGCTCAGTTGTTGGGCTGACTTGCTCTGCTGTTTAAGATCCTGGGCAAATTAGTGAAGCACTTGCTTTGTACCTCCGTTCTCTCAGCTGTAAAATGGGTTTAATAATAATTCATTCCATTTAGTTGTTGTAAGAATTAAAGGAGATAATGTGTGTAGAGCATTCAGCCAATACCCGGTTCATGGCAGGTGTCGGAAGCCGTCTAGTACGTGGTGACGATTTTGCGTAAAATTATTTCTGTAGCTTCTATTTTGATGAGTTGGCTTTTGTGTGCTTGGTAATAACAAACTAGAATAGCTTGTCTCTAAATCCATGTACCTGGAAAATGTTCATGTGCTTTAGAAAACAGGGTTTAGAAGTTAGACTTAATTCTTACCAAGATAAACACTTTTACAGTTACATGGAGGTTATGTTCTTTCCTTGTGGAAAAACAGTTTATGAAAAGCATAATAAATTTGGGCTTGGAGGAATAAGGCTATCTTGGTAACAGTGAGTGGCTGTTGGTTTTCATGTGTAAGAAAGGAAATTTGTCCAAAAATAGACACTCAATAGCAATGTAATAATAGCTGGCACCTGTGGGTGTGGTACAGTCCAGATCCCTAACCCCTCTGCTATCCTGCTTTTTGAGAAGTCTGAAAGTTTCAGAGTTGCAAGTAACTTTTTACAATCCACTTTTGGGGGGCATTGAGAGGCTAAAGGAGCATTACTTTCTGCTGTCTTTCTTTTGATTAGAAATGTGCTATATGTTCAAGTAGGAAACTGGGAAAATTCTACAACTGGTATCACCAAGTAGACCAGGGAACGTGCTCCGTAACCCTCCACCTGGAAATGACAACATTCTCTTCTGTTTGTTGTAACCAACCAACTGCAAGCTTCCTCGGCATCTCCTTACCTACTTGCTGGTGCACGTCGGTGTCATTTGAGGACAGAAGTGGCACCACGTCCCTTTCTGCACCATGCGCAGTCAACCATACTTGAAGCAATTGGAATATCATGATAAAGTGCCGTGCGGAAAGGACAGATAAGGCTGTTGAGCAGGCCTAGGGCTGACTGCAAAGGAATATTTAAGAGGTCAAAATTGTCAGGAGAACTAACCAATGATATGACCAGACAGAGTAGCTGTTGGGAGTGTGGGCTTTAGATTCACCAGCCCTGAGAAGGAGACCTGATTGTCATCATGTACAGGCTGTGCCACCCTGAGCGAGCTAGTTAGGGTTGGGAAGGCTTGGTTTTCTGATCTGTAAAATGGGTTGATAATGGTACCCACCTAATAGGTGACAATAGGATTGAACAAGAAAGTGAATGTGCAACTGAAGAAGGACCATCGCTATTCGTATTATTATTGCTACGTGACAGTTTGGGAGAATGGATTGGGTAGGGGAGGAACGATGTCAACATTCCCATCTTAAGAGTTTAAGGCTCCTGGTGACCCAGGAGGCCAAACCGCATTTGCAGACGGGTTGTGTTTGCTTCATTGAGTATTTAAACACGTTTAGAATGAGGCAGATTACACACACATTCAGATATTCCCCAGAAGAGTGGGAAATTCAGCTAATTCCCCCACGTGACAACCATAGCTCAGTGACTTGACTTTGATGACATGAACTCTGCTAGACTCTCTTGTCCTTCAGGGTCTTCATTCTCTCAGCGTTTGAGCCTGAGACCCTTGAGTTAATTTCTCTTTTAAATACTTGCATTAAAGCTGATGCTGCTGGTCTGTGATCCACACTTTGAGATCCATGGATCTAGAAAATACATCTCTTTACTTGACTTTATTTGCAGAAGTGGTATTTGCTGACCTCAAAATAAAATGCAGACCATGCAGAAAGGCATAAAACAGAAAGTGCAAGTCAATGCTTAATTTCGATCCTTCTAAAAGAATTTTAAAAAGTTAATTTAAAAAATTGTTTCCTTATAAACTGATGTGATGTAGGCCATACCATATAATTTAAGAGCTGAAGTTTTCCTTTTCTAGACTGACCTGAAGTTATAACAAATTAAACAGAATGAACACATGATGCAGGGAGGGTAGAGCTCAGTGGTAGAGCCCATGCTTAGCATGTGTGAGGTCCTGGGTTCAATTCCCAGGACCTCCATTAAAATAAATAAATAAATAAATAAACAAATAAACAAATCAAGGAATATTTTACAATGAAGGGAATATAGCCAATATTTTACAATAACTATAAATGGAGTCCAACCTGTAAAAATTGGGAACTACCATGTTGTAGACCTGTAACATATAATATTGTACATCAACTATACTTCAATTTAAAAAATGATATTATAAATACATAAATAAGTTTTTAAAATGAAAAAATAGTAAGTAAATAAATCAACCTAATTACCTAACCCCCCTCCAAAAAAAGAAAAGAAAAAGATATTTAGAAGGAAAGAAAGGAAAGAAGGAAAGAAGGAAAGAAGGAAAGAAAGAAAGAAAGAAAGAAAGAAAGAAAGAAAGAAAGAAAGAAAGAAAGAAAGAAAGAAAGAAAGAAAGAAAGAAAGAAAGAAAGAAAGAAAGAAAGAAAGAAAGACGTGAGGGGTGAGGAAAGTTACAATGAGAACCAAGCCAGATGGAGACTCACTGTGTACCTGATGCCTCGCTCAGTGATGAGCTCGCCTAACCCCCAGGGCAGTCTAGGGTAGGAGGCACTAGATATTAGTCTCCTTTTACGGATGAAGAAATAGAGGCTTAACAGTATAAACTGACTCACGTGAGGTCACGTAGCTGGTGACAGTGGCGTTGGGATTTAAACACAAGCGGCTTTCAAAATACTGCTGCTTGCTCCTGGACCCACTCACCCACTCCTGCTACCCATCTTCACCAGTTGGCATTTGTCGATTGTCCATGACACACCAGACACCGTGCTAGGAACCGGGGAACACGGAGATCTCAGGGATGGACAGCCTGGTAGAGTGGTTCCGTGCCCCATGTTTGTAGTCATGGATTCACTATGGCCCATTTCCCCAGGAAAAGACACATGAACACAACATTTGGTGTGCGACTTCAGGGGTTTCAGAGACACTCCCCAAGTTTATTTATATATCTCCTAGCCTCCCTAGGATACTTGGTCTTGTACTGTAATCCCCAGATTTCATCCCTGTGGACTCATAGATTGTGATTTATGCCTGAGGCTTAGCTGAGGCGTTGATTGTTCAGTATCTTACACTATTTGAGTGAATACCTTGGCCTCAGCGTCCTCATTTCTAATATATGGAATAATGAGACACAGGGCCAGCTTCACAGGCGTGTGTCCAGGGCAGTCACATGGGGCCCTACGTGCAGAGTTCCACCCTTGGCTTAATGTTCTGCTGTCACCGTCTTGAAATTCTTACTATTTTTTGAAAAGGGAGCTCACATTTTCATTTTGCACTGGTCTCCACAAATTTTGTACCTGGTCTTTATTAGACATCATGGCACCCAAAGAGAGACCCATGGAAGACTGAGCACTTGACAATAATAATTCCTGGGCGGGTAGTAATTCATCTCACCTTCCCAATGACCCGGTGTGACTGGTTATGGTTTTCCCCTCTTTTACCAGATTAAGTATTTTGTAAATGCAGTCAATCCCTGAAATGTCTGGTGCCACTTAGTAATTAGTGAGCTGCCCCAGTGTAATGAATCTAGAATTTTGCCTATTTGTATGAATTCCCCATCTATTTTAAACACAGAAACGTTGAATCTCTGGGGACCTGGCCCAGCTGTGCAGATATTTGCTTTCTGAAAACACTGGGTTATTACCTTCAATGTTCTAGTGCTAATTCAGGAAGCGTTTTGATCTTGATTCATCTACTGATCATGTCAGAATCCAGCTCTCAATAATAATGAAGGTGACTGGACTCCCCCAGATTGAGCTAGGCAGTCCCAGCTGCTGAAGGTGGCTGTGGTGTGACTGGTGAGGCTAGGAGGAGAGGATGGTCTGTGGTTTCTCACGGCTGGACGCAGGTGGCCACTGGGTGAGGAGGCTGTCACATCCGAAGTGGTTGGGCATCTCCTGTTGACTAGGTCTGCGGGGAAGCTGGCATCTCTGGCCAGAATTCAGAAACTCAAATTTCACCTTAACTTTCATCCCAAGTCAGCGCACTGCCTGGAGATCTGTGCAATGTTCAATTGTGATTATTTAAGAACAATAGGATTGGTAACTCAAAAGAGAACTGAAAGTTTTCTATTTTTGACTAAAAAAAAAAAAAAATCTGTGGTACGTTTAAATGCTAAAAGAAACAGGTACCACATTTCTTAATTAGTCTTTTCTGATAAAATACTTTTTACGGTTTTCTGTGCCAGTGGTATTACTGTTCCCATAACTATTTGATTAAAAAAGGAAGCTTTGAAAATCATATTACTGTAACATTAGAACTGAAATTATACCTGTTATTCCATGCTATTGCTGACGGACCTTTCTCATTATACCAGTGTGTGAGATTTGTTTTCTTTCTGTGGGAAACCCCTGTGGCCTGCCCATGTTTGTTTGTTTGTTTGTTTCCTCCCTTCCCCCCTTCCTCCCTTCTTCCCTTCCTTCCTTCCTCCCTCCCTTCCTTCCTTCCTCCCTCCCTTCCTTCCTTCTTCTTCTTTCTCTCTCTCTCTCTTTCTCTTTCTTTTCCTCCCTCCCTCTCTTCCTTCCTTCCTCTCTTCTAAAATAAATCAACTGGTTTCTCATGTTTTATGATATGTGCTGTTTACTACATAATTTGGGGTATGAGCTGGCTTCCTCTCATGAGTAATTCATTATATAATAGTAACACAATGCATTTGAAAAAATATATATCTAAATATTATAATCGAGCTTGATTGCATCAAACATGACTTGCAGACTGGAAGTTGACATAAACTCCCAAGTGTGTTTTTAAACACCCAGGTACAAGGCTCTGTGAACAGGCCACTGTGAACACTGAGTTGATGAAAACCCAGGTTGGAAAACTGTTACTTTATTTTTACCATTTACTGAGGTCCTGTGCTAAGAACTTTATTTATTTTGATTTTTTTTTTTAACACTTTTACTGTGGTCTGGTTCCTGAACAGTAAACTACACATATTTCAGATGTACAATTTGATGAATTACTAAGAACTTTAAATAGATTGTTTCATTTAATCCTCACAACCATCCAATGAAATAATATTATTGCACTTTGATTATCTGTGAGAAAAGCCTAGAGATGTTAAACAACTCCCCCAAGGACACACAGCCATCAAATGCTGGTGCCGGATATAAAGCCAGATGTATCTCACTGCAAAGCAAGATCACTTATAACCTACATGCATTCTAGGAACCCTGTTTGGTTTAGTTGGAAAAAGCAACTAAGAGGGTTAAGACATTCACAGTGCCTAGTGTTTTACTTCACTAGTATCATTTCCCTCCTCTGCAAATAAAACTGAAAGTATAATGTCTTTTGATTTGATTCTGTTTCTTTTAGTCTCCAAAGAAAGAAGACTGGTTTCTAAGCACTTAGGCTCTGGGGTTAGGCTGTCTTTGTTTAGATTTCAGCTCCACCCCTAACAAGCAACGGGGATGTGTGTCGGACGCTTCACTTTTCCAAGGCTCAGGTTCCCCGCCATCCCCTGCCTTTTTTTTTTAATTGAAGTAGAGTTGATTTACAATGTTGCATTAGTTCTGGTGTACAGCATAGTGATTCAGTTATACACACACACACACACACACACACACACACACACACATATTCTTTTTCATTATAGGTTATTACAAGATACTGAATATAGTACCCTGTGCTGTACAGTAGGACCTTGTTGTTTATCTATTTTATATATAGCAGTTTGTATCTGCCAATCCCAAACTCCCAATTTATCCCTCCCTCCCTCTTTCCCCCTTTGGCAACCATAAGTTTGTTTCCTATGTCTGTGAGTCTCTTTCTGCTCTTTAAATAAATTCATTTGTGTCATTTTTTTAGTGCCATCATATGATATTTGTCTTTCTCTGACTGACAGTTCTTTAATCCTGAAAGTGGAGATAATAGTAGTGATCTCCTTAATGACATTATGAGGATTAAATGAGGAGATCCGTGTAACATACAGTAGAAACCTGGTGGCTGCCTTATCAAGCCCATGTGTTCTGCTTGATGACTGAAATTATTTTTAAAAGCTGACAAATTTACCTATTAGGAAATAGATTTTATTCTTATTTTTTGAGCAGTTTTAGGCTCACGGCAAAACTGAGCAGATGGTACAGAGAGCTTCTAAATACCCCTGATCCCACACACGTGCACAGCCTCCCGCACCACAAACATTCTGCCCCAGATTAGTACATTTCTTACAACTGAGGAACCTGCACTGACAAGTCATCATCACCCAAAGTCTGCAATTTACATGAGGGTTCACTCTCGGTGTTGCACAATGTATGGGTTAGGACCGATGTGTAATGGCAATAGATTCACCATCCAGTATTGTGCAGAGTATTCTCACACCCTTAAAACTCCTCTACCTATTTTTAGGGGATGAATGCTCCACCAATTTCTCTCTCTTTCTGCCCCATAACCCACACATACATACACATATACATTTATTTATCTTTTTCTCACATGTATTTTAATATAATTAGCATATAGCACTGTATAAGGTTAAGGTTAAGGTGTATAGCATAATGACTTGACTTACATATATTGTGAAATGAAGACGACACTAAGTTTAGTCAACACCCATTGTCTCAAAAAAAAAAAAATTTTTTTCTTGTGATGAAAAACTTTTAGGATCTACTTTCTTAGCAACCTTTAAGTATACCAGACATTATACATTGTACATTATATCCTCGTACTTATTTATCTTACAATTGGAAGTTTGTACTTTTTGACTGCCTTCATCCAGTTTCTCCACCCTCCACCCCTGCCTCTGGCAACCATCAACGTGTTGTTTCTATGAGTTCATATTTTTTTTTTTTTTAGATTCCACTTATAAGTGAGATCATACAGTATTTATCTTTCTCTGTCTGACTTCATTCAGCATAACGTCGTCAGTGTCCACCCATGTTGTTGCGTATGTCAGAATTTCCTTCTTTTTTATGGCTGAATAATATTCCATTGTACATATACACTACATCTTCTCTGTCCACTCAACTGTCACTGGACACTTAGTTTGCTTCTGTGTCTTCACTATTGTAAATAGTGCTGCAGTGAACATGGCATGGTGATGTCTCTTCAAGGTAGTGATTTCATTTCCTTCAGATAAATACCCAGGAGTGGCATTGCTGGAGGATATGGTAGTTCTATTTTTAACTTTTTGAGGACCCTTCCTACTGTTTTCCATAGTGGCTGCACCAATTTACATTCCTACCAACAGTGCACAAAGTTTCTCTTTTCTCCACATCCTTGCCAGCATTTCATATCTCTTGTCTTTTTGATGATAGCCATTCAACCAGGCATGAGATAATATCTCATTGTGGTTTTGATTTGCATTTTTCTAATGATGAGTGATGTTGAGCACCTTTTCATGGACCTGTTGGCCATCTATATGTCTTCTTTGGAAACCTGTCCATTCAGGTTCTTTGTCCATTTTAAAATTGGATTATTATTGTTGTTGTTGTTGTTCTTTTGCTACTGTGATGTGTGAACTCTTTATATATTTTGGATATTAACCTGCTATCAGATATATGATCTGCCAATACTTTCCCCATTCAGTAGGTTGTCTTTTCATCTTGATTATTTCTTTCACTATGCAGAAGCTTTTTGGTTTGATGTCGTTTCTATACACTAATGACAAATTATCCTGTATCCTCATATGGCAGAAAGAGCATCTATTTAAAAAAACAAACAAACAGATTAAATAGAAAGTCCTAGATTTCTGGCTTCTAAAATTTGTATTTGTTGAAATTGAAAATAGAAATGGACTTTCAAAAAAATAACTGGAACATGAAATTCAGAGTGATTAGGTAAGTGGTGAGCCAGCATGAGAGAAAAGTGAATGAGGGGTGGGAAGGTTATAACTCAAGCACTAGAGTGCATGCTTAGCATGCACGAGGTCCTGGGTTCAATCCCCAGTACCTCCTCTAAAAATAAATAAGTGAACCTAATCACCTCCCCCCAAAATAAAAAATAGTAAATGAGGAAAGTCACAAAGGTGGGTGTAGATACCTTTAGAGAGCGGTGAGTAGTTTCTGAAATAAAAGGTAGTTTATAAGCAGGTTATGGAGGAGCTTAAATACTACGTGTGGTATTTGGGAAACAGGGGTTTACTGAAGGTTTTTGAACATAGATGTGTTGATTTAATTGGTATTTTAGGTAGAATCACTTCGGGATTTACTAGAGGCTATTTACATATTTACCAATTACCAGCCACATAGCAAAAAAGTTGGGGGAAATTACAGTGAGTCACAACAGACATGGCCTCTGTGGTAGACGACCGAGATGGCTCCAGTGAGTCCTACCTCCTGGTATACACGCCCTTGGGTGTGGGCTAAATCCAGTGACTCAGTTCTAATGAATAGAACATGATAACAGTGAGGGGCTGTCATTTGAAGGATTAGGTTACACAAAGATTGTAACTTTACTCTCTGTTGCTTTTTCCTGCAAGCTCACTTGTCCCTGAGAGAAGCTAGTTGTCATGCTGTAAGCTGCCTTATGAAGAGGAACTAAGTAAGGTCTCCAGTCAACAGCCAGAGAAGAACCATGTCCCTCAGTCCAACAGCCCATCAGGAGCTAAGTTCTGCCAACAGCCACTTGAGTGAGTTAGAAGTGGATCCTTCTCCAGTGACACCTTCAGATTAAGCCATAGCCCCAGCCTACACTTTAAATGCACCTTGAGCCAGAGGCATCCACTAAAGCCACATCCAGACTCCTGACCCACTGTGATACTAACTGCAAAAATAACTCTTGTTTTTAGCTGCTGTGTTTTGGGATAATTTGTTACTCAGCAATGGCTAATACTCTGTACTCACGAAGCTTACAACTGAATGAGAAGTGTTCTAGCAAGGGGGTGACATGCTCACATTTTCCATTTTAAAAGTTTACTCAGCAGTGGAGTTGGGAGAGGGGTTGTACAAGGACAAGAGTGGGCACAGGGGTCCAGTTTAGAGGTACCTGCAACTGTCTGATCTAGAAAGATGGACTGGATGAGTGTCAGTGGGGAGATGAAGATGTGTGGACAGTCTTGAGAGATTCCTACGCAGCAAAATTGCTAGGACTTGCTGATGCTTTGGACAAGGAGGATGAGGAGGAAGGAGGTGTCAAGACTGACTCACAATGCTTTTACCTGGGGAAGCAGGAAAGACTGGAGAAGAGAAGCTATTCAATCCCATAGGTGAGAGGTCATGAAGACACTAAGTCAATGACACTAGGACTGGCAGAAGGATCCCCAGGGCATTGTAGGAAAAAATCAATAGGCTTTAGCAGCTGATTGGCTGTTGGCTAAAGGCCTTCTGAGTAAAGGAAGAATCTAGAAGGACATCAGACCCCAAGTGTTTCTGCTGCCTCTATTTTGACAGGCAGAGTGTGATTAGGAATACATACAACATGACCTACCCTCCAATCTGTCCATGTATACAGAAGTGAGCTGGTCTGTGAATGGTTAGATGGAAGTAGCACAAAAAGAGAATAATAGAGCTTTTCAACATCCACAAAATATTATTATTAAAGCCAAAGGGGAAAAAATACTGTTTTAATGAACCCATTAGACACACTTGGGGACTTACTGCAGCCTTAGAACCTGACTTGAATGAGCTGAATGATAGAAAACCATGTTCCCACTTGAACACGGTTGTGCTGATTGTCAAGTTAGAATTGTTAGTCTAAGTGGGTTTGAATGGAACAAAATGATTTTGATTTGGGCAGACCCACGTGCAGCAGTTGCAAACTTGATACGTTTCTATAGTATATGGGCTCAAAGAGTTGATATACACACACATATATGTATATATATGCACACATATATATTTCATATATACCAATATCTAATATAACATAATTACTATATTAGATAATATTTTATATACATAGAGGATATGTAATATTACACATAAAGTATATTAATTTATAATTTTATTTATTAAAATTGAATTTATACATTAGTGTATGTATAAATGAATGAAGAACTACACGTGTGTATATATATATATACATACACATATCATATATATATATGATCCTCCCTTAATTTAGCCTTCATATCTTTAGTAATCATTCAGCCCATATGACATCTGCGCACACATTAGAAACATACCCGACACGGGGTGTCAGGTGTCATGCTATGGGACATTACAGCCTGGTGAATAATGCCATCCACCCACGAAGGCATTCAGTCTGGGTGAGGTTAAGAACCTATACACACGTGCAGGTGAATTTAAACTTACAGGCTCTCTGCATTTCAACTCACTCCTCTACATTTTTGTTCAAACAAATTAGGCTTATAAATACTTAGACAATTTTAACAACAAACAAAAACCCTTTGTCCTGGTTTTGAGGCAAGACCGACAGCACAGAACAGGACAGACAACTGCAATAGTGTCCTGACTGGTCTCTCGGCTCCCACAATCCACGCTCTGCACCACAGTCAGAGCAATCTCTTTAAAAAGCAGATTAGATCATGTGGCTCTGTCTTCATACCCTTCCCATCTGACTTGAGACAAAATCCAAACTCCTTCCAACAGCCCTGGAGCCTCTGTGAACTGGGCCACTGCCCGCCTCTCTGCATCCCTTTCTCTCCCCCGTGTTCATGATCAGATGCACCAGCTTTGTTTCTCTACCTTCATTGTGCCGAGCCTGTCCCTGCCACAGGGCCTTTGCAATCGCTGTTCTCTTCACCAGGAACGCACTTTCTGTAGAGCTTCCCATGGCTGGCTTCTTCTCCTCATTCAAGTTTAGGCTCAAAGGGCATCTTATTTCAAGTCTCTCCCATTACACCATTTTATTACCATAGGAGCCCTTGTATCATTTCCTGAAATTATCTTCCCTAGCTGTGTGTGTGTATGTGTGTGAACTGGTTTCTGTCTCACGTGGGCACCACCTCCACAAGGGCTGTGTCCTTTCAGTCTCCGTATCTGTATCTCCAGATTCCAGGACACTGCTTGGCCCCTAGTAGGTGCTCAAAAAAGGTATGTTTGGAAGTATCTTTACTGAATGGATTGGCCCAAGCCACTCTGAATGCTGAAGACTAGCTTTGGAGGCATCAAAGTGACCGTTCTCCTGGGTAAAGATTTTAATGTATTCAAATTCATTGCTACAGGCAGACTCCACGCCTTGCAAACAGAGCCATGCGGTGACTGGCAACCCAGCCCGTGAGTCAATGGGATGCGCAGGGTGGCAGTTAGTTACACGTTCTAGCGAGGCGCAGTATGGGCCATCAGCTCCTGCCAAAGCATAAGTTAGCTATTTTTAAAGACGGTTTTATTGAGATATAATTTGCATGGCATACAGCTCACCTATTTAAAGCATACAGCTCAGTGATTTTTAGGATATTTACAGAGTTGCGCAACCATCATCATAAGCCAAACCCAGAACATCTCCATCAGCTTAGGAGGAAACCCCTTGCTCGTTAGCACTCATTCCCCATTTGCCCCCAGTCCTACCTCCCTCTAATCCTGTCTCTATGATTTCCCCGCTCTGTACGTTTCATATAGGGAAAATTATAAAATGTGTGATCCTTTGTGACTGGCTTCGGTTTGTCTTCTTTGAGGGGGTATTGAAGTTTATTAATTTTTTTACTGGAGATACTGGGGCTCAAACCCAAGACCTTGTGCATGCTAAACACACACCCTACCACCAAGCTATAGCCTCCCCCTGTGACTGGCTTCTTTTACTTCCCTTAAGGTTTGCAAGACCCGCCCATGTTGTAATATGTATTCATACCTTATTCTTTATTATTACCAAATATTCCATTTTATTTATCCTTTATTATTACTAAATATTCCATTTTATTCATATCCATTCATCTGTTGATGGACATTAGGGTTACTTCCATTTTTTTTTTGGCTATTACGAGTATATGCTTTCAATCATCTTGGGTATATACTCAGGAGCGGGCTAACTCTATGATTATCCTTTTGAGGAACTGCCAGCCTGTTTTCCAAAGTGACTGCAACTGTCTCACCATGTGCATTAGCTCCTGGGGACCAGTCAGCTCAGCCGGCAACACAGCCTGTCCAAGAGCCAGACACCAGGCTGATGGAGAATGCTGGGGAGGGCGAGCGAGGGAAGCGGTGATTCCTGCCAAACAAAAACCTGATTGTTGTTATGTGAATGGCGATTTGATGATATAACAAAGTGTTTCCCGGTTTGTGGTCTGGGAGAGGATTTTAGTGGTACATGGACAAGGCATTAATCACAAAGAATCCCAAAGTGAGAACATAATGCTCTCTTCATTGTCTGGTCCATCCTTATGACTGCTCAAAGAAGAAAGTCTCAGTGTGACGCTAATGTGTCTTTAACACCTCTCTAATACTCGCAAATCCCCCTTCAGAAAACTGAGAGAGAGCAGGTCACCGGTCATCAGAGCCTTCAGCGGGCAACACTGTGGCTAGAATTGAGCACTTTATTTTTGTATATATATTCTAAATAGTTACTTTCTATTTACAGAATATGGTATTGATTTTTTCATTTTATAGCAGTGATACAGTATTTTCTTTTAAGCATTTCACATAAAGTGGAATAGTATTTTTAAAATAAGCGATGGTAGTGATTTTATGGGGTCCATGAGGGAATTTGAAATAAAGGCTCTAAGCAGTATTAAGGGCTAGGTGTTTTTTGATCTCTTAACCATGTGACAGTCACAGCTTTAAGAATTTCAGACCGATCAAGTTTGTTCAGTCCTTACAACCCTCATCCTACAAAGGAGGAAACTGAGGCTTAGTAACTTGCTCAGGGTCACAGAGCTGGGAAGCAGCAGAGCTGTGACAGGTGTCCAGGCTGTCGGCACTCACTATCCCTCTTGACATGAAGGTGACAAGTGAATGACTGAGGTTTGGAGAACCCAGGGTTGATGATGTACTTGGCATGCCACCAGCTCATAATGACTCCTTAACTGCCAGCCCCTTCCCCCTTCCTTGGAGGGAGTCCCCAGCCACCTGGCTTGAGCTAAAAGACCATGCTCTTCCAATGACTACTGAGCGAATCAGAGGTAAGATGTGATCCAGGCTGAGCAAATCCAGCTCTTCCCTGAGAATCTGGAGTTAGCATTGAAAGAGATGTGGTCTTCATGGTGGCACCATAATGTGTCAAACATGGAGCCCCGGACACCTGTTTTCTGCAGACTAGAGCCAGTCTGCAAGAAAGAGCAGCATGAAGATGTGTGGAGAGAGGCAGAGCTGAGAGATGGTGTCTCCCTGGACTCTCAGTGATTTCTGCTTCCTAGTTCTGGTCCTTCCTGATGCCAAGGCAGGCCTTTAGTTCTCGAGTGTCTGTCTGTATCCTTTGATAAATGGCCCTTTTCAGCCTAAGCAGGCTAGAGGGGGTTTCTGCTCCTTTTAATAAAAACAAAATTTAATAAGAAATGCAAACTATGTGTAGATGTCAAAGGAGGACGTAAGGAATTCAAGATTTACAGGGAGCGCTCTCAGGAAACGTCATGTGTGTCCTCAAGAGTAGACCGTTCGCTCATTCACGCGTTCATCCCAGCTGGTATGTGTATCAAGCAGCCCCCGTACGCCAGGCGCTCTTCCTGACCCCGGGGACACAGTGGTGAATGTGATGGAGAGGCCTGCACTCCCATGCAGCTCATCATCTAGGGTGGGGATGGGGACTCTTGAAGATCATGTACATGCTTTGGCAATAGGGAGCCACCTAGGGTTTCTGGTTAGAAAATGATTTGCTTAGGCCTCCATTTTAGGAGAATGACTCTGTGAGAGATGTTCATAAGACACAGAGAAGAAGACTCTAAGGGCGGGAAAACTGGGAACATTCTGATCAAAGACAGAAGAGCCCTATGATACAGTCTTATCAGAGGCAGAAGGGTAGCCCTAACATTTATGAAGTGCTTACCTTGTGCCAGGCACGGTACTGAGGACTTTACTTTTATTACCTCAGTTGGGCCTCACAACACCCCTGTGAGGTAGGTGGGATTACCATCCACATTTCAGATAAATTCTCCAGTGAAAGAAAAAGTCAAAAAGGAAAGGACGGTCTAATTAGAATTGAACAATGAGAACAGAGTGCTGTCCATGAAAACCCGTGGGATGAGGACAAAGCAATATTCAGAGGGAAATGTATAGCTTTAAAATACATTTACTAGAAAATAAAGATTCATAATAAACTTTTTAACCCAAGAAGCTTGGGAAGAATAACAGAATAATTTCAAAAAGAATGAAAAAAAGGAATGAATGAAGTGAAATGTAAAAATTGGTAGAATAGAAACCAAAAAAAAAAGGGGGGGGGGAGATGTTGATTATTTTACAGATGAGAAAGCTGAAGCTCAAAGAGGTTAAATAACTTCTCCAAGTTAATTGTTATTTTATTTTTATTATGTATTATTTTTAATAATACACTTATTATTTATTATTACCAAGGGGCAGGGAAACTGAGACTTGAACTCGGATTTCTTCAGATTGTAGGGCCTGAGTTCTTAACCATGGTGGGCTTGGGGTATAAGAACTCTCAGATCTTAATCATTCTTCTTTCTTATAAGCCTGATAGAAAATCCACTTTTTATTTGGTTCTAGATGGCCCCTTCAGCCAGCCCCGGTATGTGAGAAATGCATGCTAAATTGGTGACTCCTAGACGGTAATTTCACTCTGCTCAGCCAGCCTAACCTGGGGAAGTGACCAGACTGTGACTTGAACTGTCAATACTTCTGCACACAAAGGAGCAATCCTGGGCTGTCAGTTGCCTCCTAAACTCATGGGGTGAGCAACTGGCTCTGACTAGTCTGGGATTTTCCTAGTTTTAGCACTGAAATTTCCACATCCTGGGAAAACCCTCAATCCTGAGTAAACTGGGGTGGTTGGTCACCTTAGCAGATTGTCCCCAATGCTTGGGAATTCCAGAAGATTCTGTCAGTAGAGTCCAGAGAGTCTGGGCCTGTGGTCCTCAAGGGCAGACCAAGAATGGACTACATCTGCATCCCCAGAGCACCTGTTACAAATGAGGATACCTGGTCCCCCTTCAGACCAGCGAATGAAGGATTGACTGGGATGTGGCCCAAGAATTTGCATGCTCTCCGGGGGTTTTTATGCATACTTCAGTTTGGAGAACGAAGCTTCTCAAATTACAGAATTCCAGGCCCAAGATGGAAATCATGGTAATAGTCACTGTGGTCAGGAAGGTGGGTAAAAAGAAGGGACAAGAGGGAAGCTGGGCTTCAAAGCTGAGCAGGCACCTCACTTCCCATTTGTCTCTGGACAAGAAACCAGCTCCCCACGCCTCAGTTTTCTCATGTTCCAAATGGGAATAATTAAAGGATGTAATATATGCAAAACCTCTGGCACCCGTAAATGCCTAATAAATTTTAGTTCCCCTTCCTTAGACTCTGATTGAGAATCATAAGAAATGGGCATAAAAAGCAACTCTGCACATGTAGACACTGCTCTTCAGAATATTTCCTATTAGGACCTCAATTAAATAAATAAATTTAAAAACTCTAATGAAGTATCTCTTAGAATTTAGCTTCTGAAAAATAAAGTCTTTCCCCAGCCCCTCCCAAGACTCTGTCCTGTTTCTTTCCAAATTCCTCCTCTTTATGGCTTGGCTCTTAGGAAGCTCAAACACTGAAAATATAATCATTTTAAAAACAACACTTACTTTAATTCTGCCATAAAAAAGACTAAAATAATGCCATTTGTAGCAACATGGATAGACCTAGAGATCGTCATTCTAAGTGAAGTAAGTCAGAAAGAGAAAGAAAAATACCATATGAGATCACTCATATGTGGAATCTAAAAAAAAGAGAAAAAGAGGACACTAATGAATTCACCTACAAAACAGAAACAGACTTGCAGACATAATAAACGATCTTATGGTTACCGAGGGAAAAGGGGTGGAAAGGGATAAATTTGGTAGTTCGAGATTTGCAAATGTTAGCCACTATATATAAAAATAGATTAAAAAAACAAGTTTCTTCTGTATAGCACAGGGAACTATAGTCAAAATATTTAATAACCTTTAATGAAAAAGAATATGAAAATGAATATATGTATGTATATGCATGACTGGGACGTTGTGCTGTACACCAGAGATTGACACATTGTAACTGACTGTACTTCAATTATAAAACAAAAAACAACCCCCCCCAAAATGCCTGTTGAGTAGCATGTTTGCCTAGTCTTCCTTTTAATGAAATCTACCTATTGAATTGTTCTTATGGTGTACATGTTATTGGTTTTTCAAAACTTTTTATTTTGAAATAACTAGTTTCACAGAAGTTGCAAAGACAGCAGAGAGGCGGCCTGTGCCCCTTCCTCTGGCTTCTCCACTGGTTGCATCTTCCATAACTAAAGGATCATATGAAAACCAGTAACTGACAGTGGGACAACGTTGGTGTGCAAAGCTCTAGGCCACTCAGTCATGTGTGTCAACACCACCACTGTCAAGATACAGCACTGTTCCATCACCCCAAAGATCTCCCTGATGCTACCCCTTTTAGTTATACCCTCTCCTCTCCTACTCACCATCCTAACCCCTGGCAACCAATAACCTATCCACCATTTTTATAATTTTGTCATTCTGAGGCTATTGTATAAATGGAAACATACAGTGTGACATTTTGAGACTGACTTTTTTCACTCAACGTAACATGACTCAGAACTTGGTTCTTGAGGTCCATCCACGTCTTTGCAGGTACCATCCTTTTTCATTGCTGAGTAGTATTCCACATATTATTACTGTGTATATAATATTATATATTATATTATTTAAATCACTCCCAAATCACTCTAAGCCAAAGGCAAACTATAAATAGGATATTTTACCAAAAAAGCTCCCTGTGACTGTGTGCCAGGCAGTGTTCACATACTGACTCATATGATCCTCAAAACAGCTCTGTGAGCTGGTGGCTATTATTATCTCCCTTTTCTAGATAAAGAAAGTGAGACCCAGAGAGGTTAAGACACTCATCTAAGGTCACAAAGCCAGGCAGTCTGGCCCAGAGCCCAGGCTCTCAACCATGACTGCTAATTATCTGCACTGCTATACATCTGCAGCCTCATCCCCACGTCTCCTGAGCACAGCCAGTGCAACCGGCTCTCCTGGGAGACCATCAGCACCACAGCTTTCCAAGCAGATGTGATTCAACATGTTCAAACAAAACAGCAGGAGTCAAATTCCTCAGGCTTAGTTTTCCTGACTACAGAGTACATCTATGGATAGAATTCCAGACACGAATAAAATTTTCGTTCCATTTTGAGATTCACAGAACCAAAGATGAATGGAAGCAAGATGAAATACATCAATCTTATGGGTACCATCTGTGTTTTTTACACAGAATTATGCCAGAATCAGTTTTTTTTATAGAGTCTTTAAAAAAAAAACATCATTAATTATGGTAAAATATATATATATTATAAAGTTAGCTATTTTAATCATTTTTAAGTGTACAATTCAGTTACATTAATTACATTGGCAATGTTGTGCAACCATCACCACTATATATATCCAAAACTTTTCATCACTCCAAACAGAAACTCTAACCATTAAGCAATAACTCTCCATTCTGGTAGCCCCTGGTAACCTCTATTCTAGTTTCTGTTTCTATGAATTTGACTATTCTAGATTATTTCCTATAAGTGGACTCATACCATATTCATCCTTTTGTGTCTGATCTCTTCCACTTAGCTTAATGTTCTCAAGGTTCGTCCATGTTGTAGCATGCAACTTCATTCTTTTTTAAGGCTGAATAATATTCCTCTGTACACTTACATCACATTTCGTTTATTCACTCACCTGTAGATGGACTCTGAGGTTGTTTCCACCTTTTGGCTCTTGTGAACAGCACCGCAGTGAACACTGATGCTCAAGTTTCTGTCTGAGATCTTGTTTTTCAATTTTGGGGGTTGTATCTAGGATTAAAATTGCTGGGTCATATAGTAATTCTGTTGAACTTTTTGAGGGACTGCCTGATTCAATTTTTGAACAGAATGTTTCCCAAAAGGAGGAAAAGAAATAGACAAACAAAAAAAAACCACACCTGAACGTCAGAGCTTGGCTCAGAATAGGTGTTTTGCAGTGATTATGTGGAGTTTTTTTTTTTTTTCCCCTTCCTATCAAGCATTCCATCTGTAATTCTGCTAGTTAACATTCAGAAAGAGACTCAGAAAAATAGAGCCTGGGGTTTTCTTTTTTAAGTAAGTGTTTTCTTCGGAAATCCTGATAAAGTAAAATTTCTCTAGAACTTGAAACTATTTTAAAACCATGCTTAATACTCAAGTCAAAATAAGTCTCTTTTTCCAAGTGTATCTTTGTTTAATGTTTGAAGATACACATGAATAATTACACACTAGACCAATGTTAGGCAAACTGCATTGATACAGCTCTTTCCTCAAAGATGTGTTTCCTTGAATTTTTTTTTCTTTTTTCTTTTTTTTTATTGAAGTAAAGTCAGTTACAATGTGCCAATTTCTGGAGCACAGCACAATGTCCCAGTCATGCATGTACATACATATATTAGTTTTCATATCCTTGAATTTTCAAATTTCCTGGACACACAATTAGTGAATTAGTTTTCCTTGCAAGATCTCATTTTATAAGTAGGCAAGGTACTCTCTGTCTTAAATATGCAGCATTTGATTTCACCACATGTGTGACTTCTCTAAGACTGAAATTCAGCCCCCAGGCATCATCATTGGAGGATAAAATTCAGTAAGAAACTCAAAAATATTTCAGGAATCTTAAATATTCTATTTACAGATAGGGTAAAATATGCTCTCAATCCATGGAACCAGAGTATGTGGTAAACAGAATTCCCTGAAGAAGCAAAAAAAAAAAAAAAAACCCCACCCGGCCTCTCCACTCTGCACTCTGGCGTATGCATGTTCTTGACTTGAAAGCTCCCTTCAGTTCTGAGAAGCAATTTGTTATTTCCCTCTAAACCCCTCAGTGATGGTTAAGACTTTCTTCCCAGTTGAATCAGTCTGCTTCAAGAATGCACTTGCAATGATGTTTAATCCCTTACTGGGAGCCTAGAAACGGTTTCTTGCCGGAAGTAGGAATGGTCTCGTCTAGAAATTCCCCTTCCTAAGCAGGACATGATAAACCACATTTGGGGCCAGTAACACCCCATTAGTGTACCTTTAAACAAGAGAAAAGGGCTCTACTTGTATCACAAACTACAGTAACACCGTTTCTAACCCCAGACGTGCAGTTCACAGGAGCAGAAGCAGTCTAGTCGATTTCAGATCTCTGGGGTAAGCAGACACTTTCCAACACTGCACAGCTGTCAGACCAGTGGCATGCTGACAGACCGGCTCTGGGGGAGCCTTGACTGTGTTTGCCAGTCTCAGTGGTGTAAATGTTCCCACTCTGGTGACGTCACTGAAGGCAGAGCTGGGAATATATGTGCAGATGACCCTCCAGAGCCAATCCCAGGGCTCCAGGATACCACTCTCTCAAACTCCTGTGACTCAAGACCGAAGAACCTAAATCTCTTGAAACAGCAACATCCTACTCTTTCTTGGAGAAAGTGAAAAATGAGGTTTTGCTACACCCATTATCTCCATCACAAAATCCCAGGGGCACTGCTAATTCTTTCCGAGGAAGAGAATTTAGTTAAATTATTCCAAGGTGGATGTTAAACCTCAACCACTGTTCTGATCCAGAGGATAAGCATCTTGAGAAATCAAATTTTTTTTGGTATTGGAAAAAAAAAAAAAGCATCCCATTAGTGCCTCCCTGCTGTGAAATTAATCCCGTTTAAAAATAATTGTCACATGTGCTTTAGGACTTGGGAGTTATTTTAACAAAATGTTCTTGTCATGTTGATGTCATTCTAATGACATGTTATTGGTATTTTTGTTCTCAAAATGTGGATGTTTCCCAGGAAACTGACCAGTGGGAAGGAAAGTGGGTGGGGAAGTGAAAGCGTGTCAGAAATTGCAAGTTAACGTTCTGGTTAATTCTCCTGGTTGAAGTTCTACGGTAACTACATGTTTCTAGGGAAGAAGAACTTTCTGATTTCTTAGGGGAAAAAAATCCTTCTTTGGGATCCTTTAACCTTCCTTAGCAAATGTCTGTGGAACACTTACGTAGCGTTTTCCACACAGAACTGGTGTTACTGATTTCTCTCCTTATTCTATTCGACCAGGCTCTTCATCAAATAGCCGGTTTCTTTATCTCTTTGACACGCCCCTGTGTGCAGAAAAGCACCTGGGTTTGTTTGTGGAATAAGTGACCTGAACTATTTCCAAAATTAAAAGATATCATCAAGATTCTAATGGATTCATCTTTTTCATGAATTCATCCTATGCAACTGAGCCCCCTTTAAGCCCACTACCGTCATGGATTTATTTAGCAATCACCTCTATGGAAAGTTGTGTAAGAGGTGGCGGTTTTTGCAAATGGCTTAAGCAAATGACTAGCTGCTGTCCTGTGGGTTAAGGTGGTAGGTTAATAGTGTGGGCAGAGAGCCAGGGCCATGGGGTTGAATCACGGCTTGGTCACTTGCCACTGAGACGGGCAGTTAATGGTTCTGAGTGCTGGTTTGTTCATCCATAAGCCGGGATCACACCTAACATTTCAGGATATTGTAAAGATTAAATGAAATTGTGTATGTAGAAGATCAAACAGGTTGCCAGGTTCAGAGTCAGCATCATTCAATGAATGTTCCTGTCCCTGTCCTCTGTCCTCCTCCCAACACCCACCTTTTTCTTCCAGCTATTTACAAAAAACTTCCAGTAAAATATACGTAACATCAGACTTGCCATGTGAGCCATTTTAGGTGTATAGTTCAGTGGCATTAGTGTACGTCAACACCACTGTGCTTCCATAATCTTCATCTGTCTCCACGACTGAAACTCTATACCCACTAAACAAGGACTCCTCCCCTGACCCCCATAGCCATTCCCAGCCCCTGACAACCACCATCCTACTTTCTGTCTCTATCAGTCTGACTACCTTAGGTCCCTCATAAAAACAGAATCATACATTATGCGTTCTTCTGTGTCTGGCTCACTTCCCTTAACATCATGTCTCCAGGGATCATCCACAATGTAGCGTGTCTGACTTTCATTCCTTTGTAAAGACTAATATTCCATTACGTGTATACACCGCGTTTTGTTTATCCGTTCATCCGCTGATGGATATTTGGGTTGTTTTTACCTTTTGGTTATAGCGAACAGTACCGCTGTGAACATAGGTGTACGAGTCTCTGTTCGAGTCACCTCCCCTTTCAAAAGCGTGTGTCACAATCCTGGGCTCCATTTTCACCCAAAACATTGACAGTATACATTCTAGAACAACTTCAAGACTCCTTCCTCCTGTCGGTGTTCCCCGTCCCCTCTGATAGAGTCCCGGTTGTCACTCTCTCGCCCTCCACTCGGCTGTGTTTTCCTCCTGAGTTATCACTCATCTTATACCTTAGATATTGATCTGTTTGTTAACTGTCTCCAGGCTCTACTATATAAATGCCAGCAGAGTAGGGACGGCCTTGGCTGTATTCCAGCCCTTAGGACAGTGCCTGGCATACAGTAGGTGCTCAATAAAAACGTGTTGAAAGGCCAAGTGACACTTGGTTATCTTACCTCTGTCTACCACCTACTCCTCCTGGATCACCACAGGGGGCACAACCTAGTTTAAGAAAGATGTCCATAAGGCAGGTAGGGAAAGCCGGCAGCCCTGCCCCAGAGTCCGCCGGACAAACGCCTGCAGCCAGAGGCGGGAGCCAAGCTCTCGAGTCATTCCTTGAGCATCTCAAACAATCCAGATGTGGCACTGCTCCTCCCAGAGCCTGGTCTGACACATGGCCTTGATCCTCAGGATCCGGAGCCAGCACTGACTCACCTTTAAGGTGAGTAAGGCTTAGGAAAGGACAAAACAGGACACACGACAGTCTTGTTTCCAAACAAACTGACCTCACCTTGCTCCAGATTGTTTTATTGGGAAAATGTTGTCTGGTGGAGTCTGCTGGCTCAGCTGACTGCCTGCTTCATTCCTGATGTATTCATATGGAGAACTTTTTCTTCCCTCTCTGTCTGTCTCTGTCTCTGTCTCTTTTTTTTTCTGTTCCTGAGGTTTCACAAAGATCTCCAGTTGCTTTTGTCTGGATGGGTGGCAGCCAGCAGAGGGACAATCCTGTCTTCTCCAGGCATTTAGCAAAGTAGAGAGCCCCCGGGAGCAGACTGGGACTGGGACACAGGCCCCAGAGCACTGGATTTTACCACTCAGTCTCTGAGGTCAAAGGGGACAAAATGAATGCCCTTTGCCAACTCAAAAATGTATTATTTGTCAGCATTCATACTAGCTTGCGCTGATTGGAATGACCTGCTCTGCGGCTAGCTGTCGTAAACTTGGACTAGTCACTGAACCCCTCTGGACCTTGGGGTCCTTATTTCTAGACTAAAGCAGCTGGATTAACAACAACAAACTTTTAAAAAAGGTGTGCCTTGTGTGTGCACGTAACACCAGTGTGCTCAAACTCCAAAAGACTTGCTCTGAAAGGGTCTTTGCAGGAAAAACGCAGGTGTCCCAGCTTTGCTCTGATAGTCTCAGCCTGGATGTTGTAATAAGTCCCAGATCCACCCAGAGATGCTGGAAACCAGCATCTCCAGGGTCTTAAGAGGTGAGGAAAGGAGAGGGGCAGCTGACCTTACTTTAAGGCCATGGTTCTCAGCAGGGGATTTTGCCCCCAGGGGCCCTTGGTGAAGTCTGAACACATTTTGGTTGTCCCATCACTGGGCGGGGGGATGCTTCTGGCATCTAGTGGGCAGAGGCCAGGGATGCTGCTGAGCATCCTACAAAGCACAGGTCGGTCCCCACAATAAAGAATGGTCCAGCCTCCAGTGTCAGTAAGATGAGAAACTGCCTGACGGTGGGCTTAGATGAGCCGATGGCAAACACTACTCTTCTTTCGCAAGCCTGCTCCTTAAGGGCCCAGGGCCCAGGCCAG
The DNA here is from genome assembly GCF_036321535.1 of Camelus dromedarius. NCBI lineage: Eukaryota > Metazoa > Chordata > Mammalia > Artiodactyla > Camelidae > Camelus > Camelus dromedarius. The sequence goes on along the minus strand of NC_087453.1, from coordinate 6,212,648 downwards.
GTCTCCTGCACTGACTCTTCCCTCAACCAGGATGTCCTCCTTACCTTCTCCTCCCCACCCCAGGGGCCCTTGCTTGTTACCTCACTCCAATAATGTGAGGTTCAGCTGTGATGTGTTCAATTTCAGTTATTCACTCAACAACCAGTTACTGAGCACCCACTGTGTACCTGATCTTGCTGCGGGCACTAGGAAGGTAGTGGCAAGCTCTGCCCTTGGGTCCCATCCCTTCCCCAAATGATAGTTTAAAGGAAAACAAAGAGGAGCCCCCCACAATGGTGCAGGGGTGTGGGTGAGCAAAGGCTCCCGTGCGGAACCACCATCCTCTTCTTCCTTCAAACCACATCCCTGCAGGCTGTGCGGGTGCTTCCCTGGGCTCCGCGTGTGAATGATGGGGAGTTTGGAAAGCCCAGGGTTAGCGATGCGTTTGGAATGCCGCCAGCTCACAATGACTCCAGAACCACTCCCCCGTCGCCGCCGCCTCCCCTTCCACGGACTGGGTCCCCAGCCACCCGGCTTGAACTGGAGATCCTGCTCTTCCAGCTACTCTTGACTGAGTCAGGGGCAGGTGAGAACTGTGGACACTTTATTATTTTGTTTGTTTGTTATTTTTCTCTTTATTCTTTTTTAAAAAATTTAATGTAATTTAATTTTTAACACCTTTATTGTGGTCCCGCTCCTGTATAGTAAACTATACGTATTTCAAATGCACAATTTGATGAATTTTGATAGATGTAGACACTAATGGAACCACTGCACAACCAAGATAGCTAACATTTAGGTGAGAGCTGTGGATTCTTTAGTCTCACTACCTTCTTGCCTATATTTTGTATGTGTCACTGTCATACTACAAACGAGTGTGTCCTAAACACTTCAATAACTGTATTTGAAAATACTTGGCTTCCTTTGTCATCGTTTGTATTTTACTTTCTGTATTTAAAAACATCATCCTGAGAAAAGGTCGACATCTGTCAAATGGCCCATGGCACTTAAACGTGCTGAGAACCTCTGTATCTAGCGTGCATCTCAGATGGGTGGAGGGCCAGGTTTTGACAGGTGTTGAACTGCATCCCTGAGCTTCACTGAAGTTGGGACCTAAATGTGGGGATGGGCCAGGCTGTGCAGAGCGCCTGCGGAAGACGCCCGCCCCGGGGAGGAGCATCAGTGTCAAGGTCCCAGGTAGGAGCTCTGACAGAAGACGGGCTGCATCTGGTTGCAGTTGTGTCCAGGTATGAACCAATGTCCTAGCTGCTTTCAAAATCAAGGCAGTTCCTTTTCTTCCGACTCTTCCTATTGGCTGAGGATGGAGCCAATAATAAAACACTACCATTCGACTGTCACTGATTGGAGGAGACCAAGGAGACAAGAACCCAGTGGGATATTCTGAATAGGATCCTGGAACAGCATAACCTTCTGAAGGTAGAAAAGCTGGTGCAATCGGGATGAAGTCTGTAGTTTAGTGAGGAGTACTGCATCGATGTCAATTTTTTTTCATTTAATAAATGAACTCTGATCTATAAGATGTTAATAATTGGAGACGTTGGGTAAAGTCTATGTGGGAACTCTTTGTAGTGTGTGCACATCTTTTGTAAATCTCAAAATACTTCTATATAAAAATACCAAAGAAAACAGTAAGTTTAGACTGTTTTCCATTCTCCATCAAAATACATCAATATCACGATAATTACACATTTTATTGGGGGGTATTATTTAACCTTTTAAATATCCTATTTATTTTAAAAAATCAATACTTGCTATGATACATAAGGTACAAAAGGGTGTCAAATCTCCTAAACCCTGTTCCAAGCGACCCAGTTCTTTTCTGGGAGAAAAACCTATGTTACAACTTTCTCCTGTATCTTTCCAGACTTACTCTATGGCTGTGTAAGCAATCTATGTGGTGTACATTTTTTGTTTATTTTGCAGTGTATTTTGGAGATTGCTTCATATCATAGTGAAGTACTTCCTCATTCTTTTTGATTGCTACATAGTATTCCATTTAATTAATTCGTGTAACTTGTGTCCCATGGATGAGAATTTAAATCATTTCCTCTCCTATGCTGACAAATAGTGCTGCAATAAATAGCCCTGTGCACTATTTCACGTCAGTGGGAGTACATCTGAAGAAGACATTCCTAGGAGTTATGCATATATTTTAGAGAAAAGGAAAAACAAATCTCAGCTGAATGTTTTCATTTAAAACTTGAGAGGTGATAAAACATATTCTCAAGCACCAGCATTTTTTTTTTTTTTTTTTTTGGTGGGGTCGTGGGGGGAGCAGGGGAGGATTCCGTGTTCAAGAAAAGGCTTCCCTCTCCAGGGCAGGAGGCAAGAGAGCAGGCTTCAAATAGCTAATCTGGCAATAAAAACCAATAGAATTTACACACTTAAGAAATGACTTGAAAACAGTTGGGGTTGGTAGGCATCTGCCTGATTCTTTCAGGAGCCAACAGGTTGACTCCTTGCAGGCACCAGGAGAGCCCCGCCCTAGCGTTGGCAGTAACCCGCATGTTCCCTGGTCACTCTAAGGGCCCTTAAAGCTCTCACACTGGTCCCCAGGCTGACCTGGCCTTGAAAAAAGATGCTCCGCTCCCCTTTCCTCTGTCTGCCAGTGGAGGAAGAGAGCTTGTTTTGCTTGTTAGCTTTCTAAAATGTTCTTAAAACCTTTTCAATGGCTTGTGACATCCAACTTTTCATTTCATTTGGAAAGAAAGACTATTTTGTCAGCTCACAGGCTCTTTACCTCAGCCCCAGCAAGGGGTAACTGTCTAGGCTGCTCACACAACCACTCCACAAAGCCCAGAGTGGGCCCCCTGCCACCAGAAGGTATACTGATAGTTAGTCATGATAATACAATTATAATGTCTACCATGTCTCAAGAATTTATTATTTCACAAGCACTGTTGTTTAACTCTACAGCAATCCTATGAGACAAAACTGCTATTATATACATGTTCCAGGAAAAAAAAAAACCAAACCGAGGTCTCATTTAACAGGGGTTAAATTATGCTTAAGCTAGTAAATAGTAGAGAATCTGAATCTGGGTCCAAAACAAATGTTCTGGAACATAGTATAGCAGTTGATTCTCAACCAGGGGTGAGGTTGATTCCCAGGAGACGTTTGACAATGTCTGGGGACATCGTTGTTCATCACAATGGGTGGACGGGAAGTTAGTACTGGCAACTAGTGAGCTGAGGCCAGGGACGCTGCTAAACAGTGCACAGGGCGGCCCCACAACAAGATTTTTCCAGCCTAAAATGTCAGAAGTGACACGTTTGAGAAATCCTAGGATACGTGGACAGGTAGTTCAAATCCAAAATAGTTCCGAATGGCATATGTATCCTCTATTCTTCTGGAAGCAATGCATTCAAATTAAACACCGTGTGATCAACATTATAAAATTTTGAACTGTATTAAGATCATGTGACATAAAATATTAAAACTGTCCAATCACAAAATTCGATATGTTGTGAATTTCCTCTCAAATTACAAATTTGTCAAGAAACACAGTTTTGAGGCTGTAAGGTTGAGTAAACGTAAGCTGTCTATGATACAGCCACAGGACAATGCCAGTAAGCTGAAAAACAGGAATGTTTTGATTTATGGGTTTTTCAGGTGCAAATCCGTTGCAAAAATACATCTGCCCTGTATTGAGAACTGAATTAAAGAACGGCGTGCAGATTTTTATGTGCCTGTAGGTACATACATATTTTTGATTTGTCTCAATCTATAGAGATCTGCTGTAAAATATTCTTTAACCAATACTCTAGGACTTGTGCATAATTCTTCACAGAAATTATTCCTCAGATAATTTGCTCTTATCAAACTTGTAATTATCCCAACAAATACGAAGTTGCCTTTGAATGAGACGATTTCCATAGCGTACAAAGCTGGATAATTTTAGATTGTTCCCGTGTCTGAGTCCCCGGGAACGTCTGTGGGCATCTGGAGGCAGAAAGTATGCTTATTCTCTAGCGAAAATGATTGCCATTGTCGTGAGAGATGCTGGGAGATGACAGTGAATTGCTCAGCCCTTGCAGCAGATGCCAGGGGAAATGCCTTTTCCATCTCAGATGTTCCTTGAATGGTCTTTGTTAATTGGAGCTTTGGCAGGAACGACGGAGACACTGAGATCAAGACTGGCTCACCTGTTCCATTTGGGCCCATTCGCATTTCAGCAAATGAGTCACGGTGAGGTACGATGTGCTTCTCCAAAGATAAAAAGGGAGATTGTAACATAGGGGTTAGCAAACTCCCTCTGTGAAGGGCCAGATATTAACTATTTTAGGTTTTGTGGGCCAGATGGCCTCTGTTGCAACTGCTAAACTCTGCCCTTGTGGTGTGAAAGCAGGCAGAGACAATAGATAAACCAAAGAGCATGGCTGTTTCCCAACAGAGCTTTATTTACAAAAGCAGGCAGTGGGTCTAGTTTGTCAACCCCTGGAGTAAAGCATAAATATTTAAAGATATAATATGAATAGATAGGTATAAACAGATACTTGAAGTGTGGCAGGTAATGTTAATTGCCTTTCCACCACCCACTGCCCCCTCTTTAAGAACAGAGGCTCCATACTGTTGGGGCCAGCAATGTCTCCTGTTCAGTATATCTATATCCTTGTCTCTCTTGCCAAAAGGAGTGACTCTTGAAGTGAAAGCAGAAAATATAGATGAGACAGATGTCTGGGAATGCTCTTAAAAGAAGCCTTATTTAGCTGCAGATGCTATTTTGCATTTCACCTTTCTCTCTTTTCATGGCTGGAACATGAGAATGATTGCTGGAGCTCAAGTGGCCATTTTGTGATCAAGAGGGCGAGTACAAGAACATGTCAGAAACCTCAGCCTTTATATCCTAAAGCCAATGAACCAAAGCCAGCAGTAGCCGACCTCTGAACTTTGTTATATGGAACACTTAGGCCACTGTTGAGATTGTGTCTCTACTTTCTACATGACCAGAATTCTGATATGTTGATAGCAGAAGTATAGTGCAGCTTACAAATACTAGATGTAATAGCAAGTTAAGGCTATTTTAACTATGAGGAGGCAGTATTTATGACTGAAGACTATGTCCATCACAACTGGTGGCCAGCCCTGACTCTAATCCTGACCTTAGATAAATAATCTCTATACTTCAGTTTCCTCCTCTGCGGAATCGGGATAATAATATTACATGACTTGCAGTATTGTTGAAAGACTAAAATATGATAATGTGTGTATAAAGTAACTGGCACATCATAAGTACTCAAAAATATTAACATTATTGTTACTGTTACTATTATTATTTTGTTGATCTGGTGAATGACTGTTCACTTCTTTGAAATAAGGATGTAGATGAGAACAGTTTGTGATAATGCTTTTTTTCCCATCCTCACTTTTCAGGTGCCCCCTTTATTACTAGAACAATACATGGAAATCCACCCACAGTCTCAGGGTTTTTCATAGTTATTATATGTCTGGCAGAGTGCTAGGTTCTGGGATTTTTGAGATGAGTAAGACAGTTCCTGTCTTCATCGGGCAGTGGCAACTTGGACAACATTACATATAATCGTTGGGTGGATGACAGAAATATGAATGGGGTACAGGGGGGAGAATCACAGGTGTTCAGTTCTACTGTGTTGAGTGGAAATGGTCTAAAAATATAAAGGAACTGGGATCTAAAATATGAGTAATGAAGAGAGTGGTATTTTATATTATGCTATTAATAAGTCATAATAATAAGAGGAAGGATTTAAAAATCAAAGATGACATGTTAAATATTTCTCATTTCCCCCTCGCCAGCCACCCTCAATCTGCCCTCCCTGCTCTGTGAGTGTCTTTCCTGGACTCTGTGAGCAGATTTCCCCGCTCTTTTGTTTCCACCTGAGTTTGGCCAATGGAAGGCCCCTGCAGAGGACTGGAAGGAGGAGGATGAGGTCTGGGTGTTTCTTTCCCCAGTTTTCTACCTGCCCCGGCTTGGCTGCTTCTCTCCACTGAGGGCCGCAGGGCTTCTCAGGTGACCTTCCCCCACTGCCGCTTTCTTCAGGTTCTGGCAGCCGCTCCTACCTTTGCCTCTTCTCCTGGCCTTGGAGAGTCAGCTCAGTGCTCATGCTGCCAGCCCCATGGTGTCCACGATCTCTTGTTCTTTCCTCTTAACTCTGCTCGCATCTTTAGAATCCTCCCTTTGTTCATCTCTCTTTGGATACCTACCCTGTTTCAGGATGGCTGGATCCTGACTGACAAACTCAACGCCAACAAGGGTAAGATATGAGTGTAGTGGGCCAAGCCTGGTGCAATGGGGAGGGGTGGTGACTGCGGTAAACAGATGAATACCGAAGTGGCAGCTGCTACTTGGCTCTACTAGCTTGTGCCATTTGAAAACAGGAGCCTAGTGTTGCCAGAGCTTCTAATTTATCAGTAGAAGCTGGACATGCACATTTTAAAAGAAGAAATCTCCCCATTTCTAAAAACATTCTGTGGGTCAAAGAAAACATGTTTAAATTTGACCGATGGCTGCTACGGCTATGAGCCAACAGCCCTGGTCATCAGGGGACTGGGCTACACTATGGTAATATTCATGACGGCCACCTTGGGCAGACACAGCACACATTATTTCATTTAATCCTTTCAACAGTACCAACTTGAGGGAGGTCCTATTATCCTCCTCTTATAGGGGAGGACACTCATCTATAAATAAAGGGTTTCAAGCAGATTAAGGGATTACTAGGGACACACCTAGGTAAGAAAAGGCAGTAAGGTTCTGGAGCCCCAAGGGCTTCATCTCAGACTCTCTTCCCCATTCTTCTTGGCCAACTGGGTCACCTTGAGTGAGGCACTGAGCCTCAGCCTTCCTCATCTCTTTACATCTGGGACTGAATCAGCCTTTTTTTTTTTCCCCCTACAGGGCTCTTCTAATCTTAACCCAGGCTCCACAGACCCCCTAGATAACAAATGGGTGATTTCTGGAGAGATCTATGAAATCCTTGGCAATTTTTTACATGCATATGTACATTTTTCTGAGGACCTGTACTGTAGCTTTCATGAGGCTCTCAAAGGGAGAACCACAAACAATTAGGACCATCTGTCAGGGTGTTGGAAAGCAAATTAAAAAAAATAAGCCAGACCCACTAGGATGGTTGTAATAAAAGAAGATGGAAAAAACAAGTGCTGGTGAGGATGTGGAGAAATTGGATTGGAACTCTCGTATGTTGCTCGTGGGAATGTAAAACAGTGCAACTATTTTGGAAAACAGTTTGGAAGCTCCTCAAAAATTAAATATAGAGTTACCACATGACCTACCAATTCCACTCGTAGGTATATACCCAAGAGAACTGAAAAAATATATCCACACAAAACTCAAATGTTCACAGCAGCATTATTCATAAGAGGCAAAAATGAAAACAACCCAAATGTCCATCAACTGATGGATGGACAAATAAAATGTGGACTATGTACATAACAGAATATTATTTGGAAATAGAGAAGAACGAAGTACTGATAATGCTACAAAATGGAAGAACCTTGGAAACATTATGCTAAGTGTAGAAAGCCAGTCATAAAGGACCACCTATTATACATTCCTTTTACAAGAAATGTCTAGAAGAGGGAAATCTATAAAGATATGGCATATTTATGAAGTGAATGTTAGAAAAATCTGTTTCGTTCATTCATTCACTCACCCATCCATCCATTGATCTATCCATGTACCAGTGTGGCGTTGCACACCCATAAGGCTCTATGTACTGTATTAAGATATAAGGATTAAAAGGTGAGGAAAAACAGCCCAGCTCCTGCCTTCCAAGAGCTTGTAGCGTTGTGGAGGAGACCATCAACAAACAGAAGGGGAGAAGTGGGTGGTGTAATGAAATTATGTGATAATCCGAGGAACCTGACTTGGTCCTGGGGTAGGGGCATTCAAGAAAGGCATCTCTGAGGGACAAAGGAGTTGAAATCTGGAGGTGAAATGGGAGTGGAGGTTGGAGAAGGGGAGAGAGCACTCTCCTTAGGGGGAAAGCAAAACACCTGAGCCATGGTTCTGTGGCGGGAGGCAACCTGGGTCACTGGAAAAAGGCCTGTGTGGATGCAACCAAAAGACAAATTGGTGGGAGAGAAGCTCAGAGAGGGAGGCAGGGGCCTGGCCAGGCAGGGTCTCTAAGGGTTGAAATGTGCCTGTCAAAAAGATATATTGAAGTCCTAGCCCCCAGCATCTCAGAATGTGACTTTACGTGCAAATAGGGCTGTTGCAGATATAATTAGTTAACATGAGGTCAAACTGGCGCAGGGTGGGCACCTAATCCAACATGCCGTGTCCTTCCTAGAAGACACAGACACACAATGGAAGGCCGAAAGATGGCAGAGGCAGAGATCGGGGTGATGCAGCTGTGAGCCAAAGAATGCCAAGGACTGAGGGCCAGCCAGGAAGTGGCAAGGAAGGCCTGTCCTCGACAGCTTTGCAAGGGAACATGCTCTGTTGACACCTCGGTTTTGGACATCTGGCCTCCGAGCTGTTAGGCAATACGTTTCTGTTGCTCTCAGCCGCCTAGCCTGTTGTACCTTGTTACAGCATCCACAGGAGACTAGTACAAAGGCCATCACAGGATTCTGGCTTTTGTCCCAAGAGCACTGGGGAGGCCTGGCAAGAACTGAAGCGAGGTGGGGAAGCGGTTGGTCTGGCTACACTGGGAAGATGGGTGGGAGGAGAGTGCATGCAGGAGAAACTGGTTAGGTGACTGAGGGGGACTGGTTAGGAGCCCACAGGGAGACTAGTTAAGAGTTTGATCACCCAGGAGAGAGATGACAATAGTTTGGAATAGGGGCTGAGGGTTAAAGATGAAGCCGAAAGAAGGGATTTAGATCCCTAATGGTGAATGAGAGATGGACATGTCAACAACGGCTGCAAGGCTCCTGGTGGGTCAGCTGGATGGAGGGTGGCACCCACTGCGGAGCAGGCGAACCCCAGGGAAGACCAGACTCCACTCAGCACAGGGTCTGACAGCAGACTGAGATTCCATATAGCGAAATACACACACACACACACACACAATAAAGCTCTTTTAATTTATACACACAGGATTCTAATAAATACACCCTGCAGTGCCTTTTATTTTTACAGAATAACACTTCCGGGTGTCTAGTACAAATCAGCCCACGGAAATTGACCTCTTTCTTATGAATGACTGACTGCCTCATAATCCATTGTATGGATGCAGCTTAATTTACTGAACCAAACTCCTACTGATGCATTTAGCTCGTTTCCAGGTTTTAAATTACTTGATGGCAGGTTTTTCCCATTTTTAAAAAACTTGACCCACTAAAAGAAATACATTTTTATATTGAGATACCCAGTATGCAAACATATAACACACACACTTACATGTAGTGCGCGTGCGTGCGCGCACACACACACACATATATATTTTGAAAAGTTTTAAAGAACAGTACTTCCCCTTCCTGTGTATCCTATACTCTGCTCCATTGCATTCCATTCTACGAAAAAAGTGAGAGCTGAGACCCGCTGACTGCTCTCACCACCTGTTGGCAGGTCACAGCCTGCAGTTTGAAAAACACTTTCAGAGCATATTTATTAAATGAAAAGGGAAAATGCTTACTTACACGCTGCCATTCTGAACATTTTCCAAATACAATTTATTTAATCTTTACAGAGTCCCAAGGGGCTAGGAATCATTATTCTTCCCACTTTTCAGATGTCAAAACTGAGGCACAGAGAGGCTGGACAAGCAGCCCGAGGTCATGAGCTGCCATGTGGGAGAGCAGTGCTTCAAACCCAGGCAGTCTGACAGCAGTTTATTTTCTTAACCATCAACCCACGGTGCTTCCTCTAGCCTTAAGAACTGATGTGAGACTAAGCAAATATTAGAAATGTATGATTCTAAACAGCCTGATTCAGTGTCAATACACCTCATTCGGGGGATGTACGTTCCTTTACAAGACAGTTAAACAGGCCGTGGCAAGTGCTGCTACTCACACACCTTGATGACTACAGAGCTGAACAAAAACTCCCCAAATTTATCAATCTTCTCCAGAAACTTAGCATCAGCAATGCCCCACCACCACCACCACACTCCCAAACCCCCAAATCCTCAACCCTGCGAATGATCACTGATGATCACTGTCAGCGCTGGACTTACAATAAGATTACAGAAGCACTTCTTATTCAGAGGGAGTGTGGAGCTTCCCTATTATTTATTGATTTCCCCCCAAAGTTATCAAGTTCTAAAGCCTAATTATTAGTGTAATAGTTGGCCGAGATGTTTGGAGAATTGTAAGCCCCTTCAGCTAATGCATGGCATATGTCGGAGGGATTCAGCTAATTCACATATCTGTCTGCACTATTAATAGGGAAGGTTACATGCCAATTATCCAGGCTTCAATCAGCCTGTTTGGATACAATAGAGGCAGTATTCACACACTCGATGTGACACATTCCTTCCCGGCATCAGAAGCAGCTGGTCCAGATAAAGACCACTGGGGTTTTGGTATCTAGGAATCACGTCCGTGGAAGAGCTGGAGTCGAGACTTGATTGCTCCATCGACTGCAGGTATCTTTAACCTGGTTTCTTTTGAAAAAATGTCTAGTGGGTTTGTAGTTCACTGGTCTTTAAACATTTCCTGTTCAGACTGGTTGGGTGGGTGGGTGGAGGTGCAGAGGAAGAGGAGAGAGACAAAGGCACAAATAGCTTAAACGACAAAGGAGAGAATAATAGGAACGGGTGAATGGATTCCAATAAAACACCCCTCACACACACATTCTTGTGCCCAGTTTTAGAACCAAACAAGCTAAGACTTTCCCCCTTAAGATTTCAACCTTGTGTGTTGAAAAAAAATATATGTATATATGTATATGTGGGGGTTACATATATATAATTTCACCTCCATTTTTTTTTCTTTTCTCTTTTCATTTATTTTTTTCTCCTCTGCTTCAGAAACTGGACTAGAAGTGCTGTAATCTCAACAGAAAATGCTGCTTCCGGTGGTATCTTAAACCAGGAACAGAAGCAGAAGTATCTGGAGTCACTCGAGAAAGCCCCAGCACTCCTGAGAGCTGTTCTCGAATTTTTGTTGGCACAGAGCATGGATCAGTGATCAGGGAGTGAAAATGGCAGATGTTGGGGGTTTTGGGGGGAGGGGAGGCAGATACCTGAGACTCTCCAGCAATCTCTCCTACCCTTCCCCTTCCCTCCTTTTCTCAAGATCACAATATTAAAACAGCACTGCTTCCCACTTGCGTAAGGTCACACAGCCCAACACTGGCACAACAGCCACAAACAATCCAAAACGGCCAGTCCCAGGTCTTGCCTCCCAGGCGGTTGTGTTACCCTGCTGACATTACCCAAATACGCCGGCAGACCGCGATACCTTAAAAAAAAAAAATTACCAACAGCTAATAGACACCAGGCAGATGCAACACGCCAGCCGCTGTTTTGTGCGCTATTTCAGCTCAGGGTGTATTTTTTCCCACCCTCCCAGATGAAAATACAGTAATTAACTCCATGCAGAAGGGGGATGGGGGAGGAAGCTCTTTTTTTTTTTTCCCTTCTCCCTAGACTTGAAAAGAAATTCTGGCAGATAATTTGGCTGAACATGAAAAGGGAGAGGCTGCTTACAGCCGTCCAAATAAAGTGCTAGGTCGGTGAAGCTCCACAGGCTGAGCTGGTTATTTCACGGCATGAAAAGCAGACATTTATCTGTTCCCATGGAGATGTGTTTTCTACTAGTCAATCAGGCACTGAGGAGGTCAGACAATAGCCGGTAGATCATTTTTTCATCTTGAGAGACAGTTGAGTCCCCTTTATTTTAACATTTCACCTCAATTTAAAGGCATCTAAACGATGGCTCAGAAATACCTACAAACACAGCCATTATAATTTCAACGGATCCAAATTAACAAGAAACTCCAGCTGCCAAGGAGGAAGAGGGGGCGTGACCGGCCTCCCTCCTCCAATTTCAAATCATCGGTTGTTCTGGTCACACCCCTTATTTATAAATTTGGCTTCTCAGTCTGACCCCTCCCTCCCGAATAAAATAATAAGGTCATGACTTAAATGTTGAAAATTTCCAAACGACTGTTGGGAAGCAAGGAGGGACAGTTCAAACAGAACACCGTGGAAGCAAGAAAAAGCTGCCCCAGAAAAGAGAAAAAAAAACCCCACAAAACCCAAAGTGCTGGAAGTTGGATAAGTTGTAAACTTCATTCTCAGCATTTCCTTGCCCGAAAAGCGCACATGCAGAAATGATTAGGGCCGCTCTTTGACCTGTGTGTTTGTTATCAACCCCAGAAAGCAGATCACATCCATTTGCAAAATATGTTTATTTCAGTAGGTGGACAGAAGTGTAAGCGCCTGGAAACTGGGACTCACATAAAGACTAGTTAAACTATCTTCTTTCACGTGTGCCTTTTCCCATTCCATTCTGGCACATGCCTAAGGCAGAAGAAAATGTGAGAGGTCTTCCTAGAGCTAATTGACAAGGGAGAGGGTATTTCCACGGGATCACATCTGAGGCAGACTATCAAATGCAACTTAAACAGAAGCCCGTTCACAGGACGGCCACATAACAGAAAACGGCAGCCAGCCAGCGTCAGGATTTTATCATTAAGTAACTTCATTCTTGTTAATGGAGTCATTCAAGTGCAGCTCGGCGGCGCGAGGCAGGAAAGTAAATACAAGTATGACTCCTGCTCACAAGCCCGGCCTCCGGCTTGACTCTGCATTTCCATCTCCCTGAAGGCAGAGGCTTCTGCTGCTCCCCGCGGGCTCGCTGGAACAAAGACACCAACTGGGCCACCTCGGAAAGCCATTTGGAGCAGTTCCAGCAAACAGCATAGAGGGGAAGGGGGAAAACCCCCGGCCTCCCTAATCCTGGATATCGTCTCACTGTTCAGGAAGCAAAAAGCAGCAATTTACCTTGAGGGTTCTCGGGAGTTTGATTTCCCTGGAAAGACATGGCCCTCATTTCTCATGTATTGCGGGGGCAGGATTTGACCATTTCCCTCCCTCCCTCTCTTTTTTCTCACTTTAGTTTTTAAAATTTAAAAATAGAAGCAATCTGTCATCTCTCTAAAAGATTCAAACAGGATAAAAATTAAGGTGAAAGATTCCAAGTTCCTCATTCGCTTTATTCATGATCCCAATCGAGATAGCTGATAACTGCTTTTAATAGTATGACACATCTCCTTCCAAACGTGTTCCATAAATACACACGTGTGTGTAGACTCACACAGACACGGTCTCTGTTTTAAATATACCACTGGAATCATTTATGGACACTGCTACACAACTTCTTTTTTTTTTTTAACTTAAAATAGCTATCAGGAATTGTCTATGTCTGCATGTTTTTTTTAAATGAGCTATAAGTTTTTGAGAAAAATGATGTAATGTGTGCTTCTGGGGTGGAGTGGGAGAGGGAATTCAAATCAAGGGGTTTGTGGTGAAGGGGGAGCCTTCCCCTCCCCTCCAGATAATCCCTTAGTTTTTAGTGTATGGGGACCAGTCTCCCCATTTATTAGCATATATGTCTATCAAACACTCACATTTTTCTTTGTCTTTACCAGTATCTTTCACCTTCCATTTTTCAATTAGCTTTCTTGGAGAGTGGTCCATCTTAGGAAAAACTGACGTTTTAAACGGTGGCATAGTGTATCTTTGAAGGACGTTCCTTAACGTATTTCACTTGTCCTTTTTGATGGGCTTTGGGTGGACTTCAGTCATATTCTAGTCTAGTGTACATCCTGTGATTCTTTGCTCAAACACACTCACCTCTTCCTGAAGGCAACTCCTTTACTCCATACCTGTCTTCAAATTGATCTTCATCTGAACAACTGATCTAATTAATTTTACAAAGAAGGTTTGAAAGTGTTATTAACCCCTTAAAAATCTATTAGCAGCACGTGCCCTTTCTTGTAGTTTTTAATCTTTCCTCCAGCTTGAGAGTGAGAGGCTCATGAAAAAGAAAAACAAGTCATGTTTCCCCCCAACCCAGGAGTCAGTCAAGCCAGGCTCACTGCATAGCTTCCGTTGCCCGCTATTATTACAAGTGCGTGCTTCATACTGACTAATTCCTTCCCATCAACCCCTTTTATATTGGGCTCAGAGAGAGATCGCAGCTCACTCTTACAACTGAGGTGCAGCTTCCTACTCTTTTTTTTTTTTTTGCATGCAAGAGTGACGGCATTGGGCCTTTAGAACACAGTGTGTCCTTGGAAAGAAGTGGGTGGGAGTTCGCGTTCAGTAGGTTGGCGAGGGAACACCCCCTCCCGGGGGAGGAGTCTGATTTCATTATCCAGTTGGAAACCTGGTGAAATCATGGATACGACTGAATCTCTTTGCTCAGCGAGTGAGGTCTTTTTGTTCTTTGTCTTTGCAGTGTGTACTGCAAATTTCTGTTACGCCTGGGAAGAAGGAAATTTGAGTTAAAGAGCAGGGCAGCCTTGTAACAACTCAGCTAATTGAAAAATTTAATTCAGGAAGAGATGCTACGAGGCCGAAACGAAAGAAGAACTGGGCCTGTCAACGTTCAGAGCAGGAAAGCCGAAGTTACCATCCCCAAGTTAAAAACTATGTGGGGCTGGAAACTACGTCGCCTGCTGTACTTGTCATTGTAATTCACAATCCTGTTTGCTGTTTACCTTGAGGCTTGGGGAGCTCGCCTGCTGGTTAGGAACAAAGAGGTGGGGTCTAGGAAGAAATGCTAGTAATGAGAAAGGGAGGATTCGAAACCTCAGAGAGAAAGGGAGGTGTAAATAATAAATGGGCATTTGACAATCAGCACAAAGAAATGAGAGACGAAGCTAACGCCCGATGCCAGAAATCCTAAAAACTCCAGTGGGAAACGCAGACGTAAGAAAAATGTCCCAAGGAAAAAAAAAAAAAAAGAAAACAAAATCCCAGGAGATCATTGTCCTCTGTGATGCTGGTTCATGGAGTAAATAAAGGTTGGTTTTGCCACCATGCTCACGAGCAGCGCTGTATTCAGAGGAACCAGCTTCATGATATGCCTTCAAGGATTCTCTCCGGGTCAGCGGGAGCCTTTGGACAAAATGGGTAAACTTGGGAGACAGAATTTGCCTCCTTTTTGGAGTGGAGATTGGGGCAGGAGGAGCACTTGGCGGGGGCAGAGTTATCCCTCTCCCTGAAAAGCCCAGTCCACTGGGTCATCTGTCCACCTCTGCGCCTGTCTTTTTTTTTTTTTTTTTCCTCCCAGTACCCAATCTTGAATGGAATTGCTTAGGAAAGATGGAAAAGGCAGTTTAGCCAAGAGCTAAGGCAGGACCAAGTTAAACTCGCTGGACAAGGGAAATCTCTTTCAGAGGCTGCCCTGTGGTAAGTGTGACACTTCCTAAATGCATGACTTGGGCAGATGACTATCTCTACGGTAAGAAAATAAGAGGAGGTAACGTTTCTAGAACACCTACATGGAGCAGTTTATACATGGACCCATTTTATTCTCTGACCCTAATGAAGTGGTAGGGTTATGTCCATTTTACAGACAGAGACTCCGCCAGATCACCAGCTGGAAAATAGGGGAGGCAAAATATGGTTCTAGATCAGGGGTTGGTAATTACAGCCTGATGGACAAATCTGGCTCAAGGCCTGTTTGTGTAAATAAAGTTTTATTGGAACACAGCCATGCTCAGTTATTACATAACCATTATATATTGCCTATGACTGCCTTTGAGTTACAATGGCAGAGACAGTATGGCTCACAAAGCCTGCAATGTTTACTGGTCATTCTTTTACAGAAAAAGTTTGTAAGGGGGGAGGGTATAGCTCAATGGTAGAGCGCATGCTTAGCATGCACGAGGTCCTTGGTTCCATCCCCAGTACCTCCATCAATAAATAAGTAAGTAAACCTAATTACCTCCACTCTAAATGCCCCCCAAAATAAATAAAAGTTTGCAGATCCTTACTGTAGATCACCCAAGCTTATGCTCTTAAACCCGTGTTTCCTTCTGCTCCAAAAATGCCTCTTTTTTTAAAAAAGTGTTGTTTAACAGGAAAAATGAATCTAAAATGTCAGAAATTATAATAGGTATTGGAGAACTGAATCTGTCAGGAGCCCAAGAATCTTTAAAACAAATTAAAAACAAACTTTTCTTCCATTTCCCTTTTTGCTTGGCCTCAAAATTTGAAAACGCTTTTATCCTAAACTTAAACCGAAAAAACCTTCATTGCTTTATCAGCTTTATCAAAACGGCATACAAACACTCATCTAAAAACCCACATTTCTAGGGTAATTTCCAAAATCATGAAGAAACAAAATATGGTTTTCCAGGAGACTTAAAAAAAATGTTTTTATATATGTTATTTTCAAAACTGTAAGTACAAATACATTGTTAAAGTGAGAAGCTACCAGATTTTAATCTGATGTTTACCCAATGAGAGTAATACACAAACTCTCAGCATTTGGAGCTTTGTTTATAAATGTAAAAATTCTGTAACCAAAGGAGAATGAAAACTAAGGGCAGCTGGAGCTCCTTACCCAACAGTTATTTCCCCTTCTTTTCCTACTAAAAACTGGGGACCTTGGAAACTGATCATGTTGACACGTGAGCTAAGTTTCTCTGTGTTGTAGCAGCGGCTTAATTTTTCACAGGTTTCCAGGATTGATGAGTGTAGCCAGGGATCCAGGTTTAAAAACAACGTAAGTGAACAACATTAATAAGTCTGTACTGTTGCGTGGCCCTGCAGGCTGTGAGTTCTGAACCCAGGATGCCAAGCCCTCTTGGTGACTCTACAAGGAAGACCTTACTGTTTTCATTTACTAGACAAGAACAACAAGGTGCCTCAGCTAACACATGACGGAGTGACCCCCAAATCCATACTCTTTCCCTTCCAAGAGGAGGTCGGTCATTGATTGTTCATCCTTTTATTCGGCCAATTCTTACTTACTTGGTACCTACCATATATCAGGCACAGTCCTTGGTTCTGGGGATTCCACAGTGAGCAAAACAGGTAATAAGTCAACAAGTTAAAGAATAGGGTATTTTCAGATGGGGAGGAGGGCTGGGAAGGGAATTAAACAGGACAGATGGGATGGAGAGTGTCAAAGTTGGTGTAGATGGGGGGAGCCAAGGAAGAGACTTGCATGAGGAGCAGAGGTTGCAGGTGAAGACCTAGACTCCAGGAGAAAAGTTCCAGGCAGGGGAGAGAGCACAGGCATGTTCCTTGAGCTGAGGAAGTTCTTGGTATGTTGAGAAGTTCTGCTGATTCCTTCTGGATCTCACCAATGAATCATTAAGACCTGTCCAAGCTTGAAGGTCTTAATTACTGCTTTCCAGGTGCATGGTTAGCAGAGGGTTTATCCTCAGATCTAAGACATTTGGCTCTGATTTCCTAAGCCTGCTACCTCCTTCCCCTTGTCAGATAGGGGAGAAAGATGCTCCTCATTTATTGGGGACCGGAAGTAATAATAATAGTTACCAATTCCTGAGTACATGCCGTGCAGTGTAGTAATTGCTTAATTGTGTTATCTCATTTAATCTGCAAAACAACCCAATGTACTACAGTAGAGCAGCAGTCTTAAAACAGGAGGATGTTATACTGATAGGTTTAAGGGAACTAAGTTCTAGAATCTACAAGTTTATACTTATGTGTACTTATTACTAAAACTGTCTAGGAATGTTCCCGCATGTCTACATTCGTAATGACCCTTTTTCTACATTACAGAGAGGTCTATGGAGCATTGAGGGGGTAGCTGGTGCAATAATCTTCCAGGTAACAAATAAACGGATTAACCCAAATGTTGGTTTTAGGAAACCCACCTTTGATGATTAATCAAGGCACCTAAAGGTAGGCACTCCAAATTACTTTATCTTACGTGCATTTCTTTCTAGAGAATATTCCAAACAATGACAGAAGTTTAACAATATTGTTTATTTTTACAAATGTACCTGGAATGTTTTCTAGAACCATCAAATATTTCAGGATACACTGGATATGTCTCAGGATAAAAAATTTATATATATATTTTCAGATTTAGTGCATGCTATTCAATACATTTGTTAAAACTTATTTTATCAAATCATATAGTGAATTATGGATCCCAATTACAGTCACCCACTATGTTATTTTTTCATACAAAATGCTTACTATTTTCTATTTCTTGTTAAGAAAAAATGGGCTTATTCAAATTGTGGTAAAAAAATTTAGGATGTCAACTTAAAAATACGCAAGGGACTACATTTTTTTTTCTTTCAAAATTATGTTTAGCAGATCCTGATTTTTGGTTAGTTACCTAATAGTAATCACTGATTATTTTCTTTGTTGATAAAACACAATTTACATATATCTATATCTGTATCTATATATTTTTGGATTGCTATGTGCTTCAGGGAAAGCTGGAACCTCAACTATCCCAGGGGATGGAGTTTTGTTTGGTAAACATCAATGGTTCTCAACCCTGGCCACAGGTCAGATCATCTTCAGAGCTTTAAAAAATTGTCAATGCCTGGACCCCACCCCAGCTACTGTGGTTAAATTAGGCTAAGCAGTTAAGATAATTTTATTTCCGTTGCTAATAACTGATTAAGGAACTGCCATACGATGTAATTCTAACCAATGAGCAGTGAAGTAAGGGGGCCGGGGTGTGTTTCTGGGAAAGTTAATCTTGCTCTTGAAAAGATAAACAAGGGAAGGCATGTCCTCTCTTTCAATTTTTAGACTTTTTTTAGGTGGATAAATGCCACCAGGCACTGTGGCAGCCATTTTGTGGCTATGAGAGGCAAACCAGAAGTTCAGAGCCAATACACCAAGGTGGGCAGAACAGGATCAAAAGAACCTGGGACTACACTAATTGAGTTAATCAACCCTGGAGCTGCCCTAAAGGGAAGATATTTATGCCATATTTTAGATGGCTTCTCTCTTTCCCAAAGGTCTAAGCATTTTCAATTTTACAAAATAAGGAAACTGAAACACAGAGAGGTTATGCTATCTGTCTGCAGTCACACAGCTGGTAAGTGACAAAACCAGGGTTTGAATCCATCAGAATCTAGCTCCTGTGCTCTGAATTCTGTGGTATAGAACAGTGATCAGCCAACTATGGCTTGTGGGCCAACCCCCACTCACCACCTGTTTTTGTAAATAAGGTGTTACTGGAGCACAGCCAGATCCAGTTATTTTATGCATTGTCTGTGGCTGTTTTTTCCCACTACTACAGCAGAATAGTTGTGAGAGACATCTTAGGGCATGTAAAACCTAAAACATTTACTGTCTGGCTCTTAATGGAGAAAGTTTGCCGACCCCTGCTGGTGTAAACCAATCACGGTAATCTTATCAGTGACTGTCCAGAGGTAACTAAATAAACCAGTTTTGGCCAATAAGACTTAGGCAGAATTCTGCTGGGGAGACACTTCAGAGAAAGACATTTCCCCATCGAAAGAGGTGTTTAGGAAGGTGACCACCTCCCTGCTTCCTGCCTCTGGATGAGGACAAGATGACGGAGTTGCAGCAGCCATCTTACATCCACAAAGGGAAGGAGTGTAAGTACATTGAAGACGGCAGAGAAGACACATGGAAGGAGGCTAAATCTTTGATGACATCTTTAATCCTCCTGTCCAGTGCTGTAACTCCCTACCCCCGGATTTCATGTCGTGTTAGGTAGTAAATAGTTTAAGTCACTTTTTACAGGCTGTTCCACTAGTTGCAGCTGAATTTATCCCATATGATAGAAACCCTATGTCTGGAATTACTTTCTGTATTTTACACTTAAGAAACTCAGAGTTCAGAGAGATAAAAGGACTTGCCTAAGGCTGTATGCATCAAGCTAAATCTGTCTAGATCCAAAGACAACCCCTGTTCCATTACCCCTGATAGTCACATGTAAACTCTCAGCATCTGGGGCTCTGTTTATATACATTAAATTTGGTAATCAGAGGAGAATGAACACTAAGGGCAAATGGAGTTTCTTCTTCTTCCCTGCTAACAGAACCTGCATTTAGTTTGGCCAGCAATGCACCCAGCTCCAAGGGAATGGAGGATATTTGGTATAAGCCAGTCATGAAATTCTTTTTCCCCTTTGTGGGAAGTTTTACCCTCTAAATATTCTGATGCCGGGGTGGGCCCGGGGTGAGGCAGGAGAGCCTGCGTATCTAACAAGCTCCCAGCTGATGCTTCTGAACACACTTGGACTAGGACTATTCCAGGCCAGAGGTCGACAGTCCTTCCTCTATAAAGGGCCAGACAGTAAATATTTTAGGTTTTGTAGGCCAGTCTTTGTTGCAACTACTAAATTCTGCTATTGCAGTAGCTCAAAAGCAGCCACAGACAATACATAAATGAGTGGGTGTGGCTGTGTTCCAATAAAACTTTATTTACAAAAACAGGTAGAGGGCCGGGTTTCACCTGTGGACCATAGTTTGCTGATCCCTGGCTTGGACTAATCATGGTTCATGTCCTGGTCCCAGGCTTGTCTTCTCCGACCACACCGCTGACTAAAAGCAGGACCAGTTGCGATTCTCTTAGGAAGGAAGACATGGGTGATGGCTGTTGGATGCCAGGTAAATTCTTGTGATCTAAGCCAATTTGCATGAAACAGTTCTTAGGTTATTTCTGGCAGAGGTGAAGTTAGTTGTTTTCCCACCGCCTAGCTACCAGTGGTCATAAAATCAAGTCTCTGTCCAAATTCTGCTACTGTTACAGCCAAACGTTCCTTAGCAAAGCAGGTGCACAGCAATTCATACAGCCTGTCCCGGAAGCTCGACTAAAGTCCCAGCGCTCGATTCTTTCAGGTGCTCTGGTCACACCCTAAATACAAGGCAGGCATAACAACATTCCAAAAGCAGGATTCTGTGCGCCCTGGTCAGAATGACATCATCAGAAGTCTTCCTAAACCAGTGGCTGGACACAGAATTAATTCGGGAAGAAGCGGGGAAGGGCGTAGGTGAAGGATGGATTGTTATATCCCGTACCGCATTCTAGTCAACTCACGAGGCTCCCATTCCTTTGGTTTCACCGATGCAAATCCATCTCTAGTATCATCATGAGAATTAACTAGTCCTTAGTTTTACCAATGAAAAGCCTATTTCTGAATTACAAGAAGCATTAGTTATAGCGGCTGCCGAAAGGTGGTCCTTTCTGCCACGGTGTTTCTAACTGCCTCTAAATAAATCCTTCCTTGTCGTCAGTTAGTTGACCACAGTCCTACAGCTGAATTTGGACTAACTGCATGGACAGCTTATCACACTGGTTATACTGAAGTATGTTAACGTAGACTCTATAACTGAGAGATAACCACCTGAGTCTACTATGTGCTGCAGAATTAGAGATGGTATGTTTCAAATTCTGGCTGAGAGTGGACACTCAAAAAAAAAAAAAAAACAAAAACAGTGTGCCATAGTTACCATTCAGAGAACTCATAAGAAATCAAGTAATACCAGCTCTTGTTTTGTGAGCTAACTCTCAGCCCAGTGGCTTCCTGTGCCTTATGTAATTTTTCACCTCTACCAGGTAGAGATACAGATAAAGAGAACAAAGCACAGATGGGGTGAAAAAGCTTGTCCTTGGCTCTGCTATCAGGAAGCTGGGTTCAGATCTAACCTGCCGCTTACTAGCTGACAAGGTAAGTTGCTAACGCTCTTTACAGGCTGCCGTGCAGCGCAACAAGGTGTCCCCTTGGGTGGAATACGGTGCTATCGGTTTTGCTTTCTGGGGTTGTCAAGAAGTGGCCTCGTGTAAAATGGAGACAGTATTGATTGTGAAGCTTAAGGAAGCCAGGCACGGGCAACAGCCTAGCATCTGCACGTGGTGAGCTCTCAGGAGAGTCTGCCTGCTGTTTCCCTTAGCCCGATTTCCAGATAAGATCCAGTCTCCGAGAGCTTAAGTTATTTTCCCAAAGACAGAGGCAGAGTCTGTGAAAGTAACAGCTGAACAATAGTACCACCCACTCTGAAATCATATATTCCAGGGGGTTGGGTGAATCTTTTATCTTAGGCTTTTTAGAAAGTTAAGGACACCTAGCAAAGGTCAAGTTTCGCATTTAAGTAAGAAAGTTGGAAAAATATTTAAACATGGTCTTTGGCCAGTGTAGACTGAGTTAGATCCAGGAGCTGCTTATCAGAGTTCTTGCTCTCATGTGTCCAGCAGAGAAAGTTCTGAGAGAAGGTGTCCTCATCAACTTTAGTGGGTGCTGATCCTTTTGTTCCGTCACCCACCATGTGAACCCACTGCCCAAACTGGGGGAGTTACTCCCCTGTGACTCTTGGTAGGAACAGAGCCCCACTTCTCACCATAGAAACCGAAAATGTTGAAAATTCATTTCCAGCCTCGCTGGTAGCCAGGGTGTCACATGTAATCTAGGACTTGACCTAGGACTTGCCAGTCAGAGACAAGTGCCCCAGACTTTTAATTGGGACCTAGTGATGCGAAGAAGGATGGGCTGTGTGTGTGGAGTGTGTTTTAGTGATTTGTGACAATAACATTCAATTATTGGTGGCCTTGACTTTTGTTCCAGTAGCAGAACCCAACATCCACAACCAGTATGGGTGGTGGGCCCAGTGCAGATTGCAAGCTGTAGACAAGGGGCCAGCAAACATTTTTTAATAAAGGGCCAGGTAGATATTCCAGGCTTTGGGAGGCAAGAGGCAATAGCGAGGCTGTTATGGCGATACTTCACAGCCATGGAGAAATGTACAAACCACTCTAGCTCCTGGGCCCTTGGACTGGCAGGTGGCAGTAGGGTTTGCTTGCTGATCCCTGATCTGGAGCCCGGAGGTGCCATTAGCACTGTCTTCACTACATTGCTTCAGAGTGATTCTGGACATCATTCCAGCTGCCCAGGAAATGGGGTCTTTGCAGATGTAACCAAGCTGAGATGAAATCACACTGGATTGCGGTGGCCCCCAGCCCCCCTACTGGTGTCCTTATAAGAAGAGGAAAATTTGAACACAAAGAAACAAGGGGAGAAACACCATGTGACGAGATGGAGGCAGAGATTGGAGTGATAACGGCCACAAGCCAAGGAACTCCAAGGACGGCTGGAAGCCACGGGAAGCTGGGGGAGAGGCCTGGGACAATTCTCCCTCAGGGCCTATGGACAAAACATCCCTGCCCTCAATTGATTTCGAACTTCTAGCCTCCAGAAGTGGGAGGGAACACATTTCTGCTGTGTTAAGCCACACAGTTTGTGGTAATTTGTCAGCGTGGTTCTAGGACACTGATACAATTACCAGTATTTTTAAAAAAGAGGTTCCAATCAGAGATACATGGGTATCCTGGTATCCCTTAGGCGCTGAACTTGAGGGTTTCTTATATAAAAATCCAGGCTCCCCGTGGCCCTGAAAGGACATCTCTATTCTGTTCCAGGATTCCCAGATGGGTTTGACCAGTCTTAGTGCATGACCCAGGGCAGTAGTGAGGACCTCTGGGGTCCCTGAATTCTTTTCAGTGTATTCATGATGTCCCACTATTTCACAATGACCCCGGCACGCTATCTGCTTCTCTTACGTTCATCATTTCACAAGTTAGAGTGAGTTTTCCAGAGACTGAGTGATGTGTAATATTACAACCATCTGAACAAAAAGCAAATCTGTGAACGAGCGGCCTTCTGCGAAGCTCAGTGTTAAAGGCATTTGCAAAAATGTGAACACAAAGCCATGCTACTCACTAAATTTGAGGGGGAGAGGATGAGAGTTACTTTTCATAAAAACATATCAATGTTAACATGTGGGAGGGTTACTGATATTTTTTAATCAATTAATAAATAAACATTTCAAAAATTCCTCAGATTTAATTCTGAATTATAGGTAACTGTAGATAGATCTAATTCTCATAAATAAAAGTTCTTTGGGGTTGTCAATAATTTTGAAGCATGTGCAGGGATCCTGAGACTAAACCATCAGGGAACTGCTGACTCAGGGAAATGTCATGCCTCCTTCCCTGGAGATTTTATAGGAGGGAGACTATTTCCTGTCATTTCCTGCAAAGCAAGAAAGAATTGTGGTTAAGAGTGCAGGGTTGGGATTCTGAAGGCTTGAGTCTAAAACTTTACTCTAGAGCTTACAAGGTGGGTGACATAAGACCAGGGACTTAAATCTTTGGAGCTTCAGTTTCTTCCTCTGTGAAATGGACACAATAAGACCCACGTTTCAGCAGGGTAATAACGATGAAAGTGGTGCTCCCTCCCTGATAGCAATGTAAAGCCTCACTCTGTGGAAGAAACGTGCGGACCAGAGCGACGGGGCTCAGACAGTAAGATGCACACGCATCGCCTGGACTTGTTGAATTAATGTTCCGACTCAGCAGGGCTGGAGTGGGCCTGAGACTCTGCATTTCTAACAAGCTCCCAGGGGATGCTGATGCTGCTGGTCCCCTGACCACAAGGGAGGAACCCTGATCTCAAGAGTATCCCTCGAACACTCTTCGGTTCTTCTTATCCATATTCAGCGTCTATGTATTTTAAAATTCCAGCTTCTTTCTTTTCCTTTTTTATTTCTTTTGTTGCATTTTGAGTGATGACTTTTCCTAACCTGGGTTCCTCTAATTCTGACCGGTTTCCCCCACTTAACTCTTCATTTAAGGAAGACAAACTGAGCATCTCCTTGAGCCCTGGCCCTCAAGGTTCAGGGATGCCTTGAGCCTTCTTTAACGTGTAATCTGCTCAAAGTCTTCCATAGCTTTCCATCACTGTTAGGATCAAGTCCAGACTCGCACGCATGGCTAAAAAGCCCTGCTGGACGTGGCCAGATGGAGGCTGGCTGGAAGGAACTGTCTTTCCCCTGCTGCATGGTTTTGATGCTTAGATGAGCTAACACCTATAATGGCTATAGCTCAGCACTCGACATTGAATAGGTGATGCACACAAGGGAGCTCTGTGTTGCTAAGATCCGGGGTTTGTTCTCACCTGGGGAGAGAACTTCGCCCCACCCAGGCACGTTGGCAATAGCTGGAGACGTTTTTGGTTGTCGTAATGGGGGGCAAAGTGCTCCAGCATCTAGTGGGTAGAGGCCAGGAATGCTGCTTAATATTCTACAAGGTATGGGACAGCTTCTTCCATCCCTACTCCCTGTCCTGCAATGACAGGGAATCATATGACTCCAAACGTCAGTAGTGCTGACGTTAAGAAACTGGATGAGGCCACCAGGAAGAACTTTCCAAAACCTCGAACTCCCCTCTTTTACACCTAAGATCAAATCCATCACCATTTCACACTTCTCTCCATCCTACTGTCTTTTCCCTGAGCCCACCAAAGCAACCTTTGTCCTTTTGCTGGGAGCATTATTCCTACAGATCTTCTTCGATGGCTGATTCCTGTTCATCCTTTAGGGCTCATTCAAATGTCCCCTCCCCAAGGAGCCTTCTCTGATTCCCTCTGCAAGGTTATGCTGGTTATGCTCAATTAGGCAGCCTATTTATTGCTTTGTAATATCTATCACAATCAGATTAGACATGTATTTTCTTAGTTGATAAGTTGATTGTCTCCTGCACTCAAAAGTGGGCACCATGATGAGCTAGAGTCACGTCTTTCTTGATCAGGGGTTTGTAAACTACGGCTCATGGGTGACATTTGGCCTTTATCTCTTTTTGTAAATAAAGTTTTATTGAAACAGCCATGTCCATTCTTTCATGTATTGTCCACGGCTGCTTTTGCTCTACCACAGCAAAGCTGAGTAGTTGTAATAGAGAATGTGTAACCCACAAAGTGAAGCTATTTACCTTTTTCAGAAAGCATGTGCCAACTCTGGTTGTGGTTATTGGTCACCTGCTCCAGCACAGTGCCTGGCACTTACTGGGCACTCAGCAAATACTTACTGAATATATTAAGTGCCCTTTACAGGCATTAGCTCATTTATTCCTCCTTACCATTCAGAAGAGCTGGATACTATCCAAGCTCAAGCTTAAGGGTCCACAGAGCTGAATCTCCAAAGGCATACTTAAACAAACAAACAAACAAACAAACAAATTTGGCAGCAAAATCTGATCAGATCTGACCTGACTCACTTGGCTGCAAAATATGATTTGAAAGTGCTCAATATCACTAATTATTAGAGAAATGCAAATCAAAACTACAATGAGGTATCACCTCACACTGGTCAGAATGGCCATCATTAAAAAGTCTGCAAGTAACAAATGCTGCAGAGGGTGTGGAGTAAAAGGAACCCTCCAACACTGTTGGTGGGAATGTAAACTGGTGCAACCACCATGGAAAACGATGGAGTTCCCTTAAAAAATTAAAACTAGAGTTGCCACACAATCCAGAAATTCCACTCCTAGGCATTTATCCAGCAAAGATGAAGACTCTAATTTGAAAAGATACATGCACCCCAATGTTCACAGCAGCACTATTTTACAATAACCAAGAAGCTGAAGCAACCTAATGTCCATTGACAGATAAATGGATAAAGAAGGTGGAACACTAACTATGGAATACTACTCAGCCATAAAAAAGAATGAAACAACACCATTTGCAGCAACATGGACAGACCTAGAGATGATCATACTAAGTGAAGTAAGTCAGACAGAGAAATACAAATACCATATGATATCACTTATATGTGGAATCTAAAATATGCTACAAATAAACTTATTTACAAAACAGAAGCAGACTTACATAGAAAACAAACCTATGGTTACCAATGGGGAAAGGGGGTAGGGGAGGGGTAAATTAGAAGTTTGGGATTAACAGCTACAAACTACTACATATAAAATAGATAAACAATAAGGTCCTCCTGTAGAGCAT
Source organism: Camelus dromedarius (assembly GCF_036321535.1). Taxonomy (NCBI): domain Eukaryota; kingdom Metazoa; phylum Chordata; class Mammalia; order Artiodactyla; family Camelidae; genus Camelus; species Camelus dromedarius. The sequence continues at coordinate 6,185,990 of NC_087453.1, read as the reverse complement.
AGGGAATGATATTCAATAACTTGTAATAACCTGTCATGCGAACGATTCTGAAAAAGAATATATATATATATATAAATCACTTTGCTGTACTCCAGAAATTAACACAACATTGTAAATCAACTATATTTTTAAAAAAATTTTAATGACTTGAACAGGTGGGAAGCTATTTATTGCCTATATTTATCTCACTAATTCGACCTTTGTTTCTCTGCAAACACATCAGCAAGGTGGATTAGCGGTGCTGCCCCAGGCCCTGCTGGAGATGCTGTGTATCAGATGGCATAGCACCGGTCCACACTTCTAAAATCTGAAAATTCAGAATTTCAAAGCATATTTGGCTATAAGGGTTTGGATAAGAGATAAGAGGTGCAGATGTGTATTCTTCCTTATTTTAAAGCTGAGGAATAGAGAGAGTAAACTGAAAAACAGTGCTTTTTTAGTGGGTGACAGAGCCTCAATTTGAACCCAGGAATCTGATTCCTGAGTTGTGTCTGGAACCACTAGGCTCTCTTAGGAGAGGGGGCTGGTGCTCGTTGGCTGGCTGAATTAAGGGGTACATGAAGCTGCCTGGGCCTTGTTCCCACCCTGGGCTGGTCTGCCTGCTGCCGGGGAGATGCCTGCCTTTTCTGTGTCAGGCCAAGTGCTGCAATTGTAAATGCGTGTGTAAAACATGCAGTGCACACACACACACACACAACTCAGAAAGGACTACACACGATGATGTTTCCTGGAGCTCTGTGGCTGCCTGTTGTTCTCCGCAGTCTCATCTATATGAATCAGGTGACAAAGCCCACTAGTAACCAGGCAGGGGAAAGAAAACAGATGCTTTTCCAGCCAGGCAGCATTGAGCCGAGCAGTTTGTCATTGTGGTTAAACTCTGCCTCCATCAAGGCACAGCCCTTTGTGAAAAAATTACTACTGTTTTCTCTCACTCTGGCTTTGGGAGCTGCTTCGGTCCTGAAGACTCAAAGCCACAGCTAACAGGAAAAGTGTAATTTGAGAATAGGGTGATGGGGTCCAGTAACGCTGTTTCCGAAAGCTTGAAGGCATTATTTCCTCCAGTCAAGAGGGGAAGTGAGCCTCCTCTCGCATGCTTCAAAGCTTCCTTAAGAAGTTGCCTCTAGAAGGCAACGGAAAATCCACATGGTTTTAAATGTGCCGGAGTGTCTTCAAAAAAGGAGTGAGATGGGCTGGAGCTCGGCCAGGGGCTGACGGTGTTGATTAAAAGACAGTTATAGATGCGTGAATACTATATTATTTCCTCTTTGTTTAAAAAAAAAGGGCACGTTCTGTGTGCGTGTGTGTGTGTGTGTGTGTGTGTGTGTGTATGCTTGTGCGTAAAAATACAGAAAAAGGGTAAGAACACTCGCTCGGCATTAACACAGGAAGTAAATGAGAAATAGGCGGGGGTGGAGGAAGGCGTGCGTGTCAGAGACAGAGGGCGATTTTCTATTTCCAATCATAGGCACTGCAGTATTCTTCCTCTTCTTGTGTAATCAAAAAATATATAAAAACGAATGAAAGTAACTTGCAAAAACAAACGAACAACCAACCAAAACCCCCCTCAAGGCATCACTTCAACACAAACAGAAATCCCTTTAACTTTTAAGAATTAGGAGGCTCTGGACACAAAAGGAAGTCCTGGTTTGGGGCACCCCTAGTTCTCTCATGTTTGGAAGCTGACTTCAAATGCTACCCCATCTCCAAGCAAGGTGGACTCCCCAACACCGTTGTTGAAACCTGCCTGTTGAACAAAGGGAAAACGTTTAATTCCCACTCTCTTGCTCATACTCTGCTTAAAGTTATTAATACTTTTTTTTTTTTTTCAGAAATAGGAATCATCCAAAGTGACTGATGGTCTTTGTAATTTATCCTTTAAAACACACATCCTGCTAGATTAAGGCATCAAATCCTGCCTCTCTGACTACTGAAGAGAAAAATCACATTTTACAACCAGCCTTTTTCAGAGACTAAAAGAAGAATGCACCAGATCCTGGAGGATCCTTTAGATTACACACAAAAACACTTTGGTCTGGCTGAACCATAAAACAATCTACTTGCCCTTTTACTTTCAGGTTACCTTTCAGTTGAAGTTTCGCTAGATTGCCTGTTGCTTTTTTCACTTTATTTTTTATAAATCAGGTTAAACAGAGAGGCGGGTGGTGATGGTGAAACTGAGGACCAGCCTCCCCCTTCGTGAATCTGTCTCTTTCTGCACAGACAATAGAACTTCAGCCACAGCAAGCCACGGACTGAGAAGCTTTTCCAGCTATGAGTTTGAACCTGGCTTCTCTCTTAGGAGAACAGTGTGCTTAATTACTGGAGCTTTAATTGTATGTGCTGAAAGAATAAACGACCAGCCTGGGCGGATCTGAAAGATGTGTGAAGCTGGCAAATGATTCTTTCAAGACTGGGGCATTTTTTTAACTTGACAGGATACAACTCTGGTTGGCAAGTTTGTCAGTCTCCCTGAGGTTTTCAGACTTAGGGAACTGTGTCAGAAAAAGTCTATTTGCACCCACCTTTTAGAATATGTTTTTATTAAACGAGGATGGTACAAGAAATTTGTTTTCAGTGATCAGACAAGATAGAGGTCCTTTGAAAGCTTGATCTAAATGTTCGGTTTTGTTCCTGTCCTTTTTAAAGCACCATTATCACATAATTTCTTATTTGATCCTTAGAGCAACATGGAGGCTGTCAAAGTAAGCAACCTCCGCCTTACAGATGAGGAAAGAGAGGCATAAAAGGTTAATTCATGCATGTAAACAATTAGCCAGGGAGCCTTTAGGGTTCCCAGTCTCTTGTGCTCAACCTTTTCAGCGAAAGCAGGTATCCTTTCTATCAGGCTTTATTCAGGTGGAGTTCAGTCAACTCCAGGGCTCATCTGGTGCTAAAGGTTCTGGAAAATTTTCCAAGAGTACAATCAAGTTCAAAGAAGAGGTTTACTTAAGCATGATTCATCCCCAAATACCTACCTCAGGCTGTGGGGAAGGGACTAATTTTACCTTTGTCATCAGGTACACACCATGAGCATTTGCAAGCCCTGCCAGGAACTTGTCTATTTTTACTTTGTTTATCATCCGAGGTGACTGTACAGCTGTTGATCTTAGAGGACCACACTAGATCGCCCTAAATGGCCTGCAACACGATTCTGCAGACGGAGAAAATAATCCAAGACAATCTCAGGCTCCCTTTTACTCTGGGGGTGTGCCCCTTCATTTACAGAAAGGAAGACTGAGTCACAGAATGGAAAACAACTATGACACGGCAGGGCAGGAAACAAAAGAGTGGGACTGACTTTTATTTCCCTGAGTAACTTTTCGGCTACATTGTCTTGAAGGCAGACTTTGATCCAAAACATCAAGAGTCCTTTTTCATTACAACAGGAACTCAGAAGGCAGGATCTAGATGTCTGCGTGGATGATCAGCTGGTTTTGCTTAAGGGAAAACAAGTAAAAGTAACCTGGTCCAAACGCAAAACACGTAAGCCAGGAATTTAGTGGTGGGGGTGGGGGGACAAGTAATAGGTTTGAAGCATGTACAAAAGTGATACAGAATTAACACAACAGTAAAAGTAATAATGAATAGTAATCATAGCTCACTTACAGTGATGTGTCAGGCACGACTTCAGGTACTTTGCAAGTACTAGTTCACTGAATGCTCACATCAACTCTATAAGGTAGGTGTTAACGCTACCGCACCGTCAACGGTGAGGCTAAGAAACTTGTCCGAGGCTAGTAACAAAGAAACACCTCAGTCCCCATCCTTGCCCTGGTGACTACGGATATGAGTCTGGGCTCCTACTAACTCAGTTTTAGTTGGCTTCACCAATGCTAGTCCACTTGGCATCTTCCGATTTAGGAAGAGATACTCCCTCAGGGCAAGTGCTGCCTCTTTTGAGTTGATGGCTTGACAGGCACACTTCAGGTGCAGATAAACGGAGGAGGAACTGGATTTCAGCTGACCCTCATTCCCCTGCGCTAGGTCCCCCTGTGTAGGGCCAACCTTCATGTTTGTGGTGCCGCGGACTTAAGGCAGCCTGCTCAATGTCTTCCAGTCTCTGTGTCTCCATCGAACAACCAGGACGAGACTGACTTTAGACAGAGGCTTGTGGGGAGGATCAGGCACTGAATTTACTTGGCATGTGGGAAGCACTAAGGAGGCAAAATCAAACGTGAGATAGAGTTCATCCCTTGTTGGGTGATAAACTCCTCAGAGACAGAGTAGACATTTGGAGATTCATTTTGAAATGCCATGGACTCTATATCACAGGAAAAGCACTGGTGTTTTTTAAGCAATAGATCATATCTTCAGTTCTTATCACTGAAAGATGTTGGTGCCTGAATAACTCGTATGATTAAGCTATGCTCTGAAAGATTCCTTAGACTGCTGTCCTGAGAGCGCTGTATTAAAATAGAGTCAATACCACTAAGTTTGAGAATTGCCTTCAGAATGCCTTTCACTGAGTTTGAATGGGTACACGGCTATCATGTGTGATGTGAAACATGCTGGTGTGGGGGACCAGATGGCCCACATGTGCATCCCAGGGCTGTCCCTTTAAAGCTGTGTGACTCTGGACACGTTTCTTTGCCATGTTCTGCATTAGTTTCCTCATCTGTAAAATGGGGACAATAACAGCTCTTCTCTCAGAGACTTGCAAGGTAGACACCAGAAGAAGCCTCATAAAATGTGTCACACCATCCGTGGCAAATAAGCAAGAGCTCAAAAACTGCTGGTCTCATCAACTGATGATGGTGATTAAATAGAATGTAGACCGAAGGGCAGCATTAGCACCTTCTGATTTTCTTAAATTCTCTAAGTTTAACCTCACAGGAAATGACACTCAAAACATCCACGTTACATAACTGATCTGTGTTCTCTCCTGCCTTCTTAGGGGATGTGATTTTTTAATTTTTCTTCAACCATTAGATGAGTGTGCAGTTTAGTTCCAGACTGGCATATGAGTTTCTGTTGCCAGGAAGAGGTTCAAGAGCAGAGGATCAGCTGGCATCTTTCATTGCTTAACCTCCTGGACTAGGGTTCTTGGAAGCTCAGAAGTCAAGGGTGACTGTTTCCTGTTTCTCTCAGCATTTTGGCCATACTTTTCCTTCTCTGGGTGCATCAAAGGCTGTGGTCTAGCCTGAACTTGGAAGGCTGATGAAAGCCAGTGAAGGTATTTCTTTTCCCCTTTGCTCATTTGCTAAGTTAAGTGCATGAATGTTGCAACTCCACTATCTACTTCTGTATGTTGAGATCTCCCCCTGAGCTCTGCTGAGGGACCTGGTTAGAAAAGATCACTTCAAGCCTTCCTCATATGGAACATCCAGGCTCCTCGATGTGGCAGACACTACTTACTGGCTAACAACAAGTTGCCTTGGCTGCATGCTGTGAGAACTACCAAACGGTGGTCAACCAATAGGGTATTTTTGTCTTCACATAAGATGTCTTAGATTCCAGGGCTGGTGGAACACTCCAAAGAAGTCACCAAGGATGCAAACTCCTGCCTTCCTGGTCAACCATCCTTTGCACACGGCCCCTAACTTCATGATTCCAAGATAGTGGCTCCATTGCAAGAATGGGGACATACTCCACAGGGGAAGCAGAAGAGAATGTGCATACTGGCAGAATCCATGCCTTTTTATCAAGGAAAAAAAAATTACTAAAAAGAGAATAACAAAAATTTGGGGAGAGGATATAGCTCAGTGGCAGAGCACATGCTTAGCATGCATGAGGTCCTGGGTTCAATCTCAAGTACCTCCATTAAAAAAAAGAAAGAATAAGAAAAAAAAAGTATTACAAGGGAATTTGGGAAATCATTTTTTTAAGCTTTTTTTTAAGCTTCAGGGGCTTAATGGCACCCTGAATAATTTTAAGATTCTGTTAATAAAAAAGAAGAGAAAGTCTATTTGCTGAGCAACTAGCAGTGTCTACCAATTACCACCTGACTATTCCCTTCTGCCTAAAAGATACCTATGTTCCTCGGGGCAGTCATGCTTCAGAGAATAGCTGTACCAGCCCCCGGAGATGGGCTCTGATTAGCTATTAAGCTATTCAGGGCAACCCTCTTCCTCTTATCGATGATGAATTGTGATGTACTGACAGGTGACATCTTTTTGGGCAATGAGATTTGAGGGAAAGGGTGCCAAGGGGTCTTAGGGAAAGGGTTCTTTCTTCCTAAAGACAGACTCCAGGAACTGAAGAGTTACTTTCCGCCTCTGGATGTTGCTGTGTGCCGATGTGATGGCTGGAGTGACACTGCACACGTGACGACGGGGAGCTTGGTACAACAAGGCCAATACACCGGGGCCGGCACTGAGGAAGACGGGAAATTCCCGTCTTATTTGAGAGGCTACTGAGCTGCTGAATTAGCTGGAGCTACTTTGCCTCCAGACTTCTTTTCTATGTGAGATGATAACCTTCCTCATTATTTAGCTTTTTTGAGCTGGATTTTCTGCTCCTTGCACCCAAGGGGATTCTAACTGAGACTTTTGTATGATGAGACCAATGCAATAGGTCAATATTTGTGTGTGTGCACATGCCTCGACATAACAGAAATGACTCTCTGACTTGGTTCTCTCCCACTTCCTCCTAATTCGCCGCTGTTCTTCTACCAGGACAAGGGCGCTCCTGCCTCAGGGCTGTCCTCCTAGTGCTGTTCCCTCTGCCTGGAATGCTTTTCTCCCAAACAGGCACTTAGCTTCATCCATCACTTTATTCTGTCTCGACACCTCATCAGAAAGGCTGACTGCCGTACCTGAAATACGGCGAAGACCCCTTCCCCGCCCCGCCATCTCCTCACTCGGCTTTATTCCTCTTCGCCTCCATCATCAGTGCCCAGAACACAGGCTGCCTGGCTCTTTGCTTCTTGACTGTCTCCTTACCCAGTGGGTAAGCTTCCTGAGAGAAAGGGCTTTTTGACTGTTAACTAGATCCAGGTCCTCATAGTGCCCAGTACACAGGGGTTGCTCAACATATATTTGATGAATAAATAGAAGTCTGTTCAAAGATTCATTTCTAGGACTTCCATTTTGACAGAGGCCGTAGACTCTGGTGGTGATTAAGAGTGCAGGATTTGGAATCAGACACACTTGACTTTGAACTCTGACTCTGCCACTTGTGTGTGAAGCCTCCATTTCTTCATCGATAAAATTTTTTTTTTTTTAAGAGATCTCATCCACTTGCCCTTAGAGACGAGTAAGCTCACGAATACGACACACCAGGGATGTCACGTGAGGTGAGCACGTCAGTGGTGGGGGCATCACTGTGCAATCAGGAAAGGCAGTCACTCTGTACCCGGGGGCCAGTGTCTTTACTTTTCCCAGGTGAGAGCTTTGAAATGAGACTGGAAATATTTCATCAGGCAGAACGTGGGAGGATGGTGAGAAACATCAAACTCAACAAATATCTCGAAACTGCTGTCCGCCCAGGTCAGTGGTAAGAAAACGGGAACATTCTGCAGAAACAGCTGTTATTAAAGATGAAGTTTGCCAAAGCCGAGGATCGCGAGCCACCTGCCACCGCAAATCCTGCTTCCCTTTGAAGAAAAGCTTATTTCCTCCTCCTTCCCTCCTAAGGTTGACCAGTATAAATACTGCTAATAGCAATATAGTGAAGGAATAATCCCACTCAGCTATTTTCAGTTTCCCCTTGAAGTCTTACATTTCGTATTTTAAGTTTGTTTTCAAAATTCTCTTCCAACCCAAATAAACCCAGGCTCAGGAATGAAAGGACTTAGGTTATTACTTTCTGATTCTCCGGGGAGTAGGCAAGGAGGCTAGCTTCCCTTGGAACCCTCGGCCAGCGTGTCTGTCTTGAAGAGGGTCCTGCCGGCCACACCCGCCACTGCGCCGTGCGGGGCCTCTGTCCCCAGCTGCTCCCGGAGAGGGGAGCCCCCTTCCTCTGACCTTTCACAATAACCCACTACAATATAATCTTTAGGGATTTTCTATTCTGATTCTGTAAAACCTTCTGTTTGGATTTCCCCATCCCCTGCTGATAAAAGGAAGCCCTGCACTTGATACAAAAAAACACAGCATTTCATAAATTCACTCATTCTTTCATTCATTCATGCCACAAATAATTATGAGGTGCCTACTGCGTGCCCAGTACTGTGCTCAAAAGTCCCTGCTCTCAGGCCACTTCTTTTCTACTAGGGGAGCTAGGAAAATGCTAATAAGTTAAAAAAAAAAAAAAGGAATGAATTTCTAAGTCAGTATGGAATTGAACAGATTGCCCTGTTATATTTATTATAACTACAGTGAATAGAACTACTGTATTTATCAGCACGTGACAATCTTGACGCAGCACTTACTACGTGCTGGGTGGTACCCTAAGCTCTTTATACGGTAACTCGTTTCAGGTTTCCCTATTTTACAAATGGGGAAACTCAGACCCAAAAGGTTAAGTACCTTCTAAAAGTCCCACAGCCAGTTGAGTGGCCATAGGGATTTGAAGGTCATGTGGATTTAGGGTCCATCTGGTGACCATACAGTCCTCAGTCTGATCTTTAAGATGCCCGTGAACAAAGGGACAGGACGATGGCAGAAAGTGACAAGTGTCACAAAGGAGGGTGAGCTGGGGGAGGAGGAGTGTGATGGTGGGTGGGCCAGGCAGAGCCTTGCGGGACAAAAGGGACACACAGTGTCAGAGAGAAGGCCTGCGTGACCAGGGCGTGTAACTGGGACAAGCTAACTTATGGGGAGTCCGGTGAGGGAGCGAGTAGGCAGTGGGGCAGATCCTGGTGGGTTTTCAATTCAAATACTGTTCAAACAAGGAAGTTCCTTCCTGGAACATCTCACCCAGGGTTTTGTGGGGGCTTCTGGGGGCTGGCATTTGTCACCAAGCTCAAGGACGTGCAGAAAACCTAATTCACATCATTCTTCGGGGCTGAAAACCTTAAGCATTTTCGAATCTTTCCTCCCTCAGCAAGTGTCTGAACAAAAGTGAGTCACTTGAGTGACTGGTGGTCTGACCTGGGTTACAATTCAGGACCCAGTGACCCAGATTTAGCTCCAGTGAACTTGTAACCATTTGACTGGCACTTACACTCACCTTAAGACTTCCCCGAAGCAGTGTTTCCTTGGTTGTGGTACAAAAATAAATTCTGAAGATTAGGTTATTTTCCTATGATTTACATAATATCTAAAAATGGGGCAAGGGACCCAAAAATAAGAAAAAAAGGAGGTGGACTTTATGCAATCTGTTTCCAGTGAATCAGGATTTTTTCCTGTCATTTGTGTGTGCCTTCACAGCAGGGACTCTCTACCGACCTATGGCTTGGGCAGAGAAATAGAAGACTTGAGTTAAAGGAAAATAAATCGCCAGTGACCAAATACTTGGTAACAAAAATGTATGCACTGGCACCGCCTGGAATGGATGCCATTAGTTAATAGTCTGAACGGAACAACTGGTACACACCGCAGTCCTGTTAGTTGAAGTGCCTTGGCCAAATCCTTCACTCTGCGGGGCAAGAGAAGTCCATTTTGGTTCCTCTTCAGAGGGAAATGCTGGGGGATTTTCACAGAACATTCATCATCAGGAAACGAAGGGTTCAGGCCAAATTCCTGACTCCTTAATACGTGACATTGGGAAAGTGACTTCACCTCCCTGGGCCTCAATTTCCTCATCTGTAAAATGGGCACCTACTAGATGCCGGTGTCTCCAACCCCCCGGCAGTTGTGGCACCGCGGATGTCTCTGGACATTGTCAAAGTCTCCTGGCGGTGGAGGGAACCTCATGGGACATTTAAAATTTATTGTTTTTTAAAAAATCATTAAGTTATATACCCTTTTTGCTTTGGAAAGAGAGGAAGAGAGGGAGAGAGGGATGGAGGAAGGATGCACAGGAAGGAAGAGAGGGAGGGAGGAACTGTGCACAGACAGAGCAAAAATGGAAAAAAACACTCCTATATATCACCACAAACGTTTTATAAAACGTTCTTGAAAACTAGTTTTCCTATGTGTGAATTTATAGATCAGATTATCTCTGGACCCAGCTACCACACTGATGTTGACAGCACAGGCTCCTAGATCCGAAACTGATGGGCTTGAATCTCGGCTCCACCCCCACGAGCCCTGGGACTGTGGCCAAGCTGCTTCACATCCCCAAGCCTCAGTTTCTTCATCTGTAAACAGGAACCATCATAGCACCTAATTCAGCAAAGTGTCCAAAACATTCCCTTCTCGTGGGCTCTTTATATTTGCAAAATATGTACAGCACATGCCAAGTGCCAAACACAGCCCTGAGTGCTCTTACAAATCGACCCATATGCTGATCAAATAACCGTATGAAATAGGCATTATTTTGTTCCCAGTTTATAAGTAAGGAACCTGACAGAGTAACTTGCCGCGGTCACACAGCCAGAAGAGGGGAAAGCAGAGCATAGCAGTCAGCTCTCTCACCTGTTCCGCTAGCCTGCTATTGTCCAGAATTCTAAACCTTCTCTAACCACAGCAGAAGATAGTTCAGTTTCTCTTCATCTCCAGGATCTCTTGCCTTGGAAAAATCCAGGAATCTTAGGGCACTTTCTCCGTTGATAGGGTCAATTATCTTCTGTTGTTACCGGCTGAAGGGACAGGCCACTTGGGAAATTCAAGGACATATCCCTCATTCAAAAAGGTGGCAGAATCTTTGGAGATGCCTGTGCCCTGGGATTTGCCGCAGTGGCTTTGATAACCTAATCCCGGAAGGGACATCCTATCACTTTTGCATATTCTGTTGGTCACATGGACCAATCCTGATATGATGGGGAGGGGGTTACACAAGGATGGGGATACCAGGAAGCAGGGGTCCATCTCAGAGGCTGGCTACAGCACCAATTATACACTGGTACGTAGAAAACCTTTAAAAGAAGACAGAGTTTGGAAAATGGGCTTTTGTGAAAGATTTAGCTTCACATTGTAGATGACCAATTCACTTGGAAAGCTACTGCTAGGAAATACTGCAAACTCCCTGCATGTGAAAGATAAAAAACACAATATATTAGATTAGCCTCTGTTTGAGTTTAGATCTGGAAAAGCAAATTAGCTAGAAACCTTGACGCTGATGAGCAGATATTGAGGCTAAAATATGTGGTTCTAGAATTTAATATCTGTTTAAGAATAGAGGAAATTTCTAACTATTGGTAAACCTAAATCCTTTAAAAGTGTATGTTTGGTCGACCTTTGAGATTCTTTTAGAATGTCCAGGGTTAAAGTTTGGATGTGCACCTCTACTGAGAGGAAGAAATAATTTTTTTGAGTTATCACCCTTAATTTTTCATAAAGTATTATTAACCTGCATGATCTGGTGTCTGCTTGGTGGTGAGACATAATCTCACCACTACAGTCTAGTTACAGTGGGCAACTTTCTGATCCTCAAACACAAGCTATTTCCTACCTCAGGGCCTTTACATTTACTGTCCCTGTGCTGGGAATGCCGGTTCTGAAGACTGCCCATCACTGGCCTGGCCTTCTTGGATTTCTGTACATACATGACTTCTCCAGAGAGGCCTTCCTCCAGCCCCCAGTTATTCTCTTTTCCATTATCTGGTTTCATTCCTCATAGCACTCACCACAACTTGATTTATCTTTATTTTTTAAATTGTTTATTGCCTATCTGCCCCTAAAAATACAAGCTTCTCACCAAACATGCTTGATTGTCTATCCCCAGTACCCTCGCACAATATCTTGCATACAGTAGGTGCTAAATAAATTCTCTCTGAATTTGTTTTTGACTCTGGATTTATAAATTGGTGATCAATATTTGATTGCAATCAAAATTTTGATTATTTCCAGCTGCCAAACGTTGCCCTGTTTGGGGATGACAATGTCACGGATGTGAAGCTGAAATGTCAGGTGACAGCAGAGGAAGAATCAGTCATGGCAGCTCTTTAAACACACAAACATATTAAACATTCAGGGCATCAGTACCTGGCTCCTGGAGAATTCCACCCCTTCCTTAGCACAGGACAAGTTGGGGTTTACAGTCAAAGTCCACTTAGCAAATGTTTATTCTACGAGTGCTTTCCTTTTGTTTCCTGTAAGTACAGCTTCACGCCCTGCCAGGATCTGAGGTCAAAGAAACACGAGGAGGTTATTAACATATCAATGGAGGGATCTCTTTGGCATCCAGAATTTGGAATAATATTTGCATCTCAAGCTCAGAAGCTGCCCAGGCAAGCCTGCTTATTGATTGCCTTTAATTTCCCCTTAAAACAGTGTCTGTTTCTGAATAAAAGATTAATAGAGGAGAGCTCCGTTTGTCGAGTGATTTATACTCAAGTTCGGCCTCCTCTCCATTCAGAAGCACGTTGCACACACGTCCCCACCCCCGAGACGTTTGGATTCAGTTCTCCAAGAAGAATAGCTGCTGGTCACCAAAGCCTGCAGCTTAAGTGAATTTGTCTTTGTCCACTTAATCTTCCTGCATACAGAGAGTGAGGTGGGTGGGATTTGTGCAGGAAACACACACCTGAGAAATGTAGATGATCACTGGGAGGACGGGCTGAGAAGAGAGACGAAAATGCACTGTAACAAATGAAAACCAAGGATGCCAGTGGGAACGCCTCTGCTCGCTTCCCTTTGCTTTAGTACTAACGGATACACCAGTATCGCCCCAGTATAAACATGGTGACCTAAAAAGTAAACTATTGCACCAACTTGGAGCAGTTCTATCATTTTTGTCTTGGCTGCAAATTTTTGTTTCCTTTTGGGGAAGAAAACACAAGAGAGCAAAGTGAAGATTTCTGTTTTGTGTAACGTTTGGAGACCTCTTTCTATAAATGAATGGTTGTTAGTAACATTAATAATAGCAATCATTTATCAAGCACTTTCCCCCTCTAACCATTGTACTAAATGCTTTATACTCTTCATCTCATTTAATCTTGGCTCCCACACTCTAAGGAGGTCCTATTAATAATTCCATACAGACAAGGCTTGGAGAAGGACAGGAAGCCCAGTTTGTAAAGTGGCAGAGCCCGATACTGAAGCAGGATGCAGCTGAATTGAAAAATCCCAGACTGTAATCCTACCAAGAGAAGTGCATTCCTACGGGCTTGCCTCCACCTACATTTATTTCCTCAACATAGCAGACGTCGCGGCAGTGGGGGCGATGAGCTTTCTAGGTGGGCAGCCAGTTAGGACTCAAAGGCTTGAGCTTTGAACCCCCAATCTGTTTCTTGCTACCTGTTCTTAACCGCTAGGCAGTATTATCTCCCAAGGCCAAGCAGGACTCCTGGAGCCAGCTTTCCTCCAGGCTTTTTCTACCACAGAGTCACTTTCTGTGCAAGTGACTTATGATGCTGCAGAGATGCAGGGAGCAGAGGGGACACCTGGGTCAGTAAGAATCAGCATAGGACAGCGACCCACAGCAGAATGCGTCTCACCCCAGAAACAAGAATTACATCCCGGGCTCTGATGAAGGGAATGCCGCTCCCAGGATGTCACTTACCAAGAGGTTAAGGATGTTACTCTAGATAGACCTAATGACATTCCACGCTGGAGTTGCGAGTGTGGCTGGCTGTTTCTTAGTTTCCCTCTTTGATTGGATGCATGCAGAACAACTTTTGATCTAGGAATCAACATGAAGCTCGAACAAAGTTTCTGGAAGAATGCGGTCGGATTTTGGAAGGCAGGAAGTGAATGTGCCTGCTTTCTAGTTTGGGATGATGACTCCCTAACTTTGTGACTCTCCGCACTTCCCTTTCCAATGATTGCTTCCTTGACTCCAACCAAAAAAACCAAAAAGCAAAACAAAAGACATGAGTGGAGCACTGACAACGCACTGGCTCTGTCATAGGCACTGGGCCGGCCCAAGACAGTAAGCGAGACAAGATTCTTACAGATAATTAAGTGGAGACATACACTGAATAATTCCTCAAAGAATAATTTAATTGCCATTTCCCTACTTGCTAGGATAAGAAGCCAGCATAGGACGCAGTGAGGTTCTATCTGAGCTGCATCTAAACTTGCATCCCATCTCCTGCCTCCCTCTGCTCCCTTTTCCATTTGCTCACTGCAGGGGACTGGCTAAGTATGTAAACTCTGCAGCCCCACCCTAGGGTTTCAAATCCCGTATTATTGCTAAGTGGCTGTGTGGTCCTTAGAAAAGTTACTGAACCTATCTGAGCCTTAGGTCCCTTAGCTGTAGAATGAAAATACTAGAAGTGCCTACTCTTGGAGTTATCAGAATCAAATGAGATGATCTAAGTGAAGCGCCGAGCCTTAGAAATGGGCAAACAGAGGGGGTCCAATTAAGGCTAGTGATCATTAGCCTCTGAAAATGAGATCTCTGCTCTTTTCTCTCCTGTGTCCAGAGGTACTGGATTGTTTGCTCAAGATGTGACAAGGGGCATGATTTGGAGAATGACTTGCCAGGGTCAGAAGCCTGGACACCCTTCAATAGCTGTGTGTCTTTGGGCAAGTCAGGCGGCCTCTCTGGACCCACTTCCTTCATCTACAAAGGGAAGCTCTCAAATCCATTCGAGAATTAGAGCACATAGAACACTTAGCTCGGTAAACAACAGCTGCTATTACTATTACCTGATTATTATTTTTAGACTTTATATAAAACATAATAATGCCTATCTACGGCTTTTAATCCCACAGTGTTAGTGGTGTTTAGACATCAGTTTCACAGTGGGATTCTGAACGTCTTTCCCCCTAGAGTGAATGGTCTTCATCCCCATAACGTTTCCCCTGAAAGCTCTCATTTGGTGAGTAAAATTTACAAGAAGGAAGGGAGATAAGGGATTCATGTGGAGTTTGTCCTTAAAACACTTCTTTAATGTCCACAGTTGCCATGGAATTTGTGTCATTTTTTGCTTGGGTGATTAGATTACGATTCATAAACAATATCCCCTATGTTTAAAAATCTTTAAACAGCCACTTGGAAGTGGCTTGACGTGGACCACAGTTAATGCCTTGTCTGACGTGTATCTTTCACTGTCGACAGGCTGACAACCTACTGTTTATGCCAGCTTCGGACTCCAAGTGGAGACCTGTGTTTTTCTGAATATTCTTTTCTTATTTGAAGTATTTCCTTAGTTTTCTGTTATCCTCTTGTTGGGAGAATTTGCACATATCGACTGTCTCTTGTAACCTTCCCAAACAGGAGTTATTGCTGCCTTTTTAGACTTCTTAACTTCCCCAGTGCTCATCTTCGCTGTCTTCATTCCAAGTTTCAGACAAAAACTGCCAGCTCCCCCTGTTCCATCCTCTGCCTGGGGCAACTGGGGAAAACTGGATATTTTAAACAGCATTTTTTAAAGACTCTTTTTTTGGGGGGTTGTTTTTTGTTTTGAGGGGAGGGGTAATTATGTTTGTTTATGTACGTATGTATGCTTACAGGTGTTACCAGGGACTGAACCCAGGACCCCATGCATGCTAAGCATGAGCTCTACCACTTAAACTACGCCTGCCCTCACCTCTTAAACAGCATTCTGAAGTTTGGTTTTAACTAAATTATAACTTGCAGATTGAAGGACTAAAACCCCTTTTGCCTGTCGGTGCTTTTGTCTACAGGCTGCTCCTACAGGTGACTCAGCTGATCTGCGCTCTCCAACTAACTCTCTTCTCAACCGAGTCCCAGTGCGTTTTACCTTCCAAAATCTCTCTCAGATTATCTCACTGGTGTCCCCCACCCCTCATTTGGAGGGTGCGTCTACCTGCTTTTCTTTCTGTTAATTTTTTTGGGGGAGGAGGTGATCAGGCTTATTTATTTGTTTTAATGGAGGTACTGGGGGTTGAAGCCAGGACCACATGCGTGATAAACACATGCTGTACTGCTGAGCTAGACCCTCTCCCTCTACCTGCTTTTCTTGCTTCATTCTTGCCCTCCTTCAATGCATCATTCACAGAAATGCCAAAATGTCTTTTGAAAACGCACAGCTGATCATGCTAGCTCCCTGTTTAAAACCTTCCCGTGGATTCCCCACTGTACTTTGAACAAAATGCAAAATTCTTAGCAGGTGGTCTGGCCCCCGCTCCTCCCTGCATCCCCTCCAGCCCCCTCTGCTCACTCTATTTCAGGAAGTCTCCTTCCTTCTGTTTCTTGAACCAGCCAAGCTCAGGGAGTTGCCCTCCCTTTCCTCTGGGCCTCCAGTGTTCCCAGACACCAGCTTGCCTGGCTCCTTCCTGTCAGTGTTCAGCCAAAATGTCCTGTCCTCAGGGAGGCTTCCCTGATCCCCTCTGCTCCCCCGCCCCAGCTACAATAGATTTCCAGGTCACTCCAGCCCATTCCTGGGTGTACTGACTTCGTAGGACACAGCAATATCACAAATCATCTTTTATTTGTTTATTCTAACTTTGTTTTCTCTTTCCCTTCTAGAACAGGGTAGGGCAGGAGCTCTCAGACTCAGCTCTGTTGACATTTGGGGCCGGATAACTTTTTGTGGTGGGCTGTCCTGTGCATCTCAGGGTCTTTGGCTGCATCCCTGGTCTCCGCCCACCAGATGCCAGCTGCATCTTCCTCTGCTCCCCACCCCTGAGTTGTGACAACTGAAACATCTCCAGACGTTGCAGTGTTTCCTAAAAGGCAAAACTGCTCTCTGTTGAGAAGCCCTGGTCTAGAATTTAAATTTAAGAAGTTAAGGTCTTGTCTCACCCCAAACCAGAGCCTGGCACATTATTAGTAGTTAAAGGCTCACATGGAGAAGGAATGAATAAACAGCCCCCATTCATAGTACGTAATGATCCCTACGACACGCAGCTTCCGAGGACCTGGAATTGACTTGACCTGCTCCAGGTAACACCGCCAGCTAGCGTTGGAGCAGGATGCCACTCAGGCTGCTATGAAATCCAAGTTCAGTCTCTTTACTGGAGGCCACATTAATACACAGAGAACACGGTGATAATGCTACCCAGGCGCCTTCCTTGTTGATCACTTCTAGGCGCTGCCACGAAAGGCCTCAATTCATACTCCTTTCTGTGCCGGAGATACCATCCCAAGCACGTTATTTAGCTGATTTCATCTAATTTTTACACAGTGCAGAGAAATAAAGGTATTTTCACATCGAGCAGTAACATTCCCTTAGAAAATTATCATTGTTCTAAACACCTTGATAGCTTTTTTAAAAAATTCAAGCTTTTGAACAGTTAATGCATTCACATGGTTTGAAAAGTAAGCAATATAAAAAAGGACATCGTGAGAAGTCATGTTCCTGTTTCCATCCAACCCATTACTACCTCCGTGGGTCCCTTTTTATTAGTTTCTTGAGCGTCCTTTCAGAGTTTTCTTTTGTACGTGAAGCACACATAATATTTTCTTGTTCAATCTTTCACTTTAAGGCAAACTCTGGTGTAACATACACCCTCCTAGACACCTTGCTTTCCCCACTCATCCTGGTGTCTTTCCACATTAGAGCAAAGAGAGCTGCTTCCTTCTTTTTTGCAGCTGCAAAACATCCCACTTTGTGATCACACACAAGTTTATTTAACCAGTTCTCTGTTGCTGGATATTTGGGTGGTTTCTTTCTCGTCTGTTATAAACAGTGCTGACATGAATTGCTTCAATGTACAGTATTTTCCTGAACCTATCAGAGAGATAAATCTTCGTATGCTATAGAGTTGCTAGGTCAAAAGGACAATGCTTTTGATAGACACTGAGATGATTTCTTCGAGTAGAAGAGTCCAACTATGTAGGTATGGTATCAGTGGGGTCAAGGGAGATGGAGAATTGATGAGGATCAGTTCGAACAACAGAATGGGAAGGAGGTGGGATTTCCAGGTGGGTGGAAGTCTCATGAACTTAGGGGAGACAGAGAAAGGAGAAAAGGTCAGAGATGGGAGGGAGTGGTGGTGGTGGTGGGGTGGTGATGGGAAGCAGGGTAATGAGCACCACAGATTAAGGAAAAATCTCCAGCAGCAGAGATGGGTGAGGGGCTTCTGGAAACACCTCCATTTCCTCCAGATGCTTGGAGAATTTCCACTACACTGGGGGTAAAATCTAGCATCTCCGCAAGATTGAAGAAATTGATATGTACAGCCCCCATTCATAGTACGTAATGATCCCTACGACACGCAGCTTCCGAGGACCTGGAATTGACTTGACCTGCTCCAGGTAACACCGCCAGCTAACGTGGTATGTACAACACGTGACCCAGGTTCTATTCATATCCCCATTTTACAGATGAGGAAGGTGAGGTTCAAAGAAGCTGGGCTCACTCCACAGCTGAAATCCACCAAGTGGCAGAGTTGAGATTTGCACTGCCCGTCTGATGTCGGCTCCTGCTTTCTTAAGCACTCGGCCATAACACATCTATTAAAGGCTATTAGACAACAAATAAACAAGTCTTTTTTTAGCATCAAAAAATTAATAAACCTGATAAAAGACGTCCAGGGTTTTTGTTATTGTTACCTATGTCTTCTTGTGTCATTAAAACCAGTCAATTATTACTGTTTATATTTTTTATGTGTCTGAAGGTTAAAGCAACCTACCAGTTTGCCTGAAAACTGTTAACACTTGAGAGATTTCAGGTTAAGCTGGCCGGTGATGTACAGGACAGCCTCGCCTACAAAATGCCCAGTGAATATCTCCAGTGCCTGCATTTCCTGTTTGCAGGAGGCTCCGTCTCTGGAAATGCTCACCTTCTCTGGGTCAGCATTAAATGCCTGTTTTGTTCTTTTCAACTTGCTCAAGTTCGTATTGCTCTGGTCCTGATTTCTTTCGCCTGTTCTTCAAAATTGTGGGTGAGTTCTTCCCTGGTCACAACCCCTTTATCCTGCCACGGGACATCCATTATACCTGAATCAATCTTCACTCTTCTGGTGCCCAGGCCATTTCCTTGTTTTCACTCTAACTTCCAGTAGAACTCTCTGTTTTTTGGTTTTGTTTTGTTTTGTTTTGTTTTTTTAAATGCACGTGAGAGAACAAATAGGACTCATTATCAGTACAGCACTCAGGTCTGCATCGTAGAATGCTAAAATGCCCTGGCCAGAGAGGAAGAGTGTGGCCACCAGGAAGCTGAGATAATATGCTTGGACTCAGAGCAAGGGGAGGGGTGTGAGTGCGTGCGTGTGTGTGTGTGTATGTATTGGATTGTTATAAATTTATCTTGGGGATTTGTAGAAAAAGGTATCAAAACAAATGGCCTTACAAGGTATTACTGCCATTCAGGGCAGCACGAAATAGGAAATGAATGGATCTTTATGTATTTTGAAAGTTGTCAGTCTTGTTGGCTCTGGCTCTGATCTCCATTTAGCCAGTAACTCAAAGTTCTTCAGTGAGATAAACTGACCTACCAAATCAGAAGGCATGATGGCCGAGGATGGGTTAGCAGGCTATGATCCATGAAATCTGGTTTAAAATCCACAAAATCTGGTTTATGTCTAGTTTTGTAACTTAAAGGTCACATTTGAGCTGCAGATTTGAGTAGGATTTTGCCATGCAGATTTGGAAGGAAGAACATTCTAGGATGGGTTGGTAAACTATAGTCCATGAGCCAAATGGGGCATTCTGTAATAAAGTTTCATTTGAACACAGCCTGCTTTGGTAAATAAAGTTTTATTTGAACGCAGTCACACCCACTTGTTTATGTATTGTCTACAGTTGCTTTCATTCTACAAAGGCACAGATTGTACAGTCCCTAAAGCCCAACATGTTTACTGTCTGACCGTTAACAGAAAAAAAATTTGCCCACCCCTGGTGCTGGGATTAAGAACTTAGGCTGTGAATCAACAGCCTACATTCAGATCTCAGTTCTGCTACTTACTTCTGTGCAGCCGTGGCTGCTCACCTGTACACTGGCAACATGAGCACCTCTGGGCTGATGCGAGAGGGAAGTTCCGTAATCCCAATAGGTGCTGACTCAAGGAGCGTTATTGTAATTCTTCTAAATTAAAGACGTCCAGAGGCTTTCCCAGAGCCTCGATGCCCTGGATTATAATCATACTGGATGTTTTCTGTCCTTATAAAAATTAAACATCAAAAATATCAGAGGAATTTGCACAGCCACCCTTCCTGTTCCAGGAATATAAGACCATAAAATACTTGCAGCATATTTTCAGTGTATTTGATGTTGACTAACAGAGCCATGGTAACTGAGGAAGGGTTCGCTGGTGTGCCGTGGGGCAATGATTTAGGTCTATTCTGAATATCATTTTGGTTCAGGACTGAAAAAAGAAGATATACAGATGAAGTTTCTAGGAGACAAAAAATTGATATAATGTGATCACGATTCACAATGGTCTCGGTAGCACCAAATGGGGAATTGGAAGAAAGAAGAGAATATTTACCAGGGACTGATGTGGATTCTGGCATCAATTATTAAAGTCTGGGAATGGGGAGACTTGGCCAGACAGCAGTTCCTGGGAAGTAGATCTGGGGCTTCTAGTTGGCCACAAGCTCAATTTGAGCCAGATGTATACAGCTGCCAAGGAAATGATCTTAGGCTGCATTAACAGAATCAGTACATGCCTTGTGGGTCTAAGGAAGGTAAAGGAAGAAAACAATTTAAATGAGCTAGACAGCCCACATTTGGAGAAGGGAGGTTAGTTATGGAGACAAATTACAAATTTGAATGAGGATGTTGCAAAGTTGTGCAGGCTGGGGGGGGGGGGGGCGCGAGTAGTCAGGTTAATGAGTCATCTGGGAACTGTCTTGGTGAGGAATGACTGACGGGTTTAGGGATGCTTCCCAGGAAAAGAAATGACCACAAGGGAAGAGAGCTTTTTGAAAGCCCAAAAGTTATTCCATGTGGAGGAAGCTGCTTTACTATCTCTATTGCTTTTTCGGCAAACCTTGGGGAGATAAATGCAGTATCTCTTGGACTATCAGCTCAGCCCACAACGGCTCCTCCGTCGCTCCCCTGTGCACCGAGTCCACTGTCTCCAGCAAGGTGAGTCTCTGGAAGCCATATTTGTTCTTTGCAGCCCTGCCTGCCTGTTGATAGCCGATCATACAAGGGATGGATGCCTGCTAGAAGCCAGAACAATCCAATCCTTTCTCGGGGGAATGTAGAATTCTCCTTGAGGACTGCCAGGCTGCCTCTCTATGTGACTGGGTCTGCAATGAGTAAATGTGGGATAGCCAGTTGCCACCAAGACAGTGGCATAGCTGACAAAATCAGTCTACAGAGAGAAATGCAGAGGGGCAGAGGTGGGAGATAGAGGGTCTTGCTTGGCTGGATTATTTTCAGCTTCCCGTTTCTTGGTATTAGTTCTTCCAGAATCTTAACTGCCTTCTTGGACACAGGCCTCATGAGATAGCTTTGTGTCCTTGTAATAGACCCCCCGCTCCCCTTTTACTTCCACTAGTTCAGCTGAGCTGCTTCACTTGTAATTAAGTGTCTCACCTCCATCGTGCAGCAGGAAGTAGCTCAGTACATGGAAGGCATCATGGTGGATCCTATTCTGCCTCTGAACGAGCAGCCTCGGAAAGTAAGGATGTTTCTGTTTCTGGGATTATTCAAGCAGAAGCTGAGTGACCCTAGACAATTGGGGGGTACAAGGAGAGCTTGGACTCGAGTTTCAGAAAGACCCGGAACTGACTCTGGGCCCTGCCACTCTCTTGCTGTGAGTCTCTGGGCCATGCTCCTAATCATCACTGAGCCTGCTTCTTCTGCAGGGTGGGGAGAAGAGGCACACCTCACAGAACTGCTGTGAGGATGAAATAACCTGTCAGTTTCCTATTGCCCTGTAAGAAACTGCAACAAACTCAGTGGCTTAAAACAGATCAAATTCATTATCTTGTGGTTCTGGAGGTCAGGAATCCAAAATGTGCCTCCCTGGGCTAAGATCAAGCTGTCAGCTGGGCTGTGTCCCACTGGAGGTTCTAGAGGAGAACCCACTTCCTTGGCTCTTCCAGCTTCTAGAGGCGACGTGCCTTCCGTGACTCACGGCCCCTTCCTCCATCTTCACAGAGCATCACGTCAGTCTCTGGCTTCCATCATCACATCTCCTTGGATACGGACAACCCCTACCCCCCTGCTCCGCCTCCCTCTTTGAATTACAAGGACCCCGTGATTATACTGGACCCACCTGGATAATCAGAGATCCTCTCTCCTTTAAAAATCCTTTACTTCACACCTGCAACATCTCTTCTGCCACGTAAGGGACCCTACTCACAGCTTCCAGGGGTTAGGATGTAGACATCTTTTGGGGGCTGTTACTCTGCCTCCCACGTCTAATGACAGAAAGAGCTGATTTTTATCGAACGCTTTCTATGTGTTAGGCACTATGTGCTAAGTGCTTTTCTGCAGATTATTTTATTTAAGCTTCACCACGGTTCCAGGAGAGACTCAAAAAGGTGAAACAATTTGTCTCAGGCCACCCAGCTAGGAAGCCGCAGCGCCAAGAACCAAGACTTGTCATTTCACTCCAGAGTCCTCTCTCTTAACCACCAGTGAGAAATGGTAAACCCACAGGCCTTCCTTCAGGCAAGCAGAGAGCCTGTGGTGAACCAGAAAGGACTCATGCTGTCTTGTGAGGTCAGTGGCCCCACAGCCCCAGCCCATAGGCGCCAGTTTTCTGGGAGACGCCATGCGTTTAGATGATGCATGTGAAACGTCCCAGTTTTGAAATGTCAGAAACCAACTCAAATGTTTAAAATAACATTGTGCAGCCAAATAATACAGGTTGATCAGTAAACCTCACCCCTACACTATCAACTTAAGATAGCTTCAATAATATACTATATATATATGTACAATATACAATATTGTATATATACTATATGTGAGAGTGTGTGTGTGTATAGTGTATATATATAGTATTTGAAAATACTGGCTCAGCATAGTGACTAACAGTTGGCAGTTACTATATGCCTGGCATGATGCTACATGCTTTACTGTCTTATTTCATTCCTAGTGTGTGGAGGTTTTCTTTGCTTTGAGTTCTTTATTACTGAGGTATAATTGACATACAACATTATATTTGTTTCAGGTATACAATGTAAGGATTCAATATTGTATACGTTGCAAAATGATCACTGCAATAAGTCTAGTTAACACCTGTCTCCATTCTAGTGTGTGTTCTTAATTAAGAATTTAATCCCCGAGTTGGGAAATTATTTCTACTTTTAATAGTACTCTTATTGGCAAGCGTAAGACTTTCATGAAGGGTCTTAGCGAGCAAAGGTTCAGTTGATCTTGGTTTGCAAACCTGGCCTCCTCGATTTAACTAACCGTGTGATGGTGGGCAAGTTAATGCACCTCTCTGAAGCCATTTCCTCATCAGAAAAGTTTGTTCATAGTTTTCTGGTAGGGTTTCTATGACACTAGGATTGTAGGCGGAAGCACTTGCCAAAGCACCATACAGATACCATGTATGATTCATAGATAATTCACTAAAAGAACTTAATTAGGAGGTAAACCGCACAGAGATGGTGGCCCCCGTTATAAACAGACAGTTTTCATTAGATGTGAAGTTTTCAGCTAGAACTAGTCACATATCAGGTCCCAGGGCTGAAGGGAGACCCCGCGCACACCTTCAACTGTTCTGGAGCAAAGATGGACATTTGCTGGCTGGGAAACAGCTCCAGTTCCGCCTTGAGATGACTATTACCTTCTTGAGTTTCTAACTCATTGAGAAGGTCTGTTTTCTACAGCAGAGACTTCCGTGCCGGAGGTGGCAGCAAAGACAGGGAATCTGGGTGCTAGTTGTAGACTGATCACTAATCACATGGCCTTAGGACTTTTTCATTTTCTCAACTCAGTTTTCCCACCTGGCAAATGTGGCAAACTGGAAAAAAAAAAATCACGTAATCTATGCTCTATCCTGTTACTTTAAAAAATAGACTAAAAGGAGACAAGAGGATTCTTTGTCAATGGATCTTTTTTTTTTGTATTTTCTGAAGTTGTCTCTGTTTTGGAGAGTAGAATGGTGGTTACCAGGAGCTGAGGTGGGGAGGGGTGATGGACCAGGAGAGATGTGCAAGGGTGCCAATTTGCAACTAGGAGACAAGTACGTCCCAGTCACCTGATGCACAGCGTCATGATTACAGGCAACAATGCCGTGTTATAAATAACAAACTTGCTAGGAGATTAGATACTAGTTATTTCTGCCACACAAAAAAAGAAATGATAATTATGTGACTTGATAGAGGTATTAGCTAACACTACAATGGCAATCATATTGCAATTCTAAATTAATCAACATGTCGTATATCTTCAACATATATAATGTTACATGTCAAACATATTTCAGTTTAAAAAAGTGGTTTCTGTTTTGAAGGCATCTGGACACCAGAAAAAAAAATGTAAATGAAACTGTTTTATAACATTTATGTGTTAAAAGTTCAAACAGGTGAAAATAAAGTTTCCCTTCCTCTTTTGGTCATGGTCCTCTAGTTTTCATCTTCAGAGAAAGCCGCAGTTACAGCTTTCTGGTATATTCTTCCAGAGATGTTCTGTGCTAGTGGTTCTCAACTGGGGGGTGATTTTCACCCTACAGGACAGATGGCAATGTCTGGAGACATTTTTGGTGTGACAACAGAGGGATGGGTAACTACTGACCTCTCGGGGGTCTTAACAATGCACAGGACAGCCCCCCATAGCAAAGAATTCTCTGGCCCCAAATGTCAACAGGGCTGAGGTTGAGAAACCTTGCTGTATGAATACATGAGCAAATACAAGTGTGCGTGTGCACATGCACACACACACACACACACTTTGTATATACAAATGGTAGATACATCCCACACTTTCATCTTCTCCTTTTCACTTAACCACAGAGATTGTTCTGTCTGCACAAACAGATCCTTTCAAGCTGCAGAATCTCTCTCTGTATAAATGATCATTAATTTACTCAGTCTCCTATCGAGAGATATTTAGATTATTTCCAGCATTGCTGTTCGTAACTGCCCACAGGCTAGCGTATCCATCTGATAATTCCTCTAAGTGGGAAAACCGGATCAAGGAGTATGCGGCTTTGAAACGCTGGTAGGTGTTACTGAAGCTTCTGCAAGGGCAACTCATTTACATTCTCACCAACGATGGAGAGAGAGAATCCTGCTGGCACCTAACCAACAGAATACAGCCCCTCAGTCTTCCAATTGACTTAGCCTCAACTAATTACACACTTTGAAACAATTGTAATTTCTAACCATTCATTTTTCAACAAATATTTATTCTTTGTGTCAGGCACTGGGGCGGGGTGGGCAGGGAAGAATAAATCTTAGTGTCCACTCTCAAAGGAGCTCCCAGGAGACTAGAGGGATGGTGTGGACAGGAGTGTGATACATTCTATGGGCTTTTGGGGTGCTCAGGGTGGGTCCGATCTTCTAATTTTTCAAGAAATGCTTAGAAACTTAGAGTTTTATGTGACAGCTCCTCATTCTGAAGTACAGGCAAAAAAAAAAAAAAAAAAAGATTTAAAAACATTTTGGGAGACAGAGAAATCAGGTCTGAAGGGCGGATCTAACTTGTGGACTGTTAGCTGTCAACCTCCAATGTTCGACTCTTATGCTTCTCAAGGAGACTAACAGATGCAAACCTTCCCTCCACAGGGACCAAGGCTGTGGTATATATGTTTGCATGCATCCTGATTTCTTCAGGATAAGTGCTCAGAAGTGGAATTGCTCAATGACATAAAAGGTTCCAAGGCATTTGATATACACTGCCAAAGCGGCTCCCAGAAAACACTGCTAACTCACATTTCTACCATCAGTATTTGAGTGCTTTTCCCTGTTCCCTTGCCAACACTGGGTATTAATAATGAAAACATTCTCCTGCCAGTTTCACAGTTAAAAATATTCTCATTGTTATTTTATTATTTATGATATTCTTGGCTAAAATTCAAATACTGACTTTACCAAACGTGGGTGACAATGCAGAGCTGGAATGCTCTGCCACCACTGGTAGGAAAGCAAAAAAGCAGTGCAACCACTTTGGAAAACAGTTTTCCAGTTTCTTAAAATGTTAAACACACCCAATATCTATGACTCAGCCATTCCATATTTAGGTGGTTATCCAAGAGGAAAGGAAATAGGTCCACAGGAAGACTTGTACAAAAATGTTTACAGTGGCTTTGATTGCAATAGCCCCAGACTGAAAATAACCCCACATAAATATCCATCAACAGAGGCATGGATAAACTAATTATGGCTTATCCATTCAGTGGCATACTACTTGGCAATAAAAAGGAATGAACTATTGAGACATGTGATAATATGGATGAATCACAAAGTCATTATGCTCAAAGGTGCTAGTCAAAAAAGAGTTCTATACTCTCTGATTCCATTTAACTCCAAAAACGGAAGTATACACTCACCTATAGTGACAAAAAGCAGATGTGGTTGCCTGGTGATGGCAGGGGGGAGCAGAAAAGTGGGGTTACAAAGGAAATTTGGGAATAAAGGAAATGCTCACTGAACTGTTGGGTGGTGATGGTTTCACAGGATATATACATAGGGCTGAACACAGCAAACTGTACTCTTTGAAAATGTGCAGTTTTGGGGGGAGGGTAACAGCTCAGTGGTAGAGCACATGCTTAGCACGCATGAGGTCCTGAGTTTAATCTTCAGTGCCTCCACTAAAAAATAAAGTGAAAGAAAAAGAGAAAAAATTTTTTTAATTGCAACTCCCTTTCTCCTCCCAACCCCTCAAAAATTTTTTTAAAGGAAAAAGAAAAAAAATTGTGCAGTATATTGTGTCTCAAGTACATGCCAGTAAGGCTGTTTTTCAAAAAAAAACTCCCCAAATATTACAATACTTATGGTTGTTTTGTTACTATTATTGTTGTTGTTCCCTAAGCAGGGACACCGAGTATGATCAAGCTGGCTATGAACTGCACAACTCTGAGGGTGCAGTTCAAATAGGTTAGGGTGTGAGCATCGCCCCCTAGAGGTGTGCAATGAAGGCAGCAGCCTCACTAGTGAGCTGAATGAACACCATGGCGTTCATTAACAGCCTCTTCTACTTCTTATGAGTGTCGCCTTTTGAAGCCATCTATGGGCTCTCATTGCAGACTCAGGTTCTTGAAAGAGCGTCCACCGTACAGGAGGCAAAGCTGTTCTCCACCTCTGCGTCTGGAGCTCTGTTTTGCTGCTGCTGAACCAGAGACATTTACTCCTGATCTGATAACTCTGCCCTGTGAACTCCTTTCTTGGCACCTGGGAGCATGGCGTCAGCGCCTGTTATTTTAGCAAACAGGTCTGTCCAGCAACTGGTATTTGTAACCTTCCTTGTGATTGGTTTGATCAAATCTACTGTCGCTGAAGTCAGGGTGCCACTGGCTTATAGGTCAAGTGCACTGAGCTTCGATGGGCATTCTGAAGTGGTTACCAAAAAACCGGCTCTTGCTAGAATAACTGTCAAGAGTGCTGCTTCTTTTCTCTTCTTTCATTTTAATTTCAATTACAGTGATCGGCCTCGTTGATCTTGGTACCATTAGCCTTGTTTTTCTCATAGGACACTAACTTTAGAAGTGAAGAATCTTATTCAGGATCACATGCAGAGGAGGTGAGGAAGCTGAGCTTTGTAATCATACTGGTTAGACTCCAAATCTCAAACTGTCTCCCATTTATACCCTGGGTTTCAATCAGTTGCTTAGGAGTCTGTCTTCCTTTATCTTAAAAGACAAAAATAGAAACATGCTTCATCTTTGAACCCTGATAACAAACCTAAGGTCTTGTGCACAATAGGTCTTGAGATGGAGTGGGCCTGAAGAGGGAAAGTAACAGTTTGTGTGGGGTGCGGTGAGGGGGGTTTCCTAAAAATGTTTTCATTTCGGTCCCACACACCAACATCTCATGGATAAAACGTAGTGAGACAACAAGCACCTTTGACCCCACAGGCCTCCAGTGGTCAGATCTTGCGTGATAACAGCAGGAGTGGAGCTTCTCAGCCTCAGCCCTGCTGAGCTTCAGGGCAGATGCTTCTCTGCGGTGGGAGCTGTCCTGTGCATGGTAGGATGCTTACAGCACCCCTGGCCGCTCCCCGCTAGATGCTCTGTCGTGAGTACCAAAATTGTCTCCAGACTTTGCCAAACGTCCTCTGGGTGGTGGGGGAGGAGACTGTCCCCAGTAAAGAACCATTGGTCTGTGATTAATAAAGGCTTCAATGATTTTTCAGAGCTCCAACGAAGTCTCTTTAGATTACAGGGCCGGTAAAAACTCGGGGCATTTCCCTCTCTTTCTCTCTCTCCTCCCTCACCAGCAGAACTTCCTAGTGGAAGCTGAATGTTTGATTAGCATACTCAGAAGCCCGAGAAATGTTTACTTAAGCATATGGTTGACTCAGAGAAATCATCTGTATCATCCTTTTCTCATTACAGATGACACTTACTGAACTCCGACTATCTGCCAATCTCAATGCTAAGTCCCTTAATGCGTGTTATCTCATTTAATACTCACAGCTTTTAAAAATAGGCATAAACATGATCCCCATCTTACCAATGAGGAAAGAGAGATTGAGGGAGATGAAATAACTTCTGCAAAGTCACTCAGAAGAATGGGTGCAGCTGGACTCTGCACCCAAACCTGTTTTATGCTGGGGTTCGCTCACCGTACTGATTTCCAAAATTATACTCATTCACTGTAGGGCATTAAAAAACCCCAAAATGAAAGGAAAATAAAATCACTGCTAATCTCATCATCTAGCAAACTGCTGTGCCGACATTTTGTTGTGAATCTGTCCAGCCTTTTTTCTCCGTATTTAAGAGCATATGTACTTTAGAAAAGGTGGAACCTGTTTAATATTTTGCTTTTCCAACATGATGTTCAGTATTCTCCACCAGCCTCCTTTAAAAGGCCTGCAGCATATTCCAGTGGGGAAAGTGTAAACAATCTCCAGTGTTAAAGACATTCGGTCGAATTTTTTTCTCCTTCCTTTTCCCCTTCTGTCCTTCCTTCCTTTCTCTTCTTCCTTCCTTCCATAAATTCTGGGCAGTTGAATCCTGGAGTAGTGGTTGTCGTGTTATTAAGGTTCTTGATGCATGCTGTCAAACTGCACTCTCCCCTCGGGCTGTGCTGGTTTACAGTTTACCTGCACTATGTGGTGGATTTATTTGTTTCTTCCAAGAAACTCGGGACTTTCAACTTAAAACACACACACACACACACACACACACACACACACACACACACACACTTGCAGATATCAAAGAGGAAATTGCATTTGGTTTTTATTTGCATTTCTTTGACTACTAGTAAGTTTGAAATTTTTTTATGAACATATGAGAAATGTCTGCACTTAAAAAAGACACAGTGGGGCAGCAGTGGTGAAAGGCAGATTCTGTGAAATATGAGTAATATTCAGACCACTTTCAAAGAAAAAAAGTCTTACAGACTCAAAGTGTTAACATATACATTTAATTACACAACATAAGTGCACAGCAACGTAAGAGAAGGCTTACTATGCTCCTTACGCTGACACCAGTTCTTAAGATCAAAGCAAGTTGACAGATTAATACAAACAAAACTATGAAAACTGTTAAACCAAAATCAGCCACAAGAACTTAATATGGTGGTTGAAACAACTGCACAGAAATGAAATCTGGAAATCTCGGCAGACAGCGTGGACTCCTAGTCGCAGGCACTTTCTGACCCGCGGTGACTCAGCCCGCCCACCACTTTTCTCCTTTGGAACCAGAGAGAGAAACAAAGCCATCCAGGGGAACAAATGCACCCTTTACACATTCAGCCTGATTCTCTTTTCTTCCCATTCACTCCACAAATAAAGTAATATAACTCCAGGGTGAGTGATTATCAACCCAAGTGCAGGAGCAAGCGGGATGCTCAGCTGAACATGGAAAGATTGTTCTTAGATGATTTGCAAAAGGAAACATGAAATGTAACTATTTTCATACAGGCAACTCCAAAACCTCACTTTGCTAAACTTTGTAAGCATAGAGCAAGCATCAGAGAGAGCAAGTCAGAGCCACAACTTTCTCATCTGTAAAATGGAACAATAGGATTCGAGTCGGTTGAGTGAGAATAATGCAGGCAGGCTGCTCAAAACATGCCAACATGTTCTCAGTTCCTCAGTTGGTTTCTGAGGGATTTAAAAATGACTCAGACTATGTTGTCTTTATAGGAGAGAGGCTGCATTCCAAATTGGGACCATGAGTTATTAAAAAAAAAAAAAAAAGTCCCCAAAGCAAAAATACACATCACAAGGTCCCCACTTTGCCCCAACGTAGCCTGGGAGTAGCTTGCAGGTCCTGCACCAGGATTTGTGTCCATTTTTATGGTACAGCCCAATTCAAGCACAGAATGCTCCTTCGTCTCCCTGATCAAACAGTTGGATGCATTCTGAGTGATGTTCTGAGTGAGAGAATCATTGGCTTCTACGCAGCACAAACACCAGGAAGCTGATTCACAACTTTCTGTGTGGGGTCTGACTCCTACAGAAGGCTCCCCGCAGATCTCTGCTCTCCCTCCTGCCATGGGACTCCAGGAAAGCGGCGAGTCAGCCTCCTCCTGCCAGCAACCTCCTGGGAAAATAAAACCAGCCTCCCTGGAGGCTAGCTAGCTGGAGTTAATTTTTACATGCACATTTTGTTGACGTTTCCTGCGTGTCTCTAGAAAATATAAAAGAAATCATCTCCCTTTCTGTAGTCGCAGGAGCAGGTGAGGACACATTTAATGCTTGCAGGTTTCCCTGCGGGCCCCCAGGCCCCCTGCTCAGGTTTCCCTAATGCTGTGACGCATGGAGTCTCACGCTCACAGTGAAACCCTGCTGGTTCCTCCAAACCTTTCTAACAAAGACTTTGATAGCTTGACTGTATTATTATTGTTGTTGCTGTTGTTGTTACTTGGGGTCCAATTTTCATATAATAAATTGAAAAGATTTTTAGTACAGTTTTATGAAGTTTGACAAATGTCTACCACCTTGTAACCACTGCCCAAAATGAAACAGAACTTTCCAGGGCCCCAGTACACTCTCTCATGCTTCTTCCCAGTAACAACCCGCCCACCTCTGTGGTTTTGATTTTCTGTCCTCACAGCTCAGGTTTGCTCAGTAGAGCTTCTTGTAAACAGAGCCAGACAAAACGTACGCTTTTGTGTCCGGCTTCTTTCAGTATTACAGCGCTTCTGCGACTCACTCATGCGGCTGTGTGCCTCCTTAGTTTGTTTTTAAATTGCTCCTGGGTCATAGTGCATTGTGTGAATGTACAGTTCTCTGTGTACCCACTTATCTGCTGATGGACATTTATTACTTCTTTTCCAGTTTTTGGCTGCTATGAATAAAGCTGCCATGGATGCATCCGTCTAACTCTTTTTGGAGACATGCACGTTTATTTCTCTTGGATAAATACCCAGGAATGGAATTGGGTTTTAGAGTAGATGTATGC
The DNA here is from genome assembly GCF_036321535.1 of Camelus dromedarius. Taxonomy (NCBI): domain Eukaryota; kingdom Metazoa; phylum Chordata; class Mammalia; order Artiodactyla; family Camelidae; genus Camelus; species Camelus dromedarius. Next base: position 6,154,782 of record NC_087453.1, on the reverse strand, counting down.
TTAATGTATACATAAGAAACTGCCAACTGTTCTCCCAAGTGGGGAACTTACTTGGTTTTGAGATTCCTGGTTAAACTGTGTGCCCCGTTACCTGCCCCTCAGTAACACAAGAGCTTGTATTTTCCTTTGTCTGGGTAGAATGATTGCAAAACAAAAAATGGCTGTATCTCTTTACCACTCCTTACATTCATACCCTTTGCAATATCATCTCTACAATGCCATCCATCCAGAGGTGGAGTCCACACAGACACAGAAAACAAACTTACGGTTACCAAGGGGAAAGGGAAGAGGAATAAATTAGGAGTTTGGGATTGGCAGACACAAACTACTATATATAAAATAGGTAAACAACAAGGTCCTACTATATGGCACAGGGAACTATATTCAGTATCTTACAATAAACTATGATGGAAAAGAATCTGAAAAAGAATATATATGCAATATGTGTGTGTATGTAGGTATAACTGAATCACTACATCAGAAACAAACACAACATTTTTAAAGCAACTATATTTCAATTAAAAAAAAAAAAAGAGGTGAAGTCTATTTGCCACTTCTTGAATATCAGATTTGTTGCTCTGACCAACAAAATGCAGTGGAAGTAACAGTATGCCATTTCCCAGTCTATACCTCAAGAGGTCTCATCTCTTCTGTGCATACTTGGAACCTTGCTACTGCCATATGCACAGACCTGGCGTGGCCTGCTGGAGGATGGCAGATCACACGCATCAGGGCTCAGGTGTCTCCATGGAAGCCATCATGGACCAGCCTACAGCCAGCCTGCCTCCTAACATGAGAGAGAACCCACTTTGCATTGGGAGGGACCACCTACTGAACCCACAGCTGACTATAGAAGCCTGAGTGAGTTCAACTTTGAAAAGAAGAACCACTTGACAGAAGCCATAGACTCATTAACAACAATAAATGCTTATTACTTTAAGTTATTGCATTTTGGGGTGATATGTTACACAGCCATGCCTGACCAACACATTTCTATTAGGACAGACCTTCACCTCTTCCTCTACCACTTACTACTTGCATAAACGTGGTCAACTTAGTTAACACCTCTGAACCTTAAGATACTTCATCTGTAAAATGAGTATTGTAATGAATTGTTTTGAAGATTAGATGAGTAACTGAAATGAAAGAACTTAACAGTGCCCAGCAGACAGTAAGTACTCAATGAATTCTTGCTACAGTAATAGCGATAATTCTTTTAAAAAATCACCACATGCTCTTTTTGCCACAACACATTTTCTTGTAGCTGAATATTCTGTGATTTTAGAAATGGAAGGGTCTGGACATTCTGAAGATTTGTCCTTCCAGGTTGGAATATGAGCTCTTTTTTTTTTTTTTTTAACCAGACATTTCACAGTTACACGATATAGCTGAGCTATTTGTTTTCATTGATTGAGAAAAACATAATGGAAAATGCAGAATTGTAAATTCTCAAGCACTTTTACAAGTGGATTTGTATTTTGGGAAATTACAATAGCATTGCCAATACATTGAAAAGCTAGTGGTACATGAGAAACGAGATGATGTATTTAGTTGACAGACACTATTTTGTATATATACCAAATCATGGGATCTTTATACTAATTTCTATCTTGTGAGTCCATCAACTTTGGCCACCACTGGGGACTGTGGCCAGGTTTTCATAGATTGGAAACTACTGATCAAGGGCAATAGTGGCCTGTAATACAAGGCCCTGGGTGGCCCAAGCTTTCTTCAGGTTGCTTACTTTTGATCCTTCTTAGGTCTCTGTATTCATTTCTATATTCATTCATGTCTCCCACTTACCATCTTGTTCCATCCACGCTAGCCTTCTGGCTGTTTCTCAACCACCCAAAATTAGTTCTTTGCTTTGCTGTCCCCTTGCCTGGGAAGCTTGTTTTCCAAGTCTTTAGAAAGACAGCTCATCCTTTTATACAGACTGATGCTCAAATATCATCTCCCTAAAGAGGCCTTACTTCCAAGCTAAGTACAGAGACCTCCTTCCACTTGTTCTTCTGTTTCCTCTGGTTTTGCCTCCTTCGTGCACTTCTCCAGTATTATTTCAGTGGCGTATCTTCTCTGTCTTTTTCTTGATGATTTCACCCTGCTACACAATGAGCCTCAGGAGAAAAGTCAAGCACCGTTTAATACCTGACATGTAGTGGTGCTTAGTAGATTTTAATTTAACAGCTTAATCTTGTTTTACAGATGAGGACCCTGAGGTCCAGAGAGGAAGAAGACAGTTATATCACCTGAAAGTGATTAAAATTGAGGCCTCTAAATCTCTCGGTAATGCCTGCTCATACTGTCACCCAGCCTCATTCAACCTGAATTAGTAAGGATTCAGTGTAGATGCAAGACAAGCGATAGTTTTAATGATTTAAATGTAGTAGAAAAATACTGTTCTTTCATAAAGAATTTTGAAGGTAAGCAGTTGTTCTGGGTTCTGGGTAACCCTGAGATACCCAGATACCCGTATCACAAAATGTCTATATTTTGTGGCTTAAAAGAATTTTTTTTTCATTATTCTGAGGTTGTCCAGGCTTAGCTGGACAGTGTTCCTGCTCCATCATGTCAGCTGGGGCTTCAGCCACTGAATACAGAGTTGGAAGGAGATGTGCAATAATATCATGTATTATTTCCACCATGCAAGTAACCTCGAGAGCAAGGGTAAAACGTAGGAAAAGCATTAGAAAGTGATCTTTGAGTGTTTGTTTTCTTTTTTTAAGTTATATATATACACGTGTGTGTATTATATAAAACACATATATTGTTGTAAAATACACATTAAAAGTGTACCACTTTGGCCATTTTTAAGTCTATAATTCAGTGGCATTAAGTACATTTATAATTGCATAACCATCGCCACTGTTTCCAGAACTTTTTCATCATCTCAGACAGAAACTCTGTCCCCATCAACTAGTAACTCCCACCCCCCGCCCCCAGTCCCTGGGAACCTCTGTTCTTTCTCTCTCTGTGAATGTACCTATTCTAGGTACCTCCTAAAAGTGGAATCATATAATACTTGTCCTTTGTGTCTAGTTTATTTCATGTAGCTCATCCTTTCTGTTTGATATCATTTATTAAATTGTAAGTTTGTAGAATTTAATTTTTTCAAAGGCTATATTTAACAACCAGCTTATGAGTTTCCTGAGAATGTCAACCATCCGCTCTCATGCTCCAGTAGAGACTGGCTGCCCCACAGCCCTGGGCCAGCCCGTGGTCCAGCTGCCATGGACCCAGAACTCCAGCGCAGGACGCTCAACCCTACCACCCTGCTCTTCGTCACTGGCCCCAGAGGACGTCCTGACCCCATTCTGTTCCATCTTCAGTGACCTCATCACAAACCATGGATGGCAGAATCCACGTATCCCAACCCTCCTTTAGAATGTGGCTGAAGAACACGTGGGAACACTGAGGGTGCTGCATGTAGCAAGGCCAACCCTCACCGACTCACGTTAGGCCAAATACATACTAACTCCCCAAAGCCATTATGCATTTTTAAGGCAAGAAGATTGAGAAATTGAGAAAATGACTCGTTCTTGAAATTGCAATGTCATATAAGATTTTCCATCACTTAGAAATTGAAGTTTCTCACCAGGAAACTCTTCGCTCATCAGTCATTCACCTAAACCTAACTAGTCTGGGGGAGAAGTCTTTTAATACACACAGACTGTGCATCCACCCTAGTGTTATAAATCTTTGAACAGAAGATGAGGACACAACTCACATATTACACTTTAATTTTTTTCCCCCATTTTCTTTGCAAAGGTTCAGCCACTTTCCTCATAGGAACACAACTTCATAGTGAAATGAGTCAGTCAGTGACTGTGACAATGAGATCAGGAGGGACGGACAACCTGTAAGACAGCAAAGGACGGAGGACACCCTGCACAGGGGCTGGAGCTCAGACTGGGCACCCACTCAGCACAGATCTTAAGATCAGTGGGGGATTCTTACCCGTGGACTCCAGGCAGGTTTCCCAGCCCCTCTGAGCCTCCCTCGGTCATCGTCCCAAGGTCATCTGGGGTAAGTGGCGGCCACGCCAGCCTCTCACCGGTTTTCCCTCTGCCCCAAGCCACACATGCTCCTTGCTGGTCCTTAACACAACCACACGCTCCTGCCACGGGGCCTTTGCCCTCGAGGTGCCCTCGGCGGACACTCTTGCCCCAGATACAGGCGAAGCTCATTCTCTCACTTCATTCAGTCTTGGTTGAGATGCCACCTCTTCACCCAGGAATTTCTTGACCACTTTGTCTGAGAGAGCACCTCTCTCCACCAAAATCACTCTCTCCCCCTTTCCTGCTCTATTTTCTCCATAGTAATTTTCTCTGTGATGGGCCAGGATGTAGTCGTTTTGTTTTTAACAGACTTATTGAGATATAACTCACATACCATATAATTCATCCATTTAAAGTGTACAATTTAATGGTTTTTAGTATATTCATAGCCTTGGGCAACCATCACCACAGTCAATTTTAGAACATTCTCATCGTCTCAAAAAGAAACCCAGTACCCTTTAGGTATCATTCCTTATTACCCCCTTTCTCAGCCCTAAGCAACCACTCGTCTACTTTTTGTCTTAGACTTGCCTATTATGGACGTTTCCTATACATAGAATCATGTAATACGTGGTCTTTTGTGACTGGCTTCTTTCACTTAGAATGGTGTTTTCAAGGTCCACCCATGGCGTAGCATGTGCTGGTACTTCACTCCTTTGTACGGCCTAATAATACTCGATTGCACACTCCCACTTAATTCTCACAACTGCAAACAAATCCATGAACTCACATCAAGGCCGCAGAGACAAGGAGGTCAGCCCACGATAAGCAAGGCCACTTTCGAGCGCTCCACCCCCTCATCATCCGATGCTGGGACAGAGCGGCCTTAAAGCGGGGAGACGTGAACGCCTACAAGCACGCTGGCACGGACGGGCTCCTCGCGCTCATTTCCTAGTCCAGCTCCGAGGATCTTCAACCTTGCACACGTATAAAAAGGAGCCCAGAGCTGCATGTGCCAGGCCCTACGCACACCACGGGAGACCTAGGCAAGGGATTTTCAAGCGTAACTTGGCTAATGTGATTTTAGGTTAATCTTGACTCCTCAAAAGTATCTTCCACCCCACATCCTGCCTCCGAAATGATGCCTCTTCACTGTCCTTCCAGAAATGCGCTGGTGCTGGAGATTGAACCCAGGACCTAATTGCACGCTAAGTACGAACTATATCCCTCCTACCAAGTCTTTCATTTGTAAACGATACGGCACCTGCCGGTCACACTGATAAGTGAACTGGCAAGTCTCACGTGACGCACACACAGGTACCAGCAGACCTTCCCAGCACTTTCCCAAAGAATTACAGAGGAACGGCCACAAGGACGGATACCACTCCCTGAACTCAAAAGGCCCTTTTGCTGTGTAGGATGTGTTCATTTCTTTCAAAAAGTCCTGCTAGCTCGTGCCCTGTGCTGGGCACTGTTCAAGGCATAGGGGAAGTGCAGTCAGTGATTCAAAGCAGGTACATGCTTCAGGGAGTTTACAGACTGATGGAGAAACCAGGCAAGAAACGACTAAATGTGATTTATAATATAGTATCCAGTGGTGACCAACACTGTGAGGGGCAGAACACAGGGTGTAAAGGAACAGGGGGTGACAGGAGGAATACGCTATTTCAGCTGGTGGGACCAGGGAAGATCTCGCTGCAGAGATGTCATCAGCGCCGAGGCTGTGATGAGGATGTCTACAGCAAGTGCAAAGGCCCGGAGGAGGAACGAGAGTGGTGTGCAAGGACCAGCGTGCAGGCCAGTGCTTGCAGCAAAGGGGTCAAAGGGAGGCGGGAGACACAAAGGATCAAGTTGGAGAGGACCCAAGGGCCAGACTGTGTAAGACATCGTAAGCCACGATAAGGACTTCGGGTTTTATTTTAGGTTTTATTTGGATGGAAGTCACTGGAGGGGTGATTATATGGTACTTCCCTTAATCCTTACAGAAAATATTATCTTACTTAATCCTTATAATAATACTGTGGGGGTAAACATTGTTATCCTCACTGGATGTCAGAAAAGTGAGGCTCAGAGAGAGAAAAATAACGCGTTCAGGGTCACACACATGGTAAACAGTAGAGTAAGGATTTGATTCCAGACAGCATGACCAACCAGCCCAGTTTTGCACTGAAAACCCTGCATCCTGGTCAACCTCGCAGTCCGAGGCAGAGCGCAATGGCCGGTCACTCTAATTTCAGGTTTCTTTGCCTCCAAATCCCATTTGCAGTAATAATTTCAGAACCCTGGAAGAAAAGGACCCGAATTTCAGGGGCTGTAAGCTTCCTTTCTGAATTCTGCCAAGGAGGGGAAAATATGTTATATTAACTGTCTCCTCAAAAGAGTCTCATCAGGAGCTTGGCCGCTCAGAGAGAAGGGGGCTCCGTCTCTATAGTGACCATCTGATGTATCACACCAACTGGGATGCTCTTAAGAGTGAAAGGGATGTTATTAACAGGCACATGGAAACTGCAAGCATTAGCCAGGGCAGTGCTAGGCAGGTCAGGCCGGAAAATCACCCAATCTTTATCTGACTGCAGAATCTGTAGGGTGGATCTCCTCGGCAAGGCTCCAGCCCTTGTGTGTGTTTCTCTTTGGCCTTTAAGCTCCAGAAACTCTGATCAAAGTGTTTTTCTGATAAAAAGCTCGAAGGCCTTTTAGAAGAATCGGTTGAGACACACGGGCCTCGGCTCTGTCCCATGTTACAGTTTTCAAGCTTCAATGGTCACAAGGATAAGATCTCTTCCTTAAGTCACCATGGATGCAGTTTGATTCTTTTGAAAGCCCTGGAGTTTCCCAGGTCAAAAAGAACAGGCAGAAGTAAAACAGAAATAGTAGCTACTATTTCCTGAGCGTCAGTTACATGTCAGGCACTGTTCTACATCATTTAAGCATCGGAACATTTCTTGGAGGTGGCTGCCAGTAGCCCCATTTTACAGATGAAGGCTCTTAGGCTCAGAGTAATTAAGGAACACACCCAAGGTCACACAGCCTGTAAGAGGTAGGCAGAAGAATCTGAATTTGGAAACATCTGACAGCAAATCCTGGCTTTTCATCCGCAGGCCTCTTTCTTGTGTGGAAATCTTTGCTCTATATCCCCTGCAACCCTTGGGCTAATTGGTGTCTCCACAGGAATCCTTAACCCAGTGTCTGTGGGTCTTCCCAAGTGATACTTGGATAAAATTCAGGATAAACAAACAAACACATAAACACTAACCCGAGTGTTGTTACTATTTTTTCTCCTTTTGAAAATGAGTAAAAATGAGCAGTCCTTGAAACTTTGTCAGCAATGGAAACCAGACATTTTCATATCACATCAGATAATCTGAAATATCTTTTATGGTTATTGCCACTTCAAAATTACAGTTGTTAGCAGACTTCCCATTGGATTTTGTCATTTATTGAGTTAATAAAAAAAGTACATCTATTATAGTATTATACATCTGTTTAAATTTTTTTCAGTAACTGTATTTTAATATAATTGGTTTTCTTTGCAAGCCTATGCATTTTTTGTACATTTAAAAACAATTCTGAGAAAGGCATCACAGGCTTCCCCAGACCCCAACAGGGTCCATGACATAAAAGCCATAAAAGCAAAGAGCTGGGAAGTGGGTCATTTGTTTAATAAATGATTCACTCTTTGGGCACAAAATTTTACATAATTTCTTTACAGTGTTACCAACACTTGCACATTTAAGAGGTAGGGAGACTCTTAATGGAAGTATCTCATTCATTCATGCATTCCTTAAAGAAACAACGGGCACCTACTGTGTACCAAGCCCTGCGAGCGCATGGGAGACGGGACAGACCAGAACTCTGCTTTCACAGAGAGCTGACCTTGTAAAGGGTCAAGACAACAATAAAACAATCATCACACGTATAATTAGGTAACACAAGGGTGACAGGGCCTGGGGTGGGGTGTACTGAGAATTCCCTGAACAAACACTGCTTGGCTGAGATCTGAGGGGTGGGCAGGCATGAAATGGGCAAAGAGGAGGGTGAAAAGCGAGCTGGAGTTGACTTACACAAGCTCACTAGAGCCGACAGATCCGCTTTCAGGGATTTTGTGATCTGGCTGTTAAACACAGCCATTATCCAAACTTAAGCTATAAAACTTAACAATTAAATGAATTATAGTTAAAACAAAGAAAAGAAATACCTCTAGCACTGCTCTAGAAGTTATACCCCGCGCGGCCCACTGTATTCCTACGTCACTCAGCGATGGCAGCGGTTAACGCTACTCATTTCAAATGTCCCCTTTCCACCGAGAACCCCCTGAAACCCACCCCACTCCCATCACTTCCTGTTTCACTCTCTGGCTTACCTTACTTTCCCCCATAATTTTCATCACCTTCTAACGTGCTGTATAACTGGATTATTCATTTCCTGTCTCTACCACTCTAAGGTTAAAATCCATGAGGGTGAGGATTTTTTTTTTTCCCTGTTACCTTCCTTGCCTGGTCTCTAGTTCTAAAATGGTCCTGGTCTAGAGGAATCTAACACAAATATTTATTGGACAAATGGATGATGGGATCTGAACGCTTGTTACGAGTTGACTGACAATTTCAGAGTCTTGTTTCCTTAACCCCTGTCCCTTCCTGGCTGACTTGAACTTGAATCCCAACTCTTCATCACCAAAAAACTAAAGATACAGATCCAAAATGCTTTACAGAATTTTGAAGGGAAAAAAAGAAAAGTCAGAAATGTGACCAAATGGCTCCTAATGTCAACTGCTCTTTGACATCAGTTGTGCAGGTCCTTAGCTGGAAGGACAGTAAGGACAGGAGTCCTAGGACAGCCTGCCGGGGTTCAAATCCCCGCCATGCTGTTGGCTTTGCAACCTGGGGGAGTGAATTAACCTCCTCCAGCCTCAGTCTGCTCATTTGCCAAATGGGGAAAATGATATTATAGTCAACCACTCCAAGAAGCCACCGAAATGCAACCTTATGAGCCAGGAAGAAAGAAAAAAAAATTGTTCTGAATTATGAAACAACCCACTGACTCTAAGACTTACACGAATTTTAGAAATGTTTTAAGTAGCGTTGCCACATAAAATACAGGAAGTCCAGTTAAATTTGAATTTCACATAAAAAACTGAAGGATGTTTTAGGATCAGTTTATCTCATTTGGGGGTATCCAACTTGGGACATCTCTAGACTAAAAAATTATTCACTGTGTATCTAGATTTTAAATTTAATTGGGATGCTGAATTTTATTTGCTTACTCTGATAACTCTATTTATAAAGACCAAAAATGTGTCTATGTCCTAGGCTCAGTGGAACATGGTAGTGTATGTCTCATTAGAAGGTGTGGGTTGAATGGGTTAATGTAGGAAAAATGTTAGATCAGCACCTGGCACATAGTAGGCCCTCCGTAAATGTTAGGCGTCATTATAAGATACCTCCTACCAGTTCAACAGACTTGTTTCCACTCACCTGTAGGTCCTGGAGGCTCCCTGTTCCATCCCCAGGCCTTGGCGCAGATCTTCTTACCCTTAAAGAATCCAATGTATTTATTCAGTGAAAGGAGACTTTTTTTCCTCAATGAATGGGGGAAAAAAACAACTTAAAAAAATTTAATGAATGGAGAGCTTTCTCTTTGTTTTTCACCTTTTTGTACTGATTCACCCATGGTCTCAATCCTTTGAATGCCTTGAGGGTGGGGCGGGGAGTGCAGTCTTGTTTCAAATCTTCTCTGAAGGCCGGGAAGAGAATACTTTTCGATGTGCCCCTGCACTGAGCCCCTCTCCTCAAGGGTACCTCCTCTTCTCCAGGACCTTCCAGCAGCTACCTCTGAGAGCTCAGGTGTCTGCCGCCAGGTACACCCCCATCCTACTGGTGAAACTGCTTAATTAGCCTAACTGAAGGCAGCCTGGGAAGGGGTATTAACCCTGTATTTCCCATGCCCACCGCAGGCTCCCAGAGTCCTCTGTGGCCCCTTTTTGCCAAGTTCTCTTGCTGTGGCCAGAACATACTACAGTTTGTCCAGAGTCTCTTTCAAAACAACAATAACGGGGAGGGTATAGCTCAGCGGTAGAGCACACGCTTAGCATGCACAAGGTCCTGGGTTCAATCCCCAGGACCTCCATTAAATAACAAGTAAGTAATTAAACCTAACTACCTCCACCCCCAAGGGAAAAATCTAAAAATTAAAAACTAATTTAAAAATAAATAAATAAAACTTTAAAAAAATTCCTGGGAAATAAAAACAGAATCTAGGTAATAAAGTCTAACCTTCTTTTTCCTTTTCCTTGGCGCTTGGTCTCGTCTCACTCGCTCGCCGGCGGCCGCTGCAGACAACCTGCACCTGGCACTTCAGACCTGCGTTCCTAGCGCCAAACGGCCGTGCACGACACTTCCGCCGGGAGGGCCGTGTGCAGAAGCGCCGTTTACGACACTTGGACCCCCCGGCGCTGTGAGCAGGACAACTGCGCCTGCTCCGGTGAGCTCCGCCCCAGCGAGCTCCGCCCCAGCGAGCTCCGCCCCAGCGAGCTCCGCCCCAGCGAGCTCCGCCCCAGCGAGCTCCGCCCCAGCGAGCTCCGCCCCAGCGAGCTCCGCCCCAGCCCCGCTAACCCTATAAATTCGACCCCGGGGACCACATGTGTTCTAGATTGAGAATTTGGGCCTGTTCTTTCATCAGAGAATGAAGCTTTCCTTTGCTTCTGGACCAAACTCGGTCTTGCTCAATTGGCTCGAAGGATACCAGGCGGGAGGGCTCTTGCTGGGGCCTGACTCAAAAGGTGGGTGACGGATGGTTTTCCATTTGTCACTATTTATTACAGTGCAGTTTAGCATTTAAAAATACCTGTTTACCAAATGGAATGGTGCCTGGGGGAAGGCCTCGTGAATATTCACGTGTTTTTGGGTGTTTTTTTTTTTTTTTTTCTATTTTCATTATCATTATTGGCTCATTCGATCTGTTGCTCTCTTGGCCCTGACCTCATGGGAAGTGTTTTGAGGGCAAATCTAGTCCCTAATTCCTCCCTTGAGATCCCCCAACCGCAGTAAGACACTGAGCATAAGGTGGGCGCTCCGTGGAGGAGGACAGGTGCGATACCCCCATGGCTAGTAGCTGATTGCTATAGCTTCTTTTTTTTTTTTAATTAAAATTTTTTTTAAAATTGAAGTACAGTCAGTTTACAATGTGTCAGTTTCTGGGATACAGCATAATGTTTCAGTCATACACTTACATATATTCCTTATATTTTTCATTATAGGTTACTACAAGGTATTGAATATAGTTCACTGTGCTATAGAGAAGATACTTGTTCTAGCATCTTAAAAACATCGCACAGTGTGTAGTTTTTTTTTTTTTGATTAAGAAGTAGATCATTGAGATAACTATTTTTATATTATTTAAACATTTTATTATGCATTCATACATATCATAAATGTATAGCTCGATGGATTTTCACACCTGAATAAGCCCGAGTAAAGAACAACCAGATGCAGACATAGAATATTCTAGCATCCTAGAAACCTCTCTTGTACTCCCTGACACTCTGTACATTGGTTTCTATTTGGCTTTGTTTTATTCTGTTTCGCTTTGTGGTCCTTGTAGTTGCTTTTCTTTTCTTTTTTTTTCCTTTTCTTTTTCAGACTCAACCTTAGCAAATATAATCTTACCTATAGCCTTGGGAGAGCAAGCCCTCCTCATTGTCACTTGCTGGTTCAGGGCACTCTGGGCCCATCAGGGGGGCTGCTGATGCAAGAAGACAAAATTTTAACAATAACAAAAAATTAAGTCATTTACAAGAGCTGATGAGATGCAGTTGGAGGCTAAGAACATTTACAGGAATGCAGTCCTTCTAACCTCTTAGTGCAGACCTCCGTGGGAGAAAATTTATATTTGGCCTTATATGGTTCTGAATTTAGTAGTCAATCATACATTCATTTCATCTGCATTCATTTCATCCAACACATATTTTGACTGATTGCTTCCTACAGGTATTAGAGCATTTTGCATGCTGGAGAGTGAGCAGGAGTCAAAATCAATAAAGCCCCTGCCCCCAGGCACAGACCAGCAAATGGATAAGAAACGCATATTGCATGTCAAAAGGATGCGGTGCTACCTAGAACAATGAGGTGGGGTGAGGGGAGAGGGAACGCCAGCAAGTGGCCCTGTTTTCTGCAGGCAGTCAGAGGAGGCTCTCATACAAGGAAGACCTTTAGAAGACAGTATGGGGCCACACTGGGGAAGAGCATTCCAGGAAGAGAACCCAGCAAGGCACAGGCTCTGAGGCTAGAGCTCTTGGACATAGTGGTTGGAGCCTGGGCTTGAGGTTAGTTTTGTTTTTTTGTTTTGTGTGCATGTGTGTGTGTTTTTTATTGGGTCTAATTAATGGCTGGGATTTCTCCTTCTCCGGAGAGGGGGAGGGTGAAATATGACATCGGGATGTTCTAGACGTGCCTTCAGTGGGAAAGCACAAAGGGAAAAAACTATGCTTCATTTTGGGGGCCCAAGTATATTTCACCGGGTGGGTGGAGAGGCGTATGGTGGCGGTGGGGAGGGTGGGGTTCTTAGAGTTGTTGTGGAGATTTTGTTCACTCTGAGGGAAATAGGGAGCCATGGGAGGCTTGGGAGCATCACATTTACACGACCTGGACTAGATTACAAAGATCAGTCTGACTGCTATTGAGATATTTATAGGGGGTAAGAATGGAATCAGGAAAACCATTTTGGAGGCCAGTACAACAATCCAGAGGAGAGAAGATATATGTCTTTTTGGGTTTTTTTCCCCAGTTATTTATTATTGTTTAACAAGCCACCCCAAAATTTGTGGCTTAAAACATCAGTAGTTTATTATTTCTCATGGTTCTGGGGGCTGCCTGGCAGTTCTGTTGCTTCACAATTATCAGCTGGGTCCTGTTTTCCTCCATCTTTGCCTGCCTGGCAATTTTTCTTTTTGCTGTTTGCCGATATGCATTTGACCTTGTTGAGTGTGGGTGTTTTTATGTTGTTTCCATGAATATTCTCAAGCTTTGTTCTGGGATGCAGTTAAACGACCCGGAAATAGTTTGATCCTTTCAGGTCTTGCTTTTAAGATCTGTTAGGCAGGATCAGAGCAGCAGTTAGCATCCGGGGCTAATTATTCCCTACTACTGAAGCAAGACCCTTCTGAGTGTTCTGCCCATTGCTGGGGAATTAGGAGGTCGTCCAGTCTGGCTCTGTGAGCCCCAGTATGGTCCCCTCTAATCTAGTGGTGGTTCTCTCCGAAGCCTCGTGACGTTTCTCCTGGTGGGTGTGCTGACCAGCAGTCAGCTGAGGACCTCAGGTGGGTCCTTGGCAGATCTCTGGAGTTCTCTCTCCCTGGCCCCCTCTTCTCTCTGGTACCCAGCCTGCTGAACCCTAATTGTCTCAGTCTCCAAACCTCTCAGCTCCATCTCTTCAACTCAAGAGCCCATCCTGCTCCTCCTGGGTTCTCTCTCCCCAAACATGTTGACTTTGAGATGCCTCTTAACCATCCCAGTGGAGATTCCTTGAAATGTTGTCTAGAAGAGGTCCCTTACAATGCCCCATACTTCTCTTGTTTGAGATGAGTCAGAGAGACTCAGGTGGGTCTCCTCTGGAATGGAACGTTTCCTGTCAAGTGATGGCCTTCATACTTCGGATCTGACTTTGGGCTCACACTGGCAACTGTGACTCCTTAAATTATTTCAAATACTAGGTTGATGAGCTTCAAACCTTAGCTTTGTGTCTTCCCTGTTCGGTAAAGGAAAACAATACATTGGTGATTCTGGTTATCCCTTATTTTAAATTCACGTGGAAGAGACTTTACTTCTGACTAACGGACTGCAGTGCTATCTGTTAGCAGTAGTAGCCGAAGTACTGCCATTGGTGAGTGATATGCTCTTAAAAATATTGGTTAGAAATGATTTACGATAGTCTTAAAATAATATTACTCTCACTTGCCGCCTTCTACATTAGCCAAGACTCTTACTTGGAAATCATAGAAGTCCACCTCAAACTAGCTTAAGCAAAACTCCTAAGAGAAATCCCTTTATAAAGAATTTATAGGCTTACATAGTTCAAAAGCTTAAGAGGTAGGGAGGCAGGACCTGATTCAATAGTCTTTAGATCTCTGTCTCTGTCTCTGTCTCTCTCTTTTCTTTCTCTCTCCCTCTTGGTTCTGCCTGCCTTGTCCTCTCTTCATTCTCAGTCTAGTGGGACTAAGATTTTGTTGGCCTTAAGCTTTTGATCTGAGAGAAGTAGAGAACACTTTCCTCGTTGTCGCTGGGAAAAGTCCTGTGGGCAAGGGGGTCCCAGCTGGCCAGGACTGGGTCCTGTGCCTGTCTTTGTTGTGGGATCAGAGGACAGGCCCCCAGGATGATGGGACCGGAGCAGGAGTCCTGTGCAGCAAGGTTCCTCACCGCCGGCCGCATTGATATTCTGGGCTCTGTCATTCCTTGCTGTGGGGCCGCCTGTGCGTTATTACGTTTAACAGTACCCTCGGCCTCGATCCACTAGATGCCAGTACTAACCCCTACCCACCCGCCCATTGTGACAACCAGAAATACCCCCAGCTGTTGCTAGATGTCCCCCTGGCAGGCAAAATCACCCCCACTTCTATGCAGTGAGAGTAGTTTTCTACAGGAAGAGATGCTGGCTGGGAAAATAGGCCTGAGACCCGTTCCAGGGTGTTTTCTGAACAGAACAGAAGGAGGTGGACTGGTTGTTGGCATCTGATACCGTGCTGTGAACCACTGTAGTGCTTACAAGTGAGTGCAGTGCTCTGATTCTTACAGAATAATTTTGTGTCCGGGTTCCTAAAAATTGCGGGATACCTATGAAAATGTGAGCAATGCAGGAATGTTATAGCATAAACAGAAAAAAACCCCTCTGGTGTCATGATAAGGAATGTAAACTAAGACTGAAATACCAAGGTCCATTCTGGCTCAGCCTTGTGTTAGGTGCGTGATCTTCCTTAAATGATTCGGCCTCCTTTAATCCTTGGCTTTCTTCAATATAAAAGATGATTAATGATACCAGACAAAACAATTAACAATAGATGTGAAAGTCCCGGATAAACTCTAAATGGCATGAAAACCAGAGGTATTATTTAAACATACTCTTGTATTAATTGAACATGGTAGCTACTTGAGTGAATTCTGAGTTTTTAGACTAGTCTACCCAGATGTTGTCTCTGGGTTGTGTATTCTGTAGCTGTGAATCATTGTATATATTTTTTTAATTTATGTATTTAGTGGGAGGAGGTAATTAGATTTATTTGTTGTTTTTTTTTTTAATGGAGATACTGGGGATCGAACTCAGGACCTTGTGCATGCTAAGTATGCACTCTACCACTTGAGTTACACCTTCCCCCACGTTGTATTGGTTTTCTTCTTGTCCTCTCTCTTCCTCCCTCCTTCCCTCCATCCTTTCCTTCCTCCTCTCTTCGTTTTGGTTGATTGATGTAGAGATGTCAGTGTTGAGATGTCGAAGTTATAAGAAAGAGGATGATTACTTTTACTTTCTAGTATGTTCCAAGAGGCAGAAGAGTTGCTTACCTGGTTAATTACCAATCTCTTCTATTCCTGCTGTTTAAAAAGAAAAAAAACAAAAAAACAATAGGAAAGAAAAACATTCTCAGCTCACTGAGCTAACTGGTGGGTGAGAGTTCTAGGAACGATACTACCTTTATGAAGGCAGACAGTATGTCCCAACAGAACATGCTGTGTTACGTTTTCAGCTTTCTGGCTCTGTTCCACTTTGGTAATAACCCAACCGGTTAATTCGGTGGGATTGAAGCTTCCGGTCTTTGTCTGAACAAATCAGAAATTGCCAGAAAATGTTTGAACAAATTGTGGAAACGAGTCATAGTCAAGGGTAGACTATATCCCAGAAACAAACGAATGACCTAATCCCGTGTCAGATGCAGGGGCAAAGTGATTCATCTCTTAAAAGGGACTTATAGCCAGTGTTTACTTCCCAAGTGAAAAGAGAGAAAATTTGCTTCTTGATCTAAACCAGTTGTAGGAAAATTTCAGTGTCACCTTTTGGAGCAAACATGGTTTGACGTTTGGATTAGATTCGCCATTTATTATGCAGGACTGTCTTTAGAGTTTTGGGTTAAGAATGCTGTGTTTGTTCCTTTTCTGTTTGTAGAGACAGGCTTTCCTGGGTTATTTCTCTTGTGATCACTATCAGTGGATGGTGTTTTCATATTCTTGCTTCAAATCTAGCAATTGCTGAAATGAACACACAGATTTCTTGGCCAGTCAAATAACTCCTAAAAGATGCTTTCTTCTCAGCAGGAAGCTTTGGAAACTTCCAGAGAAAATGCAGCATCAAGTCAGAGACCACACTAATAATCATCACGATTTACACGTGAATAGTATGAACTACAGGAAATCAGAGCGAGAGACCACATGCGCCACACGCGCGCGCACGCACGCGCACACACACACACGCACACACACGGAAGAAATTTTTATTATGTGCTTGGCTAGGAGTCTCTGAATGTTTATAGTCTGGGAATGGATACTGCGAAAGTCTTTCTGTTGTTAGGGAGGGCCCACGTTCCCACCCGACACCCTCATCTACGGCCTTGGCTTTGGAGTCAGACTAGCACTCTTTCTCTACTTAATAGGACTAGGGGAGATGTGGTTTTTTTTCCTCTTGGCATATTTCTACAACTGGAAATCAAGGAAGCAAAGAGGCTGATTAATCACTTTCTAGCTAAGCATGTTAATCTTTCTGGGCCCTTTGGGGTTTCCTTTTTGAGCGGAGGAGGTAATTAGATTTCTTTATGTATTTTTAAATTAATTTTTTATTTTATTTTTTAGTGGAGGTACTGGGGATTGAACCCAGGACCTTGTGCTTACTAAGTACACACTCTACCAATGAGCTATACACTTGCCCACCTTGGGGTTTCTTTTATCCTTATTCTTTTTGACTGGAGAGCTAATCATATATACCTGTGGGTTCTGCAGACGCAGGAATCGTGGGCGAGTTAGAAATGAGATATACCAGTGTGTGGTGTGGGGAAAAGGAGGAGTCACATCTGTGTTTCCAAATCAGCCCTCAAACACACGTGGCTGTCCATTCATGGTGCATAGACTTCCTTATTCCAACTGCTTTCAAGTTTTGAAGGGCCAACGTACAGAAATACTAACATAAATCATTCTTCTTATTCAAGGGTAACTGGGAGCTCTGGCCACAACCTAATTTTTAAAAGTGTAACATATTATTGATTAGAACGAAATTAATGAGTCCCTAAATAATGTCTCAAATGCATGAGTCAGTCTCAGGAACTGACCATTAAGCCACTGGCCATACATCAATTTTTAAGAATCACTAGGAAAGGGAAACAGTTTGAGAAAACAAAGGAAATACTCTCTGTGTTTTCTTTTTTTCTTTTTTGTCCTTGTGGGGAATGAAAAGAGACAGAGTCTTTGATTCATGTACGGCCAAGATCTAGGAATAAAACAAATACAGTAGAACTCTTTCCTAAGTGGTAGGCACAGTCCTAAGTCCCACGTTTAGGGATCTGGTCTACAGCAGGATTTTAGTGTGTGGGGCTTGTTGTCAACAACACAGTGTGATCTGGGTATGTATACTTAAGGTTCACTCAATATGAAACCAAAAACTTTGAAATAATTTATTTTACTGGATTTGAATCCACTGAACACAGCACTTGAGTCGGTCATGTACACAGTCTCATTGTTCCATTATCAAACACAGTGTCCATTGTCAAGTTTAATTAAAATGCAATGAACCTGTGGCAACCGTAGATGACGGAATCCGTCAACCAGTAAACAGCTCTCTGATCGCGCACCACACCTGACATTTTAAGGGCTTCCTGATGATCAAAGTTCAACCACGTTTTATAGCTTCACAGTTGCACTGCTTCGATTTGTTTATTTTCATTTCCCCTGGGCAGAACTCTCTAATCTGGGCTTACCTTTTTATACTGTACTTTTGAGAGGGGCTCAAATTACCCTACTCTAGTAATAGCAGTACTCTTCCACAGGAGATTTTAGACATGCCTCTGCCCACTTGAAACAGACTGCTGTGCATTTACTCTGTAGATACAGGAAACAGTTCTTGTTTGGAATTGAACTAGGCCCTTGAGGGACGTGAAGCTCTGGTGGTGGTCCCCCCCACCCCATCATCAGACGTGAGTTTTGTTTTATCAGAATTAAATAAAAATGGATGATGTGGTTGCAAATAGAGACAGGGAAGGGAAAATCTATTTGTAAGATCTTTACTACTTGTGCCCAAATAAGATTGTTCTCTGATTGTTTGCTGACTGTTTATAAGAGAAAATCATTATTCCTGGCTCCTAAGTTTAGAAGTCATTCATACCAGGAGGAACAAAATATTTCAACTGTTTTTATTCCCTCAGTTTTCCTATGAGTATTCTTTCAATATTTTGGCTAATAATACAGTGAAAGAACAGGCTCATCTAAGCAGTCTTTTCCTAGAAAAATCCAGATTTAACTACTACTTTGGATAATCAAATATTGCTTCCTCAGAAGGGGGCGTTCCATGAACAGCCTTTATGAAGTACTGCCGGAGTCCCCCTCCCATCTCTCTGCATTTTCTTGCCCTGCTTCACTTCTCTCCAAAGCAGTCGTCAATACAAGCTATTATATTGCCACTTGCATGCATCCACTAGCTTAGAAGCCCCTCGGTCAGCGCCACCCAAGGGAAATCCGATGCGAGCCACACAGGACATTTAAGATTTTCTAGGGAATACATTCTAAAGGTAAAAAGAAACAGGCGAAATTAATTATGATAGTGTTACCAACCCAGGCCCTTGGACTCTTTAATCCATAGAAATTGATAAGGGGCCAGATGAGAATTCCTGCAACACTTTACTGGGGCTTGTGCTACAGCACGAGGGAGCAAGACCAAACAGGTGCCCTCACTCACTCCCTGGGAGGAGCCCCGTGGGTCCGTAACTGGGGTAACAACAGGGGCAGGTGCTGGATCGGGCAGGAGGGGTGGCTTAGGTGGTCTGCGCACCCCCTTGGTGGTGCCGTGTGCAGGGATCATGCGCAGTGCCCTGCTTTAGCTCCTGGCACCTCAGAGATGGCAGTTGGTTTGTGGCCTATATGTATCCTGTTGTTCATAATAGGTTGCGTGCAGTTACTTTTAGTCCCTTAGAGTTTCTTTATGTCCTGTTGCTCAAGGAGACGTTAGTCCAAGTGCAAACACTGTGGTAGAGGGTCCCGCGTCCCAGCCTATCTCAACAGTATGTTTTATTAAATGCAATACATCCATAATATTATCATTTCAACATCAAATCGATATAAAACGATTGCTAATGAGATAGTTTAGATTCATTTTTTGGACTAAGTCTTCAAAATCTGCTGTCTGTTTTACACTCCCAGCACATCTCAGTCCCAACTGGCCACCTCTCCAGTGCTCAGTGGCCTTGTGCGGCTGCTGTGTTGGGCTGTGTGGCTCTAGAATATACTCTCCAGGTTGTTAGTGACTTTGTTCGCTTTTTTATTTATTTGCTTAGAAAGTAAATACTAAGCACATATTAAGTGCATAGTAAATAGTCAAATAACAAATGAATATTAAAATTATACAGACCACAATTATTTAGCCAGACGTCTGTGGATCAGATGTCATCCAGCATGTTCCAATGCCTCAGGTTTTCTCTTTCTCCTAACATTTCCCTCCTGCCTACTACTCTAAGAGTATCAAAATGCAAGAAATGTCTCTGTGACCATTTATTCCACCAGTGACCTACTTTTGCTGGGGAGAGTCAAATGCTATATCCTGTGGTGACACTCTCTGCCCACACACCCCACAGAATGGGCTCATTAAAGCCCCATTCCTGCTTGCTTTCTCCCCTCTTAGTTCTGTGCTCCCTCTGTTTAAATCAGTTCTCGAGCTGCCTAATCAGCACTGGTTCAAGACATTTTAAAAAAGATCACACACCCCTTGGTATTGGGGCGGCACCTCCTTACCGCCTCTTCCTCTGTCAAGTCCGGTAAATAAAAAATGCGTTTGGCACCTTCTTTGTGCCAGATCCCATTGAAGGAGGCACCGCACGTACACCTCAGGCAAGCGTAGACACTGGCCCTGCCTTTGAAGAACTTTCAGTCCCGGGGAGGCGGGGAGACAACAGTCATTACAATGAGGACACAGGAGAGTGTGGTGGGAAAGGCATGGGCTCTGGAAAAATATAGGATTCGAATCTTGGGGCTGCCACTCACTAGGCACGTGGGCTTGGGCTGATCACAACACATTTCTTTGCCTTAGCTTTGTCATCTGTAAAATGGAACTAATGGAAGTATGTACCACCTAGTGTTGTTGTGAGGATTAAACTGTTTTACTGTTATTTTGCACTTTGTTCTTTGCAGATATTGCATTTTTTGTTGTTTTTGGTTTTTTCCCAAATGGAAGGTTAAAGGCAACCCTGCATCAAGCCTATCTACTGGTGCCTATTTTCCCAACAGCTTTTGCTCACTTCGTGTCTCTGTGTCACAATTTTGGTAATTCGGTAATTGTTGCAATATTTCAGACTCTTTCCTGTTTATATTCATTATGGTGATCTGTGACCAGCGACCTTTGCTGTTACTACTATGACTTGCTGAAGGCTCAGATGATGGTTAGCATTTTTTAGGAATTAAGTGTTTTTTAATTAAGGTATATTACATTGCTTTTTTAGACAGAATGCGATTGCACACTTACTGGACTACAGTGTGGTGCAAATATAACTTTTATATGCGCTGGGAAACACACTAATTCATGTGACTTGCTTTATTGCCATATTTGCTTTATTCTGGTGACCTGGAACGGAACAGGCAGTATTTCCGAGGTGCCTTGAGATATCTTCATTGCACCATTATACTCTAGTAAAGAGGTGGCCTGGGATCGTTGCCAGCTATGATTAAGAGACATGCATAGCTAATATATTAGACTTACTAGAAGAGTGTCTGGCATCAGTGTGTAGTAAATTCTATAATAAGTAAATAAATGTTAGCTGTCATTATCTATATTGGAGGAAGATGGCCCTTTTGAGAGAATTCAGGGGACACAGCAGCCCTGACAGTGAAGTCAGGTGACATTTCCTGGAGGAAACTTGATCACCAGTGAAGTCTGGGGAGTAGTTTAAGGGGGAGGGAACAACATTTGTAAAGGCCTGGAAGCAAGTTCTCTGATAGCAGTTTGAGGAACAGAAATAAGTTAAAACTGCCTAAAACACAAGCCCAAAGGCCTCGGAGGGCCAGATAGAAAACATATTAGGGTGAACCATATGAAACTTGACATTCAACCATTTTCAAACTATAAAAATGGCAGTTGTATGTGGTTTAGCCTAATAGCTCAGCTAAACAGAGCTAGCTATGCGTTAAAAAACCAAACCATAAACCAATACAAGGGCAAGCTCCTTGATAACACAGCATGTCATGGGGATACACACCAGGTCTCACTGGGACACCTGCTGCCTCTGGCCTGGGAGGGCTTGTGGGGAAGAGGACAGTGTGCAAAGGTGACCTGGGTGCATGGCCGGCTACAGGTGCCCCGTGGGATTACATGTGCTGGGTGGTGCCCATTTTAAAAGAAAAGTCCAAAAAGTGAACTTTCACAGGTTGTCTTTTGATTTTAAGAGGTTAACTCAAATTTTGGGAGGTGGGCATAGTAGGAACCAAAGTATTTGTCAACTGAACGTGGCTCCTTAACTACTAGCTGCTAATCTTTGGCCTGAGTTTAGATGGGAGGTGGCAGGAACGAGGCTGGACTTCTGAGTCAAGATTATCATTTAGGAGGGCCTTACTGAACATCTTCCCCACTTTCCCTTACCCTGCCTGCTGCTATCCTCATTCAAAGTCATT
Source organism: Camelus dromedarius (assembly GCF_036321535.1). NCBI lineage: Eukaryota > Metazoa > Chordata > Mammalia > Artiodactyla > Camelidae > Camelus > Camelus dromedarius. The sequence continues at coordinate 6,132,953 of NC_087453.1, read as the reverse complement.
TTCTTCTGAAGCCTTCCAGTTGCTTCCCACCCCACTTAGAATCACATTTAGATTTTCCACCTGGTTTATCAGATTCCACCTGACCTGCCACCTCTCAACTTCCCCTGCACAGTGCTCCAACTACACTTAATTTTTTTTTTTTCAATTTCTAAAACCCACCAAGCTCATTTTGGCCTCAGGGCCTTTGCACAAGCTGTTCTGTCTGCTTGAGATACTTCTGTCTTAGATCGTCCCAGGGTTGGCTCTTTTCTCATTTAGGGGTTAGCTCAAATGTCACGTCCTCAAAGAGGCTATGTTGGGATTTGAGGACTCACCAGGAGGACTCCCAGGACCCAGCACGGCCATGATTTACTACAGTGAAAAGATACAAAGAAAAGTCAGCCAAGAGAAAAGCCGTGTGGGGTGAAGTCTAGGGGATCCCAGAAGCAAGCTTCCGGGGGTCCTCTCCCAGCAGTGGCAGGCAGAGCCGGCTTAATTCCACCCTCAGTGAGGAGTGACATCCTGTGTGGAGCACTGTCCAACCACAGAAACTTATTAGAGACCCAGTGCCCAGGGTTTCCAGTAGGGGCTGGTTAAGGCAGCACCCTGTACCTAACAGGTACCCAGGTTCCAGACCCCCAGGAGGAAAACAAGTGTGTGTCACAAGCCACCTTTAAGCACAGCGAGCCATTCTCACTGGGACTCAGTGGGGGATTCTCCTGAAACTAAGGTCCCAGAGGCAGCCCAGGGCCAGGGTGCACACAGGCCTCTGTCAGGACAGCAGTCTCCGCCCCGCCAAGTGAACCCTTCTGCTCCGAGGGCTTTTCTAAGCTCGCCACCTGAAGTTACTGTCCTGAGTCACTCCTTCACGTATAATCTTGTCTCATTTTCTCCTGGGTCCTTGCTAGGACCCAGTGTTATCCCATTTATTTCTTGGCTTACCTGTGGACTGTCTCCCATGTCAGGATGTGAACTTCCTGAGAGAGAGAGCCATGCCCGTGTCCACAGCAGTGCCTGACTTGGGCAGCCAGCGAGTAGTCACTGGATGGACGGATGGACATATGGATGATTTATTTTGCCTGTCCCGTTGCTCAAGGGCCATGGCTTGCTTCTCCGTCTTTACTGTCTTAAGACTTGTCTTTCAGGCTCGTCCCTTTGGCCTGTAGGGGTTCTGTCCCAATGCCCGTGCCGAGCTGAGAGGCAGCTTTTTTGAGTGAGAATAGTTAGGTTTTATCCCGTCCCTGACCAGATTTCAACTTTCCAGGCTGAAGGCTTTCAGTGTATTTCTCAGCAGCATCCTAGCATCCCTCTGCCCTCAACCCTCGCCTCCTCCCTCATCCCTTTGATCAATGGCATTATCCTTCTCTGGCTGAGCTGCTGACACACACTTTACAAGCACTGAAGCAGTAAAAAGGCAGAACTTTGACCCTTACTCTGTCTAAAACTTCATGGCAAACTTTTCCTAAGAGATTCAGCTGAAGCAGTTTCTAGGAAACTCATTCCTTCCTCCTTTCCTCTCCCCGCCCCTCCCCCCTCTTTCCTTCCCTCCTCCCTCCCATCGTTCCCTCCTTCCATCCTCCACCTTCTTTCCCGCTCTTTCTTGAAACCCCCTGAGCCAGGCACCGTGCTGGGCCTGGGAGACAGATGTGAACAAGACACGCACCTGCGGTTTTCATCTTTTAAAATCTGGCTTTCAGGTTCTGAGGGCATGGACACTAACAGGTAAGGAAACAGCAAGCCGACATCATTTTGCAGACGGTCCCAGAGGGGACGGAGCTGCTGGGGTTATAACAGCTGGGCCCTGCCCTGCACTGAAGGTAGGGCCACGCGTGTCTGGACTGGCCACGCGAGGGAGTAAAAATAACACCTCTTTCCGGCTGAGAAGCTTAAGTGAGCACGGCTGCCTGCAGCCTGCTTGGTCAGTCTGGGTCCAGAGCCCAGTTTCCCCACCGGAGAGGGGTGGTAGCTTTCCCAGGCCGCGCATGCAGTAGGCTGTGTGGCTGTGTTTCTTGCTTCTTTCAGTGGCGGCCCTAGAATTTGCAATATACACTTATGCACATACACATTTACACACACAGATATATACATTTATAATTGATCCAAGTCCAACTTTCAAATAACACTACACCACTTCACAGGCAGTACAAGCACCTCGTAACATGCGTCATCCTGATTGCTCCCCATCCCTTGCGTCATTGCGGTCATTCACTTCACTTATACATGAGCATGTATATACATACAGACACATCTATACGTGAATACATTGTAGCTGTTATTATTTTGAACAAAGTGTTATCTGTTAAAGCAATTAAGAATAAGAAAAATAAACATCCTTATTTTACCTTCACTTACTCCTTTTCTGATGCTCTTCTTTCTTCATGTAGCTCGGAGTGTCTGACCTATTTTCCTTCTCTCTAAAGAACTTCTTTTTACATGTCTTACCACGCTGCTCTGCTGGCAACAAGTCTTCTCAATCTTAGGTTGTCTAAGAAAGTCTTTATTTCTCCTTCACTTTTGAAGGATAATTTTGCCCGGGACAGAATTCTCAGGTGTTTTGTTTTTGTTTTCTCCCCTCTCAAACCCAGTATTTCCCTCTTACTATTTTTGCTTGCTTAGTTCCTGAGAATGCAGATATCTTTCTAATCTTTGTCCCTTAGTCAGGTGATTTTCCCTCTGACTTCCTTCAGGGATTTTTTTTTTCTTGGTTTTGGTTTTCTGAAGTTTAAATATGATATGCCTAGAGGTGGTTCTACATAGAAATACGATGTAGCCTGGATGTAGGCACTGATCCTGTTTGATGTCTCTGGGCTTCCTGGATCTGTGGTTCAGTGTCTGACATTAATTTGGGGGAAATTCCCTTCATTAGGGCTTCAGATATTTCTTCTGTTGCTTTTTCTCTTTCTTCTTCCCCTCCCACACATGTTCCCCCTTTTGCAGTTCTCCCACAGTCCTCAGACATTCCATTCTGGTTTGTTTCGGTCTTCATTCTCTATGGTTTTTGGTCTATGAGGCTCCTATTGATACATTCTCAAGCTCAGAGATCTTCCGTCAGCCATATCCTGTCTACTAGTGAACCAATTAAAGACATTCTTCATTTCTGTTAGTGGTTTTTTTTTATCTCTAGCATTTCTTTTTAATTATTTCTCAGAATTTCTGTCTGCGTACAAGACCCATCTGTTCTTACACGCTGTCTACCCACTGAAGTCCTTAGCATCTCTTAATCATAGTTGCCTTCAATTCCCAGTCTGAGAAGTCCACCATCCTGGCCACATCTGAGTCTGCTTCTGATGCATACTCTCTCTCCAAACTGTATTTTTTGCTTTTTAGTATGCCTTGTAATTTTTTTTTTTTAACTAATAGCCTGACTTGATGTGCCAGGTAAAAGGAACTGCTGTAGGTGTTCAGTGATGTGGTGAGGCGGGAGGGGAGGGGAAGTATTGTGTGGTCCTCTGGTTAAGCCTCAGTCTTTTTTGTGAGCCTGTGACTCCTGCAAGTGCCTTTCGGTTCATCTTCCTCACACCCTTAGGTGGGGCGGGTGGCTAGAGTGGGCTCGAGCTGGCTGTTTCTCTTTCTCCCCGTGGAAAGCTACAGGGACCTGAAGTTAGGTACTTTCCTTTCCATATGTCATTTAGGCTCTGATAAAATCCCAGCAGGTTAAGTCCTGCTTAAATAGTTTCTCCTGAGGGCAGGACTGGTTAAGAAGAACAGACTGCCCTGGCCTGGTTCAGCACGGCTCCTTTTCCCTCCCCTGCTGGGAGCCCGAGGGAGCTTTTCACAGATATTCACTGTGAGAAGCTGGTCAAATAAGACTCATAAGATGTGCCCCACCCCCACCCCGTGGCTGGGTACCCCTGGAGTTTTTGAGTCTCAGATTTGTCCACATGAAGCTGCCCACAGTTCGTCAATTTCAATTCTGGTTTCCCTACCCTGGCACTGGCTCCCGAGAAGATCGGTGGTCTAGTAAGTTGTGATTTTCTGTGTTCACCTGTCTGTCCCTCCAGTTTGGGGGCAGTGGTTTGCCCTGTGATCTCACTGTCTTGCTGATCTAAGAAGAGCATTAATTTTTCAGTTTGTTCAGGTTTGACCTGTTGCTATGAAAAAGTGGTGACTTCTAAGCGTCTTACATGCTGGACCAGAAACTGGAAGTCTGCTGCCAGTTTCAAGAACCAAAGAATTAAAAAAAAATGTCAAGAATTTTTTTTAGGAGGCGGGGCATTTGTTGGGTTAGAAATAGAAACTTTAGACTTCTGCTGGAAGTTTCAAGGATGCCAGAAAAAAAGGTTTTTTGACTAATATTCTGGCCACATGTGGAAAATGGTGTTACTGCAAATCATGTGAGTCCTGGGAATAGTAAAAGGGGAGCTTGAAATCTGCTTCTGTCAATACTCCGTTGTGTGTTCCCAGGCAAGTCACTTCCCTTTTCTGAGATTCCTTTTCTTATCTGAAACTGGGTGTCAGGACATTTACTGGAAGCTGTCAAAGGGATTAGAGATAATTTGTATCAAGTGCATAGCTGAAGGCATATTCCTGGTTATTTCATACATAATAGAAGAGAAATATTATAGATCATTATAGACATAAAGTTTTTTCTTCCCTTTACTATGGAAAAAAACCCTAAAAGGATGTTCACTTAATTCTCCAAGAACACAGGAAGCGATTCAAGGTTACCATAATACAAGCCACGCTAAAGAAGAGCATGTGGAAAAGCAAATCTGAGCAACGTAGAAAACACAGTTCATGATTTAAATCTGGTGGGAGATCCTGGGCACCTCTGGCAAAGTGTGAGAGGGTGAGCTTTTCCCCTTGGAGTCTCGTCTTCGCTGGGAAGTTTCCCCCTTGAGGGAATCACTTTATAATATAGTAATAGACTAGGAAGAGAGAAATCTCTTGCTAAAGCAGTAAAGTAAATGGCCGGGCAGCAAATCTTAATCAGGTATCAGAAGCACCACTAAAAGAAAATTCTGTGTGCTACTAAGCTCCAGGCTACTCTTTTGTGGCTGGGAGAATAAACTTAGATAAAACACAGAGGTACCCCCTCCCCCTTTGAAAAATCTCCAACTTCTGTTTCCTCCCACTTTGAGGGAAGTGATAGACTAAAATTAAGCGGTGGCTTCTCATTGCGGTTAGCAGCATACACCCGGAGCCAGTCTGTCCTGGATTTGCAGCCAGGCTGGCCACCACATGTCCTCATGTGACCGAGGGTGAATTAACCGACTTCTCCGAGCCTCCAGTTCTCACCTGTAAAATGGCAGTTGTTGAAAAAATGAAATATTGACAATCCTTGAAAAGAACCGAGCTCAGTGGTTGTGAAGGTTAGCCATCTCGATTTTCTAGCTGGTTTAGGACGTTTTCAAAGTGTGAATCCTTCTCTGGGAACAGTGACTCAGAAGGACCTTTGAAATTAAAGGAACAATTCAGAACACACTTTAAAAGCTGGGAAAAGTACGGAATTAGGGATGAGGAGGAGGAAGGAATCTTGCCACCTGGAAGAGAAGCGGACATTGTCCTGTGGTTTTACTTTCCTAGACTCACTTCTGCTTCTAGTCTGTAAGTGGACAACAGTGGAGAGAGATTGGGGAAGAGCAAAATGAAAGTAAAATTTTCCATTTTCAAGAAGGGGCCAGTAGAATAATGCAGCTTCCCAGTTCTGGGTATGCCCGGAAATCAGCGTGTGAGCAGAGGGCCGGGCGAGGTGCTGCCGGCAAAGCTCCTACAGCAGCGCCGGGCCCCAGCTCAGCCCCGTTTCATACTCTGCTGCTGCTGCTGCCACCACCCCGACACCCACGTTCCCAGGGGACACACAACTGCCCTCAAGGGGGCCACACTGTTTCTTGATTTCTCAAAAATTATAGTCTTTTTACAGATCACACAAATATGCACAGTACATGAACAGATACACAGTGTATCTGTGGTATTAATGTATCGAGGGGGAGGTAATTAGAAAAAATGTCTAAAACTCTTCCTTGGTGGGGGGGGTGCAAATGAACAACATGTTGAGTAACACTGGCTAACATAGCAGGGTGGGGGGTGTAGATGTGGGGGAGAGGCAGGTGCCTAATAGAAGACTAAAAATGGAGGAGCTCAGCCGGCCGGAAAGTGGTGGTGGGGATGGGAGGAAGGATTTTATGTGTGCAGGAAGCTTGTTAAATAAAGTGAGAAATTTCCCCTGAGGGAGCAACATCACTCTCTCTGCTGCTGTGTCTTCCCGGTTTGGAAGGCTGTATTGTGTAAAGAGGAGACAACAAGCATCTTGGAAATTCTGGCTCTGCTATTTATTTGCTGTGTGGCCTTGGGCGAACTACTGACTTCTCTGAGCCACATCTATAACCTGGGACTAGCAATGTGAGAGTCCGAGTGAAGTACCTGAGAAACAGCAGATGTTTGGTAAATGTGACGTCGTTTTCATACCATCCTACTGGTCCTGTAAAACGGCAGATGACCTGGTAGTAGTTGAAATTTTTAGGAAGAGAAATTAATTCCTTTGAGGTGAACTCCTCTACAGTGACATTTGATTCCGATTTTAGTCCCTCTCCTTTCTAGCCTTCTCTTCTAAAGCTCCGGTTCTTAATTTTCTTTTGAAATTTTCAATAATGTGTATTAGGGATGTGTTATTTGCCCCGTATCAAACACATTATTTTATTTAATAAGACATCAGCTCTATTAAAACTAGCACTTGATATATATTTTTTTAATTTTAACCATTCTCATAGGTTTGTAGTCTCTCTACATAGTGACTCAAGATGTTGAACATTTTCTCATTTGCTTGTCATCGGTAAGTATTCTTTTATTCACGTCTGGTCAAATTTTTTTCCCACTTAAAAATATTAGGTGGTTTGTTTTCTTCTTATCTTAGTTAGAAAGTTTCTAAACAGACATTCTGGATACAGATCCTTGGTCATATATGTGATTTGCAAATATTTTCTTTTAGTCTGTGGTTCATCTTTTTATTGTCTCAACAGTGTCCTTCACAGAGCACATGTTTTAAATATTGATGCTGTCCAATGTATCAAAATTTTTGTTTGTGAGCAGAGGTTTTGGTGCTGCAGCTAATTTTTTTAGATTGAAGTACAGTCAGTTTACAATGTGTCAATTTCTGGTGTACAGCATAATATTTCAGTCATACATATACAGACATACATTCCTTTTCATATTCTTTTTCATTATAGGTTACTATAAGATACTGAATATAGTTCCCTGTGCTATACAGTATAAACTTGTTGTTTATCTATTTTATATATAGTAGTTAGTATCTGCAAATCTGGAACTCCCATTTTATCCCTTCCCACACCCTTTTCCCGCTGGTTAACCATGAGTTTGCTTTCTATGTCTGTGAGTCTGTTTCTGTTCTGTAAGTTCATTTGTGTCTTTTATTAAACACCACAAGCCAATCAAAATGCATTTGCAGGCCATGTTCATCCTGTTGGCCCCACATTTGGGTGGGATTTTTAGACTAAAAGGAACCCCAGGGGACGTGGAAGCCATGGACATGTGTCTCTCGGGGCTCCCAGGGCAGGGGCTGTAATTGCCGGGGGCCCGGATGCCTGCTCTGAAATCCACATTTGTGCTGAGCCCACGGCTCCTTCAGGTTACTCCTTTCCAGCGGCTGCTTGCGACCTGGGAACTAAAGCAGGCTCCCTTCTGGGAGGCATGGGCTTTGCCAGAACTCTCTTAGAACTGCGCCACAGTCTCAGACTCCCCCTACCCACCGGTTCTCTCTTCTCTCCTCTGCAGGGGTCAGACCAGAGCTGCGGTCTCATTCTTCTCCTCTGGCTCCCTCCCCACGTTCCTGTCCTATGAGTTTCCCCCAGGAAATGTCTTGTGTGTTTTCCCCCAACTTGGCATCTGCCGGTCTGCTCCTCAGAAGAACCAGCCTACTGCAAGGGGTCATTGTTTCAGGACCACGGCCTCACCTGCCATGCCTGATCCGGGTGAGGCCTGGGGTGAGCGGAAACCCCATCCCTGTTCATGAGGACAGTGTCTGTCTAATACTGATTGTTGCTGAGTAGAATGTGAGCCCAGGGTGAAACATCACAAGACTTTTAAGGAGAAAAACTACAGAAAATTACAATCCCCAATTCAACCCTTGTCTTTGATAGAAGAAGAAATTGAGGCAAGAAAGGGAAATGCCTTTTCTAAGACCACCGATGTAGTTGGGTGGTAAAATGTGGCCAGAGCCCAGAGATGCTAGCTCCTGATCCGGCTCTTTCCTTTCTTCCTCTTTATTATGGGTTGACTGGGTTGGTCTGTATTCGTTATCTTTTGCTGTGTAACAAAATATCCTCCCTGCCCATAGCAGCTTATAACAAGGCACAGTTATTTTCTCACGGTTTCTGCGGATGGGAATCTGGACCCTGCTTCACTGGGTCTCCCACAAGTCTGCATTCAAGGTGTCAGTGTAGTCTGAGGTCTCATCCGAAAGCCCAGCTGGAGAAGAGTCTGCCTCCAAGCTCATGTGGCTGTTGGTACATGGGCTTCCTTGAGGGCTGTTGGATTGAGGACCTCAGGTCTTTTCTTGCTGCTGATCAGAGGCCTCCCTCAGCTCTTTGCCACAGGAGGTTCCCAGCACGGCCACTTGCTTCATCAAAGCGTACAAGCTGAGCAGGCGATGGAAGCTGTGAGCAAGGTGGACGTCCCGGTCCTCGGTCCCCTGATTACGAAGTGATGCTCCACCATGTCTGTCTGTTAGAAAGTCACCAGGCCAGCCCTCATCCCAGGGGACATGAAGACCGGGGGGCCACGTTCGAAGACCACAGGTCTTCCTTGGAAATTAGGGAACCGCCGGCTGTGTTCGGTCTTTCTCCTATAAACCAAGACACTACTTTTGAGGGGTGAGATCAGGCATCTATTTTAAAACAAAGTGCTGGTGTAGCTGCAGAACAGGCTTGAGAAGGGAGAACCAGGCCAGTGAGGACAAGAGGGGAAGTGGTCGCAGGGGACAGGGTGGGGTAGCAGAAATAACCTCCCAGCCAGGCCAGCAAAACCCTCTGCTCTCCACCCCCAGGCATCCTCACCGTGTTCTCTTTGCATTTTGTTCTCTGCCGTGGGTACAGAAAACAGATTGTTTTTTAGCAGAATTCAGGACATTTTGCTTTTGCAGAGATCATTTGCTGTCGGGTTATGACATATTCCTTCTAGTACTGAGAGCGCACCTAATTGTCGAGAAGAAATACCCAGATCAAAACAAAACTGTCTCCGTTGCATAGAGGGAGGAAATATGGTGCAATGATTACAATAATGGTAACCGTTAATACTCGTCAAGGGCTGGCTGGGCAGCCTGCCGGGAGCCCAGCAGCTTTGCCCCATGGAGTCCCTGGAGCAGTTCTAGGAGGTTGTATTAATATTCTCTCCATTGCATAGAGGAAGAAACTGAGGCTTAGAGAGATTGTGAGATTTCCCTAACGTCACAGCTAGATGGGGCTGGAGCAGGAACTGACCCATGTTTATTTCACGTCCACAGTGACCACCAGAGCATTTCCCAGACTTTATGCATTCATGTATAAACTGTCAGAGTTGCTGCCATGTCCAGGACGATTTAGTCTATTATCACATATGGGACCCATTTTACTGTTCCCTCCCCGTCCCCTGTAGTGGTGCAGGCTCTAGGCGATGGCAGGGCTGAGTTTAACCCTGACCCTGCACCCTGCAGCCTTAGCTCTAAAATGGAAGATAGGAGTAAATGAGGAGGCACATTGTTGATGCCCCCTATTTTCCTGAAGGGACCCTCAAGGAATGGGATCTTTATTAATTTCCTCTGAAAGATAAATCCATGGTTAGCATATTTTCAACATCATCATGAATATTAAAGAATTCCTCAGCACTTTCTATAGCCGCCCAGAAATTTGCAATTAAATACTTGTTAAAACTGAAATGTGGATTGAATGTCCTAGAGTTTGAGGCAACATCAGATAGTCTAGTTACTCTATCTGGAGCGAATACATTTGCTCGAGTGTTTTTGCTTACTAGTGGAAAACCACAGTGACAACGTAACATCATGATGAACAGTCTAGATTTCGAGGTCAGTTAAATCTGGTTTTTCTTTTGGCTCACTCCATTCATTGGCTTTGTGACCTTGGCTAACGAATCGTTCTCTGCTTCGATTTTATTAGATCAGTTGGGAATGCCTTCAGATGTAAGTGGCAACCACCACCACAAAACCCCATGAGAGACTTAAGTTATTTACCCCCTCACTTAAAAGGAAGTCCAGAAGCAGGAAGTTATTGTTATGTTTCAGTGGCTTGAGAATGTCAGAGCTTTGCTATTCTTTCTTCTGTATGCTTCCAGGAAGACTCACCGCTTTCCTCTCAAGGCAAGGAAGACGGACAGGTCGAACCAGGGACATCTTTTCCTTTGTGAGACAACGGACCTGCCCAGAAGTCTCACAGAGATCTCCTGCTCACGTCTCGCTGGCCTGAAGTGTGTCACGTGGCCAGGTTGCAGGGGAGTCTGGGAAGGGCTCCAGCATGGAGGTGGGTGAGGGAGAAGGGGCTGTGGTGGGGATTAACTCAGATAACGCACATACCTGGGAAACGGAGGCGTGGTTCCAGCGTCCTGCAGTGAGTGAGCATCAGCGACAGAGCAGAAACCTGGTTTTCTACCAGACTGGAAGCCCCATGAGGGGAGGGTTTTTCTTTCTCATTTATTGTTCTAGCTTGATGCCTAGAACACAGATCAACATAAGGTGCAGCTCAATAAATATTTGGTAAACAAATGGATGATGATAATTTGATACATTTATTTAATTTACTGTCATTCATCAATTTCTCAAAAAAACGTTTATTCAGTGCCCACCAAACAAACATCAGAATGTGAATCATGAAGCCAGGACTCTTGTTGGTGCATTTATCTCTTGCTATGTAACAAACAACCCCAAAACTTAGCAGCTGAAAAGAACAGACACTTCTTATCTCCCACACTTTGAGGTCAGGAGTCACTGAGAACAGTCTGGATGGATGGTTCTGGCTCAAGGTCTCTTGTAAGCAGTCACGATACAGTTAAGATGTTGGTCGAGGCTGCCAACATCTGCAGGCTTGACTGGCGTTGGAGGACCTGCGTCTAAGATGCATGCTCACATGGCTGTCGGCTGGAGGCCTCAGTTCCTCCCCATGTGGACTTTTCCATGATGCTGATGCTTTCCAGAGGGAAAGAGCAAGGAAGAAACTGCAGCGTATCTTAGGGCTAGTCTTGGATGTTGCCCAGTGTCATCTGCATGGGTTTCTGCTCCTTAGAAACAAGTCCCGAGGTCCAGCCTGAACTCAAAGGGAGAGGACTCTGCCTTTCAAAGGCGTGTCAGCATGCGGACATGTGTTAAGGTCACCAAGTGTCTGTTTCATTCAGGGCTGTATTTCTAGCATCCAGATATGTCTGGCTCATCTGATAGGTGCTTAATCAGAGCTCGTTCCAGGTCAGTAGGCCTTGAAGATTTTACAATTTGAGGGCTCTCTAAGAAAAAGGATATAGTTATGAAAAAAGTTGTAAAAGTTAACATTTATTTAGAATAAGGAATACATTACAGATTACAAATTTTTTTATTATAGTGTAGTCAGTTTAGAATGTGTCAGTTTCTAGTGTACAGCATAATGTTTCAGTCGTACATACACATACATATATTCGTTTTCATATTCTTTTTCATTATAGGTTACTACAAGATATTGAATATAGTTCCCTGTGCTATACAGAAGAAAATTGTTTATTTTATGTATAGTAGAATCTGCAAATCTCGAACTCCCAGTTTATCCCTTCCCACCCCCTTTCCCCCCGGGTAAGTGTAAGTTTGTTTACTATGTCTGGTGAGTCTGTTTCTATTTTGTAAATAAGTTCATTTGGTTTTGGTTTTTTAGATTGCACATATGAGTGATATCATATGGTATTTTTCTTTCTCTGTCTGACTTACTTCACTTAGAATGATAATCTCCAGGTCCATCCATGTTGCTGCAAATGACATTATTTCATTCTTTTTATGGCCAAGTAGTGCTCCATTGTATAAATATACCACAGCTTCCTTATCCAGTCCTCTGTTGATAGACATTTAGGTTGTTTCAATGTCTTGGCTATTGTACATAGTGCTGCTATGAACATTGGGGTGCATGTGTCTTTTCAAATTAGAGTTCCCTCCAGATACATGCCCAGGAGTGGGATTGCGGGATCATATGGTAAGCCTATCTTTAGGGCATTGATGAATCGCAAATACTCTTTGAATGATGACACCCATTGGCTGGCTGCCACCCTCTTTGTAAAGACGGAGCATTCCTTTTATCTTTGCCAGTATTTCTCTTTCCTGGGTGATCATATCATTTGCTCCTCTTTAGCAGATTGTAATGGTCAGTTTTATGTGTCAACTTGACCAGATCATGGGTTGCCTGTAAACTGGTTAAATGTAATCTCTGGGAATGTCTGTGAAGGTGTTTCCAGATGAAATTAGCGCTGGAATCAGTGGACCCCGTCAAACAGTGTGCCCTTCCCTGTATGGTGGCATCACCCCACCCAGGAGGGCCTGAAAGGAACAAAAAGGGCAAGGAGGGAAGGGGTCAGCCCTTCCTCACTCATTGTTTGAGCTGGAACATTGATTTTCCTGCCCTTGGTGCTCCTGTTTCTCAGGCCTGTGGACTTGGACTGGAACAACAGCACGGGCTCTTGGGGCACCAGCCTGCAGACAGCAAACTGCAACTTTTCAGCCCCCTCGTTGCATGAGCCCATTCCCTAATAATGTCTCCCTACACCTGTACATCCTATTGACTCTGTTTTTCTGGAGAATCCTGATTAGTAGGATGATTAAATAACCCAATAGCCTAGTCATTACTTTTATTCAAAATTACCTCTTGCTTTTACTGGTGTGACTTATATTTTGACAGAACCTACCCGAGTTCCAAGGTCACGATGCGTCAAATATCATAAGAGGTTACCTGCTCTGTTGGAAATGTACCTAGTGCAACTGTCCCATGTGTCTTCACAGACATACGTGCCATTTGTGGAACTGTGAAAGTTAAACTTCAGTGTCTGTACATACAGTTTTCTTGGAACACAGACACGTCATCCATTTTTTGTGTACGGCTGCTTTCACGCTACGGTATCAGAGCTGAGTCATTGTGAGGCAGCCCACGTGGCCCCCAAAGCTTAAAATATTTGCTGTTTGGTGCTTTACCAAGAAGTCTGTTGACCAATGTCCCCCCACCCCCATGGCAATGAGACGCACTCACCCTGCTGGCCTCTGGAACTCAGCAATGGCCATTTTCCCGTCTCTAAAACACAGCAAGCTGTGCACTGCCTCAAGACCACCCCTCTGCTGAGCTGTCTTCTCTCCCAGCCATCTTGCCATTTTGTGTCTGATCACATTCATCCTTCAGACAATTTCACCTACATTGAGAAGCCTTCTCTAGCTGCCTGTCTGAAAGTGTTTCCATTATTCTTAACCACTGTTTCCCTGTTCTTTTCAAACCTGGTCTTGCCCATGGTTTGCAATGATTGACTGCCTCCTTAGTTAAGGTTGCTGCCCCTTTTTACTCTGTGGACTCCCTGTCTGTATCTTACCAGGGTGGGTAAGCATGTGAGCTCTGAACCCAGACAGCCTAGGCTTGAGTCCTAGCTTTGTCAGTTACAAGTCGTGGAAGCTTGGGTGAGTCACTGATCCCCTTGGCTCAATTTTCTCACCTGCAAAATGGGGATAATCATAGTACCTAATATTGAACCTAGTACCACATTAAGTTTTGAGGATTCAGATAGTTGATGTAGATGAAGCACTAAGAACCGTGCCTGGCCTCTGGTAAGTGCTTGATAAGGGTTAGCTATTAATATTCAGTGCTGTGTCTTCAAGGTCAAGCACAAGAGTACAACTAGCATCTCCTTGAACACATTTTTGGAATGAAGCGTTTGTGGAGTGAGCGCTTAATCTGGTGTTAAGTAAATAAATGAGTGCCTCAGCCACTTAATCTTCAATCGTATGTTGCTGCGTTTAATCACGAGCCCCTAGCAGCACTGTTTACAACAGCCAAGACATGGAAGCAACCTACATCCCCTACACGCCCACCTACAGACGACTGGATACAGAAGCCGTGGCATACAGACACGACGCACTACTACTCAGCCGTAGAGAAGAATGCAGCCGTGCCGGGTGCAGCAACGCGGATGGACCTGGAGGTCGTCATACTAAGTGAAGTCAGTCAGACAGAGAGAGACAGATACCATATGATACCAGTTATATGTGGAACCTAAGAACGTGATACAGATGAACTTTCTTAAGACGGAAAGACTCACAGACAGAAAACAAACTTACGGTTCCCAAAGGGAAAAAGGGAAGAGGGATAAATTAGAAGTTTAAGATTAGCAGATATAAACTACTATATATAAAATAAATAAGGCCCTAATGTAGAACACAGGAAGCTATATTCAGTATCTTGTAGTAACCTATAAATGAAAAGGAACCTGAAAAAGAATGTATATATATATATAACTGAGTCACTATGCTATACACCAGAAACTAACAACATTGTAAATCAACTATACTTTGATTTTAAAAAAATATAAATCAACTAGACTTCAATAAAAAAAAAATTTAAAAAATATTATAGGCCTCAAGTTTGATTTAGTCCATGAAAGGCTATAATTAATCTTGATGTACATAACAGAGTCAAATCAGTAAGGCAGGCGTTCAAAGCACCTTTTAAAAATTGTTTTGTTTTGGTAATTTAGTATCTTGTCTTGGTATGCCCACAGACAGATTAAGACCCGTAAATGTTCTGGGGCCTACACCAGTCAGCTATTGCCATAATAATGTCACGTAACAAATCACCCGAAGCTCAGGAGCTTAAAATAGTAATTATTTAATCTCACAAAAGCATCTGCAACTTGGCTGGTTTTCAGATGATCTAGGCTGGGCTGGGCTTCAAGGTGTGGGTTGCAGCCAGGTCTGCTCTAGGTGTCTCTCATCCTCCTCAGATGAACAGGCATATGCTTCCCAGGGCAACGTGGGACCCGAAAAAAGGGGAGACCCACGGTGCGAACGCCTTTCAAGGCTTTGCTTGCGCCCTGCAGGCTGACAGCCTATTAGCCAACAAAGTCACATGACCGAGCCCGGACTCAGTGGGGCAGGGAAGTATGTCCCATCCAAAGCAGGAGTGGGAGGGGAGTATTTCCTGCATCACACACACACCATCCAGGACCTGTACCCAAATAAAAATAAAAAACTAAAATGAAAAATAAAGTTGTTTTTCAGAGGCAAAAGCATATACATGTTGAAATCTAAAATAGCTTTTCTGGTCCTTCAAGTGTGTGTCTAGCTTTCATTTGGGGTTGGCCAGCACTGATGACTACTGTCTGTATCCTGGTGCCTTGCACACAGTAAGTAAGTGATAAAGTCTGTTGAAGGCAGTTGTTGAATTCTGTAAGTGTACGGAGATGGCATCAGGGCACAATAGCTCTATTTGCTTTACGGAAATCCAGAGGCACTGAAGGTACCGCACGTTTCTACATCAGAGCTTCAAAAGGAGTCCTGGGGTGTGGAGGTGCACACAGCTTCTAACACTCCGTGCATACCTGGGAGGCCTCC
This sequence comes from Camelus dromedarius, assembly GCF_036321535.1. Classification (NCBI taxonomy): domain Eukaryota; kingdom Metazoa; phylum Chordata; class Mammalia; order Artiodactyla; family Camelidae; genus Camelus; species Camelus dromedarius. Next base: position 6,117,436 of record NC_087453.1, on the reverse strand, counting down.
ACGCAAGTCGCCGCCTCTGGGTTTTCTGTTTTGACTCCCCTGCAGTGGAAACGAACTCACTTTCTCATCTGATGTTGCTCAAGGGAAATGCATGCCTGGAAAATAATCAACGGGGAGGAGAGGGTAGACAAGCAAATAAACAGTCCGATGAATATAAGATAAAACGCAAACTAAAGCCAGCCTTCAGAACCTCGCGTTTTCCTTTCATCCACTGTTTATTTGATAATTGCACAGTCAATTACAACGTGCATAACTGATTTTACAGACCCATTAGTCTATAAATATCTACAGCATATATGTATTTGTAGATAAGGAGGGTGGAGACAATCATGACTGAACAAACATGTTCTGACACAGAAATAACTTTGCAAACACTATCCACTTCAGATTCTACCAATGCTAGTTTCTCCTGGCCCAGAACTCAGTGTTATGAATTTTGGTAATCGTAACTGCCTTTAAGTGAGAGCACAGCATATGCCTCGCATCAGGGTGAGAAATATCTATGTATGTATGATTTTTAAACCAGATTATAGTCCTGCCATATTAAAACATCCCCATTGTACAGAAGGGAACACAGAGACTCAGTAAGTAGCCTGAGCCTGTATTTGAACTCTAACACACTTCACTAGAAAATAGGGCTATTTTGAAAGCTGGCCACTTACCTGTGTACAGACAGGGCCACCCGAGGACCAAGGAGGCACACAGATATCCGGATGACCGTCACATCTTATATCTTGCAACAGGATTAACGTAACAGAACAGCCGGTGTGGGAAGCCACCCTGCAAATCTCTCTCTGTTTCTCTCCACCATTCTGTTTTCCTTCAGTTGTGGAGTGCAGAGCTGCTTTTATTAGCTGACTAGACTAGGCGTGGTAAACATGTCACCTGGATTATCAGGTGCCTCTGGTTTGGAAATGTTCACTCTCAGAGCCATCAATGAAACCCAGAGATGACATCTGACAAGCTGGTGATAAAGCTTCAAGGAGCTCCCACTGGAAGAAGGGCTTAATTACGTGTGATTTTTCAAGCAGTATCTGTAGATTACACAGATAAGATGTCTCCTTTCTGTCTGGTGTGTACTTTGGACTGGTAAGCTTATTGAATCATGACTGTTAGGTCTCCTTGGCTGTGAATTCGGGCACCAGATACCTCCAAATCAGGTTTAGCCATTGTCCACGCAAAGCTCCTTATTGCTCTTTTGGTTGAAATTTGTAGGAAAGAACACTTAGGTAACTGCAATGTTAAGGGAGCAATTTGGTTTGAAAAAAATCTCAAAAAGAGCCTTAAGAAAAAGTCCAAAACAACCTTCTAGGGCACTTCCTGCTTTTTTGAAAAAGTTTAGGAGTACAAATAAAATAAGTTGTTTTTTTAAAAAAAATATGAAAACAAATATATGCGTGTATATGCATGACTGGGACATTGTGCTGTACACCAGAAATTGACACATTGTAACCGACTGAACTTCAATCAAAAAAAAAAAAAAAAAAAGAACCATGAGTTTCTGCCTTTCCAGTTAGAAGCAATCTTTAAAAGGCATCCAAAAAAAAAAATTGGCTCTGTTTTCTGAATTGCTAGTTGGGAGAACAAAAGAAGCAAGGGAAAGTTTGACTTGACTTCCTCTGCAATTTGTTTATATCATCGGAGCAGAAAAGAATCTCAGGGCTCAGCTCGCCACTTCCTGAATGAAGAGAGAGAGAGAGAAATAAATGCCCAGTGTTGGATTCGTTGAAGAGTGCAAAGCGAATAGCAGAAATCCCAACCAACCCACTGGAGGGGCCCAGAGGGCAAAGGAAGGACATGTGTCCATTCAGCTACAATCTGACGAGATAACTGCAGAGCCCCAGTCACTCACGGCAAACGTCCTCACATACTCCCCCAGCCCCGCCCAGTGGCCACACAGAGGCCAGCTGGGTGGAAGGTGCAGTCTTTCCTGGCTTGTTCCTATAGAGTCGGTTTCATCCAAGACGGTGTTGTCAGTCAGGCCAAAGACAGCAGAGGGGGTAATGGAATAGCATTGAAATGACCCGTGTTTACTTGAAAATCATGTCCAAGTCAGATGTAACTGCCATGATAAGGTTCTATTTACCTCTCCAGTTAGTAGCCAGGAAACAGCCAAACCAGTTAGGTAGGAAATTTTCTTTTTTGGGGCAGGTATGGACTGAATCACTGGCAGCAAACTTCAGGGATTTCTAGGAGAGTGCGTTTCTTTTCTCTCTCGCTTCTCCTGGGCAGAGCGCCTGTAATTCCTCCCCTCCACACACACACTTTTTAAAAAGAACCAATTTGAGGCTGGCTGAGCTCATTCGATTATCGCTGTTAGCTTCCTGCCACTTGTCTTTGTGGGGCTGGAGCGAGGCCTAAGGATTCAGATGAAAAACATCAGGCTGCTCTCCTCTTCGCGAAATCGCCCCAGTGCGGGTTTTCCAGCTTGCCTTTTCCTCGCTCTGTTCGGGTGAGGTCTGCCATGGCTGGCCTATTAAACAGAAATTTGAAATCAGTGGGTGAAAGGGCTCAGAAAGAGGAAAAATACAGTTGAGCAGTGAATGTACTTGGCTGAGTACCCTATGGGGGACCGATTTCATTGGCCTTTGGAAACGGGAGGGGATTGCAACATGCAGATAGGAGAGGGAGATAGAACGCAGATGGAAGGCAGAGGCAGGATGGGGCGATGCAGAGGTTTTCCTTTCCTCTGAAAGGGTGGGTCCTTGTTACCAAAGTACATTTCTTGGGGCAGCTCAGAAGCCCAGAGAAAATGCCATGTAATAAGGCTGGAGGCTGTTTGAATAATGAATAATGTAACCTGCAGTGATTTCAAACCACAGTTTATTGGAAGTTTTTCTCCCAGTTCAGAGGACAGGTTTCCATCAGTTCTCTCGTCTAATTCCTGCTTCCTGCCAAGCTGCTGCTGTGGGTGTTTTCAAGAAAAAAAAAACCGGCGGCATCATTTGAGAGCTTCAAAAACCTCAGCGTTCAAATTAGCCTTCTTTTGAATCCCTCTGGACAGTTGGTTAAATTTGGGTCCAGAGTGCTGTCCTTAAGTGGAGCTGATCTTCGGGTGAGGCAACTTAATTGTCTGAGGGTTAAGAAACTGAAAAATAATGTTTTAACAGCACCATTGCTAGAAAATTGGAAACTGCATTCTTCTAGGCTGTCCTGTTCAAGTCTGTTTTATTGACATCTGAACATTTCCGAGTACAAAGGGCTATTATGTAAAAAGGACACTTGGATATCCTTCTTAAAGGTTCCCTTGTATTTCATAGAATGTTTACAAGGTTACTAAGCATGCTTTCTCATCTCGGTGTATTTTAAATGGCTCAGCTATCACTCCCACGTTTATTTGAGAATCATTGAAACTGCTTGAATGGACCGGGAGATATCCTTTGTTCCCCATTGATTTGAAAACAAAAGACTCAGGGGAAAAAAAAGTTTCCTTTGCTGTTGAATGCCATATGCAGATGAACGTATTGTTGATTAAATTAAACCAAGGCTCTGAAGACTTTTTCAAGTCTTAGAACAGAAAGAATGCTCTTGTAGTTACGGTATGAGTGAGATTTGCCCTCCAGTTCTGGTTTATCCTTTGGGCTTAGGTCTAACATGGGGTTATTTAAGTCACACACCCAAGTCTGCAGGAATAATGTAATCAATAGAGGAGAATCAGCGTTGAAAAAGACAAAGTTGTTACGTTGTTTCTTGGGCGGGAAATGCCAGGTGGATCGAAGTCGGCAGCGTCCTCCACTCATTTTCCAATTTCTCTAGACCCCAGGCTCTCATTCCGGCACTGCTGACATTTGGACTGGATCACTCCGTGTTGTGGGGGCCTGTCCTGCACATTGCAGAGTGTTTCCCAGCTCCCCTGGCCCAGACCCACGAGGCCAGCAGCTCCCCCTCCACAGCCGTGACGGGCAGACTCGTCACCCACAACTGCCAACTGTCCCTTACAAGCGAGGGGGCAAGCATGGGTGGGTTTGGATCACCTCTGGTTGAGAACCACTGTTCTAGACCCACCCACCCAATCCTGTTTAAAGAAGGAAGAGAAGATTAACCTGGTGCCCAGCCAGCGACTGTGAAGGATCACTGGTTACAAAGCAGTGATTTTAATCAAAATTCATACAGTTAGAACTGAGTATGAGAGAAAGGGAAAGAGAATGCATCAAAGGACTTAGAATCCTTAGGATCCAGCCCTTCATTTACAGCTGAGGACCGGAGCAGGAAGTGCATGCTGAGGGACGCAATTGGCCAGTGAGCTAGTAAGCTTGGGACTATTTTTCTCTCGTTATTGTAAGAAGCTCATGGGTTCACTTACCTGTCAGCATGCCCCTCCCGCTGGTAAGCATTTCAGAGCCGACTGGAAACAACGCTTCTCAGGATCCTTTTCCTTAAGACCTTGAAGTAATAGTTACTCATTTAATTTTCAGTAGATAAAAATGGGCACATACTGTAATAATAAAACACATATTTTATGAGATTAGAATAATAAATAAAAACGTAATGACTGTGAATGAATACGGATAAAGAAGTTTAAAACATGTTTTTTATATATAAAGATGTATCTATTCTTCTAGGATGTATAGTTCACATTGACAATTTTTAACTGTTGAAAAAAAAAAGCAATTCTCAGAACCACGTAACCTGAGTCCTACATATACGAAAATAATAAAGCTATCAGTGCTCATTTTTACTGTTTTTTAAAAGTTTTAAATTGTTTTTAAATGTATTGAACAGTGTGATAAGTGAACAGAATAAACAGCACAATGGTGGTACTCCTGGCTAAGATGGACAGGTTTCCAGCTCTCCCGCTTCAGGGCCTTTCCTGGTCCTTTTGGCAGAAAATCATCTTCCTTCATGTATCTGCTTGATTCATTCCTTCCTTCTCTCCACCCAGGTCGCTGCCAAACGACACCTCCTCACTTGGGTCTCCCAACCTGCCTTTAGTGATGCAACTACAGAATGTATTCTGTATAAAGAACAAAAAGTACCATCCAGCTCCCCTGCTTACTTGGCACCCAGCTTGACTTTAATTTTTTTTTATAGCACTTATATACTTGCATAGAACATACATTATATACTTGGTTTACTTATGTATTGTCTGCTTCTGCCAACTCAAATCTAGTCTGACTCCCCGAGGGCTTTGTTTTATCTACTAGGGCTCAGAACAGTGCCCGGTACACAGCAGGTGCTCAGTAAATACCGGTTGAATGACAGTGTTATTGTCCAGGCAAACGTTGTAGGCACGAGCAGGCTGGTAACAGTTTGGTGTGAGTTGATGAATTCTTGCACCCTCGTAAATGACCTTTGTCTTTTCAAGTGTAATATTATATTTAATATTTAATTGGTTTGGCATGACAGGTTAAATATTTCAAGCAGTTAATCATTTATTTTAAATAACAGGTTTTGTTTTTTAATAGAGAAAAGTCTAATGAAGAAAATAAAAATGGACCCTCACCCCATCAATCAGGGAAGCCCTACTGACATTTAAACAAGAACACAGATAATAAAAATACATGCTTATAGTTAGAAACTTCGAATTATATAGAAAAGTTACAGAATAAAAAGTAGAAGGCATTCCCTTATCTGTTTTTCTGGTTCCTATCACAAAAAGAAACCCTTGAAACCAATTTCTTTTCTTTCTTTCTTTTTTTTTTTTTTTTTTTTTTTTTTTTGCAGGAGGAGTTTAATTAGGTTTACTTATTTATTTACTTTTTTCATGGAGGTACTGGGGCTTGAACCCACAACCTCATGCATGCTAGGCATGCACTCTACCACCTGAGCTAAACACACACACATACATACACACACACATACCAGAATAGTTTCTTCCCTACCACTTGCTATTTGTACTTAGATATTTATTTGCTCAACTATATGTTGAATGTCTGTCTCTCTTCCACCCGACCCTGTCTGCCTATCCACCATCCAGTCCCCAGGGCCTCACACACATAGCAAGCCTCATGCCCTATTATTACTGGTTGAGCAATTGGTTAAACTGGTACACACTCTCCAACAGCAGGCACTATGCTTTTATTCATGTACTTTAGCCAAGACAGTCTTCTTACACCACTAGTGAAGTTCTCTAAGATTCATATTTAATGAACATTTATAGATTTTTAAAAATTGTTAGCAGTCTAGGTGTTTTCACATGAAATATATCCTGTGATCCTCGGGCAAATCTCCTGAAGTGATTATTTTCATTCCTGTTTTTCAAAGGAGAAAACAGACTCAGAGATGTCAAAACTGAATTACAGATGAAGATTATAATATTAGGAAAAAGTTCTAGGCTCCGTGCCCCATTTATATTTCTAAGTATCTTCTTTTTTACCAATCTCAACAGTCAGAATGTTATCAACTTTTGAGCTGAACTCTAAATAACACGTATTTCTGTATAGTTTGTTATGTCACAAAGATGTATTTCGTCTCTCTAATTAGCTCAGCAGATGCAACAAAGATCTGAGGGCTAAATACTAACAAAACAAACAAACAAACAGAAAATTCCTCTAACACGAGAGAAACTTCTTGACAGTGTAAAAACTAACCCACCTGGCTTCTAAGAAGCAGGCCTGAGCAGCTCAATCAAAACACAGGAAGTAAGTTGTAAATGGCAGAATGAATAAAACAACTATTTTGGGGAGTGAAACAGAATCTGCTCTCTGCTCCTTAGATGTCACCTTTCAAAGTGAGGAGGGAGCACATGGGGTCAAACCGTTCACCCAGTGGCTCCATTTTCAAAAAGAAACAGCCTATATACAACTGGGTAAATAAACTAAAAACCATTGAATGACACGCTTGAAATGGGTGAATTTTATGGCATGTAAATTATATCTCAATTAAGGTGTGAAAACAGAAAGAAGGAGCCAAATTAACAGCGAAGAGTTGTTTTATTTTGCTAGCAGTCAGCCAGTACAGATTTAGGTTTTGTGTGTGTGTGTGGTTGTGTGTGTGTGTGGTTGTGTGTGTGTGTGTGTGTGTGTGTGTGTGTGTAAAATGTGGTCTGTGAGGCAGGAGCATACCAGGATGTGGGAGGCTCAAAGGTCTGTGTGCAGAGCCAAAGGGGCCAGAACAGTTCTCTAATAAAAAGACCCTGGGACTGGGGTCTCCTGAGAAGTGAAAATAAACGAAAAGATGAACCTTTTGTTCTGGCCCTGTCACCACGTCTTCCGACGAGGGCGAAACCGCAGAGCGTAAAGCTCGCCTCCCACTTGCCGCTTGCCTGTTGATTCCGTTCCCTCCTAATAGCAGCCTTGTTCCATCTGCTGGGATTCAGAGATTTATGGAGACAGAGTGAGAGGGGAATTATTTCCAAAAGAAATAATCAGAGGAATAGGGAGAGGGGAGGAGGGGGAGAGAGAGAGACGGAGGGAGGGAAGAGAGAGAAACAAACAGAGAGAGGAGAAATTAACTTCCAAGACAGAATAAAATTGGCTATAATGTCATTAAAATATTAAAATGAACACTGCAAGAACTATAAACTGACAACGATGCCTTAAGAAGAACCATCTGTTGGGTCTGGACCAGGAAAATGAAACTCGAGGGGAAGGGGGTGGGCGGGGCGGGAGGAGGACCTGCTTACTGCAAGGAGCAGGCTTTGCACTTAAACCTCGTGGTGTGATCTGATGACCCTCTGACTTACGGAGGGAGGAGGAAGGCTCCCCGCCCCCTCGCCAGCCTGGGGTCAGGCGAGCCCTCACTCACACTGCTCATTAGCGCCTCCTGTGGGGAGAAGGAGGCAAGGACACACAAACCTCAAAATTACTAATGAAAAAAACCCCAACAAAACCTTATTTAGTCTTAAAAAAAAAAAAAAAAACCAATGAGGTAATTTTCTGAGAATTACCTAAGCAAGTGCCTCACGCGTACCTCTGATTATCATCTCTTAATCGTAGGTTTTAAAATGTCGATAAAACGGATCACGCCAGGCTAGGACAGTGGTTACCTGGGCGAAAGAAGAATGACTGGGAGGGGGCACATAGGGACTTTCGGGGTGCCGATTACCCGGATTTGTCACTTTAGGAAAATTCATCAAGCTGGATATTTCCCATCTGTCTGCTATTCTGTATGTATATTTTATTAACATTTAAAAAATGACAATATGAGTTCCCTGTTGCTAGTTCCTCATTCATTTCAAACTGAATGTGACCAAAGAGGACCTGGATTCTTCTCTTGCTGTGTCTCCCCTCACTTAGCCCACAGTAGCCTTCAACAAGGGACTCCCTCCAAGACTTCAGCAGCATCCTGGACTCTCCCTTCTCTAACCCTCTCAACCGACGTCTATCCTGTGGTCTCTGCCTCCAAGACAGGCCCCGAATCTCTCCAGTTTACTGCATCTCCCCCAACCTTCCGAGTTAATGTCCACTGGGTCTGGACAGTGGTTACCAGACTGACAATCACTCCCCTGCTTGTCTCCCTCTGATGCTAATCCATTCTCCAAAGTTACCTTTTTAAAAAATGGAAATCAGGTGACCGCATCCTCCCTCCTTACAGCTTCCTGATGACTTCCCGTCACATTGAAAGTAAGACTCAGCTGTCGGTAAGTCTTCTGGAGTCACCTTCGTTCTGTTCCTCAAACTCACTAAGCTCAGTCCTTCCTCAGGGACTTGGCTGTGCTGTCCCCTGGTTTGGGTCTCAGCGCACCTTCTCACCAACCCCCCCCATCACACCTACGACACGGTCACCACTCCCCATCACATTACCTCCGTGGTGCCTGGCCCTGTTTGACATCTTATGTTATCTCTTTGTTTTGCTGCTGACTGGATTTCTCCCTCGCTAACATATAGGTTCCCTGGGAGGCAAGGACTGTGTCTGTCTTGTAAATATCTCCACTTGGATGTTTAAAAATAGTTTCAAATGTCACATGCCTGAAACCCAGTTCCTTGAATTCCCACTCCCCGCCATCACCACCTCCCTGCCACGTGTTTTCCTCTTCAGTCTTCCTCTGCTCACAGCAGCTCTGTTCATTCAGTAACTCAGGCCCGAAATATTGGAGTCATCCCTGACGCCCCACTCCCATCCCACACCCAATCCATCAGCACCTTCTGCTGGCCTTACATTCAATGAGCCTGACAAGTCATAACCACGTCCTGCCCCTGCCCTGGTCCAGGCAGAAGAAGGATTCCCAGCACTTCTCGAGTGTCCCCTACATCTCCCTGGGCCTCCTTCCATTTCAGTCTCCTGTGTGGGATTATTTGAAAATAATTTAAAATCCCACACTGCTTTCCAGATGTGTCTTTCTGATGACTCCCCATCTTGGAGCAAAATCTAAAGTCCTTCAGTGAGCTTCACGCATCTGCTTCTCCCTGACCCCCTCCCCCACCCACCTTCTTTCCCTTGCTTTCTCCACTCTAACTGCAGTAGCCAAGGACACACCCCCTCAGGCCCTTTGCACCTGCTGCTCTTTCTGGAATGATCCCCTAGATGTCCCACGCTGCCTCGACTCGCCTTCGGGGTCTCTGCTCAAGGAGGTTTTCTCCAGCATCTCTCCTCAAAATTGCTCCCCTGCATCCTGACCCTATTTCTCTCTTCTACTTAATTTTACCCAAAGCACTTGGGACTCCTCGGACATATGTCACAACGTAAGTTCGAGGAGGGTGGAGATTCTTACCTCCTTTTGTCATGGCTGTTTCCTCATTGCCCACATTAGTGCCTGGCAGATAGTAAGCACTTACAGGTGATTACTTAACTGAACGAACTTATGATGAGATTCATCACGAAAAGTACATGCTAAAGATTTAAGTCCTCACTGAGTGAGTGAATAAACAATAACAAAACTACCAAAGTCATTATTAACTCAACAAAGACATACAGAGTTTTTACTGTGGGTCTGAAACCAAGCTAACCTGATCTACAGTTGTATATACAACAGAGAAGATCTCTGGTCACCTGGAATTTGCAGTCTATTTGGGAAAAGCAACAGATGCAACAATTACAAAAGACACACCTCATTACAAACTCGGTATTGCTGGGGAGAAAAAGAATGCTCTGAGAGTGTAGCTCTATTAGAGAGATCTGGGAAGGCTTCTTGGCGGAGGTGACATTTGAGCTGAGATGAGAAAGTTCAGGTGTACAGGGGAGGGAGGGGCCAGGGAGCTGGGAGAACATTTGTGGAAGAAACTTCCAATGCAAGGGCCTCCCAAAACTTCCAAGCCAATGGGTATGGATTAATCATTTATATCTTACTTTTTCCAGGATCCTAGTGAGGTTTGATATTTTGTTTCAGATATTTACCATTAGGCTGATTTTTTTAGCTGCCGATATAATATAGTGATGGTTGTGATTTTTTTTCTCTAATGGAGGTGGGAACCACCTCCAAACTCAGGAATCTGATTAAATTCAGAGACATCAGAGTTTATGCAGTGCGTGGGGTTGGATTTTTACTTCGTCCTTGTTTGTTTTCTTCTTTTTTCCAGTCCTTCAACACTGGCTGGTCATTAAAATTTAGAGCTCACCCTGGGTTAAGTGGATGATTTCCTGGAAAACAGCTGGTTGAGCTTCCCCCTGTATGCCTCTGAAATAAACATCCCCTTTGGAGAAAGGCTTTCTTTAGTGCCTTCCTGCTCAGAATCTTTTTTGCAATTTACATTCCTGTTTTGCATGACTTCTCAGAAGAAATCTAGAAGAATAATCACTGAAATAACAACCAAAGGTTATTGTGCACTTCTCTGCATTACCAGCCCTGGGAGCTGGGCACTATTATTATCCTCTATTCAGAGACGAGGACCTGAAACTTGGGAAGTGAGTAATAGGTCTTGTATCCATCAATAACTAAATGTGGCAGAGGTGGGTTTTGTGTCCAGACCAGTGGACTCAAGAGCTTGTGCTCCTAACCATCAAGCCTCAAGGCCTCCTTGACCCCTAATTTGAAAGTCTCCTCTGAAGTTTAATTTCTCCCGCTGTCAGATGAAGGCGTGGAGGCCAAGGTTCTAATTCTTACGGTCCATGCGCAGACAGATGGGTTGGTATTTTCTCTTGCTAAGGCAACCAACTCTGCCTTGTGCTGAGAAGAGTTTAATGGATTGATAGTGAGTAACTTGCAGGTGGGGATTTGAGAACTAAGAAGGGAAGAGAAGTAGGGAGGGAAGGAGAGACAGAGAGAGACCTAGAGCAGTCCCATGCATCTAGGGAGCAAGCAGACATCTCAAAAATGTTCTTCTGAAGTTGGGGAGCTGTACCGTGCTGCCCACCCTGCCTCACTCTGGGGAAGACTGACCATCCCAGCACCTAGAGTGTGATGATTTACCTTGGCCGTGGATTCATCCCTCGGATAGGAAAGGGCAGGGTGCCCTGACAGTCCCACTGGGGTGACTGACAACGGGGTGGGTAATTCCTCAGCAGAAAATCAGTGCACTACAACCGCAGGAGCGGGAAATGGATGCTGGGCTTCTCCAGAACTGCTGACCCCACTCTAGCTTCCTCTTGCTCACCTCCTATAGAAAGGCTGGGGGTGAAAACTCCAGTCTTGCCCCCACTTTGAATGGCTCATCCTTATCTAAAGGATGCCTAGTGCAGCACCAGGCCCGGGGTAGGTACTTAGCAAGTAGATGTGGAATAAATAAGTGAACTGAGAAGAAAAAAGCACATCCCCAGGGTTGAATCACTGCTCCTGCTCAGAGACCAGACCTCACACCTCACTAAAGCTCGCGTCCCCTGCGATGGGCTTTTGGGGGGAAGTCCCTTCCCTGCTGGCGTTCTTAACCAACTGAGAAACAAGACAAAAGAATAAGCAGGTTGTCTCAGTCCTTTCGAGCTGCTATAACAAAAATACCACAGACGGGGCAGCTACCAACAATAAAAATGTCTTCCTCACTGTTCTGGAGGCTGGAAGTCGGAGATCAGGGTGCGGCATGGCCAGGGGAGGGTCTCTTCCGAGGGACTGACCTCTCACCGCATCCTCATGGGACAGAAGGCCAGGGCACGCTTGGGGTCTCTTTTATAAGGGTGCTGATCCCACACATGAGGGCTCCACCTTCATGACCTACTTCCTTCCCAGAGGCCCCCACCTCCTAATCCCGTTACATTGGGGGTTAGGTTTCAAGACACGGATTTTGGGAGGGGAGGGACACACAAAGAGCCAGCCTATAGCAGGGATGGGCGCCAAAATGTCACCTTTATTGCTGATAAATCTAGGTATCTGTGGGCTCCTGGGCTTCCAACACTGACCCCAGAATGAAGTGAGTCTTCCAACCCTAACACGGGAGGAGAGAACAGCTCCCCGCCCCACAAGGAGACAAGAGCAGAGGACAGCTCAGTTGCTCCCCAGTTCACGCCTCCCCGCCTGCAGGGGAGTGGGCGAAGGGCAGAGAGGGCCGTGGGGCGGCCTGGGGAGGCTGCACAGCGGGTGCTGATCTGGGCTGATAACATCTACTCCGCAGTCCACTCCTAATTCCTTGCTTCTCTGCTGATTGCGTTTTTACAGCGCTGGCTAGAGGTTTTCCCCACACTCGGGAGACACCCAAACACCTGGTTTTGAAAAGCGGAAAAGTTTGTCCAAGCGCAGTGAAAGTTCTCTTAAAATAGAAATGTTAAAAGCCCCAGAAAGGAAGATATAGTAATTATGATCATCATCAACTCGGTGACATTCGAAGGCCTGTCTGCGCGACGCTGGGGTGACGGGCCCGGAGAACAGCGGACACTGAGCTTCCAGAAGTCTGAACTTCGGCTCGCTCCTTACTCACCGTGTGAGCTGAGGCTGGCTGGTGCTTCTGGACCTCGTTTCTGCAACTATAAAATGAGAATAATAGCTTCCATTCCGAAGTTTTTTTTGGTGACGATCCACAGAGATAATGCACTTCAAATACACAGACCAGGGCCTGGCACAGCATGAGCTCTTAACGCATCGCAGTTAATGCTATTATGACAATTTTTTGGTCGTTGGTGATGACAGTTAGGGTCCTTGTGTTCCCAAGAAACATTCTTTTTATTCTTTTGCACCATCCTCTCGTTGTCTGTTTGCTAATGTGCAACAGAAACAACGCTGGGAGAGGAACCTGGGGGAGTCTAAGTTCAAATCCAACCTCTGACACTTTCTAGCCGCGTGGTAATTGACAAAAATCACAAACCGTCCCTGTACCTCAGTTTCCTCATCAGTTGTGGGTGACAAAGAATAACAGGAGAGCTTAATCTGAACTTGGAACACGAACTTTTCCTTCCTTGAAACGTTCTTTCCTCGCCTATTCAGAAGTGTTCAGCCTGGGTCTCAGTTCACCCAGCCCCACTGCGGGCGGCCCTCCCCCGACCCGTTGTATGTACCCATTCACGCCACGAAGTTTAACCCCGTGCGCCAGACACTGTCCTAGAGCCAGAGCGATGGGTAAGCAAACATGATTTTGGGCTTTCAGAATCAGGAGGAAAAAGTCAGGAGACTCTTCTCTGTATTGTGTCCCCCAGAGTAACCCCCTCTCCTGGGTCAGGCTTGCTCTAAGTTGTGGACACAATCAAGATGACCCAGATCTAGAAAAACACACACACACACACACACACACACACACACATACACACACACTCTCTCTCTCTCTCTCTCTCTCTCACCTGCTCCCTGGACCAGGGCCTTGTAAATCTACTTATTGGATACCAGCTGACAACATATTGAATTTCCCCAACAATAAGTTCTCGAAGCCTCAGGCCTCCCCTTCACCCCACAGGGGGTTATTCAGGCTCATTGACTAACTTCTCTCTCAGAGCATATCTGGGCAGTCATGACATTATAGGGGCACCAAGTTCCTGACTCACCTGAGAGGTCTTGCCATAGGCAGACACATCCAGAAAAGCAACCAGAAGTGGGTAGGACCTGTCCTTTCTCACTGTGCCTGCTGAGAGGCCCTGGGCCAGCTTCCCCGGGCAGGCAAGCTGGTGAGCTGAGCTTGGACAGCACGCGCTTGGGCTCCCCCTCTCTTGGTGCCAGCGTGACCTTGGGCAAGCAACTGACTTTTTAGTCCTCAGTTGCCTCATCTGTAAAATGGGGATGATGGTATTTACTTCCTCTGATCATCATGAATGTTAATGGAGGTAAAGTATGAGAAGTGTCATGCTTGGGGCACAACTGCTCAATAAATATTAGCTCCTATTCCTATGCGGACACATGGCATTATTCTCACACAGGGAACAGACCAACATGGTTTGCTAAAAATGCATGATGCAAAGTGCATGGCCTGCAGCGGAGCCTTCTCCTCCTCCCCTCATGGCTGAATCCTGTTCACTTTTGAGGTCACAGCTATAATGTTACCTCCGTTATTCTCAACCTTGGCTACACAGTGGAAGCACCTGGGAGTTCTTACAATTAGTGACGCCTGGTCCAACCTCCCGAGGTCCTGATTGAACCAGCCTGGACATGGGGATTTTTAAATGCTCCTCCAGGAAATTTGCCTATTTTATGTTACTTCAGGTAAGTAGAATCATACATGATTCGTCCTTTTGGGTCTGGCTTATTTCACTCAGCATAATGTTTTCAAGTTTCATCTCTGTTGTAGCATGTGTTAGGATTTCATCCTCTTTATGGCTAATTGCACTGTATATATATATACATATATATATATACACATATATATATATACACCTGTTTATTCACTTATCTGTCAATGGACATTTGGGTTGTTTCCACCTTTCGGCTGTTGTGCGTCGTGCTGCCGTGAGCACTGATGTACACATATCTGAGTCCCTGCTCCCAGTCCTTTGGGTGTACGTCTGGATGCTGAATCACATGGAAATTCTATGTTTAACTCTTTACTCTTTTCCTTAGGGGCTGCAGCATTTTACATCCCCACCAGCAAGGCACAAAGGGTCTAATTTCTCCACATCTTCCTCAACCTTTTTTTTTTTTTAATAATAGCCATCCTAATGGGTGTGAGGTGGTATCTCCTTGTGGTTTCGTTATAATTCCTTTTGATCTCATCCAAAGGAGATTATCCGTCCCCTATTATTCTCTCCCCCACAGAACGCAGCCCTTTACTTTCACGCTGTTCTCACAGCGTGTCCTTCTGTTTGTTGAACGTCTGTCTTGCTGTGTAGCCCAGGACTTGGCAAACTCTGGCTCGAGGCTGCGGGTCATGTCCGGCTACTGTTTTTGCATAGCCCACGAGCTAAAAATGATTTTCACAGTTTTCACTGGTTAAAAAAAAAATAAGTAGTTTGTGAAATGTAAAAACCATAGGACATTCAAATCTCCTTGTCCGTGATTAGTTTCCTTGGAACGCAGCTACGGCCGTGTGTTTACACATTGTCTCCGGGTTAGTGCACTATGCATTTGCACTATGAAGGCAAAGTTGAAAAGTTGCAACAGGGACCATCCGGCCTGTAAAGCCAAAGACAGTCCCTACCTGGCCCTCTTTCTATGTAAAGAAAAGATCTGCTGAATCCTGCACTCGACCCTGAACTTAGGAACAGCCATCCTGATGTCTGCACAGTGCTGGCCGTGGAATTTGTTGATCTGGATCTCCCCCACTAACTCCAGACACACAACTTTGAGATGGGTCGGAGGACCAAATGTAAAAGCTAGAACCAGTACTCTTCTGGTAGAGAAGACAGAAAAATAGCTTTGCAAACTTGGGTCAGGCAACGACTTCTCAGGACACAAAATGCACTAATCATAGTATAACTTGGACAACATCAGAAGTTTTAAGTTTTTGCTTGTTCAGAGATACTATTAAGAAAACAGACCAAGCTACAGATTGGGATAAAACTTTTATGCCCGCATGTGATCAAGAACTTGCCTCTAGAATAAACAAAAATTTCCGACACCTAATAAAAGACAAAGATAACCTATTTTAAAAATGGGCAAAAGACTCAGGCATTTCACAAAAGAAGATGGAGGCACGGCCAATCAGCACATGAAAAGGTGCTTAGCGTCATTAGTCATCAGGGAAATGCAATCTAAACCCGCAATGAGATACAATCAATTTCACACACGTTAGAAAAGCGGAAAGAAAAAAAAAAAAAAACACAAAACAGTGAGTGTTGATGATGGGAGAAGCAACTAACACCTTCACTATGGCTCTGTTATTTAACTGCTGCAGGAAGCACGGCAGCTTTGGGGAACTCTGGCAGTTCCTTACAATTCTACTCCTAGGTAATACCCAAGAGAAATGAAAACAAATGTCCACACAAAAGACCTATACATGAATGTTTATGGCATTTCTATTCACAACAGCCACAAGCTGGAAACAACCCAAATGACATTAACAAAACAGATTTTTAAAAAATAAGGTGCATTCATTGGACGGACCTACTCAGGAATAGAATGGAAAGAACTGATAAATGAAAGGACATGGATGAATCTCAAAATTATGCACAGCAGGAAAAAAAAAAAACCAGACACACAGGAGCCCAGGCTGTATGAAGTCATTTATATGAAGCTCTAGAAAAGACTAATTTTCAGCAACAAAAGCGGATCAGTAGTTGCCTCTGGAAGGTGGGTGGTGGTCAGTATTGCTTAGAAAGGGGGTTTCTAAGGTAATGAGCACTTTCTATCATTAGTTTGGGGTGGATGTTAATTACAGGGGTGTACATAAATCGTCAAAACTCAGACCAGTTAAGATCTGGGCTTAGTATGTAAATTTTACTGCTATTTAAATAATGAGTGGATGGCTGAACTTGAAAGGGAAAAATACCCCTTTATAGTGACCAGTCCCTAAGGGTCAGCCTCTCCTGCCCCCGATGAACCCAGTCAAATCTGCAAAGGAAAAAGAGAACGCCGGTGCCCCGATGTCTGTCAGCCCTCCAGTGTCCCAACAGCGCGTTTCCTGTTTTAATCTGAGCTCTCGTGTGAAGGAAGTAACAGCCACCGCTCCTCCTCTAAGCCTGGAACTGGGAGACTAGAAAGCCATTTCCTAGTCTTGCAAAAAGACAGCTCCCTATGCAGGGCTGGAAACACCGTCCACCTGTTCCCGCATGGAAACTGCCGGTGGCTGGGGCCCCACCGGAGGGCAGCCTGGCCGCTATGGCTACAGAGACCCCCCCCCCGCCCCCCAGCGAGCACGCGGGTCCCCACGCGCAGGGCGGTGGGAGAGGCAGAAGCAGTGGCTGTCTCTGTTTTTTTTAGAAGACAAGTGAAACCCCAGCTGCCTCCGGGAGACCAATGGTCCAGACCCTAATAAACCTGGGGCCGGAGTCTGAATCCTTCCTTCTGAGTAAGTTTCCTAGGCTGCTGGAACACATGACCATAAACAGAGTTGCTTCAAACAATATCAACGTATTAACTTACATTTCTGGAGGTCAAATTTCCCGTGCAGGCCTCCTCGGGTTAAAACTAAGGTGTTGGTGGGGCTGCGTTCCTCCCGGAGGTTCTAGGGGAGAATCTGATTCCTCGCCTCTGCCAGCTTCAGAGGCCGCCACATTCCTAGGCTCACCACCCCGTCCTGCATCTTCAAAGCCAGCAACATCGACCCCGCCATGACTCGCTTCTATCGTTCCCCCTGCCTCCCTCTTTTAAGGACCCTGTGATTACATTGGACCCACCTGGATAATCCAGGCTCCGCGCCCTAACTTCCATCTACTCCGTACTTTCAGCTGATGAGCAAGCTTAGTTCCATCTGAAACCTTTATTCCCATTGCCATGCAAGGCGCCGTATTCACAGGTCCTGGGGATTAGCATGTGGACCGTTCTGGGAGCCATTAGTCCACCAGCTCCACCTCCTGATGATCAATTCCAACGTTAGCTCCCAGCCTCTTCACTCCCTTATAGTGGTCCTGGATGGATAGTTCAATTCTGAGATTTACAAGTTGTGTGGATGACGACAGCCACAACAGCAACAGTTACAGCGACCCTATATTGAGAACGTGCGGTAAAGCAGGCACAGGGGACACCAGGTCTCATCTGATCCTTCCAGGACCCCTGTGGAGCAGATAGCACCATCCCATTAGAGATGGGGAAACTCAGGCCCAGGCAGTATAAATAGCCAGCCCAAGCTTTTAAGTGGCAGATCCAAGATTGGTGCCCTCGTTTATCTGACTTTAGTGTCTTTGGTCTTAACAGCAACTGTCTTAAGAGCAAACCTCTACTACATCTCCAAGTCACCTTTTTTCTGGGCAAAGATTTTATATGATGATTAAAGGTAATGTCTGCTCAATGCTTAGCACGTGGTAGACCCATGACATGGAACTTTTACAGGTCACTCAAAGATAGCCCCGTTGCCTCTTTATGCCTCTCCTATTCCTTCCTTCCATCTACCCAACCACTCATCCATCCATTCATCCATCCAAGGCACCTTTTAAAGTGGATTCAATGTTGTGTAATAGGATCTAGTCCAGCAATCCCACTCCTGGGCATCTATCTGAAGAAAACACTAATTCTCTGATTCAAAAAGACAAATTCACCCCAATGTTCATAGCAGCACTATTTACATTAGCCAAGACATGGAAACAACTTAAATGTCCATCGAAGATGTGGTATACATATACAATGGAGTACTACTTAGCCATAAAAAATAATAAAACAATGCCATTTGCAGCAACGTGGATGGACCTGGAGATGGTCATTCTAAGTGAAGTAAATCAGACAGAGAAGGACAAATATCATATGATATCACTTATATGTGGAACCTAAAAAATGATACAAATGAACTTATCTACAAAACAGAAAGATTCACAGACATAGAAAACAAACTTATGGTTACCAAAGGGGAAAGATGGGGGGGGGAGGGATAAATTAGGGAGTTTGGGATTAGCAGATACAAACTACTATATATAAAACAGATAAACAACAAGATCCTACTATATAGCACAGGGAACTATATTCAATATTTTGTAATAGCCTAAAATGAAAAAGAATGTGAAAATATATATGTAACTGACTCTGTTGTACACCTGACATTAACACAATATTGTAAATCAACTATACTTTAATTTTTAAAATTGTTTAATTAAAAAAATTTTTTTAAAAACTGGGATCTGGGCTCAAAGTTTAGGCTGCTGTCTAGCTTCAACTACTAGTTTTAGCTGCTTCCACCTGGGCCCACGTCACCTCTGCAAGCCTCAGATTCTTCCCCGTTTATGAAAATTGGCATGTAATTATATCTACCTTATCAAGTTATTGGGGGAATTGGGAACAATCATGAATTCATATAACACACAGTAAACCGTCATGATTACGTCACTCCCACGTGTCCACTGCTGACGCAGGGAGTGTGCATACGGAAAGAAAGTATGATCTTTGTTCACAGGGATCTCTCCCTCTCTCTTTCACACACACACGTGCCAGCTAATGACATAAAGCGGGAAGTTAGGAAGGACTTAAAATAGGAGCCCAAGACAGTTGATAACATGGTTCTAATTTGTGGTTAGGAAATCCATTAAGGGCAAGGTTGATGTGTACCCAGAGAAAGGAAGGATTCCGTGAGAAAGAACGTAGGGTGAATCACACAGGCCGTCACTGCCTGCAGCCCTTGAAGAGGCCCCTTGACCGTCTTGCCGGGCTATTTTAATCACCAGATGTGATCCAGCACAGAAACTCACACCCAGCCCTTCACATCTGAACGTCATGATTTTTTGCCAGATCTGTCCCTGCCTTGTCTACTATTTAACATTTTTCTTTAGATAATCCACTACTTAATTAACATTTATATCAAAAGGAAACTTAATCAATGGGAGACTGACTCTCTTGCCACAGGTAGAAAGAAACTGTGAAAATAAAACCAGTGTTAAAATTAATTTAAAAATTTTGTCCATACATCCCCCAGTGTCATTCTGTATCCCACCAGTGGCCATCATAACATCCTTTGGGATGCACCATTCTTACGGAAACACACAGAGAGGGGAAGTGGCTTGGCCCCATCACACAGCTTATGACCGGAAGAGCAGGAATGTGAAGCCAAGTCCATCTGCGTATTAACTCTGGACTGCCGTGCCTCTCTGTGCTACCACATCCTGGGGGCAAGGAGCAGTCAAATTAGCTCATGCTTAAGAGAATGTCCTGGGAGAAAGAGGGGAGGATATTTATGGGTGATTAGCATGGCCAGACCTCTTCTACACACTTTCAGTATTCACTCATCCCATCCCCAGAGCAGACCGTGATGGAGGTCTTACTGTGGTTCCATTTTACAAACAAGGATGCCAAGGCACAGAACCTGTAATTAACCTGCTACTAGTCCATGGTGACCCTGGATTGGAACCCAGAGCCTAGGACTCCACAATTCTATCAAGGCAAACATCATGCAGATGGCACGACTGTTTATGTCACTGCCTGTGACAGTTCCCACTTTGCAACTGAACATTTATCAGTTGGCCCCAGGTCTTACCTAGCCCCTTGCCAAGCCCCACCTTGCTTTATTTCCTGTTTAAGGTAGAATTTAGATGACGTTGGCCTTCTAAGAAATTAACCTCATGCCAAGAAAGGGCTCGTTCATTCATTCAACCCTGTGGAGGCTGACTCTCTGCCTGGTGCTGGGCTCGGTGTCTCAGAAACAAGGAAGCAGCTGGGGGTGGGGTGGGGTGGGGCTCAGATGGGAGCCTTGCGATCACAGAGACCCAGGATCCACACCCAGCACCAGCAGTTTGCCAGCTGTGGGGCTTTGGGTTCAAAACCCTCTGAACATCTGTTTCCTCACCTGTAAAATAAGATTACTAGAACTGCCCATAACTTTTTTTTTCCCGCATAATTTACTTTTTGGAGAGAATTCTTGGAGTGAGCGTTTACTTAATGATACCCCATTCCTCCATTCTGTTCTGTGGAGTAGAGGAGTTTCATGATACTTTCCATGTTTTTGTTTGTTTTGCTGATTATAAACGTCACATGGACCCACGGTCTTACGTCCTAGATGGATTGTGTAAGCCGGATTTTTTTTTTTCCGATTTGAGGTATGTTCTTCCCACACTGAGTATCAAATAACACATTAATACTTCTTTAAAAAATATATGCATTTTCACATCACCTGAGACCATCAGAGCCCTCAGATAAACTCAGGAAAGTTCAGATTTGCTGTCCAACAAGCTCTGTGGATTTTTGAATTGTGGGTGAGGGATAATGTATAAGACCTGCACAGGGCTATGGTGGAAAATTTGGGAAAACACAATGATGTATTAAAAGCCAAATAATCATATTAACAAGAGATAATGACTAAAATTTCCACCTGTCTTTCCTAATTCACTGAACTATTCAACAATATTATTGAACACCTATTATATGGCCAGGCCAGTGGTTTTCCACCAGGGGTGGATTTGCCCCCCAAAAGACATTTGGCACTAACTGGAGGTATTTTATTTGTCACAACTGGGTGGACAGAGGGTACCACTGACATCCACTGAGTGGAAGTCAGGGATGCTCTCCACATCCTATATTGCACAAGGCACCCCACAACAGAAAATCACCCAGCCCCAAACATTAATAGCACCACGACTGAGAAATCCTGGTCTAGTCAGGACCTTGATTTGAAAAGTCACATTTTATCTGAAACTAAGTGACAACAGCAATAATATCATGTAGAGTAGGGGTTGACAAATTCTCCATAAAGAGACAGACTGCAAATATTTTTGTGCAGAACTCCAGGCTCTTCGTCAGCTGCTGAACTCTGCCTTGGTAGGCTGAAAGCAGTCACAGACAGGATGTCAATAACATGCATGGCTGTGTCTCAATAAATCTTTATTTATAAAAACAGGCAGGGCCCAGGGAGCCTGGTTTGCTGACCCCTGATCTGGAGATGTGGGAGAGAGGCCGTGTATAAGAGTGAGGATATTCCAAGAGATCCAGGCTCAAATCCCATCTCTACTACTTAATGGCTGTGTGACCCCAGGCAAGTTGATTAACTTCTCTGAACATCATTTTTCTTGACTCTAAAAGGGGACTCACTGGAGTATCCACCTTATGAGTTTGTTCTCCGAATCAAATAGAACAATGCTTGAGTAACGTCTGGCATAGGCCTGGGCACATAAAAGTACTTAAATAAAAGATAGGTTAAAAAAAGAAAAAAGAATACAGGGGTTGTTAAAGTTCTTATCTCATTGTGTTTGGGTTTGTGTAACTATTTTCTCCACGAACGTGAACGCCTGAAGTTCAAGGACCACATCTCATTTGAGTGGTCAGTGCCTAGTGCCTTGGCACATCGTGGTCTCTAGAAGCGGAAGTAGGGATGTGGACTTGGGGCACATGGTTTAGCCCGGGAAAGCGCAGCAGGGGAGGGAGGGAGCAGGACATGGCAGGGGACAGAGTTAAGCAGGACTTGGAGTCTCACTGCAGTCTGGTCCCATGGGGATGTCCAAAGTATATACTGCACCACAGTGTCGCCTGGAGGCAAAGGGGCTGGCCCTGTCCCATGGATTGTGAGGGACCATCTCCCGAGTGATTTGTTGCCTGTGGCGCTGATGGGCACCTCTGAGGATGAGCAGCTAAAGCTGCCATCAGCACCACAGCAGCCCGGGGAGGTGTTCTGCCCAGAAGGGAGATCCAAGGGGACACAGACCACCTTCCAGACAGCGCCCAGTTATTGCTGGTTTCATAAACACCGATGTGTTCTGAGGTTGTGCTCTCAGCCACCTGTGAGACACAGCTGCTCAGAGGAAAAGGGAGAAGGGCAGAGCGGGGGTGACTAGGTCATCATCTGTCATGCCAAAGACAAATTGTTTAGCTTAGAGGCTGAACCCAGTGATGATGAGTACCTCTAAGGGGATGTTCTCATTCTGCAGGGACAGGAAGTGGCCTCTTTCCCAGTCACCTGTGGCATTTCCTTTGCCCTGAGTAATTAATGAGTGGCATCACCTTGATGATCCAACAGGGTGCTTGGCACAAACAGCAACGACATCACCGTTAACGCCTGCCCAGGGTGCTGATGTCTGGCGGGAGTAGGGTTGAATCCTGGCTATGCCACTGTTGCCGTGGCACCTTGAGCCAATGACTTAGCATTCCTGAGCCTCAGTTTTCTCATCTGTAAAATGGGGATAGCAGTATTTCCTAATTCACAGTGTTTTTGTGAAGATTAGAGTTAAAACTTAGAAGATACTTTATAAGCGGCAGGTGCCAGGCATCTAATTAAGCTTTAATATGTGGTATTTTTTTTCTTAAGGTGGATTCATTGTTTTTGTTTTGTTTTGAGAAATGGTACTGTCCAGCTCACTGTCATTTGCAAATTACTTTGGATTTTTGCCATATCTGTTACCACCTGCACTATTTTTTATTTCATGTACATGAACAGACTCTAAAAAAAAAATCTTAAACACTATAAACTTGCAAATAAGACCAGGGCAATAATGGTTTAGATGAACCAGGGCCTGGCACTCGACAAGTTTGCTATAAATGAGAGCTACTGTCACTATCCACGTCGAAACTGAATGCCTGTCAGTTTGGCTCATTTCATTCCTTTCTTTTAGAATCAAGTCTCTTGCATTCCCCCCTCTGAATGAGGTCACATCTTCGCTCCTGCATGAGCTCGTCGATGTGTTCTTAAAGAGGCTGGCCTGGCTAGGAATTTTATGCATAATATTATCAGGGGAATTTTTTTATTCCTGTTAAATAACTTGGGCTCCGACAGATTACAAGGAAGTGGTTACTCAGAGCCGAGAGCTCACAACTGATTGGGGGAGGAGTGGAAATTCCCCTTCTTTGCCTAAAATAGCTAGAACTGGAACACGACAATATGAGCTTTGTCCAGGCTTGAAACAGTATCCTTTCCAAGCAAATTTTGTACGGAAATACTCACCAATATTTAGTGGTAGTTCTCACTGACAGAAAAAGGTTAGTCATTCTGTGTGCGTAGCTAAAAGGGCCATTGTTAGGGACCATGAGTCCCAGGGGAGTGGAATTGAAGGACGTGGACGTGGTAATATTGGATTCACCTGACTTCTCTCTGCCCCTCAGCCCCTTTGATTTCTTTCCTATCACACACACACAAAAAAATCTAATTCTGGAAATAGACATGCTCTCCACTTATTTAATTATTTTTATTGCGAGTCTGTTCGTGACAATGTCCTCCCGGATACTCTCAGGCAGATTCGGAGGAAATGAGAGAAGGAAATGCCCAGGTTCTTAGAGTGGAGCAGAGTTCAGAGTGGCTGAGTCAGGACACACGTCTGTGAGTTCAGATTCCATTGCACTTCTAATCCCATGCCTGGAGCTGCCTGGGTCAGAAGGTCCGTCATTAGAACGAGGGCAGGTGCTCTGCCTGGGTCCGACCCAGGAGGAAAAGAGCGGGGACTTGGTTTGGACAAGTATCCTAACGCTGAACTGTGATTCTGACTGTTGCAAACTTTAAAAAAAAAAAAAAGGACTGGGCAGGATCTCAAGGAGTACTTCACTGTCTGTGTTTAAAAACGTTATTATCATTTACAAAAATGTAGTAAAGGCTAAGAGAAGGGGGGCAGGAATGAGAGGGGGGCTCATAAATCAGTTTTTTTAGGCTTGAAGAAACTCTGTTATTTCTAGTTGTGTTAGCCAGTGTTAAGATTTTCTCTAGGCCTGAAGTCTACTGTGTATGATTTATTACGATGAAGCATCCATGTCAAGGAAGTTTTCCTGCTAAAGGAAGGAGGCAGAATGTAAAGGTCCTTTGACTTGGTTTTCCTGGCTGAGGCTCTGTCTGTCCACACTCTGGACACAACAGCTCCAGCAGGGTCCCCCTTCCCGCTGGTGCAGGATGGAAGCAGTCAGGACAGGGATTGGCTCCATCCACAAAACGAGGCTCATTGATCTGGGCATTTAGCAGTGACTTCAGAGCTCACTCATGCCTTCAGCCAGTGAGATTCCTCCCTGGGACTTTTGTTCCAGGAATTGGGAAGAAGGTGCTTGTGTGTTTCCTTTGGACTCACCAGCCATGAGGATCGTCTAGGCCTGAAACTACAGATGATTACGCCACAGTCACATGGAGAAAGTCTACCTGAAAATAATGCCAACATAGGGGAAAAGAGAGCCAAGAAATGGAGACTGGCATGCTCCTGCTAACAGTATTTGACACCTGGATCCAGCTATACCTGAAGTCAGCTGTAAATCTGGATGTGTCAGTTACATACAATGATAAATTCCTTTTTATTCTTAAACCAGATTGAGTTATGCTGCTGTCACTTGCCACTGAAGTAGTCTTGGCTATTACCTCATCCTTCTGATCTGAACTCCAAATGGATAGGTAAATACTTATCTTGGTTAATGACCAAACTTTGTAAGAGAGAAAAATCCACGAATCCAAGAATCGTGTTCTTAGGCTTATCTACGCGCAAGGTTGGACTTTCATTTTAAGAAATTGGGCTGCTTCAATTGTAGACAATTTGTCCAAGGGAAACAGAAAGATATACTAATTGAAATGTCTACTGAATAGACATGGCATAATTTGGGATCAGTCAATGTTTGTATCAAATGCTGACATCTGTGATAAGTGCAAAGATCTCTTTAACAACCTGTTTTCATCACAGACATATAAACTCACCCTCTGAGTCACTGCTTGGCTAATAGTTCTTTCTGCCACTGTGGGATGGCTTTTCACCCAGATTCTGAGTTTATGGTAAACACACGCACTCCCAAATATCTACCCCCAGTGAGCCTCGTAACGCTCTGGCACGTGGGATGTTGCCTCGTAATCCCGCGGCTTGAGTCTAACCAGGTACCCATTTTTCGTGGCTGCCCACTGACGGAGCGCTGATTTCACCATCCGGGGCACAAGCCTCCGACTTGTTTTTCTCGTAGAGATAGTGCTTCGTGCTAAGTCATCCACAGAACAGCATGTCACTGGGGACAAGGCTGAGCTGTCTAGAGATGCAAAAGGAAAATTGTGTAAGCTGGTTGCATAACCATTACCTCCTGTTAGGGCTTGTGCCTGAGAAGTCTGTCTCTCTTACTCAGCCTCCCAGAGAGCTGTGTGGCCCCCGGCAACGAGGATGACGGGGTTCTATCTGGAAGAATATGGATATTAAACGGGTATAGGACTCAGGACCACAGAGAGTCTGGGAGAGGCCAGGCTATGCCTACTTGCTGAAACTTCTGCCACCTCAAGAAATGAAAATGAAAAATTGCCAAAGCAAGGGCTACCAAAAATTACAGAATATTTTCAGGTTTACACTGGACAAAATAAAAGTTTGAATACACACACAAATTACTGCGCCCTGCAATGACATTGTGCTATATATGGAATTATAGGATTTATGAGACATAATATCTTAGAATGAACTATAGGCAGCATGATCTGCGGATGGAACACAAGTGCAAAGTTGTCCTATTACCATGTCCCTGTGAAGGCCTGCAGTATCTTTGGAGATGACATCAGAAGATCAATACGAGGCCCAGGTCGAATGTCCCCTAGACCTCATTGCCAGCCGCACTCCATGACATTGAAATTAATTTTTAAAACTTAAGATTAAAAATGATTCAGGTGTGTCTTGTTACTCTTGACTTCTTAGACCTGGAAATGAGGGCAGCTTAAAGTAGCAGAACCGTCACTTGATGGGGATCCAAAGGAATTCAATGCTGCCTTTGTGGCTTTGCTCCAGCCAGCTGTGTGACCTTGGGGAAGTCACTTAACCTCTCTGGGTCTCCCCATCTATAAAAATGTAAGCCTTGGATGAGGGCCTTACAAGTTCCTTCTACAACTTTATGATCCTACCAGTTCCATGTGAGCCGTCTAAGTACTAGGGAAAGAGTGGCGGGGGGGAAAACCCCACTCCACCCAGATTCAGTCCCTGCCCACAGGGAGCTTCCATTCTACGTGGGGGTTGGGGGATGAGGACAGGGAGGGGTGTGTGTGTGTGTGTGTGTGTGTTGACAATCAGCAAAAATGATACTATACCATGGAAGAGGGGGTGAACGCCACGAGGAGCAACACAGGAATGAAAGGAGAGAGAGCGGTCAGGGAAGTCCTCTCTGAAGAGAAGACTATCAAAGCTTCCCATCTGATGTGATACTCCTTCAGCAAGACACCAGTAAAGGATGCGCCGTCCTGGTAGGTGGAGGCCTCAGTGGGCAGAGAGGCCACTGAAGGATCTACTGAGACAGGAAATGACTCCTGGTGAGTCAAGAACAGAAGCGAAAGAGGAGAAAGGAGAGCAGTGATGATCAGAGCAGGATTCCTGCAGCTCTTCTGAGCGCACGTGCCGTCAGGCAGGTCTGGATTTGAATCCCAACTCTCACCACTTTCCAGCCGTGTGACCTTCTGTCCGTCCACTGGTCTGATCCTTAGCCTCACCTGTAATAGCGGAGTAAGTAGGTGAGGGTGAGATGGAATCACGTCTCCAAAGGGCTGAGCACAGGACTGGGCATGTGACTAAATGTCCAACCTATAGTCAGTATAGTGCTTGCCAATATGTACTGAGCACCAACCAAGTCATACTCAATATGGATTACCCCCCTCCCCCAAACAAGCCTCAAGGCAGACATTACGATGATCCCATTTTACGGATGAGGAGGCCAAGGTCCCTGACTGGGTCAAGGCGTGAGCATTAGTCATTGCTATTATCTGCCCTCTGACAACAGCAGAGGAGGTTAGGGTGACCCAGCAGCTTAACAAAAACATCAGCAGAGACAGGCACCGGCTGCTGAGGGTGGCGCTTCTCCAAAAGTGGAAAAGGGAAGAAATATCACAGTTGCCAGAAATATGTTTTTTTTTCAATCCAGCATGCTTGTATCTTATTGTAGTCTGATTTACATGCAACACAACGCACCCATGTTAAGTCTTGTTCGGAATTCGGACAAAGACATATCGCCCTGTAACCATCGCTACAACCTTGGCAGTCACTGATTTGTTTGGCCTCTTCTAGAATGTCATATCATACGTGTCTTGCCCTGAGCGTCTTTTTGAGATTCACGCATGTTCCTGAGCGTGTTAGTAATGCCTTCTCTTACGCTGCTGTGTCCTAGCCCATCGTAGGGATGTACAGCAATCTGTGTATTTCTTCATCAGTGGATGGACCTTCAGGTTATCTCTAGTTTGGGGCTTTTATAAAAAGAGCTGCTATGAATGACGTAGCACAAGTTTTTGCGTAGACGGATGCTTTCATTTGTCTCGGTGACGCCTTGGGAGTGGGATTGCTGGGTCTTGTGCTGAGTGTATGTTCCACTTTATCAGAGACACCGAACTGCTGGAGCAAGTGGCCGCACCATTTTGCTTTCCCATCAGCCCTGGATGGAAGTTCCAATTGCTCTGCACCCTTGCCGACCGCTGGTATTATCGATCTTTAAAATTTTAGCCATTCTAGTGGGAGAGTGATGATATCTCAGTTGTGGTTTTAATGTCCGTCTCCCTAACGACCGATGATACCGATCATCTGTACATGTGCTTATTTGATATTCTTATTTCTTCTTTGGTGCAGTGTTTGCTTAAACATTTTTTCCACTGAAAAAAATTTTGTCCTATTATTTATATATCTAGAAAATATAAGGCATTCTTTATATATTCTAGATTCGAGCCTTTTATCAAACATATGCTTTGCAAATATTTTCTACACTTGTGACTTGCTTTTTCATTTTCTTAATAGTGTCCTTTGAAGATCAAACGTTTTTCATTTTTATGAGGACTAATTTATCCATTTTTTCTTTTATACAGGTGATCTTGTGTCATAAGAAATATCTGCCTAACCTAAGGTCATAAAGATTTTTCTCCCACGGTCTTCTAAAAGTTTTGTAAGTTTATGTCTCACATTTAGGTCTATGAGCTCATTGGTCCATTTCAAATTAATATTCGATGTATCCTGTGAGGAAAGGGTCAAGGTTCATTATTTTTTCATACAGATACTCAATTGTTCCAGCATCATTTGTTAAAATGACTACCATTTTCCCATTAAATTGCTACCTTTTTATAACATCAATTGATCATATTTGTGTGGGTATATTTCTGGATGTTCCACTGATCTACAAATCTTTCCTTTTATCAATAAAAACCCTGTCTTGGTTATTGTAGCTTTATAGTTAAGTCTTGAACTCAAGTACTCGAAGTCTTCCAATTTTGTTCTTCTTTCCAGGGCTCATTTATGGAGTGCCAACTGTGTGTCCAGTCCTGTTCATTTGTTCACTGATTCATTCAAGAAATACTCTAGAGTGTCTGTTATGCCAGGCTTGGCTCTAGGAGCTGGGACACAGTGATGATAAAAATATACAATTCCCTGCCTTCGTGGAGTTTGTAATCTACAGGGGGTTGGGGAGATGGAATGAGAAACAGAAATCTGTGTAGATTATATTTGTCTGACACATACTCCGTGTGTGTGCAGTCAGACAATAATAAGTGCTGGAAAGAAAAATAAAACAAAGGAAGGAGGAGGCTGTTGAGAGAAGGGCTCCCTGAGGGGGTGAGAGTGAGGGGGAGGGGTTGAGAAGACCAACAGTATCCTCTTCAGGGCAGAAAGAAAAAGAAGAGCCCAGAGCCTGAGCAGAGTGGGAAATGTTCAGATAAAGTTTCTGCACCCTATTTGTATGGAGCTTTAAAAAAAAAAAAAAAAAACTGCACATAGGGGTTATTTCTATGATAAATGGAGCTGGACAACAGGTGGCATTGAGACTGAAATCATCTTAGAAGATGAAGGCAGTTATGTGAAGCACTGGATAAGAGCTTCCCAGGATCAGGAACAGCACGTGCAAAGTCCCTGAGGTAAGAAAGGGCTTGGCGTGTTTGAGAACCAAAAAGCAGGCTAATGTGGAAGAGTCTTTGAGACAAAAACCCAACACAGAAAAAAGACCTATGGGGTTTCGTGAGCCAGAGGTTGAAAGTTTGGATTGTATTCTAAGGGTCAATAGGCACCACTGGGAAGCTTTAAGGAGGAGGAGTGAGAAGATTGATTTCTGTTTTTAAAAGGCTGTGTGTCCTTCAGTGTCACTTAGTGGCCTGTATTTCAGAAACTTCTAGAGTCCTGAGAAACCGCTGGGGTGTGGCTATGCCATCTGGCAGCTTCCTGTAAAGCCCCTGATTGGGGAGAATTTATGAAAATGTTAAGGAACAAACTTTATATTTTGACTGTTGGACTGTCTTGGTGCAAACAGGAATGCTTCCTTTTATTGAGGTGAGAAGCCCCATGAAAAAGACCAGCAGGACCCCTAGGCAGGGCCACTACTCTCCTGCCAGCACCATCCAGTTCCCTGGCGCAGGGTCTTTATCTCACATTTTGCCTCTAAAATGGCTTACAATGAGGAAGTGGAACTTACCCCTAAGATTCTATTGGTTCCCTGAGCTAACTCCTGATTGGTCCATTTGTAGCACCTCATTTGCATGTAGCTCACTCCTGGTTGGTTCATTTCTGTCACTCTTGATTGGTCTATTTCTACAAAGCTGGTTCCTAAGTAATCAACTTTGTTACACCTTATTTGCATATGATGTTGCAAAGTGTAAACTGGCAGCCTATAAAAGCCTGTGTAACCCTACAGACGGGGTCCAGAGCTTGGAGTGTTAACTCCTCTGGGTCCGCTGGCATAATAAACCTGAGTTCTCCAACTCTCCGAGTGCTGCTTGGTCTCTCACCCGGATCCAGGTTGCTGCCACAACTGAGCTGTAACACACTTTGTTGCAACATTATTAGTAGGAAGTCTGACTTTGATACATGGAGAGGGGGGTGTGTGCGTGCGTGTGTTTGGAATTCTTAATCTTGATGAGTCACCAAGTGTACTTCCACATTTCAACTAAACGAACATTCTGTTTATTGTTTACAGTCTTTCTCTGTCCCCAGCTTTTAAAACATTTTTTACTTGAAAATAATTTCAAATTTACCCACTAAGTTGCAAGTACAGAAATCTTATAGATAACCTGTATACCCTTTGTCATATTTACCTATTAATATTATTAATGTTTTACTCCATTTGCTGGATCATTTTGTCTCTCTCTACACACACACACACACACACACACACACACACACACACACACACACACACGTCTTTTGTGATATTAGCATGAAGACTACAATCCTTCACAGGCCACCTGCACCATTGTAATAGAATGTTCCTCAATTTGTGTTTGTCTAATGTTTCCTTGTGACTCGGTGTAGGTTACACACTCTGGGCTGGAATGAGGGGCAGGGAGGGTGCTGTATCCTTCTCAGGATATCAGCTCTGCAGGCACGTGATGTCCATCTGTCTGTCACTGGTGATGTTAAACACCCACAACCTTTAATCCCATGTTTGTGGATGACATGAGGTGGGGGAGGGAGGAAGAAAGTTGAAAAAACAAGGAGGCATATGACTCAGCATTAATTAAGTTCCTGAGTCATCTGTGTGGCTGATTTAATCACACAAAGGAAGGTTTTGTGTAATCACAAGGGACGAGTGCACACAGACACACAGATGCACAGACACACACAAGACACAGACGCACAGACACACACAAACCTAAGCTCAGTTCTACTCTGCATTTATTTTTTAGCTCCCACCAGAGTGGCACATGGGGCACTGGAAGAAATAACATGGAGAGATTTCCAAATTCTGCATCGAAGCTTCACATATAATCGTTTCTTCCTAATACTTCCTTGGGTCTTAAAGGATGTGGTGCTATGTTTAAGAGATTTGTGGGCACCAGCCAAGCGTAAGTATTAGCTTAAAGCAGCAGTTTTCAGCTTTGTGCATTACATTCTCCGGGGTGTCTTTAACACCCGCTGTTGGGCAGACCCCATCCCAGATCCACTGAATCAGAACCTGATGGTGGGGCTCAGGGATGGAAGAGTTTTAAGGTAAAGAACCACAAAGACAAAGAACCACCAGCTTAAAGATTCTGAAGCTTCAACGATCCCCAGTGGTCTTTAACTTTCGGTCAGCTGCTCCGTTTAATAGCTAAAGTATATCAAGCACTTACTGCGTGTCAGGGGCATTTATAGATTTTGTTTACACAGCATCTGCTTTCCATCCTATGGGAAAAAGCCCCCTGGCTTTTCTCTGGCTACCATCACCCTCGCCTGCAGCTCACATGGTTTGGAGGGAGGCTGACCCTGAATCCTGACTTCAGGGATGAACGTTATTTCCCAGGCTTGGCAAATTGATCCATTCATGAATGGCCTAAGTTGATCAGATGAGACCTGGGCTAAGACTTTTGCAGGAATTGTTGGCAAAGAGGTGTTTTATTTCCACTGGGACTTAAAACTGAGAGAATGTAAATGTGAAGTTACCAGGGACACCCCTAGAAAGGGGACCTACCCAAGAGTGAAGCCAAGATAGAAGAAAACAGAAAAAGAGATGAGCTTGGTGGATATGGTTTGAGCCTGGGTCCTGGATCCAGCCATGCCTGAAGCTATCACCTCCTAGATCTTTAAGTTATATAAGCCAACAAACTCCTACTTTGCTTAAGTCAGTTTGAGTTGAGGTTTAAGAAGCAGGTAAGACAAATCTCAGCTATAAGGACCTGATAACTTGACCCAAGTGAAAAAGTATCAGAGGCAGGAAAGCCTTAGGGAAGGAGGAGAGCTAAGACACTGGCCTCTGGCCCTTGGCTGTGGGACATAACAATCGCTCAGTCTCCCTGGGCTCCTGCTTCCTCCTCAGTGGGGCAGGGGTGGGATAATGGGGCTGATCCCACAGTGTGGCCTCAGGATTCGGACCCACAGCCTGGTAAGACCATTTTTAGGAGCCTAGTAAAATTTAAGCAGGCGTCTGGGGAATTGGTGAAGCAGGAGATGTGGATGTGTCTGAAATGAAAACTGCTTCCTTCAGCTACTGCCACATCCGCTCTGTTTGGGGGTAAATGTGAGCAGGACATGGGCAGGAGGTCTGGGCTCCTGTTTGCAAGGTCACTTTGTCTTCCCTCCCCCTCCTGTCCCCCAACGTAGGCAGGAGACATCATGCATTATCCTTGCCCCTGTCGCATGGTGTGTGTCCTCCACCCTAGCCCTCTCCCTCTGGGCTGGCTGTGTCACTGGCCCTTTAGATGAACCTAATCTCAGAGTTGAGCCCTAACAATGTGCAAGGCCATCTGAGAGGTACCGATGGGCCCCTCTCCCCAACCCCAGATGAAGTTCAAAAGAAAAATATACTAAACCATTGAACAGAATCCTATCCTTGACCTGACATGCAGTATTATATGCTACAATTAAGTTCTTTCAAGGTGTTCTCTTTCTTTCTTGGGGAGGTGAACCCCTTCCTCGCTAGCCTTCAGCTGAGCCACTGGTTGCCTGCTGAGAAAACCCACGCTGACCATGCACCAGCACAGGCCAGAGCACCTGCCGGCTGGTCACCCCGCCGGCTCCAGAGGTGGGTACACCCAGCAATGCCTGGTTTCAAATGGAAAAGTGGACACGCAGAGAGATGAGGTGATTTGCCCATGGTCACGGAGCTATTCAGCTCCGCAGGTACAATGTGATGCCTGGTCCAGCTCTGTTTGTCTCCTGTTTGTCTCTCTCTCTCTCTCATTTATCTATCTATCTATCTATCTATCTATCTATCTATCTATCTATCTATCTATCTACCTGTTTCATCTCTCTACCTACCTATCAACCACCTATCATCTGTCAATCTATCTGTCCATCCATTTATCTATCACCTACCTATTTATCTGTCATTTATCAATTCTCTCTCTCCATCCTCTATTTATGGGTCTTTGTCCCTTACTCCTGACTTTACGCTTACCCACGCCTGGTGTTACATATCCTGTAGGGCACCCTTATCGGCTACCTGGTCGAGCACAGCTGGGGCGTGGAAGGAGGCACAGTTGGTACGGAGGTGAGCCCTGGTGCTGCCCCAGGCGCCCTGCGGTGAGTGGCCGTGAGGAGGGCCGCGGCGGGCGCTTAAGGGCTCCACAAAGGTGTGTTGCGTGTGTTTTATCAGCAGTCTCCGAGGGGTGGTAAGGAAAGAGTGTTTGTTTCATTCAGAGAGAAACTGAATCACAAAGCCATGACGCGCAGAGGAAGTCACAGTCACACAGGTGAGGTGGGGCCAAGCCTCTCCCGCAGGTTCCCAGCTCAGGTAAATACAACGCTCCTTCCATCAAGTGTTTGCGCTCAGAAGCCAAGCTCTAGCCTCCTGGAAGGAGCTCAAGGCAAAGAAATAATAAACTAGCGCTCGCTGGTGTTCAGCGAACCCATGCCACGCCTTCCGTAAGCGCTTTACCTGCCCTGTCTCACTTATTCCTTAAGGAAGGAGCGATTATTACAGAAAAGGAAACTGAGACTGCAGCCGCCAGATCACTCGACCCCAGGAGACCAGCCGCAGGCTTGAAGGCTTGTCTCCTCCGGACAGGCGCAACGGAGTAGTGCTGGGGGCTTGCCCCTGAGAAGCCCCTTCAGAAAGCTTTTCCAGGAATCTTAAAAAGGGCGATGAACGTCCACTCAGAAAGGAGCTTTTTTAATCTCATAAACATGTTCATGGCACCCAAACAGGCAAACAAAATAACCCAAACCCAAACTTGCCTCCGCACCTCTTAGATACAGAAAAACAAATCACAAACTGTGCTCAGTAATGAATTAGTAACTCCGAGGGGCGGAGAGCAGGCAGCTAATCGCTGGGAATTTGGGCCCCCTGCCGTAGGGGGAGGGGGACACTGCTGGCAGAGGATGTGGCGCGAAGAATGAGGAGAGAGGGAGATGGGGGTGGGGGTGGGGGAGGGAGAGAATGAAACAGAGACTGGGAAGGAGGGGGTGGGTGGGGGAGAGAAATAGATTGAGAGAGAGACTGGGGAAGACAGAGAGAGAAATGGGGGAGGGGAGAGAGACTGAGAGGGAGAGAGATGGAGGAGGGAGAGAAAGAAAGACTGAGACAGATGCTAGATGGCAGAGAGATGGACAGGTACTGGAATGTTGAGGGTGGTGTGGAGAGCGGCGGCTAGGCCAGTTGCACACAAGTCCACATCTGGTCCCTGCAGCCACCTCCTTCCAGTCCCCACCATTTTGTTCGCCGGCCGGGGTGTGAGATGCCAGGCTGATTCCAGAATCCCCACAAGCAGCAAAGCCAGCATCGGTGGGGAGCTCCCGGGGGCGGCCTCCAGCCCTCCAGCCCTCCAGCCCTGGCTCGCGGGGCGGCAGGGACTGCATGGAGCACAGCCGAGGTCCTTCCCTCGGAGCTCCGTTCTGCAAAATGGTGTCGCCGCGTTTGCACCGCGGCTGCCAGCGCTGGGCGCGCGCGTGCGGTTCCCCAACCAGACCAACGGCTCTTATCTCCACGCTCTGATGACATGTCCTTAAGGTGACCTATATAATCTGGCACCTCAGATTGCTGCTCACAAAAAAAGTAACACTGGAAGGAAAAAAAAAACCCAAAAACCTAATGATTGTGTAAATATTCTTTCCCGAGAATATTATACTCAGACGCCCTCTGCTGGGCGAGCAGGGAAGCGCGCTGCTGGCCGGCCGGGCCCCTGCGCTGCGAGGTCTCGGGAATAGAGGCCGCGCCCAGGGGTCAGGGGCCTAGATGGGTGGGGCCTGCCTCCCCTCCTGGTGTGACCCACCGGCATCACTCGGGGCCACTGCGGCCAACCTGAGCTCTTTCAGGCAAGGGAAACTAAAAACCAAAACTGAAACTGCTTACAAGTAAATCATTCATCTTGGGAGAACTGACAATTTCTTCACGTGAATTTTTTTTTTCCTTTTAATAGATACTGTTGAATTTGACAGGTGAGAGACAATTGGGGAAAAGGGCAGGGGACTTGCTGACATTGCCAACTTTTTCATCAAAGCAAAGGATTTGGGGTCTCAAGGAAGTCCTGGCAAAGGAAGTCCTGGTGGGGGGTGGGGCGCTGCAAGGAGACGGTGACCAAGTTCATTTCCATTCTCAAATTATTATTTCCTAACTTGGAGAGTAAAAGAAAGTGCTAATGATGACACCAGCTCAGTAGGTGGAATCCAGGAGAGCCCCAGTAAGGTCAGACTCTAGCCCAGCACTGTCCAAAAAGAACTTTCTACGATGATAAAAAAAAAAAAAATTCCAGATCTGTGTTGCCCAGTATGGTAATACCAGCCCCATGTGGCTACTGGGCATTTGAGGCGTGGCTAATGCAACCCTGGAGATGAATTTGTAACTTCCTTTCATCTTTCTTAATTTAAATTTAAATCATTGCATGTGTTTAGTGGCTAGTGTATTAGGCAGAAGAACTCCGGTCATATTTTTCACAGGAAAAGACCAGAATCCAGACATAAAACTTACTGAGAAAGATCCTCAATAAGAATTTGTTGAACAAATAAAGTCATTCATCAAAAATCACTCATGCTGTATCTCCGCGGTGGCAGAAATTCAGACCATTTCTTGAAGATTTCCAGGAACTTCGAGAAACACAGCTTTGCCTGGAGACAGCCAAGATCGCATGACATTTCCTGTCAAACATTCAAGGCTAACCCCAGGTCTTGGGTCCACCCTGGCGTGTGGCACTGGAATCAGCAGTTGGAAAGATTATTTGCTGTTCCCAGTGCCTTCCTGGTAGTGTCCCAAAAGCCAATGGAGTTTCCGGCTGATCAGAAAAGACCTCTTACATTTGGGGTTTCACTAACAACTTTGAAAATTTCTTTGGTTGTCTCCTGGTGTTCTAGATATGGAAAGAGATATTTTTGTTTCTAATTATAAATTCCTGGGTGATGTCATTGAGTCCCCCAACACCCACTGGGGCAGTGCTGAATAGGGGAAGACGGCATGCTAACAAGTTATCTGGAGGTGTCAGAAAGAAATGATGGAAAACAGTACAGTTTGGGGAAATGTTTTCCAGGCTGCTTTCTGGTTTTAGCAACTGCACTGGAAGAGATAAGATACACATGGCTCTTATAAGGAGGCAGCAGGATCTCCAGGGGACATGAGGCAGGAGAAAAGAATCAGGCTGAAAACATCCAATCATCACATTTTCACTGAGACACAGATTACAGTATAGCAAAGGAAGCTCTTCAAGGAAGGGCCCCTATGAGGACTTTTGGGGCAAAGATTCAGTGGGCTCTGGGACAACCTGACTTCAACTCCATGGTATTTGAATAATCTGCCAGCAAGAAAGAAGATACAGCACACACGGTCAGCGTTGAAACTCTCCGTTTGACTATGAGTAATGTTCAGCCATGCCCAGAGGTCAGGCCTACGCTCACTGAGAAACAAGCGGGGAATTGAAGCCGTTATTCAGAAATCCAAGACGTAGCTACTGGCCAGGGCTGCTTCCCTGATTTAGCCCAGAAACAGTAACACCATTATAAGCTGTTTGCGATTTGTAGGGCTATCTTGAATTTATTAAGGAAAGGAGATCACTGAAAAAATCCAGAATGTCAGTGGGACCTCAGTCAGGTTGAGTCACATAGACAGAGTGAAGTGGGAGGCTGAGGGGCTCTTGCCGCTGAAAGGAACATCTTGCTTTCAGCCAAAATGGGACTAAAGATTTGGGTTTAAATATTTCAGATGGTCAGTTCTTTATATCACTCTTTATTATATGTGCACAGTTGCTAAATTTCCCGTTAGATTGCACTTGGGCCGAAAGACAGAAAATGTTAAAATAGCACATTAAGAATTTGAGATACTATGGGTAAAGGAATATTTACAGCTGTCCCTTAATTAGTCCCTTCTGGTGATTTTTTTGGTGAGCTAGCCAGAGGTGGAAATGTTTTTTCTCCCTGCTTTTTCAAAGTAGCTTTGAATAGAATATAGTTTACCTGCCTATGAGAGAAAACCTAAATTCCAGATGCCTAAATAAAATGAATTTTTCCCATTTAGTGAGAAAAATATGTTGATGTAGTATGTAATGTGTTGGTGTAGGATGGATTTTAAGGCTAAAATTGTGGATCCTTTTCCCATAATCACAGTTTTTCAGCTAGCAGAAAAGGAGAATGGCAAAAGAGATCACCTGAGTCTTGACCACACCTCCCCACCCCAAACCTTAAGGAGATTTATGGGAAGTCCACCCAATTACTTCTGACTTCTTGGCCAGTGCCATGTTAAATGGCCCCAGGTTGCAAAGGATGCTGGGAAATGTAGTTTTAAAAAATGTTTTTAAAAAATAATTTTTAGAGGGGAGGTAATTAGGTTTATTTACTTATGTATTTTCAGAGGAGGTACTGGGTGTTAAACCCAGGACCTCATGCATGCTATGCCTGCGCTCTACCACTTGAGCTATACCCCCCCTGTGAAATGTTATTTTTAATGCTGAAGTTTTTAGTCTCCCCCATCTCCTCCATTAGAGTTGGCATTCTGTTAATAAGAAAGAAGGGAGACTGGATATGGGATAGGCATTGAGTAGACTTTACCACTTCAAAGCATCTTCAAACAAACAAAATTTTAAATCTCGTTTTGTAAAAATAATCCTTACTCAGTCTTTCTGAACGATTTATTTATCACTAATTACTATGTGGCAAAACAGTGCTCAGGCCCACTGTTAAATACACGTCTCAAGGAAGAAAATCAGTTAAGAGGAGCATATGTGTCTCTGTGGGTTTTCTCCACGAGGGTGAGCTGCATTCCTACTGCCCGACAGTCTTCAGGACATTTCTCCTGGGGGTTCACGTGAAGTAGCCGTGCCTTTGTTCTTCAGCCCCCAGTCCCCTGCCAGTAGAATGTGAGCTGAGCGGGACATTCCTGAGAACAGACTGCAGAGCTTCAGTAGGAGTTTCTTCAGCCTGAAACGCACTGTCTACAGCAAGTTCAACTTCATTAGTGATTTGAAGGGAGATTTACTGAACCAAAGGGAAGACCTCAAGTGTGTCTACCTTGGTTTAAGTAACTAAAACAGTTACAGTATTTGAGTGGTGCTGAGAGTCAGGTCTGAAACAATTTCTTTGTGAGTCGGGAAAGGGGGAAGAAAGGAAGTTGAAGGGAGGGGCTGAGGGAGTCGAGGCAGGGTGAGAGTGGGGCAGAGGGGCGAGATCATCACACTAACAGGTTGAAATTCAGCCTGTAGTTCAGGGTCAGGCAGTAACACAAGTACATGAGGCTGGATGGGGTGAGAAAGTAGGGATGGGGGCAAAGCCCCCAACTCCCCACTGCTGGGGGCCAGCCAATTAATTCCATGTGAGACCGCAGATCCAGTGCTGCCAGCCAGCCAGATCTTCCAGGAGAAGCCCAGTATCTGAATGTTTACATGAACTCCAATTTGATAACATTGGGTCAAATCTTATAATGCTGGACCAAGGGCTGATCAAATGTGGCTGCTGTTGGCAACTTTGCTTCATGAGCAACATGGCGCTAGTAAGGCTATCTGAGCAGGTCATGGGGTGTGAACTCTCTAGAATGGCGAGGAGGGTAGCACACGGGTGGGGGCAGTGGGTTATCAGTGGGTGGCAGGAAGGCCACCTAGAATGCTCTAACACATCGCAGTCACAGTCAGGGTGAGATTTGGTGAGTTCTGGAACTCAGGCATGAGGACAGAAGGCTGGGCTGGATTCCGGCACAATTTCTCAGGCAGAATCAGAGGATTAGTGATAGACCGGATAAGGGACAGGCCCAAGTAAGGACAAGGGGAATTGGAGAAAGAGACAGGTTTTATTTGAGGTAGAAGTAATCATCTGGCATCTTGGCAGCTGAATCATCCTCATAGGTGT
The DNA here is from genome assembly GCF_036321535.1 of Camelus dromedarius. Classification (NCBI taxonomy): domain Eukaryota; kingdom Metazoa; phylum Chordata; class Mammalia; order Artiodactyla; family Camelidae; genus Camelus; species Camelus dromedarius. The sequence continues at coordinate 6,078,163 of NC_087453.1, read as the reverse complement.
GTTTTGTGGACCACATGGTACTAGAATTTCTTTTAAATTCCAATTCTTAAAATATGTGAGCATTTGACATTCCAGTCTAGATTTCCAAATCCTTTTGAAAAAAAAATTACCTGAGAATATTATTAAACAGAGATTCCAAGAAAGCAACCACGTCTAGAGTTGGGGGTGGGTCGGGGCCTGGGTGGTGGGGAAGAGGTGCCTGGACTCCCCAGGGTTTATTTTACCCCCCTGACTCCTACACGTATTTGAGTCTGTGACCCCTGAGGGAGCCAGTTGTGCAAGTCACAGGAATACAGGGGATCACTCAGGCAGAACACGAAGTGAGGGATTCCAGGCAACGGCTACATTTTAGGACAGAGAGAGTAGAGGAAGATTTCAAAGGGGATTTAGAAAAGACAGGCTGGGAGAACGAAAAAGCAACAGGAAGGAGAAGCAGAGTGAAAGGTAGAAGGGTCAGTACTCCCTCACATCACACACAAACACAAACCCCAAATGGTTTAAAGACCTAAATATAAGACACGACACCATAAAACTCCTAGAAGAGAACACAGGCAAGACATTCTTGGACATAAACTGGAGCAGTATTTTCTTAGATCAGTCTCCCAAAGCAAAAGAGATAAAAGCAAAAATAAACAAATAGGACCTAGTCAAACTTAAAAGTTTTTGCACAGCAAAGGAAACCATCAACAAAACAAAATGACATACAGGATGGGAGAAAATATTTGCAAATGATGCTATGGACAGGGGCTTAATATCCAGAATATACAAACAGCTTATACAACTCAACATCAAAAACCAAACAATCCAATAAAAAGGGCAGAAGACTTGAGTAGACATTTCTCCAAAGAAGACATGCAGATGGACAATAGGCACATGAAAATATGCTTAACATTGCTAGTTATGAGAGAAATGCAAATCAAAACCACAGTTAGGTATCACCTCATTCTGGTCAGAAGGGCCGTCATCAGAAAGTCTACAAATAATGAATGCTGGAGAGGGTGTGGGGAAAAGATAAACACTGTTGGTAGGAATATAAATTGGTGCAGCCACCATGGAAAACAGTATGGAGGTTCCTGAAAAAATAAAAATAGAGTTACCATATGATCCAGCAATCCCAATCCTGGGCATATATCCAGAAAAGACAAAAACACTAATTAGAAAAAATACATGCACTCCAGTGTTTATAGTAGCACTGTTTACAATAGCCAAGACACGGAAACCACCTAAGTGTCCATCAACAGATGAATGGATAAAGAAGATGTGGTCTATAAATACAACAGAATATTACTCAGCCATAAAAAAAGAATGAAAATTGCCATTTGTAGCAACATGGATGGACCTAGAGATGAGCATACTAAGTGAAGTAAGTCAGATAGTATCACTTATATGTGGAATCTAAAAAATAATACAAATGAACATTCTTACATAACAGAAACAGACTCACAGACGTAGAAAACAAACAGATGATTTGTTTTCCAAAGGGGAAAGGGAGGAGCGGAAGAGGGGAAGGATAAATTAGGAGAATGAGATTAACAGATACAAACTACCATACATAAAAAAGATAAACAACAAGGTCCTACTGGATAGCTAGGGAACTATATTCAATATCTGGTAATAACCTATAATGGAGAGTGATCTGAAAATAATATAATTATAACTGAATTACTTTGCTGTACACCTGAAACTAACACAATATTGTAAATCAACCATATTTCAATTTAAAAGAAAAAAGAAGTAGGAGAGATAGTATAACTGTGCCATGCTACGGAAGAACTCAGCATAGAAGGACTGACACCAGCTGTTCATGTAAACCGGTGCCGCCACCTTGGAGGCGGTGATTCATCAGCATGTGTGAACGTTAACGGGAAGAAGTGAGCGCTCAGCGGCCTGGAGGTCCAGTCTCTGCGTTTGCCCTAGAGGAGTGAGATTCCCACACAAGTGCCCAGAGAGACGGGGTCAATTATACTCTTTCCTGCATCCTTGTTTGTGACAGTAAGGAACTAGAAGCCACCTACTGTCTATTTGTAGAGCTACTGAGGTGGGAAGCCCCATAAAAAGACCAGCAGGACCCCCACGCAGGGCCACTGCTCTCCTGCCAGCACCATCTGGTTCCCTGGCCCAGAGGCACTCTCTCACTTTTTGCCTCTGAAAGGCCTTACTTACCCCTAAAATTCTATTGGTTCCCCGAGCTCACTCCTGATTGGTTATTTCCTTCACTCCTGATTGGTCCATTTCCCTAACTTTTGATTGGTCCGTTTGTAGTACCTCATTTGCATGGAGCTCACTCTTGATTGGTTATTTCTCTCCTGATTGGGCCATTTCTACAAAGCTTTTTCCTAATTAGTCAACTTTTGTTATACCTTATTTGCATATGATGTTGCAAAGTATAAACTGGCAGCCTATAAAAGCCTGCGTAACCTTACAGGCAGGGTCCAGAGCTTGGAGTGTTAACTCCTCTGGGCACAGTGGCGTGATAAACCTGAGTTTTCCAACTCTGAGTGCTGCTTGGTCTCTCGCCCGGATCCATGTTGCTGTCACAACTGAGCTGTAACACATTTTTCTGTAACACTACAGGTAAATAAACTGTGGTCCACGGTATTTCTGAGCCAAGGAGACACAAGAAACACTTTGAAAGATAAGATACACTAAGAAACTTCCCAACAAAGCAAGCACTACCTGGCACGTGTTTTGTCTCCCTCTCTTTCTCTCGGTCTCTCTGTATGTGTAGGTACAGGACCTGAATCAGCCCCCGCCCCAGCGCCCCCACCATACCTGCAACGCTAGCTATCCTTGTTGAAGGAGAAAGTTTCCAAGATGAGGGATGGGTGTTTACCAGGGACTCTACCTTTATCTTTAAGTGATTAAATATTTTAACTAGGAAGATGCCTTTCTGTATCACTTGTGCAGTTAAAAATTAATTGAAAGCATAGTTCAGTGCACCTGGTGTTTTGCAACACTGTTACAGCAGGGCAATGTGTATGGAAAAGAGATGGCAGCATCCTGAGGGGTGGATGGGAGGTTAAGAGGCAGAAACTGAAGCAAAGGGAAAGAGGAACGCTAGGCTACAAAAAGGCTCGGTCGGGGGAGGGTCAAGGAAAGTTGTTTATTGGTTGGCTTTTAACTGGGATGACTGGAAAATCTCAATAATAGGGCATTTTAATATAGCACAGGGAAATATATTCAATATCTTATAGTAGCTCATGGCGAAAAAGAATATGAAAATAAATACATGTATATTCATGTATAACTGAAGAATTGTGCTCTACACCAGAAATTGACACAGCATTGTAAACTGACTATACCTCAATAAAAAAAAAAAAAAATAGGGCATTTCGACTTCTTACAGGGTATTGCTTCTTCAGTGGAGCATGGGGTTTGCTTCTGATTCAAGATCATTCCTATGATTTTCCCCCCAGCTCTACTGATGTAGAAACGTCTAGAAGGATTTTGATGGGAGATTAAAATTGTTTGGTGGGATTGGACCATGATACCTGTGTAAAGCCAAACATTCATAAGGATAAAATGTTGCTTGAAATAGCATAAAAAGGAATGGCCACCAGTGGAGAAATGATTAAATGTTATAATAATTGGTGGGGGTAGACTTGTAGGTAGTTATTAAAAATCATGTTTTCCAAGTTTTTAAATTTAAAAACATGGGGAAATACTGGTAATGTAATGTTTCATTTAAAAAATGCATGCCACAAAACTTTATATTCAGTTTACAATCGCACTTACAAAAATAAATATATATGCATAAGGGAAAAAAAAAGAAGGAAACATTCAGTTGTTAACAGTGCTCTTCTCTGGGTGATGGGGAAATCGGTGATTTTATTTTTCGTGCATTTCTGTTGACACAACAATTTTCTATCGAAAACATGATTGCTTTTATAATTCCTCATAGGAATCGTTTTTAAAACTGTAGTTTGAAAATGACTTCCAAGGGAAGACAGCCAAGAGAGGATTCCTGTTTGGCGAAGGATCAGGAAAGCAGACCTCAAGCAGCCTTTCAGAGACTTTCCTCCGCCCCTTGCACCCAAATGTCAATGTCAGGCATCCACACAGTTAAAAAGGACCTAAAACAATCAACTTCCCTAACGTTGGGTGACAAATGTCAACTCCTTCCCTCCTCACAACCCAAGGGGCTGTTGTGTGTTCTTAAATTTACAAGAAAAACACAGAACTTGAGTAGCCTGGAGTCACAAGCTGGCCACGGAGGTCTGGCCCCCGTCTCCTGAGACTGACCCTGATAGAGTTCTAGAATATGTGGACGGGAGAACGAGGCTCGCTCCCTCCCACTGAATCTTCCTCCTTCCCACCAACATGGCAGGAAGCAACACAGCCTCGTGATTAAGCCTGGAAATTTGGGAATCAAACAAACCCATGTTGGAATCCTTGTGTTTTTTTGTTTGTTTGTTTTTTAGTTTTTTTTTTTTAACTCAACAGCTCTGCGGCTTCCGGCCAACTCTGTGACTTCTTTGTACTTCTGTTTTCTCATGTAAAATGGGGATGGAGATCCCCACCTCGTTGGCTTCCTTTGAAGATTAAATAGGATAAAAATCCAAAGAGTGGACACGTCATAATCATCAAGTCAGTGGCTTTATTCTCAGGTTACCTGTTTTTATGTTCTTCTCACCCTACCTGAGGGTCACCATTCATGGGATGGAAAAAGAAAGGACAGTTTGTGGAGGAAGATGCTCTTGTTAACCTGCGGATTTTCCTGTGAAAAGCTGAACCTCCCAATTCCAGGCTGGCATCCATTTGGAACCAACGAACCAATTTGTTGAGCATTACGACCTCCTAGCCAGTGTGCCAAAGCCCCCTTTCAGGCTCACGACCAGATTCCACATAGCTTGTATTATCCTGTCATGTTTTATTCAAAGAAGTCCTGAAAATGGCCACTTCTCGCCACCTCATCAGCACCCATGCTAGTCCCAGCTGACATCTTCTCTCAAGAGGGGAACAACAATAACCTTCTTGGCCTCCCCGCTTTCATTCCTCCCCTTTGCGGTGAACTTCGGGATCAACCAAAATAGGAGAACAACCAGTCTGGAGAGAGTAGCATTATATATGGAAGCCCAGGGACTTTGGAGACAGGGACACCAGGGACTGAACCGTGCCTTGGTCAGTTACTAACTTAGCTTCAATCACAACGTAGTAAGTGGCAAAGGTGCTTTTCATGCCCTTGGGAGCCTGGCTCCGGAGACCCGACTCTGGTCCCCCAGGCTTGCAGTCACCCATCATTGCTGTGACAAGTAAACACCAAGGTGCGGCTGGCTGTCTCTGCGTTGCTAGGTAAGTGCCTCTCACTTAAATGGACTGCTGTGATTCCTCCTTCCTCCCTGCTTTGCCAGCACCATGACAGGGGTGTATCCACCCATCACTTCCTAAGACGTGGGGGGCGCTGCTTCAGGAAACATAATACATGGCTGAGAACTTTTCTCTGTAGCTTTTTAAAGCAGATCTTTGAATCAGCCAGGGCTCTGATGAGCTTTTTTTTTTTTTTTTCTTTTTAACATATATCTACTAAGAGTGAGTGTGTTGTTTTTGTTTATGAATCCATCCAAATATTCATGTCTTTGATTGGTCTGTGTTGGGGAAATTGTGGGTTTTCATACAGTTTTTGTTTTTGCTCTTTTTTTTTTGACGTTTTTACTTTTTTTTAACATTTTTTATTGATTTATAATCATTTTACAATGTTGTGTCAAATTCCAGTGTTCGGCACAATTTTTCAGTCATTCATGGATATATACACACTCATTGTCACATTTTTTTCTCTGTGAGTTATCATAACATTTAGTGTATATTTCCCTGTGCTATACAGTGTAATCTTGTTTATCTATTCTACAATTTTGAAATCCCAGTCTATCCCTTCCCACCCTCCACCCCCTTGGCAACCACAAGTCTGTATTCTCTGTCTATGAGTCTATTTCTGTCCTGTATTGCTTTTGCTTTTTTTTGAAAGAGTGAAAAGCAATATTTCAAAATGAAACTAGGCTCAGACTTGGTTTTTACCACCTTGTGGAGTTCATTTCATTACAACTTGGTCTTATGGAAGGAATCCCATATTGGTTTAATTTTCTGGGGGCTCCCTTCTCAGCTAACTTAAAGGTTTAGCTTGGAAGGTTTAATTACATAGTCTACGATTGCCTTAGGAAATTTTACAAAAGAGGCAAACCACCTTTTATGTTTACTGTAGTGGCGTCTAAGCAGAGCGATCTGTAGTAAGTCTGCATATGTCAGTACAGCAAGAGAGAAATGGCTTCGCTCAGCCAAAGCTTGCACGTTGACTTGAGATATCCTGGAGCCATAAAAATGATAATCACACAGCTTATGAAAAAACATAAGGGGAATGTACATGCTATAATGATAACATTATCATATATAATTACAATTTAGGTTCACAAAGTGTAACACAAAATAGTTTGCATTGAATTGATCAGTCAGGCACTCAGTATGCATTTTATTGACCACCTGCTATATGCCAGGCACTTTCATAAATATGAAATAATCAGTATAAAAATATTTGAAGGGACTATGTGAAAATAAGACTGGGAAGTCAGGGAGATGGGATTCTCATGAACTGTTTAACCTTTATTCTCCCCCAGCATTAAAAGTATATACATATATATGGTTTCAAAGGGACTGAATTAAGCTTAAAATCTTTTGCACAGCAAAGGAGACCATTAACAAAACAAAAAGGCAATCTACGGAATGGGAGAAAAATGTCTGCAAATGATGTGACGGGTAAGGGGTTAATATCCAAAATACGTAAACAGTTCATACAATTCAACATCCAAGAAACAACGTGATTTAAAAATGGGCAAAAGACTTGAATAGATTTTTGTCCAAAGAGGACACACAGATGTCCAACAGGCACATGAAAAGATGCTCCACATCACGACTTATCAGGAAAATGTAAATCAAAACCACAGAGTTATCACCTCGCACCGGTCAGCATGGCTATCATCAAAAAGTCTACAAATAACAAATGCTGGAGAAGGTGAGGGGAAAGGGAACTCTCCCCACTGTTGGTGGAAATATAAACTGGCGTAGCCACGGTAGAAAACAGTATGGAGGGTTCTCAAAAAACTAAAAATAGAGTTACCGTATGACCCAGCAATTCCCCTCCTGGGTGTATATCTGAAAAAAATGAAAACACTAATTTGCAAAGATACATGCACCCCAACGTTCATAGCAGCATTATTTAAAATTGCCAAGATATGAAAGCAACCTAAGTGTTCAACAACAGATGAACAGATAATGAAGATGTGGTATAAATATACAATGAAATACTACTCAGCCATAGAAAAGAATAAAATCCTGCCATTTGCAATAACGTGGATGGACATGGAGGGTATTATGCTAAGTGAAATAAGTCAGACAAAGACAGATATGGTATGGTATCACTTTTATGTGGAATCTAAAAAAATACAACAAACTAGTTAATATAACAAAAAAGAAACAGACTTACAGATAGAACAAACTCGTGGTTACCAGTGGGGAGAGGGAAGGGGGGAGGGGAAATACAGGGGGAGGGGATTAAGAGATACAAGCCAGTACGTATAAAATAAGCTACAAGGATATACTGTACAACACAGGGGAAGTAGCCAGTATTTTATAATAACTATAAATGGAGTATAATCTTTAAAAAATACAATTTCATATTTTTTTTTAAAAAGGAAAGAAATATTTGAAGCAGCATGATGATACAAGTTGCAAATGCTAATTTTGGGCTAACTTAATCCCAGGCACTGCTCTGAGCAGGCTGTGTATTTTATCTAATTTACTTCTACAATTATGTTATTATCAGTAATATCACTCCCATTTTACAGTGGAAAAAACTGAGGCAGGGTATTTTATACAGGCCCAATGTCTCAGAGCTAGCTCACAGGAGAAATGAATTCTAGAATGTTCTTAATTACTACTCCAAACATATTGCACAAGGGTACAGAACACAACTAGGCATGTGGGATTTCCTCCAGCGTTTCTTTGTTATTTGGCCTTGGGAGTGGGTGCTTCCTCAGCTAAACTGGAGTGTTCTCTGCTTGTCTTGTGTCTCTCTCTCCCAGGCCCAGACTCACAACTGATAATCAGTGGGTTGAGCAATACACCAATCCCACTTTGATAAAAAGCAGCCAGGAATTCAGGCATCCACTTCATTTTTTCAGAAGCATCTGCCAACTCCATGGGCCTTTCGTAGACATTTTTCTGTGCGCCCACCATTCCCAATTGAAACAGGTGATACCAACCTAGTTCACAAGATCAGCAAACACTAGCTGAGAAAACAGTGATCAAATCAGGGACACAGTTCACCCTGGGAATATTCCAGAAACCAAGTTTGAATAATTGCTTCATGTGCAGTAGGACACAGGTTCACCCCCAGGTTGACTCACACGTATAAATATTCCTGTCTTATGACTGCTCGTACAAACACCCCCCCACACACACCGACTCACACACTCTTATCTTTCCAAAATGCTAATTATGCAGCAAGAATCGGTCACTTTTGATTTCAGAGCACTGAGTCCTTCAAGGTCAACCTTGCCTTCTGTCTTTCTCGCATACTTACATTCAATCCAACAGCAAACCCTGCCTGCCCCATCTTCTAAATGTGACGCCTCCTGTATAGGCCAGCACATGTCAATTTTGGTAAATATTCCATGCGTACTTGAAATAATATATATGTATATTTTATACATATATGCAGTTATTGGTTTCTTTGTTCATAAATGTCAGTTAAACCAAGAATGTAAACAGCGTTGGTCAAAATTTCAAAATTTCTATTGATTTGCTTTTGTCGGTTTGTCTGTTAGTGACCGATCTAGGAATGTTGGCACCTACCAGCGTGACTGTGAATGCCTCCATCTCTCCTTTTAGAGCTGGGGGTTTCTGCTTTACATTAAAGCTATATTAGCAAGAGTTTGTAGATTTGGAACTGTTCTATCTTTCTGGTGGGACTGATCCTACTTATTATAAAATATCTCTCTTTAGCTAAGTTATTGCTTCTCACCTGAAAATCAACTTCGCCTGTTACTATCCTTTCTATACGTTTATATTTCAGTGTAATCAGAATATAGTTATTTTTTTAATTTAGTAAGACAATCTGTATTTTAATTGGAGTATTTAGTCTATTTACATTTCATGTAATTACTCATACATTAGTAATAGAATATTAATATATTACTAGCTCTTTTCAATTATTTCCGTCTGTTATAAGTTCCCTTTTCTCCCCTCTTTGACCTTTTACATTAATAAGGTCTTTTTCCACATCATTCCGTTTCTCTTCTCTATTAGCTTGTGATCTCCATATTTTCTTTTTTTAAAATTACCCTACAGATTACAAGTATGAGCCTTAACTTATTAGAGTCTAATTAAAAATAGTGCTTTTACTACTTCTTAGGCAATACAAGGAACTTAGGACATGCTTAATTCCCTTTTCCTCTTATCTTCCTTATTTTGCTGCCATAAATTTTAATTCCGCATATATTTTAAACTTCACAAGACATCATTGTTACGTTTTAATGCAGACAATATTCATTTAGATTGATCAACACACTTATCTTTCTGCTGCTCTTCATTTTTTCCTAAATCTTTATTCTTCCATCTGAGATTATTTTCTTTCTCCTTAAAGGACTTTCTTTAGTCTCTCTTTGGGTTAGAGTCCACTGGTAATTCCTTCACTCAGTTTTGGATCATCTAGAAATATGTTTAAATTCATCTTAAGTTTTGATGAGTATTTTTTATTGGATGCAGAATTACAGATTTGCAGCTATTTACTTTCAGCCTTTAGGATTTTTTTTTAATTCTTTTTTTTTCATTGATGTATAGTCAGTTACAGTGTGTCAATCTCTGGTGTACAGCACAATGTACATTGCATATACATACATATATTCATTTTCATATTTTTTTCCTTAGGATTCTTTTTAAAGTGGTTTTATATTTTGGCTTCCATCAGTTCTGCTGAAAGTCAACTTTCCAGTCTCAATGTTGCTTTCTTTTGAAGTAGAGAACTGTGTCTCTGTTCTAGGAGGCCTTCAGACCAATTTTTAAATTTTTTTGTCTAACTTTTGCAGTTATTTACAGTAGCTGAGATGGTCTGCAACTAGCCATTTGGACATTTTTGCAAAGAGAAGTTTTATGTGTTTAATGGCTTTGGTTTTCCCCCAGATGATGCTGGAGATAACGGTTGGAGGTTGAGGCGATATGAGGCCATCAGAGGGAGCGAGGTTAAGACAGGGGTAGCTTTACTTAAGAGGTGTAGGCCCCAGAAGATTAGCAGCAGTCTGGGGCCAAAGGAAAGACACAGGGGACAGAATGACACTTCCTGAAAATAAGTAGCCCCAGAACTTCAGAGGCTACGATAGCCAACATTACATTTTACTTTCCTCTTTATTACACTGCACTTCCCTGAAGTAACTGAGTCCAGAGAGGCTAGTCAACTTGCCCAGTCTCACACAGCCAGTATACTTACTAAGACTCAAGCCCATACCAGTGGAGTCCAGAACCTACACTTTTAAACTTCTAAACTATGTAGCAGCCAGAGTCTTTTAAGCTTTTCTGATTATGAACCAAGGTAAGAAATATCTTGAGTCTATATTCATAGTCAAAACTAACCTTTCTCAAATCAGTATTACCCATATTACCTGTAATACATCATGAGATCTATTCCATCTCCATCCATCCCATCCCATTCTGTATACTGGATCAACGTTACTACGATTAACAACATTGATCCCAGTTTCAGATAAAAACCACTGCTAAAGACAAGAATTAATAAAGTACACAGCTCTGAATTGCCAGGGAATACTCAGAAAGTGAGAAGGAAAGGTCAGAGGAGCCACTCATTATTGTCTTTAGAGACTTTAACCACAGAGCAGGTTTGCTTGGCCCACTTCAGACCCTCCACCTCCAGTGGCTGCTGCGACTTTCTCACCCAGCACTGAGCAAGCGGGAGGTGATTGTGGCCACGTGGGAGCCCACCTCATCATCTCAGCGCAGTGCCAGGGCAGATGGGCACTGAGCAAATGTCTGCTGCCTGAGTCAAATAAAGGGTCAGATGGGGGACAACTCAGTCTTTCTGCTCCTCTGCTCTAATAGTCTCTAGCCCCTCCAACATTTCCCTCTGAGTCAGAGTCAACAGCAAAAAAAAAAAAAAAAAAAAAAAAAATCTAGCATGGTCATTTTCCCCGAGTTTCTATCCTAGGCTGCCACGGCACCGAGGGATTAAAGAAAGCTCACCCACCCCCCCACCCCCACCTCCCCATTCCAGAATTTCCTGTCTCGTTCTGCGGTTGACTTAGAACATTTCAACTCCCGCCTCCCTGTTTCTCACCATCTCTTCTTCATGGTTAAAGAGGTTATACATTTGCAAAGGAAATGATTAAGCAAATCCAGAGATCTGGGCTCAGGGACCTGAGTTTTCAAGGCCCTGGTTTTTGAGAGAAAAGTCTGTCTGATGAAGGGTTTGCACATGAGTTTTTAGCTTTAGTCAGGACTGGTGCATAATTTCCTGTTTTTGTATCCTCAAAACTGCTAAGCTACTTGTGAAGGACGGGCAGGCCGAAGAGGGAGGGGGTGGGGGCTGCAGAGAGGGGGTTGTGAGCCAAGACAGTGGAGGAGGCGGTTTCTCCTTCAGTTCTGGCAGGACTTCTGTGAAAGTGGAGAAGTTTTTTGGGTTTTTTTTCTTTCTGTTTAAAGGCAATGAAAGTGGGGGGGGGGTAATAGCTCAGTGGCAGAGCGCATGCTCAGCATGGGTTCTATCCCCAGTACCTCCATTAAAAAAAAAATGAAGGCAAAATAAAAACTTAGCAAAAAATAATAAAGCCAATGAAGTAGAGGCTGGAGGCAGATTCTGAGATTCTAGACTGGGAGTTGGGGGTTTGAGTGCTGAAGAAGAAGTGAGTTTGAGCAGGAATTTTAATGGGTTTCCAGATACTCCAGTGACAGTTGACTCTCAAATGTTCCGATAAGAGTGAACATTTATTAGGCACTTACTATGTGCCAGGCGCGGTGCTGATTGCTTTGCAGGGAACGTGTCACTCAGTCCCCACAGCAACCCCATGAGGCGGATTCCGTTATCATCTCCATTTTGTGGACAAGAAAGGGAAGCTGGAAGAAGTTAAGTGACTTGGAATTCCAGCCAACAGGCCTTTGGACCCAAAGCCCGGGGTCTTCACCACTCCTCTGTTCTGAAGATGAAGAAGGTGGCGAGGTTGTCACGGGGACTGGGAATATGCGTGCTCATTTATCTCGATTCAAGGGAGGGGGTGAGGCCCTAACCAGACTTGCTCCCTGATTTTTCTTTCTCAAAGCAGGGCCTCAGATTGTGCTGGGCATTCTCCTATTTGCTCTTCATTCCTCTTTCCATGCTTCCCTGCAAACTGCCTTTCCCAGGTCCCGCTGCCAACTGGCTCGGTTCAGCCAATGGGAGGCACTGGCACCAAGACTCTTTTCCCTCCCATCAGCAGAGAAGCAGTGCTTCCGGACAGCCCCACTCTGGTCCCAGCCCCGCTCAGGCAGTCTTCCCCACCTTCCCGCCCCAGACCCCTACCAGGCGCTCCGTTTCCCACAGGGCGTCCAGGGTCTCTGGCCCTGGTAGCATCACCACTCCCTTTTATCTGTCTGGTCCAGGGGAGGGTGTAGCTCAAGTGGTAGAGCGTGTGCTTAGCGTGCCTGAGGTCCTGGGTTCAATCCCAGGTACCTCCCCCAAAAATAGATAAATAAATAAACCTAATTAAAAAAAAAAAGAGAGGAAGGAAACCTTTTATCTGTCTGGTCCTAACAGTAATTACAGCTTCCTTCTGTATCTCATCTCTGGTTGCTCACCTTGTCAGCTCTTCCGACACCTTTAAAACTAGTACCCATAAGAATACCCCTCTATTAAAGGACTTGGCACCAGCTAGGTGTCCCTGACAGAACCCTAAGAGGGATGCAGATGTGTGTGCTTTAGACACAGACCCTGAGAAAAGAAGTCGGAGGCAGGTAGTTTACTTGGGAAAGGATCCCAGGAGCACAAACGAGGGAGAGTGTGTTCATGAGGGTGTGTTCATAAGGGTGTTACCACAGTGGGCAGCTGGGTTCAACCTTGCTGGGGACACTTGTGGGAACATGCAGAAAACACCTTCAAATGGTCCTTAAAACAGAAGACATACATTCTACCGTGGGCAGATGTCTCCTGCATCCTCATCAATAATGCCTACTGAGCACATATTGCCCGCCAGGCACTATGCGAATGAGATCTAATTCATTGTCTTGCTTACTCTTCTCAGCAAGTCTCTAAGTTCCATCGTTCTCATTCTGCAGAGGAACAAACTAAGGTGACATAACTTAGGGAGGATCTCACAGCCTTGTGTCATAAGTGTGGAAAATCGGGATGGATTTGGGGGCCAAATTCCAAGTTCACATTTATGATACTTGGAAATAAGCATTTAAGCATCCTTTTAAGGACCAAAGCCATTTAGAGGTTTTATCTAAATGAATATTTCTTATATGCATTAAAGAGTCTTAAAAATAAAATGATTACACACTTTATGACATCTAGTAAATACTTCAGGTCACTCAGTGAATCCAGTGAAGATTAGTTGAATTGAGTTTGTACTAGATCCTACCTGCAACCAAAATACAAATCTGATTATGTCACCCTCCCGCTCAGATCTCTACCATGGCTCCCTACTGCCATCAGGAGAAAGTTTACACTTCTGATTCCAGGCTCCTCACTGCAGGTCTTTGTTAATCTGGTCTGTGCCTCCTCTCCAGCCGTCACCATCTTCTCTCTCCTCCCACCCCACAGCCTCACTCCAGCCATCCTGAGCAACTTGCTGTTCACCCTGTGGACTCTGGGCTTTTGCATTTCTGTTCTGCTGGAAACCCCTTTGGCCATCGTTGTGAGTTAGCTCAACTGTCACTTCCTCAAATGGCCAGCCTCCATTCCCAGTAGTCTGGCGGCAGTGCCGTCTGCTGAGCTCCACAATGCCCTGCATTTACTTATCTGACATTATATTATGATGGTCTTTTTATTTGCCTGTCTCTCGCACAGACATGAAAGCATGCCTTTAAGAGCTTAGGTTGGGCTTCAGCCTTGGCTCTGACCTGTATGTCCTCCGGCAAAATTGCTTCACCTCTCTGAGCCTTGGTTTCCTCATCTGTAAAGTGGGCAGCAAACAGAGGGCATCGTGGGAAGCACAATATCTGGCATATAGTAAAGTCCAATGTTAGCTGTTATTATCTGTGCATCTTCAGGGCTGGTCTTTTTTAGTGGATGCTCAGTGAATTAATTGCTCTACCTAGACCAGTGATTTTCAGTTTTTTCTTTCTGCATCAGAACCCTCTGGAGGGCTTGCTAAAGCACAATTGCTGGGCTCCACCCCTAGAGTGTTTGATCTAATGGGTCTGGATTGGAGCTTGAGAATTTGCATTTCTAATTAGTTCCCAGGTGTAGTGGGACCACACTATGAGAACCTCTGGGCTGGGCACCTGGGGAGGGTGGACATCTGATTATAGTCATCAAACACTTGGACTTAAACTCATACTGGAGCATAAGGCAATCCACTTCCCAATGGATGTAAACATGGAATATTTATCTATCAATGTATCCATTCAACTGCTACTGATTGAGTATCTCTTAAGCCCTAGCATTGATGACAGAGCAGCGACAGAGACAAGACGGTCCCTCATGTTGACGAGTTCACAGTCTAACGACCCTGCTTTGTAGGGCAGATGTCTTAATTGCTCAAGTCCCATCAGTTTGAATCGCAGGGGCATGGCTGGTTTGGGGGATGGCGAACTGTAAAAATACTGATACTCATAACTGCTTTGCAACTGAGTGCATCACCATAGTTGCCTTCTCAATATCGATTTCAGCAAAACGATAAATCAAAACTGTCTGTGGTCATCCCACTAGCCCCTTGTCCGGCACCGTGGCCAGCATTCAGCACTGGTTTTAGGATGAATTCAACTCCCGGAACATGGCAGAGTCCCAGAGAGCCAGAGCCGGAGCCAGGCTGTGACGGAACACCTGTCACATGAAATGATAAATATCCGCACCATTGTCATTATTGGTATTAGCCAATTTGAGGAGGAGTTTCTCCATTACTTGGAGCTAAAATTCCCTTTGCTGCAATAACTCTCCTTTACTGTATGTTATGCATCAGCCACCGCACGAAGTGTCTGGCATGTTCCATCTCGCTCCACGCTTACAGCAACTCCACCAAGTAAGCCCTGCTATTGCCCTGTTCTTTAGGGAGGAAACCAGCAGGTTAATTCATTTGTCCCCTCCTCTGGTTGGCTGAGGAGACGGGAGAGGTTAAGGCTGCTTTGCGGACCATGAGAGGCTGGTGAGGGTGACTTACATGCTTGGCAATGACACCGACTTAAATGGTTTGCAGTCACACCATCCTTCCTTACGCTTCTTGCAAAACTGAGCTGATAAGAACGGAGAAACCGTGCAAACAAGCAACGTTATCTTTGTCTGGGGGCCTGGGAATCACAGAAGGCAGTTGACTCACCGGTCTGGCCCTCTTGCTTTAGTTCTCTTCATTAAACTTGACCGCTTTCTGGAAGTTCATCAACAGACACATTCGTAAGAGTTGCCTCAGCTCAACCTCCTGGTTAGGCAGTCAGGGAAAAGGGCGGGCTAGGGACTGCGGGACCCCTGGTCCTGGAACGCCCCCACGTGGCCAGATTGAAATGAAAATGTCCTTCAGTTGAGAATCAGTCACGTGGGCAATGAGCAATCATTGCCAGAATTGCAGCTGGGGGCCATTTTGTCAAGAAATGTGCCTTTGGGGGAGAGGAAAAAAGCCACACCGGCCCCCTCATAGTAAAAGGTAACAAAGGAGGTAATTAAGTTCAGGTGGGGGCATACAGCTTTACATTAGGTAGTGTATTCACAGAGCATCCTGTAGACTGTGGAGTGTGATCATGGAAGGCATTATTATTACCACCCTTAAGTCTGTGAAATCGCACGTGTGGCCCGTGCACGGCTCATTAAAGGGCCAGGGGATGGAGAGGCACCAGGGAGTAGCTTTCTGGGGAAAGGAAACAGCAGCGAAAGGGTTAAGCTCCCCAGAAAACCAATTTATGCAAAGGGCTGGATCCTGACTGGCATTCAGGCCAGCGAATGGAGATCTGAATTACAAATTTACAGAATTTGCTGCTCTGTAAGTAATTTCTTTTCTTCCTAATGGAGCCGGTAATTTCCAGTGGGCTGGTGCCACTTTTATTTCCCCCGACAGAGTGAACAAGACCTAGACCACAGAGGAGACTAATTCTACTCCCCGTGCGAACTGCCTTTTTAAAAGGCTGAAAAAGGGACATTGGGAGGAGAGTTAAGTGTACATTTCTGCAAAACGCACTCCCTGCGTTTGCAACTTGGACGAGTTAATAATTGAAATCATTTTCCCTTCCTTCTCCTGGAAGTCCTAAGGGTAGGGAGGCTAGCTGATTTTATTTTGTTAAGGCTTAAGATCAACTCGGGACTGTTTGACACAAGAAATGAGGCTGGTCAGGTCTGCTCCCTTCCAGGCATTTGGAGAAGACCCAGCAGGACACAGATCCTAGTCTCTTGGAATCTAATTTAAGGGGACCCCAGTGCATGTGGACTGTTTGCAAACAAACAAACGCAGTCCTGCTGGAGAGTCTGTGTGTGTGTTTAAAGCCCTGATAATCTGTTTAAAGAGCAGGGGGTACAACAAAACCTCACTCTTTCTTTTCCTTCCCTTTGGGCACTTCTATGCGTGGTAGGTGCCCCCTTCCCCAAGATGATGACTTCCTGAGGGACCTCAGGGCTGCTGTGCTTTTGAATGAATTCTTTTCTGGATCTCAGTCCAAAAGTCACCTTTGGCAGGGACTGGAAAGCAGAGGTTTTTTTGCTTTTGTTTTTCTCCCCCCAAGTGGCAGTCATTTCAGCTCAATAGTCCAATGCTTGGAAAGGCACTTCGTCTTGACACTGGAGAAGACGCTCTTCCCTCTGCACCTAAAAATAAATAAGTAAATAAGTGAATGAGTATGTCAATTTAAAAAAAGTACCTTTGCCCCCTCCTGCAGGTTTTAATTTCTCTTTCAGTTTCAGGCTGTTCTTAAGACTGCAGTGTGTGCACTTTTGCTACTCAGATGGCATTCCTGGGCTCTGCATCTTGGGGAACTTCAGTCCCGCTGTGAATTCGCGTCCCAAGAGCTCTCCTGGGCCCACTTTGGGGGAGGAGCATTTGTTCTTTTCACACTAGTTTGGCAGAAGGCATGGATGTTAGTATTTACTGTAAACGCATCAGGAAGCAGCGCTCCACCCAAAAACAAACCAACCTCACAAAATCCAAAAACACAGTTTTAACTCACTTCTTAAGCCACAGCTGGCTTTAGAATCCTCCTAATAAGCCATTTTTGAGTTTTTTTCTGGCTAAAATGTTCTTGTCTTAAAAAAACAAATTTTTTTTTTTAAAGGTTGCTCTCTTTTGGCCAAGAGGATAGGAAACCAGTTACAGAAACTGTTCGCATGCTTTGCAGCAAGATTCTCAGCAGAGAACTTCTTTTGAAAAATTAAAAAAAAAAATTTTCCGGGGCGGTAGGGGATGAGAGGGCTCCTCCTGTGTCAGTGACTCAGTCCTGCCCTGGGGACATTTCTCATCGGGGCCAAAAGCCCCTGTGTCCAGTGAGGTGAAACTTGCAAATCACACTGTCACCTTTCTCACTAGACTGGTATGCCTGGGAGCTCGAAGGCTGTACCAGGCAACCCCCCTGGTGCTTAGAGACAAAGTAACCAGCTGCCTGGTTTCCTTGAATCATCCCATGTTCTATGATGGTACTGGTGGAGGGAAAGTCACCCCCAGCCAAGGGCTTCCCCAAAGGGTTTTTTTTTCCCCTGTTTTGAGCCCAATTAAGCACTCAGACATGAAGAAGCATGCGGTCGTTCTCAACTGGGTGAGTCATGGACACTGAGGAATCTCCAGGTTTGGACAGGAGGTCTGAAGATGCCAACCCAGCTGCCAGGAAAAGGTCTCTCGTCTCTATTTGGAACTCAGCATTCAGCCAGTGCAAGCTGGGAGCCATGAGACTCAGGAGCAAAGGGCCCCCGAAGTCTGTTTTATAGAGATACCATTTTTGTCCCCAACACATTTTCCAAGTGCCTTTTTGCCCAAGCCCTGGTTTTATTTGCCTAAGGGACAGACTTGTCAGGAGAGGAAGGTCGATGTTAGTTCTAATCACTGGGATGGACTGTACGTGTGATGGATTTGCACGAGCCAGTGTGTGCGTGCGGGTCTGTGTCAGCTACACGCATCTATTTGTATGTGTATGAATGTGAATGTGTGCGTGCATTGATCTAGTCCTGTATGTAAGTCAGCCTGTGTTTGTAAGTATGAACGTATGCACGTGTGGCTATAAATCCAAGTCTGGATGTGTATGTGTGTATCTGTGGTGGACACTGCCGATGCCCTCAACTTCTAGCTGTTAAGGAAGCCCAGCTTCTCAGCTCAATGGGAGCAGCTTGCCTGTCCCAGCCCCTCCCAGGGTGGCCCACGACTCACCAACAAGGGTACAAAGGCTGGCCCCCTTGCCCATACATAGAACCAACTTTATGGTGCAGTTCATGCTCTAGGGCCCCCTAGGGAGATCACGATGGAAACTTGACTCCAGTTGAGACCAATCCCTGCCCTGTCGGTCTCTTCCTCCCTCTACCCGGGAGCCCGCCTTCAGAAGATCATGTGCATCTGAATCCCTGTCTCAGGCTCTGCCCTAGGCAGCACAGCCTAAGGCAGTATTTATATCTATGTGCACGTGTGCATATATGCAAATATCCATGTGCACACATTTGTATGTGCATGTTCTACAAGGAAATCTAGGAGGATCTGGGAAAGAAGACAAGATGGTGGGAGATCACTGATTTTACGCTGTGGATGATGAAGGCATCTCAGACAGAATACGAGAGACCTGCTTTAAAAGTTGAAAATTAAAAGATCCTTTAGATGTAAATGTATTTTTTTTTATTAAACCAGAAAAGAAAGATACAGTATACATGATATCAGTCAATCAGATGGCTACTCTGAATTACATTTTAATCGACTCATGGTCCTATTTACTCCTCTGTACAAGTATTAAAACAAAAAACTCAGGTATTTGAATAATCTTCTGTAAATTTTTATTATTAACTGGGGTTACGGGGAGGGTTTTATCAGAGCACATCATGAGAACATTAGGAAATTACAGACAGACTTGAGATAAGTGTCAGACAGAACAGATGAAGCAAGCCCCTCCGCCATCTGAGAAACATTAATAATGTAAGATTGCAGAGACCAAATCTTTGTTAGGGATACAGGATGCAGGATTAAAAATGGAGACCTCGGCGCCCCCTAGTGTTGCAAAGTAAACTCGCCACTTCATTTGTTTTGTTTTGTTTTTTTGAAGTTGTAATCATCGCCCTTGTCACTGAGCCTCAAAAAAGCAACTGTTTTCCCAAATCATTTCAAGTCCTCCCCAGTCACCCTCTTCCCTCTCGTCAGTAACGTTCAAGGACCCTATCTGAAAAACAGCTCTTACTCATTCCTTTCTCGTTCCCCACACATTCCATTCCAGGAAATTGGCAACCTCCCAACACAGAGCCCACGTCCTCCCTCCTTTAAACATGAACTTAAACAAACAGGGTTTTCGTCTCTCCTCTTGACGCTCCGAGGATGAGCACGGATTTACTACAAAGCTTAATTCCTTCCAGAAGGCATTTTCCTTCTGCAACTTACTTGTCACTGTCATTTTTCATAACTTTACCAGAATGCCTTCCTCCGCCCTCTTCCCCAAACCCTGCTTGGCAACCGCCAACTCTTCTGACCCGGCTATAGTTAACCTGCTAAACCATCTTTACAGTTATGTACCAAGAAAAGACTGGACCAGAGACGTAAATTATACACCTTAATATACAACAGCTCAGGCTTAATTTGTAGGCAGAATTTCATTGGATGGCCGTCAGAAGAAAAACTATGTACATGGAATGGGGCCGGGGAGGAGGTGGAGTAGGGAGAAGGCATCTTGGTGACAGAACTTGGTGGGAACCGTGGTGATTTGTTTACTTGGATTTGCCAACTGGTCCGATGGAGACGGGGTCTGTTTGCACTTGAGCATCCGACATCCGCTTTGGGCCCTGGAGAAAAATATGAAAGAAGGTGCATTGTAGTGAAGATCTGTAATAGCAGCAGCAACAATGGCCATTTATTTAGCGTTCACTCTGTGCTAAATCAATACACCTTATTCACAGTGGCGGATGGGAGAGTGGTCTCCAATGAGATGCCTGAGTTCAGTGCCCAGTTCCACGACGTCCTAGCTTTGTGAAATCTTGGACAGAAGACTGAACTCTTTGCGCTCCAGTTTCTCCATTTAGAATAGGGGGTGATAGCATTTGTCTCAGAGGGTTGTTCCACGCTGAAGTGAGTTCTCACTGGTAATGCCCTTAGGATGGCGCCTGGGGTGTAGAAGACCTTCCCAGGTAGAGCCCACATCAGTCACCCTCTCTAGTCACTTTCTAACCACATTGCCCTGTTTAACTTTCTTACAGAACGTATCTTTCTCAGAAATGACCTCATTGTCTCTGCTGTTTGTCTAACATCTGTCTGCACGAAAGCCCCGTGGATTCTGTCTGTTGCATCCTCCGTGCCTCACGAGGGCCTGGAACGTCGTAGACGCTCTTTCGCATCGACTGAATGCGGCTGAATACACTCCACGAGCCAAGTGCCATCTCTGCTGTTGTTATTATTAGTGTTATTTCTCTTTCTGTGAAGTAATTTACATACACTAAAGTCAGCCCTTTCTGTGTGCAGCTCTGTGAGCTTCGACTAACACAAATAGTCATGTAACTACCACCAAAATCAAGATACTGAGCAGTTTAATCACCTCCAAAATCCCCCTTGTGCCGCTCTGTAGTCAACACCTCCCCCCACCCCCGGGCCCTGGAAACTACTGACCTGCTCTCCATCCCTAGAATTAGTTCTGCCTTTTCCAGGATGTCAGCTCAATGGAATCAAAGAGCACAGCAACTCTGAGTCTAGCTTCTTTCACGTAGCAGGATGGAGCTGAGATTCACCCATGTCGCATGTGTCAGGGGTACTATCATTGTGGGCCCTGACTCACAGTACAGTTTATATAGTAGAGTATAACATGGGACAGTATAGCATAGCAAAAATAGTCTTCAGAGGTTATAAACAAGGGTCCAACGCTCCCTTGCTTACCACCCTTTCACAGCTTCCCAATTTACGGAGGATTTCGTCAGCATTCTTTGCTCAGCCTGCACAGCCTGCATGAGCTGCCCCCTCCAGCATCACTCCCTTTATTACCCACCTGGCTCACCACCTCCCAGCGACTGGGGCTTCCTTTCTCGTCCTCAAACACGCTAAGCTCATCCCCACCCCAGGGCCCTGGCACATGCTGTTCTCCCCTGGAATAAAGAGCGCCCCTCTCTTCCTGCTTGGAACCAATCATCATTGCTGTCTCATTTCAAATTATTAGCTCCTTAGAAACAGAGGATCCATCAATTCCAAGGAGCACACATACCCCCTCCCCGTACCCAGCATGACTCTATCACATTGCCATGTTTCTCCCCCTTCCACGACTTCCCACACTTAACATTTCTGTTTTCTAATTTATCAGCTTTCTAGTTCCACCCTTCCCCACTAGAACATGAGCTTCAAATTGAGGTTTTGCACACATCCTCAAGGGCACAAAGACTAGATAGAAATAGATGACACTCATCACAAAACTTTAAACTTTGGGCCTGAGATTCAGCATTTCTATAGTTCTTTATTCTTTTTTCATTATTTATTTTAATGGAGGTAGTAGGGATTGAACTCAGGACCTCCTGCATGCTAAGCATGTGCTCTCCTGCTGAGCTACAACCCCCCCCCCCATTCCAGATTCTGCATTTCTAATGCTCCCTAGGGATGCTTCTGGAGACCAAACCTGGACCAGGGGAACCAGAGCTTCACCTACCTCTATCTATTAGAGGTCACCAATGCCTACGGATAGTCAGAGAAGGAAAGACTTACAAATGAGCAAATAGGTTTAGGACACTTTCCTTCATGTAACTATCTCACCTTTGTTGCAACATGAAGGTTAACCCCAGTGCACTGGCCCCACAGCTGAAGTCAGTATTACCTCCCTGCCTGGCCCTCCTGGCTCCACCCACACTCCCACGGGGGCTCGCAATGACTCCACTTGTCTTTCCTCCTAGTTCACGCTTGAACATCTTGCTTATTATTTGGGTAATGAGTCTTCAGACTCTCCTGGCCAGAATTTCCATTATCCCAGACATAATGAAATGTGTACTAGTGTCATATTTTGCTCCATCTATTCGCCCATCAACAAACACTGCTTGGGTGTCGACTGTGATCTAGCCACCACGCTGAGGAGGACAGCACGTCTGCCCGGGACACGTAGGGTCACTGGCCTCCCACAGCTACCAGTCTCGGACAGGAGACAGAACAGACACAAGTAAAGAACCCAAAGCTGAACTCATTATTTAATGTCTGGCATCCACTCACCCTCCTGGGCTTTTGGAAGAAAGGAGCTAAGTTTTAGCCTCGTCCCTATACCCAACACCCAGGGCCAGGCTCAGAACAGTTACCCGGGTGTAAACTCCTCAAGGTTCCCTTTGGCCACAGACAAACATCGCTGTTTCTCATCATTACCTGTTCCATGGCCTGGAACACACCTGCCTTCAGACCGCCCCTCGCCGCCCCCCTGGACAGGTTAATCTGAGGCCCTACCATATAGGCAACCTCCTCTGAGAAGCCCTCCCCACACTCCCCTCAAACCCAACGCCAGGCCGTCCTCCCACCCAGGCTCGCTCCGCGGCCGGCCTCTCCCTTCCCGCGCGCGCAGCCCCTCAGCCCCGCACCTGCCACGGAACAGCGAGGCCCGCCCGCGGCCGCCTGGCCCCCCGCCCCGCGCCGGGCGCCGGGCAGGTGCTCGCCGAGTATCCGTCTGGCAAACGCCCCCCCACCCCGGCCCCAGAGCCCAGGGAGAAGACGCGAACCGCCCACCCACCAGGCCTTTGAAGAAGCCCCCGAGGGACTGCCGCCGCTTCTCCGGTCTCTTCTGGGACTTGTCCCCGTTCTGCAGCGAGTTGGCCTCCGCCGCGGCCGGCTCGGCACTCGGGGCCGGCTCTCTGGCTTCCTGCTTGCTGGGCTCGGCAGCCGCCTTCTTGTCCTTGGAGGAGCCGTCTTTGCCCTTCTGGGCCGCGGCCGCCGGTTCCGGCTCGGGCGGCGCGGCGGCCTTCTCCGGGGACTCGGATGTCTACGGCGAGTTCAAACAGAGCGCATGTTTAGTGACTGCAAGACGGTGCTCACTAGCAGCTGAATAAATACGTTAGAACAGAGAAGTTCAGAGGTTGGATGGTGTCTACGTTTTCATGAGCCGTGCGTGAGACGGTAAAAAATAAGGAGAATGTGTAAAATACTTTTTACTGTCGGAGGTCACGGTAGGGGACACATTTATCTGAAAATTCATTCATTCATTCATGCTTTCCCAGGAGGCATTGTTTAAGACTTCTTGAACTAGAACCTGGATTTTCCTTGGAGAGCCACCCTTCATTCATTCCCTGTAGTTTCACGCCTGGACAAAGGCATGTGACTCAGGCCTGGCCAATCAGAGCACGACATGTGACTGGGCTGCTGTGATTGGCTTAGGCTGGCCAAACTCACATAAAACTGAGTGAATCTCAGAGCTTTGCTAAAACCACCAAGAGAGAGGTCTGTTCCCTTCCCTTTGGACTTGAAGCTATGAAGATGGAATCCTAGGGCTTGCAGAACCACCACCATTTCCAGGAAAAATCTGCTTGAAAAAGAAGCCATGTGACACAGAGGAAAGCAGAGCTGAGAGATGGAGAGAAGAAGAGAAAGAGCCCATGGAGGGATGGCATGATATATGATCCTGGATCCTGGATCTAGCTGTTCCTGAAGCCCTTTTTCACATGCGTCAGCTTTGAGAGGATTTCTCCCACTGGCAGCCACATGTGACTCTTCTTGGGGATGCCTATTCTTGTCTTCATGATTATGCCCATCTTAATTTCTGGTGTGAAAGTGTCCTTTCATTTCATAAAACAGTGGTAAAAGAAGATAATTGTTTGATTTTTAGTTTTGAACATACATCTTTTCATGCTAAAGTGAAATGTTTGCAATGCTACTTGGATCCTAGGATTTGGACGAATGGGGGCTATAGAATCCAAAATTCTAGAAACTACCAGGTATATTGCAGACAACCAAAAACCTGTTAGGAAGTAAGAGCCTTCTTCCCCATAATTTACATGAATCGAAATGGCTATGGGGGCCAGGCAGATAAAATAAAAACACGAAACAGGTTAGGGGTAAGAATGTGGTGACCTTATTTCCCCAGTTGTGCAAGCAACATAAGGCCAAAGAAATACTCCTCTAGTGTGAAAAACAGTTCAAGCAATGCTGGGTTTGATGCTGGGGAGACAATTTGGAGTAGGGGGGGATTATGGTGAATTGAATGTCACATGCCTTGTTTAAAGGGGCAGCAGTGGCTCAGACCCACCAAAATATCAGAGGTAGGACTACAGCCCCTGTTCTGTCAGATCCTCTATTTTTTTTCCCCAATGGACACTTGCATTTGAATTACTTTAAATTCAAAATATGTCGATTTTAAAATACTGACATCAAAAGTTTGCAAGCCCTGTTCACAGCAAACCACCACAGCACAAGTACCCCTGTGGGCTACATTTGGCCCAGTGGATATATATTTATATTTTATGATTCATAAAAGTTACATATTATCCCCAGGTCACAAAGTTCTATGACAAAGTGGCAGTTCTGAGTGAGAGGGCAGCAAGCAGAGAACTGTCCTTTCACATCAGTGGATCAAACACATCCCTTAGAAATGAGTGAGAAGATAGTGAAAACCCCCCCAGTCCTGAAGGCCTCCCCAGGCTGCAGCTCCCAGGAGGGCAGAGTTCCTTGGAGAATGAAGCATCAGACATCCAGTGCACCCCCAAGAAGTGGTCACATCCTGAATATTTCCATCCGATCCCGACTGTCAAAGTTGTAGCAAGTGCTAAGACACAGATGCCAAGTACGGCAGACAGATACTCGTCTTAGAAGGATACAGAAACTCCCACCACGCTGCTCTGCAGGAAGGCCGGAAACCAGCAGCCCCTGTTCAAACACCCTGGTAACTTTTTGTTGTGTGGAAGATTTTAAGACACAGTGAGCAGCTAAGAGCTTAGTGTCTGGAGTCAAAGAAACAGTGTGTGGTTCTGGTTTCATTTCAGCCTTGCTGTGTGACCTGGAATAAATTGAGCTCTCAGCTTCCTGTTCTGTATGGGAGGAACAACAACAACAACAAATCATATCTCACGGCGTTGTGAGGATTAAATTAGCAATAATGGAAAGCCCACTGGACATGGTGTCGGATGCCAACATTTAGGGACCAACTACTTCGGTCTGTCTAGGAGTGAGGGGGTTCCAGGATATGGAACTTATAGTTTTAAAACCAGGCAAAGTCCAGGGAAAACTGAGATGAGCTGGTTGTCCTGGCTTACCACTACCGGCGGTGACTGAGAGACCGTGGGTCCAAGTGCCGGGCACAGGTGAAGCTCTCAAGAAATATCCTGGGGCATCGAGTCCCCCTGCCCCTCTCTAACCTCGTCTCCCACCCGTTTCCCTTCTGCTCTTTCTGTTCCAGCCACATGGCCCTTTTCTTCCTTGAACAAGCTTGTTCTCAAATCAGAGCCTCCTATTTGCTGCACTTCTGCTTCAGGACTGCTTCTTCCCTCTCAAGTCTCGGATCCCAGGCCCCTCCTTGGAGATGCAGTCCCTGATTGGATGGTCTAAAGAAGCCTGGGTCCCTTCTTGGGGAACACTGATGAATTTTCTTTGTATTTACAGTCATCTCGGGGATTCCCCTGCTCACTTGAAAACGTTCTGTCTGACTCTCTCTGATGGAAGGAAGCATAAGAGCCCCAAACCCCTGTCTCTTCCACTGCTGTATCCTTCGCGCCTAGCCCGACATATAGTAAGTCTCCATCAAAATGGGTTGAATGAATGGCCTGCAACTCGTCTTCCAAATGTCGCCAAAATATTTCCCTAGACATTTCTCTTAGGTGCAAAGTGGGAAGTCCCCACAAACCAATGGTGCTCATTGGACATTGATTTCTTTTGAGGGGAGATTTCAATGGATCATGTCCATTTACCACATTGTCACTCCATCCCTATTAGGCTTAAGTTTTCTTTTTAAGGCTTAGAGGCTAACTTCTGAAAACCATACATGGCTGGCTCCTTATCTTCAGAGTAAGCCAAGAGTCTAAACTGTGTATGAAATGCAGATGACTTAGAACCTGTGCTTGATCCTGCCTCAAAATTTACGACAAAAATTATTCCCATGTGAATCACTGGAGTGTATCCTCTCCTAGAACCCAATGATGCTGGCAGGAAGCTGGACAAGGTCATGGGAACAACCCATTTGATTCAGACACTAGAAGCCAATCAGGCTGGGAATTCCTTGGGCTTTTTTTTCATAGAAACATTGACTAAGGCTCTTATAACTCTGACAGGGCAAATCTAAAACGAGATGAAACTGTCTGCTCCCACCCCTCAAAATTAAACTAAGCCTTGTCATCTCCCAGTGGTACACACCAATCTTCTCATGACTGGATCCAAGGCCCTGGAAAACAGAATTCTCAAAACATCCCTTGATGAGTGTAAATGGAATGACATTTCCAGCTCATTCAGATTTCCACTGACTTCATTCAGATCTTGAATCACCAAAATGATTGGTAAAACTGTTTCACTGTCAGATTCCAGACAAAATGTACAAACACATTTAAGTGTCTCATGGTAAATGAAGTAAGTTTATCATGTTTCCAAGGGAGTTACCTTTGGGATTATTTGTTCCAAAATGGCCTATAATATGGGTTTGGGGGCCAGGTATAGCAGTCAGTTAAAAGAGAAAAATGAAAATAATTTGAATGCAATTAAAAGCAATATATTCCATGTTGAAGTACATAGGATAGACCAATTATTATGGAAACAGAAATATAAATTATTTAGTCATTGCTGGTGTGTGTGTGTGAGATAAACAACATTACAGGGTGGTAAATCCTTAGCAGCAGCATAATAATAATAGTCATAAAACAACAGCAACAGGTCTGGCTTTATATGTCAAAGCCCTAACCCCCAGTGAAGGTACGTGGAGTAAGAAAGTAATTGAGGTTAATTGAGGTCATGTGGATGGAGCCCCGATCTAATAGGATTAGTGTCTTTGTAAGAAGAGACACCAAAGAGCTTGCTCATTCTCCTTTCTATGGTATTTTGTTATGGCAGCTCATGGTGACTAACACAGCAACTAACAATTATTTATTGAGCCTTTTGTACCAGAAATGTTCTAAGTGCTTTACATGTAGAGATTCACCTAAATATGACAGCTCTATGAGGCAGGACTTCTCCTGGCTCCATTATACAGATGAGGAAACTGAGGCACGGAGAGACTGGTAATTTGCCTTTGGTCACCCAGCTGAAAAACAGCTGTGCCAGGATTCAAACCCAGGTAGTTTGAGTCTGCAACCCAGTCTCTTAACCACCTCTCTGTACTGCCAAAATTAGTAGAAGAATATTTGATGACATTTTTGCAGAGGTATATTTTCAAGCTAAGAAAGAGTACTAGCTGAGACGCCGCCTTCCTGGGCTTGTCTGGAGTGGTTCACTTCCGACCCTTCCCTACTTGGACAGCACACTGTGTTGTGTGCTACTTATGTGTAACAAACCAAGTGGTACATAAATTGAAAAAAAAAAAAAAAGAAAGAGTGCAGATTATAAAATAGAGTGTTGAACATGAGATGATCCCATTGGGGAAAAAGGAATACATATAGTTATAAAAACATCATAGCTGTTTCTTTAGGATAGAGAAAGTAACAGAAATGAACCATATGAGATCCCATGTCTTTCACTCACCAATTCCAGAAATGGCTCCTACTCTGTACCAGGCACCATGCAAGGTGCTAGAAAAATAGAAGAGGCCCCTTCCTTGCTCCACACATGCTCCAGATATGGGCAGGAAGCGGGAGGGGAGACAGGTAACTAATGGGCAAATGATTTATTTCAATGAGTAATAAGTACCATGAAGTAGAACAGGATGCAGTGATGCTGAGTGGAAAGGGAAGGGCTCTTTGAGGAGGTGATATTTGGGCCAAGCCTTGAAGGCTGGGAAGGAACTGTCACATGGAGAAGAAGGGAGAGCATGTGTGAAAGCTTTGCAGTAAGAAACAGCCGAGGAACTCTAGTTCGTTCATGCGTGTGTCTGCAGAGCCCAAGATGGTGCCTGATATACAGTAGGTGCTCAGCTTAGAGATGGCAAATGAGTTGGCCGTGATTGAGGACTGCATTGGAAATGAGGATGGATAGAATCAAGAGCATGCCAACTAAACCCACCACCAAACCGAGTTTCCAGAACACTTACTTGGTAGCTGGAGTCTTTCCCATTTATTTCTTCCGAGTGGGTGGTCCCTCCATCCCCTTTCACTGACTAAAACAGCAAACAGACAATGGCCTCTCAGCTACCAGAAGCACAGCAACGTGGCGAACGCAACAGAAGTTCTGCAATGGATGACCTCAGTCATTCATTGTTGAGAGTCGAGGGCAAGGCAAATGGGAGACTGACTAGAAACATATTACTCATGAGACATACACTCTCCATGCGGTCTGTAACCAGAGTCTGATTAAATTCAAGTGTTGGCCTCTAAAAATAACAACAGTAAAAGTCTTAAATCCTGGAATTAAGTAATTCTGGGATAAATAAATGATGATGAAAATACTAATGTTGGAACCAGAAGGTGGTTGAACATATTGAATGAATGAATAAATAAACAATTAAGCCATTGGAAGTGTTATCTACTGGTAACACTTAAGTGGTGAGTGCTTTGTTGTCGTGTTACCCACCACCCACCCTCACCTCCTGTAGAGAGACGGGTTATGTTGAACATTCTATTTTCCAACCTTTAGCAGCCCCTGTGGCCAGTGGCATCAGTGACAGGGCTGAATGGGGTTGAACTCACAGCTTTGGCTCCTTCAACCAACAGTCTAAGCTAATGGTTCTAAAAGTGTGTACCGGGACCAGCAGCTTAGGCATCACTTGGGAACTTGACAGTAATACAAACTCTTGAGAACTACACCAGATCTCCTGAGTCGAAAACTCTCAGGGGTGGGGCCCAGCAATCTGTGTTTTAACCAGCCCTCCAGGTGATTCTGAGGCACACTTCAGACAAATGCCGACCAATATTGGGGTCTGTAGGTTCAGCTGCGGATTTAGTAATGCTTCTCTATGCTTGATGCTTGATAAGAGACCTAAGAAATTTGGCGATTAATCGTTCAGTTATTATCAACAGTTCAGACTGTGTTCTAATTCCTGCATATTTTCTCAGTGCTTATGGTCTCCTGCTCCTGGCTATGGAGGGAAGGGATTGTAGGAAGTGAGCGTTAAGCTCTGTGGGGCAAAGAGGAAGACTTCAGATTCCACGGTTATTTTCTTGGCTATTCTGCTTGTAGACAGCAAGAATCCATAACACTTGCACTAAGAACAGTTGAAAACATCAAAGGCACTCAAAACTTTTTTGGCTGATTAATATCACATGCCCCCACAATCTTAAATTAGCAAAGGTAATGAAAATTATTATTTATGAAGACTAAGTTTTAGTGGAGTGCTTACCAAGTGCCCAGAAGTGTACAAAATGAGATAACAACATGTGTTAGTCCATCTATTTATCATGCCAGAACCTTGAGATAGAGGAACAATTTTATTTCTCTTATTTCACAGGCAAGAAAATGGAAGCTCTGAGAAACTAGCACGAGTCATGAAACTAGCAGGTTAGGGAGCCATGATTTGTCACTATGGCAACGAGTCCGTATTCTGCACTCTTAACCACCCCCTGATAGTACCCCTAGAAGGTAGGAGGTACCAGTCAGCGAATAGATATTTACTGAGCACCTACTACGAAGCTGCCTAATTAGGAAAAATGATCAGGGCTTGGATAAGATGAAGGTTGAAAATCTCAAATATGGATGTTTGTGGGACACGCCTGTCATCAGGGCACAAATGTGCTCATCTTTACTGCTTGTTCTCCAGTTCAGAAGTCCTGACTAGGACTGTCAGTGCTTTAACGCAGTATGAGAATTCCTAAGTCCCCCGTACCCCTAGAGCAACCTTTGCAGAGCTAGCCATAGGTTAGAACCTCAATACGTACTTCTCCACTGGTCAGGACTGGAAGAAGTCTTTCCTCAGCCCGAACTCCTGGTGTCCAGAAATTCCACACACTTTTCTTAGCAGATATCATTGCCATGGGCTTCACCAAGCTGTTCAACCCAAAGGCAAATGTGGATCTGTAGGTACGACTGTGCTCAGACGGAAAGTGGTTTTTGCCTTCCTCTGGGTCTTCTGTCCTGTTGTACAAGGCTCATTTTGCTTGAGAACATTTAGAAAAATAAATGGACTCTCTTGGTGATTCTCTCTCTCGCCACAGTCAGGTCTCTTAGCTCTTACCCAAAAGTTTTGTCATCTCAGGGTTTCACTGGGCTTCCAGAAACTCAGGCTGTGTTGTAATCGTCCCTCCTACTCAGACACACTCCGGTAAAGTGTCCTTTAGGTCCTGTCCTTGTGAGCTGGCTGTTAGGGAATGTCGAATAGCGAAAACCAGCCAGCCAACCAACCAGACGAAACGGCTTTTCAGGCAAACCGAATGCTTTTCAGGTGGCATGTTACTCCCCCTAAGGGAGAGAGGTTTTTAATTTCCCTTTAATTGTTTCAATTTGGTATCATGAGGTAGTCTGCCAGACTGAGGTTTAAATTGACCTTCTTCTTTCCTCCTTTCCCTGCTAGGAGGAGGTGAATCTGGATTGAGTCAGAAGGCTCTCTCAACAGCAGTGGACCTAGGCTACCCTCCTAAAAGCAGACCCTCCTGATGCCGGACATCACTGCAAAGAGGTTCCAACTCTTAAAAAAATAAATAAATAAAGGAGAATGCCTCAACCCTCTCCATGATTTTTCTCTGTTGTTCATTTTGAGGCATATAAAGCTACATTTATACAAAGGTGACTGCTGAGTTTAGTCTAAGGGTCTTATTAAGCCCACCTGAGGTGTCTTCAGCAGCTGTTATTGACAATTCCTTCCTT
Source organism: Camelus dromedarius (assembly GCF_036321535.1). Lineage (NCBI taxonomy): Eukaryota > Metazoa > Chordata > Mammalia > Artiodactyla > Camelidae > Camelus > Camelus dromedarius. Next base: position 6,047,018 of record NC_087453.1, on the reverse strand, counting down.
CCTTCTTTCCTTGTTCCTTCTCTCCTTTGTTTTCTTTCTTTTAAAAAAAATGTTTTCTTCTTTGTTTTCTATCCCTCCTCTTTCCTCTTTGCAGAGCCCTCCTTCAGGGACAAATTAAAATAGTTTATGTTGGGCTTTGTATTCGAAGGACCATAAGCACAGAAGCTTATTTTTTCCAGCTGTCAAAAATAACAGAGTTGCTGTTGAAAGAGACTAAAATTCTTTCAGAGACTATTTAGTCCTTTAAAGAACAGTTTGAAGACTATTAAGTAATTTCAGAGATTTCCCAGTGTGATACTGAGCAACTTTCCTTACAGAGTTTATTTTTATTCATGAGAATCAAAGACGAAGCATCTTAGGGCGTCCAGCCTGCAGGGCTGAGATGGGATCTTAGTTGTGAATCCAAGCCTTGCATATTAATGAAGTCACTTCTAAATTTCTTTCATTGTGTCAGGCATTCCTATAGCTTGATACTCTGAAGGGTGTTTGAACCACCTCCCATATGTATCACGTAGATAACTCAAAATTCTGGTGGAAGTGTTTGTTTGGTGGCCAGTTCACCTTTCTTTGAAAGAAATGCAAATGTATTTTGATAGAGATTTAATCCAACTGAAGTCAAGATTTAAAAGAAGAATTGGGATGACATTTTAGTTTACTCTGAAGACCTCAGCACGATTATTTACCAGATTAGCCTTATTACAACAAATCCAAGGAACTGGACCTGCTAGAAATTCCCAGGATAAACAAAGGCTTTGGGTCCAACCTTCGTGCTTTTCCAAGATACTCGCTTGAAATGGAATCGGATGATTCAGACAAAATTACACAGCCTACGTAAATCTCATTTTAGTGACAGGCATATTCAGAAAACTCGCGCCCAAGCGCTATGTGAGTCATGCGTTAATTCTTCTTTCTTTTGCCTTGCTGTAATTTCAGGTAAGTGCAATTTTAGGTAAGCCCAATACATAAAAATGATGCTTCCACGGAAAAGGTTAATAAGAGAATCACAAACACGGAGCTATGGTTGTTCTCTGTTTACTCTCAAAGAACACAGCTGGCAATAATGTGCAGAAAGCGGTAATAACATATGAGTTCAAGGGTGAGCTTCAGCACCACTGAAAACCTGAGTCAGAATTCTGGCTCTGCCCTTTACCGGCTCTGTGACCTCGGGCGGGTCACTGAGACACTCCGAGTCTTCCTGAGCTCATCTGCACAGTGGGGCAGTAAGAGTGTTCGTTTCACAGGGTTTTTATCTTCATAAATGAGTTACTGCCGGCCATGTGCTTAGCACAGGGCTGGCTGCATCATTTGCATGCAATAAACAAATGGGAGCCATTATTATTATTACTATCAATAGCTGAGACATGTGCCAAATGACTACCAAATCCCCTTTTGGGGTGGGAAGGAATACAAGTCGCTGGTGAAGACAGGAATTGCCCAAACAAATGCTACTTTCAGAAACCTCTCCTCAAAGAACAACTCAGTATTCATATTTAGTACTCAGGGAAGAATCTGAGATCAAAAACTTTGGCTAGAAGACTCTTGGTTTTTGTTTTATAATGAACCTTACAACCCACCTTCTTTTTTCCTCTAGACAGTGCATTTCTGCAGATTTTCTTAGACTTATAGATTGAATGTAATCAACAAAAAACCTCTGATTTCACAGCTCTCTCATTTGGGTTTTAAATTTGCCCAACATGAAAGCTCACTGTCTTTCTTACCTAAACCGGAGAAGGTTATTTCAACAAAGACTTTCTTACAAAACTATGGTCTAAAGAAAGAGACAGGAGGAGGATTCAATGAAACAATGTGTGTGATAATAGTTTGGAGGAGGAAAGCACTTTTCAAGTGTAAGGTGTTATTAACACTGACAATTTATAAATCTTCATCTCTGCTTTTCCATCTACCACCTTTCTGGTTTCATCTGCCTACCTGGTTTGCGGAAACATGAATACAGTTCTCTACCCACTCACTTTGTAAAAATATACTAGTGCTTCAACTATCCAATTTCTTGACATACAGTTGAATTAATACATATAAGAATCTTTTTCTATTTAGGGCATGACAGATGTCTTCGTTATTCCTTGTGATTATTCCGAAAGTCTGCAGGAGCACACGGAATTTTTGTGAAGTGCTGTACCTACATGTGTCCCGTGTGATGTTAAGATTTATAGGACCCGACTTCCTTTTCCCTGAAATATAATTATTTGAAAAATGATATTCATTCTATTTTGAATTCTTACGAAAGGTTAACTTTTGGAAAGAGAAAGCTCTCTTTAGAAATGAACTGGGCAATGTATTTATTAAAAAAAACCAAAAAAACCCACTCAACCAAGAGGTCCTTTGCCCTGGGAGAGTCAAATATGTTATCTGAAAGAAATTTAAGGGAGGGGAAGGCTAAAAAGTAAGAAATCAATGATCAGATGAATGGAAACGCTGATGACAAAAACAGGGGTGACTCATTTGCAACTAAGTTTTCTCTTCAATTAAATCAATTACTTTAAAAAACTATATTTTGCCAAAAATATCTAAAATTATTTTAAAACATTCACTTACTCAATTATAATGCTCAGGCACATACTCAAAGAAAATTTTTTTTAATCCCATAGTGATGGGGCAGATGCCGTCTCTATTTTCAAGCACTTAGAGCAGTTGTTTTTTTTTTTTTTAACCTCTGCATAAATCCAAAGACTAATAAATTAGTTTGGAAGCCATGAAATGTTACCTGAAAGTATTTCCTGGAAATAATTGCAGAAGCTGACTTCCAGGAGTCTACAGGATGGGGATAGTAACACATGTGCACAAAATCAGTGTACAAGGATGTTCATGCAGGTTAGTGAGGCAGCTGGGGTCACGTGTGGAAGACACATGGTGTGCGCTCACTGAATGTGGCAGAGGCTTAAAAATAAATCCCTGTTTTCCTAATTAGGCTTTGTTCTCCATGAGGACAGGGCTCACATCTATTTATGCTCCCTGTCGTATTTCTAGTGCCTGGAATATTGTGGGTGCTTAATAATTAATTATTGATTGAATAAGTGAATAAATGAAATGTGAAAAGTTGGAAACAAACCAAGTGTCCATCAACAGAGCAATGGTTAATCAGAATGTGATCAATCCAGACAATGTGATTCAGTGAAGTTGTTACAAAGAGTGAGGTGGCACTACATCAGGGGCTGCAAACTCAAATACCCACAGGGATAGGACCAGTAATGTAAATGAGGGAGGTGGGTTCAGTGTGATACCGGGGAGTGGCGGGGATTGTGGTGAACTGGAAAACCCACGTGCTTCGTGCATTTGAATTAATCACAATGGTAATATAATATTCTAATGAAAACAAAACAGAATGTCAGACAAGAATAATTAGGATTATCTGGAATTTTAGGGGAAACCCCAACAAGCATGGAAGCCTGGGGGTTTAAACCTGAAAAGGAAGCAATAATATTCAAGCTCCCAGGCCTAACCCTTTTAATGGGCAATAGAAAATAAGACCAATGGACATTTGGGGAAAATGTGTCCTTTTTTTAATCCCTATCGCTGTCCCAGGGAAAATCAATTCCAAAGGACTCTTGTTTCCAATTTGTTCCCCCTAAGAGTTCAGACTCACACAGTTTCTCCTGCTAGAAAATATCCCCCAGTTGCATACAATGGGTAACTCTGGAGGATGAACTGAAGCATGGAACCTCATTCGAATTTCAGGATTTGTTTTGAATGTATGCAGAGGGTGGTTTGGAGGTCTTTCACGCTTTACTTGGAGTCTCTTATATTTCCCCCCTTTTTAAATGAAGAAGTCTCATGTTGAGTACTTGGAAGAGAAAGTCATTCTGTTTGCTTTTTTTTTTTTTTTTTTGTATCCCTCAACTCCATCCAGAAATGAGAAAGCTGGATCATCCTCAATGTTATGATGAGCTATTTGGGGATCCCATTTGTAATTCAGATGGGTTGCCAGAAACAGGCCAAATGTTCTTTTCTTTCCCGACGTTGTGGAAAAATGGATTTTTCAAAAATCTCAAACCTTGATGCCCACGTTCAGGGCCAAACTGCAGAGTAAATGGCCAGGAATGCAGACGGGGCTCCAGCCGTACGGGTCGCCCACCACTTCTTACTCCAACAAGAATCCGACAGCAAAGGAAAAGGATTCCTGGCAACAATTTCTAAGAGAGTGATTTCTAACACGCCTTCTCTCCCGCTGGCAAGGTTTTGTTCTGTTTTGTTTTGTGGACGAGAAAGAATTCCTTAACAGGTTGAGCTTGTGAAATGAAGAGAGTTGCTTTCTCAAAGGATTATATTCCCAAATATTCCTGAAAATAAAGGCCCATGATGATGAAATTCTTGTTTTTCGTTAAGAGAGAATTAAACCAATGATCTTTTACTTGGGTTTTTGGTTTTTTGTCTTCCAACCAATCTGGGTCTTATTGCATAATATTATTTAAGTTCCTGGATGTTTAGATATTCAATGCATGTGACTCTTCATAGACACGGAAAGATGTCTGCCCACTTTCTATTCAGAAGATTAAACGCATGACAAATCCACCAACAAAATTATACATACTCACTATTAGAGAATTACATTGTCATTTCCTTCCTGGAATTATCTATAAACCAGCTTTGCCCAAATTTCTGCCACTCATATGTTCATAATCTTTCCAACATCAATATATAACTTGAACTATTTATCACTTAATCCTTTAAAAATGCCTTATGTTCTTTATGTAAATAAACATTTTCAAAGGAAACTGCATATCATTACACAACGAGAAAAGCAGTCTCATTTGCCATAAATGGAAGAAAACTTAAAAAAAAATAATTACAACGGAAAGTAAACAATGATATTAACTTCCTGGTGGATGCTGTTGTCTGCTGGAGCTCAGGACCCAAAGCCAGCTCCTTCTTTGTTAAAGAGGTGGTCAGTGGAGGTGAGAGAGGTTAAGGAATATGAGCCTCTGTGATCGAATCACAGGGAAGAAAGGAGATTTTCTCACTGCCCAACTCCTACTCCGTTCCTATTCCATTGACACCACCTAGAAGCACGTCTCGCCACCTGTGACGTGGGTACTGTGGTCTCGGAGGCTCAGTTCGTATTTCAGTTTCCCTGCCCCGGAGGCAAGGGCTTACCATTTGTCTGAGAAACGCCATCAGGGAGGGTCTCTGCGGTTTGCGTTCTTCTCTCTTGGGTGTCACTTCCGCGGGTTCAGGTGCGCTATCTCCCTCCTCGCTGAGATCCACTGTGTGTAAGGCTGCGTCTACCTCCTCGGACTTTACCTCTACTGCTGATTCACACACCACCTGGATTATTTTGCCAGGTAACAAGACAGTGAAAAGAAAAAAAAAAACACCCCCAAAACATGCTTTATAAAGTCAGGTCCTGGTTGCCCCTTGTTCACACAGCAGCTACAGGCTGGAGTCTTATGGCCATTTCTCCGCGGGCACATCTTTGAAGAGAAACACTCACATCATATCACGTGCTCTCCGAATACGCTGGCATGGACGTGGCAGCATGCCTGCCCGACGAAGGTACAAGGCTTAGACCTTAGGTCAGGGCGGCCCTTCAGAGCATCCTCAGCACCACTTCCAATCTAAGAGACCCACCTGTTTGGTCTGCCATTCAGGTGAACACACCTGGCCTGTGTAAAAACCGGGAGCAATCATTTCCTTGAGGGTCCAACCTTAGAGATGGGGGCCGTGACGCCGTCCAGTCCTCACCCTGGCTCCCCTGGGGATGCTGGAGAAACTGTGCTCTTTGCAGAAAGGATAGTGTGAAAGCAATGGGCTCGACTTCCTCGTGAACTCATGTCCCACCTCTCCCCAGCCCAGTCACTTGCTCTTGTTCCTTAACTGAAGTTCCTGCTTTCAGAAACAAGATAAACTTGGCAAGAAAACTATTGCTAAGTTCCTTAAGGCCCCCAGCGAGCTCCTGAGTGAGCTCAGCGCCCTGACTGTCCGAAGGGATGGGCCAGCACTGGTGAGGGGTGGTTAGACGGGAGGTCCGCTTCACCTGCGCTCTGATTCCAAATTTTGTTCATTTGCGTCACCTCCCTCCCTGTGTGCTGTGCCCAGTCACGTCTGAGACAGCTTTTGTATCTGCGTTGGTCCCTGAAACACGACAGAGTTAACTGGCTTGGAGAGAGTTTCATAATTTTCTTTTTGTTTCCTCAGGCAAGGTTGGCGAACTACTACCAAATTCATCCCAGAGCCTGTTTCAGGATGGCCCCCGAGCTAAGAATAGATTCTACATTTTTACAGGGTTGTAAAATTGTTTTAAAAGATGAAAAGTAGGCAACAGAGACTATATGTAGCCGGCAAAGTCTGAAACATTTACTACCCGGCCCTTTACACGAACGTTTGCCGTCCCTGCCTCAGAGGGACGTGCTCTAGAGCCAAAGGCATCTTGGCATTTGTTTTGGCCGATGCCAGACCCACAGCTTCCTTGGAATCTCATTCTGTGGGGGAAGGGAACTTAGTCATTTCCAAAAACACAGAGTGATTGTAGAGAAATCATTTCCCTTTCCTTCATGCAGAATATACTATTGGTTTGCACATAATCCAGTTGATCTGAATTGAGAAGGACCCTTCATCTTGACCCCATCAGCTCAAGCAGGAAGATGGCCATCAACACATCAGCAGACAGGAACATCCCGAAACACGGCAATTAAATCATAGCATCCTCTCCCCACCTTCCATTTCTTAAGATATTGACACAACTTCCAGCATTTCCCCTTTGTCATCAAAGGTCTAGGTTGGGGAGTTATAAATTCAAAAGTAACCAGGATACAAAGCAAAGGGAGTGATACCAGCGAGGTCTGACCAGGTGTAACACAAGGCGGAGTGGTGGGGACTATGGCAAACAAAAGTCAAATTGCCCCCATCTAAAGACGTTCAAAGAACAAAGGCACCGGACTGGCCAAACAAAACACGCTTGTGAGGAGGCTTCTGCTGCCGGGCTGCCCATCTCTGACCCAGGCGTGCCTTTAGGAAACCAGGCAGAGACTGGCACCAAATAAGAAACTGGACTGGTGGTCCAACGTGGTCATGGGCTTCCCCATCTAGGCCCGATTTAATGCAACTGCATTTCTGAAAAATAAGCTTCAGCCACGAGAGTCCTGGAGTGAGTCTGAAACGTAGGCAGCCTGGCACAGGGGTTGCGAGTTCACTTTCTAGTGCCAGCCTGCCTGGGCCTAAATCTTAACTCTGCCCCTGAAAGGGGCTCTAAGCCAACGTCTCTACTCAACAGCTCTGTGCCCTCGTTTCCTCATTTTTCAAAGGGGAGAGTACACACATCAGAAAGTTGTTCTGAGAATTAAATCAGGCAATGCGTGTACAGTTCTTAGAACAGTGCCTGACACTTAACAGGCACTCAGTTAATACCAGTGGTTCTTACGCTAATTGAGAGCCATTTACACCATGGCCATGAATTATCTGGAATCACCCACCATGCACATGTCCACTATTTGGAGATGTTATTAATAAATATCTCTTACTATGTCAGATGCTGTGCAAGGCATTTTTAATAATTACTTCAGTAAATAGTTACTACTTACTCAAGACAGTTCAGAGTAAATAACATTATCCCTATCCGACAGATGAAGAATCTGAATGATTGAATGACTTGAGCAAAGTCACACCACAGGTAAGAGCCATTTCAATGAGAGTGGAGTTGTTTACCAGTAACTGAATATCTAATCATGACTTAACAAGTAACAATAAGGAATAACAAGTTCGAAAGTAGGAAGTTATGGGCTTGGCTCAGTGGCTCCACAATATTTCCAAGAAGCTGGGCTCTTTCTATCCTTTGGCTCTGCCATCCTTGTCAGGCTGGATTTTCATCCTTTTATTTGCTATCTCATGGATCTAGAGTAGCTGCCACAGCTCCAGGCATCACATCTTTAACCCAATGTCCTAAGAAGGAAGGAAGGTCACAGCAAAGTACCTGCTCCAACTGAACTTCTGTATTTTGATCCTCTACCTCAGGGTACATTTCATCGGCCAAACGTAGGTCACATCCTTACCCCTAGACTAATTATTGGTGAAAAAAAAGGGATTATTGGTTTAGACAAATCACAGTCAAATACTTCAGGGCTGTGGTAGTTGCCAACCTTACATAAGATCAGGGGGAAAAGGGTGGAGGAATGGGAAATGGCCTTTAGTTAAGTAATGAACAGAGTCTGACTCACTGACTCTGTGTTCAGAATTATTCTGTCTTTGAAGCAGCAAGTTCTTTTTTTGTGTGTGCAAGGTCCTGAAGGGACAATTACTCATATGATAAAACGACTGTATGGTAATAACTCCGTAAATCAACTTTATTTGAGCACCAATGGTTTTCTTGCTGGGCCTTTTCAAACGTCAGGGGTTGTCAACTTCTAAATTCTAGCCCAGCGTTCATTCTTCAAAACACAACTATTTTTGTAGGCCAAAAAAATAAAAAATAAAAAATGGAGGGGGGAGGGAACTTCTAGAGACTCTCATTAGCTTTGAAGTCAGGCCAAGAAGTTGGCTTTCAGCAGCCAAGGAAAAAATCCACCGACATCCAGTGTGGAAATCTAGAAAGATTTGAGCTAAGTGAGGATCTGATTTGCATATACAGACATGAGAATTTGATTTTTATTTGGATAGTTTTCTGATTTCCTTCCAGGCCAGAGCTTTGGAAAAAGTTGTTCCTTATTCAGAATATGTGACTGCATCTGCACATTTTAGTTTTGGGTATGAGGGGCATAATGAAAATCCAATTTCAGCGCTGTATTTTGGAACTAAATCTCCTTTGCTTGATGTCAGTAGGAGATATTGTATGTTGCATAAAGATGGCTAGGATGATTAACACAGACAATACACATTTCAGCAAAAGGTGTCACTTTTTTGCCTCTAATATGATACCATACTTATTCTTGAAATTTGGTTTATACAGTTCTTACTAGAACTGTGAGTTTTTCAAACAGATATATAGCAAAATAGATTTCCTCCACTTCAACGACACCCATGACATGATCATATTGATATTAAAATTTTTTATTTTAGAATCTTTTTAAGATTCTTTTTGATTTGATTTATAACATGATTACTTGATTGCAAAGACAGCGTAGAGATTTTATATTCCTACCCAGTGACTCATCCACATTCTTCCTCATTCACAGCCCCCTAGTATTGCTTTGGGGGAAAAAAAATCTTCCCTAACTTTAAGACTACGTGATTTGGATGAAGTTGGTTGAGCGGATGTAAGCCAATCACCATGGTCTCGCTCTTTGGCCAAATGAGTTCAGGGATGGGAGTATGTGGCAGAAAGTACTATTTTCCCAATTATTCACTCTGTGTGTCTTCCTCTGGAGAATGGAGCATGAGTGGATGTGATGTAACCCTCGACTGAGTGGCTGTTTTTGAAGCCATTCCCTGGCCCACCCACGGTACTGTTTTCTCTGTGTCACTCCAGCTGCACATCCTTGTTGAAGGGGCTGCTTTTTCCATCTAGATCTTAGCAAGAAGAGGCCATGAGGATTACCCACAAGCCAACTTACAGCTTATATGCAGCATGAATCAGGGGGGACAAAGAATCTTTGCTGTTGGAAACCGCTGGAATGTGGGGCTTGGTTGTTACTGCAGCGCAACCTGGTGAATGCTGACTAATGGAGCACGTGAAAACACTTAAGTCAATGAAAAAGAACAAATTCCAGGACACGTAGGGCTGCTGCTGGACCAGTCTTGCCTTTACTCGGCCCTGGGTTACGTGAAGTTGGGAAGCTGAGAGTGTAGCCAGGCCAGGAAGTCTGAGCCAAGGGAGAGCCCTGAATCCAGATTCATCCGAAACCAATTCTACTTCCCGTTGATGAGCACCAGAAATTCCATTTTTTTAAAAATCCAGGTTGACTTGGGTTTTCTTTCACTTGCAACTGAGAAGTTTCTCACTAACAGAGAGAAACAGCAGAGACACCTGTTTTCTTTGATCTTATAGGTGGCACGGAAGGAAAGCTGTTTCCCCCCATTAGTTAGAACACTAACTAAATTAACCAGTGGACCAAACGTTTTCAGATTACAACAAAAGGACTCAATATTTCCTGTGGTCAGGATAGAGAGATTTTATTTCTGGTAGGACCAGAAGCTCACTCTAGGAAACGCGCTAAACTTCCATGGGCTTACCTTATTTTTCTTTCCCTGAAAAATTTTGAAAAACGTTGAAATCCCTCTATCCTTTGCTCTGCACTGGCTGACAGACTGGTTTTAGAGACTTGTGGTAGGGAAATTTAACATCACACTTTAGCCAGAAGCAGTTGCACGTGAAAGGACTCTTGTAATATGATTAATGACTCTGAATGGTCCTGTCCTGAAGGTCTAGAGTACTGTCCATTGTTTTGACAAATGCCATCTCTCTTATCTGGGAAAAAGAAAATTAAACTAATTGTTTTCCCCACACCTTCACTCCACGTGGTCGCTGAGTGAGGTGTGTAACTTCCTGAGGAGATACAGTCACCGATCACAAGGAGGCACACACCTCCTGTCACAACTCCTGTGCACGGACATCACCGCAGGGGCGGCAAACCTCTCCTGCAAAGGGCTCTGCAGCTACTCAGCTCTGCCCCTGTAGCCGCAGAGCAGCCACCGACCGCGTACAAAGGAAGGGGAGTGTCTGTGTTATGATAAAACTGTATTCATAAACACTGAAATTTGAATTTTGCATAATTTTCACAAATCACAAAATTTTTTCTTTTGATTTTTTTTTTTCAACGATTCAAAATAAAAGAACCATTCTTAGCTCATGGGCCATGCAAACACGGGTGATGGGCTGGATTTGGCCCGTGAGCCATAGTTTACCAACCCCTGCATAACTGAATTCTTCCTGCGTTTCAGGCACTGAAGTACGCACGTTATGGGCATCATTCAAGGAATTCTCACAAGGATCCTAAGGGGTAGGTAATATTATTATGGCCATTTAAGAGATGAGTAAACTGAGGTCCAAGAGGGAGCACAGCCTGGGGGTCATGGGGCCAAGATCACAGCTTTTGAGCCTCGTTCTTTCCAACTCATAGTCAGTTAGGAGCCGAAACGTTGAAACTTAAAAACAGAAATGTTATTTGGAGGGCTAGGCAATGTAAAGCAATTTCTTAAATGCTTCTGTATTTTCTTGACAAAATATTTTGCTTTCACTTGCATCTCATCCAATTTTGTGTTATCTTTTGGTAGCAATCATTTAACTCTGACTCATGTTATATTTCTGTTTCAAATTTTATACTAGAAAATGACATGTTTTCTGTTTGCCTGCTAGAGATCACCTCTGCATTTTTGCACACAAGCTGCAAGAGACATGGGGTCCCTCAGAGAGACAACTACACAAAAAACTTCTGAAAAGAAGTTGTTCTTCAAAAAACTCGGAACCTCAAAACTGACAGATGCTTCAGATTTAACCTGAGGCTCTGACATTTAAAATTCCCGGGAAAAAGACTCATGGAGTCCCTCCTTGGTGGGTTGCTGAAATAGAGACTTAGACTCTCTAGAAAATAGCCAGTAAGTTTATGAGAATTTTCTGGAATTACAAGAGACCAGAGCTTTGTGAGCTACTAAGTTTGGCTCAAAAAAGAGAGAGAGAGAAGAAAAAAAGAAAGAGAGAGAGAAGGAAGGAAAGGAAGAAAGGAGAGAGGGAGAAAGAGAGGAAGGGAGGGAAGGAAGGAAAGAAGAAGGTAGGAAGAGAGGAAGGAGGGAAGAAGGAGGGAGGGAGGAAGGGAGAGGAGGAAAGAGAAACAACAGTAACAACAAAGCAGATTTCAAAGCTCCTTCTCCCACCGAGAATGACCACACAGCCATTCTAATTTTTATGCCACATCACAGACAATGTTTCTGGAACATATTTGGGTTTTCCATTTCTGCTCAGTTCCAGCAATTAAATACAAGTGGAAACACAAGCGCTACCCATGGCAAGCGAACAAGAGGCACCTAGGAAGAGCCAACATATTTTGCTTTGGCAAAATGGTAACCATCAGTTTCTATCTTAAGGAGCCATGGACTTCCTCATCCCGCTTATAACATTTTCCAAAGACCGTGCTTCGTTCAGAGCAGGAAGCGGCTGTTGTGGGTCTGAAACTCACGAGGCCAATTGATTCATCTCCCCAGAAGATGTTCTGGAATGACACATTTTGGTGGTCTCATAGGGAACCATCTCCTTCAGACGTGAGCGCACTGTCTTGAAAGTTTTGACCATCACTCTTGGGAATTAAAGGCCAAAAAGAGTGAGGTTCAACCTAGGTCTGTCAGCTGTCGACCCACACAGTCGGCTCTCTGGCCCGAGACCAGCAGTCTCCCAGCATCTACTGCAGCAACATGCTCCCATGCCTGATGCGCCCACCTGTCCTGGGTACCACCCACAGTTAGTGGAGAATCTGGGTTGCCATGGAAAGAAAGGCAAAAGAGCGATCAAAGTGGACTAGAGCAGAGGGCGCAGCATGATTGTCCCTTAAGGACGTGAAGGTGATTTTACGTCTAGTAGACTCCTTCAGCCCTTAAACGGTAACAAATGTTAAAAATTTGCGCGCTCTGGTTTTGCATTTAGTTTGCGTCGACTCAACGAGCCTTACAAATACCCATCCAAAGTTACCCCGCGATGGTCCCTAATCACGCAAAAGGGTGGAAGAGTCTGTAGGGGACGGATCACTCTTGGAGCATGCAGGGACCCAGGACCCCAGAGCCGGCACGCCCCAGGCCCATCATGCCAGAGATGAGGATGGACTCATTCCGTCATTTAGCGCGTAACTTACGTTCTCCTCTGCACCTGTGGGGACTGAATCCTCTTTAACTGACTAAAGGGAAGATAAAAAAAAAAAAAAAAAAGTAAGAGTCAGGATGTTACCAAAACCAGGGCTAACAGCTTTCTGGTGCAATTCTTGGATATTGCTTTTGTATACTTTGTTCCAAGAAGAATTTGAAGGAGGTTTACACAAATATAAGAGCGTAGCAAGATAATACAAATTATGTATTTTCAAAAGCAATAAAGGAAAAATAAACATACAGATGCAGCCAGGAGACCAGTGGAGTGAGGAGAGCGGCTGCTACAGAAAACACAAACCACAGTCTTGGCTGTGGGCGAGGAACATGTTGTGTGGTAGCTGATGAAGAGAGGAAAGGATGTCAGTCACTCGATATAGTCACTGTTAGGTAAAGACACGTGAGCTGCTCAGGAAAATTCTGGTAATAAACTCAGGGAAACTCATCCCCTGGTCCTCATAGAGCAAGCAGGCACAGATGTAAGAATCAGGGACCTCAGCCTTATCCTGACAGGAGGAAGGTGGCCAGCATCCAAAGCTGCTTCTTACATCAGCCTTCAGTGTGGGCCAGTGTCATCACGCCCAAGTGCAATTTGGTTAAAATACTTCCACGGAGGGCCAGAGGGCTGGGCTCCAGCACATCCAGCTTCAAACACTGTTGTTCCCTGAAGTCATTCTGGCATCTACCATCCGGCCCTCAAAGAGAAGAGGAGTTACCCAAATTCTGTCAAAAGCCAAGGTCACAATCATGATACCAGTTAGCCAAGCTCCAACTTGGGAGGTCATCTTTGCGTATTTCCTGCAGTTGTTCTGAAACTTTTCGGGGTGGGCGGCGTTTACAGGCCACTTTGAGACTCCCCTGACAGAGCTGGACTCTCTTCCCAGAAAAGTAAACATAAGATATTTTGCAAATAATTCCAGGGTGTTCATAGACCCTTGCATTTCTTCTCTTGGATTCCAGGATAAGGACTCTTATCTCCATCGGTTTTGTTCCATGTCCTGCCTTGATTTTTACCTTTAAAACGTGCAGTGAGGTGGGGAGGAGGGAACTCACAGTTACAAATGTATCTTCTCCATTTGGCAGTCTTGTTTCCTTCAGTGTCTGGCACGTGGAAGAGACAATCTGCTCAGAATCCAAGTCCAGAGCACCCTGGACTGGGCGGTCAGGTTCAAAGTCACTGTTTTAGCTGTGCAATCTTGGGCAAGTCAATTGTACCTCTCTGTGCCTCAGTTCACTGACTCAAAAGTGGGCTATTCGACTGTCTACCAAACATAGGGTTGTTCTACAGAATAAAGATAATAAAGCATGTGATGGGAAAGTCACGGCTGAAGCAGAGCTGAGACGCACCTCCGTCTGGTGGCTGGGGTCGGGCCACACAGCTCCTCCTGGTATGTACAGGAAGACCTCAGTTTCCAGGGGAGTTGAGTTAGAGACTCTGGAAGGTGTGTGTATGCTGGGGAGGAACAACTTGAACCATGTTTGTAAAGAGGGTTTAGTTGTATGTAGTCTTTTCTAGAAGTCAAGGTATATGGATGGAGCAGAAATAAAGATTTTAAGAAATGGACAACAGAAAGAATTCACCGATGGAAGGAGGACTCCAGGTGGACCGGCTACCTGCAGGGTCAGTTCTGGGCAGGATGCTGTGAGAGCAACTCAGGCCCGATCAGCTCCCCTGGAGTTGGCAGAAGGGGGCCATGTGGATGCTGAGAGGGCGTCTGGTTAAGTGGTGTCCCTCTGTGCCCCACGCAGCTGCCCCCGGAGCTGGGCATAACACAGGCTGCTTTCTCCTCCCTGCTTTGTAAGTGGCAGGTGGGCTCTGGCGGGCTTGTGAGGACATCAGTGATGTGTCGGGCCAGGTGGCAGGGATCTTCTCCTTGGTGGCTCTGGTGGCAGTGGTGTGGTCTGGCAGTGATCACCCACAGGGACATGTGGGGGCCTGGACTAATTCGTGACCATTTTTCTTAGCTTCCTAGAACTTTGAGTGGGATGAACATTGGTGTGGATTTTTGTTCATCAGTCTATGAAAACCGCTGATGTTAGTTTTGTATATGTAAAGCACTCAGCACAGGGGGGCCCGCACAGAGCATGTGTTCAATTAATGGTAGCAGTTTCTGTGAATGCTGGGGAGCAGCGCCTTAAGCTATGCCTATGAGGCCTGTTTATGACTTTTCTTGACTCATTCCACGTTGCTCTCGTAATTTCCTTACGTCTGGCCCAGACAGAGTTTGCCCCTGGATCCGTTATGAGCAGCATTTTTAACACTGCTCTTCGGTTATGTTCGGTTCCGGAAGCGGAATGGGCACAGGAGGACGCGGATCTCAGTTCCATCCTGATGAGCCGCTCCCTAGAGGACAGCAGCACACTGACCTCTGTAAAACAAAAATTCTGGGGCATCCTAGCTTCAGTCCATTGTGCCAGCGTTTTGAGATCTTGATCGTTTATATTGGGGATCACATTAACGAGTGAACCCAGCTTGCAACCTTGATAAGGCTGCCTCGCAGGTCACTGACCAAACAGACTCTGAATGAGCAGGCCCGAGGCCAGATTCCAGAGAGCTGCGCAAAGACGGCTCCTTGCTTGTGGCTTTGACCCTTTACTATTCTTTGTTGGCCTGCGTCTCCCCATCCCGTGAATGTGCACTCGATGCACTTCCGCAGAACTGAAAAAAAGCAGCAGGACTAACAAAGGTGATAATGGAAACCACCTGGACTCCAGGGCTGTATGCTAAGCAGTGGGTTAGTTTTTAACAATAGTGCTCCGTGTCTTCAAAACGGAAGCAGTTCTCCCCTCATTTCTAGGCCTCTGCTCCAACATCTATTAACTTCTTTTTTTTTTTTTTTAATGGAGGTACCAGGGATGGAAGCCAGGACTTGTGCATGCTAAGCATGCGCTCTAGCACTGAGCTAGACCCACTCCTGCTAAACATTCTCTCTTACTCTAAAACCATAGATTTCGAAGACTGAAGTGTGTCTCTATTCTCCTTCCAAGCTGACTGTGTCCTGGATCACACAGTACAGCATCCTGCGTCTCACATTTAATGTGTATTTGTAACTGGCTTGGCTTCCATGTTCAACACACAATGACAGACGAAGTGGCCTCGGACAACTGCTTCCTTTTCTCCTCATCCTTTCCGCACAGAAGAACGCCTACGAGCTGAGGAACCAGCCACCCCAGATTCCAATTCCTCATTGCCCCTGCCGAGGGGTACGCGGTGATGGCTAACCTCTGGAGAGGAGAGAGGGCTGCCTCTTCCATGTCGGGAATGGGGTCCTGAAGGGAATTTCAGAGACGGGAAGGAAAATCGGACGGTGCTGCTGACAGAGCAGCTCACTTCAAAGTGAATGAGAGAGAATGATTCTCAAGTGCAAGGTCGACGTCTGCAGACCCAAAGGCATTTCTGAGGTTCTCAGGCCCTGCAGTCAGAGGAACGTGATGCGGCGCGGCGGCCGGTCAGGAGAAACACAGAGCGTGGGATTCTCATTCAGATCTCAAACCCAGAAACACTTTGATCTGTCTCGGTGAACTGTACATCTGGCTGTTATCTGGTGAGTCTAAAAACTGTCCGGTCTCATTAACAACAGCAACAAAGACCCAGTTTGAAACCTAAAGGATCTTGTTTGGACATTTACATTGCTGAGAATAAAGCCGCGCAGTTATCATATAAACGTCACTGACAAGAGCGCCTCTCCAGTCAATTCTTAAAGGAATGCTGCTTTAACATGCTGTCACCTGGGAGCACTTAAGCCAGCAGGCACCCTGCTGCTAGCAGGTCTCCTGGAAGCACCATTTGGATCATGTGACCGCTGTTCCGCGTTCACTGATTGCACGGTGGACCTAAGACCTTTTCTATCAAGCCCAGATATTTCAGCCCACCTTCCAGGTGCCTCCATAATCATCCAGCCATACGCCAGACTTTCTTAACCGAGATCCTTGTGGATTCAGGGATCAAACACAGGATTCGGGTTTTGAAACAAATAACCCAGCTGAGTCAGAGGAATTTTTCATTTATTTTCCTACTCAGTTCTTCCTGGCTTCAGGGCTCGCATTATTTTTCTACTTCATCATTTGTCTCCCCCAAAGGAAAGCAGGAAAAGCACCATTTTAAAGATGCTCCAAACGTTATCATTTACTAATTGTGTGCACGCACATACGTGTACACATGCACATGTGCATGCATTCGTATGTATCTTGTTCCTCCAAATGGATTTCAGTCTTTTGATGTAGCAAGTAAGTCTTATACTTGTTTTGTACCATGGGTGCTGTTGGTACCAGAAGTCACACATGGATATTTAGATCATAACCAGCCATGTCATACTTGAAGAAATGATGTTAACACCGTTCATTGAGCACTTACTATGTCTCAGACGCTTTCTATGTAAATTATTGGATTCTCATAACAACACTGTGAGATAAACACGGTCCCTACTTTACAGATAAGAAGATAAAGGCTCTAAGTGGTCAAATAATGTGTCTGAAGTTACAAAGCCCCATCTTTCTGATTCTGGCTATTAATGCAAACTTGCCACACACACGATTTTTTTTCAGATCATCTATTCTAATCATTTCACTCAACAAATGAGGAGAAAGAAACCCACAGTAAGTTACTTTTGTAAGGTCACACAGCAAATGGTATCTCCATTAACCCAGAAAAACAAACGGCATAGTTTGCCAGAGTAACTGGATTTAAACTCTTTTTTGTCAAGCACAACAGAATTCGAAATTAATTTTCTCAAAGGTTATTTCTGTTATTTTTTGTTTACAATAAGAACCACTTCAGCCATCAAGACGAAGTCAAAATACCGTACAATTTCATATTGACAGCCTTTTAGGGGAAACATTAATTTCTGATGTTCATAATTGCAGACTTACAAACGTCAAAATTTGCTTGTTGAAAAGTTTCTCAATTAAAAGAGAAGAAAGAGAGCTTAGGGTCAGTTAGCGGAAGTGTCAGAATTTTCAAGGGTTTCTCTTTGTTTCTCAAAATTTTTATAAGGATGGTGTTATAAGCAAAGCTTATTCTAATTTAAAGAAAAGAGCACAAAGACTGTCATTTTGTCTCCTACTGGGAGTAAGTGCCTCCAGGAGAATGTAAGTTATAAGAAGGCAGCAGTCCGTTCACTGACATTTCCTCAAAGCCTAGCGCTTGGGGGACACACGCACCCCTTAGTACGAAGGAAGCGACTTACAATATTGCTAAATGAGTGACTCTCCCCATGTCACTTCTTTACAGAGCTTTTTCTTCTGATTGGGTGGAAGAAGGAAAGACAAGCTTTATAGGTGATGTGGTTTTCAGTTTCTCTTAACTTCATTATTTTTATGATCATCGAAAGAAATAAAGGCAGAGAATGGTGAAAAAAAAAAAACAAAACTGAGAGACCGGAATAAACGAACTTCTGTCATCAGAGAGAGGAATGCCATGTGGTCCTGACTTTCCTTTTCAATGGGAATAGCTGGAATTTCAAAGAAACCAATATATCCTTTATCGACCATGAGATAAGATAAAATATTTGAGGTTTAGAAGCTTAAAAGCTTCCCCCAAGTGGATGGCACAGAAAGATGAAGTGGACGGGTTAATGCCTCAACCATCCTGGGCACACAGCAAATAAACGACGTTGGAGGAGAGATTTGCCCACGGGCCGCTGTTGTGGGAGCCCCAGTGTCCGGGGCTTCCCAGCATTACTTAATTTAACCCTCACTTCATTTCCATGACATAGGTACGATTATTATTTGCATCTCACAGATGAGGAAACTGAGGCTCATCCAGGTGGACTGGGACTCAAAGTGGGACCTGTCTGACTCTAGACTCTTAACCCTTATATCAGTGTTCCTCAAACTTCCGTCGTTTGCTGACCTCCTGTATCATTTTTGGTGCACTGTACGCACTACTGGCATCCATTACTGTGTTGACGCTGAGGCCAAGCTGCTCCCAGGAAATGACTGAGCACAGAGGGTGCTAGACGGTTCTTTGTGCCCCATGCAGAACCCTCGCAGTGGGCAAGCCGTGCTCTGCGATTCCCCACCGGTTCAGCATCACCCTCAGTCTGAGGTTTTTCAGACCCTCTCTTCTTTCCTTCTCTCCCTTCACAGGTGTCAGGCCCTCAGTGTGGTCTGCAGCCTCTCTCCCCCTGCTCCTGCCCCCTCTTTACCCTCCACAGTCGGTTTCCTCCAATAAATCTCCTGCACATCACTCCTGTCTTAGCTCCTGCCTTCTGAGAACACCAACTGACCATTATTTACTTACTGTCAGTACCATTAATTATATAACACTTTCCTTTTAACTGGATTCCTTTTTAAACTAAAGACATGCGGTCTCTCTCACCGTGAGCAAAATACATATATTAAATCTTGAGTTCATTGTGCCAGTTCTATTTTTCCCAATACACTTACATCTGTATATGATTATTTAAGTAAAAATATTTGAATGTGAGTCACTTAAGTCATCTCCTTTGCCACCAGTACATGTATGTAACTTACTTAGAAACTGTTCCCTTCATTACATTGCCAATAAAATATTTTTTGGAAAAAACAAAAGGGTGGGGAAGGAGGATTAGAGCAGAATGCCAAATGACATCATCCAAAGTTTTCATGAAGTTTTGGAGTTTGTGTTCTGGGCAGAACCTACAAGGAAGATTTCTGGACAATACAAAACAAACAGGAAAAAGTTTTAGCAATCCAGCTGGATTCTGGACATGAGAATAAACTAACACCACGGTGGCATGGATTTTATCACCTTCCTCACATTGTGTGCCAAGTGGCACGGATGCTTTGTCGAACTGGCTAAATTAGATTTTTTCCTTTCTATGGATTACACCCCTGCCACCCCCAACTCCATCCTTGACTTCTCGCTCATCTTTTGACTACATTTAAAATGGCTCTGAACGTGTGTGGCAGCTGGGGTTTGTTCAGCAAGGATGATCAAGGAATAGCTCTCAGAATTACTCAGCCCCGCACACCCCGTTTCCTTGCTTGGCAACTTAATTCTACAGGAGGAAAAAAATCAGGCAGTGGTTTGAGTTTTCCTATCACACAGCACACTGTGTGCTTGCCCTGATGGTGACCTGGCTGACACCTTGGTTTTCCAAAAGGAGAGAGAGACCTAGTGATTATCTCTGGCCAGGGGAGGAGAGAGAGAACCCGGAGTTGTTTCATCTCACCAGGAGGAGAGAGCTCAGAAAAAACCAGGAGGAAACCAGAGTAATCCACCATTTTAGAAAGAAAACGAAATCACAAAATACCACGACCCCTCTGTGATGAACCAGAGTAATTCCAAGAACGAAAAATTTACTTGTTCCATTTCCTTTTCTTTCCCACGAAACATATGTTTATCACAAGACAGGCATTTCATTTTTTTCCCAGGAGAGAGTTTAAAGTCTTCAACTCAGCGGCAAGCTGAGTCATTCTGGAGGAGAAGAAGCTCCACGCGCTGCTGAGTACACTGGTTGGTCCAACAGAAACCATTTCTCAAGTCATCCTAATCCCAAGGACTCTCCAAATCTTGAAGACAGGACTTACCTTTTTCCAGAACAGTTTGCCCAGAGGCAGAGAGGTGGGCCCGCCCTTCTCCTTGGCTCCTTCCCTTGCTGCTTCAGTGGATGTAGAATTCTTGGCTGCCCCTTGGGGCTCCTGGGGCGTAACATGGGCTTGGTCTGACTTGATGTCGGCTGGAGTGGTGGGTGACTTTTCGGCATCCTAGAGGAGTTTAAAATTATTTTCAATGATCTCAGGCTGTCAAAAGCAAAAGGTCTCTTTTATACACATGGGCTGGGGTCATGCCTGTTAACTGTCTTCTTCACAATTGTCTGTCTTTTCCAAATATTCCACATGGATGTGGATTTGTGTTAAAATCTTGGAAAAAGTCAAGTTATTTTCCTTTTACAAGAAATACATAATTAGAACCATGACGTATTATGTTTATGGAAGTAACGCGTTAGGAATCAAGGTGATTGTAAGAGGCACTTGCTGTTAGAAGGTTAGTTGGTGTTGAGCCCATCAGTTGGCAAATGGTTTTGATCATGTTCACGGCAGAAAAAAACATTCTGAGCACACACTTCCCATACTTGCGTATTTATTCATATGATAAAGATGCACTGTTTTACTCATCCAAATTTGAAATTAAAGACGGGTGACAATAAATATACTTTAAAAGAGAGGTGTCTAAGATTTCCTCCCAAGCTCCACTTTAGAGATCCCTGACCCAGTCTGCAGCGTTTGTGTAAGGAACTCACTGAAGAAGTCTGAGTCTGAAGACCACCCGCAACCCCTGTTACTGCACTTTTAGATGCAACGCCCACGTCTAAAGTAGATGCGACTGAGCGGATTGTAATGGACAGAAAACTGCAAATGCTCTTCATTCTGTCCTTTCTCTTTCTCTCTCCCACCTTCTCTCTCCCGGCCCCAATCTCCCCTTCCCCTCTGAGCAGACATGCTGAGGTCCAATTCTGGGACACGGGACCTTCTCAGCTCCCAAGTCATGGGACAAAGGAAGAGTTCAGAGAATTGCAGCCTCTATTTATCTCGACAGGAGGGAACACTGCATTAAAAATTTCAACGCTGGGCTCATCTGACCTAACTCCTTCATCTTCAGCATCTTCGTTTGAATGATTCTTGCTCCAGGGACTTGGGACACAAACCCTTAAATTCCCAGGGGTGTCAGATCTTTGACTACATTTTCTGATTAAAAGGAAAAAAAAGATCTGGCAGCACAAACAGGGTGTGGAAAAACAGTACTCTTGACCTTGGAAAGAGTCTTAGCGACCACCTAGTCCAATGCCCACGTTTTCACAGATGGGGCGAGGGAGGCCCACGACCTGATCTGCCCGACACGGATATGGGGCACAGTCTGGCCTCGGATCTGACCTCTGGCTCCTCCCTGGCGCTCTTTCCACACAGCACAATGCCTCTCCAAAGGGTGTTCACCAATGACGTGAATTTTGCTGTCTGATGCAAGACGCAGTATCTTCCACACTGACTTTTTTGATACCAAGAGGGAGTCATTAATTGAGCAGATTCTATGTTTGAATCTGGAGACAAAGGGCCGATGTCTAGAAATTACTTTTGTGACAGGTGATCCTGGAATAATCCCAGTTACATTTAAAAATGGATAAAATCACATAATGCTGGGGTTTAAAATAAACTCTACCTTGTAGCAACAGTGAAATCAAAATGGCTGAGCTCATACGGTCCTGCATTTATGCATGTCCCAAATGCTCTCGGACACCTGGTGCTGTCTGAGCTCTGAACGGCAATTACACGAGCGAGGGCTGGTGGCAAGGAAGTGCCCTCCACCAACTAGCTTGCTCACTTTTTCAGAAAATACGAGGAACGTATTATTATTTATTCACATACTCATAAAAAATGCATGGAGTGTCTTCTAAGACCTGGGATGTGTACTAGGTGCTGGGGTTACGTGTCCTCATGGAGAGCAAGACACTAAACAAATAATTCCACAAATGAATGTAAAATTTCAACTATGATAAGTGCCGTGGTGGGGAGGGGAGGGGAGGATTCGGTGCTTTAAAAAACAAACAAACAAACAAAAAAGGCTGAACCAGAGAATCAGATCCGTCATGACAATTAGGGAAGGCTTGACCGAGAAAGGGGGTGCCTGTGCCAATGATCTAAAGGGTGAGCAGAGGTGAACTGGAGACGGAAGGAAGCACACCCCATGCACAGGGAACAGGATGCTCTCAGAGCCCTCGGCGAGCATCAGAGGGACGTGAAGGAAGTAGAAACGGCAGGAGTAGCCTGAGCTGGTCCCCAGCGTCAGCTCCCCTGCTGCTTTCCTGGGAGAATCCCCGGGTGCGAGACCAACGACCTGGGGGTGGAGCTGACCTCACTTCCACCTCTCAGAAAGGGTCCTTGTTGGCTTCAGTAAATCATGGATCCGGCTAACGTCACTGCAGCAGGCGCTCCATCGCTTCCTGACCCCACGCTGCTCTGATTTAAATTCTGTTGCTTTGCTTTCTGCACTTTAGATGCTGTGTTATCCGTCCAGCTCATGGCTGCCGCTTCCTCGGTGCTCAGTTTACTCAGCCAGAGCCACAGGGGGCTACAAAAAAACAAAGGCTGGCTCTGGAGTTCTAGAACCCTTCCAGGACAGGTCCAGTTTACTCACTCCATCACACACCTCTGGTTTGGCTGGTGTCACTGCTTCCTCTGGTTCCCCTCGGCCTCCTCTCTCTCTCAGCCCCCTGAAGCTGGGACCATGGTCCCAGGGGGACTAGGCACAGAGATTTCCGACTTTTAACTGTGACTGAATAATAACAATAAAAGGGACCCGTGCCAGGCAATGTTCCAGGCAACTGAACGTTCTAACAACAGTCCTATGAGGAAGGAACTAATTGTTACGTCCATTTTATAGTTAGGAACATCTTGATCCCAGGTGGTTAAATAACTTGCTTGTGATCACAGTCATAAGGGGCAGAGTTGACCTCTGAAGCCAGGCAGTCCGGTGCCCAAGCTGAACCCTCAACA
The DNA here is from genome assembly GCF_036321535.1 of Camelus dromedarius. Taxonomy (NCBI): domain Eukaryota; kingdom Metazoa; phylum Chordata; class Mammalia; order Artiodactyla; family Camelidae; genus Camelus; species Camelus dromedarius. The sequence goes on along the minus strand of NC_087453.1, from coordinate 6,023,816 downwards.
GCTACTCTCTCTCTACTGCCTCTAACACACCAAGGTACCCCACTCCATGGGCTGTACTCCCCATCGGGGATGGACCGTCTACACCACGCATGCTCAGCCAGGGCAATATTAGCTCCAAGCAGGGGGAGAGTTGGAGGTGATGTTGCCCTGCTCTTGGGTGATGTGTTTTGGAAAAGTTTTAGATATTAATATACTCTCGGACCCTACTAAGGGCCATGGCACATAAACAGATAAACAGTATACATGTTGTACTAAAATTCCATGGGGGGAAGGGCAATTAGGGATAAAAAAGCTTCCCGGTGGAGAGATGAGAATGAGAAAAAGACTGAGAAACACATCTATACTGCTCAGTTTCTCTGGGAAATGGCCAATTCTCTGCCCTGGGAAGATACCCTGAGATCCTTGAAAAACATCACAAGGGCAGGACTCTATCAGACGTATAATAATATCACTCTAATATATCTGTGTAATTGTTTGTTGACTATGCTTCTCCCTGGCCAGGCTGTGGGCTCTGTGAAGGTTCAGGGCTGTGACGCCTTGATCACCGTTACTTCCCTACCTCCCATCGGATTCAGTGTCTGGCATTGAGTAAATAACAAATTAACTGCATGCGAGGGACCACAGAGAGGTGCCCACACAGCATCCTGCCACGCCGTGTTCCCGCCCGCCACCCGCTCCTTACTGGTGGAGTCATAGACCACCGTGAGTCATCTCTCCCCCCGCCCACTCATCTCCTCACTTTCCAAAGAAGTGCTCCGAATGGCGTTCTGCCAGCATCAGCTGAATTACTCCTCTTTGCCTGCGTTCGGGAGGAGACTACAGAAATTCTCTCCGTGTTTTTTGGAAACAATCCCCTGAGTGGGGTGGCCAGACCGAGCAAATAACAGGGAGAAAATACGGTGTCCTGTTAAATCTGAATTTCAGATCGACAAAGAATCATTTTTTTTTTTTGCATAAGTAGGTCTCATATATTGCCTGGGACATACTTATAGTTATACTTAAGAAAATTTGCTGTTTATTGGAAATTTGAATTTAAGTGGGTACCTCTATTTTATCAGGCAACCCTACCCATGAGATTCTAATGTATTAGATTAGGGGACTGCATATCAGATAACCCTTACATTCTTCCACAATAAGTTCTCATCTTGTGTTTATGTCTGGGTGTGGGAGAGGAGAGGGAGGTGTTAGTAAGATACAAATGTTATACCAAGAACCAAAAAAACAATGAATGTGCGGCAGAAGCTTATGAATCACATGAGGCAGCTGCTAAGATTTTAGCTGCCTCACAAGAGAGGGAAGGCACTGAGCAAGCCTGAGTGGGGAGAGGCACATTTCCGGGCATGGAAGACATTCTAAAACAACGTCCTGCCTTGTGTGCACGTGGTCAGGTCCACTGTTTGGAGGACGGGTGAAAAAGTGTTACTCTGAGGCATCGCATGTGATTAAGCCAAGAACCAAAAAAAAAAGATTCAAATTCAGCAAAGAAATGCTGCTGATTGCCTTATGATTTATAACAATAAACATTTCATTTATTAATTCCAGGCTCCTCCACTCTTTTAAACTAAGAAAATTCTTTTTATAGGGGGGAAAGTTGACATATAAAGAAATGAACCTTGGAGTTAACCAGAATTGATAACCATTGTGGTTGGTTTTTTGGGGTTTTGGGTTTTTTTGGGGGGGGGGGTTGAGCAAAACTAGAAGATAATGCTTGGACGTCGTCTCTTCTGTCCCAGGTTACACTGAAATCAAGGTGGATGTCTCACACCTCCCATAACAAGGTTCATCGATAGAATCTGTCTGGTCAGTTTTAATGGCCCTATTTTCCTATCTTTTTTGGGTGACAGAACAATCAGTCCAGGAAAAGAAAAACACTGTCCCAGGCATGAAGGTAAAAGCCAATGAGATCTACCAAACTGATGTATAAATGAGAATTAAGAACATCTGAGAATTGTCCTCTTAACTTTGATGTTAGGGGGAAAAAAAAAGATTGAATATACATCAAGGCAAAACCTCAGGTCTGTTTTACAGAAATCCCAGAAGGGGTTGCTACTTCTATGTCTTCTACGCCCAGTAGTTCCAGAACCTTCCCCTACCCCAAAATGCAACTCAGTGGGAGGATGTGAGGCCAAGGATTTGGAGAAGCCCCAGGAATTCTGAACTTGGGTGGTCCACTTGTGGGAGGGGCAGAGATTCTGGAGACGTGACACTTTGCAGTGCATGCAATGAATGTCATCATGAGACACACATCTGCAAGGTGGGGGGAAGCTGCACACGTCTTGGGCATTCAAGGCTCCCTGCTCACAGAAACCCCATGTGGAATTCAGCTAGGTTCCTTTGTACCAGATCTGTGACACGTGTCATTAGCAGTTACCAAACTGTCTCCCACGTACAGTGGTGCCACTTTCTAATGTTCCCTCCCCCACTGCAACGTCTCCCATCCACCTCCTCCTCTCTTTACAGAACAGAATAACTCTGTATGGAAACTGAAGGGTGGCTTCATAACACAGTTTGTTTATCAAATGCAGATTCAGCCACGAGAGCTTTCTATGGAGCGTTTATTTGCATACACAATCCTGGGACTATCACAGCCAGCTGGGGAAGTTCTTTTTAATAAGTTCATTCAACTTAGCGGAGAATGGTGGATATTTCAGGCACATTCAGAAGCATGCTAGCCCATTTCTGGGATCCCTTTAATGGATGGTTTTAGACAAACACTGGCATTTTCTTAGACATTAGAATAGTGAAATCTCCCAAACCGACTTCTCTGCTGCCTTTACTTTCCAAGAACATGGGAGACCTTGCTCTGCCTTCCCTCATTGTTTGATTCTGTCTGGGATTCCGTCTGGGTTCAGCATAAGTTTAGTTAACACAGGGAAGAGGCGGAACAGACCACAGAAAGGCAAAATTGTTATGCTGCGGTTAGCAGAGTATTTCCCAAAGTGTAGAAAGCATACCATTGCTGGTATCAGAGATGGCTTCAGGCTGTGCTGAGATAGCATATTAAATAATATTAAAATCAGGAAAATACTTTTCCCTTTTCAATTCTCATCATTCTAGGGCCATTCGGCGGAGAATCTGAGTCGGGTACTGGTGTATCTGTAACGCGTCTCTACCTCTGGCTAATTGCCCTTTAATAAGGCTGGAAAGGGCAACGGACTCAGAGCTTTAAAATGAACGAGGTAGCTACAATATAATCTCTTTTTAAAATTATCCTTATAATGGGAGCTTCCTCTTACGAAAAATGTTTCTGGTTTTCCAAGGGTGATGTAACATGAAGTTTCTTTTAAAGATACCTTCAAATAGAAAGTGAGTCGACTTCAATATAAAAGTACCCAGTCAGTAACCGTACACCTGTCAGAAATGATGCAGGTGGTATGCAAGCTTTCGACATTTGGGAGACACTGGGTTAGAAGGATAACCCCAGAACCCTGGTCCACACGGGGAAAATAGTCTGAGATGTTTATAACTGAGAACTGAAAGAAAAATCACTGAAACTTGATTCACATCATATTTAATTCCCCTCTAATGACGCCCACCACCCAAGGCTCCGTCTTCACTGAAGGGGAGCTGGGTGGAGGCAGGAAGGCACATGTGTCCTGTGGTGAAGACCAGGGTTCTTTTTTCCCCCTCCTAGTTTGACAAGATACAGACCTTATGCCTAAAGAATTTCCTAAAGGCGAGCCCTAGCCGGGGGCTATGCAGGTGCTTTTTCTTGGCGCCTTTAGCCTGGCTCTCCGCCGTCTTCTGCCCAGCTTGTCCGTCACAGACACTTTCTGCTTTGGATGCCTTTCGGGCAACAGCAGTCACAGCTTAGAACTTTTGTTTTTAAACAAAATCCATTTTTCGGTTGTTTTTAAGTGCAGTAATCCACTTCGACAGTTAGCTGCAGGTATGTTACCCCTGTCTCCCCATCACGAGACATCATGGGGATGTGCATCTTTTTCAAACTTTCAAAGATGATTTATTACAGAGCATATTCACCATCTATTTCAGGTACACATTGACTTTCGACACAGCAACCTATTTAAATGACCCAGATTAATGCCACTCCATGTGCTAAAGACAATGAAAGATATTTAAGCTTTGTCTAGAGGACTTGAAGCCAGGTGACAATTTTAAAAATAAAAAAGATAATGCAGTCCCTACCTGACAGTTTTTAAAATCTAGATACCATTGTCACATGAAAAAGAAAAAAAAATACTTGAAGACAAGCAATTTATTTTTGCATCCTGGAGTCAAGGCCAGCACTGCAGCTGAGTGACTTCCACTCTCAAATTGATCTCTTTTTCAGTATTGGAAACTTTAAGGAAGCAGTATCACCCACAAAAATTTCAACTGACTTCCAGACGGGCAGCTGTCCCAGGCAAAAGATGTCCTTAGTGTGAGCCATTCCACTGAGCCAAAGTGGGGGGAGATTGGAATAGAAACAGCCCAGTTACAACCATTGAGAATTGCTGACTCAAGGCACAAGTGTGCTAAAAAGTGCCCAGGGCCAAGTGAGAAGATGGACAAAGCACGAATCCAAGTACTTCAGTAGAAAAGATGTTAAAAGGGCAAGGCATGGGAACCAGGTTGGTAGAAAGAGGTCTGTTTGTGGGTGTCACGGACAACCTACTTTCACAAAACCATCTTTTGAGATCCAGTTCCACTAGCGTTGGGCCCACAGCACTCTGGGCGGGGCCACGAGATTGCAGCACTAGGTGCGTTCAGCTGGGACCACATTCTGGGTCGGGGAAGAGTCTTGGTGCATGAGCAGCTGGAGAGAGTGAGGGCATCGGGTCACTTGGGAAGCCACACAACACACCCACACGCCCCGCTGCTTGGGGCCTACTGTGCTGACTATGGGACTTCAAACAATGCGAGACACAGAACGGAAAGAGAAACACTGGGACCCAACCATTCACTGAACTTGACCCTGGCTGCCTTGTAGCAAATAAATAATTTTATAGGAAAACGCATGTGTATGCCTCAGATATAGACTTTTTTCCATGGAGGGAGAAAATTCTAGAGGAAGCAGTCAACACAATACTAATGTAATCACAGTGTTCAATCTGTCCTGCAGTGACTGTGGGAACAGGGATCCCCTACATCTGAGCAGAGCTCCCCGGTTTACCAGGCGCTGTCACGACCTTCATTCAGTCTTGGGGAGATAGACTTTTTATCGCCTCACTTTTACAGACATGGGAATGTGGGTCCAGACCGGTTAGGATCACACAGCTATCAAGTAGCGGGACTGAAGCTCTAACACAGAATCTGTCTTCTCTGACAAATTCTAGGATCCTTCTCACAACTCAGCCTCTTCAGATCTGGGTAGCAGATGCCCCGGGCTGGCCAAGCCATTTGTTTGGTCCCAGTGTCTTTCAAAGCCCTTTCAGTTATCAAGAGAAGGACACAAGACACTTATCTGTCACCAAGTTAAACTTTCCTCATGATTCCCGTGAAACTTAAGCCATGTGTTCTACTAGAGATGATCGGCTCTGTCAAGTATAAAGGAAAAACATCTCCAGAAAGTAGCCACTCCAAACAAAATTTATGTTGAGGGGAACTGGCTGAGTTTCTAGGATGACAGTGAAAAAGTGCCCGCTCTCGAGGGCATCCTAACTCCTCTAAACGTTCCTACGTTTGGCAAGTGTTGACTGGTGACTGTTTCGTTTCACCAAACAACTGCCACTGCAGTGAGATTAGTTTTTTTTTCAAATTACACGAAAAACAAAGTAAGACTCATTTTTTTAAAAACCAAAAATAGAGCAGCTTACGTCTACTTTAAACTGAGTCTCACCATTTTCTCATTTCCAGAGGCTAATTTTTACTCTATTCCCTGGGTCTCTCCACACACAGCTAAAAAAGACTAAAATGATATACAATGATTGGTATTCTGTTCTTGTTCTATACAAGAAATTGGCTTTTGTGACATTCTTTAGCCAGAATTGGTACATTTCCATCTTCCCATCAAAATTTTCATTGAAACACAATTAATGTAAATGGAACGTTTTAAAGACAGTCTAACAGCACTACGAAATCGCTAAATATGTAAACATGTGTATACATCTATACACATGCATAAGATTCAAACAATAAAGAAGCACACATAAATCCAAATCCAACTCTATACACAAACCCAAACATAAACACGCTACAAGCTACTCACCGTGTCTTCCGGATCTTTCTTTGTTTCAGCTTTGCTGGGTGAAACCTTAAAAGTTTGAAAAAAAAAAAAAAAAAACAAATGTTAAAAGCCATAGCTCTTTAGGGTGATTTTATTTCATAAATACATAATTTTTTAGGGTAGCCCAGTCCACGCTACAGGTAAGGAATGTAATCATGAGTACTTTTCGTTTAGCAGAAACTCTCAGACTTCTGGGTCACCCCTAAGTATACATAAGTTAACAAAATTAATATTTTATAACAAAATGCATCCGATCTTACACATCCACCAAGAGCTTGGCCCCACTCAAAACTGTCTCCTGGAGGGCCACAGACTTTATTTTTTCCTTTTTTTAAAACTTACCCTTTTTTTCCCCCATCTTTTTCTTCTTTTTGGTTATTTTTTAAAATTTTGGTTTCATTTTTTGGTGTGGGAGCTATTTAGGTTTATTTATTCATTTTTTCATGGAGGGACTGGGGATTGAATCCAGGCCCTCATGCATGCTAAGCACGCGCCCCACCACTGAGCTAGACCCTTCCAGCTACAGTCTTCCCAACAATTCTACCACTAAAACAAACAAATGCACAAGCCTTTGGTGTTGGTGGCACATTCTGTTGATGTTTCCTGTCTTGCCTTTTGAAGTCAGTCTTGGTCTTTGGAAATAGCCCAAACACTTCGAGCTATCTGTTTAATTATGCATTCACTCATTCAGCCCTTTATTGAGTGTCTGGCATGTGCCAAGCTGTGGGCTCTGAAGACACACAGATGAGCAGGCAATGCAAGACATGGGTCCCCGCCTCCACCCAATTTAAAGGGAGCTGTAGGTGTAACAGGACAGGAAGAGACTTCTACAGTTTGATTTGCCATTTGAGTGGCAAAACTGCTTGGATAGGTCCTCATCTCAGGGAATTATTTTCCAATTATTTGTAGGATCAACAACTGGAGGACATCCAATGGCAGCAGCGCTCCATTACAACACAGTTCATGTCATACAGTTAGGGCACCCGCTGTTCATACCACAGTTCCCAGCACCAAAGACTCCCTCACTGAAAGCCAACTCCCTTACGAAGCACATCTTGTCCCTGTTCTGCAGTGTCCCAGCTGCATCATGGTGACACCCCATGTAGAACGAAGACATTCAAGTGCGCATCATTCTTAGAATTAACAAAACTTTCAAGCAATAGAATAAAATAGAATTTTAAGGAACAGAATGGAGAAAGGAAACTGCTTACCAGGGTTTTAAAGAAGCTCATGATGGAATTATTATTCTCTGTCTGGGGGTCTTCCTTTGCAGTCTCCAGTTCTTCAGGGTCCCCAGGGACAGAGCAACTCACAGTTGTGATTTCCTGTCCTTCCCTCCTCCTGCCGTCAGCTATGTCCTAGGAGGAAGACAGAGTTTTCACAGTCGCGACTTGTTGAATGTGTGGACTACCAAAGTAATATTTTTGCTTCGCGCCCCTTTCTCCCTTCCCGCCTAATTCCAGCCATACTTCTTCTGCCCACGGCCGTGTAGAACAATCAGGAGCTTATGAGCATCCCTCTCCCTTCCCCTCCCCCTCTTTCTAACATATTCAGCATTTGCTGTTAGCTGGAGGGACATTGTTTGGAGCCAGAGGCTCACAAACACAGCAGTGCGTGTTGCATTCCAGACAAAAACTCTTTTCTCCCAGCTCTGCAAAGAGGTTGTGTATGATGCCAATATTTTGTGGTCTTCTCGTCTAATCATTTGTGTATTATCCTCAGAGATGCTTCTATCTGATTTCCCACAATCCCCACAGTGATGAACTGTATCAACGAAAAAAAAAAGTACTGATGTTTTAAAATAATATTTCCGTTTTCAGGATGTGAGAGTTTACGAGTGCAAGGGGTGTGATTCAGGGACTGGTTTTCTCCTCTAGCTCACTCAGGAGGGTAGGATGCATTCTGAACGCTCTCCTTTTTTCATCTCCACTCCTGTGACCCTGGCCCAAGCCAGGTGCCCATAAGCCCATCCTTTCTTCAGGCTTGGGCTCAAGTTTACTTCCTCCACTGAAGTCCTTCTGGGTCCCAGCAGCCACGGGACCTGTTCCCTTCTCTGAGTTTCTATACCACCACTCCCTGCACACTCACGTGGCACATGGGTGGGTTACCTTAAAGCCAAGGACCAGGCCAGAAGAGTCTGCATTAAAAATGGGGCTTTTGGGGAAAGGAGATAAAAATACATAAACACATTCTGGTGAATATTTTAAAAGGTAGTAATAACGCCAGTATTCCGCAGGGTTTCGCTCAGCCCTGGTACTCTCTCTAAATGGAGCAGAGCTTCTTGTGAAACGCCTCATAAAGGGCTGGGACTTCACAAACCAAAAGCAGAGAAAAGCCATGGTCTTAACAAGCTTTTAAGTAAGTTCTGAGGATCTAATATACAGCATGGTGACTATAGTTAATAATACTGTACTAGATGCTTGAAAGTTTCTAGGAGAGTAGACCTTAAATGTCTTCACCACAAGAAATAAATAGAAATTATGTGAGGCGAAGGAGTTATTAACTAAACCTACTGTGGTAATCTTTGCAATATATACACGTATCAAATCATCAAGTTGTACACTTTAAACTTACATGATATTATATTTCAATTATATATCAATAAATATAGAAAAAACAATACCACTTATAATTGCACAAAAAATGAAATACAAAACAGGTATAGGACTTACATGCAGAAAACTTTACAATACTGAAGAAAGAAATTATAAACGATATAAATAAAGAGAGACATACAATGTTCATGGACCGGAAGACTCCACACCACAAAGATGTCAATCCTCCTAAGTTGATATACAGGGTTAGTGCAATTCTTATCAAAATCCTAGCAGGATATTTAGAGATAGATGAGATTATTCTAAGATTTAAAGGTCAAAGGAATTAGAATATCTGAAACAATTTTGAAAAGAAAGAATAAAGTGGGAGGAACCAGCCTACCTGATTTCAAGCCTTGTTATACAGCTATAGTATGCAAGGCTGTGTGGTATTGGTGGGTGGAGGCACAGACACATATTTGAATGGACAGAATGGAGAACCCAGAAATAGACCCACACAAATGTGCCCAACTGATTTTTGACAAAGATGCGAAAGCAATTCAACAGAGGAAAGATCATCTTTGCGATAAACAGTGCTGGAATAATTTTACATCGAAAAAAAAAAAAAAAGAACTTCAGTCTAAGTCTTATGCCTTATACAAAAATTAACTCAAAATGATCAAGGACTAAAATACAAATGTAAAGTATAAAACTTTAAGAAAAAAATAAGAGAAAATTTCTAGAATTGATGACAAAGAGTTTTTAAACTTGACATCAAAAGCATAATCCATAAAAGGAAAAAATGATAAATTGGTCCCATCCAAATTGAAAGCTTTTGCTTTGTGAAAGATCCTTTTAAAAAGGATGAAAAAAAAGCTAGAAAGGGGGAGAAAGTATTTGAAAACCACTTATCTGACAAAGGACTAGAATCTAGAATATATAAAGAACTCTCAAAACTCAACAGTTAAAAAAAAACTCAAGCAATCCAATCAGAGAATGGCAAAGATATGAAGAGACATCTCACTGAAGATACAGATGGCAAATAAGCATGTGAAAGATGTTTAGTTTCATTAGCCACCAGGGAAATGCAAAGTAAAACCACAACAAGATACCACCACACACCTATCAGAATGGGGAAAGTAAAAAACAGTGACAATTTCAAATGCTGGCAAGGATGCAAAGAAACCAGATCACTCACACACTGCTGATGGGAATATAAAGTGCTACAGCCAATCTGGAAAAGTTTAGCAGTCTCTTAAATAACTAAACATGCAAGTATAATTTAACCCAGCAACTGCACGCCTGGATTTTTTTTTTCTACAGAAATGAAGACTTATATTCACAACCCAATACATTCATGTTCATAAAAACTTTATTTGTAATAGCCCCAAACTGGAAACAGCCAAATGTTTTTCAATGGTTGAATATTTAAACAAAATGTGTTACAGCCACAGCATGGAATACTACTCAGCCATAAAAAGGAATGAAGGAAAAATATCTATTGATAGACTCAATGACCTGGGTGGAACTCCAGGGGATTATGCTGAAGGAAAAAAGCCTGTCCAAAAAAGGCATATATTGTGTGACTCCATTCATATAACATTCTTGAAATGATCTACTTACGAAAATGGAGAAGAGATGTCAGAAGTTAAGAAAGGGGTGGAGGAGGGAGGAAAGTGGAGGTGCCTATCAAAGAGCAACGTGAGGTGGTGTCGCCATGATGGAAAGGTTCTCTTATGCATTATATCCAGGTCCGCATCCTGGTGGTGATGTTGTATTGTAGTTTTGCAAGATGTTACCATTGGGGGATGCTGGATAAAGGAATTTCTTTGTATTACTTCTTACAACTGCATATGAACCTACAATAATTTCAAGATTTAAAAGTTTATAGAAAGTATTACAGGGTAGTACTGAAAAAGGAAGAATGAAGAACAATTAAAAAGTCTCCACTCACAGCAGCACTGTATACAATAGCCAAGATGTGGAAGGAACCTAAATGTCCATCGACGTATGACTGGATAAAAAAAACTGTGGTATATTTATGCAATGGAATACTACTCAGCTATGACAAATAATAAAATAATGCCATTTGCAGCAACATGGATGGACCTAGGGATAGTCATTCTAAGTGAAGTAAGCCAGAAAGAGAAAGAAAAATACCATATGATAGCACTCATCTGTGGAATCTTAAAAACAAAAGACAAAAAAGACACTATGAACTCGTCTACAAAACAGAAACACACTCGTAGACATAGTAAACAATCTTACAGTTACTGGGGAAAGGACATGGGAAGGGATAAATTTGGGAGTTTGAGATTTACAAATGTTAGCCACTATATACAAAAATAGATCTTAAAAAAAGTTTCTTCTGTATAGCACAGGGAACTATGCTCAATATCTTGTAATAACCTTTAATGAAAAAGAATATGAAAATGAAAAAAAAGATCCAAAGTAGGAAAAAAAAAAAAGTCTTCACAATTTTGGAACAGGTAAATAAAGCAGCATGGGGTATGAACATATGAAGTTTACCTAGGACCATGTGACAGAATATTCTGCAGCCATGGATTCTTTGAGGGATGTATAACGAGAAGAAAAATGTCCCCAGTAAAGATAAAAATGACCAGACTCTAGATGTCAGGCCAAGGCTAAACTCCTTAAAAAGATCTCATTTAATTCTTATAACGATCCTGAGAAGTGTGGACTATTTGTCATTCCATTTTCACTGATGAATAAATTGATGCATAAAAAAATAAATAACTTGCCTTTGGTCAGAGAGTGAAACTCGGATTTGGCCCCAATAATTTCAGAGGCGAAAGGCCTTTAAGCACCATGCTGCATGGCCTCGGCCATCTCCTTCCCTTTAGGTGTTTATTCAGATATCTTCCCATCAAGAGCTTTCCTATTTTAATTTTCCTTGGCTCCTTTCCTCTTCCCTGCTACTTATTTCCCCCAACTTTTATCATCATCCACATATAACACATTTTAACCAAAGACGTGTGAAAATTCAGTGTAAGATAAAGATGACACCTCAAACCTACTGGAATGAAGGAGGACTTTTTAATACAGATGTAAGGATGACTGGGTGGCCATCTGAAAAAAAATTAATTTAGTGTTGAAATCCCATACCAGGATAAAATCTAAATGGATAAAAGTACTAGAAGAACACATGGGAAAAAAAAAACTTTTATAATTTTGGATAGAGAAGGCTTTTGTAATTTTGACTCAAAATCCAGAAGGCATGAAAGATTGAAAGTTGAAAAAACCAAATGTTGGAAACCATTTGGGAGGGAGGCTGGGATGAGAAGCATTCACCCTTATACGTTACTGACTGAAGTGTCAATGACTTCCGTCCTGATGGAGGGCGGAAATTTTGGCATCGTCAACTAAAATTTTAAAAAGAAAATATTCTTTCACCCAGCAATTCCACTTCTAAGAGTTGATCTTAAATCTCAATTCACATCAGTGTGGAATAACAAATATACTAGCTTATTCATTGCAATGAGGTCATAGCAAATGTTTGGAAACCATCCCAATGTCGTTAACAGGGTCCTGGTTAAATAAATCATGGTACATCCATTCAATGGAAAACCATGCAAGTATTACAAATGAGGAAGCTGTACAGATATAGAAAGTGGTGTTAACTGAAAAAAACTTCATAGTATAGAACAGAATGTATATTATATTACCATTTGCTTAAAAAGAGGAATGCGAATCTACGCTTGTCTTTTGCTTGTATACGCTCAAAGAAACCTTAAAAAGATTCATTTAAAAATATGAACAGTGGCGTGGGGGTACAGCTCAGTGGTAGAGTGCACGCTTAGCATGCACAAGGTCCTGGGTTCAATCCCCAGTACCTCCAATAAATAAATGAAGAAATAAAAATAAGGAAAAAAATACAAACAGTAGTTATCTGTTGGAGGTGGCACTGATAGACAATAACACCTTTTTTCTAATTTCTTACTTTGAGCCATGTGAATGTATTACCTATTAAAATTAAAATTAACACAAAATGTGGGTGACTAATTCCAAATGTTCAAAAACATCCAGAGAGCCAAACTCAATACAGTTGGGAAGCTGATCCAGTGCGGGGCCACTAGTTTGTGGCCTGTGCATTAAATAGTGGCTTATTCCTCCTTAACTACAAATACTTCTTTGTTATTCTCCTCAGGCCCCCAGATCGTTCTCAGCAAACAAAAATTTTAGACAGAAACACAGACATTTCCCAGGAAATATCTGGAAACTTGTCTTTAAGCAAACAGGTGTCCGTGGTATCAGCTTATTTCTCATCTGTGCGGAAGAAGCCCATATATTTTTTCCCCTTTCTGTTGGCTTCAAAGGGCAAACAGACAGGAACACCAGTTAAGTGATCACAATTTGTCATGGTGAAAAATTGTGCCGTCTTTTAAGTTGATTGTCTATAATCAAGCCCACATGCAACTTCTGGCACCTTCCTTCAAGTGTAAATTGCATTTGGATTTCATCCTCCTTTAAGCAAGGTCTATCTGCAACATCTAGGTGAAAATATACGTGAAGGCAGGATGACCCAGGCTAAAGAGAAGCCTTGTCTGGAACGACTTGTGATGAATGTCTGCCCCATCTAGATTCCCCATCGGCTGTGCATCACTGGTTTCATTTTGAGTATCTGTACCAACAATCAGTGCCTAACGTGAGGTTTAACACAGGAAAATCTGTCTCAGAAACGTTGACCAGTACAGAAACCCATGACTCCACTCTTTCCCATCTGTTAGAAATTCGAGCCACATGCTGTCTGGGATAAAAGGGAAAGCTATGCTTCCTCTCCCACTCGGTTGCCCCAGCAGCACAAAGGACATCATTTACTCAGCAACAGTGGTCTCCAGACAAATGTTAAGTCTTTACTTTTCTGCTAAAAGCACAGTCACCTGCATCCACCCATTGTTAGATTTAGCATGAAAAATCAGATTTGGTGAATTCTTAAAGGTAAATTTATCCTCCCGTTTTCCTAGAAGGGAAAGCAAATTAATTAATCAAGCAGGAAGGAACTGTAAGATCCAAGTCTACTAAAAATGGTTTGTGGAATGTCAACATTTCTGAAGCAGTCTGAAAAAAAATTTTTTTTTAACTTTGTTTTGCTACAAAGCTGAAAACCACTGAAGGAGGCTCTATCTCCATAGCCAATTTTGTATTTTTACTTTTCCCACTATTTCTGCTCAATTCACATCAACGGATAAAAATGCACTCACATCTTTTAAGCTCCTGCCAAGAAGAGGGAAAGAACTCAAGTAGCACAACTGTGAGAAATGCCAATAATGAAAGGACTTCGAAAACTGCCCATCCACGAGGAAACTTCTCCTTCCAAAATACACATTAGCAACACGTGTTAAAAGTCAGTGTTATTTCGGAACAAGGAACTGCCACGCAAGCTCTGGACTGCACAGTTCCAGAATTATTTTAAGTGAAAATAACCTCTTATTAAACCTCTTGTTACTACTGGAGTTTCTAACGCAACTCAGGATGCTCAAGCTTCACAGCGCCATCTAGCGGAGGGACCAGGAACGACCTCGGTTGCAGTACTTTCCTTACAGCCCGGAAGCACCCTGTTCTCGCTCCATTTATATAAAAAAAGAGAAAATCTAGATGAGCAAAGGGTAAAAATATAAAACGCAACCATTATCCCATTACAGGAAATAACTACTACTAAAAATTTGCAATTTTTCCTTCCACACCCCTCTTTGGGTGGAAGGATGAATACCAGTGGGCAGGCAAGGAAAACATGATTTTTACCCAAAAGGGATCTTTCTGTATATACTATTTTGAAACCCACTTTTTAATTTAACATTATATGCTATTATGACCGTCCTCACATGTCAATCATTCTATTTCTATGCCGTCCTTGTTTATGATGCCCTGTGTGAGGGGTTCCTGAATCAGTACAAAAGCCCTCCAAATAGGTCTTCAGATCTTCCTAACTTTTCTCTTACAGACAATGCAGGACTTGAAAAAAAAAAAAATACCCTTGTGGGTAAAATATTGCCCATTATCTCAATAAATTCCTAGCTGTCAAAGTGCTCATTCAAATTTCTTAAGACTTTAAAGTTGTGAACCACTTAAGTGCCACGGCTGAGAGAAACTTCCTAGTGATCCAGGCAACTGAGTAAGATCTTATCAGACGCTTCAGAGGGCAATAAAAGTAACCTAAAATACTGAAACATGAAATCTAGCTTTTCATTGTCTTTGGGCATGTTTTCTAAGAGGGGGAATCTGCATGACACAGATCTAAAAATGCTCCACTCACCCAATTTTCCCACCTCGTTTTTTAACTTAAAAAATTTTATAAATTTTTTCTCTCATTATTTATTTATTTAATGTTATTTTTTTAAACTTTGGTGGGGGGGGGAAGGTAATTAGGTTTGTTTATTCATTTTAATGGAGGTACTGGGGATTGAACCCACAACCTCATGCATGCTGGGTACACACTCTACCACTGAGCTATACCCTTCCCCCTTTTTTCTCTCATTTTTTAAAACTGAAGTATAGTTGATTTACAATGTTGTATTAGTTTCTGGTGTATAGCATAGTGATTCAGAGAGAGAGAGAGAGAGAGAGAGATACACATTCTTTTTTTATATTCTTTTTCATTACAGGTTACCACCAGCCATTGAATATAGTTCCCTGTGCCATACAGTAGGACCTTTGTTGTTTATCCGTACATAGTAGTTTCCATCTGCCAGTCCCAAATTCCCAATTTATCCCTACTCCTTCCCTCCGCCTCCCGCCCCCAAACCCCAAAGTTTGTTTTTCTGTGTCTCCTCCTCTTTTGGGGAGGAGAAAGGCAACAGTGTCCATTTTAGCTGCTTCTAATGGAATGAAGCGAGGCTGGACCAGCTGTCCAGTGTGATGCTCTTGATTCTTGTTTACAGATCATAAGCTCACCACCTGTTTTAACAGTCAATAGACATAACCTCAGGGTATTAAAAACTCATCCTACACTTAGGCAGCAGAAGTCTAATACAGCAGCTTTACATGGTAGAGCCTCATGAATCTATGATATTGATCGATGCAGAGATGTTATATTTTTAAGATTAAATAAACCAGTTGTTCATTGTAGTCACAGGTGAAGAGTGCAAAGAAATCTATCAGAAAAAGCAATTCACATTTTCTTCCTATAAATAACGGTTTTCCATTTTCTCTCTCAGCAACTCCTCTGCTTGCGGGGTGAGTGAATTTGTCGACTTGATTTCCAATGGCAAGTGAAATGTGGGTAGAGAATTAAGCAATAAAATGTTCTTTTCTCGCTGCTTCTTTTTTTTTTTTTTTTTTTTGGCAGCAGTAATTACTCTGGGGTATTGCTAAGGACACATGAGTTAGCACTCTCTTACGTAAAGTCCACTATGGATGATGGAAAACAGAAAAATCCATTTGTTGTGGGCAGAGAGAGGGTGGAGAGTGATTCCCAGGTCCCATCAGCAAAAAAGGATCTGTGGTGGATTCTTCTGGTCTATGATCAGTTCCAGCATGTAAACCTCCAGACTGACAATGACATTTTACATTTATTAGAGGAAAAATATCCAACATTATATAAAAAAAACCACTTCAAAATACAAAAGCAAATAACCCACAGCCTAGAACAAGTTTCTCATCTGTTTAACAAACACTTCCTATTAGTGAGAAAACTGTTTTGAATACTGCCAAAATTAGGCTGCAGATTTTCTAAGAAATGTTTGGACTAATGTAGAAAAAGAAGAAAGGAAAGTCACACCCTTTTTCCTGAGTTTTTAGATTAAATCAGACTCCTTCCTTATTCTGCCCACTCCCCTATTCTAATGATCAGCCTTCTCTCTAAATTCTGTGTATTTCATATGCAGCCCTTTTAATACACTGGAACTGTTCATTTATTTATTTCCTTGTTTATTATTGGTCCCTCCACTGGTACATGGTTCTATCCATCCTGAAATCATTCTGGCACAAAAAAAAGCACTCAGATGTTTGTTGAATGAATAAACGAAAAATATTGGTGCCTCTTACTTATTGTTTAACACCAGCCGACAAATTGACTCTCAGGCTGGATTTACAGTTTATTAACCAGATGGTCACCTAAATTGCTTCAAACTGCCTTATGTGCTATGAAGGATGAAAAGCGGTCTCTGATAACAATATTTTATTTTACTCTCAACTCTACCACCAGAAAATAACAAGACAAGTGTTATAATGAAGGACAACTCACATGTTGGCAACTGTTGGGAATAATAGGGAGGGGTGGGGACTTGGATGAACTGGAGAGAGAATGCCCCATCTCGAGGGGCAGTCACAACTCCCACCCCACCTGGGGACATAGGATGAAACTTCTCACTTTTCAGAAATGTCTGGAATACGGAATTCTATTTAAATCTCATAATTTGAAAATACTGTCAACTTTGTCAATTTCAAAATGTTATCAATTAATTAAAATATTATTTAAAACACTGGGTGGGTCATATAAAACCAATCTGTGGCTTGATGCATCCTACAAGAAGTCGTTTTCCAACTTTGGTCTACATGTCTAACTCAGCATTTCCTAGAAGAACTATTCCTTGGAAGATACACCCAACTGGTTAGACGGCTAATAGTTCTATGGATAATTAAATCTGAGAAACACTCAGTTAAACAAAGTCAAGCTGGTGTGCTTGCTGCAGGACTTCTCAGAGCCTTTAGCAGGCTGACATCCATTGTGAATCTTCAGGAAGGAGTATAAAGCAAGTACGATTTTCAAAAACTCTTTGATGATGGGGCCCTAATTCTAGGCTGATCTTATTGGACAGATGAGTCCACAAAATATTAGTTTGCGACATATGAGCTTCAGAAATTTAAAAAAGATATAAGATGTTTCAAAAGGTTTTAAGTGCTCCCTCTTTTGAATTTATAGGCACAGTGGCTAAGTTGCTGGTGACGAATTTCAGTTCTGCTTCTTTCTAGCCACATGATTGTATGAGAGTTACTTCACCTCTCTGTGAGTTAGTCAGTGCTCCATAAATTAGGGCTGTTATTATAACCTTGGAAGGAGAGAATCAGACTGAATAACACCAAAGGGAAAGTAAACTCAAAAATCTATTTTGCAAATTCACTGCAGAACACAATTCACTTGATATTCAACCATGATGAGTAACACCAGAATATACTAAAGACTGAGTTAAAAATACCAAATAAGTGGTAGAGATATATGATTCTGCATAGTTTATCTAAGTGGAAGCATCTAGAACATACATAGGTTTTGAAATCATTGTTTATTTAAAGTTGTGTTAGGCAGAGCTGATCACGAGATTGCAATAATATATTCTAACGTTCTCTGAAAAATCGTAACATGATGTGTACCATTAGTATTCTTGGAAGATTCATCTAACAAACATTACTGCATGCCAAGGTGTGCCGGGCAGTGTGCACTGGGAACAGCCAGTTGCATAAGAAACAGTCACATCCCTCAAGATCGCTGTCTCCAGACATGAAAAGGGCGATGACGGTAGAAAAGAGCTTTTCAAACTTCAGATTGTGACTATTAGTGAATCGGAACATAATTTAATGGGTCCCAACCAGCATTTAAAAACCATCAAACAAAACAGACTAGAAAGATTACAAAGCACCAGCCTGTGTGCTTAAGAATCGTACTATTTTGTGAATTCTTTGTTTCGTGTACGTGCACATGTATCAGGCCAGGATGTAACATCTGTTTCTCACTGTGGGTCACAGTCAAGTTAAAGAGCTAGTTTGACGAGTCTATTTAAATAAATTACCATAAGGGGATACCACACCAGCCTCCTCTAGCTCCATCCACTTAATGATTTCCTAACATAAAGCTGACAGACAATAATATGTCTGGTTTCTATCTGTGGCAAGTCATCTTTGCTGGAAGAGCCTGCTTTCTATTGTAGAAGCTTTCTAAACCCTCCAGGCAGACACGTGACTCAGTTTCACCAATGGGTGAATCTTAGGCAACTCCTTTTTCACTTCATGGGACATAATGACCATCTGTATGCACTGCTTGGAACTATGGCAGCCTCCTTAAAACCACAAAGTCAGTATTATGTAATAGCTGTACATGGAGTATGACCTTTAAAAATTGTGAATCACTATGTTGTACACCTACACCTTACATAATGTTGTACATCAACTAGACCACACACACACACACACAAAATGAAAAGCAAAAGAAAAACCACAAGGGACCAAGCCCGTGAACCAAGTCGATCAGTTCACGGAGGGCAGTGGAGACTGACGCATCTGGGGGCTGTAAAGACGCCGCACCACACTGAACCCCCCTGCTTCTAGAGTTCTTATTATGTACAAGAAATAGTACATTCTCCTCATTAACTAAGACATACTGATTGAGCATTTTTTTTTGTTTGTTTGTTTTGTTGTTGTTTTTTACTTGCAGCCAAAGGCACCCTAGATGATACACTACCCAAATTCCATCATGCTGGAAAGCCATTTGATGTTTCATAGTCTTTATTTCTAAGCTTCTGACAATTTAGAAAATGGACTGTTTCATTTAGCATCATTACCACTGACAGCCCGTGCCTCCTCTCCCCTTGTAGTAGCCCCAGGGCAGGCAGGAGCTTCCCCTTGTGGATAAAAACACAAGGTTTTGAAATGACTGAGTGTGATGGATCTTGATTCCAGTTCTGCCACTAGTGCAGCTGTGTGGCCCTGAGCAAGTAACTTAACTTCTCTGAGCTCTGGTTTCACCATCTGTTAAATGGCAATAAAAATGTCTACCCTGTCGGGTTGTTATAAGAATCAAAGCAGATAAGGTATGCAGAATGCTTCCTACACAGCCCAGGAAGAGCGAATTATTCAAAACTGGGGCAACTATTATTTGCCTCTCCCACAAGGCTAGTAAGTGGTCGAGTCTGAGTTAATTCTTGTGTCACTCAGGCTCCTAACATTTGCACGTTACCTCCGCCACTGCCAACGTTTTATATCAAATGATTCTTAGTGCTAATTTATAAAGTTCCTAAAAATTATAGTGTTAAAGCTGAAAACCTTGCTTACTCCCTAACTTGAATAATTTAAGATGGGTTTTTCCTCTGCACTGACGCAGTCTTTGGGTGGATGGTTCTCTTTACCTGTTGAAATACCATGGCCTGCGGCTGGAAGTCAACAAAATGAAATTTTAAAAAACCATGGCTTATAATTCGCTTGACTTTCTAATGTTGGAATTAAGTGATTCTTTTCTTTTTTTCCTCTTTGATTTGAGATTCACTTGATATTCCCCGTTTTGCACATACTAACATTTTTGCATAGCAGTTCTTCACATTAACATTACTCAATTTGGCATCGTTGCAACCTCACTGCAGTTTCAAATAATTGGTAAAAACATAATATTAAGCATGGAAAGCATGGGCGTTGGAGACAGACAATTCTTTCTGAGCTGTGTAATCTGGAGTGAGTGACTTAGTTTCTCTAAAGCTTTGACTTTTTCATCTGTAAAATGGCAAAGATATAAAAATGCCCTTCTAAGCGCTGATGTTTCCATGCGATGATTCCTTCAAAGTGGTTTTATCACAGAATTTCATTTAACATATAGGATAGGATACAAGAAATAAAATACTGCAGGGATTCATGTCATGAGAAACCCCTCAGGAGAGGGGACATCTGGTCAGCTTCACGGGGAACTTGGCACTTGAATGTGAAGTAAATTTTTTAAGCAACAGAGACAGAAAGAGCTACAGGCAGAGAAAATACTTTGAAGCAGACAGCATCTAAATAGGTCATGTGTTGGCCCTTCTGACTGGGCAAATTTAAAGGAATAGGGGAAAACACAGTTAGAAACACGGACATCGGAAAGTTTGTAGAGATCCTTGAATGTCAGACTAAGAAACTGGGGCTTGTGGGCACCGGCAGTTTAATTTATATTGTTTCTAAAACAATTTCACGACTCCTGCACTTTTTTTCTTAAACCCGAATTAGGACTTAATGCCTTTGGCTACATAGTACTCAAATTAGATTCTATTGTGCTGTCTCTGCAAGTTCTAGTTGAGGGTTATAGAAGGGAAAGGTAAAAAGAATAAAATGTGAAGTAATAGGGAGAAAGCCATTCTGCTGATAATTGTTACATCTTATTTTTCTCAAGATGCGATATCTCTGTGTTAATTACTTTACATGACTTATCTCACTTCACTTTCACAAGTGTAAATAAACGTGAAAATGTGCTTGATACTATTATCATCTCCATTTTAAGGACAAAGAAACGGAGACTCAGAGAGGTTAAGTAACTCGCCCAAGGTCACACAGCCAGTAGGTGACAGAGGCAGAGTTGAAACCTCGGCGACCTGACTGCCAGGTTTATGTTTTAATTCACTACTTTATACCACATAGAAAAGGACTCTTGGGACCTTGGGTCTTTGATTGCAATTCTACCACTAAAGAGCAGTGGTAGGACGGAGTTGCCCTGAACCAAGACGAGAAAAGCCTGTGGATTAAACAAGTAGGTATTTCGTTGTCACTGGACGTGAATGAAGAGTTCGGTGGTGGACATATCGCGGTTGAGCCGCTCAGGGAACACTCACATGGAGATGTGGAGATCCAAGCAGACGTGGAGAAGCGGCAGCTAGATCCTGAAGTCTGGGCTTCAGGGGCAGATCTGGGCTACAGGCGTCAGGTTGGGACTTGTCAGCAGAGAGCTCTATGTAAACCCCTGGGGCTGGGAGAGCGCCAAGGGAGTCAGTGTAGTTAAAGAAGAAGACACCCAAGAACTGGACTCTGGGGGAGACCAGCGTCTAGAGGATTAAGACTCGGCAGAAGAGACTGAGGAAGAGCAGCCAGGAAGCGGGGAGCACCCAGAAACCAAGTGAGGACGATGTTTCAGGAAGGAAGACGTGCAGGGCTGTGTCAGCCTTGACTGGCAAGCCGCATAAAGGTGGAAAGGTATCCAGTTTGGCAGCTGAGGCGAAGGGTGGCGGGAAGGTGCCACATCATGGCAACTTTGACAAGAGCAGTTTGTATGGAAGACAAAAAGCCTGGATGGAGTGTGTGCAAGAGGGAAAAGGAGAGAAAATCCCTGTTTCTCTTAATATCTGGAGCCTGAATGAATTTGAGGATTAATGCACTTACCACAACCTCCCTAAAACATGTGTCTCTTACTAGATCATATGATCTTTGAAGAATTAGGACCATTTAGTCTTTAAATGCCCTGCACAAAGTTATTTAAATAACAATTGCAGAATTTAATTAAACTTTTAAAGAAAATGAATATTCTTGTTTAAATCTCCTGAATCCATGCTTGGCAACACTTTAAGCACCTCCCCCTGCCCCTAACACAAAGACGCTTCTGGAATTACCAGTGACAACAGAAATTTCGTGTGGTTTTTTTAAACCAATAAAGCTCCAATTTTCATTATGTGATCAATTTGCAGGGGTGGGGGCGAATGAATCTCTTAAATGCATATCTTACAGTTCTGGTTCAGTTGTTGAAGGGGAGAGAAAAATTAAAGAGAAAACCCCACCCCTGCCAGCACGTTGCTTTGAGTGAATCACAGCTCAGTGAAACCTTTCAGGCATATAATTTATCTTTTCTTTGGCCCATGCAGTAAATGCTTCACTTGTTCATGAATTCTGGCCTTGTTTTAATTATGCCTATGTTCTGAATGTAGTTTTATGAGGCACAAAAATAAGATTGTCGTTCTGAAGACACAGAAGATTTGTGTGTTTCCCCCAGAATGCAATGGTGGCATCCTTCTCCCAGTTCACAGCTCTGTGGGTTTGTGGTTGGAATTCCAATCCAGCAAGGAACACGCAGGGGAACCGGGGGGAAGGGTTTGCGTGCGTGGGTGGGAGGGCAGGGACGGCCAACATGGCTGAGCCCAAGGCATCATTTTACCCTAAGGATTCTGAATCAATACATTGAGGCCATGCATGCACAATGCAGCGCTCCGACCAAGAAAGCCGTTGATTGAGAAGTTTCATTCCTGTTACTTTCTGAGAGCTGGGTTCTCTCATTACACTTCCAGAATGACTGATTTCCGCCCCCCACAAATACAGACTGTACAGCCAGGGATCAGATCAGAAATCTTAACAAACAGAAGGCTATTTTGTTGTTGTTGTTTTTAAAAATCTTTGCAGATACATATATTTGAATATCCACAGGTTCACAGACTGAAGGAGAAATGAGTGGCTATTTCATAACTTTTCCACTTCTTATAAGCATAGAGTTCAAAGTTGTCATCCATATTTCAAATTCCAAAGATATTGTATCAACAACAAATGGAAATCTGTCATGTAACAAACACAGATGCAAATTTCATGGGTGAATCTAAGGAAACGAATTCACTTATTCCAAAAGGAAGATAAGCTACAATTTTTAGATCTTCTGAGAGTTACTATAACTTCAAAATTATCACCCAACGGCTTGGTTATACTATGTACCTGCCATGTTCCCAACACACACCTCAAACTCTGAATCAAATCTCATTTTGGAACTTACTCCATTCCAGCTGAGGTGTGGTCCCTAAGAGCCTTCAATGAAAAAATAAAAAAGCTGAGTTGATAAAGCACAATTGTAAAACTCTGGCGCACTTGTCTTAGAATAGGAATAGATTGACTGCATTAAGGTTTTATATGGTTATACGTTCAAGGGTCGGTTATCAGATGCTGAACTGGTTTACTTAAACAGAACAGGGATTTGGATGCGTCACGAGATACCAGTTCAGAGATGGGTAAAGCTCAGTTCTTCACTCTCTTCCTATAAATAGCTCAGTTTTTCTAAATTCAGGCAGTGGGCTGGCTTTAGGTGCCCACGTAGATGAAACATGTGACATTCAAAAACTCAGAACCTTCAGATGACTTCAGGAGCTCGTGACCAACAATGAGGATGCAACAAGAGTGTCCCCACGCAAAGTGAAGTGGTAAAGAGTTTCTCAGATACTCATGAGTGTTGAGGATCAGTCTGTTGTCCCCAGGATACGGACCTTTCGGGCTCCAGGTTTATACATTTGATGGGAGGTTCCCTGGGCCAGCGAGGCTTTCTCCTCATCCTCCCCAGCAGAGCCCTTGCATCATAACCGTGAATTTTTGGTATCTCTTCTCTGGCTGGACCACAAACTCCCTGAGGATAGGGACCCTGTCCTGTCCACCATGGTGGCCTTGCCTCGCCGGTGCAGGGCAGTGTCACACTCAGTGAAGATTTGATGCCTGAATACATTTGAAGACTCACTTTGAATTATACAGAAAGCTATTCAGTTGGCTTCTGAACTGGTTGGTGCCTTTGGAGAAGGGGGCATTGAAAGGGCATTTTTTCTTTTTTTTTAACTTTTGAAAGAAAATTTAAAAATCAGCTCTTGGAGAAAAAGTTTACAGTAACAACAAGGATGCTGATGGCATGAGCCTAAACACATCAGCCTTATCTTTTCCCCAATTCTAACTGTCCAGAGTTTTCAGCTGGTGTCTAATATTTACAGTGTAATTCTTGATACCACCCTGGATGAATTAAAACCATAGATTGGTGGTGGCTCAGTGGTACAGCGCGTGCTTGGGACGCCGGAGACCCTGGGTTCAATCCCCACTGCTTCCGTTAAAGGCAGGAAAAAAAAAAAAAGGCAAAAAAATTAAACCACAGATTAATGTGACAGTCATTTTCCTGAAGGAAAATAGTATGTGGACAGTGCTTAGAACAGAGCCTGGCACATTTTAAATGCGAAATAAATGACAGCCAGTGTTATTATTAGCAACCTGGCAGGGAAGCTAGTTGTCATTAAGACAAATATATGGACACCCACGATACACCACCATGTAATAAAAAACAGACCATCTAACTTTTCCCCGGGTCTAACCTCAACTAGAGGCACTTTTATTCCCAAGTTCTGAAAAATACTGTTGTTTAAAAGACCATCAACTAAAGAAAGAAGTGCCTTAAAGTACAATGTATCTACTTGTACTCCCTTCTTCATTTAAGGAGTTCTTTTCAACCGCCCCAAACACAAACAAACTCTCAAGGTTAAGAGCAAATGCTCTTTTTAAGATCAAAAGAACTTGCCTTTCTTTGTTCAGGAAAGAAAGCAACCAGTTCAGATGCCTCCTTAAAAAAAAAAGAAAATCCAGTTTTTACAAAGGATTACTCCAGCCCGTTGGAAAATAATTAGTACACAAAAGAGTCTTCTTCCCAGAGCCGTAAAACCTGTTGATTTCAGCGCACACTTTAGTGAAAAAGACAGTTGAAGATCAATCCAAGCTATTAAAAGTAAGAAATGAAATGCATTCCAATACAAGCCTATAAACATCCTATCCGGGAAGCAGGCTACTGAGACGGGGACAGGTATTTAAGTCTTTGAGGAACCGTTTTTACTAATGCCTTTCCCTCCGGACTCCATTGATCATAAACGCAAACTGTCCACCTCTGCCTTTGATGAATGGAAGGATGAATTCATCTGTGTGTAACTCCCCTCCTCTCTTCTTTTACACTAAACAGATGCCACAGCTGTTACTGTTCCTCCAGCAGATGTTTCTGCCCACGGAAACATGGGCAGGCACCGCGCTACAATGTGCTGTTTGTTCTAGAGGGATCCACGGCTTGAGACCCTGTCGGGACCCCCTGGTGACTAGAGAGCCACACGTGTGCAACAGTGTTCCCCCACGAGGCCCCCTGAGCTGGCGTTAAGAGCAAAATGGATCGTCCCTGTCAGCACTTACCCCCTCTGCAGGGACATCGCTCGACTGCGTCGATGATCCAGGAGTTTCGCGCACCTGGTCCTGATGCTGCGAGCACTTGGCTTCCTGCTGGCTGTCGACTGGCGTCTGTTCCCGTTCCTTGTCCAGTTTGAAGAGTTTGTCAAAGAAGCTGGGGTCCTTCGGCTTGGAGGGGGCTGCTCCCCCTGACTCAGGTCCCCAAGTGGCAGAGAGGCCGAGCTGAGCGGCCGGGGTCGGCCCGGGGGTTTTATCTGGGTCGCGCCCCGGTGCAGCTGCGCCCGGAAGCGCGCCGGGCTCACTCAGGTCTTTGTTCCTCGGGGCTTGACTGGAGCTGACATCAAGCTTCACTGACCCAGTGGATGAATCCGTGGCTTGGTCTCCGGCACGTCCTGGTACAGGCCGAGAGAGCGTCAAGAAAAAACGAGATCTAGCAGCTGGTGCCTGGGGTTTGGCCTCCTTCCCGAGACTCTTCCCGCTGGCATCCGCAGCAGTGCTTATCTCCGTTGTGGTGGGGGAAGCAGTGGCTGCATGATCCTCCCGGACACTTGCTCCCAAATCGACTGTAAACACAAACATAAACAGCGGTCATTCAACCAGCGAGGAAATTCAAGCATGGCTGATGGACTCCGAACGTCTCATACACAGAGGCGGTGGTGCAGACTGGGGTTCTGTTGTCCTCGGGTCCCGGGCCTCTGCAGAGCAGAAGTCAGTCACCGAGTGGCTTCTGGCCCTGTTCTCGGGAGAGAGAAGGGAGGTCAGTGAGGAGGAAAGCCGAGTTACTGGAAAGCACACAGCAGGTGCTATACTAGACCTAGGGACACAGTCACCATCTTCTTTTATCTCCACCGCCATCCTGTGAGAAGCAAATTATCATGATGAAAGCTGGGGGGCAGGGCTGCAGTTGCCGGGTTAGGAGAATAAGGTTTTCCAGCCTCGGGGTTACTGACAGGCCGGGCCGGTTCATTCCTGTGCGTTGTGGGCCCTTTAGCTGCACCCTTGGCCTCTACCCGCCAGATGCCAGTAGCACCCCCTAGTGTGACAACCAGAAATATCTCTGGATGTCGCCAAATGTCTCCTGGGGGCAAAGCTCATTCACTCTTGAGAACCACTGAGCAAGATTATCTTTTTGAATCTGAGTTACTTAACTTTGCTGTGCCTCAATTTTCTGGTAAAATGAAGCAAATAGAACCTATCCCATAATTTTGTTATGAAGATTCCATGACTTAATATTCTTAAATATTCTCAAAGCACACCGAACAATGCCTAGACTATAGTAAGTGCTCATTAAATGTCATGAACGTTAGTTATTATCATTATTCGTGAGTGAGAAAACGGACAGCCAGAGAGGTTGATATACCTTCCCATGGCTTCCCAGCAAACAAAGTCTAGTTATGGGCAGAAATCTGACTCCAAAGTTCATGCTCTGTCTTACCATAGACCTATGTTACATATTGAGAACACTGGAAGATTTTAAAAAGGAATACCAGAAAGTTTCCATTTTGAAGGCTGGAAGAGCAGATGTCTACACGGGAAGGCAGATTAGATCTCGGGCTGCGGGAAGGCAGAGGGTTAGGGTCAGCTGTGCAAGACTGTGCGTGGGAAAGCAGGCTCTGCCTCCTCCAGGGAGGGGCGCTGTTTCCAGAATCCCCCTGTTTCTGTTTTGGACTCTGCATGGAGGTGATTGAACTGCCTCCTTTTCTCTGTCCCTTTTATAAAGCAGTGCGATAGGGAAAATATACCACAAAATTTGAAATCACAGTTAAAGATCTAGATTCTCTACTGATAAGCTGTGTGACCCTGGGCAAGTCACGAAAAATCTTTACATGTCCTCAGACGTAAAATAGGAATAATATAAGCTCCCTTGCAGGGTGGCGAAAACGCGTGCAAAGGATCAGGAGCCCTGACTTTTCCACAGCAGGTGCTTAATAACTGACAGATACTGTGATGGTGTAGTTTGTAGCCAACCGCTTCTTAGTATCTATTTGCAGGAAGAGCGAGAAAGAAGAGAACAGAGGTTTCTTTCCGTCTTCTCGTATTGCCCAGATGAAGTGAGAAAGACACACATACCCCCATTAGCAGTTACCTTTGCCAGACTCTGGTATCTCACAGTGTCTAGAGTCAAGAACAAACAAAACAGGAAAGAGAGAGAGAGGGACAGAGCACTGGATTCTTGTGCAGAATGGTGGGCTCCTCATTAAGCACCAAGGAGCAGAGCAGAAATGGTACAGAAGTCCAGTGACAAGCCCTGGGCTTCCTCATAAACTCAGACCTTAAGGAAATCATCCTGTATGAACACTGGTTTTATCTTCCGGCTCTTCCTAGCCGTTTTCTCTGTGGTCCTGGAATTCATAACTGTGGTAAATATCACACTTGGAAGGGAAGGGAAGGGAAGGGAGAGTATGGGAATAAGGGAGTGATGGATGGATGCGTCAGGATGCCAAGTGAACAAGTCAGGCAGTTGAAGTGTCAGCGAGAATATAAATGAATGGTGGGGACTCTCCATGCCAGGGGAAGAGGAAACAGTTGACAAAAAAGGGAGCGACTAAGATTCAAAACAAGGAAGGGCTTTTCAAAATGCCAAGAACATCAACTGGTCTCTTTTAGCCTTTTGCCTCTCTTGCTTACTCTCTGGCTGGGAACCAAAGGAGCTAATGGTGAGTAAAAGTGTTACGCTCAGAGAAAAGTCTCTAGGGAAAAAAAAAAAAAAACCTTTCCATGGACAGACTTTTAAAAGTGCCAATCTATTGCTTTAATAAATGATCTATTCCTTACAGTCAGGTATACAGACTAGACTTCAGTGCATTTAGAGTTACAGCAGATGCAGACCAAAGCTCTTGATGTCAGAGAATGGGTAAGGTGTTTTTGATAACCTGGAAGAACGAGGACTTTTTAGATAGGACAGCCCATAACAGTGAAGCCCACAAACTTGGGTGAGTGTACCTCCAAGTCCCTTGCCTGGAACTTCTATGTCTCTTGCTAAAATGCTCACCTCCTAGGTAGACACATGCCCTAAGCTAGACTGAAAAATAAACCCAATGACTTTTGCTGACCTGCGAGTACAGAGTTACAATCTTTGTGCTTGGGCTGGCAAACCCGTAGGGGGCACACCTGGAGGTGGTGGCCTTGGCTAGCACGTTCGGGAGTGCTTGCCTGAGAACCAACACAGAGGAAAGCAGAGCCAAGAGATCTGTGGGGCACATGTCCAGTGATCGCATTTGGACACCTGGATGCAGCTGCCCCTGAAGCTGGATTACCATTACCTAGCCAGCAAATCGTTTTCTTTTTCTTTTCTTTTCTTTTTTTTTCACATAACCCATACTTAGTGACTTGGAGAGAACTTCAGGGAATTGGTCAGGATTTATTTCACTTCTTAATTAAGAGCAATCAATCTTCTCTTTGGAAAGTTGTCTCCAGGCCTTTCAGATATGTTTGGGAGACATTTAATATGGGAGGAAGGAGGGGAAAGAAAATGAAATGAGAGAAAGTGAGTTCTTAGAAGCTCACTTTCCACAGAAACAAAAAACATTTCCTCAGGAAAAGTGAAGGAAAAAAAAAATCTACTTGGGAAAAGATATTACAGTCACTTGAGATCTTAGATAAACATTACAAAACAAATAAAGTATGTCACAAAACAGTAACTTACACACACACACACACACACACAAATCCAATCTGTATGGATGAGAAGGAAGAAAACCTATTGGAGTTACAGGTTTTCTACTCTTGCAAAGACAGGCATGATTCACATGCCTTCCTCACATTATTACAGAAAAAGCAAAAATTTCCTTCCTTAGATTATCAGAACTAAGCTTTCCGTTTCTATGAAAAATCTTGGGAGAAGCCCATCTGGAATCTGGTTTCAATAAAAAGTTTTCTTATAAAGCAGACAAACAGATGACAAAGAGATTTAACTCTTCATAAGGAAAAATGTATGAGTTTAAGGAAGATAAAAAGAAATCAAGTATGCAAATGGCAGCTCTCAAATGTTCAGGAGAGTTGAAAATTTTGATCTCCTTAGTGTAGAAAAGATAGTTTTGTAGTGTGTGTGTGTGTGTGTGCGCGCGCATGTTTTAAGAAAGTTGTTTTATCTAGACGTGATGGAAAACTTATTTCCAGTGGCCTCTTGGTGTCACTGTTAAGAGCTTAGACTGTGGATCAAAGGGACCTGGGTTTTAACTCTAAAATATTAAATATGTGACCTGGACAAGTTACTTTATATCCCCATGCCTCAATTTTCTCATAAAACAGACAAAAAAAAAAAAGTGCCCTCTTCAAAGGGTGATTGTGAGGATTAAATGAAATAGTTCCTACGAGGCATTTCACATAGGCTAGCATGTGATGAGTTTTTTAAAATATTAGTTATTTTTGTTATATTTATATATTGTTACTCTAATTACTATTTAATTTCCAAAATATAAGTCATAAGGAAAGGAATTATTCCAATGGTTTAACCTGTGAACTTGGGTGCTCTGGAAAGACTTTTTAAAATAGTAATGATGTAAATTAATTTATCTTCAAAAATCTAAGAACCTGGGCCTGAGAAGTTTCAAGAATGTTTTTTCCAAGCACCAAGTATTCTTAGTAAAGACAAACTGCTTTGTCAGAATTCTACTGCACATTTAAAACACACGCACACACACAAGGTTTGTATTACACTATTCAGAACTTCTGAGGAAGAACTGTCTTTTTTTTTTCATGTGTCAAAGCTAAAATTTTTACTTGGTACAACTGTAAACATAATAGCTAACATTCACTGAATGTTTTCCAGGTGCCAGGCATTATAATAAATGCCATACATAACAAGAAATATTTTATTTATGTATTACAGCAAATCTACAAGATAGGTATGACCATCGTTCCTATTTTACAGGTGGGGAAACTGAGGCTTCGAGAGTAAAGTTACTTTGCTAACATCATCCTGTTCGTGACTGGTGGAGTCAGGATTAGAACACACGTTTGCTTGATTCCAAAGCTCAAATTCCTGACAATGTGTTGTCGTAGAAGCAAGCGCAGAAGAGGGAGGGAGATGAATGAAACAATTTGGTTAAAAGAATTAGTGGATTTTTCAAGAAAAAAATTTGCACAAGGGGGACAATAAGCCCTGTGCTTTCTCTTATCTGGTAACACTGGTGTGCGATTTTTGTTTGTTTGTTTTAAATAAAAATTAGATCATATCCTTCCTCCACATGAAACTATCCAAAGAGGGCTTCACTACAAGTAAAATCAAGTTCCAAGCTCTGCCTTGTCCACACCCGCCAGAACCTCAGCTCGCACCGTGTGCTCCCTCTCACCTCTCCGCGCCCCAGCCTTGTTCCCACCTGAAGCCCTTGGCACCGGACCTTTCCACATGGGAATGCTTCCCCTAAGATTGTCCCTCGTTATCTTTCAGGCCCCAGGTCATACCTTTCTAGACCCTTCTCTCTAAAGTAACCCCTCCCACTCATCCCCATTCACTCTGTAGAGTTTGCAGAGCACGTCTTGGTCTCTGAAATGATCTCATTAATTCATCGTTTACTTGTTTCTTCCCCATTAGAATGTACGCACTGGGTGGACAGACTTGGTCTGTTTTGATTACAGCTGCATTCCCGGTGCCTCCAGCAGTGCTTGGCACATCCTAGGATTAAGGCAGGGAACAGGTAAGGCAGCGAGCAGAGCCAGGGGCAGACCAAGCGCTCAGCAACCATGATGTTCACAGCAGCCAAAACAGCCATGTGTGTAATCGTGGTGGTGGCAGAGATGGAGTTCTTTCCTTTGGAGAATTCCATTACCCAAATCTTCAGAGTTCTTACAGGTAAAGAGGGAAGCAGAGAGAGGCTGAGACCTGAGACCTGGGACCCTTTACCGGAGTGCTTGCACCTGGACAAACATCTCCAGCAACAGAATACAAAGAAACTATAAGGGACTAAAAGTAAAAATTACTGCACACACACACGGTTGGGGCCATTGTGAACAATATAATACAAAAAGGCCACAAAGCA
Source organism: Camelus dromedarius (assembly GCF_036321535.1). NCBI lineage: Eukaryota > Metazoa > Chordata > Mammalia > Artiodactyla > Camelidae > Camelus > Camelus dromedarius. The sequence continues at coordinate 5,992,509 of NC_087453.1, read as the reverse complement.
ACTGCCACCTCTGAGGTGCCAGGAGCTAAAGCAGGGCACTGCGCGTGATCCTGGCACAGGGCACCTCCGAGGGGGCGGGCAGGCCACCCAAGCTCCACCTCCTGCCCAAACCAGCTCCTGCTGTTACCCCAGTTAAGGAATCAGCTCGCCCTGCCCATCTCGGGAACAAGTAAGGGCACCTGTTACTTGTGTTCGCTCCCTCGTGCTGCAGCCCCAGCCTCAGTGAAGCCTTGCCAGTGAAGCCTTGCTCCTTACCAATTTCTACTGATTAAAAAGTCCAAGGACCCAGGTCGGTAACATCGTTATAATTTCATTCACAAATGAAGTGTCTACTGACGATTCCCCACTCAGACACCCCTTCCTCTGTGACACCATCATGTATGCCAATGTGGTGATCCGTCAGGATAAAGGTTAAATGAAGAGGAAAGACAATGCACCCCAACTGCAAAGGGAAACTGCAAATCTTGCAAAAGGCGGAGGGTGCGGAGAGTCATGTAAAAATCACACACGTGGCTACTGTCGGGTGAGGATCTGGCAGACTTAAAGCAGTGCGCCAAAGGAGAAGGGAAAATAGAAGGGAAGGTAGGTGACGACACTCCAAGTTCTTCAAAGGAGAACTGCATCTGAGTATCAAAGGATTACGACGGTCCCTTGGGAAAACTCATGAAGGCCTCAAAATGTTTTGCAAAAATGACCCTGTCATTCGCGGTCAGCCTGCAGGAGTCAAATGACACTTCAAACAACTGTGGCTTTCTGTGTTGTGTAAATGCACTTGTTGTTTTAAAGGTCTTGAAATAAGGATTCATGCGGCAGATACTCACGGCTTGGAGGAAGATGTTAGATTTGAAAATTTCACTGAATGATCAGATTTCATGCTTTCCATTTCAAAATTAAAAAGCCAGGATGTCTTCTTCAAGAAACTCTAGCATAAATAAAAGAAAGGAATAGGGTTGGGGGCAGGAGGGAAGAATTCTTGGCTATTGGTTGGATACAACACATCTGAACATTGGTGATGAAAATGCTGGGTTCAAATTATGTGGGCCAAAGGTAACTGCCCACCCCTCGCTCTCGAGAGAGCATCCTCTAAAGTCAGCCATGAGTGTCGGTCACTGTGGGGCAAGACTGCCCTGGTGAGGCTCATGCTTTCCCCTCTCCTCTTTACTCACACATTTCCTATCATTCATATGCCTACAAAAGTCTGGAACAAAGATAATTCAAATGCAGAGCCAGACTTTGCGCCAACATGAGTAAATATTGTCACTCAAAGACACTTCAGATGCTTGATTTTTTTTTTCTCAGTTTGCTCATACACATTTAACATGTGTTTACTTCCCATATGATCAATCTCTCAACTCTTTTCTTTCCTTGTCTCCACCCTGCACCCTAACTGCAGGATGACCAACATCTGCAAACCAGTGTGGCTTATCAAACTCCGTCCCTGCTCATACAAATATGTACAAGTATCCCAGATACATGCACAAGGGGGTTGCACTTGTCCTTGTTGGTTTTTATAAACATAGGGTTATATTAGACACAGTTTGTGATTGTTTTGTGTATCATTGTCATGGATTGAATGTTTGTGGCCCCCCTCCAAAATTCATATGCTGAAATCCTGACCTCCCACTGCGATGGCATTAGGAGGCGGAGCCTTTGGGAGGTAATTAGCTCATGAGGGTGGGGCTCTCATGAATGGGATTAGTGCCCTTATAAAGAAGGTCCCAAAGACCCCTCTCGCCCCCTCTACCACGTGAGGGCACAGTGAAAAGACTGCAGACTGTGAACCAGGAAGAGGGCCCTCACCAGACGAGGAATCTGCTGGCCCCTTGATGTTGGACTTCTCGCCCTCCAGAACTGCGAGAAATAACACAGGGTGTTTAAGCCATCCAGTCTATGGTATTTCTGTTAGAGCAGCCCAAACAGACTAAGACAACCACAGTTCTCCCTCCCAGTCAATACATCCAAAGCTATCTTATCTCTTTAATAGCTGCAAAATACTCCTTAGTATGGAGATACCAAAAGACACCGAAGCCACTGCCTGATCAGTGAATGTTCTGATAGTTTCCGCACCACTTTTTCTATTTCCACTACAAACAATGCTGTGGAAAATTTCCATGATCAAAACTCCTAAGCTAGTGCTTTGTTTCTATAGAATAGAGGCCCAGATGTGGAGCTGCTGCACCCAAATTAATGTACATTTAATTTTTAAAAACAGACACTGCCAGGTCACCTTCCCCAAAGAGGCTCCAAAGACTCACATTTCCAGAGGAAATGTGATGAGTGTCTCCCATCCACAAGGGTGGCAGGGATGCGAAGCAGCCAGAACATTGATCACAAATATAATATTAAGCACCTTTTAAGTGGTTAAACAAAAATTTACCAGGGAAAATCATACATCATTCTATTAGTGCCCTCAGCTGTTAGGACACAAAGAGTAGGCTTTGGAGATAGCAGTTGGGGACAGGTTGGCGGGTGGGTGGCGGGTGGGGGGCAGGTGGGATTCAGGCCCACAGAACACTGCTAACGAGTGACAGTGACTAGCCTGAGGCCCTGGGGCACTGAGAGGGGCTAGCCAGAAAGTACTGTGAGACAAGGCGCTCTGGCGGAGAAGGCTGGGGAAAAGCAGTCAAATCAAGAAGACGTTACATTCCCCAGGGCAGAGCTACAAATGACCAGTGAGCACATAACAAGACACTCAGCATCATCCGTCATTAGTGAAAGGCAATCAGAACCACAGCAGGGTACCACCTCACAGCCACGAGGATGCCCGTAATCAAGACAGGCAATAACCAGCGTCGGTGAGGATGCACAGAAATCAGAACCCTCGTACATTGCCGGTGGGACATAAAATGGCGCAGTTGCTTTGGAAAGCCGTTTAGCAGTTCCTCAGAAAGTTAAACATGGCGTTACTAGGTAACCCAGCAATTCCATTCCTAGGTCCACAGCCAAGAGAACGAAAACATGTTCATACAAACACTTGTACACACAGGCTCGGAGCAGCATTGTTCACAACAGCCAAAAGGTGGAAACAACTCAGATGTCCATCAGCCGATGAATGGATAAACAAAATGTGGGGCATCCATACAATGGAGGCTTATTTAGCCCAATCAGACACTGAAGTACCCCTACCAGCCACAACACAGGAGACCCCTGAAAACATCACGCTAAGCGGAAGCATCCAGATACAAAATGCCACATACTGTACGAAGCTCTTCATATAAAATGCCCAGAACAGGCAAATCCACAGAGACGGAAAGTAGATTAGTGGTTGCCAGGGGCTGGGGGAGGGGAAATAGAGACGAACTGCTCGAGGAACCTCTCTGTGCCGTGATAAAAAATGTCCTGGGATCGATAGCGGGGATGGCTGCACCGCCTTGCTGATGTACTAGAAAGCACTGAATTGTACACTTTAAAAGGGTGAATTTTATGGTTTGTGAATTATATCTCAGTCTTGAAAATGAAGACATTTTATAAACAAACCCCCACACAGTGGGTGATGGGGTCGGAGGGTGAACACCCAACCCCGAGCAGAGAGTCCACAGGGAAGACAGACGGCTGGATTTCAAGCCAATGAAAAGATGTTCAGTCTCATGAACAGCAAAATACAAGCAAAATGAAATTACAGCAGGACTTGGCATTCCCCCTACTAAACTGGTGAAAAGGGAGACATTCAGGAACAAGCAGGGGAGAGAGCGTGAGAAAGGACAGCCACACCTATTGTTGGTGGGAGTGTAATTTGGCCGTCTCTTTGGAGGAGAACTCAGTACTATATATCCATATTTAAAAAGTCACAAACTCTGTGAGCTTTAATTTCTGCTTCTAGAATGCTACCCTATAAATATAAATGCACAGAGGCACGAAGTTACATATAACACACACTATCTGCTGGACTATTGTCGTGGTGGCAAAATGTCAGAGACAAACTAATTGCTTATCAGTAGGGACCTGTTGAGACCTGGTCAAATGAACGATCGCTCGTCCATACAATGCAATACTCCCCATGCATTGACATGAGAGGCAGGAAGAGGCTGGTGACATTTTCTCCTCCTGTGGTTGCCAATCCTGGCTGTGTATCGGAATCCTCTAGGAGCTTTTACCAGTTCAGATCCCTGGGCCTCAACCTCAGGGTCTCCTAGACAGAGGCTACAGGAGGGGACCTGGGCATCTAAGTTTTTAATAAGCCACCCAGGTAAGATATTGGGATATAATATAATGAGAAGTACATATTTGGTCTTCATCCCTGTTTCTGGGACACAGCTTTAAAACTTAACTTTACAAGCCACGGGGATGACTTTTGTTTTTCGTAACAAGCCAGCCCCTTTTTAACCACATCTGAGTTTCTATTAATGAGGTGACTTCTGAAAAGCCCTAAGGGTGGGGGCCCTGGTTGCCAGGAGGACAAGTCATATGATTAAAGGTTGGGACTTTCAGCCTCAGCCCCCATCTCTGGGGTGGGGAGAGGGTGGGAGTCTTGAGTTTCATCTCCAGTGGCCAGTGACTTAATTAAGGTGCCTACCTAGTCAAGGATCCACAAAAGTCCCTAAAGGACAGGGTTCAGAGAGCTTCTGGGTTGGTGACCACGTGGAGGTCCTGGGAGGGTGGTGTGTCCTGAGAGGGCACGGAAGCTCCACTGCCCCCAGGATCCGCCCAGCCTCCCACCCCCACAGCTCTCCCCGGGAACCTCTCCCATCTGCCTGCTGTTGAGTTGCATCCACTTATAATAAACTGGTAATCTAGTAAGTACACTGTTTTCCTAGTTCTGTGAGCCATTCTAGCAAGTAACTGAACCTGAACAGGAGGTCATGGGAACCTCTGATTTGTAACCACACAGGACAGAGGTTGTGGGTAACCTGGGGACTCCCCATGTGCAACTGGCAACTGAGGTAGGAGGGAGTCCGGTGGGACTGAGCCCTTAACCTGTGGGAACTGATGCTAACTCTTGGTGGATGATGTCAGAACCGAACTGAATTATAGGACACCCAGCTGGGGTCACAGAACTACTTGGTGTGGAAAACCCACACATCTGCTGTCAGATGTGGTGTGAGCAGCAGAGCGCAGAGAGGGGAAACAGAGCAGGTGTTTTTTTCTTATACTAGGAAAATTTAAAGCCTCCAGAACCGATGATATGATTCATCACCTCACTGTTCAGAAGAAACTGAAGACCAGAAACTTACATGTAAATGACAGTAACCATAACCACCATGTAATCATGACTGCTAACAAATACAGAGCACCCACTCTGTGCCAGGCACTGAAATATGCTTTCATTGTATTTGATTCCTATACTGTAGGTACTATTATCATCCCACTTCACAGACAAGGAGGCTGAGGTTCAGAGAAGTTAAGTAACTGGCTTAAGCTCACACAGCTGGTAGGTGGCAAAACCAGCAGTCTGATTCAGAGTTCCTATCCTCAACCACTAGGTTATACTACCTCTTCTTATGTAATTTATAGGTATCCTTCACATAGTAGAACTTAGTCACTTTTGATGCTTCTAATTTATAGCCTTCTACTCCAGGATAAAAATCAAATAGGTAAGTACATTGTCCAGTTTTAACACTGCCCTCATGCAGAGAAAATTCTGTTGTCTTCAATACTTTACTTGGTTTGTTTTTTTTGTTTTTTGTTTTTTGGATTCTTAAGTGCTGGGTAATACATAGAACGCTTTGTGAATGATTTCCTTGAGTCCTCTCAGCAAATCTGTGATGCAGCTGTTCATATCCCCACTTTAGAGATGGGAAAACTGAGGCTTAGAAAACCAAATGACCTGCTCCAGATCACACAGCTAGTATGTTGCAGAGCAGGGATTTCAACCTTGGTCTGTTAGACTCCAAAGAGGCCAGCCTTAGTTTTTACTTTATTGCTTTTAACTTATCTGTCGTAATCCTCGGCTTTCCAAACATACATACACAAGAGAGGTAAGTATTGTGAAGAGTTGAATTGCACTCCCCCTGCCCCAGAAGATAAAGTCCTAATCCCCCAGTTCTTGTGACCTTGTTCGGAAATAGAATTTTGCAGATGACCACGTTAAGGTGGGGGCGGTTGGGGTGTGCCCAATCGCACGTGACTATGTCCTTATAAAAGGGGGAAGTTTGGACACAGCGACAGACATGCATAGAAGGAAGATGCTGGGAAGACACAGTGAGAGCACCACTTAGAAGACGAGGAATCCGTGAGGCTCCCTGCAGCTGGGGCAGAGGCAGGGAACAGAGCCTTCCGCCTGGTTCTAGAAGACGCCAACCCAGCCGACACCTTCATTTCTGACTTCTGCCCCCTACCATGGTGAGAAAATAAATTTCTGTTGCTTATGTCACCCGATTTATGACACTGTGTTTGCAGCCCCAGGAAGCACACCGGTGTCTTTCACATGCACCTATGGCTTCACCTTTTCGATTTTGTTTCACCATCAACAGAATCAGCAGCCCCTTCCCTTCCCCTACCCCTCACCCCCCAGGAGAAGCAGTCCCGGCATTACACTGACCTTCATCATACTGTTGAACAGGGTGGGGCTGTGAGACCACCAGCATCCCGTTTTGATGACACTCGCTCTCAGGCATCACCTGGAAGAGAACGCGGGGCAGTGTTAAGCGAGTCTTTTGAGAAAAATCAGATGAACTCAAGGAAGAACCTCAAGGCCACAAGGGCGTCTCACAAAATCAAACTTAATTTCAAGGCTGCACTTCCAGAAACTACCTCGCTTTCTGTCACGCCTCAGAGAAACTAAACCTGCTCCAAGGACTGGATTCCTGTGTTGATGAGAGCTTTCCATGGTCGATGTCTCATTTCAGTAAGCCCCCAGCACAGGGAGGACGGACCCCCTCACACAGCTGGGACGCACGGGCGAACTGGGGCACTGGTCTGACCTGCCGGGATCAAGAACTTGCAGATTTCAAACCCTGCGAGGTTCCCTGCGAGGTTCCTTGCGCTCACTGTCCTGCAGCAGGCCTGTTCTGTTGTTTATTGCAGCCATCAAAAAGGAGTGACTGTATATATATACAAAATATATACATATGTAAAATGTATACATACACAAAAATGTATACATATACTCGCAGACACAGACTGGCAAGGAAGGAAAAAGGAATGCATGTTACATAATGTCATTTTAAAAATAAAATAAATGGTACCCTGGGTAGTTGGCATCAATTGGATATTGATTATATGCTAAGTGCTTTGTTTATCCTGTCTTATTTTGCTAATACGATTAGTAGTGTAATACATATTAATAAATTCGGAGAGAAAAAAAAAAACTGAAAGACTAAATACCAACCTCCCGATGATGGGAAACTCCTGGGGCGATACGGACGCCTTCTCCTTTCTTTACATTTTTGTAAGAGTTTTGTTTAAAATAAGCCTGTCTTCTTGAATTTATCATTAGCCCTACCAGGAAGTCATAAAATCTAAATATCAAACCCATGTGATCATTTGGCTCTGAGGTCACACTGGCACCCCTGGGGTAGCACTTGGTGTGCAAATTTGATTTCTTTGGCTCACAGAGGGTTTTTTTTTTAGTACTTTGGAATCAGTTGCCAATATTTAAAAATCAAGTTTCATTATCACTGTTTTCCAGCTCCTAATGAAAAACAAGGCCCTGGGACCACGCTGAGGGTGCGGTCGGCCAGAGCCAGCCGTCTTCAAATGCGCTTCACGCTCCTGCCTTGTTCATTTCTGTTACTCCCTGGCCCCTGGAGGCCAGAGGCTCCCAGGCCCGGAATCATTCGGGGAGCCTGAGAAACTGCTGGTGGCTGGGCCCACACCCAGAGGTGTGTTTTAGTTGGTCTCAAGTGGGGCTGGGCGTCAGAAGTTTTCAAAATTTCCCAGGGAATTTTAACACACAGTCGGGTTTGAGACCAACTTTGAGTTTTCAGCCCATGTCTCCAAACCCGGCCTTCCATCCTGAGCAGGAATGCCCTAACTTCTGACTGATATTCAGGCATAGGGATGACCTCCTCCTACAATTATTTCCATCTTCACCTGGGCTCCAGGGCTGAAATGGAATTGACTGCCGAAGCACTGACGGTGGAAACTTAGGTTTTCTGCGACTTGCATGTAGACCTATGATCTCAGGGGAAACACTTGGGTGTCCCTGGCCTCGGCTCCCCAGAGCGGTCTTCTACAGGGGGGATTTGCAAACAAGTTCTCAGCCCTGGCTGAATGTACAACAGCTGAGGAGCTTTGAAAATCCAGATGCCTGCCCTCGCTCCCACACATGATTCCGAGTTCATTGGTCTAGGGTGCCACACCAGCCTCGCAATTTATTTTGAAGCCTCCCAGATGAGTCTATTGTTCAGCCATGGTTGTAAGTCACTGATAGAAAACTGGGTTTCTCATCCTCTCCACTGTTGATCCTTTGGGCTGGGTCATTCTTTGTTGTGGGAATGTCCTGTGCGTTGTAGGGTGTCCATCCTCATCCCTGGCTCTAGTAACTAGATGCCAGTCGCACTACCCGAGTTGTGACAACCAAGAAGCATCTCCAGACACTGCCCAGGGTTCCCTGGTGGCGAGGCAAAATCACCCACAGTTGAGAACCACTGGTTCAGACCCACCTGACAACAGGTATCAAATTGTCCCCATAGGAATCAGTCACCATGGGGGTGCTTAGAGACACAGGATCCACAGGCTCCCAGCCCAAGAGCCTGCACTTTTAACAAGCTCCTTGATGGGTTCTGGAGGTTGGACCACAACTGAACAAGCCATGGGAAAGCAGCAAGGCATCACTCACGTCTGTGTGATGAGCCCTGTCGTTTATCCCGCCGTCATCCCAGACTCCACATACTAGTAGCGAATGACCCAGTGGGAACTACGCTACCTTGTGAGTGTCTGTTTCCGACTCATTCTCTTGGTCCTCAAGTCTTTGGGGAACACTCATTTGGTTACCCATTGTCCCTGCAATAGAGAAAAAGAGGGAGAGACACAGAAAATTTAAAACCCAAGACAAACAAAAGTCTCACTCCAAACTAACGTGTAGAGATCTGTCGTGTTACTATGGGTGTGTTACCACAAGCCCAAGGCAGACCGATAGCTTATAGTTGTTTTGGGAAATGAGAGGAGGTTTGAGGCTCATATATTCAACAGAATTAAAGTCAAATGCAGCCTCGACTTTTAACTGCATTTCATTTTTGGGGGGATATTATCATCATGGAAAGTATATTCGGTGCAGATAACATTTTCTCCCTTTTTGGCCAATCACAGCTATGATACCGAGGAGGTTTTAGAACGAGGACAGTTAAAATAATACATGTAATTTTTAGTATTCTCTGACCCACAAACTAAATTAGGTCCCCTGTTAAAACCTCTCATAGCACTGGCGTTTTTTTCTGTTTGTTTTGTTTTGTTTTTCATAGTACTTAGCACTACTTGTAATTACATATTTATTTGGCTATATTTTCATTCATTTATTGATTCCACAGATACTGAAGATGCAAAAAATATTGAAAACCAATTCTGCATCTTATGCTGTGCTAGGCAGTAGGGTCAAAGTTGTGAATTTAAAAAGATAAGGCCCCCTGACTTCAAGGAGGTGCATTCTGGTGGGTTGACAGGCAATGAATAAATAGACAATAAATCCACAAATCAGGCCATTTTTGATAGTTCAAGGCAGCATGGTGCAGTGGTTACAGGCACAGACCAGGAGCAAAACAACCTGGCTTGAACCCTCTCTCTGCCCCTCACTGCTGTGTGTCCTTGGATGTGTGTCCTTAGCCTCTCTGTGCCTTACAGGATGGCTACATGGCCACAATGAGTTAGTTCTTATAAAGTGGTTACAACAATGTCTGGCTCTTAATAAGCAATCTATGAGTGTTTGTTAAATAAAACACGTAGGATTCAATGTTATAAATAAAAGGAAATTGGTAGCATAACAAGTGGGGGGCCGTGGTGGAAGGCAGGAGGTGGCAGCACTAGATAAGATGGTTCTGGGATGAAGTAATTGATCCAGAGCAAAACAGAATATTGAACTTCTGTCTCCCTTTCCCAATAGATTGTAAGCACCATGAGGGCAGGAACTGTCTGTCTTTACCCATCGTAATATCTCCTATTCTCAGCGCTGCATCTGCATTAATTAGATGCGACATTATTACTTATTAGTTGAGTGGAGGGAACAATCGTTTGTAACAACCCCTGACCCGGCAGGCACTGAACTAGGCACTTCCCCACATCATCACTAAACCCTCTCAAGGGCCTCGCTGTAACAGTAAAGAGGACAGTAAACATTTATTCAGCCTGTTCTCAGCTCCAAGCCCTGTCTTCCAAGCGCGTTTCCGGTCTGGTCGCTGGTAGCCGTACGGCGCCTTGTGTAACAGGTGTCACCATCATCTCATTTTAGACGGGAGGGAGGAAGCTGAGTCACAAGGAGGTTAAATTTCTTTCCAAAGGTCAACCGCTAATGACGGCAGAAGCAAGATTCAAACACAGGCTGCCTGTGCTCCCAACCGCTGGAATGTTCCACATACTGTGGTCTCCCAAACTCACCCAGGACACACATCCAGAAAACAGCCGAGTGAGAATCTGACCCAGCGTACGTCTGGCTCCAGAGGTGGGGGCTCTTTTAGGCACGTCAAGCTGCCTTACTACCCAAAAGCTTTTCTTACACACATTCCCAGGTAGCCCCTCTCTAAAGACCTGGCTGCTGGCCCTTCTGCCCTGGTGGCTCTCAGAAGAACAGCCAGGGCTTCTGATTTCTGGCTGAAAGCAGCCGGTGCATCTCCAAGGATTCCCACGGGCCTCTGGCTCATGGTATGAGTTTTTGTGACCTGGTAACAGATTCGAGTGATCAGAAATTATGGAGGCCAGGAAAGGGTCACAGATCTCACCACCTGCTTTCTCAGGGGAACTTGGCAGATAGCAGAATCTGGGGATTTTATACATGTGCTAATTGAAACATGTAACAAAGCTGAACAGTGCGAAAGCGTACAGGACACTAGTTGTGTTGCAATATTTTCTATTTATAAAATCCAGGATATGCACACTTACAACAGGCTATCACTTCATGTACAAATGGGACATTAGGAATACAATATTAAATAGTCAAGACTGGGGTCAGCAAATGACAGCTGTGGGACAAATTCAGCCTGTGGCCTGTTTTAGGATGGTGGGGGCTAATGGGTTTCACATTTATAAGTGGTTGGGGAAAAGAATCCAAAGAATCATAGATTGTGACACATGAAAATGATATGAAATTCAAATTTTGGTGTCCATAAATAAAACTTTATGGGAAGACATCCACGTCCATTCATTTATGTACTGTCTACGTGTGGCGGCTTTCACACGCAGGGGCGGAGTTCAGTAGGTGCAACAGAGACCAGATGGCCTTCAGAGCCTGAGACATTTACTGTCTGGCCCTTTCCAGGAAGTTTATCCATCCTGCCTAAGATCACCCCAGATAACATATACCCATTTTGCAAATAAGGAGACTGAAGCAGCTGAGAGATTAAGTGATGCCCGAAGGAAGACTAACCAGGATTTGAACCTATGTGTATAAAAATAATAACCACAACAACTCTAATAACCATAAAATATAATAATATTAACAACAAACTTGGTGAGAAACTGTTCTTTAAGCATTACTTGCAGTAAGCTGATTTATTCCTTACAGCAAATCAACAAGGCATCACCATTCCAATTTTACAGATGAGAAAACTGAGAATCGTAGGTTAAATGCCTCGCCCAAGGCCACCTGCAAAAATGTATACACACTGGAAGATGCCTCCAGCTAAATCCAACTTCTTATAAAATTAAAAATTATTTTCCAATGGGGTTTACAGATTTTTAAAGTTCCTATTATTCAATTTACATTTAATCCAATTTGGGGGCCACTTTCAATACAAATATTTGAGGCTGTGAAAAATCCTTGGACTGGGAGAGGTGTCATGTGTGCAGGCAAGAGAGAAACTTTTCCAACCCACAGAGTTCGAATTCCTTTATCCAGATCATTGCATGTTTTAAGAAGCCCCTTGGCAAATTCGAGGCCAAATGGACTGAAAGAAGGAAAATCCATTTGCATGCCTCTTGCAGGGACAACTTGGATTCAGATAATAATTGCTTTCCCCCAGCAGTTATAACATACGTGTTGTGAAATTGCTCCTGCCCTTCCTTCAAGTTTTGTGAAGAGCCAGATTTCTGTGTCAGAAACAAATGGTTACTGCCACCTATTGGTCAACATCAGTATTGGAAGAAATGAAAGTACTCAGCCTACAGGGGGAGGTCAAATGTCTGGGGGGAGGGGGGGGTTCAAGGGAATGCTTTTACGTTTAGCAATTAAACCTTCTGTCAAAAGTTGGCAAGAGAGTGGCAAGTCCTTCCTCTAATGCCCCCAAGATGGAACAACTAATAAGACAATGATAGTGATCAAATCTGACTTGTATGCAGGGTGCCCCCTGTGCCAGCCCAGTGCTGAGAAATCTAGGAAGAGAGCGGGGTGGCATACAGGACAAGAATGTGGGCTCTGGAGACAGAGCACCAAGCTGGAATTCCCCGCTTGGCCACAAACTGAATGAGAGACCCCGGGCAAGTTGCTGAGCCTCGCTGGGCCTCAGTTTCCTCTTCTGTAAAATGGGGACAATCAGAGCCACTGAAGAGGTTGTTGTGAGAGTTAAAGGAGTTCATACAGGGAAGGTGCCCCAAGCAGGGCGTGGCACACAGTGAGTATCCTGCAGGTGCTCAGAAGGACCGTCATGATCCGCATGGGCATTTTCCGTCAGTCTCCCCCGAAGTGCCTGATACAATCAACTCAAGAACTTGGCAGCACTTCGGATTCTCACTGTCGTCGAACCAAACACGGGGCCTTGGGTCTGTATTTTTAGCAGATGCACACAGGTGAGTCTCAGGATCAGGCATGCATGGGAAACACCGTGGTGGCAGCATGTGTCCAGGTCATCCTGGGCGTGACGCATTCTGGGATGCAGGACTTTCCTGTTAAGCTGGTAAAGTCCCGGGCAAACCAGGATGAGTGATCACCCCGGAAGCCAGCTCAGGGACTCTGTGAGGCAAGGACTCTTTTTACTCCACTTAACAGATGGCAAAACTGAGGCTCCAAGTGGTCCAGACCATAATCCCTGTCTGTGATGAAGTTTTCTCTAGTCTCCAACAAAGGAGAAACATAAATCAGATGACAAGTTTTTCAAGAAAAACATTCTTTGAAAGAGCTAGGTCTTATTTAAAAAAAAAGAAAAGAAGTTTAAAGGTGATGTCAAAATGCCCTTTTTTAATGAACCAGCGGTTTTAGCTGTTTTGTTTTTATGACCTTATCTGACATTAAACACAAGCCTCCAGACAGCAGAGCGGTTTTGTTTTTGAAATTGGACTCGTGTCTGAAGGCCTAGTGTCGGGGTAAGTTTTTGGCTGGGGGTCATCCGCCTGAGAAAATCCCTTTATTTCTTCACTTCCCAGCCATGTTCTTGAGGCCAGTCTTCAAATTAGGTTACACACCAGAACCACCAGTGGAGAGTTAGGTCCCGGTGCCCAGGCCCCAGCCAGACTGATTCCATCAGGTTCTCCGGGGTGGGGCCCGGGCACTGGAATATTTTCAAGATCTCTAAGTGACTTCCATGACAGCTGAGGCTGAGAGGCGTGGATTTGGATATTCTGGAGCAGTGAGCATCTCCAGGCCGGGGGCTCTCCCGGACACCGGCCACCCTGAGACACAGACCCAGGATCTAGACCCTCAGATGGCGCAGGACCTCGGTCTTCAAAGCCCACAAATCACAGTCAGCCTCGAGCATCTGAAAACACTCCCAGCCCTTTCAAAGCGCTCCTTTCGGGACCCTCTGTTTTGTCAACCGGCATATCAAGACGCCGGGAGGTTTGGTTCCAGTTATTCAGAACTATATATTTATATTTCATATTTTAGATCTTGTCCCATTTCTTGATGAGTCACATTATTACATGAAAATGTTCTCTTTAGAAATGTGCTTCTCTTTGCTTCTTACAGTAATTCAAGGGTGGTATCCCCAGGGGACATTTGGAAATGGCATTTATGATGGCCATGACTCAGGGTGGGGGATGCTATTGGCATCCCGTGGGCAGAGACCAGAGACGCTGCTAAGCACCCTCCAGTGCACAGGATAGCCCCACAGCAGAGAACCATCTGGGCCCGATGTCACTAGGGTGGACGCTGAGGGACTCTGGACTTAGGGACTGTTTTCTTGCGCTGATGGCCAGTGTCGCCCGCATTTCTGAAGCGTGGGTAGAGAACCAGTCCATGGTGGTGACACAGAGTCAACCCTCCCACCCGGGCGGGTGTCCTGGCTCACACCGGCTGTGTGCAGAAGCCTCAGCTCCTGGTCTGTAAAGGCTGGGGTGGAGAAAGGACCGTCAAGTCTACCCTCCCAGTCTCCCGTGAAGGTGAAAGGAAAGAGTCCGGGCAGTGTTTGGCCCAGTGGCTGGTACAAAGCGGTGGAGGAGTAAAGATCAGCTACTGTAAGTGGTAAATTAAATGTGCCATTCTTTAACCATGGTAATACCTAATATTTCTACAGGGCCTTCTCGGTACTGGGCGTTGCTCTAAATGCTTTTCTATATCCCATCACATTACAGCCTCCCAAGAGCCTTATGAGGCAGGTATTCTTTTCAATTTTTTTTTTTAAGCAGGACCGGGGATTGAACCCAGGCTCTTGTGCATGCTAAGCATGCGCTCTGCTACTGAGCTATACCCTCCCCTTCGGGTATTCTCATGGTCCCCATTTTACAGATGCAGCACTGAGCCCAGGGAGCCTAAGCTCCTGGCCTAGGAGCACGCTGTGGGCTGAGCTACGGCCCCCCTCCAAACCCAGTGAGACTGTATTTAGAGACACGACTTGTTAGGAAGTAGGTAAGATTAAAGGAAGTCATAAGGGTGGGGCCCTAACCTCAAAGAATTAGCATCCTTATAGGAGGAGACACCCAGGAACTTGCTTTCCTTCTCTCCCTACCGAGTGAGGACACAGAGGAAGGACAGAGGGGTGAGGACTGCAAGCCAGGAAGAGAACTTTCATCAAAACCAGAATTGGTTAGGAGCTTGATCTTGGACTTCCCGGCTCCCAGAACCATGAGAAAATAAGTATCTCCTGTTGTAGCCTCCCAGCCCACGGCATGTTTTTGTTACAGCAGCCTGAGCTGACTAATACAGATCATCTGCTAGTAAGTGAGTGGGGGCCTCAGGACTTAACCCTCAGCATCCTGGCTCCAGAGCTCAAACTCTTAGCTTTATACTTTCTTACCTTTACTGTCTCCTCTGCCATAGAAGTTATTCTGTGGTTTGTTAAGTATTTGTATATAACATAATATAACATAGAATATAAAATATTGATTGCGTGTCTGTCTTTGCAATGTGAGAAATTAAAATCATAACTAGTCAAGAAGGTAGCTAGATCTAAAGTGAGGAATAAAGAGTTGAAAAATCATCAGTAATCTTTGTAAAGATTTTGCCAAGGGCTCAGCAGTAGTCAGATGAGAAAATGTGACTGGTGTTCATGTGGCCCCATTTGACTTAATCAGTCAATTCATTAATTTAAAATTTTTTATTGAATAACTTTGACATGTGACACTGCATAAGTTTAAGGTGTAACAGGCGTTGCTTTGATCCATTTATATATTGTAATATGATTGCCAATGTAGCAAGTTATGCCTTACACAGTTAATACAATAGAATTGTCTATAATCATTATATGAGGTGACATTATCTGGCTTATTTACTACTCATTGCAAGTTTGTACCTTTAAACACCACTCTTATCCCCCCCACCCCTCCCACCACCTCCTATGTTGCCTCATTTAATATTTTAATTTTTCTAAATTAACTTTTTTGGGGGGAGAGGTAATTAGGTTTATCCATCTATTCATTTAATGGAGGTACTAGGGCTTGAACCCAGGACCTTGTGCACGCTAGGCATGAGCTCTACCACTGAGCTATACCCTCCCCCATCACCTCATTTTCGTCACAGGTTAACAGTACGCCCACCTCTGGGAACAGATCAAACACCAAGCATGTTACAAGGTGCCCTGGAGAAAGCATTTCTGCAGCTGCCGGCAGCTAAATGACTGCTGAATGGAAGGAGGAGGTCCCCGAAGGGTGGAATGGTGACAGAATTAGTCACTGAATAAACAGAAACACCTTTGATCAATGCAATGGAATGCTGTCGGCAAACTGTGGCCCCTTCTCGCCCCATTGAGGGCGGTGCCCGCACGGCCAGGTGTGGTTTCTGGTTCCCTGATGGAAGGCTGAATGATACCGTGGCCATGTCCTGACACCCTGATATTTTCTGTCTCAGCCCCATGTTTGCTTCATTTACAACTCAGCCACACTGTGAATTTGTTCATGAGTGTTTACTAGGTTTTTGCCTGTGTTCCTACCTGGACTATAACCTAGGCACGCCCAGCAGAACGAGCCCTCTGCCCCCAACTCCCAAGGCAAGGTCAACACGAGGAAAGAGAACAGACCTGCTCTGCCGGGTCCCATGGCCCTGCGTCTCCCCATGGGCCGCTCGTGCAGTGGTGCCTGCTGCCTCCTGCACAAGGGGGCACATGAGGACTGAAACCCATCCCTCACTGTGCCCCCAAGCCCTGAGCTCTGTTCCCTGGTCTGGGTCTGTGAGGGCCCAGGGGAAGGGGCTTCTCTATCAAAGTCGTGCTGAGTGTTTTAGGAACATTTGGTAACCGATGTCTTGCCATTGGAACCCTGAATTGTCTTTGCATCCATTTTATGGATTGCTGTTCCCCGAAGGGTTAGAGCTCACTATCTTACTCTGAGTGTTGTACTGAACATCGTTAAGCTAATAAGGCTAGCAGGTAGCAGCAACTGCACGCTTACTGTGAGCCTGGCAGGGCCCGAGGTAGCGGAAGGCAGGAGAGGCGTCCGGGTGCAAAATGCACGGAGGCCTCCCTCTCCCGGTTGGACAGGCGCAGAACGGGCCTCCCCGCGCTTCCCTCTGAAGGTGCCTGGCTTGCTTCACCCTGGGGCCAGGCACCTTACTTCCACTGTCTCCGTTCTCCCTCATGGCAGCCCATGACTCCCCCATTGCACAGATGAAAAAACTGAGGCTAGGTGGTGCCACCCCCTCCTCCCTAGTAAACTCCTTCTCCTGCTTGCACAGGGCAAGCCCTCAATTCACACCTGGTGATTAAATGGTTGCAGGAGAGTAAAGTAACCCTGATCAGAGGGAAAGCCTCGGAGAGGCAGAGCTAAGGCGGTACCTGCTTCCACATGCCTCAGGCACTCGAATCCTGGCCCAGCTCTGGGCAGCAATAGAAGCTGGGGACACCATGACACTCAACAAACATTTAACACGCCAGCTGCACAGGTGAGCCTGCGTGGGGTGGTGGCGCTGACTCCCCTGGGCCTTTTGCAGCCTCTCTCCCAACTCTCTCTGCATTCCCTGTCATCGGAAACCAGCCGGGAGGGGCTCTTCCCAGCCCATCGCTCTCCTGAAGCACCTGCCTTTTCCCCCAAAAGACAATCTTCCCAAATTTCAGAACCCTTTGGAAAAAAATTCCACCTTGATTTGGGACCCCTTAAACTGAAAACTATGTTAGCCCACCTCTCTCTTGGTTTTTATTTAGGGAGAGCACGGATCTCTGCACCCTGGCTTCAAGGCAGTGCAATCCCAGCAGGGGCGATGAGGGTGGAGCTAGGCGCCCCCTGGTGCCAAATTTAAGGGGGCACCGGAAAACTCAGCCTTCAAGGGAAGTAATATATTTTAACACAATAATTTTAAATAACCAAAATTAATGCTGGGTCTGAGCTGCTCTTTAATGAGCACGTTATTGTGTTCATGGTGGATGTTTTGGCCTTCATTTTAAAATCTTAAAATAGCGCCTGAAAATATAATTTATCTTGCTGACTAAGCTTCTTTGTGTCTCTTAAATTCTGCACCCGAGGTCACTGTCTCACTCATCTCAGTGACGTCCTGTCCTGGACGGAATTCCAGTTCTACAACTTCCTTTCTATGAGATCTGGAAGGAGTCCCTCTCACCCCCCAACCCTCCCCCACCAGCCTTATTTTCCTAACTATCACCCGGAGATGATGATAACAACAAAAATAGCAGCTAAAATCTATTAAGCACACAGGCATTCCCGTGCATCAGTCCCCTCAGCCCTACTGGACGTCACTTTGATCTCAGTACTATTATGATGCCCACTTTACAGATAAGGAAACTGAGGCCCAGAGAGTCAAGTCACCAGCCTCGGGGCACCCAGACACCCCATGGTGCAGCCGAGGCATCTGACAGTCATTCAGTCAGGCTCTGGACCACCCCCATCCTCTTAACACGTGATTCTTGAAGGCAGGAATCCGCGTTTCTCAAGGCAATGCAAATTCTAGAGCCTTGTTGCTGGCATCTGAATCCTCCCTCAAGGAGTCATCTTGAATGTTAAATAAGACAATTTCTGCAAAGAGCCAGACTCACAAAAGGCACTCTCAGAGTCCTTCCCCTTGTCTCCATTACTTCCTAGACAATGCCCCTAGACACAAAGCTGACTTTACTCAGGGAGGGGGGCGCTTCTTGTCCTGATGGTGGTCTCCAAATTGCATAGCACACCCCTCCAAATGCTGACTTTTTCCCAAGTTTTACACTTGAAATGACACTCAATGGTTCCGTGCAAATAGGAGCTACTTCTGGTGCTTTGTCACTGAGACGGCCAGCACCATCATTTAATCCTTGTGTGACCCTTGTAGGTAAGGCTATCTTTGGGTCCATTTCACAGATAGTGAAACTGAGGCTCTCATTTGACCAACGCTGCAGTGAATCACCGGCAGAGCCGGAGTCAGACTCAGCCCTCTCTGTCCCCTGGCTTACACATTTCACTGCCTGCCACAAACAACAAACCCTCAAGCCATGCTTAAAGGATCTGGAAGCAGTTACCTGTTGAACCCCCGGTGGGAGTGTCTTCAGGCCCCCGGAGTCACCTGGAGCTGCTTCTGCTCAGAGTGCCGTGTCTCCAGCTGGGCTGCGCAGTGCCAGGCTGCCAACTGAGCGCGGCTCCCTGCCCTTTGCTTCCTCGTCCGGAACCTGAATACACAGAGCAGGGCAAACACAAGTCTGGGTGGGGCCCTCCTCTCCCCTGACAGCCCTGTAGAAGCAGGTTTTCTTCCTGGATTCAGGAGCCGTCCTCACCTCTCCAGTAAAAACCAGGTACCTGGCTTCTCTTGTGCTAATGCCTCCCTGGCACTGCAAGCATCCTGTCTGGTTACCTTCATCCACCCACCACAGCCACTCGAGCAGACCTGGGCAGCTAATCCCCTTCCCCAGTGACCAGGGGTCATGGGCGGGGCCGGGAAAACATGTTCTGTAAGGTTCTGCAGTTCTGTCTGCCTTTCACCTTCATTTTTTTCCGGAACACCACCTAACCACCACCACCTAATCGGAAGGAAATAGCATCTCACCCCTGCCCCACCCCTAGTCATGCAAACATCATGCCCAAAGGGCTTTGGATACTGGAAAGCAGGTAACTGAAGGGTGGCTTATTGCTCTGGAGACAGAGCATGGCATTGGAAAGAGCATTCTTTTCCTCTGCAGGCTAGAAATTAAAGACAGGCTATTGAATTGATTTAATTCCAGTGAGGATATTTATTAAGGTGTCTTAGAAAGACGTATGCAAACATAAATAAAAAAGAAAACAAAAGAAGATAGAAAAATAAGAGTGGGTACATCGAATGGGACCAGGACCACAAATAAATGTGCATGTTGATTTATGAACTTGTTATAAAGGCTTCACAGATGTGGCTTCGGGCTTCCTAATAGCTAATGCAAAAAGGGAAACATGATAAATTGTATTATTCATTGATCTTGAGAAAACATTCAAGACAAATACAAACCAGCAATTATTGTGGCTTTATTCATTAATATGTGCATCCACATGCCCATCACAAATACTCATTAAGTACCAGGCTATATATAGGCCTGGGTTTAGAGAAGTGAGGAAAAGAGGCCCTGTCCCCACCCTACCTGGGCTCATTATAAACACAGAGTCCTACAAACAAACGGAGAATCACAGGGCGGGAGCCTCATTATGAAACAAGAGCTGAGGTTGCTAAGAGAGAGAAACAGGGAGAGCTAGAGGAGAACCCTTCCAGAAAGCCACATGTAAGGGACAAAAATACTCCTTAAATAAATGCTGCGTTTACAATTGGATGCACCATAATTAGGTCTATAAACTCAGTTCCAGCTCGGCGCTGCACCTTTAAGTCTGGAATGTAATAAACCCAATTGCTAAGCAGCTGCCAGGCGCGCACGCAGAGCCAGCACGAGAGCAGAGGCGGTCTGGACTGGACGGCCAAGGGCTTGGGCTCGGCCCAGCGCTCAGACTGGGATCCTGACCAGCTGCGGAGCGGGAGCCACTGCCCACCCCCGCCTCCGTCTCTGACGCCCCTCCGGGCTGCCAGCGTGTTTGTGTTTCTGTCGTGCTCATTTTCGTATCCCTGATCCTGCAGAACGAACCAGACAGCCCTTTGCCTGCATTTTACTCTTTGCAAAGCATTTCACCCCCATCCATCTCAGTTGCGTCCACACCGTGATTAGGAATTTTGCACCCATTTTACAAATGAAACACACGAGGCTTAGGGCTGCACTGACTTGGGCCATGAAGGAATATCATTCTGGCACTTGGCGGCATGTGTGGCATGTCATGGACTCTCCTCCAGTGTCAACTGAGTAGAAGCGTCGGCTGGGCTGGGCTGTGTGATTGGCAGGACCCAGTGCAAAAGGGAAATGCACAGCCCCTCGTTCTAAAAGCAGGAACGAGTCCAGTTAGAGGTCCTAAAATAGAGCGTCTTCCTCTCTTCCGCGGTCTCTCTCTACTCACTATATATTTTATTTGCTATTCTAAGTCACTCTAAGTAAAGAAAAATGAACATTTTAAATGATTAGCTTGAATCTTGCCATTCATTTTTCTATTGTGCAATCCCGATTTTACACGCAAGGAGCTCACGTGCAGAATCCCCCAAATCACACAGGTCCTATTTCTTTTTTAGTAAAACCGAGTAAGCCACACAGACTCGGTTGCTTTGATTTCGCTTCTAGACACACACATCCCCCCGACACGCTCCACTTCCAGTGTACCGACGAGGAAGGAAGGTTCGAAAGGCAGAGAAGCTTCCGGCTGCTCCGTCTTTCCTTTTCTAAGTCATCTTTGTCACACATTGGTTCTCACAGGGAGGTAACATGAGTAAGAAAGGGTACAACAGGGTTCTTCTGCTGTTCATGTTTCTTAGAATGCATTACCTTCCTTCTGCGTCTGAGACGATTTCTGATTTGAATGGAAACTGTGGCTTCTCAGGGCCAC
This sequence comes from Camelus dromedarius, assembly GCF_036321535.1. Lineage (NCBI taxonomy): Eukaryota > Metazoa > Chordata > Mammalia > Artiodactyla > Camelidae > Camelus > Camelus dromedarius. The sequence goes on along the minus strand of NC_087453.1, from coordinate 5,971,260 downwards.
CAGTGTGGCTACGAACTCAGCTGTAGATGTAACATGCTTATCTGGTACCGCACCTGAGGCTCACTGAACACCCACCCATCAGCGTGCACTGCAGCCCTCCGCCCGCCGGGTACCATGATGCTGTGTGAGTGCAGCAACGCACAGTGGGCGTGTGTATTGCACATACTTCCTCGGCTCACGTACATGCTTCCTTTCTCATCAGATTTTTTTTAAGACTCCTTTTTTAGGTTCTGAGCAAAACTGAGAGGAAGGTAAGGGGCTCCCCCATATACCACCTGGTCCCACACACGCATGGCCTTCCCCATGATCAACATGCCCCACCAGAGTGGTACATTTGTTACGATCGATGAACCTATGTGGACCCATCACATTACCCCAAATCCATAGTTTTGATTAATGATCACTCTTTTTGTTTGTTTGTTTGTTTGTTTTGTGTGTGTTTTAATATATATATTTTTACTGAATTACAGTCAGTTTACAATGTGTGTCAATTTATGGTGTACAGCACAATGCTTCAGTCATATAGGAACATACATATATTCGTTTTCATATTCTTTTTCGTCATAAGTTACTACAAGATATTGAATATAGTTCCCTGTGCTATACAGTATAAACTTGTTGTTTATCTATCTTAGTTAGTATCTGCATATCTCAAACTACCAATTTATCCCTTCCCACCCTCCCTTCCCTAGCTGGTAACCATAAGTTTGTTTTCTATGTCTGTGAGTCTGTTTCTATTTTGTAAATAAGTTTGTCTTTCTTTTTTTTAGATTCCACATATGAGTGATATCCTATGGTATTTTTCCTTCTCTTTCTGGCTTACTTCACTTAGAGTGGCTTCATTCACTAGAATGACGATCTCTAGGTCCATCCATGTTACTGCAAATGGCAGTATTTTATTATTTTTATGGCTGAGTAGTATTCCATTGTATAAATACACCACAGCTTCTTTATCCAGTCATCCATCAGTGTACGTTTAGGCTGTTTCCATGTCTGGGCTGTTGTACATAGTGCAGCTATGAACATCGGGGTGCATCAGATCACTCTCAACATTATACATTCTATGAGTTTGGACAAATGTATGATGACATGTATCTGCCACTGTAGTATCATACAGAACAATGTCCCTGTCCTACAGATCTTCTGTGCTCTGCCTAGTCATCCGTCCTTCCTCCAAACCCCTGGAAACCAGTAACACTTTTAATTCTCCATAGTTTTGCTTTTTCCATGTCATATAGCTGGGATCATACAGTTTGTAGCCTTTTCAGACTGGCTTCTTTCCCTTAAGAATTTAAGTTTCACTCAAGTGCCACTTCACTGGCATTTAAGTTTCCTCCATGTCTTTTCATGACTTGCTACCTCATCTCTTTTTAGCGCTGAGTAATATTCCACTGTCCGGATACACCTGTTTATTTATCCATTTATCTACTGAAGGACTTCTGGGTTACTTCCAAGTTGGGGCAATTATAGATAAATCTGCTTGCTGTAAATATCCGTGTCCAGGTGTCTGTGTGGACTTAACTCTTTAATTCCTTTGGGTTAATACCAAGGAATTCACATGCTAAATCATATGGTAAAAGTATGCTTAGTTCCATAAGAAACTGCCAAACTCTTGCAAAGTGGCCATCACCTTCTGTACTCCCACCAGCAATGTATGAGAGCTTCCGTGGCTCCACATGCTCACCAGCATTTGACGTCATCAGTGTCCTAGTCTGACTATTCTAACAGGTTCTCCCATCAGATTTCACTTCCACAACACGAGTTCAAGGATAAAATTGTTAAAAAAAAAAAAAAAAAAGATAAAATTGTTAAGAATTTCAAGATGGTGACCACAGAGTATTTTTTTAATTGAAGTATACTTGATTTGCAATGTTTCAGGTGTTTAGCAAAGTGATTCAGTTATATATATATATACATGTATTTCTTTTTCAGATTCCTTTCCATTATAGGTTATTACAAGATACTGAATTCAGTTCCCTGTGCTATAAGTAGGTCCCTATTGTTCATCTGTTTGATATACAGTAGTGTGTATCTGTTAATCCCAAACTCCTAATCCATCCCTCCCCACCGACCACAGAGTATTGAGTCAAGTAGCAGAGAGTCCTCAGAAATACAGACTTCTTGGTGGAAGAACTCACTTCTCACTGTCCACACGGCAGGCGCTGCCCCCAGCTGTGCATACTTTACGTGGTGTTCACAATGATGTCTCCCGCCTGGTTCTCCCCTTAATCTTCTTTCTTGACGATCTCCACCCCTCTTCAAATATTGACAAACTCATGGAGTTGTCAGCTCCTGTAATCAAACTGCCTTCCTGGAATCTGGCCTGGAGCTCGTCCCTGTGCCCGAGAGTCATCGGAAAGCTGGAATCTGAAGTCTCTCTGCACCTTCCAGGCCTTTCCTTCCTCCTACAGGCAGGCCTCTCGTGGACCCTGAGCCGACTTCAGCGGTGGTTTTGATCACTGAGCCAGAGAGGGCATGACCCAGACGTCACAGCGTGGTCACGCATACCCGCCTGCTTCAGCTGACACAGAAAATCTAATATGCCCACTGTCTTTTCATTTGTCTTTACTTCATTTTTCAGATCACTTTCTTGTGCAGTATCCCATGTGTTCCTTAGTATAATCCTAGGACATAAGAAGTATCTACTTGGGTGAGGAGGAAACAGAGATTCAGAGAAGACAAATGTCTTGCTCCAAATCAAACCACGAATTGACACTGGAGCCAGTAAAAGGCTAACCCCAGGGCCCAGCCTTGATTAGAAACCCAAGCTCTGGAGTTTGAAAAAGAATCTTGGCTTCAGCAGCTGATCAGCTGTGTGACCTTGAGCAGGTGGCTTGCCCTTCCTGTGCTTCAGTTTTCTCATCTGCAAAATGGGGGTCCTGGCAGCACCCAAGTCATAGAGCTGTTGTGGGAATTAAATGAGATGATTCAGAGAAAATATTTCACCGAGAGCCTGGCACAAAGTATGGTTCTGGGTTTGGAAAGAAAGGGACTATGTTAGCTTTTCTATGACAGCACTGATGGGAAAGGAGATCTTGACTTTAAGGATCCTGGTCTTGATCTGAGGACCAGATTTACAGCATGGACAGGGTCAGGGGGCTGACTCAGCCTAACCCACCTGATTTCGCAGACGAGGCTCCAACACCGGCTTTGTGGTGGTGTCCGCATCCCCTGCTTCCTCAGAACCTACCTACAGGGACATGAAGGCCATGGGCGGAACCACAGCCTTGGAGGGGCCACGGAGAAGGCGCAGAAATCCACACGGGCTGGCTGGAAGTCAAACACCACGCTGGAGTCCCACAGCTTTAGTCACTGGGTTCTTTCTCCTCATCACTAGAATCAGTGGCTTCCTGCTGAGCCCTGTTCTTGGCGGTGGCTGGAGGAGAGAGCTCTATTTTCTGCCATTTTCTCGCTTGTTCCACGCCTGCATTACCGTGAACATACGGTAAAATAAAACTGTCCAAATATTGCACTGTTATCAATGGGCTCTGCTTCAGAGACCTCAGTCAGAAAGCTGTTTTAAATTAGAAGCATCGGTAAATCCTTCTGCAGATAGAGTTGGAAATAATGGTATTATGAGGTGCTAATAATTTCCCCTCAACATGTGAATCCTCACGGGGTTTTCCTTCTCCCAGTGAATGAAATAAGAGGCAGAAAATACAGACCCGAGGCCAGGCGAGGGTTGGCTTTGTTTTCTTTTCCTTCCTTCAGGAAGACGGATGGAGTTTTCCTGAGCAGCAGGGTCAGAAAACCACCTCAGTTCTCCCGCTCTGCATTAGAGCAAGCATGAGCTACGAGACAGACACACGCCAACTAGAGACTTCTTTATGTGGAGGCTTCCAGAAGAGAGAAAAGGGTTCTGCGTCAGAGAGTCACAGGCAGCTACTGTATCCACTACGGCCGTGTGGGTGTAAGATGCATTTGTAGCCCCATCGCTGGGTGCCCCTCAGTCTTCAGTCTAAGATGATGGGCGTGGATACTTCTATGTCAATTATTTCACCTTATTGATATTAACCCTTCAGATTCAAAGTGATTTGAAGGCATAGCTTCTACAGATTCCTTTCCCCTTCCTGGTCAGTGAGCTTAATCCCATCACTGAGGGGAAAGTGTGTAAACCTCCAGGGAAAGTCCTCCACTTTCCCAGGATACGTCCCACAAGAGCCCAGGGTGAATCACACGTGGACCTGCTCATCACATTTGCAAACGACAAGTGGATCAGATTCTCAGCGCGGGAGGAGCAGAGAGCCCAGAGCCGGCTGCCCTCACTTGGGACAGGCTGATGCGTGGATCCCACCCGTTCTTATGCCGTTAACTTAGGACTGGTCCAACGTGGTGGTCATCCACACTGGATGGCTGGATAGAGCCTGAAGAAAGTGTTCTGAGGGTCGCTTTACAGAGGCTGTGGAGTCAGATGAGGGGGATGGGGTTTCTAACCCCAGCTCTGGCACTGACTAGCCACGTGGCTGCAGTGCCCCAGATGCTGCGGTGCCCACCCAGGGCTCCCTCCATGTCCGAGTGCTCGTCCCCAGCCTTCGGGAGGATCGGCTGTGGATAGCTCTTCTCTCTGGAACTTGCCCTGCTGCAGATTACGCACCTTCCCTGGGCAGTCAGCATCTGATGAGAGGTTGACATGAAGACCTGGTCACCTTGCTTCAGTGCGGACAGCCCTGAAAGGTGGACTCAGCTCCAGAGCTCCCTGTCAGGAGGCCTGAGGCCTTGGTGAGACTGTGAGACAGTGTCCACCTTCTCCCTGCACCCAGTCCTGCCCCTTTCATGCCCCCACAGGACTGGTTTACGAAGGCATGCCCTCATAAACTCCAGACGGGCAAATCTCCATCTCAGTTTTCTTCCCATGGAATCAGTCTATGCTAATGACCTCAGGAAAGTTGATTTTTTAAATTGAAATGCACACGAGGAAAAGTAGAATAAATAATTCAAAAGGTTATTCAAACAAATGAAAACAAACAACAACAAAAAAAGTGGCGCTATGACTCCAACTCTCCTAGGCTGCCGCCCGAAAGCTACGCGCTTCCTTGTGGATAACTTAAGACAGTGATTCTCGGAGTGTGGTCCAGGAACCTGTGGACGTCTCTGACCCTATCAGGTGGTCCGTGAGGTCCTGCAGTCTTCATAATGTGGCTAAGATGCTATCTGCCTTTCTCTTGCTCATCCTCTCACAGGTACAGAGAGAATAAAAAGTTCATTACATGGTTGCAGATTTCACGTTAACCTTAAGAAAAACTCACTTGTCAAGTTTTGGTGTAGTATCATAGGACACTACCACAACTATTTGAAAAGGCTGTTAAAATAAAATACTTCTCCCTTTTCCAACTACAGAGCTGTCGGGGGACTGGGTTTTCTTCATACACTTTAACCAAAACAACATACGGAAACGTATCAAATGTAGTGCAGACAAGAGAATTCAGTTGTCTTCTCTTAAGGCAGAAATTCAAAATATTTGCAAAAATGTAAAACCATACCAATTATCTTTGCCTTTTGGTTCCTGTTTTAGAACAAACTAAATAGTTTTGTTGGAAGCCATTGGAAAAAGAGTTGTTTTTCACAAAAATGTTATTTCCATTCACATGTAATGGGTTTCTTATTATGATTTAAAAATGAATTTATAAATAAATACTTTTAAAAGTTTTAGTTTTAATTTCTAATGTGATCAACTTCAGTAGCTCTAATCCCCATAAATAAAAGCATTTGGGGGTCCTCAATAATTTTTAATGGTTTGAAAGTTTTCTAGAGAACAATGCTTCAAAAGCTGTTCCTTCCCCCCCCCCCCCCATTACAGAAGGAATAGGTGCCTATTATAGAATATGTAGGGAGCAAACAGATAAAGGAATAACAGCCTATAATCCTATTACTGAGCATTCCTCTCTTTTGGTATTTCTCTCCTTCCATATTAATATCACACTTGTATTATTCATTCTGAAATACTATTTTGAAGCTAAGACCTTTTTTTTAAAATCATTGTATATTCTGCCAAAAGGGTCATTTAAAATAGGGTTGGGAGTTTCTCTGAATGGCTGTGCCCCAGATAAATTAACCACTGGCCGTGCTGTACATTTGGGTGTTTGACATATGCTGCTATTATAAACACGGCAGAGAAGGACACCCTTGCAGCACTATTACTGAAGTCATTTCCTAGATTTTTCTCTTAGAAACATTTCCCAGATGCTGAGCATGGGATCAAAGGGTAGTCATGTTTTAAAGGCATTTGATACACATGGCCAGGTTCCTCTGAACTAAATGGCCTTTCGCGAGGCCAGGCACCAGGTCTCCATCAGTCATGACGATATTCTGCATTTCCACAGATGGACAGATGGACGAATGAATGTGTAAGAGGGACAGGTTCTTTGAATCCAGGTAAAACTGGGCATTAGCAGGTGGAAATTTTATTTTGTATTTGCTTAGTGGAGAAAAAAAAAGACGATTTCTCATCGGTATTCCGTCTTGTAATTTTCTCCCCCTTGGTGACCATGAGGTTGAGAACCTTGTCGCGTGTTTACTGAACACGTCAAAGTGACTGACTCTTGACAGCGGTATTTTTATCCGCCTGGACTCAGCCTCCCTACAGTGCCCACTGCTCAGCCACGGCAAAGGCAGGAACACGTGGCATGAGGGCTGCGATCTTAGTGACCACTCTTCCCTGATGTTAGACAGAAAAGCGTTTTGTTAAAAGCAGGAGCTGATGCAATAATCAGGGAACCTCATATGAAAATCCCCCGCTCTAACTCGAGAGCGCCTGGAAATATTTTCTCATCGCTGTGGACTGGCGCTGGGTATTGGCTGCACCTTTTAAAGAGACAAGCTCTTTGTTCAAGTTCCAGTTCACCTTGGTGCCCACGTCTCTCCCCACCACCCTTCCCCAGCCCCACCTCTCTCCCTCTCTCTCTCCGGTCCCAGCATCATTTGTCACTTACCCTCACCTTTGTGCCGCCATTTTTCTTAGGGTCAATTGAAAAGAACCATGAACTGTTTCTTATGCACAAGTTTCTATCAAAAGAAGAGCAGGAGACCCCACTGTCTCCATGAAAATGTGTAAGTATCCTTGTGAAAGTGAGATGACATATATTTTTGCCTATGATACACATTTAATGTGATTTAATATGCTATATATTTGATGCAATGCATTTACTATGATATATAACATATTATGTATTATATAAATATAGCTGCATATATATAATACACAAAGTGTGTTTGAAAAAGCAGATACGACTTTTTCATCCAATACATAGCTATTAAAAAAAAAAAACTCTGAAAAAATGGCTAGGCATCGAACTCTTTTTAGATGGAGAGTTTATACCAATGCATGTACCATGGCTCTCTCTGAACCTGGAGACACTTGAGTTGGTGAGTGTCCATCCATCTTCCTGTTGCATTTAGGTGGAAACTTTAAGCTGAGCTTGGTGAGTGTTTTTCCTTCCCTCGCTCGGGAGAAGGAGATTTCCCATTTCACTCCATGCAGTGTTTAGACATCTGGGTTATCTTGGCCTCTCCAGAGAGCCGGGGCTGAGAAAATGGGGGAAGCCATCTCTTAGGAGCTATAATGTACACGGCTGGGACAGATTACAACAGTCACAGGGAAAAAAAAACACACAAGGTTTTCCTGGGTGGATTTAAACATTAGCCCTATGGCCAAATGTGTATTTGCTCCCTCCTCCGGCAGGGTTTTCCAAACTCTGCAGTTACTCACTTCTGCTTTTGCCATACCTCCTATGCCACCCACACTATCACTCACATATTTCCTTTCAATTGACTCGCAATTCTATTTAATGTGTTTAAAAAGAAAACTGGATAGGACTACCATAAAAGGAATTAAAAGGTAACATTAAAAAATAAACCTGCAACAAATATCAAGAAAGATCTTACATTCTAGTACATTCTAGCTAGATTCTGTCGCCTAAGATTCACACCTGAGTCCAGTTCACTGTTAAAAGAGGTTACAGAAATTCCAGCATCAAACTGAGATTTCCTTCTTGACACGATTAGAAGCAGTTATTCATAACTGAAAGAAAGCGGCACAGGGAATGGCTTCCTCACTTGCTTACTTGGGGAGGTAACGCCATTTAAAGCTCATTTGATTAACAATGTGAAACATTGTTTTCTCTATCACCACTGGTAAGCATTCTGTAACTTGTGAAACACTATCCCAGTGTGCTATTAATCATTTATTAATTGAAATTGAAAGTATTTGTATTGCCACTTGAGTTACCTCTGCCTACCAAACCACTGTGTCTGCCTATGAGGGACTGAGCAATTACGGCACGTGTCATTTTTTTCAAACCCCGACACAACTCTCTGAGACCGTCTTCCGTACTACTTTTCAATCATTCCTGCTCCCTGCTTTACAGATGAGGAAAGGGAGGCTTAGAGAAGTTAAATTTAGCCAAGTTTTCTCACAATAAGAAGCAATAGAGTTGAAATCCAAACCCAGATCTGATACTCCCCTAAGAGCTGGGAATTACTTCCAATCAATCACCACCTTCACTACAGTTTTGCCCCCTCTCACCCCACCCCCACCTCTGCAACTTAAGAAACAGTGGTGTTCCAGTGGCTCTCCCCTGCCACAGAGATGGGACAGAAAAATCCCTAGAAGAGTTATTTTTTTCTTTAGGAACAAGGGCAGACGTGGTTTCAGATCTCAGGATTGATCATGGGTGTGACCCACATTGAACTATGTTCTTGTCCAAGTGAAATCTGTTTAAAATTAGCAACTAGACCACCTTGAAGGAGAACAAGTGTCTTAAAATAAGACAACTTGCATCCTGGCACAGGGGAAGGGTGGCCTGGACCTTCTCCAACAGGAATGGGTTTACAGAATTCTACGGATCAATTACAGTTGGAGAAGATTTGATCTCTTTGAAGTCCAGAAGACAGAAGCTTTTGCCATTCCTTAATCAGCTACCTCCTAAAGGCATTGCTTCATCTGTCCACTCATCCATCCATTCAACCATCCACTTAACCATCCATTCACCTACCTACCCACCCATCCATCCAAATACCCAACCATCCATTCACCCAGTTATCCACCCAGCCAGCCAGCCATCATCCATCCATTCAGCCAGCTGGCCATTCATCCATCCATTTATCCATCCTCCTTTTTTTTTTTCAACACTTATTAAGCACTTAACACACACCAGGCTTTGTACTAAGTGTTAAGATTACAAGAGGATACAAAGATACAAAATGTATAGTTCTGTCTGGGCCACAGACTAACAGGGAGAAACGTGTATAAACTGAAAAAAAAAAAAAAGTGTTCAAACAGACGTCTGCAAAGGGGGAATATGAGACTGAGGAGGAACCATCCTATCTCAGCCTTGGATGGGGAGAAACCCTTCCTGAAGGAAGCATCTTATACATGAGTTGAATAAGAAAGTGGCATTCTTCAGGTAAAAACCAGGGTCAGGCAGGGTGGAGAAAGTTGCCTCCAGCACAGAGGGCTGCACGTGCAAAGGCCCAGCACACACAGGGCTTCTAGTAGTGAAGTGCTGGCACAGAGGCCCCAGATTTCAGGTTCTGAGGGGACCACCCAGTCTCAGTTGCCCTTCCTGGATATTCAGGTGCCTGCTTGGACTCTCCCTGCCTAAGGACTTGGATTTTCATTTGCGTTTGCATTCTGATGTTGGCTGAATCATGGTCAATATTGTCTCAGTTTGCTTGGCACCAGGATTAAATGCTAGAATATTACTCAGAGAAACTAACCTTTAGTATTCAGCCCAGCGTACCCACCGGATCCCTGCCAAACAAGAGAACGGGCGCTTCTCCAGCTTATTTCTCTGGCACAGGGCTGCCTGCTGGTAGCATTGGTAGAATTATTTTGTCTGCACACGAATGGCATGGAGGTTCTCTCGAATCTCTGAGGTTAAACCATTACCGGGCTAGCTTTTTTTTGCATCTTCTTGGCATCCCCATTGAGGCCACGATCCTCCCCAAGCTGTTTGGTGGTGAGGCTGAGGGTTGAAAACCAGTATCTCTTTCCTTCACCCTTCTGCAAAGAACACAACTTTACGAGGGAGTACACATCTCTCAGTCTGTGGGCAACTCAGAGTTGTCACTTTGAAAGTACCATGGTCCCTGACATTGATTTTACTTGCAAACTTAAGAAAAAGTGGGTTTGGAACTGGAAAGGCTCTGTGATCTTGGGCAAGTTACTTAACTTTCCTGGGCTTCAGTTTTCTCCAGTCAGAATGAGATGATGCCAGCACCCACCTCATGAAGTTTTTATGAGGACTGAACAAGTTAATATTTGAAGAGCTCAGAACAGTTCCTGGCACAGGGTAAGCACAGAAATGTTTGTTAAGTGCAATAAAGAATGGTATGCGGTACGGGACAGGTGTTTCCAGCGACGGTGCAGGCGTGGCGCAGATTTGGGTGCCACCTCCCAGCTGTGTAGCCGTGGGCAGGTTACTTAATGTCTCTGGTACTCAGTTTATTTGCTGCTAAAATGGGGATAATATTGTTCCTCCCTCTGAGGATTATGCAGCGTTGAAGTGCTCTTGGCACAGCGCTGGCAAAAAATAAATGGTGGTTGTTTTGTTCAGTGATATTACTATTCCTCAACTTAAGCCCCAAGTGAGATGGCCAAGTAAAGAACTACAAAAGCAGATTTGCAGAGGCAAGCGAACACCGTGCCCCAGCAATTCCAACCTCTTACCCGTCTCCTGCATGTTTCTGAGTGTCTCCATGGACAGGGGTCTCTGCAGGGGGAAGAAGGACCTGGTTTCATCCAGACAACAGTCCTGGGATGCAGGGAAGATTGGCTTTATAGTATAACCATGGATTCTGAGTCCTGGTGACTCGCCCAAGCACTCAGTGGCAAGGATGGCATTTGAGCCCATGTCTGCATCCTGCCCAGCCCTTGGTGAGCCCCGGGCAGCCCTGGAACCAGGCGGCCCTGGGTTTGAGTCCTGTCTTTGCCATCTACCAGCTGTGTGACCGAGGGCGTGTCATTTCACGCCTGCCACCCTCAAACTCCTCATCTCTAAATATGAACAACAGTAGCTCCTCTAAGGGCAGATGGTGGAGAGCAAGTGAACCTGGGCGTGGAGAGCACGCAGCTCGTGCCTGGGGCACCGTGAGCGCTTCATCGATGTCGCAATACTTAATTTACTGTCACCATCATTACTGCTCTTGTGCTTCAGCACATTCTCAGTGCTGCCCTAAGTTTCCAAAAGAAGAGAGAGAAGAGGATTTTTGAAAACCAGGACCTGCAGTTTCCCCATCCTCTCATGTCACCTGTGATAACACATTTATGGCTGCTGATTTCCTGGGAACGTGTTTTTCTCGCCCAAGTTACAGTGTGTAAACTTTCATAAGAGGACACTGCCTTGTTTGAAAGCCAAGAATAGCTGTTTGGAGATCATGTGCTGCAAAGATCTTCTCAAGTAATTCCACACCCTCGCCACCACGTTGGTTTTCTGGAGAGCAGTTTTAGAGTCTTAACAATTTCTCCTCCTAAAGGGAAAGTATGTCAGTCACTGGACCCTCCCCCGTGGGTTTTCTCCTCCTGTGACTTCGGAATCGTAGGTTCATGGCTAGAATCCAAGAGAGCCCTCCACTGGTGTATCAGTTCGGGTCAGAAGGGAATAGATGGCATGCTCAAATGAGGACAATTTAAGGGAGATTCATCTGCTGAGAGGTTCATTCCCAAGGTGCAGGTGGGGCTTAGCTGAAGAACAAGGACAGCATGGTACCAAGGGGTCCAGCAGTGGGCCCAGAAAGAAAGGGAGTGGGAGAAAGCTGGTTACTTTAAGAAGAACAGAGACTTTCTGTCCAAGGACACAGCCCGCCTGAGGTCGCCTCACTCATCTCATTTTCCCTAACTTCCTGCCTGGTATCCCCCATTGGCCAAACCCAACCAGAAGCCCGGGGCACAGCACTACATCAATTGTATGTTGATACCGTCCGCCCAGACTGGCCTTGGGAGGCAGAGCGCAGGTAGAGGTGGGTGGGAAGTGGGTCAGGAGAGGCAGACAGAGAAATGCCCCAGGAGGAGCCTGGCTAGTGAGCTGCCTGGACTGGAAGGCACAGGAGAAGCTGGTCCTGGAAGACCAACTGGATCACCGACCGACTGCTAGGCTGGCGACGCAAGGTACCCACTAAAGCTGTGTTAAGGCTTTTAAAACAAGAATGTCGTGCTGCATTTCAATCCGAGAACTACCACGTCTGTCTCAGGGATGTATATTTCAAAGCCCAGATAACAGAATGATTGACTGAAGTAAAAGAGATCTTCTGGTTTGCCTCTGGATTCACATTTCCTCCACTCCCTCTGTAAACAGACAATTCTTTTATTTGCACACACACAGCCTGCAAAACACACTGAGGACGCCCCTCGCACCTGACAGCTCACGGGAGTGGGTTATTCCGTGGTCTGTGCTCCTTTGTTCCTACCTGTTGGATTTTACATTTAGCCGGTCTCAGTGATGTTTCTCCCCAAACCTGCTTACACCAGTGGTACTTGTAAGTGATCACTGAAGTAAATAATGAGTAATTCAGTAAACTAGCAGAATCAAAATAAACAGGGTCGTTGCTTCAGTGAAAAGTAAGTTAAATTACTTTGGGGGAAGAAAAACTCAGCAAAGGATAAAAGGCGACTGCAGTCAAATTAGTTGTGAACAAGGCAACAATGAATGCCAGGGGGGAAGACAAGAACCTGGAAGGATCTATTTGTGATTTATGGTTAGCAATCTCATCATTTCCCCTGGTCCTCAATTCAAGCTAATAGCCAGGCTTTTTATATTCTTGCCTTGAGGGATTTTTTTCAAGAAGGGCAGAAGCTTTTGCTCCGAAGTCATTGGCTAAAGCCTTGGTAATTCCCTGGAATCGCCAACATCCCTTTCCTTTCATCCAAAACTTTTCTCATTCCCCTCCCCCTCTTGAACCTCAGAGTCATTTGGAAAAATTTCTTCCTTCGTCTCAACATCACCAAGGATTACTTCCCTTCTGACCATTTCTGTTTTATACCAAAATTCTTGAGGGAACTGAAATTTCCCTGGATGCCTTTGAGAAAGAGCAGCCCTCCTCTCTGCTCCCCTGGAACCCTCTTCACTTGCCATGCTCTACTTGAGACTTTTTCTTTCCATGCCCACCTTTCCACTAGACAGCGAGCCCCATGGGGTTTGGGGATATGTCTCAGGCACCTTGCCCTCCCCACCCTCCCACCCCCCACAGCTCAGCATCCTCAGGAACAGCATAAATGCTTGTGGAATTATCTGGAAAGTTTTTGAACTTTGGCAGAGACACAAAGGATGCTGCCTTCACAGGTAATGACATGTTACCCCAGCTCTTTAAACTTGAAGAAGCTTTGGGGGCTAAGCTTGCTGAAGATCAAGTCTGAATAAATCGGCAAAGCTAGAAAAGATCAAAACGCTGTTAGGTCAGAGAAGTTGGTACCCTGACGTTTGTTCAGATTTTTCTCATGACTTACTTCTCCTCTTTGCCTGAAGGAGTCACATATCTGTACGGAATACTCTCAGCCACAAGTAGCAGGATGTCCACCAAGAAGTGGTTTAAAACGTTAAGTACACGTATTTGTTACTTAAGAAGTACACAGATTTGCAGCCCCAGGGATGATCTGTGCTTTAATGTCATCGAGGAAAGTACAACTTGCCATTTTCCCATTGAACTATCCTTGAAATGATTTTTTTGTTTTGTTTTGGGGGGGATGGGCTATAATTAGGCTCGTTTGTTTATTTAATGGAGGTGCTGGGGATTGAACCCAGGACCTTGCGCATGCTGGGCGTGTGCCCTCCCACTGAGCCATACCCTCCCCCTTGAACTATCCTTGAAACATTGACTTTCATTCTTGGGCTATTGCACTGCATTGATCTAGATATCACATCCTGGCACAGGAGCTTCCAAAGCAGGATACGGCATCGTCTTTGTGTGGCTCTTTTGGATACAGGGAGAAAATTATTTCCAAGACCCCCCTCACCTGCAGGCAAATCACTGGCAAGTCGTAACGTGTTGCCATATGTGGTGATTGGCTTGAAGCCAGCGTGGCTCGCTCCCTAGGGCTGGCTGCATGGCTGTCTGGAAAAATAAACAGGGTTTTGTTTGCAAAGTAGTGGGGGAACCAACAGTGTCTGCTGAAAGTTATTTGTTGCCATGGCTCATCTTAAATACTGAAATATTCACTTTTAATGGAGGAGTTTTGAAATCATGAAGTCCCTTAAGAAATCAGCCAAACTGTCTGTAATTAGTGTTTGTGCTTCCCTGAGACATGTTTATTTGTGTCTCAAGCTCAAAGAGAGAGATTTCTAAACATTCAAAGGATAATGTTTAGGTTTTGGGGGGAGATGGAGGTGCATAGAGGGTCAGAGAAGGGAGGCCGGGGCTGGTGGTTGGAAATAGGGTAGACAGAAGGTGATCTCAATTCCAAGGAAGAGACAAGACCTGTTTTGGGAGGTTGCTGTTTTGTCATTGCCAGAGACCAGGCACACCCTTGCTCTCGTGTTCCATGGAGGGCGGCTGCTGGATGCCTTTGGAATTCAGCTTCTGAGGGTGGAGGTTCTAAAAGTAGCAAAGAGGGTTAAGACCCTGAGCCTGGGGTCAGGGGCAAGGTCTGGCAAGAGGAGCATCTTTGAGCCCACTTGAAGCATCTGGGTTGTGCAGATGGAAGAAAAGCAGGTCAGGATGGAGGTAATGAGCAGAAACAGCACTTGTAACTTCAAAGGGGAATCCCTTGAGGCGCTGAAGTCCCAGCTCCCCATTCGAAGAATAGAGATTATAAAGTAAGTATCTCTTAGGTAGGACTGAACAATACAATATGTTTAAGTGCCTAGCATGGTGTCTGGCACAGAATAAAGTTCATAAATTATTATTATTATTTTCTAATTATATTGTATGATTATAGAAAAAAAGAAGAGACCCCAACCGGGACTGAGATTGAATTTCTCAGCCATCAAGCTAGTGATGGTTTTCAGCTGGATTTATTGGATAAAGAAGAAAAGCAGAGATGTGACAGTTCTTGAATCTGAATGCAGTGGAGCCAATTCTCATTCATCACATTAGGGAATCGATCGAGTCCCTTTGGAAATCATGCTCTCTTAGGACACAGACCTTCCCGTTCCACCGCGAATAGTGCCACTGCTGAAGTGGTCACATTTCATCCAGCCGGTTCTGTCATCCGTGCACCAAATCAGGCACATTCTGCAGTAGACTGCCTGACTCTCAATCTGCCATCTACCTGATCTATCTGGTGCTCACATGTGATGTGCACTACAGCATTATCTCATTTTATCCTCCCAAAACCCTGTGGGTGAGAACACAGGCTTTCACTTTGCTGATGGTCACTTACAACTAAGACATACATTTTTCTGTGGTGCACACACACACACACACCTGGAAAAAAATGCTCATACTTACTCTGTGTGGCACATTCTACTTCAACTATGTTCTACTGCATTCTGCCCCGGTCCACTTAAAAAAAATATTTCTTGTGAGCCACGATACTGATTTTATGAATCATCAATAGAACGAATTCTTTTCCTGGGTTCACAGGCTAGAAGTTCAGAGAAGTTAAGGCAGATTACAGAAAAGGCCTGGAGAAACCCAGCCAATCAGTCAGACTGACACCTGAGCATCCACCACGATGCCTTCCACAGCGCGTCTCCCTTACGACAGCCAGCGAGAGCCCAGCGTGCGTGGTGACGGACAGCAGTCCAGCCCCGCCCTCCTGTCTGCTAGCTCAGTGGTTTTTCAGCCCTGGCTCTACCCTGAAGTTATCCAAGCTGCCCTCCCAGGGATTAAGGCTCCATAAGTCCTGGGTGGGCCTGGGCAGAGGTGCTTTGCATTATTTAAAGGCTACTTGGGTAATTTTAATGCACATCCAGGGTAGGAATTGCTGTAGTGGGGAGCCCTATCAGGCTCTCACTTCTTCCCGTTTTGGTGGGGGCTCAGATGGCAGCTTTGTTAGTTTGCTGGGACATTTATAACCAGAGAAGATGAAATAACGTGTACAAGCAGAAACACAAAGCGTGTGATTAAAGCAAACGTGTGTGCAAAACAGTGTTCTCTCAATTGCAGTATTGTTTTCCTCTTTCCTCTGCAAGTATGTAATTCTACTGCACAACCGGCTGGGGGGAGAGAAAAATGGAGTGTGCCTTCCTGCTTTTGACTGGAACCATCCACTCTCCCTCAACCTTCCCTCGAGGAGAAAAGAACAAAACCCCCCACTGAACGGGATTTGCAGCTTGAATCCGAATCTGCTTGAATAACTCCAGCTTTTCTGTTTGTGTAGAATTACTTCAACGCTCTGGGTCATAAGGTCCTCTTCTAAATTGAAAAGCTGCTTTACTTTTATATTTATGGCATAAAAGGCCCAAAGAATACAGTCAAATTGAATTTCCTCCTCCTGAGGAGACTGAAGAATTTATGAATTCTAAGCAGTTTTTCCGTATGAACAATTCAGTCTTGAAGCAAGAAAACTGACCTTCATGAAGCGTGGAGGAGACCCTCTTCAATTAGGTGGAGTCCATTTCCGTCTCAGGAAGCAGCGTTAAGAATTCATGGCTTGTCTGTTTTCTGATATGGGAAAAAGGATGCACTTTAACAGCATAAACTCCCAAGCCACATATTTAGAAAATAAACAAGAATGACAACCTCTTACCAATTTCAAAACTTGAAAGTGCCCTTCTACCTATTAAGTTGTGGAAAGACTTTAGAGAATCCATGAAAATGACTTTCTCTAAAGCCTCAGTGTGTCCAGCTGTTAAATGGGTGGCAAGTCCCTCTTCCACAGAAAGATCTATATCCTCAAAGAAAATGATGAAATGGACTAGCCTGGAGATCATGGCTCTTCATTTTTAAAAGATACAATGTAGGGCCTCATTAGAGCAATGATTATAGCTCATTTTAATAGCTGGCACTGATTGGAGACGTGCTATGAGTGGGGCATCTTGTCAAATTCTGAATTATCCCATTTAATCCCCATAATAACTATATCAAATGGGAAATGATATTAACCCCACTGTTTAGATGACAAAACCAGGGTTCAGTGAGGTTAATAACCTGCCCCACATCACATGACCTGCAGATATCATGCCAAGAGAAGAATGGAGGTCCCAAGGCAACTGAGGACCTTGCCACTTCTCCCTAAAACATGGTAGGGTACCACTGGTGGAGATGAAGATGCTTTTAGGCTTTACGCAAATGAATTCCGTGTATTCCAGATGACTGAATCAAACAACAGATTTATCAAGTGATGTCATGCACATGCTTTGACAGATCGCACTTTGAACAAAATAAATGGATTACAGGAAAAATGTTGAGTAAATAATCACCCAGGTAGCACACGTCAAAAATTTTAGTAGCTTAAAGAATTTTAATAGTTTATTTAAATGGCTAGAAAATGATTTTTTAAACGGTGGAAGAGAGAATGTGGTGGGCCTTTGATTATATTTTTTAATGAGTTAGTATGTCTAGAATCATAGTCCCCAAATGTAACCGGAGCCCCCAATTGTCCAGGAATAGGGGTTTATTCACAATTCTGCTTTTCCCACGGGACACCATCTGGTACTTACCCTAGATGTGGGCAATTTACCCTAAGCAAACGCTGCTACAAGTGTGATATGGCTGAAGGAGCCCAGTGACCTTGCTGATCTGTCATCAAGTTGCTGTGTGACCTTAGGGAAATCACCAAACCTCTCTGTGCCCCCAGGGTGTTGTTTTCTTTTTATACAACAAAAGGGATGGAGAAGTTTGGATCTGAAGCATATTCCAGGACTACATTTCTGGGAGGGGGGAGTTAATTAACCTAAAGCGTATCTATTGAGCACTTCCCCCAGCTGTTTTTTTGTAGAGGGTAGCATAGCACAGAGATTTCAAGCAGGCAACTGCGAAGGCAGGTTACCTGGTTTGAATTCCGTCTCCACCACTTTTGGCTGTGCGACTTTAAGCAAGCTGTTTAAATTCCCTGCACCGCAGTTTCCGGTAGAGAGTTCGGGAGCAGCAGGGCTCCTGCACATAAATTGCCGAGGTGTGGCTGCCAGGCACGTTGCCAGTGTTAGCTACCATTTCTGTTATTTCTCTGGGCCAGGGACCGTTTAGGTGAGAATTAGGGGACTGTTCTCAACCACGCAGATCATGTTTATGCCCTAAATAAATAAAGGCGAGGAGGATAGTGGTTAGTGTCTTGCATCCTATTGTGTCTGCCAAGATTAATGTGCCGGGAGCTGTTTTCCAACAGGGCGTTCAGATACCTTTTTGCACTTCCTGAGATCACCAGCAGGTGGTGGAGTTGGATTGTATTTTAGATGGTCAGGGCCCGGGGCTCCTTCAGCTGGGGGTTTTGTGAAACAATAAATACTTAACTTTTCTTCCCCCTTTATCAATACCTGGAATCATTAGCATTTGGAATAAATAACGGCTATCTTTGTCACTTAACACTATGACGTAACATAAAGTTCTGCTACTTAAGAGCACTGGTTCTCGAAATCTCAGCATCATTAGTACCACCTAGGGCACTTGATAGTCATGCAAATTCTCCAGCTGCAGCTCTGCAGGGCTGAGTCAGAAACTCGGGCTTGGGTAGGGGGCGGTTAGCCGCGCCCAGCGATCTGTGATCTGCATGCTTTTGGATAGGAGACCTCCCTGCCAGGGCAATCCCTAGAACAGCCAGGTCTCAGGTTGGACTCCAGTTGCACGCGTAGGTAAAGGGGGCACGAGCCGAGTCCAGGGACCAGCGGTTTTGAACATGGGGGTTTGTTAGAAATGCAGTCTCAGGACCCGCCCAGACAAGCTGGACCAGGGTATGCTTTGTAACCAGATCCCCAAGATTCTGCACAATCGCTTTCTCTTTCTCCTTTTCACCTCCTACCCGTCGCCTGCCCTTGGCTATCCCTTTTCAGCAACAGTTCTGACTGTGAACCCCCAGAGTGCTGGCTGCCAAGGCGGGAAAGGACCAAAGAATGGAGGAGAAAAGACCTCTCCACTTCGTGTCCAGAAAGAACTTGTTAAGAATGGTGTTCCTCACTTGGAACTGAAATGCTCTCTGATTCTGCTGGCAGGGAGCCGGGGCGGTGGTGACTGCAGCGGGCAGCCGACAGTTTCTGCCCGTGTCTCACGCTGGGGATCTTGAGCCACAATGTGCGTCAGAACCTTCTGGGGACTTTGTTGAGCACAGTCTCTTGATTCAGGAGGTCTGGCGTGGGCCTGAGAAGTTTTAACAAGTTCCCGGTTGCTGGAGGCTGACGGTCCAGGAGCTACACTTTGAGAACCACCGACACATACTTTAGATTCTAAATCATCCTCGTGATGCTGAGGTGTGAGACTCAAGCTGCTCACAAGTGAAAACCAGTGACGTACAAAAAGAGCGGTGGACAGCGAGAAAGATGCGGGTGATCGTGTAGAGTGACCTCGACTTGGGTTTCCAGACGCTGCCCCGCTGCCACCTTCTCTGTGAAGCCTTCGGACATGGATACTTCAGCCCCAAAGGGTCCTTCCCTCCTCGTGGCCTGCAGCTCAGGGCACACGCTGTCCTGTGTTGTATGTTTAGCTCCTCGGAAAGAGCAGACCCTTCCCCTGGCCCCAGGGGAATGAACTGTGATGGGTCTAAACTCTGTTTCTTCTCTGGCAATGACAGGTTGTCGCAGATCAGAGCCCCAAGGAGCAACAGGTGGCACAGTCAAAAGACAGTGGTTTAGGAGGGGTTTGCTTCAAATAGGACATTTATAGAGTTGTGAACAGATGGGGACTCCAAGGGATAGCGAAGCGATGAAGACCAGCAGCAATGGAGCTGCTACCTTCCTTAGGCGGAAGGGATCAGACGAACATCACAGAATTTAGGAGAGAATCAAGTCGGGGGGACCCTCTTGAGAAGACAAAAGTCCACAGCCAGCCTGAGGTCACGCCCAGAGAAGACACCTGGGGGACTGTCCCCGTCCCCATCACTGTGTTTTCCCCCTCCGATCTTCTGCTGTGGTGCCCCCTTGGCTGCACCAGTCAGGGAACACGGGAGCCCTGTGGCCCTCACAGGTAGTGCTTACGGGGCTCCGTAGGCTGTAGACACAGAGGATACAAAGCTGAGGGAAGCGGAAGACGTCCAGCTGACTGGGCTGGGGGTGGGCAGGAGGCCCAGCCTGGCCAGTGAGCTGTGCGGGAAGCTCTGCTGGGCGCTCCCGGGGCAGACCTTCTTCCCTGACTGTCACAGGAAGGAGGCCCTTCCCCTTCCTTTCGGCTTGGGATGCTGTTGAGAGGATGTGCGCTTTGGGCTTCTGCAGCCGACCTGTGGCTATGAGGGGGATGCCAGGAGACGGGAAAGAATGCAGGAGGGGAGGTCGGCAAGGCGCAGAAGAGGCCGGGTAGACGAGGCGGGGTCGTGCGTGAATGTCTGCTGCTTCCACCCACGTGGGACTAACCTCTCCATCCTCTCCGCCTGCCGGCCTCAGTCTGCTCCACATTGTAGCATCGACGATGCTGCATCCAGCCTCACATCTGTTTCCCCTCCTTGACTGTGAACACCTTTACTGTAGGAAAATCTACGTAAAAATCTTGAGTTACAGTGAAATTATTTTTTGATGGCTAATTCTGTTTCTCCGCCCATGTCTCCTCTCTGGGACTGAACCACGTGGGCCACGATTTAATGTGGTTTCATTGTGCTGTTTCCATCATCATCAGTACAGACAGTAAGAATCCAATCTATGGTTGACTCCCTGTGATGCAGACTGTACCATGGGGTGAAAGAATTTGGCCTCTGTGTCATGTAGACCTGGGGCCAAGTCCTGGGAACCTTGCTGACTACCTGGGTCCTTACTTGACTTCTCTGAGCAAAATTAGGATAATAATACTGCTCCTCCCACAGTTAACGTGAGGATTAACTGTGTGTGGTACGTTTGTAGCACAAAAACCCACTGATGGCCCTTCATAAATACTTCCCTTTTTCTCTCCCTCCCTTTCTCTTTTCATTAAGGACATAACAAAGCCCTAAGATGAATCTTAGAGATTACATAACAAATAAAATTAAAAGCCCAAATGCCAAGTGAAGTCTCACCCAAAAATACAGAAGTGATGAATGTGAAATTTGCACCAAGCTTCAAGCCGAGTGAGTTGAGAGCCAATGTCCCGTCAGACACTGTGGCATGAATCACTTGGATAAGCTTAAAACGTTAGAGTAAGCAGATTTTTTTTTTGCAAATTCCAGGCAGGCGACTCCTACAGAACCAGGATCAGCACCGGACAGCCGTTGAGCTTTCCTTCGACCTTTGGATGCTGGTTGACACTCTGTTTTCCTCCTGCCGGTGTGGAGCTGCGAGGCCAGCGAGGACTTCCTGAGGATGGATGTGCTCCGGCTGGAGGGCACATCCCCAGGCGGGGTCACTGAGAGCTTCTGAGTCATCGTTTTTCTCCAGGTCACCGAGGGCATGGGTGGTGAAGCGCCCCAGCCTGTAACTGGTCTAGATTGCTCAGGTGAAGAAGCACACCTGTCATCAGTGCCCACAGGCTGGGGTGGAGGTGCCAGCTGGCTGGGGCCCTGCAGGCAACACCAAGGGGATGCTCCAGTGAGGCAAGGATCACCAGGTGCATCAAAGGAGAAACAGCTACCATTTACTGAAGGTCAATTATGCGTCAAGCATCGCAGTAGGTACTGCCTTTTGCAAATAAGGAAACTGAGTCTCAAAGAGGTTCCATAACTTCCCCAAGAGCACACCAGTAGGACGGGATGGCACCAGGGAGCAAGTCTAGACCTACCACCAAACTCAAGTTGCTTCCACAACGTGATGCTGAACACTGGCCGGGAAGATGGCAAAAATATGGCTTAGACGGCCTGTCAGGCTGGTGAAGTAGAACTTCCAAGCAAGAGCCAGGCTGTGCCTTTAATGTTCGTGAAACCTCGGGACTGGCTTCCTCTCTCTGAGCCCTTACATCACCTGAAAATTGGGATGGCATTCTCTTTGCGTGGCAAAACAGCTAATAAAAACTGTAAAGTTCTTTGCCTCTTCCAGAGGCCTCTAGTAGAAGCCTTCCGACCCATCACTAATAAACAGACTGAGACAGTTTTGTGCCCTACAGAGAAGGAGCAGGGCTTTCAAGGAGGCCCAGGAGGATCTTTAGAGGCCAGCAACGAGATTTTTCTAACGATGACTTGAGGTTGTTGATAAAGCAAAACCTCTTTATGTTTTACCTCTGGCGGCCCATGCAATTATTTAGTTCTTTCTCCTCCTTTTGAACCGCGTATACACAACTCCATCACCTGTTCCTGCGGATCTTAATGGTAGCGGTGCTCGGAAGAACCAGAGAAGAGGGTTGTAAGCCAGACTCAGAGTGAGCACCGTCCTGCACAGGGGAAGACACACCGAGACAACAAGACGGCACAATTATTTGAAACCCGTAGGCCAGGACCCTTGTGACAGCAGAAGTCTCCAATTTTAGCTTTCCATTTTTAATATTAAGTTTATTTATAATATCCTTAAGCGATAGAACTAATAAACAAAGATAATGACAGCTAATAGTAGCTGAAGTGCTCACTATGTGCTTGTGACTGTTCTGTATTACTTGTGTTGTATCATCAGGTCCAACCTTGGGAGACAGGTCGATTATTTTCCTCCTTTTTGCAGGCGAGGAAATGGAGACAGAGGAAGTACATTTTCTGAAGTTACGCAGCTTGTAGGCAGATGGTCCAAACCCTCCGTTCACCAGTTCCTAGCCACGTGGCTCTGGCCAAGTAGCTTATCTACTTTAAGCTTTATTAGGTCCTTCACAAGATTGGGATTAATAATAACAGTATCTAAATAAGGGTGGTGGTGAAGGTTCAAGGAGATACTGCAGTTACTGAGTGCAGAGAGTCCCTTCCTGACACAGTCAACACCCAACATACGTTACTGCTGTTTTTAAATGATTATTATTATCATGATGTTGCCCTATGTGTTAGAAGGCTGTTGTCTTAAAAAAAAAAAAAAGGCTGTTGTCTTACTTCAGAGGTGAGTGCTTTTTATATAAAATGTAAATATAATTATGTGTCCATGGGATAAGGGATAAAAGGGATGCTATTTTAAGTTATATGTTTGTATTGTTTTCTTTCCCCCAGCGAATTAAAAATGTTCACTGAGTTGAATGTCCAGCCGTGGGAACTCCCGGAGTATGCAGGTGGCAGCCAGGACTGCAATCACCTTGGAGAGTAACTTGACAAGATCTAATCAAGATGAGGATGTGCATCCCGGTCCTAGCAGATCTGTGGTGCCCAGAGGAGCCCTCACACAGGTGCGCAAGGAGTGTGCACAGCAGGACGATATGAAATGGTACAAAAGTGGAAACAAACTGAAGGTCCAGCGACAAGATGATGGGTAAACAAATTGGGATAAAGTCATCCAACAGAATCTCATACCAAAGTGGAAATAAATGAACTGATGCTCAAATGAACTGTAGCAGCAACGCAAAAGCTCAAAAGCATAATGTTGAATAAAAAGCAAATTACGGAAAGATACATGTAGGTTGAAATCTACACACAATACCATATATTGATATGAATATGTTTATCTACAGTAATCGTATCAAACATGTTTGGAAATAATGGATCCCAAATTCAGGAATTCAGGATAGCCATAATTTCTGGGAAAGGAGGAACAGGGGACTAGATTTGCTGAAAAGAAATCAGGGCAATTCAACTCCACTCTTAATATTTTATTTTTTATAAAAGTAGGACCAAAGTTAAGATTTCACCAAGCTGGGTGGTGAATGCTTTTCCATACGCTTGAAAGGTTTCAGAATTTTAAAAATCGTGTTTTATTGCTTGTTTTGTCTGCTCGCTCCTCTTTTTCTCTTTGTTTTATAGTTTCCACACATTTAACACCTATGCGGAGATGTGCATTTTTCAGAACAGTGTTTTCTTCCTGCTACGAATCTTCCATAAAAGGTTTTGGGGTTATGGATTTCAGTTTTGAGTGTTAGAGCTTGTTTTCTGCTGGGTTCCGATGAGAGGTCCTAAAGTGCAAGCTGCAGTCAGGGTTGGGTTAATTATTCAATACGGCTCCTGCTTGGTCTGTGTGAACCCACTCCTTTCCACACGGGGGAGGGGCCGAGGAGAGGGGCCAGGAGGTGACATGGTTGGCCAGCACTAAAGGCTCCCTGACCCATCAGTGTTTCTGCTGCTTGCTTCAAACATCAGCAGCGTCGATAAGACTTGTTAAGGGAATCAGGTGCTGGTGGAGTTATCACTGACCTACTGAGAGGGAAGGTTCAAAGAGGCCAAGGAGGTTTGTGACCTTCCAGTTAAAGTATGACTTCACCGAAGGGAGGTGAGTGGACAACGAGGGCAAGAGAGGCACCGAGTTCATGGATGAGATCAGTGTCAACGGGGACAAATCCAGCAGGTGACTACGTGCATGTGTGTGTGAATTAAGTGAAGCAGGGTATTAAAATACATGCATTAAATCTAAAGCAGATAACATCGTATACAACATCTTATAAGTTACCAGCACACATATCGTGAAATGTGAGATGGCTTCCAACGTGCTGACACTTAAATGGTGAAAGGACTCAGCTTAAAGAGCTTATATTCCCAGGAAGCCAGGTAGAAACTCAAAGTCATCTCTGTGGATGGGTTGGATTAAAAAAAATTTTTTTTTAATTGACTTGCAGTATGAACACTTAAGAGGGGATCTACAGTGTTACCAGATTTTTAAATGTATAATACCACACTGTTATCTCTAGACCCAACATTGTACAGCGGATCTGTAGAACTTACTCATCTCGCAGAACTGAAATTTTATACCCATTGGGTAGCAACTCTCCATCTTGCTCTCCCCCAGCACTTGGCCACCGCCACTCTATCCTTTGCTTCGATGCCTAGTTTAGATCCCAGACGGAAGTGGATCATGCAGTATTTGTCCTTCTGTGACTGGCTTATTTCACATATCACGATGTCCTCAAGGTTCACCCATGTTGTTGCATATCGCAGGATTTCCTCCTTTTTAAAGGCCACATAATATTCCACTGTATGTACCTACTACATTTTCTTTATCCAGTCATTTATCCGGGTGCTTTGAAAATTTTTTCAACTTTTTATTTTGAAAAATCTCAAGCTGCAGAAATGTTAAGAGGAGTAGCACCATGAGCATCTTTTTACCTTTCATCCGGATTCTTCAAATTGTTAACCTGTTGCCATATTTGCTTCCTCTCTCTACAAGCTATACTATATATGATGTAACATATACAATATGTAATAATAAAATACATACATACATTATTTTTATGCTAAGTCATTAGAGAGCAAACTGCAGGCATCATGCTCTTTTACTCCTAAAAACCTCAACAAGTATTGCCTCAGAACGAGAGCATTCTCTTATTTAACTGCACGTGCAATCACCAAATTCTGAAAATTTATCATTGAGACAGTACTACGGGCAGCATAGGCCATATTCAAATCTTCTCAATTGCTCCCCACCCACAAATGCTATTTAAAGGGCCCAGGGTCATATATTGTCTTATTATGTCTAGTTCCCTTTGTTCTAGAATAGCTCCTTGGCCCTGCCCTGTCTTTCTAGATAGGGACAGTTTTGAGAGTGTTGGCCAACCCTTCTGTAGCACGACTCTCGGTTCGAGTTTGTTTTTGTTTGCTTCGTCCCAATTAGACTCAGGTTAAATATTTTGACAGGAGAACTCCACGAGTGGTGGTGTGTTCATGTCATGGGCATTGTATCAGGAAGCCCATGATGTCAACTTGTCCCTCGATTGGCGATGTAAATTTGGATCGCTCGGTTAGGTGGGGCTTTGAAAATTTTAAGATGCAATTCACTGGAATAAGTTTATTGCCGGGACTGCTTCCTTGAACGTGAAAGTTGCTTTTGAATATGTCTCTCATAGGGAGGGCCCTTCTCTCCTCTTACAGAAGAGATCCAAGTGCCTGCCAGGCCCTGGTTTAGCACCTGACAGGCCACCTCCTACCAACACCCACCCCCGCCCCCAGGGTTTGCCTTCTGGTGGGGACGGACAGACAGTAAACCAGTAAACACTATGAAATAATAAGTCGATTTGAGTTGTGATACATGCCACGAAGGAAATGAAACAAGGAAATGGGTCAGAGTCGGGCAGGGACAAAGTCACTCTGGATAAAACAGAGTCACTGCTCTCCTGGAGTGCCCTTTGCAGTGGGGGAGACCAAGGAAAAGCCAGTGAATAAATGAAGAGTGAGTCAGGGAGTGATAAATGCCATGAGGAGATAAGGAGTTGGTACACATGGAGAGTGTCCTGGAGGGCTCACTGCATGGGGACAGAAAGGACCTGGCTCAGGAGGGGACGCTTGAGAGGAGGTTGGGATGAAGTGAGGACGTGGCTATGAGGCTCAGGGGGAGAGTGGTCCAGGTTCGGCCAGTGCACTGACTCGCAGGCAGGGACCAGCTTGGTGCGACTGAGGCTGGCAAGGGTGCGAGCCAGAGTAGAGGGCGCCAGCTGGATCAGGGGGAAGTAAGAACCCAGAGGGAGCCAGGGCCAGACTTTGGAGGGTTTCTAGGCCATCGTAAGGACTTTGGATTTTATCTTTGTTGGAATGGGAGCCATTGGGAGGTTGAGTAAGGAGTGGCATGATCCGTGCTTAAAAGGATCCCTTCGGCAATTTTGTAGAGAAATTGTTGAAGGGGGCTGGGTGGTGCCCAGGGAAGCGCGGCGGCCGGGAGAACCATGACCTTACTTTGTTTGCCTGTGTCCCCCTCGTGCCTAATAAAGGACTCTCAGCATTTGTTCAATGGATGAGTGGATGGATGAAACTATACCTTTGCTTCTATTGTTATTAATTTTCAAGTATAGAAGTTCATCTGATGGATGGGAGATTTGCACTGTGTTGATTTAGCCAAGGTAGGGCATTTCCCTGAATTTGCTTTCCTATGTGTTTCCAGATCAGGATTGTCTGCAAGAGGAATCTGCACACAATTTAGAAGAGAGAGACTCCTTACTGCGCTCCCACGGTCGGATAAAGTCTCATCTCATCCAAAGTCCCTTTTCTAGATCCCTCATCATGGTTCTGCTTCCCTGAACAAACCCTAAATGAAACAGCCTGAATTTGAGGATTTATCCACCTTGGGGCTTCTTGATCTATTCTAAGTTCTAGGGCGAAAAAAACCCTATTATCTCTAGGTAAATTGATGAAGATAACTGATCAGTCTCTTCGCTACTCTGGTATAAGTCGTGCTCACCTAAACATACAGGAGAGTTTTTAAATGGATGAGCCCAGTTCTCTGGGTTTTATACCTGTTCAGTGAGAGAGCAGTTTCTTAATTGTTTGTCTGCCTAAGAGGCTAGGAGATGTCTCCGATTCGATGTTGTAATATGCGAACCCAGTGACTTCGCAGCGGGTCACGGAGGTGGTGAAGTTCAGCTGGCAATCATTGGCAGACCCTCAGCATCTCCGCCTGGGAGCTGTGACCTTTAAATGAGTTCCTGAGACTAAAGTTCAGTTCCAGTGTGAGGCCAGATCTAAAGAACCCTAATTGTTTGAATTTACGAGAAAAAGGGACGTGGAAGAGGGGAGAGAAGAGGCCACTTGCGATCTGGGCCATCAGGACAGGGGGAGGAGGCCACTGGGTTTTGGGACAGTTAAGGGTCCAGCTCTGTGGTCAGCCACAGCCAGATCCGAAGCTCAGTAACACCGTGTAATTGCTGTGTACCTAGAAGCAATTTACAGCATGTCATCAAGTCTCAGCGCCCTGATTTATAGCACGGAGTGATAACCCCTTTCTCCTAGTGGTTGCAAAGATCAAATGGAATCACATATGGGGGAGTCCGTATAGTGCCCGGAGCCCAGGGCAGTGGGTAAGAGACTGCTTGACCTAGGTGACCTGGGACAAGTCACTCAACTGTTTGGTGCCTCAGTTTTCTCATCTGTAAAATGGGGCTACTAATAGCACCCACTTTATAAAGTGTTCATAAGCATCAAATGAGTAAAGAGTAGTATGGTTAGGGTGGCAAACACTAGATTCAAATTCTGGCTCCAACAGTTAATTACTGTGTGACCTTGGGAAAATTACTTAACATCTCTGAGTCCATTTCTGGTTCTCATTTAAAAAGCGTGGTAATAACAGTACCCACTGCACTGGGCTGTTGTGAAGGTTAAATGACACCGTGGGTGTAAAGCAGTTAACAGTACTGAGCATTACTAAGTGCTCAGTAAATCTGGTTATTTTTGCTGCTACCTTGTCGCCATCCTTAGCCATATTCCAAGGTCTGAGCTAAGTGCATTGCGTGCCTAGTCGCTTTTGACTCTTACAGCCATCCTGCTGGGTAAGTTTTACACTGTTCCCATTTGATGGAGAAGCCACTGGAAGGTTCAGAGCACGGGTCAAGGCTATCTTTTGGACTGTTTGTTCCTCTTTGGACTGCGGAGCTGAGCCCTGATCACTTTCCCACACTGCCTCCAGTGATTTTTTTCTAAGAATATATCTGGAGGAATGAATGAGCTGAGCAGCTCACTCCCCCAGGGACCATTGTTTCTCTCAGACTATTTGATAAGTGCCTCCAGGCAGCCTGGGGTTTGAGCTGCGGTGAACAGGTTGGGGTTATCTCCCAGGACACATTTGAAAGCAGTAAAGGACAGGGAAGGTCTCTTTGTGTTGGGGGTGGGGGACTCTGCCCGATCTTCTCATTCCTACACTGACAGTGGGAATGCTGAGGGGCCTCTCAAAGGAAGAACGCAAACCCCAACCCTTCATATGCATGAAGCAAGACTTTAATGAATACTTGCTTTTTGACCAGGGAGGAGAGCACAGCAAAAGAATGGGACCATTCTTCATGGAGGAATCAACTGAAATTTGTATCAGTGAGGATGCCTGTTGCTAACAGCTGGGAAAATGAAACAGCATCTAAGCAACATAGTAACTGTTCTTCTTTGGGGACTGCTGGTAAGTAAGAAGCAGAGGCTCGGGGCGCTGAGCTCTGTTGATTGCTGAGGCCGACACTGTAGGACAAGAAAGTATTGGGTGGGTGGTTCTTCTCTTGCCGAATTTCACAGCTGAGGAAAACCAGAGAGATTTTACTTTTACCATTTTTTTCTTTTTGGAGGTAAACAAATGGGGACTGGAGTTAAATAAAGGACTTGCCCATGGACCTTAACACATGCTAACCCCCAAATGCGTAGAAGGTGGGGCAAGGGTTTCAACGACTGAGGGAGACCGGGTGGGGGGCAACAGGGAATGGCAGAGAGTAGGGCAAACCAGAGAGGTCCCGCCCTCCTCAGAGGGGATTCCGTTGCCCAGCTGTGGCTAGCTGTGCCAACCAGGAAGCATGCCCACGGGGACAGAGCTAACTTCTGAAGAGACGGGGGCAATTTTTGAAGAGAAGTGAAAATCCCGATTTGGAGGATGCAGTCTCCTGAGTTCTAGAAGCTGTTGACGAATCCAGAAGTTTAAAGCACTCCATGCCAACCAAACAAAGCACTTCTCAGGTCCACATCTGGCTCGAAACCTGCCTGTTTGGGACTTGTGCTGAAGAATCTTCCAGCACCCCACACATTTCCTGGCAGCGTAATTCTCACCTCACGTCCTGTCAAGTGTTGTTTTTTCATTCCAAGGCAGCACTGTTTACTTAGGTCAGGAACCCTCGGTGTGATACTTTCTGAATAAGGGCCTCAAGTAAAGACAGTATTTTACTTGTATTTCCTCCTGACCATTCACCCGTTTGTGCTTGTTCAGCCAGAAATTCAGGAACTACAAAGAAGGCTATTAAGAACTGAAGAACTTTTTAAACTCTCGTCCCGCCCCTATTTTTTCTATTAAAGAATCTTCTTTTTCTAGTAAACTAGAAAGAGGATGTGCAGAGTCCGGGTTCATAAGGTACAGGGGTTTCGCTCAGCAAAGCTCAGAAATAGAACTACAAAAACACAGTTCGGTAAATCTTTAATGCCCAGATACTACTCCTTCCCCTCACAGAAGCAGCCACTGGAACCAGGTCCACCTCTGCACTTAGAACAAGACACTGACCGGGAGGCTAATTCCATTTCTCGTGCACGCTTGACTCTATGCCTCCGTTCCGTCTGAGCATCTTTAGGGCAACAACAAAAAAATAGCAGCATGACATCCAGCTTGGATGTAAGTCTTTCTCCTGAATTTCCAAGCAAACCCAGAGAGTGAGTCAGAGATGAGTCAGAAACCCATGAACTTCAGTTTCGGGTTAAGTCCTTCATGTAAAATGAGGCAATTCCCCCAGATTATAGTTTTTTCCTATTTAGTGAACAAGAGCGTTTACTTTAAAAGACTAATCAATAAAGTCATCACACAGATAACCTCTCTGGAGGAAATGCTGAAATAGCTTCTGTGTTTCAAACAGTTTAAGAAAGAAAGATACATTTTAATAAAATTATGGGGGATAGAAATCTGAGTTTGCACCTATGAAAATTTGGGCGATAAATTAGATACACACGTGCACACACTTCCAAGACACAAGCTAGTGAGCAAAGATTTCGTGTGACTGGTCACAGCAGTCATTTCATGGCCTGACCTTTGTCACCTGTGTGGCTCTAGTCAACTTCTTACTCAATTTCTAGCTGCCTCTGTTCCTTATCTGCAAAGCATAGGTTAATAATAGTACCTCCCTAGGAAAGTCGTGAAGATAAAATGACATACAACATGTAGCACTCTTATCACAAAGTCTGACACATAAGCCAGGTCCATAGTGGTTAAAAATACCGCTAATGCTGCTAACGCTTCCATTGCTAACGCTTCCAGGTACTTTGCTTCCAACCATGGAATAACACAGACAGAACAATCTGATTCCAGAGCTCCGACCCCTCCCTCCAAGCCCATAACCAGGATAAACAGGACAAAATGTATGACCTGTGTCTATGAACAACCTCACCTTGGGAGAGAAAAACGGTGAACCCAGATAATGCTCAGCTCATTAAACATAAATGTTTTTATGCCCATGAAGCCCCATATCCCTAGTTGTATGCGTCCCTATAAAGCACATATTCTCTGTGACATGCCAGTGGGGAGATGGGTGTCTTTGTCTGAGGACGCTGAGGACCCCAGGGAGGAAACACAGTGCCTAGGGGTGCTCAGTGAATGTTGTAGGCAGCTGTTGCTCATAAGATTTTACAGAAACTCTGCCCATAAAGCACAGGAAAGTTTGCTAAATAACCTGGTAGTTTGAAATCAACAAATAGCCCACTAATTCACCATTTCTTCTTTGTTGGGTCTGCTTTTTCGTCATAGTTTCCCACTCAGACTAGGTGCAGCTAAAACGGCAATAAATGAGTCACTCCCCCCCTGTTTCATTTCAGGAGGCAGAGCAGGGCCGAGGCCAGGAGCACGGGTGCTCAGACCGGAGGCCCTGGGTCCGATTCCTGGTCGTGCCACTTTTATTGGTTGGTTAACCTGAGGTTGGTAAGCTGGAGATAATGAAAATAGTAGTGCGAGCTCCTAATTTGGTTGGGAGGACTAAATGCCTGGCTCCAAGCACCAATTCAAGCAACATGAGCCCTGCCAGCTCGAGCAGTTCGGAGAACGAGCAGAGTCTTAAGTTTGAGCGCCTAGCTATGAACCCTGTCCCGAAAAATCCTTGGGCACACATACACCCAGATGTTGATGGTCTCCCCTGCCACCACCTCCCAGGTTTAGAACCTCCGTCTAGGAAACACCCACGAGAGACAGGGAAAGTGTGTTCACACGTGCAAACCACGTCCATCGCTGTCAGGATGCCTTTCGCCTTTTCTGAAGCATGGCACCACCGGCAGGTACACAGGCAGTGTCGGGGGAGCTGTTTAATGGGGCTTGAGAGTTCCATTCTTGTTTATTAGGAAGGAAAGGACAGGATCTTTCAAGCTGGTGATTCATCATCTGGTTCCTTCAGGGAAAGTAAGGGAGGGAGTGACTGGAAAGCACTCCTCCGCGGCTGGAGTGGGGTTTGCGCAGCGGGGACCTGAGGGAGGCAGCCTTCCCCCCCCCCCCCAGCGTCTTCCAGCGCTCCTTACAGGCACTCCTAGAGGGGCCTTCTGAATCATCTCTGTGTCTAGACACATCAAAAGGGGAAAACTGCCTGTTCATCAGGCTCACCGAGCCCGGTTAGGAGACCCAGCAGGCAGGTCTCCGTCTGAATCACTCAGACCAGAGAGCGGGAGTTGAGGTTGACAGGTTCATGGGGCGGCATTCCTCACCCTCACCGGGAGAGGAAGTCAAGCTGTCTCTTGCCAGAGTCGGGCAAGAAGACACTGTTGATCTTGTCTCATCTCCTGGTGCCAGAGCAGAACCCACGAGGGCTTGGAAGACGTCGGTGAGGCTTAAGTCTGGAAGAAGAATGTGATGGTAGGTGCTTGGTGAATACCTGGGGCCTGAATTCAAGGACCCAATTGCTGGGGAAAATTGGCCACTCATTTCAGATACTTAATTAAAAGAAATACATTTACAATCTGATGAGTAGAAAACAGAAATCATAGCTTTGGGTTGTTCTTCAGAAGCCTCATCCAATACACTCTCATGCCTCAGTTCACTGCACTTCATCTTGTGAGCTGATCATCTTCAGGTCAAGGATGAATTCCTGTCCCTACATGAATATTCCAGAGTTGGCCCCAGCGTCCAGGAGGAGAGAGAGAAGGGAAAGCAGTCTCTGTGTTCCCAAGACCAGACACGACGTCCTTGTATGGAATTCCTTGGAGGAGCCACTTTATATGCAACACATTCCTTACCTGAGGTTTTTCAGGACATTCACAGAATATCCTGCGACTCTCCCAACCTGCGTTCAGGAAACAGCACGAGACACCGTGACGTCACCCCACCATCTCAGTTTACGGCAGGCGGTAACCGGCCTTGGGAAGGGGGCCTCAGGGATTCCTGTGTGTGGCGGGCTGTCATGAACCTTTGCCTCAAGAGAAACAGGATTGCTGTCAAATCAGAGTCTTTTTAAGCCTTTAGGTGCTCACTTGGTCTGACACCAAAAAAGTCCTCAGCCCAGAGAAGCAGTGGCAAGTCTTTATCATATTGTTTCCCAAAGTAGTTACCTTACTGGTCTTCAAGTTTCTCTTCCATTGTCTCCAGCACTTACTGCTGGTCAACTGACCACTTTTTGAATTGGTTATTTTTATTAGGTCTTCTCAAAATTACCAGCATGAGGTAATAAACTTTTCCTAAGTCTGTGATGTTGTGAACCCCAGAGTTCAAATCCAGTATTACCTGCGGGTGTGGCTGATGTGAAAGCAGGTCATCTAGCGTGTGACAAAATGCTCAGAAGAAGGGATCTGAGCCCCATCCCCTGTGGACACTTTTCCTCATTCTGACTTTGTGTGTGTGTGTGTGTGTGTGTGTGTGTGTGCACGCGT
Source organism: Camelus dromedarius (assembly GCF_036321535.1). Lineage (NCBI taxonomy): Eukaryota > Metazoa > Chordata > Mammalia > Artiodactyla > Camelidae > Camelus > Camelus dromedarius. Next base: position 5,938,019 of record NC_087453.1, on the reverse strand, counting down.
GTGCGCTGTACACAAAGTTCCTGGTGAGTTTTATCACAACCCCAGTTGGAGATGGTGATTCCTGGGCCATAACTGAACTCAGCAGGTTTGTAACTGGACTATGGGCCCAAACACATGGGAGAAAATCTCTCACCGGTGCACCAGAAGACCCTTGGTTTATGTACTTTGGCAATAAAATGCTTAGCAGAGGAATTCAATGCAGTTCTTTGGTTTCTCTTTCTTGGTTGCTTCTTTTCTTGGCTTGAGCAATGAGTTGGTCTGTTGGTCTGTGTGTGTGTGTGGTTCAGAGAAAGGGCCTAGGATTCCACTCAGGCTTCGTGGAGGAGTGACTCTATCACCTTTCAGCCTGGGCTTCTAGTTCACTCCATTGCTTTACTTCCAAGTTTTTTTTTTTTCCTTCACCAAAAAGCATTTCCTTCTTCTTAGAGGTCATTTTATCAGGGCTCAATGGTAGAATGCTTTGTCTTTACTTAAAAAAATAAAAAGAAATTATCTTGCTGGCTTGGTGCTTAGTGTGTCATTTACCTGCCATTGTAGGAAAAGGGAATTCATTCTTTAAAAAAATTCTTTTTAGGGGGAAATGAGTTCATTTCGGGAGTACCTGGTAGGATGTACTTACTCTGGTTGTCAGAAACAAACATTTCTTTCTTTCTTTCACTTCTTTCACTGACTTGAGAGGTCTTTGTGAAACACTAGCTGAGCTAAGGACATCGCCTGAAGGGGCAGGAAGGTGCCCAGTGAGAGCTGAGATGGTGGAGGCTGGGCTTCCTGGAAGGAGACGTCATCCAGGGGGATGAAGCTCTCAGCAGACACGTGGCCTGAATGGTGACAGAAGCAACACTCTGACCTTTCTCACTTCCCATCCCCTGAATTTCCTGCTGATGCTTGCCTCCCATTGGCTGAATCCAAATGCAGCCACTGGCAAAGGATCTGGAGGTCCGTGGGGTTGAGCCTCTCAGGAATAGAGGAGGGCAGGGTGGATCTGGCTAAGGAAGCCAAGAGATGAATCAGGGTGTTGGGACCCCAGAGAAGCCCTCCCCATAGGCCATCCTTTCCCAGAAGTCTTCTCCCAGCCAGTGGACCCACCTGCATTCACACGCCAGCTTCTTCGGCTTCGTGCGGCGTCTGCCTGTGTGTCTCCTCTCCTGCTCAGTGTCCCTTCTAGTCTCCACTTTTCTTCTCTTCTGTTTTCCTATTCTTCCTCTTCTCTCACTCAGCACCCCTCCTATTCTTGGAGCCTTTCTCAGTCTAACAGAAGCCCTAAACTGCCACTGAAAGACACGAAGAGCTCTTTCATGAACACGCTTTTTTCCAAGTGCAAAGCAGGATTCTTAGGACAGTTATCTTGAAACGAGGAAAACTGCTTAAGACTTTCTTTTCAGGGTAGGAGTATTGGTCTTGAGTATCAAAAAGAACCAAGGATTTGGGTAAAGTTCTTTTAGATAAGTGAGTACTACTTACATCATATAGTAAGAGAAAAAAATTTAAAAAATGAAAACGAAAAGAAAAAAGAAAACCCCCTAAACACTGCAAATCTTTTCTCAGATGATGGTCCTTGATCTATTTTCTCATTTCCTTTAATCGTCTTTTTTGTGTTTGCTGTTTTCAATTGCTAATATTAAGCACTGGTTACACCACTCAAGTGACTCTTGGGACCCATCCCAAGAGCTGTGTTGCAGGTTGGATAAAATGAAGCCATTCCAACTGCCATACACAATGCCTGTGGGCTGATAAAGCTGCCACATAAATCAGCCTATTAAGAATTGTGAGAATAATCAACCCCCGTCCCTGAATAAGAAGATGAATTCATTATTGCTCTGGCAACAATTTTCAAAACATAAACTTATGCCTTTCATCAGAAAGAGGGAAAACTGCTTCTCTTTCAAAACAGGAATTTACTTCCCCAGTTAGGACATCACCCATGTATTTAACGGTCCTACAATGTGCTGAGATATCTTCTGAGGGGACAGTGATTCACGCAGACATGGAATTGGGTTTCAGACCCTTTGAAGTCTAAAGCTGCCCAACTGTGGACATTGAGCAACACACAGTTGGGCATAGAATCCAAACCATTCCTGGGTTGGTCTTTAATGATTAAAAATGCCTGCATGTGATGTATCAACAGCTCATAAACTCGTAATTGGGGCAAGGCTGCTGTGGCTCCAGCTGCCAATCATGTGTTAATATCAGGTTCAGAGTGTCCAATTAGGGTTGAATGTGAAAAAATGTGTAGTAGCAAATGAATACAAGATCACTCATGTTTTGGCGGTATTTTCTTTGAAGCTGTAATGTGTTCTACAAAATCAGAGGTATGGCTTCCCAGATCACATTGACTTCACCAAGTGGCCATATTTCAGAGGCTGAAGAGGAAGTCATGATGGAGCGAAAAGTGGGTGCTTCCCCAGATAAGATTAGATACAGGGTAGGGATGGAGGGTCGGTCAAGTATGAGACTCCTCCCCATCTCATCCCTGATACACCTGAACCCTTATTAATGTGGCCGGAGAGCCATTTCCACACATAAGCCAGGATCTGGTTTCATTGTGCTTGGCTTCCTTCCCAGGAATGAGTGGTGAGTCATGAACGGCAGGTTGGATTCCTCCAAGGCTGAAGGTGTCTTTGTGCAGCCTCTTGGCTGCTGCTTCCTCAGTGTTCCAGGTTACAGTCTAACCGGCACTTCCTTGTTGTCAGGACTTGTACTGTTTGCGTAAGTCAGGATTCAAGCTCTTCTTTCTATCTGCCTCTTTTTATCCACCCATTCATTCAGCAGCTCTATATTATGATCCCACTATGGCCAAGGCACTATTTAAGACACTGGGGAACACAGCAGTCAGCAAGACAGATAAGGTCCCTGCTCTCTTATCTTTTTGTTGAGGAGATATGCAAAGAAGCAAAGAAATAAAATCATTTTAGATAGTACTAAGGAATATGAAGGAAATAAAACAGGGTGATGTTACAGAGTAGCTTAGTGGGAGCAGGGGGTGGCAATACTAGATGATGCCGTTCTCTCTGAATAAGCGATTTTTATTCTGGGTCTTAAAGAACGAGGAGGAGTCAGCAATGTAATGATTTGGAAGGAGCGTGTCTTAGGTAAAGGAATTGCAATTGCAAAAAGTCCTCAGGCAGGAATGAGCTTGGTTTATTGAAGGAACAACAGCATCAGTGGAATCAGTATATGACCAGGCTCAGTGAGCAGGAGGGTGAGGAATAAGAGTTTATGTCAGAGTGCTTCAGGGGCTGGGTTTCATACACCATGGTGAGGACTTGCAGTTTTATTCAGTTACATCCATCCACTTGTTCTTGCACATGCTTCACTTCCCTCCTTATCCATCTTAGGTTTCATGGTTCATCATTATAATCACTCCCTTGATAACACCTTCCCGTTTTATATCAGTTATCTATTGCTGTGTAACAAATGACACCAACATATTTTAGTGGTTTTTTGGGCAGTTTTGTCTGAGGGTCTCATGAGATTACAGTCAAGATGTTAGCCAGCACTATAGTTAATCTGAAGGCTTGAATGGGGCTGGGGGATTCACTTCCAAGTTGACTCACTCCCATGCCTGGTGAGTTAGTCTAGGTTGCTGGCCAGGGGCCTTAGTTCCTTGTCATGTGGGCCTCTCCATAGGACTTGAGTGTCCTCATGACCTAGTGGCCGGCTCTCTTCCCTCCCTACCCCCTGGAGAGAGTGATCCAAGAGAGAGCAAGGTGAAAGTCACAATGTCTTTTATGATCTAGCCTTAAAAAGTCACACATCCCTATTTCATAATCTCTATTGGTCACACAGGTCATCTTGCTTCCTAGTGTGGGAGAGGAGGGACCCCACAGGGTAGCTCACCTTTCCATACCTTCTAAGTATAAACTCAAACTTATGTGGTATCTACTATTTTCATGGGTTTTTTTCCCCAGAGAGTCATTAGAAGACATACATTGTACTGGTTGTGAGCCCATGCTCTGCATTTAAAAAGAATGTTGAGTTCAAAGACCAGATTTACCACTCATCAGCTCTGTGACCTGTGGCACATTTCTTAACCTTTCTAAGCTTCTATCTCCTCATCTGAACAACAGAAAGAATTCTAGCTCACAGCTTATGATCTATGTGAAAATTAAAGTGAGATAATGCTTATAAACAAACTCAGCCATAATGATTTGTCACACAGATTCTCAGTAGATGTTATCTACCACTACCCTGGATCTTACGCCTTTTTTAAAAATTATTACTACCGAATGCAGTCACTCCTTGAAGTGTTTCATAAAGTTTGGTGATATGCTAACACTTCCGGGAAGCCAAGCCTGCAATCCATTTAGATTGGAGGGGTAGGGAGTTTGGTGATCTGGATAATCCCTGATAATGCATGTTCAGGATGCCAGGAGTTCAGACTTGTAATAGAAAATTCCCCTTCGGTGTGGTAAAGATTGGCAGGCTAACCACCTATCCTCAGATGAGCTGTGAGTCCAGCATTGTTCCCGCTCTATAGGAGCACCTAAGTTCAACCCCAGTGCAAAATCTAATCAACCCTCAAAGTCAAAGAATGAGCTGATGATTCAGGTATTTATATCAAAAAGTGTTAAAAGATTATTTGGAACATGGTAAAGGAGAGAAACAGGATTTCAAATCCATTCCAGAATTACATTTCTTGAGCATCTTCTAAGAAAGGAAGCTAACGAACTCTTAAAGATTATTCATCTTTCCAGCTAAGGTTTTTTGAGCGCTTACTGTGTGCCAGATTCTAGGCTAGGTTTTGGCAGAGTAGCTGAGAACAGGACCACCTGCACCCCGACCCTCATGCTGTTCAAACTCTGAGTCAACAGTTAGACTGAGCACACAGCCCTTATTATTGTTTGACAGCTTAATGTTCCACAAGTTGCCAGAAATTGCTCGAAACCTGAGGGATTTCAATCTATACATTCAAATGAATAATAGCATTAGTAGTAGGGATAACATTTGTACCCAGTTAATCAGCCTAATTATTCAATAAGAGATAAAAATGCATTATTAACGTGTTGAGGCAAAATGTTTCCCAAAGCCGTTGTTCAGAACTGAATTACCAACAACGTGTTTTGAGCAATAGTGTCATGATCACAAGTCATTTTTCTCAATTGACTTTCTGAGGGCTGAGACAAGATCTCTGGGAACCGTTCGTATTGCAACACAAATATGTTGGTAATGAACAGATTCCCAAGGCAGTTTCAATACTGGCATGGAGATCCATACCTTCCCTAAGCTTTGCTCCAAAGGCAGGTAAAATTCCTTCTGAATTGGGTAAATGGAATGCATTCTGTAAACTGCACCTGTTGTTACAATTAACTCAATTGCTCCTGTGGTTCCTAATTTGGTCAGCCTAATCTGACCCGACAAGCCAATTCTTTGTTCGATTGCTAATCCATAGTGGAGATTTCAATCTCCACTTAATAACTTATTCCTACATATCTTGAAAAGTTCACGACTGCCAATGTAGGCATTTTTACAGTTGTGTGTACAGGTCTCTAGGGAGACAATAAATATTTGTGGAATGAATGCATGCTCCTTTTAATTCTCATTTCAGTGAATGGAATTTGCATTCAATGCTTGAAATATTACACTATACTCAAATGACATCTCAACAGAGAAAAATTCAAGTGAGAGATCTAGTTCTTGACTGGGATGTTTTCACCCCCGTCCCCCAGGGGACATCTGGCAACATCTGGTGACATCTTTGTTGTCACAACTGAGAGAGGATACTATTGGCATCTAGCAGGTAGAGACCAGGGATGCTACTAAATATTCCACAATGCCCAGGACAGCACCCCACAACAAAGAATTACTTAGCCCTAAATGTCAGTAATACTGAGGCTGAGAAACTCTGATGCACCACGGTTGGTCTAGATAATTCTGTCGAAAAACTCATATAAAAGGGAAGACAAATTTCTTAATTTATCTAAACCTGTTTATTCATTTATATCTGGGGTTGGTCATAGTAATGACTTGTTATCACTGTGCATTTAAAATGTAATAATGTTCACAGAGTCCTGGTTACATTTTTGCCACATAGTAAGCACTTTGGTAAATGACAGTTACTATTATTATTATCACTGTTATTATTATTATGTCGCATGGGACCTTGAGCTCAGACAGATGCTAGTTTAATGCCTTGTGCCACTTGAAACTCTTAAAAAAATTTTTTTAACAAGATAGTCATTTTTACTTTATACTGGACCCTGCAAATTATGTAGCTAGTCCTATTCATACCTGTAGAGTTTTAGAGGTGAGTTTTCCAACTAACTTTTAAGGTACTCATAATACAAAGCTTTTCTGAAAACAGGAAAAGCAAGCAAGTCACCCAGTTCATTTTAGAGTAACTTTTCAAGCTTCCAAGATCTCCTGATCAAAGTCATTCAGAAATTTAGGGGTAATATGTGATTTTGCCAAATCTGTCAGAACATGAGTAACTACCGTGGTCACTCATTACCGAAGAAGTTTGATATTGACTTGAACAAATGAATGGTCCTTTCCTCAAATGAAGTTGTTTTTTAATTTTTTTTTTCCTGGTCCCAGCACGGAACATGTTAGACAAGCTTACCCCAAGTTCACTCTGGGCTGGTTGATGAGTTAACTATTTTAAGCTCTTCCGGAACTTGTAGACTTTTAAAGCCTTAATACGAATTTTTTTTCCAGGTCACTTGCTGGTGAACCTTGGAAAAATCTGGCAAATTCACTTACGTGCTCATCCAAAGGTGGACTCAGCACCTTTCTCTGGAAACTCGAAGAGAAAAAAACGGATGGAATTAGTCTCAGAAATTTCATTAAGAACACATTGGCCACATATTCTGCTGTGTCTATGGTTCTGACCTAGCCAAAACTGCCGTAATAAGGCAATCCTGAGCGAATCTTTGTGGCCTTATGATTTTAGATGCTCATTTTAATTAATAACCTGTTCTGTTATTTAATAAAAACCAGAACCCACTTCAGTGATGGCTCAAAAACATCAGTGCCTCCCTTCTTACTCACTTGCGTGTTTGCTTCCTTATTTTCGTTTATTCATTTTCATATGTGAATACACTTCATATCTTCATTTTCAATGAGAAGTAAGATAACTCACATGTGAGGTTTTCCCACAGTCAAAATGTACCTGAAATTAAAAATCTTCAAAGTGTTTGAGAACAATGACGGTAGATAATTTCCTTATTAACTTACATGTCAAAAAAGAACTAATCAGTCCAGGCTTGAAAGATGGGATGAGCTTGTCTCCCTAGTGAATTACATTATGGAGAACAGATAATTTCCAGAAGGGAGTAAGTGACAACTCTCGTAACGTGAGGATAGAATTTCTTTATCCTTAAAAGGTATGCAATTTAATAGGATTTAATAGCTATTTGTTGTATAAAACAGTGCATGATGCTGGTTCTTCTTTGTAGTTGTTGTCATGGGTTTTGTTTTTTTTTTTTCATTTTTTTGTAATTGAAGTATAGTTGATTTATAAGGTTGTGTTAGTTTCTGGTGTACAGCAAAGTGATTTAGTTATATATATATATAATATATATATATATTATATATATATATTCTTCCCCATTATAGGTTATTACAAGATATTGAATATAGTTCCCTGTGCTCTACACTAGGACCTTGCTGTTTGCATGATGCCACTTCTGATGGTTAATTTGGGACTTACTAGGTTCCTTTTTGGACTTTCCTTTTTCGTAGGAGGCTGCCCTCAGTTCCTCGCCACGTGGGCCTCCCAACATAGCTGCTCACTCATCAAAACCAGAAAGAAGAGAGACTCCTGGGAGAGTAGACGTTCCAATCTTCCGTAATATAACGGGGGGTGGGGTGGCATCCCGTCACCTTTGACATCTCTTATTGACTAGAAGCAAGGTACGGATGTTGCCCATACTTATGTACATAGAGGGGGTTATAAAAAAAAATGTGGCTACCACGAGGTGGGAAACAGAGGCCACCTGAGCGTCAGGGCCCTACAGCCAGACTTCCTGGCTTCCAATCCGGACCCCACTGCATACTAGAAATGAAACTTCCAAGTTCGTTTCCTAGAAACTTATGAGTTTATTAACCTACAAGCCTCAGTTTCCTCATATGTAAAATGAAAACTCACAACTTCATCCTGTGGTGACCGAATTCCAGCAATTCCTGACTTCCAGATACTCTTACGCCATTCTCTTGACTGTGGCCTAATTTGTATGCTTCAAGAAATATCACTCACTATCCGTCTCCTCTTTAAAATATAAATCAAGGGGGAAGCGTATATAGCTCAAGTGTAGAGCGCATGCTCAGCACCCCAGAGGTCCCAGGTTTAATCCCGGGCACCTCCCCCACGCAGAAATCAAGGAAGAAACCTAATTACTTCCCCCTCAGAAAACAAATAATACCAGTAAAATGTAAATCAACTTATTTAAAAAAGCAAATTTAATAATACTATTAGAATTTAAAAATTTTTAAATTAGTATTACAGAAGATAATTGTAAACACACGTCATCAGTAATGAAAACTATTGGTCTGCGTACCTCCAACATTGCTCCTGCGCACGACTTGCGAAGGGGACAGATACGCCCTTGAGAGGCAGGGCCACGGTGGCAGAGTGGAAAGACCCTTGGGCTCCCCTCCTCTCATGAACACACCGAAGTCACAACTGCCTGCAGAACAACCACTGGACCCTGCATAGAGTCGGGACCCACAGCGCCGGGTGGGAGAACCACAAACCGGAAGGTAACTGCACCGCAGAGCTTTGCCCCGCGTCTGAGCGCCACGTCGCGCTCCTCAGCCCGGGCCCTGCACCGGGAGGATGAGCCCCCGGAGTGTCTGGCTTCGAGGGCCAGCGGGGCTTGACTCCGGGAGCCCCACGGGGCTGGGGAGACGGAGGCGTCACCCTTAAAGCGCGCGCACGACGCCTCCCGCACCCCGCGACCCTGCGCAGAAGCAGTAAGTCGACGGGAGCCTGGGCCGCACCTACCTGCTGGTCCGGGAGGGTCTCCCGGAGAGGAGCGCGAGGCCGCGGCTCACCCTGGGGACACAGGCGCCGGGGGCAGGCCTCCTCGGGGGCGCACTCCCGCGCATGGATGCTGTTGGCGGCTGCTGGCCGCCATCGTGGGAGCCGCCCTCGGAGGAGACTGGTTAGCGCAAGGCCTGGCCCCACTTGACGGCCTCTAGGCGCCGTGCTGGACACCTCACGCCTGGCGACTACCTGGGCGGGGACACAGCGCCAGCCGCCAGCTGATAGGCTGGCTGAGCCCACGGCCGCCTATAGACACGGCCCTGCCCGCCAGGCGGCCTATGACCCAGCTCCATCCACCAGTGGGCAGGCACCTGCTCCCCGGCCCAGCTCTCCGGGAAGCGTGCCATGGCCTCTGGACTGGCCTCGCCCACCCGGGGGCGAACACCGGGCGCGAGAAAACCACACTCCTCTAGGCTGTGGCCCCAGCCTGCCCCTAGGAGGCCAGCCCCCGTCCTGAGACCAGCCTCACCCCGGCCCTGCCCACCAGCAGGCCAGCACAAGCTTCAGGACACCCCAAACCCCATACTCAACTGTGTCAGGGACCAGCAGCCCCCACCGGTAACCTGACACCAGCTCTGGGATCCCTGGGTCCTACAACCAGCCTCCAGGACCTGGCTCTTTCTGCCAGAAGTCCTGCACCAACCCCAGGGCCTGGCTTCACCCACCCATAGGCAGGCAATAGCCCCCGAGCCTTCTCCCAGCCCCAGACCCTGACTCCACCCACCAGTGAACCAGCACTCGCCCCGCGGCCCCCTGCGGTTCTGCAGTCAGTCGCTCTGTGACGTGGTCCCGCCAACCAGAGGCTGGCAGCCTTCTCACAAGACAGAGCCTGGCAGCCAGCTGGACCAGGGGCCAGCCAAGCCTGCGTGACCACCCGCGTAGTCAGCCCACCGCGACAGAGGGACCCAGGCAGCCCTCATAGGGGGAAGCCCTGGAGCACATAACTCGGGTGATGAGAAGGGTGCATGCTGCTGGGACACGTAGGACATCCAGAGAAGGACACTTCTCCAATGTCGGGAAATGCCACCGACCTGCCAGATACACAAAAATAAACAGCAACTTAGGCAAAGTGAGGCAACAGAGGAACGTGTTCCAAACACAGGAACAAGATAAAACCCCAGAAGAACGAAGTGGAGCAGAGATGGGTGATCTACCCGAGAAAGAGTTCAGAGTAATGTTTTTTGTTTGTCTGAAAGGAGGTAGTGGGGATTGAACCCAGGACAAAATGAAAAAGCTCGTTGGTGAAGGCAAACATACAGTGAAGGTAGGAAATCATGCACTCACACAGCTAGGAGGAAGGTTAAAAGGCAAAAGGCGTAAAGTCATCTGTGTCCCTGATAAGCCGTTAAGGGATACACAGAACAATCAGATGTAAAGTATGGAGTCAACAGCAGTGACTGGGAGGAGAGGAGTGCACACACACAGGGCTGTTAAAATGCATTGGGCAGTAAGAGGCCAGCAACTTAAAATAACCGTGTGTATAAACCTCATGGTAACCACAAACCAAAAATCTGTAATAGGTATGCAAACAAAAAAGAAGAAGAAGAAAGAAAAAGGGTATATATGCATCCTTAATAAAAACACTGATAAAAAAATGTAATACACATAAGTGCTTAAGATCCAGATTTATCCAGATATATGTCCCAAATATATTGTGTGTAGGGTGTCTAACACAGGAGAGGCTCTCTTTAGGCGCCCATGGCCGACACTGTCGGTTAATCATGATTCTGTCCTTGGACTCAACTTTACAATCTGGACTCAGCTCTAGAATCCTTCTCGATACGGTGTTTCAGGCAGCCGTCACCCATCCACACCAGGAGACGTGGACTAGCCTCCGGCAGATGTCGCCTGGTGCAAAGAGATGAGGGCAAATTATAGCTAAAGAAGCATCAACGATAAATGAACTAAAGGAAGGAATCACCTTAGTAAAAAGAAGGCAAGTGCAAATGAAAAAACAAAACAAAACAATGACAAAGCATGTGTCATCTAAGTATGCGCGGTTGACTCCTGGCTTCATTTTGACTTCCAGACCTCCTGCCTCCTCAACAGATGTAAAATGTATCTCACGTTCGTTTTCACTAAAGCAAAACAAATTTGGGAAGAAAAAGCATACACTGTGCAAATCTTTTAATTAACTCTAAAGCATCAGTACTGGGGTGTTGACGCCCCATGGAAGACTCAGGTGCGAGGCATCCGGATGATTGAGTGCTGCAAATATGTTTTTGCTGATAAAGGGAGGTTCTGCAGGACAGAACAATCGCGGACAGCAATAAAAGATTGTATCATTTGGGTCAATGTCCAATTCAGGAGACTAGAGAAAGCTCAACGAATCAGACTATAGCATAGATGGGGCCTTGGCTTTCAACCAAAGTAGTTCAACAGGCTTTACCAAATACCTGCTGATAGATTAATTGACTGACCTATTATAAATTCTTTGAATGCCACGAAGTGTAGGGAAATGAGTAAGCCTGTGGAGTCAGAGAGATTGGAGTTTAAGTTTTCTGCTTACTGTGTTTCCCCGAGCAAATCTGACTTCTCCAAATCTATTAAAAAATGGAAAGGTTCCCAGCTCCCTGACAAGGCTGATGGAGGATTAGTTGAGACAAGGTACAGGAAAGGGCCTTGAGCACACTCAATAAATGTTAGTTGCCCTCATCAGGTTTTTGTGCGTTTTAGTGAGTTGGTGAAATCCAGCGAGATTCCCTGAACACCAAAGGGGACACGCAGTCAATTTCTAGGGGGGAGCAAAACGGAGTCTGAAAATGAGGTGTGCGGATAATATAACTGAGTGGCGGCTGGGTCACTATCGGTTTGAGAGAATAGTGTTTTTTAATTGTCTTAGTAATTCTCCATCAGTCTCATGAAAACCCTGAAGAGGGAAAAAAAAAAAAAGGTAGTATTAATCCCCAACCCCTGCTAACCCCTGCCGTCCCAAATCTCCTAGGGTCTGCTCTACAGGCAGGAAAAACTAACTCCATTTCCAGAGATTGTTGTCTCCCATTTTCCCCATCTGGACCCAGGACATTTAATTTGACCCGCTCTATCCTTATAAAGGGGGCTGTTTCATTTTTGCTCCTCCAATCCATACGTATGAGTTCTGACACTACCCCTGCTCTGTGCCAAGCACTGAGTTAGGCACATGTCCGGTTTTCTTGTCCTCACAAGAGCACTTGTACATGAGGTATATTAGCCTCTTTTTAATAGCTGAGGCCCAGAGAAGTTGAGTAGACTCCTGAAGTCACACAGCTAGGAGACAGCGCTGCTAGGATGAAAACCCAGCGGAGGTTAGTATCTCCAAATGTGTGTGTTTTCCCCCTACACCAAGGTGGAGTCTGTGGGGCACGGAACTCACAGGCATTTCACTAGAGGGAGAAGCACATTGGAGAATTGGGTCTTCAAGCCAAGCAAGCAATGCAAATATTGCTTATCGTTCCGATAACCTTCACATCTCTTAAATCATCTTCAGGCTAAAGTGACATAGTACCATCTCTCCTAAATCCCCCCCGCTTCCAGTGTTGGAAGTGTCTGCCCTTTTGGTTGAAAACAACACGAAGTGCTTAGCTCCTGTCTAGGGGCTGCGTCATAAGACAAATGCACACCTTAACTCCTAGAACCACATGCAGGGCGGCAGGAGGCTCACGCTTTGAGATGCAGGAGAGAGACAAGAGCTGGACCTTGTCCCCATCCTGTCACCCTGTTGAGTGAGGCTGTTGGAATTATCTATGTTACCTTTGCTCGTGGCCAGCCCTCCGGCTCTAAGCATGGTTGGTGGAGTTTGCATGGGTTAAATGTGCATACAATGTAACTCCACTCCGTCACCTGCTAATGCATAATAGTTGCCCCAAAGATGCCCCAAAGATAATTTTTGACTATTCAGGGGAGCAGCACTGGGGGTGGAATCTTTGCCACAATGTCGAGGAAATCCCTTGATCTCTCAGTTCTCGCCTTCCTTCCCTCCTTTTCCCTTCTCTCTCTTCTTCCCTCCCTCTCTTTCAAAAAATTATCTGGACATCGCAAAAGCCAGGTGGACTGCATTCCCAGTCGTGTATCCTCGTGAACTGGTTTCCCATAAACATGTATTAGACTTTTGTTCAAGCTGAAGAATGGAGTCGACCTTGCGGGAGACAGAATTGGGACTGGAGGAGAAATAATAATAAGCCACAGGCCCTGAACGGCAGGTACTGTCGGTGACAGTCACGACAGGTCGGAGCTCTGTGCTGCTCGCTGCCCTCATGGGGAGGAGCTTTTACGACTTGGCGTGAGTCCTGGTTCAGCCATCCATCAACAGGATGATTGTGGGGAAATTTGCCTAGATCTGTTGGTCACCATAAAGTTCAGGAGCGTTATTTATATAATCAATTAAAAAAAAAACTTTGAATTGTAAAAAAATGAAAGTTTGTGTGTGTGTGTGTGTGTGTGTGTGGAAGAGAGGGGCTGGGGAGACAGCCTCTAGAGGATTTTGATCATCCAGGAAGACTTCCTCCAGGAAGCTTGGGCTGGGCTCTGATTGGCACACAGGAGGAGAAGAACAGGTAAAGAGAGTCCCAGGAGGAAGGATAGCAGGTGCAAAACCTCAGGGGCAGAGAGCATTTAAAGAATAGAGGAGACTGGCAGAAGCCATCATGGCCAGAGTCCAGAGGAATCCGGTGGGTGGCTCATGTGGGCTGGGGCCTGGGGGTCAGTGGGGCCATACTTTACAAAACACTGAAGTCCAGCTTAAGGAATTAGATCTTCATGTAAGAGCAATGGGACGCCACAGAAGCAAGGCTGAGACACGATCAGGCTAGGGTTTTAAAAAGACCAATAGAGCCAATGGACAAGGAACACTCTGGAAGGAAGATGGACATCCATTGGCAGGTTCTGCAGGGGTCCAGAGTGAAGGGGGTGATGGTAGAGACAAAAGTAAATGGACTTGAGAAATTTTTAAGCAGCAAAAAAGGGAACATTATTTTGCCATTCAAATGATCATCTTTTGGTAAAATTGCTATAAAATATTATTGTAATATTATATTGTAAAATAGCCACATGAGGAAATTTTCGAGTGAGACAAAGCTTGAATTTTTAAATTTGGTTGTAATAAATGCAATGAAGGGGAAACATCTCTCATATGTTTTAAAACTTTTATTCTTGCTTTTAGAGAATTCAAAGATACACAGATGAAATCTGACAACACATGTGGATATATAATTCTAAAAAAATTTCACAGCGGGGAGAAAGCATATACCTATTTTTAGTGATATGTACATTATTTGTTCAAATATAAAGATATAAATGTATACTTCTGAAATATTCTAAAAGATATAACCTAAAAAGGAAAATCTTTATCAAATATACAGAAATGTATCGTATGCTTTTAGGAAAAGTAGTAGTAAAAACATGTGCAAATAAACTATATGTAAACACCATTTTAAAGAAAGTTTTATAAGTATTGCATAAATCTATATGTTTTCCATTTATGAAATCACGTTTTCCCAAGGAATTCACATCGCATAACATGGGTTATGTAGTTAATCTATAATGTATGCACACTTTACTAGTGACCCATTCTATAGTCGGGAAAATTAAGGCATGGAAAGCCACTGAATATGTTTAAATTGTGAACTTTAGAACATTGCCCTAAACCACAAGTCCTAAATCAAATACCATATACATATTTTTAAATGATGTAAGCAAATTGCCATTAGAACACAAGCACAAACAATTTGAAAACTGTCGGTCCATTCCTTAATGCCACAGACTAAATAGAGTCAAGGCCATAATTAAATAAAGAATTTCAGGATTTAACACAGTGATGCCTCAGTAAATCATCAAGGTATTCTTACATAGGAGGTTTTGACTTATTTAAAGTACTTCTTAAAATAGATATTTTCTCTAATTTCCCAGTAGTGTTTCTATTTCAAAACAGGAAAAAAAAAACAGTTTCATAGGGACCTGAAAACCTTAACCGACACTTAGTTTTGCTTACATTATTAAGCAAATATTTCCCCTAATATTATATTAAAAGCAGTTACAATAAATGGATTGTCAGCGTGACCCGGGGTCCCTGACAAGCTCGCTGTGGTATGTCTTTCACTGTGAAATGTAAACTTTTGAGAAGTAAAGGTTCAAGCGGTGACTCTGGTAAGGCAGGGCCAGAAACGTTTACTGACTAACTGGTAAGTGCCCAGCCTCCCCACCATGTCATGAAAAGACACAAGAAAGCACAGGAGGACGGAAAATTCTGTAAGTCAGGCGGCCCTGACCACAGTTCCGTGAGCCAAGCAGCACACCCTGCAGAGCGCCTTGTGTTCCGGCGCTCGATCCGTGCTCCCCAAGTTGGATACGGTCCTGATAAGTGCCATCATCTGGGTAGGCAGGACAGCTTGTGGAACGGTCGGACAGAAGAAAGACTACAGACACCTGGGCTGAAACATTCTTCACGTGCTGTTTCACTCTCTGGCTTTTGACGTTTGTTTGCTTTCCGTTAATGCACAAGCCATAAGCATCGTTCTTGCAGGACGGTAAAAATTGCTGCTCTTGGTCTTGCTAAAAAACAACCTGGAAAATAAAGTATACCCCGATGACGCATCAGAGAAGTATAATGAAACAAGAGGAATTATTAGCGAAAAATAAATGCTAAAACAAGTGCCCTGGGCTTTTAGCACAGGTGTGTTTCACCAAGATAACTGTACGCGCTGTCCTTGCTGAAGGATGGGTGTTTCAAAATTAAGCCAGAATTCCTTCATTATCCTACTTGATTCAACTCTGTTTGTTGGGATGATCAGAAATCAACAGATTGCCTAATGGTACCAGACACTTAGGGAGGAATTCACTGGGCCTCATTCAGAAGATATTTGCCAACTGGTCCTTTATAGGCAAGTTTGCCCCCCACCCTGATATTTACATGCACTTATGGACCACTCAGTTGATGCCAGGCTCTGGGCTAGCTACTTTGTATTTGTATCAATTTTCTGGATGGATACGATTTTGGTCCCCATTTTACAAATGAGAAGAAGAAATGAAGGCAGAAAGGTTAACTAACTGCTAAGGTCATCCCATGAATCGGCAGTGAGCAGGGATTTCAACCCCGGACTGGCTGACTTCCAGGCTTGGCTCACCTCTTGGCCATTCTCCGCACCCCAGAAGCTCCCCTGAGGCCTCCTATCGCTGGCAGAGAGCGATGGGGAGCTGCCGGCTGGGCACCAGGATGCCCAAGTGAAGCATCTCCACAGGCTCATGGTCCGTGGCCACGATGTCGTATTTGCGGACGATCTGGAACACAGGAGCACAAAAAGGCAGAATTACCCCTCTTCTCCTGCCCTGAGGAATAGCCCAGAACACACCTGCAGAAACCCCAGCCGGGTCTTACCCAGCAGACAGCCAAGTGGAGCTGGAGCTCAGCCAGGCGGCGACCAATGCACATTCTTTTCCCAATGCCGAAAGGAAGATGGGCGAAAGGGTTGATGTTCTTCTTCGCCTGAAGCCATCGTTCGGGCCGAAACTGACTTGAATCTTCAAAATTTTCTTCATTGGATCCCAACACATGCGTATTTAGCATCAGCACTGTCTAAAAATACCCAGGAACACAAAGTGCTTAAACAGAAGAAAACATTTGAATAGCAAAATTTACAAGAGCCATCACCTTACAAATGTGAAAGTAGCCAACAAATTTATAATAATGATGGTTGCTAGCACATATCCAGTGCATGAAATGTGCCAGGTAATAAATGAAGGTCAAGAATCTCAACATTTTACTTCACATTCTCTTAGCAACCCTGGGAGGTGAGTTCTGTTATTATTCCCATTTTACAGATAAGAAAGCTGAGTTTCACAGAGATGACGGAACGCACTCAAGACTATACTTGAATCCGGGTTTCTCCGTCTCCGTAGCCATGATTCCTAATATTATTCTATGCAACATGTCAACCATATACTGCAATCAGCGTATTTCCAAAATGAACGCTCTCCCAGGAGAAATGTTTAGAGAGAGCTAATGGATATCTTTCAAAGCTCTGTAAGGCACACTCTGTCCAAGTTCTACTTACTCCTTTGGGTAAAGCGTATTCCCCCAGAACCATTGCCTTGTCAAGGGTCCGAGTTGTAAATGGCACGCTTGGGGTAAGCCTGAAAAAATAAAGTCAGAGATGTAAAGGTGGGCACTGACCAAGCTCTAGCTCCAGGGAATGCAGATTCTGTTTAAAAAAACTGCTGCCTAAGTTCTCAAAAAAGGAACACGATCTCAACCCTTCATAAAGAAATTCTATCCCTTTCTTCCCAGTATTTACACCTCTTGTTTTTTTATTCCTTATTGTGTTGGTGAAGACCCCCAGGACAAGGCTGCTTCATAGCTGTTAACAGTGGTTTTTCCCCTATTTCATTTTAGACTTCAAAAGGGTAGGTTTCTGTGCTTCGCCCTTAAGCTTGCTGTTTGTTTCAGGTTTCTTCTATCTACCCTTCATGAAGCTAAAGCTATTTCCTTCTAATCCTCAAGTGCTGTGAGTTTTGCTTTCCAGAAAAAGAATTTTCAAAGGACACTTTATACAGAGGCTCAAAAACACAGACGTCTCTGCGTCTTATAATAATACGGTTCCTTGCTGAGTTTTCATCTCATGGCCTTCAATCACGCCCCTCATCTTAATCACTGCTTACAGCATCCGCTCGAGTATTATTATTACTGATTTAAAGGCAAGGACTCTGACTTACCAAGATTTAATAGAACTTGCCCAAATGATTTAGGAAATGAGTAATAGAGGCTTTTTTTTTTTTCCAGTTTGATAAATGCTTATGACTCAACTATGGGAGATGTTTGTAGGGGGAGACCCCTGATTTTGTACTGATACTGTATCCAGGCAGCCTTGCCTTGCCTTGCCTTGCCTTCCCTTCCCTCCCCTCCCCTCCCCTCCTCTCCCATCCCCTCCCCTCCCCTCCCCTTCCCTTCCCTTCCCCGCTTAGGCACATGTTCTTACCTCATGGATTCTTTCAGACAGGCTTTTAAATACGGCATATTCCTCAAATCCTCTGCCCGTGGCATTTGGTTCTCAGGCAGTACACTCTGAATTTCCCTAAGAAGCTTTTGCTGCACGTGGGGATTACGGGATAGATTGTAGAGAATCCACATTAAGCTGTTTGCTGTCTGAAAGCCAAATGGACATACACTTGAGTTTTCTGCAAATCAACCACCTTAAAACCAATATGAGCTCAACAAACAGTGGCGCCTACCACCTTGTTCTGTAAATATATTAGTGATGCTTTTTCCCATGTCCTTACTGGCTGTGCCTCAAGCAAAGACCATATATGAAAAGTCAGATTTAGTTTATAAAACACATCAATCATAGCTTATTTCCTGAGGGAATCGAGACAGAATGCTTTAAATAGTAGTTGCATCAGGACACAAAATATGGTTTGGCACAAAAATTGAATACAAATGAGGGCCTGTAAATCCAGTGAAATGAAAGTCAGATGGGCAATTGCATTAATATCAATTTCCAGGTTGTGGTGACGTTTTATTGTTTCACAAGATGTTACTATTGCGGGAAATTTGGTGAAGGATTCAAGGGGCCCTTGCTATTTTTTTCTTAGAACTGCATGTGAATCCATAATTATCTCAAACTTCAAAAAAAATTTTTTTAATTGTTTAATATAAAAAATTAATATGAAAATTGAGCAGAGAGAGAAGGCTGGAGCTCCCATGTGTGTTGCTAAGAAAAGTGGTGTTGTTTTTTTAAATTTTACAGTGCAAATGCACAAGAAACTGCATTGCTGGATTTTAAAAGAAAGTTGGTTTTTTTCCTTTGCAACACCCTAAGAAGTTACCACGAAAGTAGAAAGACATTATCTATACCCAGAGTTTCAGCCTCATGCAAAGAATCCTGATAGGAGGGAGCTAACATCAAAATAAGAAATTCTAGCATCAGGTTGAGTATTTCAAGGAACTAGCCACAATTTCTGACAAAGACTCATGGCCTTTTAAGTGGCATCCTTTATTCTCTTTCCAAAGGCAACGAGAGGAGAAAAAAATACTGGCAGCAAAAGCCCATGCAGCTTTTAGCTTCATCATATTCACCAACTGGTAGTCTTATACATTTGTTTTTTAGGCCTATTTTTGGTGAATTTAGGCCAAATATTCCCGTAAAAATGGTCATTGTGCCCTCTCTCTGCAGACATGAAGACGCTTTTGCTAAGTGCTATGTGCCACTCACATCAATGAGTCAAGTGCAGGACAATTTGGAGCCAATGGTATTTATTATTTTTGGAAGATGCCTCCAGGCAGCCTTCTTCATGTCGGAGGACTGGCAGCCTCCGCTGCAAATAAACTGTGGATGTCATTATTACAAGAGTCCAATTGACAAAACAGGAAGAGGGCGTAGCCACCAAATTAGATACACCTTCAAATTTCTCTGATTCTCCAAATGTGACTTTCAGCACAGCCAGGACAAAAAAAGAAACAGATTGAACCATATCAGTAGGTCCCTGACCGCAAGTACCAAATAGGGTTTCCAAAAGACAGATAACTGTAGCTTTCACCGAAGCCCTGCAAGGCAGCCCTGGCCTGTTGGCCTAACTGCAGGGGCTGGACAGAGGGTAAGTGGCCTGGGAAACCTCACGGGCACAAAGTATCCCCACTCGACCTCCATGGGGAGACCCATCTCAAAGCTGGCCTTCCTGCTTCTACTCTGTCTCCACTAGGTCCCCTCTCCATCCGCCAGCCAGAGCCCACTTTACAAATCATAGATTTGATCATGTTATTTCTTTGCTTAAAACATTCCAAGGGCTTTCTGTTACAAGTGTAATGAATCCAAATGCCTTCCTAAGGCTCCTGGTTAACAGGGCTCACTGACTTCTCCAGTGTCAACTCTGACCACAGAGGCTGGTTCTCCAGTCATCCCTGTTTCTGCCCCATGGCCTTTGCACTTGCTATTTCCTCTGTGTGGCTTACTTTTCCACCAGATCTGCCATTGGTTGACTCCTTCTCAGTGTCAGCTCCAGGATGACATCCTTAGAGAGGGACCACCTCCCCTACCTCTCTGTTACTTCACTCTGATGGCATCCTCCATGTCCTGAAGCACTCTCTGAAATGATCCTATTTCCTTGTTTGTTTTCATGTCTATTGTCTGTTCCCTATGACCACTCAAGTTCCAGGAGGGGAACTGGTTCATTGGTTCATCACGGTCTCTCGAGTACCCAGGACAATGCCTGGCACATAGCAGACCCTCGATAGATCCTGAAATCTTTCATTTACTAAACAAGCATTTATTGGGCACCTAGTATGTGCCAAGTGCTATTCTCCACCCTAGGAATACAGCAGGGGACAAAACCAAGTCATCATGGTCATGAAGTTAACATTCCAGTTGGAAAAAAAAGAAGAAGAATGGGTGAAGCTTAACTTTGAACACCCTAAGGAGCCTCTGAGGGTAAGGGATTTAATACGAAAATGAGTTGAAATAAGTTCCCACTTTTGATAGCCTTCTGGAGCATCCTCACTTTGTGTTCAGATCAGAAACACCACGGAAAGGGGGAAACATGAAACAGACACGACCTAGGACACACTCTTCTGAGAGATGATGGGTGAATGAGGGCTATTAATATCATCACTCCAATGACGGCTCAAAAAAATGAGCCAAAGAAAGTTGAGCTCGCCTGACTCCTTGTCAGCGTTTGCGTTTGGAGTCTGGTGGGGTTGTGTACTTACTAGGGGTGTCAACCATACTGGGGACAGAATTTTGGTATTAAAATGAACTGTTTCACTTAAATTGAAATCAAAGTTTTCCCGAATTCACTCTGTTGACAATTTTAAGCAGAAAAATAAATTATTGGACTAGCAAAACATATCCCAATATTTTTAGACTAAATGAAAACCACTGCTAGGCACTTGTGGGTAATATGGATAACCATCTAAAATATACCCAATTTTTAGAAGCCTGGATTGTCTACCTTGCTACTGTGTAGGATTTTACTGCCTCTGAATTCCTGTAGCAGCTTGCGTATTTGTCATGGCACTGATACCCTGCTCTGGGATTTTTCCATCATATGTTTAAGCACTGGGTATCCCCCACAGTCTCGTATGAGACTTTTTATTTTTGCTAAGCTAATGCTCAGTGAGTCCTTAGGGAATGGGCAAGTTGAATGACGGTAAGATTCATGAAAAGGATTTTACAGACGGTTGATAGAGCAAACTGAAATCGGACCACCCCTTACCGTCT
This sequence comes from Camelus dromedarius, assembly GCF_036321535.1. Classification (NCBI taxonomy): domain Eukaryota; kingdom Metazoa; phylum Chordata; class Mammalia; order Artiodactyla; family Camelidae; genus Camelus; species Camelus dromedarius. The sequence goes on along the minus strand of NC_087453.1, from coordinate 5,916,857 downwards.
CCACCGCAGCCAGCTGGAGCTCCGTCACGGCAGCATACAGTTCTTTCTTTGAAAGCTGATTGTGGTGATAAATATCACACAGGAAATCCATGCTGGGCTGCTCCGCATATTTCTCTAACCGGTTGTCGATACAAGATTTGACTGTTGGAGACAAAAGAAGGGGAGAGGAAGTCGGTTGGAAATTAGGATAGGGAAAAGAACAAAGGGAAGCTAGGGTCAAATTCTCCTTGCAGCATCCAAAGGGGCTTTGCAGGCAATCTGACGATTTGACAGTTTGTTAGATCAGCTCATACTGCCTCGTTCTTAGGTGGGCAAGGACTGATCCAGGCCCACGTGAACAGAGCTTCTCAAATATTCACGTGCACAAGAGTCACCTGGGCATCGTTTTAAAATGCAGATTCTGATTCAAGCATCTGAACCAGAACTTGGACCCAGATCTAAGCATCTAGCTGAGATGGTCACTGACACTGGCAAAGTGGGATCTGGCTCCCAAATTTTGGCAGCAGAGGAGAGGGGAACCTCTCCCCCATTGCTAACACACACACACACACACACACACATTCAGTGCCCACCCATGTGGACAATGATGGCAAACATTTCTGATGTTTGTAAAGTACATTCCAGGCATGTGTCTCTCTCACTTCAATCCATTATGCAAGCCCCTGCCACAATAGTAATAATAATGGTGATGAGAATGATGATGACAGTAAATGGGAGAGCAGTTAGAATTTGATTTTCAGGAGCCCTTCTGCCTGGCTTCACATTGGCTTTGCCATCACCTAGCATGTAATCTTGAGAAAGTTATTTAATTTCTCTGTGCCTCAATTCTGTCACTTGGGCCTCACAGAAGGACGCATCTTACAGGTTCTTTAAGAGAATTAAATGAGTCTCTGTGTGTGTGTGTGTGTGTGTGTGTGTGTGTACCCACAGAACAACGTGCAGCACCAGAGAGTCCCACCGTAACGTAGCAGAAATAGCTCTGATCTGTTGAGACGTTGTGCTATGCTAGGTTTTGTGTTATCTATATCAGACCTAAACACAGGTGCATTGAGGTATGTACTACTACAAATACTATTATTGTTGTTGTTGTTGTTTTAACCCATTTTAGAGACAAGACAACTGAGGATGAAAAAGCACATTTGGCCGAGCTGCCAAACCCAATGGCAAAGCTGGGACTTGAACCCAGGAATCTTTGAGTCCAGAGCTCTTGCTTTGAACCACACGTACTTCCCAAAGAAGATTACAGAAACCACCTCAGGCCTCTTCCTTCGACTTCCTCGGTACCAGGGCAATGCCCAGACCCATGGGTCTGCAAAGGCCAGAAGAGTCAGGAGGAGCAACTCCACCAAAGGATGGGGTGCTGAGGCCAAGAGGATCATCCAGACCTTCGGGCAGCAGCTCCGGAGTCAGGGCTGCCGGGCACGTGGGGCCGGATTACCTGACTTGAATATGGTGTCCCAGGCCTGCGTGTGGGCCTGCCAGACCTTGGTGTTGAGGCTCTTATGTAGCTCGACCGGGGTGACCATCATCCTCCCGAACGTGCTCATCATCTGTGAGGAACACAGGTGCCTTTTCATTCCTGTTTCTCTTTCTCTCAAAGGCAATTTGCACTCTGCAAGGGCAGCGTTCTAAACGCCCACACCCTTTACTGCCCCAAAGGCTGGAACTGCAGGGCCTCCCCGGGGTTCTCACTCCCACTCCCCAGTGACGTGTGAAAATCATCTTTGGGATGCTTTCCCACTGAATATATTTAATTTAAAATTTTGATCTTATGACCTAAATGTAAAAAAAAAAAAAAAAGAAAAGAAAGCTACGAATCTCATATCTACTTCAATTGCCAATAATTTCCAAACTTCAGCCATTCCTAAAACCAGTTTCACTGCGTCCACTGTATCCACATACAACCAGCAGACTGTATTTTGATCAACTGACCTTTAACTAGAATACCCACTTACACCTTGCCCAAACGATGATTTAATGTGCTTTTACATCACATGTGTGTACATGCACACACGTTCATGACAATACATCACCCACGTTAAAATGAACACTTAACTATTGCAATAAAACGCGGGAGGGTGCCACTCTTGGGAAGCACTGGGATCCACATTTGTTAAGTTCTGTAAGTGATTTATAAGAAAAACTGCTCTCCCCAGGGAGACACTTACTGTTTTGATGGCCATGATGAAGTTCAAAGCTTCATCCCCTGCGTTCTTCTGGAGGAGCCCGAATCGCTTCTCATACAGCACAAGGCAGATGCCTGTTATTTAACATAATCAACACGATTACCCATTCATAGCGACCCTGGGGTCTATGATTAGCTGGCCACTGAAGACTCGATTCTGTTTCACGAAAGTGAGGTCTTTTTTGAGAGCAGATGAGAGGCGAAGAGTCTGAGCGAAAGGGGCCTGATCAGGTTTTCCTCTCTTTCTGGAAACTGTCTCCAGGTCCGATGACTCATCCCCTATAGGACCTCCTGGTCAGAAAAGCCAGCTGTGACGATGCAGCCATTTTTATGCATGAACGAATCTCTCCTGTAATGTCTTGCTTTTCTCAGAGTTCACCCTTGAGATCATTAGACATTGTTAATGCCTACCCAGTTCTCACGTTCCTCCATTTCTTTCCTAAGAGAACCCTGATTTTATTGAGGTTGTCAATGTGTCAGTCCATAGGCAATAAATCAGGATTGAACTAAGACAGCCCTGCTCCCTGATTTCTCAGGCTTCTGCAAGAAGCCACACGACCCAGGTCTGGCCAATGAGACCCGAGGGAAACCCTTTTGCTTTCTTGATAAAGGGGAAGGAATAGCTGGCTTAGCTCTTCCCTTCTTGTTTTTGCCTGGAATGCAGACAGAGGTGAGGCCAGGAGGGGCAGTAACCATTCTGCAACCAGCCAGCTAGCTCAGGGTAGATGAGAAAGAAGATGGAACCGGCTTGGGTCCCTAGTGATATCACCGAGAGCCAGCTGGGGACTGTCTTCCTCAAGACTTCTCGTAAAGCTAGACAACAATTTTTAAACCACCATGGTCAGGTTTCCCTTGACTTGCAAAGAAATGCATCTGATACTCCTTAATCTGAGTATTTACAGTGGACAATTTCCAAAGCGTACTCTCTTTTGTCCTCTATAATCATTGTCTCCTTTGACTCTGCTCCTCTGTCCCTTAACACCTTCTGCCGGTTTCTTACTGGCACGGAGCTTTCTCATGTGCTAAGATGACTGTCCATAACTTTAAAGCCAGGTCAGTCTGACGGGGGAGACAGATCAGGGCAGAAGCCTCCATCCCGGGGTGCCCTCGCCAATCCGTCATGTCAGCAGCCAAGAGCAGTCCTTCCAGCGAACCGGACCAGGACACCTTCCTGCTGAAAGCGTGCTGCTGTTGCTCCCAGGGACTCTGGGCTCAAAGCCAAACGCCCGTCCCTGACTGATATGGATTGACACGGGCTGGCCGCTGCCTTTCTCCCAACCTCTGCCCTCGCCATCCTTGACCCTTGCAGTACATGCTCCAGCCATTCTGAACTCCTTTCTTTCCCCTCTGCATAATACTCTCTGTTCCTTCTGCCTGGAACGTTCTACCTTCTGAAGGCGAACCTGGCGAACTCCTACTCACCCCCAAGGCCTTGGCTGAGATGGCATCATCTTGAGAAGTGGCCCCTGACCAAACTCGGCTGAGATGGCCATCTCTGATTAACCCCCAAGCTTGAACCTCCTCAGCTCCGCTTTGTTTGGAACCTTCCATGGCTCAACATCTGACTCAAAGTAAAAGCTCTTGCGAGGACTTACAGGTGGTGGCTTAATCTTTATCAGCTCCTCTTTCCCCTCCCCCTGTAATCCACCCACGCTGGCATCCTCGAAATTCCTCGAAGGCATCCACCCCAGGGCATTTGCACTTCCTGTCTCCACTGTCCCAGCGGTCTTCCCACAGATACACCAAGGACTTGCTCCTTGCCTTCCTTTAGGCCTCACCTCAAATGTCTCCTTACCAAAGCAGAATTGCCTCATCTAGGAATCTATATTCTAGAACCCAAAATACATATTAAAATATGTTTACTTGGTGATTATCACCCCTACTAAAATCTGAGCTCCATGGGAGCAAAGATGTTGCCTATTTTATTCACTGTCGTGTCCCTAGTACAGTGCCTGGCACCTAGCAGGCGTTCAACAAGTGTTTGTTGAATGACTACATAAACAACTGCATGTAAAGCGTCATTTAAGTGCCTGAAAGCATTAAGAAGGCTGCTGTGGGTCAGCAGTAGTACCTGATGACAGATGAGCTATTGACAGAGCCACGTTTGTCCTCAAAATCACTTGCAAAATCAAACCAACAAGTCGGTGAAGACAACTTACTTTCAAAGGACCATTTGTTCAGCTCGCTGTACAAGTCTTCAATGCGGCCCTTCTCATCACAGAGCTCATCTATTCTACTCATAAAATCAGCCAAGACCTGAAAAGAAAGAAATCCCAAAAGCCACACTTCAGTCATTGAAGGAAAACAAAAGTTCAAACCTCAGTAAGCTGGCTTCAGGTTTGGCTACCGTGTATATTCACTCACTGCTCATAATGTTATGCATTCTGAATCATCGCTAATTACAGATTCTCCTTGGGAGTTCGCCTTCTGCCCCAGCACCCTTGTCCTGGGCTATTTCCTGAGCAGCCTCCCCGAAGCTTAAGTTTCAGCTTTTGATCTAAATTTAAGCGGAGAAAAACATTTCTTCTAATCAAAATGGAGAATAAACCACGAAGGTGGAATCAGCCAGCTGTTCCCGTTGGCACAATGGCTCCAGGACTCTTGCTCTCCTGAGGTCTGCCACTTCCGCAGCTGGGCGAGCGAACCTCTCTTTACTGGTTGGTATTGTGCTAAGCGTGTTGAATTTAGATCCAGCAAATCTGTAAATTCTGGGCGCAGCTTCTTCACTAAACCTCCCTGTCACTGTGGGGCAAGTCGTGAAAGGCCTATAGACGCTGGTTTCCACAGTCAGAGTTTTAGGTGACTAATGCTTTGCATTTAATGAGGCTTGTATGCAACCAAGCACTGTACACAGTGTGTTACCTTAGCTGGTCCTCAAAACAACCTCGTGAGGTAGGAAGGACTGCCAGTATTCCCATTTCCTCGGTAACAGATGAGAAAGCTGAGGCTGAGAGAGTGGCTAAGGCACTCTCCCTCGGACACATAGCTGATCAGCGGCCGTGCTGGGGTCTGAAATAGGGTGTATGTGACTGCAAAGCCCACGGATGTAACTAAGGGGCATGTTTAGTTTGCTCACATAGCTCATTAAAAAGCGCTTTGAATTGGTTATCAAAAAAACCCTAGAGATGTCACATGAACATCTGGGTTTTCCTCTTGTTATCAAAAAATAATAGTAATGACTAGATCTGGTGACCCTGGGTCTACATTTCCATGTGTAGGCATTTGCCAGAGCTGGGGCAGCTGTCCCCTCTAGAAAGGTCATGCACTATTCTGTTTGCTAAAATCCCTGCTGGATCTGCCTTATACACTTGTATTAATCAGGTGGCCCCTGGAAGCTAATGAATTTTGCAATCTTTCACCTATACCATCTTATATGGGTTCAGTTCAAAATAAACACTCAGAGTAAACTGGAGTAAAAATAGATCACTGTATGCTTTAATCTCTCCCCACTTGGCCCCCTGTTGGCTAAAGGATAATGCCGCATTACCTTAGCGTGGCACAAAAACTTTATCAAGACTGGCCCTCTGCCCAACATCATTTCAGAGAGAGCGTCACTTCAGCTGCACTGAATGTACTGTTCTCTGAACACACCATCTCATGCCACCATATTTTCAGGAGGCCATTCTCTCTGCCTGAATACTTTCTCTCCCTTCTCTGGTTTGCAGACTCCTACTCATCCTGCAAAACCCAGTTCAAATGTCGCTACCTAGGAATTTTATGGCATTATCTCATTTAATCCTCACAGTAAACCTATGGAGTGGGAATTGTTACTCTCAGTTTATAGAATGGGAAACTGAGGATGTTAAATCGTACAGTCAGGTTACATAATTAGGGGGTATGTCAAAGTCTATGCTCCAAAAAAAAAAAAAAAGTCTATGCTCCTAACTGCTCCCTCATGGAGATACTACTTTAAAAGACAGGGAGGAATAAGGGTTTGGGGGGGAGGATGTGGAGAGGAATGAGGAGAAAAGGAGACCCCTGAATCATCCCAATTGCCTGCTTTTTCTTGTACACTTTTAGCTGCGACCTGAGGCTCCATTAACATCCCCCCCCCCATCCCCAAGGGAACCAGAAAGGCTAACTCCAGCCTGCAAACCTCATTGATTTTGTTGTCCAGCTTCATGACTTCCACTGGTTTCATTAGTTTCTTTTGAAAGGCACTCCTGACCCTCTGCCAGTCTTCTCCTTCCCTGGGAGAGAAGCAGAATTTAGAGCAAATTGAAAGGAAAAGAACAAAGAAGCAAAGATACTTCTAGCTCTGCAATTGCTTGAACTATATAATCAAATGAATGAATAATCGTGCCAAGAAATAGCCAGAGAATATTTGCATTGGAACATTTGGGAACATGAATAAGCACCTTTCCTCTGGGCCAAAGATGGCGCCTGAAAGATGAAGTCCAGATAATTCAGGTTCAGGGCTTTTGAGGTGCTCTTGCTGGGGTTGAACTGGGAGGCCAGTGGCCTCAGTTCCCAGCAGTAAGAGTGGGCACCTGAACATCCCCCTCACCAGCAACCCTGACCTATTTGAGGAAAAATCTTGTCTTCTTTCAACCCATTAAAGACACATTCACAGAACACCTCAAATTTAGAATTTTGCCATTGGCTTCAAATAACACACAGAGATTCACTGTTCTCATCAGGAACCCTTTTGCACTTGCCCTAAGGCTGACCACGCAGCGTGTGATGCTCCATGCATTAATACTTTTTTTTTTAAATTCCAATAATGATATCCTGAAAAATATAACTACTAGGCATTATAATTTGGGGGTAAAAAGAGTGCTAACTTGTTAAATAGTAACAATGTTAAAGCCGAGGAATGATACCACATTATAGCATTTCTCTCTCTCAAACGCAACCTCCTCATCCCAGCTTTCCAAGTAGATCTAGGTCCTAACCTCCCAGTCCCCTTTAGAAAGGTCATTGCCAAAAGCAAAAGGAGCTAATTTCTGGAGTTTGAGCTTCCAAGAACGGGTGGTGGGGTGGCGGTGGTCACAGAGAATTTTAAGGGATAATTTGTTTGTATAACACGTTTTCCTGGCACTTTAGCTTGGCAATCTCATCCTGCCCAAAAGTCTGAACACCACAATTTGTAAAACATTTGTTCGGCGTTTCTTTGACGGAAAGGCCTGGCCCAGCCCAGTCCCCGGAGAGAAAACAGGTATTGGATGCGCAGTACAGCTGCGCCGCCCCCCACTCTGGTCCACGCCAGAGCCCGTGACGGCACCAGGTAGGGGCTTCCGCGTTCACCCTGCATTAGAAGGACCCAACCTCAGGGAACCCTAATTCCCGCCCCTTCCCAGTTTCCAGCCACCGGCCCCCGTCCTGCCTCCCGGACTCACAGGATCAGCAGCCCGTAGCCCTCCGCGCGGTAGTCGCGGTAGGCCTTCCACGGCTTGATTTCCAGCCGCTGCGGGTACGCGCTCTCTGCGCGGTACAGCGCTTCCAACAGGCACGGCGAGCCCAGGTGCACCGAGTCGAAGGAACCCAACTTCATGCGGAAAATCTTGCCATACTTCTTGTGGTACTCCGCCTGCAGCCGGCGGGCAGGGTGCCAGATCAGCGCGCACTCCCTGCAGCCCAAGAGCGCTTCTCTTGCCTCCCGCCTCCTTCCTCCTGGGGACCGGGGACCGCGGCAGCGGGGACACCCAAGCGCCCGGTGCTCCCAGATCGCGCACCTCAGGGAGGGTTTAGAGCGCAGGGCTGGGAAGGGAGAGGGAATTGGGATGAGGCGAGGCATTTACCAGTGTGTCGTGCTGTTTCTTGAGTCCCCCTTTCCAGAGAATTTCCAGGAGGCTGCCCAGCAGTGGCCACTTGGTGGGACCGGGGAGAGCTGCCGCGTCCTGCGCCTCGCCGCGTTCCGTCATGGGACAGAGGGGCACCTCCCGCGGCCGAGGCGGCGCGCACGCGGTGGATGTCACGGGTCTAGGGGGCTGCCCCGGGCTGCGCAGCTGCTGCAGGAAGGCGGCAAGGGAGCGGCTCTTGCTGATGGAGGAGCTCATGGCAGCGGGAGAGACCCGGCGCGTGGGAATGTGCGGGGACTGGGAAGCGCGAGGTTGTCAAAGAGGCTTGGGTGGGTTTTGGAGGCTTGATGATTGTAGGAAGGAGAGGCAAAGAGGAGCAACAGATGTGATGGAGCGGGCAGAGGAGAGACAGAGAGGACCTCGGCGAGGATGCTTGACGCGGTACTTCGCGACCGGCTCAGTGAGCGGATGCCTGCCGAGCTCTGGCCGCAGGGGCTGGAGGAGCGCAGCCGGGAGTTGGATGTCTCTCGGAAGAAAGGAAGGGATGTGGATCCGCCTGTTGGTCTGCGGGTCTGACTTCCAGATCTGGAGCCGTGAAGTGGAAGTGTCAAGGAGGACAGAAGAGATGCTGGCGCTGAGCCTTCCTCCTGTCCCTCTCCAAGCTCCATGGCCGGGGACCATGTATTTATGGAGACAGGGCAGGCCCTGAGTGGCCAATGAGCACGCTAAGTGGGGCAGAGTGGGTTGCGGCTAAGGGACGCGGGACCCGGGTGGGGTGGGGTGGGAGTGGAAATAGGATGGAGTCAGCGAGGTGAGCGAGGGCGCCCGGGCCTCGGGTGACCGGTGCGCCGCTCTCCGGGCGGGAACGCCGCGGACTCCACCCCGGAGATAACCCCCGGGGAGGGCACCCTCGCCGGAGTTCACCGGGTGTGCGCCGAGCGCGCCTCCCCGCCCTCCCCCGGCGGGCAGGAGCGGGCAGTGGCGGCCGCGGCTGCAGCCCCGCGCTTGCACAATCGCCTGCGGGGCGGGCGAGGTCTCCGAGTGCGGCCCCGGGACGGATGCCGGCGCCAGCCGGGGGCCCGAGAGCCCGCGCGCCTCCCGGAGCCAGTTTTTGCCAGCCTGGACGGAACTGTTTTTGCTGGAAGGCTGGCTTTCTGCACCTCCCAAGGTGGGGAGGGTTTGAGACTTAGTGAAAGGCCGCCAAAGAGAAGATTAACCTGGGGATCGCGTCTTAACTTGGGCAAGGACCTGAGTTTGGGGAATTTCCTCTCTAGCTGCTCCATTTGGTTTTTTTTTTTTATTCCTTTATTAATGAACGAATGCAGGTAAAGCGCCTACTGAATTGTTCACAGTCAGCACTCCTCCTGGTTGTTGTTACCTCTTTGGATAGTTGTGAAATGAGCGGCTCAAGCACAGCTTGCAGTCGAGCCCGGGCCTCCTCTCCCCCTTCCACCTGCGCCCTCCCTCTTTCTGGACACCGACCACCTTGTGCAAAAGATACGCATCTGCAGCTTCGAAACGCGGCCCCCACCCACTCCTGCAAAGTCCATCTTAAGCAAGCGCGGAAACACGCATTGTACACGCATGCACACTTCCCAGAGTCCCCCTGGCTGGCAAGACTAGACCTCTCTGAGGAAGAGAAGCCGGAGATTTTTGCCGATTGTTTGGAAGTGGTTCGTGTTCTTTTGTTTTGATCCAATACAAAAACCCCCGCCAGCCAGGGAGGAGGTGAGGGACGTTCTGTTTCCCCCCAGGGCTTTTCAGTCACGTGACTGCGTTCTTCTATAAATTTTTTGACCCTAATGTTAACAAAACAAATCCTTCCCTGGTTAAGTTATTGTAAACTTTTAGTTTGTTTCTTGAAAACCTTTTGCAGTCCGACTTGAGCATGAACTCTGTTTTTTTGGATGTATCTTGAGTAAAGAATTATATCTATTTATGTAGACACCTCTATATACAATACATAGTATATATTATGTAGCACATGCCATAGATTATATACTATATGTAATGTGCACTATACCGAATACACCATGTGTTACATAGTATACAAATATAAGCTTTCTAGGGCTATATGATAAGCCAGGCACTGAGCAAGACATTTACATAGACTTTCTCATTTCAGCACAATGACAAAAAAAAAAGTAGAAATTTAGAGGGTTATATAATTTGCCCTATGTCACAGACCTCATAGGACTCGTGGGAGTCAGACCCAGATTTTCCAGTTTTAGCCTTTGCTATGTACATCCATGCATCATGCTATATTACATGACCTTTTCTTAAACCAGGAGTATCTCAGAATATTGGAAATATTCCTTAAATGGGAATATCTCCAAAAGGGAGGTGGGCAGGAACAGTATGCATGGGGCTGTGGATACAATGTTTTATGTGCTAATGGTGGCAAAAAAAATAATAATAAAACAAATAAACAAACAAACAAAGAATAAATGGTCCCAAATAGAAGATCCATTCCGTTCACTCCTGTGTGCCTTGCTTCTGGCGCATGGTGCTTGGCGCATGGTGCTTGTCACATCGTAAATGCTCAAGAAATGCCAAGTACTTTTGTTATGTCAGCTATTGAGTTGTTCCCCTCACCTTGTTTTCTCTTTTCTTTCTCTCTCTGTGGGTGTGCTTAAGCAGAAAATTTCAGATTTGCTAGATTTTCATATGAGCTTAGCATCATGTTGCTTTATAAACTCCAAGTGGATACTTATAAGTGCAGACGATCACTGTCTCATTTTAGCCAGCAAGAAAATTCCTCTTTCGGGGAAATTGCCTTCTCATGACCAGTGGAGAAATAATTTGTATACTGGATTGCAGAGAGGAAAACAGTACTGGTTCTTAGAAACCTGGTTAACATCAACACATACCCATCCTTGATGAGGTGCAGCTAAATTCAAAATGACTATGCCAAGCCCTGTCCCAGAAACTCACTCTTCCTCACTTGGCCCTCCTCCCTCACTCATTACTTTGTCCCGGTGAGTCATCTCGACAGGCATCCTGCTGGGACTCACTAATGAGAGATCTTGCAGCGCCTCATAAATGCCCAGCATCATTACTGAGACGGGCCCAGGCCCTCTGTTTTCTTCTGGGAAATCTTACCAAGTCCTGAAAGGATAATTACACTCCAGCCCGCGCACCAAGCAACTGCAGATGACAAAGTGTGTGTATGTGTGTGTGCATGTGTGTGTGCGTGTGTGAGCTTGTGTGATGAGGGCGAGGTGGCGGATTCTGAGGAAGGCAGTGGCTGAGTTCTCTGTACTGAAAAACACACAACCCTCGAATGTATCAGATGGTAATACATCGATTTGTGCTTCAAAGCTTTGGCTAAACTTGCGTGAGTCCTAGATCTACCTTCTGATTGTGGAACCTTCAGACAGAGGACTTACTTTCCACATCGGTCAAATGCACAGTGTTTAAAACCAACCTCACAGCAAAGATCACGTCTCATGGAAAAAGTAATAATAAAATAGCCAATGTCATGGGGTTACTCAAAAACAATCCATCTACAGTTCTTAGCACAGTCAAATGCTCAGTAAATATTACTTACAATGTTACTGAATTGTATGTCTTAGTTTTTGCAAACTATGTACAGGAGAGGCAACATAGATGCCTCAAATTATTATACCTAGTGTTCAACTTAATGTTGTAATCTTGACTCAGGAAACTGCATAACTGAATGAAGCCAACGGAAGACCAGCAAAGAAATGCTGGGGAATTCAAATCCCAGCTCAGCCCCTTGATAGCCAGGTCAACCAGGGATGATTTCCTTTTACCTCTGTAAGCCTCACGTCCTCATCTCGAAGTGCTGTAATGAGTACCCACCGAGTAGGGTTTTTCTGAGGATGACAAAGCACTGAACGTCCCTGACATAGACTAAAGTCTCTAAAATGTTTATTGTTAACATTATTAAGAATTAACAGGGATTGGGCTCTCAAATAATGGTCATAATCTCTATTACATTTATGTGGGTTCTCTGCGTAATTAGGCAAAAACATTCTTGAAATTACAGACATCGTCTCCTTGTTTTTGTCCCTCCTAGAGCATATGACACAGTGGTGGCAACCTTGGCTAACATCCAATAAGCACATAATAGGCAATTGATTATTGACAATTTCCTCATTGCTGGATAAAAAGAGAAAGGTTTGTATCAATACAGTCTTTGTTTTCTGAGGAAGAAGTTGTTGGTAAATCCTGGAGGGTTTTTTCTCAGCGTCATATAGGAAGCAATTCTATATCACAAAAATAATAGCTTGGAGTACAGCCAGGGTTTCATCACACACTAGCTGTGTGGCCTCAGGTGAGTTATTTAACCTCTCTGAGACTACTTTCTTCATTCATGAAACTGGGGTTTACCTAAGGCTCAGGAAGGTTAAGATGAGGATTTGAAATATCAGGTGAAACACAATCAACCATTGCCTTCACAAGCATCTGTTTGGCCTCTGAATGCTTGATGATTTCTGAGTAGAATTCAGCCCTGTTGGTAAATTAAAGTTATACTCTGAAAAAATATATATCTTAAAGCCTCCAACATGCAGTTACATGGGGAGAACTTTTGTAAAGTTTCATCATTATAAGAGAAGCTCCATTTCTAAGGAGGTGAAAAACACAGGGTACACACTCAGGTTTATGAGTCATTTTACTCTCACTACAAATTAGAATTTATTGATGATCTACTACGTGTGTGTGTGTTAGGTATTTTGTATCTCTACCCACATAATATGTCAGTTCTAAGTATTACTTCCCACTTTGTGTGAGTAAATTTGTTTCTTACAGAGTTTAAGTCAGACCTGAGTTTGAATCTACCTTGCTACATATGCCATATTTTACCAAGTAAATTCACCTTGTCCTCATCTGTTAAATGGGGATAATAGTGGCTTTTATATATTATTATAACATTGTAGTTTTATGTTGTAACTTGAGTTCTAGATTGCTTCAGGAGGCCAAGTCCCTGAGGGCAGGAAGACTGTCTTGTTCTCTGCTGTATTCTCAGTACCTGTAACTATGCTTGGACCAAACTATGCTCAATAAATACTGTTTCAATAACATGTTGCAAAATTACAAAGATCAAACACCTTACAGGTCTCAGGTGGATGATTTGGTGGATTCTGTGGTTGTAGTGAAACACAGTTGCTGTGTTTCATTACAAACCTTATATATATAGGGACATTTTATTTTGTTGTTTCTTTTTTCAAAATGGAGAAATTGGGATCTGTGTGGAGAAGATGTGCCCTCTTTAAAGTAATAAAGCATCTCCACATGAAAATGGAGGAAATCAATTAGAGGAGTTAGTATTTCGAACAGTACTTTTTACATGGTAAATACTCAGTAAATATTAGTTATCTTATTATTAATATTATTTTTAATTTTGGAAGAGCTAAATATAACTGGCTGATCCGGAATCAAGTTAAGCTGGCTAATAAAAAAAATCCATTGATTTTGAAAAATTCCATTGGTACCACATATATTTCATAATTCACTTTTAAAATTACATCACCACATAGATACCCATTCTCTGCTGTCTTGCATGATATAACTTGGCTAATTCCATCAGGGTGAAAATTGGGGAAATTCCATGACAAGATTATTATTGCAAATTATTCTCTGCCCAAAGTACATTCTGTTACGCTCCTGTTTGTCAAGAGCCTGTCTTGACATATCTTATTATGGCTGTGGACTTGGATGAAGGGTTATCGAGCTCTGACTGTGTTTTGCCAGCGCTTTAATGTGAACCACCAAGTGTGTACTTCCATAAGGGACTGGCACCTTAAAGGGAGACGATAGAAAGTATCTCCGTCATCAGGGCGAGTAAACTGCAGGGAGAAGGAAAGTGGATACGTAGGTATTTGACAATATTCATGAGCCGGGCCAAGAGAGCAATTCTAAAGAAAATTCTAGAAGAGTCCTTTTATCTTTGGGAGAAAAAGTGTTTAGCTAGCAGGGTATTTAAGCAGACTTTGTGTGGCACAAATGTCAAATAGCCCTCACCTTTTACATCTTATTACCTGATTTTCCCCCCAGCAGAGCTCAGCTATGCAGCCTCCTGTGTTGTAGTTCTTGGCGAAATCCAGTGACGATGTTTGCAGCAGGGAGGAGGAGGGCAATCAGAGTCCAATCCCGCTGAAACTGGGAAGAGTAATTTGGGCTCTTGTATGTCTACATGAACACTCAGATTCCTCCAAAAGAATGGGCTTTTCCATTAAAAAATAATTTAATGTACATTTCCAGGGGTCTCTTGATTTGTTTTTTTATGCTACCCAGGTAGAATGGAATTCTTTGGAAGGGGAGTCATTCAACCGATGGTTACTGAGTACCTACAATTCTTGGCACCATTCTTGGCCCTGGAGATACGATAATGAATGACACAGACAGACTCCGACTTCTTGGAGCTCACACTCTACTGGGGGAGATGGAAGACACACATGTAATCAAAGAAACAGTACAATTTCAGATCGACATAAGACAGGGGGATGGAATGGGGGTATGAATGGTTACCGTGCTTCGGCTGTCTGTCAAGGCCCTTCTAAAGGACCTGACATTTGAGAAGTAGTTGGCCTCATTAAGACCTGGAGGACCAGGGACAGGGGCTCATTAGCTTGACAGCTAACAGCTTAAGGAGCCCTGCACAGAGAATCACACAAAGAATCCTCATCAGAAACACAGAGATGTTTTATTCACCCTAAAGACAAAGGGACAGTATTCCCTACTTTTGTCTCTAAACCTAATTATCAAATGGTTCCTGGTTGCCATGCTCTGGTGTTACAGAGGCGTTTTTATTATTCCAAGTTGTTTAAAATACAAGCTGCTTAAAATAAGAATTAAACTGAATAATGCTATGAGGACTACCTTGCATATATTCACCAGTTCACAGGTGGAACCGGCTTCTTCTGGGGATCACACATTTTCATTAGCATCGGAAGGGAGTGAACTTCAGTCAATTTCTCAGGTCCCCAGATGCGCCACATAGAAGTTACTTGCGAGTCATCTGATCCACCAAACACTGCAGAAAATACTCTTGGGCACAAAGTTTAAAGGCATGGGGCCCCTTAGAAATCTAATTGTTCTGAAGGTGTGTTTAAAATAAAACAAAACAGAGCTAAGGATCAGAAAGATGAACTTTGGTTGGTTTGGCCTGCCCAGCCTCCAGGCTGTTTTCTGGCTTCTGTTGGGGGCATTGCCTCTCCCACCGGCACTCTGCATGGTTCTATGGGTTCATCTCTTCCTCCAAGGGAAGGCCCATGACTTCAAGGGAGACATGTCAATTCTGGAAGCTTTAGAAAAGGAGGAAGGTATTAAACACGCATTGATTAAAATGATCAAGGGTTAGGAAGAGCTTGGAAAGAAACTGGAGATAGAGGTGAATAGGCAGAGAAATTATCTGGGGTTACACTCTGGAGAGCAGAAACAGCACAGGAGAAAAAT
The DNA here is from genome assembly GCF_036321535.1 of Camelus dromedarius. Lineage (NCBI taxonomy): Eukaryota > Metazoa > Chordata > Mammalia > Artiodactyla > Camelidae > Camelus > Camelus dromedarius. Next base: position 5,901,509 of record NC_087453.1, on the reverse strand, counting down.
CATTATAAAAGTAACAATGGCGTCTTGGATGGAGTGGCTTTTTTGGCAGTGTTAGGCCAGCCTGTTAAGGGGGATGTCTCCCTCACCCCACAGGTCTGGGCCCTTGGCAGGCTCCATGGTGCAGCAGGACGATGGGTTCTGGCCGTAGACTGGCCAGGAGGGGTGGACAGTTGACCCAAGTGGCCATTTGGAGTCTTACTCTGAAGCATTAATTGGGGATTTTGGAAACAGCTAAACATATCACATCAGTGCAAACTTGTCTCTTGACCAGGAATTATGGGGAGACCATCTTATGCCCCCACATAACTGAAGCAGAAGAGGAGGAGGTTTTTAGAGATAAGGGAAGGTGAAATTGCTGAGCAGAGAGAAGTGAAGCGAGGGCCCTGCCGGCCTGACAGTTCCCACTGGCAGGCCTGAGACCAAACTTGTGGATTTGGTCGCAAGTTAGAATCTTTTAGTTACAAGCAGCTGAACTGGACAGGGGGCTTGCAAAAGTGTGGCTGGATGGCCAAGCCTGGGGTGTGGACAGATTCCAAAACGGAAGCCCACTGCTAAAGCATCGTCAATACCAGCATGGCAGGACCCAGCGACCCAGACTGTACTCAGCTGGTATCGTCTGAACGCCCCCAGGCTATCTGAATAGCATTCTTGCTTTCAAATTCTCGAGCCTCCATTCGCTCCGGCATTTTTGTTTCTCAAGCAGCTGTGTGGGTCACAGATTTTCATCCCTCTCTCGGGCACCCAAGATCGTTCACAAAAGTCATCCTGGTTCTCATTCAGAATAAATGATGTTCTGCATTTGGATACTAACCTCGCAGACTTTACCTCCCATGAGTCGACTCCAAACCTCTTAGCCAAGACAGAGGAGATAACTAAGTGGAGGAGGGTTTATGATGGGTAAGCATTTTCCTTTAAAACGGTCTCGGCTAAGCGTCCTTGTTTTGTTCTAGGTAACTTGGAAGCTTTTGAAACTGGTTTATGTTGCCCAGGAGAACAATGTTATCTCAGTGTGTGGGTCCAAGGAGGCAGCTCCTTTCTGGTGTGAAGGGCATTTGTCCCACAGCAGCAGGCAGTATGCTGCTTCAGTATGTGACCATTGATTTTGGAAGAAAGTTTACGTGGGATTCAGAAAAAGAATGAAAGCTTTAGCAGCTCATTCCTGGCAGTTCAGAAATGCAACAGAATTCAAAACAAACAATCATAACATCCAGGAAAAAAATAGTGAAATTGTTTTAAAAAGGAAACTTTTAAGTATAATATACATACAAAAAAGGAATCCCTTTTGAAAAGTAAAAAAAAAAAAAAAATCCACTCCTTAATCATGAACTGCCTTCAGTATAAAGCCTTATACTTTTACATATGAAATTAGAGGTTTTTAAATGAAATGTACCTTCCGATTCCATTTTTATTCTTTTGTTAAATTTTAAATAGAATTGCTTAGCAGCATTTCCAGCAGATGAAGATTCTCCTTTAGAAGTAAAATCTTCAGAGAAGAATTCCTGCAATCTTAATCATTAACTTACTGAACCCATCACAACATAAGCCAGGTAAGAACACGGTAAGAGCAATTCATGCAGCCCAGTGATGGGAAATACAAGTTCCTGTAATGTACACAGTGTCGCCCACGGCAGAAGAGGCACAGGAAGGCCCCGGACACCTGAGTCATGAATGGCACTTCCTGCACCTGAGCGCCCCTCGCACCTTCCATATGGCCACACCTGCCTTTTGTTCTCAATTTGGGAGAACTAGTCAGGGCTGGAGCTGGTTTTGGCAGCTCTCATCCCCTGCGCCTGGCAAGCTCGAGAGGCTGCAGAGAGATGTTCTCTGAAAATGTCTCGGAGGAATATTGTAACTGTTAGTGGGCGAGTATCGTGGATTTCAGCAGTCCTGGACTCAAAATCTTCAGAGATGGCACAGACAGGCTAGCTGTGTTAAACACTTGGGTATAAAGACCATTAGAAGCAGTGGGAACTTCCTGTGTGTTGAACTGGGAGCTCCACGGAGTCACAGATAAACTGAGCAGTTAGGTTGTAAATCAGATTATAACTCAGCTGTTGCTAATAGTTAAAATGATTCTTGACAATCCCTTAGGAAGCCGCTCCTTGGAGACCAGCGTGCTTCCCAGGGACACACGCGACATCGCTCAGCATAGCCAGACTGCCTCCCCGGCACCTCCCCCTCCCTGAACTGGAATCTATCGCTGATTCTTCCTCTGAGCTCCAGAGATAGAGGAAGGAGACTGCAGGAAAAAGTATTTAATTACAAGAATCAAACTCACGACAGCAAGTGCTCACACTGTGAAAGATACCCAGGACAGAGTCCTGATGGGGGGAACAGCATGGATCCTAGCCTGGACTTGAAGGTCCATGAGGTCAGGGGCCATGTGTGTTTTGTTCGCTGCTGTTTGCCTGAGACTTAGCAGGATGACTGACCCCCAGATCACGTGCAGGGGTCACATTTGACCTGTGTGGCCACACAGGGCCCCTTGTTCAGAAGATCCTCATACTTGGTTTAAAGCTCTGCTGTTGCCGTAATGGAATTTTTAATAATGTTTGAACAACCTTCTCCCCCTCAACACAAACATTTGCACTTTGCACTGGGCCCCGCAGATACGTGCCTGGTCCCAGTGACATTTAATAAAAGTGTGGAGAATGGATGAGGGAGTGAATAAGGCCAGGGTTACCCCTCCCACCACCTGACACTCAAACTCTGGGTTCAGGTGAGAAAAAAAGTTTTTGCTTCACCTGATCTGAAGTTCTGACCTCTTCCAGTGATGAGTGGCAGTACGGCCATCCCTGCATTTCAGGGAAAGCCCGCCTCTGGCCACACACCTGGTCTGACTCAGTCCTTCAACAGAACAGTTCCCTGAGACTTTAATCCAGGAAATTTCCCAAAGGGGATTATTTAGTCTTATGTAATAATGGGGGGAGTTAGTACTTAGGTGCTGGTTGGGCTCCACTGGATTCAGCCCTGTTCTTTTGTTTTTGCTGTTGGCAAGTTGGACACCCAGGGGAGCCAATGTTTTAGTTCAAGTCTGAAAGCTGGAAAAGACTAATGTCCCAGCTTAAGCAGTCAGGCAGCGGGGAGTTCCCTCTTACTCAGCCTTTTCGTTCTAGTCAAGTCTTCAACTGATTGGACGAGGCCCACCCTTGTCAGAGAGGGTGATTTTCTTCACTCGGTCAACCAACTCAAATATTATTCTTACCCAGAAACAACCTCACAGGCACACCCAGAATAATGTTTGATCAAATGTCTAGGTGTCCTGTGGCCCAGTCAAGGTAACATATAAAACTAATAATCACAGGGAGTAAGAGGAAGACCCTTAAATTAAAACCAGGGCTATTGCCCAATGAGGGGAAAGGCATGTGGGTGGGGAAGCAAATACTTCACATCCAGGAGGAGTAATTCCTCTTGGGCAGACAATCACATGGGGTCTGATGCACACAATTTTGTTTTTTTCCTCTCCCTAAGCAGAGACACTATTATAAAATGAAGTCTGTAAGAAAGAGTTGCAATTGGATATGAAGCCTAACAAAGAGAATCAATGCATTACATATTAATTATAAATTAATTCCCATTTATGCATCATTCAAATGCATTTCTAATATTTTTCATTTTATTTGAATGGGATCTTCAAATACAAAGGGAAATTTTCATTGACATGCTGTCCTATATATCTTGCCAAATTGCACAAAAAATACAGGTAGAATCTGGTTTTATAAACATAACCAGATGTCATAATTACTTGGCAAGTATTAAAATTTATTTAAACAGAGCTGGTTCTATAGTAAATGGGACAGGATTGTTTTTGAGAGGTGTAATACTTAATATTTCCTATGAAGAATGGGAAAATATAGTATAGTTGAAAGTAACCAGGATTTGTATTCTCATGTTATCATATAATAGCTGTATCAGCTCTAGGAACTTGGAGAAATGACCCATTGGTCCACATCTGTGAAATGGAAATCATACCTGTAATTCGGACAGAATGACTTTGCAGAAGTTAAGAACCCAACGCATATGAAGTGCTTAATAAAAACAAAGCCTCTTTTCAATGTCAATGCTGATTTAGGGGCTCTCTCTCTTCTCCCGTGTCTTTGCAAAACAGCTCTACCTCAGCTCTGCAAATAGGAACTCATACATAAGTGGAGATCCGCATCCTACAGGTAACTTTTGTCTGAATAATAAAGCACAAATGGGTTCTTGTGGCATTTAGACCCTTCATAATCTGACTTCACCTAAATAATTCCACTGTTCCCTTAGGTTGAGCTCCTTACGTGATGCTAATACTAATAGTCTTAACTTTTTCCTTCTCGTCCTCACCAACACAGGGCTAGCTGTAACGAATCTTAAATGTACTAGCTGTTACTGTCTCTGGTCATCCTTTTTAACTTAAGAAAGCATATAAGAAAATCAGTTTAATGAACCTGCTGTAATTCACGTGCACACGCGCAAGAGCAATTCACTCTCACGACAGTATTGTGGTATTTGTTCCATGTTTGGACTTGAATCTGCTAGAGGCACCCTTTACTCTGAGCAGTGTATTGGAGAAAACTAGACTCAGGGAGTCTGAAGCTTTCTTACAAAGAAGAGACCAGCTATCAATCTATATCTGTATCTCCACATCCTTCTCTATACTGTGGGCCTAATTATCAAAAAGAACATCAACTTAGTTACAGGTTAAGTGGGCAAAAATCAGTTCTTATAACAAACATTTACAGATTAAGCAAATAAATGTAATTTCTTCTAGCAGTCATGTTTTATGAGATTTGTGCTCATCACATTAAGGATTAAGTTTGCAGAAATTTTAGAAAAATGTAATTAACTGCTGAACATCTCAGAAAGCTTCTTGTTCCTTCTCAAAAACTTAGGACAATAATGCTGAGGACCTATTTAGACTTACATCCTTTGCTTCTGATGACTGAACAGCATCACAGATGGGCGGAATGTGAGAATTACCTAACCTTCCTTATCTTTACTGAGAAAATGAACGCACAGTCATGTCTTAAAAAAGAAGTCTCCCAGATATTATTAAAGTAACACGTAATCATCAAATGAAACCTGAGAAAGTACAAATGAGAAAAAATAATTGCATTTCATGTCACCACCCTGAGAAGAGTTTTACATATTTCTTCCTATATATTCTATCTATGGGTAGGTTTAAAAATTCTAGGTAGAAACACAATGTGTCCATTTTATAGCTTGATTTTATCACTTACCACTACGTCTGACATTATTATACATCTGTTAACGTTAATATTGGGGGGAAGGTGTAGCTCAAGTGATAGAGTGTGTGCTTGGTATGCAAGAGGTCCTGGGTTCAGTTCCCAGTGCCACCTCTAAAAATAAAGAAATAAACCTAATTACTTCCCACCCCCCCAAAAAACTAATATTGATTTCTACCTGAGTAAAAAAGTAGTCCAAAAACTTAGAAAAATGTAGAAAAAGCTGTAAAGGTCAAGTAAAAAATCACCTTGAATCCCTGACACGCAGCTATAAAACCACTGTTGTATATTAACATTTTTATGTGTTTCATTTCTATATTTTTCTAAGTATATCCATCTATATCCCTACAGATGAGCTTTTGAGAACAAAATTGGGATTGGAATTTTGCATCCTATCTGTTTTTCAGCTTGGCTCTCCCATGTCACTATTTTTCAAAACCGACATCATGATAAAAGCATATTATTGTGGGCATCTTATGGGCTGAACCCTTAGGGTTGTTCAAATGTTTCATTCTTATAAACTAACTGATTTAATAAACACACTTGTACAAAGATTCTATTTCTGGTTTGAGACCTATTTTCTCAGAACAGGTGGCCAGAAATAGAATTATCCTTAAAACAATAAAAGTGCCTATTCATTTAATTAAACTGCTCTCTAACCGTTTCTAAGCATCCATCTTTTTTCCGAGTGGCCGTGTATGAGTGTGAGGTCAGGGGCTGATTTTTTATTTCTCTTTTGCCCTGGGAAAGACTGAAGAGACATCAGTGATTGACAGCAATGGTTTCCATGACTCCTTCCATCTCATTCTTCGCTTATGGCTGAACGTGAACCGCATTTCTCCAAAGAGATTAGTCATGACGCTTTTTGAGGTTTTACAAGCATTAAGCAGCAGTTGAGGGATCACTTTTCTCTGTTAATTGTTTTCTGTCTTTCATTTACACGTGTAACCCCCACTAGCTGATGGTTACATGATGGTGGGGGGAGGTCGTGCTGGTTTGTGGGCTTGAGCCGACTTCGTTGTGGTTTTAATATCCCCTCAGCCTTGTTTCTTCATTGAAGCCTGTGCCAGTTTGACACAAATGCAGCCTGCAGGTTACTTGAGTATGTGATTTACACGATCCAAAGCCTTGAAAGTCAGCACCAGGTCCGTGATTGTAATTGGTGTGTCCCATGGCAATATGGTAAGGGTGTTTTTCTCCGTCAGCTAGCATTTTGCCTCACAACAGCCTAAGCAATATTGCAGCTTTTTGTTTGTTTTTTTGTCATTCCATCCCTTCCTGATTGTCTTGGCTGAATTTGCCATGACAAAGGAATAACTTTTCTCTTAAAATAACATCTTTTTAGGTTCTTTGTGGCAAATAATCTAATCCTGTACCAGACTCAGCCATTGAAGAATCTGAAAAAGGGGTTTGGAATGCACACAGAGCCTCTGTGAGGGCTGAGGAATCTGCAGTGAAGGCAAGCATCTAAGGATGACATTGAGATGACCTTGCAGGACTGTTGGCTGCGACCATCTCAGCACCTCTGGGACTGAGTCACTAAGGCCAGGACCTCCTGCTGGGACTCCCTTCCTGCTCCTCCCTCTGCCAGGCTGCCCCCATTACCGGGAATGGATTCCCCAGGCACCTGGCACCTCTTCTCACTGCTCTCTTAGAGCAGTGTTTCCCTCTGCTGAATATGATTGTCTGGACCTAGATCCTCAGACCTGCATCCCAGCTTCAAAGATGCTAGGAAATTGAGTTCTGACCTCTAGAATGGAGAAGTGACACCTGTGACCTGGAAATTTCCCACAAGTATAGAGAAAAGTATTCAAGAGAGATTTGATGGTCACAAACACGTCAGTTGCCCACTTCACTGCAAAACAGTTCCTTGTCTGAGCAGCACCTGTGTGAAGAGGCTGCCTGGCTGAACACTAGGTGTGTCCCAGCTTCCGGGCAGATCCTTGCTGAATGAATCACGCTAGGAAATTTATATTTTAATTTGAAGATATGCTGTGAATGCTCCTTATAACAAGTTCTGACTCCTTTCTCAAGACCCAAATTACCTTTGAAACAGTTTAGTGAAAGTCTCATAAAGACTTTAGAACAATGCATATACACTGGAGGGGTTGGGGAAAATGTGACGCTTTTTTCCAGTAAAAACTAAGGTGAGAATTCAAACTTGAGAGAGATGATTATATTTTGGCTCAGAGACAGAGCGGTTTCCTTGCTCTTGTGCAGTCTTGCTTGGTGCAGAGTAGACAAGAATGTGGACAGTTTCTGAGGGTTTGTAAAAGGAAAAGAAAATGTCAGAATCTGGAGTCACAGCGCCACCTGGTGAAGGAGGAGAGAGCTATTCAGGCCACGAGTCCACATGATCACTGTGAGGCACATAGTACTAGATCTACCAGCTGGGAAAAAAAAAAAAAAAAGTGAATGGAGATATTCTATGGACTCTTGTACATTGTTACTGAATGAATCCACCAACAGCTATATTGTATCATACATTACGGTGTGAATTCCTAAATACACAGTCACTCATTCCGTACACCATTTATTCATTCGCTAATATTTGTACCTACTTCCCTGCGATTATTGATGCTGCGATTACAGAGATGAAGGAACAAACTTTGTTTCCGTGGATGCTCCCAATGTAACAGGGGAGACAGAGTTCAAAAGGAAATGTCCAGGGGGTGGGGGGCTACAAGGGTGCTTAAAGAGGGGTGCTGCTCTTTCTGGGTCCTGGATGTGTTGAAGGAAAGCTTCCTGGCTGGGCCTCCCAGAGTGGAGATTTACTTAAGATCTCCTCCCTTAGCAAGTGAAGCTGGTATTCACTTTAAGTCGGAGATGTTTAAATGCTCTATTAAAATATATTTATTCTAAATTTAAAAGACAGATTATTTTTTTTTAAATTGAGAAATCCCTCCTCCTCCCAGCTAAGAGCCTCTCTCCAACCCCTCCATTCTGTTCTTCTCTGTCTCAGCACCTCATTTGTTTTCCCCTTCATGCCCTTGGCACCCTTTGTAATGATTTTGCACTTTTTTGTTTTGTCTCCCCCTCCGCTGTCCATTTCTGCAGTGCCTTTAAATTTTGCTAATTTGTGAATTTTTCAATGAATGAGTATCATTGATGGAGCTGCCAATATGAACCAGATCCTTTGAAAAGATTTAACCCTGAAGAAACGTCTTTATTCGACAAATGTATACTTAGAGCATATGAGCTGGGCACGGGGAAGATATAATGCAGCAGGTTTGGGGTCTGGAGCTGGGACCGCAGCAGAACTGGCAATGCCACGTGGGGCAAGTGCTGTGGAAGGGAAAGCAGAGGGGGCTATGAGGCCCCGCCCTCCCACTCACCAAAGAGGAAACTGGGACTTTGAGAAAGACTTGTCTAGAGCAGTTCTCAAACTGTGGAGATATTTTCAGGGGATCCCGGAGGACCTCCTATTTTCAATTACATATCTAGGTGAGATCAGATTTTCTTCATATATGTCAATTAAACAACATATTGTGAGAGACTGACTGCAGAAGCAGGCATGAGAATCTGAACTTCCATTAAGCCACACATTACAGAGATCTGCAAAAATGTAAAACTATGCCATTCTTTTCAACATTTCTTTTTGTCCTAGAAAATATGTTTATTTTTAATTTCAAAATGTCACAACATGCAATGAGTTTTTAAATTATCTTTGATTAATAAATACATTCAAAAGTTCTGCTCTAATTGCTAGAATGATAAACATCGATGAATATAGAACAGAAGTTCTTTGGCAGTCCTCCATAATTTTTAAGAGCGTAAAGGGATCCAGAGACAAAAAAAAAAAAGAAAAAAAAAAAAATCAGGCTGCACACGTGCCAGAGTAGAGTAATTGCTGAATAGTACTGTTGAATAAATTAACTTCTGGGGGTACTTCCTCCTTTATACCAGCTGAATTATCAGGGCACAAACAGCTCACATGCTATTGCCAAGGTCATTCGCTCCCAGCTCTTTTTTTAGGGAGGTTTGTGGGATTGACGGAAAGGAATTTCCCTTCCGTCGGTTTGCGGTCTCTGTGCGCTGGGCGCCCCCTGCTGGCCGCTGCAGGAACCTGCGGCCGTCCGCCACACCCCCAGTTTCTGTCGGCCCACAGGGAGACGCCTGTCCCTTTAATTGGCATGTACCAAGTCCTTCCAGGATACATTTCCTCCCCGAGTCCCCAGACGTTAGGAATCACTGATCGAAGATCCAGTCGGAGGGAGTGTGGAGGCCACGTTTTGTTCTGCGGGCGTCCTCGGCCGACGCGGAGCGAGGGAGGGCGCGGGGCCGGGGCGGGCCGTGAGGACCCTCCCCGCTCGCGCCGTAGTCCAGTCCCAAGATGGCGGCCACCATGAAGAAGGCGGTGAGTGGGGCGCTCGGCCGCGGGATGCTCGGCGGGCGGGCGGGGTCGGCCGGCGGGGACCCGCTGTGGGATGCTGGGGGCGCGCAGCGCGGGAGCCCGGCGTGGGGCCCAAGGCCGAGGCTCCCGGCCCTGAGGGTGGCTCCGGGGCGAGGCCCGCCCGCGCCCGGCGCGCTGGGGTCTTTTGGGGCCGAGGCGGGGCGCACGGGCTGAGACCCTTAGAGGACTCGGGGGCTCCTGTCGCGGTGCCGAGGATGACCCTGCAGAGTCCGAGGACCCCGCCGCCCAGGCCTCGTCCTCGGGGTATGGGCAGCCGGAGGGCCGGGCTGACTGCGGTTGGCCACAACGCTGGGCGCTTTACCTGGGTCATCAGTTTCCCGCACAGGTTCACGAGGATGGGTGCTCCTCGCACCTTCATTGCAGACGGGGAAGCTGAGGCCCAGAGAGGTGGAGTCACCTGCCCAAGGTCACGCAGCTGTAAGGAGCAGAGCAGGACCCCGCGTCTCCGGAGTGTCTGGCCCCCGAGCCCCAGTGCCCAATCCTGAGCCACCCATATCCACACCCGATGCCCCTGCGCCCTCCAGGCTAAAACCATGTACACTGAGGGTAGACGATGGGCCAGGACCCAGAAGCCGCCCGTTTCTTATCTCTGATCCTTCCAGGAACTTAGCTAGGGACGTCCCTCTCCCACCTCCCCCCACCCCCAACTTTACAGATGGAGAAACTTAGACTCGGGAGTGGTTAGTGGCTTCAAAGTGACTCAGCTAATACGCAGAGCTGGAGTTCAGACTCAGGTTTTATTTTGTTTTTCCCAAAGCCCACCTTTCATCGTCCTAAGGAAGCAAAACTCCCATTTCAGAGCTTATAACTCAGTAATTCTACCTAGATGCGTGAAGGTGTCTAGATAGGAGAGAAGTAAAATGGAGAGAGCCAAGGAAGTAGTGACATTGGACACCCGATATTTCTTGAGGCTTTACCGTGCTCTGGGCACGGTTCTAAGCACAGTGCACATACATTATTTATTTTAATCTTATCCTCCTTTTTAGGATGGCGCTGGTTTTATCCTTATTTTATAGATGAGGAAACTGACGCATAGAGGCAAAGTTAGGATTTAAATTTGTAAACACGGGCATTGTCTCTGCAGAGCCTCTGTTTTTAACATCCATGGTGTCTGATGAGAGTCCCCTGGCTGAAGGGCTTTGCTTTGTAGGCTTCCTGCATGCTTGCTTTCATTCCACTCCTGAGACCAGCCCGGAGCTTGCTTCCATTGCTTTCCCATCCACAGCACCTGATCATCTGAGCCGCCTGCTCTCGGTGTAGGGTGACTAGTCCGTCCCAGTTTGCCTGAGATTGAGAGGGTGCTAAAACTGGGAAAGTCCCGGGCGAACAAGGATGAGTTGCTCATCCCACTGGTCTGTCGTCCACAGATTCTTGCTGCGTTCCAGAGTAGAGTTTAGGGCCATGGTGATTCAGACAGGCATGAAACTACATGAGATTCACCTGGCCTCCTCTGTTTTGTATTTGAATTGGGCCCTCTGTTAGGTGTGGCCTTTCCACAGAAGACAGTAGTTGTGGTTCATCCTCGTTTGACAGATGTAGAAACTGAAGTCCAGAGAGATGCGGTAAGTGTTAAAGAAAATAGTAGAAGAATAATTCGAACCCCGGGCTTGATTGCAACATCTTTGATTACCAGCATTTTTTCCTTTTATTCATTCGACCAACTTTTGGAGCATGTGCCACGGTACAGTCTCAGTTTTAGGCGATGGCAATAACATAACAATGGTGAGCAGTGATGAAGTTTTCTCCCCTGATCCTCAGAGCTGAGCATTGTAGAACTCAAACGCTCTGGGGAGAGGTGGGCATTGCTCAGTCGTCACACAGAGAACTGCAAAATTGACAACTCCAGTAAGGACTATGAAAGAAAGGTGCTTGTGAAATGTGAGGGTTGGAATAAGGTCGGCCTTGAGATCAGAGAAGGCTTTCCTGAGAAGGTGGGATCTCTCTGATTCCCTAAGGAGGAGAAGAGAGTGTTAGAAAGGCAGGGAGGCATCCCAGACGGGGAGCACAGACCTTGATAAAAGGGTGGCCAGAAAGGTGGTGGGGAAGAGGTTGAACCACGGTAATAAAAGAACTTGTGGAGGGGTAGGTGGCAGCCAAAATATAAAAGAACATCTTTATCTCAGTAGGGCTCTCATAGATGCAGTGTCTTCCTGTAGATGATGTTTCCGGTGCTCTGCACAATTTCTGATAGGTTAGTGGCGGGTGCCTTTTCCTCCCTCCCACTCTAAGGGAAAACAGAGGCATGCCAGTGAGTGAGACTGAAATATCCTAGGGCTAGCCAGCCCTTAAACTTTAATAATAAAAATTGTTGGCAATCTGGAGTCCTTCATATCTATAACCCATCGCTTCCCAGTGGGTCATGACTTCTTCTGGAGAAATGTGAAAGTGAGAGGGTTCAGTCCCATCGTCTCTGAAGTTCTGCTTTCTCAAACCTGGTGCTTGGCCGTGAGGGAGACCGAAGAATGATTTCTGTTTGTCATCGGGTGTAAATGCCTCCTCCGAGAAGCCCCCTCCACCCCCTGCCCCCCAGCACTTCTACCCTCTCACCTACTTTACTTTCACCATCAAAGTATCCCACCTAGCAAAAAACCTTGCTTTTTGCTCACCTCCTCTACTGGAATGTAAGCTCGCCGATATTCACGAAGGGAGGACCCTTATGAATCCTCTTTTCACAGTGCCCTGCACATAGGAAACACTACATAATACACATGACTGTATGCATGAAAGGTGAATAAAAATACTAAGCAAAAATTTCTACTGTAGAAACTGGGTAGGTACCTTTAAAAACCAAAAATACAAGCAGGCTAAATTGGCCAGAATTGCCTTTTAGGTTTTTAGAACCACGAGGGACCCAGCTGTCAGTGCAGGCTCTGCAGGTGAGACCCCGACTCGGTGTGGAGTCTGACGGAGTGGGGTTCCCTGTCCTCCCAAAGTCCCATGAGAGACTGATTCTCCAGATAAGGGTGCAATCAGGGTGCAGAGAATTTACATTTTCACCTTGAATCTTGAGGAGTCCTATTCCTCTGAGACCTAGCAGAATTTTCTTTCACATCTGGGTCTGTTCTTTTTGATGATTTTTGGTAAATGTCATTCAGGAAATAAAACATATAGCTGTCATTTATTGAAAGGCAAAGTCCATCCTCAGGCCCTGTGCCAGAGGGCTCATTCTGTCACCTCTGCAGGGTAGAAATGGCTTCTCTATTTTTACAGATGACAAACTTGAGGTGGTTTCAGAAAATCGAACAATTTGTGCAAGGTTCCTGCGTGCTTGGATTTGAATACACTGTTTGCTCGCTATGTGCTTTCCCAAGTGCTAAATAACGCCTTGCTCCTTCAGTTATTTTGGCTTTGTGAGCGGCAGTAACTGCATCTAGCTTCTCTTAAAGCAGGAGTTCCTAATCTTTGGGGGTGTGGGTCCCTTTAAATATCCGATGAAAGCCATGAAGACTCTTCCAGAAGAATGCATGTATAATACACACCATTTTGCATACAGTTTCAGGGGGTGAGTGGACCTCTCAAAGTCTGCGCCCCCCCCCCCCCCGTGAGGAATTAGTACCCAACCCCCCGCCCCCGCCGCCAGCGTGGTGCTTCCAGTAACTCAGGAGTGTTCTAGATCAGTGAGATGAAAACGGAAGCCGCTGCTGCTAGTCATGGAAGGTGCTGGCTCCTCGTTTTCGGGCAGCGTGCAGTGTAAGCGGCGACCACGGGTTTGCCTCCCACTCCGACTTGAGCCCTTAACCCCCGTGAGGCAGCCGCCGCCACGGAAGTGAGCTGCAGGGCCCGCGCGTGCTGGGGCTGCTGTCGGGGAGGCCACAGGAAAACGCCTGCTTTGGAAAGATAGAGGGCAGGTGGCCAAACTCTCTGTGCAACTTTTCAGAAAACGTGCATCAGTGAGTCTGATGGAACATGATTTGGATTCCGATTCAGAAACAATTGGTTAAGCCCCCGTTGCGTTTCAGGCAAGCCCGGAGCTGGGTGCTTTCACGGGGATTGCCCCGTTAAAGTCTCGCGATGACAAATGCATCTATAAATACATCTTCAGGCTTTCAGGGACTGCGTGTCTAAATTCTGCAGGAGCCGGAACGCTGGAATTCTCTGTTCTGTGTTCCTTTAGGGAACTGAAGAGTCCTTGTGTAGGCAGGTGACTTGAATGCCAACACACCCGGTGCACATGGACCTTACTTTGGCTTCTGTAGTGTAGCTCAGTGTTTCCAACCTCCATACTCATAAAAATGATGCACAAGGTTGAACATTCAAAATTATATGTATATTGTGATGTAAGGATTTTTTTGAAGATATTTGCTGAGTCTCTGATGATAATAAGCCTGATGCGTACTTATTGGCTGATGAGAGCCTGGGACAGGGGAGGGCTAAATTCTAGGTGAGTGTCTTTATATCCCGACCACTAAGCTCCACGTTGCTTGAGACAACAGGTTGCCTTTCAAATAAAAGAAACGGAAGTGTGCATATTTTATGTTGTTGATCATGAGAGACCAGGTGAGAGGATGGGGTGTGGTTATTGTGAACCATTACTGTTAAAGGCAAGAGCTAAAAATAGTGCTTGTGGAAGCTATAACTATATATCAACTTCCTCCTTTAAATTATGATCAAGTGCCCTTGTTCCTGTTTTATAAATGAGGGGAAACTCTAAGGTAATCTGGTATCTAAAAATTGTTTTAAACCATATGGTCCCTCTTTGAGAATCTGATGAAAGTCATGGACTTCAGCTACCTCTTGCAGATACGCATGATTGAGTGTGAACAAACACACACACATACACACTCACACTCTTTCGCCTTTATTTCCAAGAGCTCATGGACCTGTCTGGACTCTAGAGCCAGACTACGCGGATTGAAACTGAGCTTTACCACTTACTGGCTGTATGGCTTTGGGCAAATTACTTAACCTCTCTGCGCCACACTTTCTCCAACTGTAAAATAGTGATACTAATGATCTACTTATTAAGGTTGATTGGAGGATTAGCAGAGATGATACAGGACTTAGAAAGTTCTTCTTACATAGTAAGTGCTCAGTAAATGTAAGCTATTCATATGATTTCATAGATGCTTTGTCATCTCAGCAGCCTAATTTTATTTACAAATTTAATCACATAGTTTAAAAATATTCAGTTTTTATCATTTTACAGTGAGTTATACTTTATTCGTAATTAAGACACATAAACAGGTTCTACATTAAAATGAACATAATTTTTACTATGCGTATGTGGAATACAGTCACGAAATGCATAGTTTCCCTAAAGCCAGTGTATCAGTTGGATTAAAAATGATAGAAGCTGTCAGATTGCCTCAACAAGCAAAGCAAGTTTTACTTTGAGAGACTAAACTAGTCAGAGGCATTTACCAAGCTTAAATACCACATCACTTTTGCTCCCTGGGTTATTTTAAAAGAATGGTCTGATTTGAGAAATTCTGCTTGAGGCCAAATGTTGACTGACTTGATTCAGGACTTATTCTTAATTGTTGTTTACATTTGAAATGTTTTTGCAGCCTAGGCATTATTCCATAGAATATCAGAAGAGGTTATATGTTCATGAACAAATCTTAAGCTCGTGGAGCAGAAACTTAGTAAGGCATGTGCTTGTGATAATCTGAACTCCTTGTGATTCTGGACTCTGAGGGCAAGTAGTTTACTGAGTTATTTCAGAGTTATAGTAAAAACTAACCTATAGCTTCTCCATTAAAATCAATTCTCCAAAAATTTCAATGTTTTTTTCAGGCTGCAGAAGATGTCAATGTTACTTTTGAAGATCAACAAAAGATAAACAAATTTGCACGGAATACAAGTAGAATCACAGAGCTGAAGGAAGAAATAGAAGTAAAAAAGGTAATTGAAAATATGGATCTTATTTAAGAAAAATAAAAGTTCTCCATGCTATCGCTTTTAAAAACTAAATTCAATGATACGTGATGATATTTGTGGTGGACGACATGATACACTCTAGTTAGGGAAGGGAGACACTGGTTAAGGGAGGTGAGATGACGTGTAGATTGTTGAGGGGTGTGGCTGTAGGCTGAGGGTCCAGGAGCCACATCTCAGAGGCCTGTGCTGGTGATGGAGCTGCTGTTGTCACCCAGCTGCCTCCTCCATGATGCGGATACTGTCCCACCCTGGATGTCAGGCCTTGTGCCCAGCCTCTTCTCATGCAGCTCTCTGAGCTGAAGTCAAGTTCAAGTGCATTTGATTAGGGGAATTTATGTTACTGTTTGCTTTCCTCCTATCATCAAGCAAGGTTGAGAAATGCAGGTTTGTGTTTGTGTTTTTATTCTGTATTGGAAGACAGGATTCACAGGAACAAACTAAGATATTTTAAGTGGCCATGGGTACCCGCTGTCCACTACAGGAGGCTTACAGCAGTCTGGAACTATGTAGAGGACAGTGAGTCAGTGAGCTCTTAAGTGCTGCCTTATGAAATGCTGTCTAAAAATGTAAGGAAGTCTTAGTTTAGTGTGATAATACCTTTGTGGAAGGGTCCCTCAAAGAGTTGATATGCCCAAATTAAAATTGGCTTTTAGCCTCTATTAGGGAATTTCGAATACATTTTTCATAGCTGTTTACTTTTGCATTTATAGAAACAACTCCAGAATTTAGAAGATGCTTGTGAGGACATCATGCTTG
The DNA here is from genome assembly GCF_036321535.1 of Camelus dromedarius. Lineage (NCBI taxonomy): Eukaryota > Metazoa > Chordata > Mammalia > Artiodactyla > Camelidae > Camelus > Camelus dromedarius. Next base: position 5,885,234 of record NC_087453.1, on the reverse strand, counting down.
CAGATGACGACTGCTTAATGATACCTTATCAGATTGGTGATGTTTTCATTAGCCATTCTCAAGAAGAAACACAAGAAATGTTAGAAGAAGCAAAGGTGTGTTGAAATTTTTTCTGGGTGATGAAGTCTTAACTCTTAAACTAGGATTTATGTCATTGTAAGGAATGTGTAATTCTAGGTGGAAGGGAAATACGGTGTGCTAACTAACATGCCATGGGTTCTTACAGTGTCCCAGGCCTGCTCTGAATGCTTTGTAAGCATGATTTTATTTAATCCTAAGGATGACTCTATGGGATAGGTACCTGGAATCCCAATTAAGCGTTGAAGAATAGAGGCTTAGAGAGGTTAATGGGTCTGAATCATAGTGACAAAGGAAATGATCTTTTGACTCCAGAATCTGTGCTCTAAGTAGTAGTATTTAGAAAGTACAGACTATCATAAAGTAGAAAAAAAAAACCCACCTCTAGTCCCATTACCAGGGATAATCATCCATAATGAACGTTTTCATGTATTTCTTTTACGTTCTCTCCTCCTATTTCTCTGTGTATTTTTGCTCACGTTTTGGTCAGTTAACATCCCAGGAGGAGTATTTTCTTGTTCTGTTCAATGTTCAGAATTTATGCGGCAGCCCTTCACTGGGAGTCTGCTCTGGGCCAGCCACATGTGCTTTACAAACATCATTTGTGACGACTGTTGAACGTCATGCAGGTGGACGTTGATTCAGCTCACTGTCCTCCTGTTGTTACGTTCATTTGTTTTCCTATAGTAATATATTGTGCTGAGCATTCTTCTACGTAAATCTTTGTTCACATTTAGGCAGTTCTTTTAAGGAAATAATCAGAGGAGTATAATTGCTGGGGGTCAGAGTGTGAACTGATTGACAAGCTTTGGGCTTGTTAAAAGTTCAGATTGTTGGGCCCAAGCCCAAGAATTTCTAATTCAGGAAGCCTGGGGTGGAGCCCCGAAGTTTGTATTTCTAACAACTTTCCAGGTGATCTGGAGGCCACCCTTGGGGAACCACTGGCCGGATTTCTAAAAGAATAACTGTGTCAGTAGTAGGCATTCTTCTTTTGTTCCTGATAGTGGGTACATACAGTATTTGTGTGATTTTGTTGTTTGTCACGTTTAGGAAAAAGTCTTTTTTGATCCTGGCCTGGAAGGATTTCTGACATTCCACATGTTTCGTGTGGCCAATCTGCTCTTTCAAAGTCTAGTTCCAGGAGCCTTGTAGTTAGGGGAAAATGTCTACCAGATTTTGATGATAAGTTGTTGTTCTTAATTATTGGTGGCAGTGTGAGTTTTTACCATTTCCTCTAGTTTCTTAGTTATTTTTGTGGAAGTTGAAAGAGGCTATGCCAGAAGCCAGGCCTGTGATAAACTGTTTACCCCAAGTGTTTGTGTATGGTTCTTTCTTTATTAGGATATGATAATTTAGGAATTCATTTTCTTTTGCCTATTCTGTTTTTCAAGTCAGCCAAAACTGAGAAAAACTTGATTTTCTGTAATAAGCAAAAATAGATCATGAATGAAAAATGCCCACATTCAGACTTTTGGTTTAGAATTAATTATCAGTGTTATTTAGCTGCCTGTCCAAGTTTAGAAAGTTTTTAACCTAAAATTCTTCCCAAATATTATTTCACCCACAGATGCTCAGAAATCATCCAGTTGAATAGAATTAATTTAAACTATTTTTTTTCCAGAAAAATTTGCAAGAAGAAATTGACGCCTTAGAATCCAGAGTGGAATCAATTCAGCGGGTGTTAGCAGATTTGAAAGTTCAGTTATACGCAAAATTTGGGAGTAACATAAACCTTGAAGCTGATGAAAGTTAAACATTTTATAATACTTTTTAAATTTGTTTAATAAACTTGAATATTGTTTAACATGATAATTTCCCTTCTTCAAATGATATGGAAAGCAAAATTTTTTTTAAAATTTTCTTTTATTTAATGGAAACTTGCCTATTTTCACATGTCTTGCTTATTTATTTTATATTTTTAAAAGAAGACAGTATTCATCTATGTATTTTGCATAACAATTATATCAAGTGTAGGGGCTTTATGTCATGTTATTAAAATCAGTTAAGCAATCGTTTATGTTTCTATATTATCATTTAGAATATTTGTGCAATTTTTATTTATAAGAAAATTTAACAGTTGACGTGCGCCATGTTGTTGATGGATGTCTATTTCAGTTGCTATTTAGAGATGGTGAAAGCACCCCAGGATCCAGCCCTTACATCTGTCTGCTTTTACTCACCTCACAACTAAAACTGTGTCGTGTCCTAAAGCACATGTATGTCTTTACTTAAATATGTGTCGTATATATTGTATCTAAATACGTATCTTTCACATATCTCTCACCGTGGTAAAGGTCCACAAGAGGCAGAGACAAGTTGAGGCATATTGAGCTTCATACATAGAGCAGGACAGTGGGAGAATATTTTAGAAACCAAGGGATGTTTCAATAGAAAGAGATATTTAGTGTTTTTTAAATTATAAGTTTTAGACTTTAGTGCTTTGTAATTAATGGGAGTTTGTACTGATAACGATGTGGAAGTTAGGTAACTGGGTATTTAAAAATAAGGCTTTTTTTCTTAAATGAAGATTATGTTTACTCCCTACTGCCCCCCCGCCGAAAGATAAACTGGGATTTGGAATACCTAATTGTATTAACTTTCCAGCAGATGGCACTGATATGCCGGAATACCAATGGAAGCATCATAATACAAACATGGCAGTATTTCTAGGATTAAATATACATAATTTTAGATGAAATGCCATTTTTTAACTTTCAAGGCTAAGTATTGCATATGTATTTTTTGGTTAAGTGTTTAGAAACAGTTCAGGCTTAAAAGTAGACTATTTAATTCTAAAATTCTTCACTACTTAAAGGCAAACTTTTAAACTGCTGCAAATTTTCCCAAATAGTGATACTTAAATTCTAGAAAATGACTCTTGCAAGGATATTTTTTTCTTGCGTGTATTTGGTTAGTGTTCAGTTACAAGTGTGAGACTGGAGAAATGGATTAGTGAGGCTGTAGTAGCAAATAGATAACACCCCCAAATTAGAAAAGTTGGAGAAGATTGGAGCCAAGATTCTAAAGGTGGAGGATAACCACTAGGAGTGTTTTGTACCCACAGAGGCCAGGGAAGGGAGTAGCCACCCGCTTCACTGAACCCAGGGAAGGGCTGCCTTCATTTGAAGTGCAGCACAGCCAGCCTGAGACATCCCTTCTGTGACTGAGCTCGGGGGCTGGACATCCTGACCTCACCCTCCCTCCAAAACCCAGCTGGTACCCACACTGGCCAAACCCAGCCAGAATCCAAAGATGGCCCTTAGACGTTGGTCTTTTTGTAGGGCCCAAGGGGAGGTGCATGGGTGGGTCTGGAGGGCCATTTGGACGATCTAACACAGGGGTTGGCTAAAGCTGAACCATTTAGAAATGTTAACAATGAAGGCTCACCTGACTTACGAATTATATAACTGGACAGGACTTAAAATTTGTGAGCACATTAGCAAATAAGCCTAATACAGGAAACAAACACTTAGTAGGGGAAGGGCGGGGAATACATTATACATTTTTGCTTAATTTATACCTTTAAAAAAATTTACCTGTGAATTAAATTTATGAATGACATCAGAAACGTTTGATCCCCTTTTAAAATTCACTTCTGAAGTCTCCAGAAGCCTTTCCTTATTTTTCTTAGTTGGGCTAGGTGAAGGCTGTGAACAGAAGGTACTATATCTGAAGAGGCAGCTAACATTCAACTCCAGCCACATAGAAGTTTTGATCTGGATTTGTCACCATTAACTTTTTTTTGGACAGGAATCCTGAGTTTTATGTTCAATCATAGAAAGTTAAACTTTCTTTCTTGATTTCTTTCTTTTTCTTTTTCTTTCTTTCTCTTTCCCTTTCTTTCTTTCCTTTTCTTTCTTTCCTTTTCTCTTTCTTCCCTTCCTTCCTTCCTTGTTTTAAAGCAATGCAGGCTAAACAACAGATATTTGTAGAACAAATTTGACCATCAGGCTGCCAGTGTGCAAGCTCATGTGCACAATATGCTACATCTTATCCAGGCATTGATGGGAAGTATATAGTTGATAATTTCCTATGGAATGAGGGTCTTAGGAGCCTGTGCTGCTGATTATAATTTTTAAAAACTTTTCAAATCTGTCCATCTCTGTCTCCACAACCACCGCTAGGCTTGTCCAAGCCTTAAGAGCTCTACTGAAAAGCACCACTAATTAGGGATGGGAAGGGGAGGCTTGGGGTGGGAGAGGGATGCCATTTGAGAGTTTTGACAGCTTGCAGGTCAGGGGGAATCTAAAGGGCTTTAGAAAAGTGGTGTATATGATTGGAACAGTATTAGAATAATTCGGCGGTTGTTCGGTGGGTTTTACTACAAAGTAATGGAAGAAGGGATACGAGATGTTAACAGCACCTTCTTTGGTGCATCGATCCACCTGGCACAGAGAAAGAAAGAAAAGGAAGCTGGGACGTGGAGAGGAGGTGAGCTTCGCCGGTCTTGACCGTGACTGGAGAGATGAAGGTGCAGGAAGGAGGAGAAAGCCACAGAGAACTTGGTTTGGGGCACAGGCTTTCTTTGGCTTCTAGTTTAAAAAAATATTTAAAAAAAATTTTTTAAATACAGTTTCTTGCCGCAATAAAATCAGGGGAGCTCACATAAAAATCCAGGATGGGCAACAGTGGGCAAAAATCCAGGACTGGCAACACCGGGCCGCTATTTCCAGGGTGCGAGCTTCGGCGGCTCCCGCAGCGGACTGAGCGGGCTCTCCGCGCGCCGCGCCGCGCCCCGCCCCGCCCACTGCCCTCATTTGCATGCCGGCCGCGGGGCACGTCCGGGGTGCGACCCCCGGAAGCCCCCCAGCCCCCGGAAGCGCACGGGGCTGTTACCCCGGCAGGAAGGGCCCGAGGGGCGGGCGTGTCCCGCGGGGAGGCGGAGCACGAGAGTAGAGCGGGAATGTGACTTCGGACCCTTGGAGACGCCAGGACGCCCACCCGGTGCAGATGTGCCATTGGCTGTCGGAAAGGTGGGTCGACAATTCTATTTTCCGGGACTAGACGGGCGGCGAGGCCCGCAGTGCTGTCGCCTCCCTCCCTGGAGAGCTGCCCCGAGGCGGCGGCAAAACGCCAAGGTTGGGAAGACAGGTCAGCCGAGGTCGAGGCCTAGGGAGCCAGGTGGCTTTGGGGATCCCTGCGTGCGGTGAGGCCCGCCCTGGGTCAACAGGTAGCAGGTCCACAGAACAGGCGCGTGAATCTGCATCTGAGTCCCTACGTCCCAGATTCCAGGTGAGCCTGGGTCTGTCTCCACTCCAGGCAGGACTGGTGGGGGTGGGGTATATTTTAGGACCATTTTCATCCCAGAGAAGTGCTTTACGTTTAAGGTACTTACGCGTCACAGGTCACAGGAATTTTGTTAAAACGCAGGTTCTGGTTCAGGGACTTTGGGCTGGGACCTGGGATTCTGCATTTCTAACAAGCTTCCAGATTATTCTGATATTGCTGGTCCGTGGGCCAGACACGGGACAGCCAAGGTAGTTTGTCATGGAAGAGAGGAGGACTTGGAAAAGAATGCAGATGGGAAGAAAGAACCAGCAGAGTGAGGGGAGTGCAGAATCCTACAAATCTCAGAGATGCAAAGTTTTCCACAGGGCTAAGCCCTGGAGAATAATTTTCCCCGTTGGGCATGATGCTTGAGGGATATGGTGGATGTAATAGTTGGTTGCCTTCAACAACTATTTATAGAAACTGGGAGTGGAACGAATGTGTTAACAAGCTCTCCAGGTGATTCTGATTCAGCTAAAGAACAATCTTGGACAATGTTCAGTCTGTGTGGGGGTGGGGGGGAGAAACCAGACATCAACTGAGAATTCTCTTTTATTTTTAATTGAGTTATAGTCAGTTTACAATGTTGTATCAATTTCTGGTGTACAGCACAATTTTTTCAGTCATACATGAATATACATATATTCGTTTTCATATTCTTTTTCACTGTGAGCTACTGCAAGATCTTGAATATATTTTCCTGTGCTATGCATTATAAACTTATTTATCTATTCTATATATACCTGTCAGTATCTATAAATCTTGAACTCCCAGTCTGTCCCTACTCACCTCCCTCCCCTCTGGTAACCACAAGTTTGTGTTCTATGTCTGTGAGTCTGTTTCTGTTTTATATTTAAGTTCATTTGTCGTCTTCTTTTTTTTTTTTTAGATTCCATATATGAGTGATATCATACAGTCTTTTTCTTCCTCTTTCTGGCTAACTTCACTTAGAATGACATTCTCCAGGGACATCCTGCAAATGGCATTATGTTATTATGGCTGAATAGTATTCCATTGTATAACTATACCACAATTTCTTTATCCAGTCATCTGTTGATGGACATTTAGGTTGTTTCCATGTCTTGGCTATTGTAAATAGTGCTGCTATGAACATTGAGATGCAGGTGTCTTTTTGAATTAGGGTTCCTTCTGGATATATGCCCAGGAGCGTCAACTGAGAATTCTGAACGCACGGTTATTGTGGGGAGAAGAGTAGCAAGATATGGAAGCATCGAAGAAGACGGTCTCGTCCTGCTTCGGGGTCAGGTAGCTAGAGATGTCCTCCTTGTCAGCAGAAACTGATTATAAAAGATTAAGCGGTGGATGATTGAGATTTGGAGGCAGAAGTGAAAAGTATTTTTGCAAGAAAGTCAACAGTGGAGAGATGGAGATTGACTGTCATTTAAAGCCATTACTGTGTAGATGGAAGGGCCTTTTTTGGGTTTGTTTTCATTTTTAAGATCAGGGAATATGAATACATGTAGGAGGAAGTGGGAGGGAATTCAGGAGAGAAAGTGATAAAAAAAATCAAGGGACAAGAGATAATGAAGCACAGCAGGGGAAGGGTCCATGTGAAGGAAAAGGATGACGTGATGTTATGTGAACAGTAAACCAGAAAAATGCACAGAGTTCTATGAACATTTTATAAAAATTCTTCCTTGAGAAATAAATGGTAGAAAAAATTCTTAATTCTGGAGCAGGAAGAAGATACAACTGGGGAGGTAGGAGCCTGGTCGTGGGTTCATTTACCCACTATTTACTACTTACCTTCAGTGTGTTATATTTCTTTTGAATCCTTCTATGTGCATAAAATCATTCACAATAACCAGTTTTTATAAAATTCTGTAAGTTATGGCACAAATATAAACTGGAAAAAAAAATATGTGTTTTGAGGTTGTTACTGATATTTAACTGCATCACTTTCCACATTTTTGGTGTCATTTGCCATAAACTGAAGTATGGTGACTCTCCATTTTTAAAGGTAGAAAAACTAGTAACAACCAAAGCCACAATTCTTTATTAAAGATTACATACACATAGACACAGACACTCAGACACACGCACATACTGGGCAGGATTTACATTTGCCTTAAAGATTTGGTATAAAAACAGAACAGTAATTAGGGCTTGTTTGTGTGTAGATGTTACCCAGTAACTAATTTTCCCATAGACCCTCCATTCTGATGTCCATTGAGAATAATTGTAATGATACCAAGAACCAGCGTTGAGGGCTTGATATGTGCTGGCCCTGTTCTGAATACTCTTTAATGTGTTGATTCCTTTCTCACAATAACCCTTTAGAGAAGATTCTGTTATCACCCCTCTTGGTGCAGATGTGGAGAAAGTTTTGTGGAGGTTAAGCCACTTTTGCCCCAACTTCTACAGCTTACTTAGCAAATGGGCTGTTAATGCATGCTCAAACTGTGCTTCAGAGATTTATTCTGTTTGGTGATTTTATTTGTGTCCTTTTATTGATGAAAAAGAATTTCAGATAGCTTCTCAAATGTACAAGTAACTGTACATGTATATGTGTATATATATATATAGGGTATAAACATAACCTTAAAAGAAGAGGGGAAAGAAAAAGAATGGAAATGAGTTGAATGAGAAAGGGAAAAGCAAGTAAGCTGGCCCTGAGTCCCCACATTAGATGCACGTGCTCTGAGCTTCTGGTAGCCAAGGCAGGGAGAGAAAAATGATGAGGAATACCATGTTAGAGAGAGTGGTATGTACCAGTGTCTCAGGAGAGAAAGAAAAAAAAAAGTTTTTCAGAGTATTAAACCCTGAAAAAGAGTTTCGCCTATTGGACACTGAGTTTGAGCAACGTAATAGATATTTTCCCCAGTGCAAATGCACGAGCAGGATTCACGTGGCCAGTTCTCATAGCAACTCAACAGTTAACCTCAGTCCAATGGCAGTGAGTAAGCGGGAGCCTGATGCTAGCCAGGCACAGTCTGAGCGCTTTATATACATGAACTTGGTCCTTACAACCCTGTACGGAACATGCTATTATTGTCACCATCTCCGTTTTACAGAGAAGATGGAGGCCTGGAGAAGTTAAGTGCCCTGCTCAGGGTTCCACAGTCTTTAGCAGAGGGGCCAAGACTCACATCCAGATAGTGGGGCTTCAGTCTGTGCACCTAACCGCTCCATGGCAATACTGAGATGCAAGTGTAGAGTCTTCTAGCAGTCCCCCTAGATCGGTCCAAGGAGAGCCCGTAGGTAATTTCAAATTCAGAATTTCCTTTAGAAATAGGTACGAATTAGAGAGCAGAGTAGTGAGAGCCTTGGTTTATGAGCCATTGTTAAAAAAAAAAAACCCATTTACTGCGAACCCATTTCAGTGTAATCCTGTGAGATGAAGGAAGGTCGCTGGTTAAGCCCATGGGACACCTGGAATCATGACCTTGGCCTTGTGCGTTCCTGTGCACAGTAATATTGGGTACATGGGGAAGGGTCATCTCTGTTGGAAAGGGACGATGCATAGTAGTCACAATTTCTCATTTATTTTGTGGTAATATGTTTGACATTCACAAGCACATCGCAGTTTGGAGTAACATTGGACTTATCGGCAGCGTTTGTCTGGTAGATATCAGTGAAGCCCATGGTGACACAGATGTAGATGAGCAAACGTACTAGGAGATGGAAGCAGACCCTCCTCAGGGTATGCCTGCAGTGGAAACAGCTGGCCTGAGGAGCACTTGGATGTAATTAATCATCTGTGAATTATTACCTTAAATCATTCGGCTCAAACTTATGAAGTCCCAAATTACAGGAGCTGGCAGTGGCAAGAACTATAATTAAATTAAACTAGTATGAAAATATGATGAAGCTTGTGTCCACAATGACTCTTGATTTGGTCCTTATCTCCACCTTGGTCACTGCCACCTTGGCCCAGAGGCCGTGATGGCTTATTTGGACTATTGCTCATTTCTTCTAGTGAGTCCCCCTGCCTCTGTTCTTTCTGATGCACTCCCTTCTATCTTTTTTTTTTTTTTACCCAGTAGCCAGATAAATTTTTTAGACCAAGATCTGACTCCCTTCCTCCCCCCAAAATTAATGTCCTCTTGGCAAAAGTAGTGGAAAAGTAAACATTTCATGTGGCCTCCTTGATTTGAACCCTCGCTTCTCTGCGCTGACCACACTGGCCTTGTTCCACTTCCCCAGGTGTGTCGTGTTCCCAGCAGTTAGCAGACCTGTGCTTTCACCAGCTCAGATCCCCCCAGTGGACTTTCACAGCCCATGTGCCCCTACTTCGCAGCGCACTGGTAGCTATCTGTGCAGACTAATGACATGTCATCCTCGTTAGACTGAAGTCAGGGACCCTGTTGATGTTTCACTCACTCTTGTGTTCCCAGCCCAGCCCACCAACCCTAGTGCTCAGTGCTTACTATGACCAGCAGTTCCACTCCTAGGTAGGTGTCCAATAGACAGGAACGTTTGTGTTCATCAAAAGACATATGCAGGAATGCTCATGGTGACTTTATTCTTAGTAGCCCAAACCTGGAAACAACCCGATTTCCATCAACAGGAAAGTGGATAAATAGATTGTGGCCTATTCATGCTATGAAATCCTATGCAATAAAAAAGAACAGATTATCATGACATGCAAGAAAATCGGTGAATCTCACAGACATAATGTTGAATGAAAGAAACCAAATACAAAGGTGTATATTTTATACGATTCCATTTATATGAAGTTTAGCAGTGGGGGAGGGTAGGGAAAGGTCACCTTTTAGAGAAAGAGAATAATTTAAGTACCACTGTGGAGCATTTACTAAACGGCAGGCACTCCATAGAGCCCGCGCCGTGCCTTAACTAACACCCTCCCACCCTGTGATGCTGCTTCTTGTACGATCTCCATTTGTCAGATGAGGGAGGCACTGTGAGGGGGGACACCTTGCCGAGACTACACTGCTGCTAAGTGCATCGCTGAGTCCACGCCCGCTCCACGTGAGCTCACTGTGTCCTGACAGGTTTATCAGCTGCTGCACCAGAACTGTCGCCGGGGGCTGCTAGGCCGAAAGGTTGCAGGAGAGAGCAAACACTAAGCATTCCCCACCAGGCCTGGAACGCGGTAAGGACTCAATAGATGTTGTCTGTTATGATTAGTCTTCTGAAAATGTGAAGGTTCAAAAGGTCTGCTCAAGGCCATATAACTAAGGATTGTTGCATTTGGACAGTTTTGACCATGAATTCTATTGTGTGGATTGATTCTAAGTGACTTCCATAGTTACCCTGAATGCAGAGCTATATAACGATTTTTACGGTCGCCGAGCACTTTTGCCTTCCTGAACCTTTTCTTCCATAAGACACATATTAAAAAGTATATTTTATAACTGCCTTGGCATAAAGACAAATGTAACCCAGGCTGGATTAGTACATTCAGTATTTTTTCTGATTTTCAAAGAAATGAAAATGTTTTCAGGAGCTCCTAAGTTACTGTGTGGGCCCCAGCCATTATGCCCACTGGGCCTAATAGAAAAGTGGGCTCCACTGAATGCAGGTGGGATTGTCAGGTGCTAATGATGAAGATGGTAGGTCTCTCTGGGGGAATAAGGGAGAAAAACGCACTTGAAGACAATTGTTTTTTGGTGGAAACAGTCTACTTCTTTTTTAAATTGCCATAGTTACCATAAAAGATTCAACCATCAGCATGAAATGACATTTGAGTTCAAATGACAGTGATGACTATTTGATGTAATGAAAAAGCAGAAAACAATCTTGAAAAAAAAAAGAGATTGCAATTCATGGAAATGGTGTTTTGTGTCATTTTATCTGATTTGGAATGGGGTGGGAAGAAGGAATTGAGGAAATGCTACAAAATGCTAGAGGTTAAATAGACCTTGATATAAATAATGAGTCATGCTTTCAGGCTTTCAAAATACACAATTCTGGTTTCAGGTTAAGTAATAGTTTATTGGAACCAACGTAAACATGTAGAGGCTGATAGCATTGAGTGTCACACAGCATACAGGTCTCCCTGAAAGTTTTAAGTTACCTGTTTGCCTTGAGTCTGAGCTAGTCTAGGGGCCTTTAAAGAACCAGTGAAGGAAAAGCAAAATCCCTTTAGCAACTTTGATGGTATTTGTCCATGGGATTTGAATAGCTCTTAGCTAGTAACTGGCGTTTGTAACCTTTTATGGAGGTCTTTAAAAGCAAACAAACACATGGGAACAGGGGAGCTGAAGTAATGCACCGAATTAGTCCTGAATTTTACACAGGACACAACAGGGTGCTTATGCATCTCCATTCTGTGCCCTTAACGACAGCTGTGTGCCGCATAGGACAACGGTTGCGTGTAAGATATGGGTTAATCTCGGCGTTATAGCTGCTATTAACACAGAACCAAGACAGCACAAAGACAGTAATGTACCTTCCTATTCTGTCAGGAGTGGCGGGTGTAGTTGCTCTAAGGACCAAGTAATGTGAGAATGGACGAGGGTGAGACCAACAGGAAAGCCATTGTGAAGGCAAAAAAAAAAAAAAAAAAAAAAAAAAAAAAGGGTTAAGCCACCACACAGTTATCTGATGCTTTTGGCCCTTATGATGAATGAGATAATTTTACCCTGAACGAAGGTATGTTTAGACCAGAAATGCTATACCTAGATCTGATCCAGATGTCTCCCTCCCATGAAGCTCCCATAAATGAACAAAGCAGGCTGGGCGAGGAGCAGCTGTTCTGTTTAGAGGTGGCAGAACTCTCTGTTCACATAGTTTATTGTCTCCTCAGTGATAAAGTCACTGAAGCTTTTATGGAAGAGAGATTTCTAGCTGTCTTTCATTTTAGGCTAACATTGTCATTTTAGAACATTTGGGAGGTAGGGAGGTGGCAGTGACTGGTGAGGCCATGCTCTTTGTCAAGGAAGAAATGACCCTTGGCTTCAGCCAGCTGTTGCCATGTTGGAATTTGGGCAAGAGTTTGCCAAAGCTTCTGGTTGTTCAAAAAAAAAAAAAAAAAAAAAAGCCAGAAATCGAAATTTTATTCAGTGAGTAATCTTCCAGTTTTTAACATTGCCAAATCATTCAAAGATTGAAAAGCCATTAAGGTCAGAACAATAAGGCACAAACCACCAACATCTTCAAACCCCAGTTCACGGACCACCAAATCACAGCCAATTCATAGAGGAATGGGAACATCGGTAGAGATCATTGAGGGCTGACAAAAGCCCTTTAATTATTAGTAAAAAAAAGAAATCTCACCTTCCCTTTGGAGTTTTACACTCCAAAGTTTGGACACTCTTCAACTGTCTGTTCCCTCTCTTCAGCCCCCTGAAAAAGTTAATAAATATATATGGCAGGGATATTTTTTACAACATCAGTAAATTGTTTAAATGTGGTTTTAGTTTATGTCTTAGTTTCTATGATGGGTTCAATACATTGCTCAAGAAAGAAAAGGGTATGAAATTTCTTCAGTAGATGAAAAAGCAGTAGTGGACAGAGAATTTTTTTTTTAGTAGCGGTCAAGAAAACATCTAAACAATCTTGAGCACCACCGGAGAGTATTCACCAGTAAGTCAATAAAGCAAAAGGGTTATTAACCTCAAGACAGAGTTGCTGTTGTGATCACAAAAAACCATCTGCCATGCACCATTTTTTTATTGACACTTCAGGGTAAGCTAATAAAACTCCATTTCAATTAAATTTTGGGAACTCATGTTCCCTTTTTCTCAAATGCTGCAAACAGGCATAAAACTGTAGCAGCCACTTTTTCCTCGAATCTCCTCTTGCCTTAGGAAGTAAAGCCAATGGAACATTCTAGCATTTTCTTCCCTGCAGTCCTGGACAGATGTCTGTGAGACATGATTTTAACAAAAGGGGGAAAGGTTAAAAGCTTTTTTTTATTTTTGCAGGTGAGCTTATAGAGCTGTTGTGAAATTAAATGTGGCTTTAAAACGTGCTTTCTGATTCTTTTCAAGACCTCCTAGCACCACAGGTTCGAGCTGAAAGGCATCCTGGGGAATTATAATACAGCTTTTATGGGCAGGAGAATCAAGGTGCAGGATGGCTGACTCGGGGCCAAAGAGCAAAACAAAACCCACTTCAGTTCTGTGTGTGTGGTAGGCAGCCTTCTCAGTCAGCTCCCAGTGCCCTTGTCTCCGATACCTGTGCTTTTGTGTGATCCTCTCCCTTTGAATGTGGGCTGGATGCAGTGACATCTTTCTAATGAACAGAACATGGCAGAAGTAATCAGATGTCACTTCTGTGAAGGCTACAAAAGACTGTGGCTCCCACCTTGGTTGCTCTCTTTCTTGCAGGTTCTTTCTCGCTCTCTCTCTCTCCCTCTGTCCCTTTTTTCTCTTCCTCTCTCTAGTTCTTCTCACATGCTTGCCCTGATAAAGCAAGCCGGGGCTGGACAAAAAACTGAGGGCAGCCACCCACCACCAACCAGTCAGGAACTGAGGTCCTTAGGCCAGCAGCCCTGCATGGGGCCTAGAATTGGGTCCTTTGGATGAGACTACATCCCCGCCAACACCTTGGTTACAGCCTCATAACAGGTCTTGAGCCACAGGCACCGAGATAAGTGCCGAGTCCCTGACCCATAGAACCTAGGAGGTGAGCTGTGTGTGCTGATTTTACCTGCTCAGTTTTGGGAAAACTTGTTACACAGCAGCAGATAACTAATACAATGTCCCAGGATTTTTGACTCTTAGGCCACAGTTCTTTGTCCAGTTGGCTGCCTTTATATTCTTTGTATATACTTTTTCAATTATTTTATCAACACCCTGTTATCAGTCCCTGGCAGGACACTGTACTAGGTACTATCTGAGAGACAAAGAGGAGAATGTCAGAGTCCTTAATCTCAGAATTTTGCTTCAGTAAGAGAACCAAATTTTAAAGTGGACTTCTTGGTGGGATACAAAAAGACTTCAGTAAAGACCAATAAAGACCGATTTCTTTGTTGGGAAAATGAACGCAACAATGCCTGCTTTCTTGGACTGTTGTAAGAAACAAGAAAAGTTAACAGAAGTAGTGCTCTGAGGCACAGAGATGTTAAACAAGGTCACACAGGTAGTTATTGCAGGAAAAAAAGATTCATGTCTGGAGTGTTTGGGTTCTAGAGTCTGTATTTTAATTACTTTACTCTCCTGTTTCTAGGGAAGTGAAGGATGACAGAAGAACATATGTAAAGTACTTAGCACAGTCCCTGATACACATTAAGTGCTTAATATCTGGTTGCTATGGTGATGATAATGGTAATGATTATTATAAAAGATATAATTCCATTCTATCATTGGCTAGCAGCAGCAGATCCCATATATAACAAAAATTTTATGAGTTTTTGATGAAAGCTGACCCGAAACACTCAAACCCTTTAGGAGATCCATCAAGTGAAAGAGGCTAGTATTTTTTAAATGTTTATACCTGAAGGTATTAAGACGCTTTTCTATTGAATGTGATATTAAAAAAACAAAAATAAAACAACCCAGACAAACAGCCAGCCCCAAATTTCCCCTCCAACTGGTTTAAGCTGAAAAAGAAATTTATTGGTGCGTAATCACTGAACATTCAGAGGCAGGACTGGCTGCAGGCAGGCTGGGTTCGGGGCTCACACAATGCCATTTGGGTTTGTCCTCATGCCGTCTTCTGTGCTGGCTTTATTCTAAGACTCCAGGCAGCAGTGCCCAGCCTCTCCAAGCCATGCCCTTCTGTCATCACGGAAAGATGACCTTGGTGGCTCCATCTTCATATCTTTCCAATTTCAAGCCAGGAAAGAATGAAAACCTTCTTGGTAGCACTCAAGAAAAACAGAGATTCCTTCTGAATGAATGACCAGCTTAGGTCACATGCCCCTCCCTGACCCAAGCCAGGGACACGTGGTGGTTTGATGGGCTAGGTCTGGGCTATGTGCTCTATGCTGAAGCTGCAGGTAGAGCCACACCCAGGTCCATGAACTGAGGGGGATGCTGTCCAAAGAAGTGGGAATTGGTGTCAGGGAGGCCAATGGGGAATGCACACTACAAAGTGATGAAACCTTGCCATAGCTACAAATTCCACAACCAGTCCATTTTAGATTGAGAATAATTATATGAACCTTACACCATTTTCATCCTTGCTTTTGTTCTGTGTCCTCTCTTTTGATCAGTATTGTCAACAGTCAGCTTTCTTATATGACTCTGCATGTACAGTAAGTTATTCTAGTAAGTCCTTTTTAAAAAAAAAATACCTGCAGAATAAGAACTGACTGTTTTTTCTGGGAATGTGCCCACTGCAGACATGTAGACTTTACACTTATCCCTTAGTTTTCTTGTTTAAGCTTTTAAAGTGTCTTACAGCTTTCTCTCCTCCTATATTTATATATCATTTGAAACAAGAGAAGAATGAGATGACTTTTTGGCATCAGAAGGAAGTAAATCTCTAACAAAATTGCATCCTTTTGGGAACTAATTCAATGAATAACCACACTTTGGCTTTTCACAGCACCATTTGTAGTTGAATCCTTTATAAGATTGACATGTCTTGAATGCCATAAAAGGGATTCAGTTACATCTTGTGTTAGTTATCTACCGCTGTGTAACAAATCACACCAAGACTTAGCAGCTGGAAACAACAAACATTGATTATCTCACAGTTTCTGTAGGTCGGGAATTTGGATGCAGCTCAACAGGATGCCTCTGGCTCAGAGTCTCAGTCAAAACTGTAACTGGGGCATCTGCCAGGGGTGTAGCCGTCACAGGGCTCGACTTGGGGAGGGATGCTTCCAAGCTCACTTAGGTGACCACTGTCAGGCTTCAAAAGGCCTGCATCCATGCTCCCTCACATGGCCCCTCCACTGGTCGGCACCTGTCTTCTCCCAGAGCAAATAGTACAAGAGACAGTGGGAGAGAGCACCCAACATAGATGCCACAGGTGTTTGTAACCTAATCTCAGAAATGACGTCCCATGACTCTGCCATGTTCCATTCATGAGAAGCAAGCCAGTAAGTCCAGTTCACACTCAAGGAGAGGAGATTACCTGTGGGAAGAAATCCTGGGAAACCAGGAGCTGGGCTCACTGGGGACCATCTTAGGATGCTGCCTGGTCATCTCTCCCTGAGAAGACTGTTACGGGACAGTTCCATCTCTAAGATAACTGAAGAACCTAGCCTATACCAAGAGTACTTCTATAAAATTCCAGTGTTGACTGAGCATTTGTTTTTCAAAGTTGGATTGACTTTTTTTTTTTCTGTCTAGCTAACCATATTGACCCAGTTTGAGTAAAAAAAGTACTAGCTTAGTTACTGATTTCATTTGAAAAGACTTTTTAGTATTTGGTAACTTCTAGTTATGCTTTGGGAGTAGGAAAAAAGAGAACTGTGGATTCACCTACTGAAGAAATGACTTTCAATTTCATAAGATTCACCTTCTAGCTTTGTACAAATCAAGTATCTTGGAGGAACATTGAAAGGAAGCAACTTGGAAATGTCTGACCAAATTAACTCAAAGGCTGTCCAGTTTAAGAAAAATGATTGTGTTTAGTTTTATAGAAGGTGGGGTTATAGAGATGAAAAATGCTGTGTAAGTGGGCTGATGCGCGGCAACTGTACCATTTTTCACTTAGGCATATTAACGTGGTTTTGATTCTATTCAAAGTGTGACTTTTCTAGGAAAGGAAAGAGTAAGAGAAGCTAGAAAGCTATTCATTCTTCTTTATGCTTAGGAGTAAAAGAAGATGTGTTCCAATGCGTTCCTCTTTGTAAACGTGTGTGTGTGTGTGTGTGTGTGTGGTTTCCTTTTGATTGAAGTTACTTATCAGGCACGTTGGAAATAATGGAATGAAAATTCCTCCTTTTCTTAAGCTACAAACCTTTATAAAGGTTGCTATAAATGTCGTAACTATTTTGTTTCCTGGAAAGTAATTTTCCTGTCAGTCTGATCTGTTCCTTTGAGATACCATATTATTAGCCTGTGATGATTTCTTTAAAGTGCATCAAAGTACAGCTTCAGTGTACTTTTATCATTTCATTGCCTTCCAGTGAATTTTTCACTAACTTCAAGGCTTGTTTCTAAGTCACTAATTATTCATAAAGATGGTGAAATTGCTTTATTTTATCCTCCAAATGAAATGCATTAAAGTTTAAGGAAAGCCCTTAACAGAGCTTAAAATGCCAAAAAAGAGCTTAGGAAATGAAAAGTCATTCCCAGCTAAAATGTGAATTTGAAAGGAGGAGGTAGGGGAAGGGGAGGAGAAGAAAGACTTTGCTTAGGAACGGTGGTATGATGAGGCATCTAGGGGAGCCGGAAGAGGGCGAACGGTGAAAGGAAGCTATAGCTGAGCATTTATGGCTTCCACATCATCGGTGTTCGCAAGGTACATTCAGAAACAATCCCAGAAATGAGCAGAAGGGTCAGGAAGGCAACAATGATTGTCATGCTCTTAAAGCATCTACAGATGCATGTTCTTCTCAATGTCTCTGACGTCAGGAAGAACACTCCCTAAAAAGGAGGGATGCTAATGACAAAAGAAAATCTGATATTTTCAGTTGTGCATCAAGAACTCGGCTTGAACTCACAAAATGCAATCGCATTTTATTACATTTTCTAGTTATTCAAAATTAAACTATAACAGAATCCTTTTAAACAACATATGTAAATAGAATGTGAACCCTTTGTATTACACAGCTTAATCTAATTGGTTTAGAATCCCTAAGAAAAGCCAATTTTCCTCTTTTTGTGAGACATATTGATGTTAAGACAAAAAGCATTAATTGATTGTATCTTTGGAGGGCAAAGATGAGCTGATGAGAGAGAAAACTGACTAGGAGAGAGAGGAAAAAAATATATGAAAAGCTGTCTGCACATAAACATCTATTTCTGAGATTTAATTTATTATCTCCAAATTTTATTTTCCCCAAATGGTTATCTTCAAGGAACAGAATTCATTTAAATTCAGATACACATACACATGCAAAAATCTGTAAAATAAACAAGAAACGTAGAGCTATTAACAAATAAGGTGAACCAAGAATTACAGGCACAAACGCACCGTCCTCTTTTTTGAATGTTTACACTGAGTTTTCTTAAGCACTCAAAACCCTGAAAGGGATTTAAGATGCTGCATGGTGCCATTTGTCTAATTGGATATCTAGGAATGCAGTGACTTCTTAAAGAACACATTAATTCAGAGAAAACTCCAAGTTATTTGTAATTATAATGAGTGGGTTTCTCTGCCTCCTTTCGGAATTGATGATGAGCTTGCTGGCACGGTTCCTCATTGTCTGCATCTTTATCTCTCTTTTAAATCTCCTTCATTATCTGCTATTTATTTTACCAAAGGTAATCACTGCTTTATTAATCACTGCTTGACTGCAGTGGGATTTGAAATGAGCCCATTTGGACTGTAAAAATTATACATGCAGGTGGTGACTCAAGCTTGGACCTCTTGAAGTTTTTCTTTTCCCCACATGCTCTTGGAACGTTCCACGTGTCCTTGGAAAGAATGTGTATTCTGCCCTTCTTGGGTGGAGTGTTCTGTTATGTCAGTTAGGGCCAGTGGGTTGATAATTGACTCAAGTCCTCTATATCCTTACTGATTTTCTGTCTACTTAGCCCATCGGTTTTTGAGAGTGGAGTATTGGAATCTCTTGACTGTAATTATGGATTTGTCTGTTTCTCCTTTCAGCTCTACCAGTTTTCCTTCATGTATTTTGAAGCTCTGGTACTAGGTGCATAAAGATTTAGAATGCTAGGGTTGAAGGTCAGCTCCCCACACAGAGCCAAATTCCAGGTAGTACATTAACCCCCCTTATGTTCTAAGACCCCCAGTGGATGCCTGAAACTGTGGATGGTACTGAACCCCACATATACTATGTTTTCACCTGTACATACATACATACCTATGATAAAGCTTAATTTATAAATTAGGCATAGTAAGAGATTAACAACAGTAACTAATAATAAAACAGAAAAATTTTAACAATCATATACCAAGAACCTCCACCCAATAACAATTCCTAAAAGATAAACTTCCACTTATCTTTCAAAACCCAGCATGTTTCAAGCATGTTCTTTTCCTGGAAGCCCCTCTGACACCCTTGGGCAGTTTTTTTCTTTTTTTAAAAATCCTGCTAAAATTTTGGCTGATTTTACTTTCTCTTTTGCTGCTTGGCTATTTAGCCCTGCTCAGTGAAAGCAGATGCTAGCCTAAGGATGACACAATGGGGCCAAAATGTATTTCTTAAAAAGCTATATGATACAGTTCAAAGTGAAAAAAAAAATCAGTGGATTTTCTATGGCTCTGTGCATTACAGGATGGGATTTAAACTGTAAGTTTCTGACCATAAGCAGTTACCCAGCTTTTAATGAAATGCAAACCCTCTCTCCAGTTGCTAAATCTCACGAGGTGGTTTCTGTTTTCCTTAGTTCTCAGTAGGGCATTCGTTTATTTTTTTTAAGTCAGGTTTATGGAGGTAAAATTTACACATAGCAGAATTCACCCTTTTAAAGTACGTGGTCCTATTTATTCCGCCAAATGTATGCACTGATGTAGCCGTAGCAAAACCAAACTAAACACACAGACTGTTAAGAGTAAATGTTTTATTTTTTAGTATGTATTTTAATTTTTTGTGAGAAGCGTATATTCCCTAGTATTTTCTGTCTGATCTTTTGAGGTGTAACTTACACACAGTAAAATTTACTCTTTGCAGTTATAAGGGTTTCGACAAATGTATATAACTGTGTAGTCACCACCACACAATCACGGCAAAGAACATTTCTGTCACCTCTAAAAATCTCCTTTTGCCCACATGAAGTATTCATTACAAATGGCAGGTGCTTTTAAGAGTTCTGTTTTATCGACAAGGAAACTGAGACACAGAGAGGTTGAGTAGGTGCCCCAAGATCACACAGCCTATAATTGAAGATGCTTAGGGTAGCTTTACTCTTGTCATTGTGGATTACAGTTTAGTACAACTGTTGGTTTGGTTGTCTGAAATTCTTACTAGTTGGTAAACTCTTTGAGGATAGAGATTGTATCTTTTTAACTTTGTGGCCTGAGCATTTAGCCAGTTCCAGCCTCAAGAACATGGCCCATGAAGATGTATAAATGAATGAATGAGTGAATGACTGGATGGAGGAGCAAACGCACAAGGTATAAACCAAATAGGTGCTTGGAAGATTATGCTCTTCAGAAGCACTGCCACTGGCATCATCCTCAGGGTAAAAGTCTATCAACGGCCCAGAGAGCTAGATCAGACTGACTAACTCAACTAAAAACAGAGACAGTATTGTGCCTGGGACCATTCAGGGCTGGCACATCTGGTCAAGATGTCAATAGATCACCATTCGCGTGCTGCTAGGGGAACGTCCCAATCTCAGAGGCTACCCTGGTGGTCTTTGCCAGAGAGGTGACAGTTGCCAGTATCTCAGGTGGGATTAAGAGATGGAGGCATGAGGTTAATTGTCAGGTGTTCAAAGATGTCCAGGCCGGAGCGGGAGGAGGCGGCAGAATGGTGAGAATCATGTTGATTTTGTTTTGGGGGAGGAACCAAGGTTCAGGAGTTGGTGAGGAAGATCAAGCTGGCGGTGGCAGGGGAAACCCAGAAAATCCAATCGGCTCAAGGTGACCTTTCTTTGGCCTTTTTGTGATTAAAACACAGTAGAACGTGCTTGTGGTAATAACTGCCAACAGAAAAGAAGGGTAGAAATTAAAAAGTAAAAGTCCTCCAGACTCCCCTGCTGCCCCAAGGAGAATTAAGAAAATCTTCTTTGTTTGATTCCAGAGATTTTTCTGGGCGCAAACAACTGTCTGTCATATATGTCCAAAGATCAGGCACTTTTTTGTCGTGGTTCCCCTCACCCCAGGGAGTCCTCTTACTTTCAGGTCCTTCCAAAGTCTCTCATATTTCAGAGAGCACCTTCCCTTACTTTATTTTGAATAACAAAGGGCTCTTGGTTGTTCACCTCAGCTGGGGATCACAGTCACCTGGGAGTTTTGTTCGGTTTTTAAAGGATGGATGTTCAGGCCCCACCCCCTGAATTTGATTTGGTCTGAGGTGTGGTCTGAGCATCGGGGTGTCCCCCACAGGAGTCTGTTGTGCAGCCAAGGTTACGTCCAACTGACTTTCAAGCCTGCTTGTGTCAAAGTCACTTTATTTTCTGTATCGGTGGCTGATGGGCCCCAGGCCCCACTTTGAGGTGGGGGCAGGGACGTGGTGTTTTGTCAGTGTTCCCAGGTACAGCGGGGGCGGAGCCCCACCACTGTCGGAAGCATTTGCAGTCCGTGCTAGTGGGGCCTGCAGGGGGAGGGCACCGGTCATAGTCCGCACAAAAGGAGGCAGTCGTCGAGCCAGGCTGGGTTGTCATCCTCAGTACGAGCTCACGGTTGTAATTAGCGGCTGCTGTCAACAAGCCCTTTAAAGATGGCTTTCATAGGCCGAGCCGGGAGGAGTGGCCCGCGGCAGTCGTGCAGGACCAAGGAGAAAAGTAATTTCACTAATGGTGTAGGATTGGCCACTTACGGCTCCAGACCACACCTCGAAGAAAAGCATCCCTCACGTGGATAAAAGTGAAGGTCACCTGCTCTGGGTCACTACGTTCGATCAGTGCTTCTCACTCTTGAATGTGCACAGAAAGCATCTGGAGATTTTATAAAAACGCAGTTTCTGATTCAGTGGGGTCTAGGGTGGGGCCTGAGAGTCTGGGCACTCCTGGGAGATTCCAAAATGGGTCCTGGGGTGACACTTTGAGTAGCAAGGTGTCAGATCACTTAAAACATGGTTCTGATGTGAGAAATTATGTTTTTACATATATAAGTGTTTAGGATTGTTATGGCCTATTGATGAATTGACCCCTTTTTCATTTTTCAATGGCCTTCTTTACACCCGGTGATGTTCTTTACTATGAAATCCACTTTTTCTTATATTAATTAGCCATTTAAATTTCCTTTAGACTAGGTTAGCATAGTATTTTTTTTTTTAATTTTTTGTGTTTAACCAATTGGTGTCACCATATTGAGAGCTCATTTCTTGTAGTCAGTGTGTATACTTGGATGTTGCTTTTACATCCATCTGACAGATCTTTTAGTTGGAATATTTAGACCAATTACATTTGATGTGATTATTGGTACGATTAAGTTTAAATCTATTATCTTGATATTTGTTTTCTTTTATCCCACCTTTTCTCTGTTTTTTCCCTTCACTGTTTATCTTCTTTTGGATAACTGAATATTTATATAACCTCTTCTTATCTCCTTTATTGTTTTCTTAGCCACAGTAGTTTGTTTTGTTATTTTAGCAGTTGCTTTAGGGTTTATAGTATACTTCTTTACCTTATCGTGGTCCTCTTTCCAGGGGTATAATCCAGCTTTACATACAGTATGAGAACTTTACTTCCGTCTCTCCAATCCTGCCCTTTATGGTACTGTCAGATATTTAAGTTACATATGTGTTATACATACTGTATGTATAATAAATTTTCTGTTGTTTTTTACTTTGGTTAAGCAGTTATCTTTTAAAGATATTTACATAATAAGAAAAAGTCTTACGTTTACCCACATAGTTACCATTTCCGATGTGCTTGCTCCTTTGTGTAGGTTGAAATTTCCACTTGGTATCTTTTTCCTTTTACCCGAAGGGTCTTCCTTTACTCCGCCTTGTAGTGTGGGTCTGCAGGTGATGAATTCTTTCTGTTTTTGTATGTCGGAAAATGTCTTTATTTCATCTTCATTTTTGGACAGTATTTTTGGTGTGTTTAACATTTACTGAACCAATATTCAAGTGCTTTACATATATATAAACTCATTTAATCAAACCAGTACTTTCTGAGGTAAATAACATTATTGTCCCTATTTTACAGAAAGGAAGCTGAGTCAGAAAGAGATTAGGCCGCTTGCCCAAGGTCATGTAGGAGTGAGTGGGGGAGCTGGGTTTTGAAGTTAGTCTCGTTACAGAACTTGAAGCTAATAGCACTTATACTTTGCAGTCTGAACTGCAACTTGCTTGATTTTACTTAATAATATATCTTGGGTATCTTTTCATGTTAGCACTTAGACATTATTTTATTCTGTTTTTCAGCTACATTGTTTAAATGGACTGGCATTTATTTCTCTAGTCTTCTGTTGATGGATGTTTGTTTACGGTGATCTGCTCTTAGAATTTTGCAATGGACATCTTCGAATATACGCATGTTAGGTGGTCTTTGGAAATTTGTGTATCTGGAAAATAAATTCTTAGCAGCAGAATTTATTTATTCAATAGTGTGGGCCTGTACACTTTTGATCAGTACCCACCACTATAGAAATGAAATCAACCTACACATTTAAACTTCTGGCAGCAATGTGACAGGTGGGAGAGAGATTTTAAAGGCTGTTTTAAAGGATGCTCTGGACATGATTCACATGTCATTTCAAAATAAGAGGTCACTGTTTTTCCTCTAATCAGTTTCTTCCCTTTCATATTTCAGTATGAAATTCAAAAATCCTACTCTAATTAAAAATGCCAAGTAAATCACTAGCCTTTTCTTTTTAGAGACATTGCCTTAATTATCTGGGTGTAGTAATTATACCAACTAGGAACCCGATTCAGGCTGTTGGCTTCTCCATAAATGTTCAGTCGTAATGGGGGAAATAAGAACATTTCCAGTTTCCTTCTGGAGCACAGGGGTTTTAAGAGGAAACTGACTAGGAAGCTGACAGCTTTCCATTTGTGTAACATCTGAAATACAACCCAAAAGAAACTGGGCTCAGAGCTTTGGCCTCCAGGTTAGATGTTTGGAATGGCGACGCCTGAGTCCTGGCTCCGACGTGAGCCCCCCGGGTCCCAGCTGCGCTCTCTTTTCCTTCTGTTTTCCCCTTGGACAACTTCTGCGCTTGGTAGATGAGGAATACACAGCATGCTGCTCTCCCACTCACAGTGAGTAGACAGAAATATTTCTCCTCTTTTTCTTCTTTCTGAGGTGTCATTAGTCATATTGTTTAAGTTTTACTGAAAACACTTGTTTTCCCTTCCTTAAAGTAGTGGAGCATCGGACAGTTCATGCAAATAGGAAATCTGCCTAACTTTACATATTTCTGACACAGCTCAGAAATAAGAAATTTATTGGCAGATAATAATAACAGCAGAATTGAACATATTTACTCTGAGGGGCACTCGGTAGGGAAATTTGGTAATTATAGTCAGCAAATGGCCCTTTGCCACCAGTATGCCTTTCTTAAAAGCTCCACAAAAATAATTTTGGGGAAAATAAAAAGGCATAATCTGTGAAATGCTGAATACAGACTACACCACATGACCTAATTAAGCGGACCGCCATGGAGCCTACTTCCAAAATATTCAATAAAATGAGCCTCATTATGGCAGTCTGGGGAAAGGGAGCCTGTTTGTTTTGGAGGTGCAAATTCCAGATAGTACAATATGAGAAGATAGATTAAAAGCAGAAAGTGGTTTCTGTAAAGAGAAGATAAATGAAGGGTAAGCACATTTAGTGTTAAAGGTAGATTTTCCCCGCAGCTACGGTGTCTGGTACTACAGACACACGTGAAGTCGAGGTGTTTTTTTTTCCCCCCACAGTGAAGGCACTATGCTTAGATCATATGTTACCCAGCTAATACCTCTGATGCAAGTCAGTAGTGTTGGAGACTTGCTGTTCAGCAGCCTGAACTTCAAAGTGGATCTCTGACCCAGTCACTGGATTGCAGGATGTGGAGGTGTTTATTCATCTTTGTTAAAGAACAAAGTAGATGATGGCTCTGTTGTTCCCATCTGTGTGTCTATCCGTCCATCCATCCATCCACTCACTTGTCCATGATTTCACACATATTTATTGAATTTGTGTTATGTCCCTGGTGCTGTTGTAGGTGCTGGAGATACAGCAGGGACTAAAATATACAAGGTCCTGTTCACATGGTGCTTACATTTAGTGGAGGTTGGGATGGAGAGAGATAATGAACAAACAGATCATGAGTATTTATCAGGTTGGAGTGAAAGGTAAGGAGGAAGATAAAGCCTGCTCCAGAGATAAAGCGTGATAGAAGAGAGAGAGAGAGAGAGAAAGAGAATGTGTGTGTGTGTGTCTGTGTCTGTGTCTGTGTCTGTGTGTGCATGCACGTGCCCATGTGCTATTTCAACAGGAACCAGAATGAAGTCAGGGAGAAAAGCTTGACGTTCCCTTGGGGAAGATCGTTGGAAGTGGTGCAAAGGCCCTGAGGTAGGAGTGGGTTTGAGATGTCCAGGAGTAACAAGGAGGCCAGTTTGACTAAAGTGAAGTTTTCCAGAAGGAAAGCTATAGGAGTCAAAATAGAGAGATCTTATGGCAAGATGTCCTCAGGGCTTAAAAGCAATGGATTTTATTCCTAGAGGGATAGAAAGCCAATAGCAGGTTTTGAGTTTTTAGTGGCTTGATCTGGTTTATGTTTTAAAATACTCCTTCTGGTACTTTTAGAAGTGATGGTAACGTCCTATACCTTGATTGCCATGGTAGTTACGTCATGGTATGTATTTGTCAAAACTTATGGGCATCAACATCTGAAAAGGGTTAATTTTACTGTATGTAAATTATAGCTCAATATGCCTGACTTTAAAAGTGCTCCCTATCAGTGCTGTGTAGATTATAGAGGGACTGGAGTGAAAGAAGGAAGACTGCTGTAAAAATTCAGATGAAATAGACTGATGCTTTGAACTAGGTTGGTACCAGAAATTTTGGTGAGAAACAAATGGGTTTGGGTTAAAGCTTGGAAATAGAGCCATTGGGATTTTGTGATAGATGGTATATAAATTCTTCTCTCATTTCTTCACTCTTGCAAATCTCAGCAAATGCTACCACTATAAACCAGTTACTCATGCGAGAATCTGGTATCCCTCTTTGACACCACCCTCTTTCTTATTCCCCATGGTCTAATCCATCACTAAATTCTACTGGCTTTTCTCCCAAAGCATGGCTTGAAGTCTTCCATTTTTATCCATCCTAACTACTTAGTCGACATCACATCATTTGCCAGAACAACTGCTATAGCCTACTACCTTTTCTCCCCATTTATATCCCTCTTCCATCCAAATCCATCCTCTGTACCAAAGTCAAAATAATCACTTTGAAACTTTTATTTAACAAATGTTTGTTGAATACCTATTGTTTTCCTGGCTGATTGAGAACCAGGAGATCTATTAGGGAACAGATCAGATCAGTCTTCATATGAGCTATTTAAGAGAATTTATGAATTAAAATACCTAGTTAAACTCCTATGTTAACCTTTAAACAATGCACAAGTGGCTTAAAAATATCCTTACTGAGAAACTATGGTGAGAAGAATACGAATGCAAGTGCAGGAGTATTTCCACAAAAATGCATACGTAAGTGGTGGACGGGACGGAAAATTGAGTTTCACGATTTAAGCATAGTCAGTAATGCCTTTCTCTTTGGAGCTGTTTCGCACATGACAGGCATTAAAACAAGTAGTGAAATAAATTAAACTTAGAGTGAGACCCTGGGACGTGTTCTGTCATGAAGTATGAAACCGAGAGTTCCGAGAAGATGAAAACAGTTTCATTCACATTTGGCCTTAACCAAAAAAAAAAGATTTACCCTTCATCTCGTCTTTTATAATGTGTATGTGTGTTTTATAAAGTACATGATATGTTAGTATAGTAAAACACATATAATTTAAAAATAAAAAATAGCGTCGTGTTGAGGGTGTCTGCTAAAACTTTTCTGAATGATGCTACGTGCAATCAGAAATGTTTGTAGACTACTTTTTTTTTGTAGACTATTTATTTAAATCACTGGTAATGATTTAAATAAATCAAAGTAATGTCACATTCCCAAGGGTTTTTTTTTTAATTTACCATTTAAATCATTTTTAACTGTACAATTCAGTCACATTAAATACATTTACAGTGTTGTACAACCACCACCACTATCCATTTCCAGAACCTTTTCATCACCCTGTCCTGAAGCTCTGTCCCCACTAAACACTAACTCCCCAGTCCCCTTCCTCCAGTCCCTGGCAACCGCCACTCTGCTTTGATTTCTTTTAATGGAGGTTTTTGGCGATGGAACCCATGAACCTTGTGCATGCTAAGCGTGTGCTCTACCACTGAGCTATGCCCACCCCCTCCTCGCCAGGTTTTTATTTTCTAAAATAAAATAGATCTATTTTACATCCCTTTGAATTTTTACATGCACGAGCCACCCGCTCCCTGCACCAGAGTTCTGGGGTGATACAGTGTGGAGGTTGGGAATCTAGGAGAACCAGCCAAGATACCTGTCAGCATCGACAGGTTCTAAATAGTTCCAAATGCCAGTGGAGTTGAAATTCCCCTGGTGAAACGCAGCAACCTTCATCTCAGACATACGCTATAATTAGTGGATTTCTTAATTACAGAGTGCGTGAAGGGTTTCGTGCTGGGGAGGGGTGGCGGAGGAGATGCTGTCGTAGCTGAAGGCACTGGGTGAGCAGAATCTCTCCGTTTGTTTGGAACTGCGGTTCATTCTAAACACAGCACAATGCTTGGACGAAGAGGAGGTTCATTGGAGGGTACCCCGTTAATTCTTATTTAGGGGAGAAAAAAAAGAACTTCATATACTCCTGCTCATGATGGCTTCTTTTGCTGTTAAAGGTGCGATGGCAAAGTAAAGTTTCGGTGTGTTTGGTGGGAAAACTGAATTCTTTCCTCTGTCACCTCCCTGTCTGTCTGAGACAGATATGATACCGCATTATCAAGTGTTTTCTACGAGCCAAGCCACTGCCGAACACTTCATGCACAGATACTGTTCATCTTGGGAGGTGGGCACTACCCTGGTCTGCCTTTTCTAGGCAAGAAAACTGAAATTCAGAGAGCTTTTGCTGGTTGTGACTGGCGTCATCCATCAGGGCAACGCCAGATCTAGAGCCTGTGTGCTTCGTGGGGACTGTCATTGTTGTCCTGCTTGGTCCCAGACTTTAACTGCCCCAGGGGTACAATTGTGTGTGTGGATATGCAAACTGAGGGACAGAGCTCATTCTCAGGACAAGAGTGGGCAATTTTGAAAGATCGTGGCACAGAGGAGACGGAGGAGATGGGACATGGCTGGCAGTGGGCTTGGGAGGAACCTTAGGCAGTGGGAGGACAGAGAAATTCTGCTAAATCTCCAGTAAGTCCTTGGTGAAGTCACTGCTCTTCCTCATCTCCCTATGATACCCTCAATAAAGTGCACGTTTCTTGATAAACAACTATGAGTTGGATCCTTTTGCAGAGATGTGTTTAAATATCGAGCCAGGGTTCTAATTGGATTTGGGGCAGAAATGGAAAGTACCAGATATTGCCTGACTACCCTCTCCTGACACTGTTTTAGGACAAGGGTCTTTAAAGTCCTGGGACTGATTTACTTACTTAAGGCACAGGGAAGTGACAGCTCAGACTGCCTGGCTTTCGTAGGATCGAAAAGAGAAACTGAACTGGTTTGTTTGTCCTGGAATCGAGGGCCAGCGCCACGGGTGAAACTTGTTTCTGTTGGTCAGAGTTTGCAAAGAGAAACACCTTGTCTCTCTCTGCACAAATTTCCCTTGACCTTGTGTGGAATTCATGGCTTCTGGGAGAGGGGCAAAGTCTCGCAGTGGGAGGAGTCTCATTAGGGGATCACTTCTTCGTTTAGGATTCCACGACCTTGAGGTACATAAATCTCGACAATGGCCTCGGTGAGCATCCAGTGCACTGATAAATACACACCACATTTATAACCCATAGAATCTCCTGCCCTGAGTGGGAGACCACGCCGTGCCTCTTGTCCTGTAGTCCGCTGGGCTGCAGGAACGTTAGTTCATCAGTTCACTTCCACATCCTCCGTCTTTCCAGCTTCCTTACTCAACCTTGAGATCTCAGCCACTAATGTCACCCAGGCTAATCTTCAGCGCGGGGTTGGAAGAATTGGTGTATAATGGACGAGCACCTCTGTCGTGGCCAGCGCTAGGAAGTAGTATCCATCCATTTGGGGTGTCTAGTTTCATGTCTCCACAACAACCCTTTCCGCCATAGCGTATCGCTCCCCTGCCAGCTGGAGAGTGCTAAATTAGGCTGTGTGCTGCAGAGATCAGAGAAAGAAACACCATTCTGTTTGATCCTATAACTTTTGCCTGCCTTGAAGAGATTTAGCTGCTCACTCCCAAGATTGGACATTTGATACAGTAACATTTTCAGGTTAGCCAAGAATGTCTTCCTTTTTTTTTTTTTTTTTCTTTTTCCTTCTATTTTCTGCAAAAGTCTCATTTCTGTCAAGAACTCTGAGAAGTCTGGGGTTTTATTCTGCTTGCAAGCTAACAACTTAGCCTACCACAGGTTCTTAGAGGCTGGCAGATGACACAAGACTGCTGGGTCAGAGACAAAGGGCCGTTATTACTCACAGCACAGCTGGTGGCATGAGCCTTGTGTTCACATCAAGTTCCATTTCCCCAAGTTCCACGGGAGCCACAGGAAGCAGGCCGGGTAGAGGCTGCACACTCAGGGGGCTTTGCAGCACAGCTGAGCAACCCTGAGCTCAGGAAGCCTCAATCCTTTATAAGGGGGCTGCTAGCAAACCTGTCCAACCTTGGCTTGCAGGGAGAAATTATCTTTATTATACTGGTCAGGAAATAAATCTGCCCTGTGCCCAGAGGGCTCTGCCATCTCTGTCTTCTAAGCCCTTTTGCTATATAAACATCCTTGAAAGAATAGTCTGGAACGAAAGCTGCTCACACGCAGCAACATGAGACACCCCGCAGTCCCAGGAAATGGTTCAGCAAGACCTGTTTCCTAGTATTACAAAACCTACCTCCATTTCAGATGTGAAATACTGACAGTTATGTTTGAATCAAAACAAACGGGAAAACATCTTCATCGGCTCAAGTGTTCAAACAAACAGTAGCATGAAATTTTGCTGAAACAGTACACTCTGGGATAATATCCTGTCATTATATTTAACATCCCTTCAATTGAAGTGCCAATTAAAATATGATTTATTTCAAATAAATGTCCTCTTTGTTCTCAATTACAGTATGCTCTGTCAGTCGTTGTACTTATATTGGAAACCAAATCATTGAAAGATTACTTGTCTTATACATTGCTAAATAAGGCAAGGCCCCAACGCGCAGTTTCCTCTAATTTGAGAGGAGCTGGGAGAAAAGAAAATAATGGGATATTTTATCTTCTGGAAAGTGGAGGTTCATCTAAGATATGGCTATTTGAATTGCTCTCTCATTTTTGTGAACTGCTGCTTCATTTTTACAAAAGAGAAAGAAACATTTCATGAAGAGATTAACAAAGGTCCCGCTTCCCTATCTTTCCTCTTAAGACTTACCTGCACGCCTATTTCTGTGTTGGATATTGTGATCATAGGATTCTTTCAGGCTGATCAGCGTAGCGTGTAAGAAGCACCAGTTCTCTCAAACATCTCTTGAGCTTTGTTCATTTAACTATAATTCTTTCTTTTTCTTTTAAAACTGTCTTTCTTTTAACAGCTCTAAATTAATCTCAGTAATCGTTTTTATTTGAGAGTCTATCACAAGTATCGACACAGGCACCTTTCCAAAATTTAGATTTCCGGAACGTATTTAATAAGCCTCAAGCTTATTTTGCCAGCATTTAGTATCTTTTTGAAGGATTAATGGATAACTTCCCATGATCCTTTGAGGCACTGACCAAAGAGTTGTTGTTTTTTCCCTCCCGTCCTAAAAACCATCCACAAATATTTTTCCAGCAGTTTTTGTCTCCCTGATATTTTATTTCTCTCTGCAGAGATTTTAGAAAGAAGAGAAAAAACATCTTTGGAAAGATACATTGTGATTTTCTTTTCAATATATCTTTGAGCTCTTTGGTGCCAGTACCACAGCGAACATGGCACCTGACAATAATATTTGTTAGATTTAAATCTAGTCTAAATCTAGTATGTAACTACAGGACCCCAGGAGGAGCAAGCCACCACCAAGATGTCAGGCAAAACCCCAAACTCTGGGCTCCTGGTCTCTTCAGAATGTACCATTCAGGCAGTTACAAGCTTGCTGGGTGTCCTCCCCACGCCTTGGTTTTGCTTCTGTATCTTTTTGTTCACTGAGCAGTGTAACTGAGAATTCAGAGCTATGATGAGCCTAAGAACCCGCCATATCCACTCAAGACCGAATAATTGTTAAAATAATTATCACCATCGCTAGGCTCCTATTGTAGAGAAAAGTAATAGGCATGTATTTCGACTATTTTTCTACAGTTCTAATGACTTTCTTGAGATGATTCTCTCTCCTCCCCCCTTTCACTTTATTAAAAGAAAAATTGAAGATTTCAGATTCACATTCTCTAGGACTTTTAAAGAGCAATTACTTTGATTTTTTTTTTTTTTTTGAAGGTGTTACTCCTTGCTTTCTTCTATTATTGGACAGTTCCTGGGCAGAGAACTCTACAGTGGCTGCTAACAAGGGTAGCAGGGGGCTGGATCAACAGTTCCCCGATGGCCATAGTCAAATCATCTTGCCTGGACTGGGGTGGTGGTAGTATGTTGGTGTCTGTGCATCCTGTCTCCTTGTGTAGGTGGGCCATCTCTCAGGAGGAAATAGACCCCAAACAGCAAGCCCCACCCCTCCCTGCCGTACTTGGAGCCCCCCTTAGTTAATGGTGGCTGAAAGGACCAGTGCCCCCAGTTATGTCTTGGCACATAAGCTGGATGCAAAAACACCACCACCGAAAAAGACAGTTCTTCTGCTGTGAGTCATTTTCTTGATTGATCTAATTTACCTTGAAGGTTAATGTATTCTAAACTAATTCAGAGATTAATAACCACTTAAAGATATATGAAAGACATTTAGCTCTCTGTGAGTACTGTGTCATAACCTCGTTTATTGCCTCTTCAATGACTTTGGGAGTTATTTGATGAGGTTTAAAGGGAAATTTGATTGTAGGAGCTGGAGAGTGACAGGTGCAATGCATAAAGGGCTCTGGAACTTAATTCTTGTTAATAATAAAAACAAGCTTGTAATTTGATTTTCAGTAATGTGATCCTTAGAAGCAAATGTTTATTTTCAAGGTGGAAATCATTTTTATCTACGGAATGAGATAATTGAATATGCTGTTTTGCTAAAAGTGAAGGATTGCTTTTAGGATAAAAAGCGACACCCGTATTTTTATTTCACCTCACTTCATTTCTTTAATCGCGACAGGCAGCCAGTTGTGGAGAGATCCCTGCACGTGGGCATCTTATACAGAGGTTCATAAAGAGTCTTTTTCTCTCCTTGTTTTCGATCATTTGAAGCGTATTTACTGATCAGTAAATACTAATGGTTAACCTCATTTGGGCATGCTTGAAGATGAGGGACCTAAACTAACAAATGGCAAGATCATCCTCAGCAGACCTCGTTCTCCTCTCCTTCTGGTATTTTCCTCTCAACTTTTTTTTTCTTTTTAACCTTCTTTTTGTTGTTGCTGTTGTTTCTCTTTTTCCATTTCTCTAACTCTACTTGCAGTTCCCAAGTGCAAAGTGAACACTGACACGAGCAAAAGAGATTGCACCAGAGAAGGAAGACATGCAGGGGAAGCATGGGTAGGGGTCACAGTCACTGGGGTGGCGGGGGGCGAAAGTGAGAATATTTCCCTCGCCTCCACTTTGAGCTGCGATCTGTAGCTGTCTGAGGAGAATGGAGTTGAACTCAGGCTTTCAGACAGATCAGCATCCTCATTCTCCTCCTCCTCTCCAGTTCACTATACGTGGAAAATTCACTAGACCTTGTTTCTCTTTTGTTATGGAAATCACTTCCACAAAGGAGGTGACTTTATTCTCCCCTATTTTACAGAGAGGGGAGCCGACGTTTCCTGTTTCCCTGCACCTTTGTCTAAGATCCAAAGTGAGAACAGGGGTTGCTGTATATCATCCTGTTCTTTCCTCAGCCCGAGCAAGTGAGCTCTTCAAGGGAATCATGGAAAGTGTGGTTGCATCTGTAGGAAGAGTCCGTTGTTTTATTTCTTGTATGATGTGTTCAGGCAGTAAACTTTTGGTTTTGTGTTTCCACCCGAAGAGGGTAATGAAGGGTTTGGGAAAAAAGCTCATGGACCGAGCCTGGGGGTGCCCTTGCCCTTGCAGTGTGGGATGCTGCAAAGATGTGGGTTTCTTCTAAGACCTTTGAGTAGTAAGGAAGCCCAACAGGCTTTTCTCACTAGAATTTCTGTCTGAGGGCCGCCGACTGGACATGGAAACTGTGGGAGGTGGTAGGTAGAGTAGGTGTCATGGCAAGACCTCACAGAACCCTGTGACACACCCCGTGACCCACAGAGGTGGCATTCATTTATTTATTTATTTGAAGTACAGTCAGTTACAGCGTGTCCATTTCTGGTGCACAGCACAACGTCCCAGTCAGGCATATACTTACATCTGTTCCCTTTCACATTCTTTTTCATTAAAGGTTATTACAAGATGTTGAACATAGTTCCCTGTGGTCTACAGAAGAAACTTTAAAAAAAAAACTACCTTTATATATAGTGGCTAACATTTGCAAATCTCAAACTTCCAAATTTATCCCTTCCCATCCCCTTTCCTTGGTAACCATAAGATTGTTTACTATGTCTGCTAGTCTGTTTCTGTTTTGTAGATGAGTTCATGGTGTCCTTTCCCTCCCCACCTTTTTTCTTTACATTCCACATATGAATGATATCATATGGTATTTTTCTTTCTCTTTCTGGCTTACTTCACTTAGAATGACAATCTCCAGGTCCATCCATGTTGCTTCAAATGGCATTATTTGATTCTTTTTAATGGCCGAGTAGTATTCCATTGTATAAATATACCACAATTTCTTTATCCAGTCATTTTTTTGTTTTGTTTTGTTTTTTAAACATTTTTAATTGATTTATAATCATTTTACAATGTTGTGTCAAATTCCAGTGTTTATCCAGTCATTTGTTGATGGACGTTTAGGTTGCTTCCATGTCTTGGCTATTGTATATAGTGCTGCTATGAACATTGCGGTGCATGTGTCTTTTCAAATTAGAGTTCCCTCTGGATATATGCCCAGAAGTGGGATTGCTGGATCATATGGTAAGTCTACTTTTAGTTTTTTGAGGAATCTCCATACTGTTTTCCATAATGGTGGCACCAAAAAAAGGTGGCATTTAGATGCTGCCACACAGAAGGCACTGACAGCCAGTAAAGGATGTCAGATTAGCAGCATCAACCACCGAGGGGAGTGTGGAGCCTGCTGGTTGGGTAATGAGACACTTCATTCTTCCTAATCCTCGTCCCAGCCCCAGTGCCAGAGTGTGCCGGCCAAGGAGAGGAGACGGTTGAGGTGTGCACGCCCTTCTCCCCACTTGCCGCCCCTCCATCCACAAGTCTAGCACGCACTAGGAGAGGTGAACTTGGAATTGATAGGAGATTGAGGTTTTAAATGGTACTGGACTAAGTCTTAGCAGCCAAAGTGACCCCGAGTTTTTGAATCCACACAAAACTGTTAAGAGATTTAGAAAGACGGTTTCAGCTACTCAGAGAAAAGGAGTGCTCGTGGGGAAAAAACAGTTTCCTGTTTACACCCACCTTAAAGAGTTGACTCTACCATAAACTGTAAAATGCTGTAGACATGTAAAGACTGGTCTCCTCTCAACTAAGGTGATGCCCTTTATAGGCTGTCAGTGTGTGCCGGGCAGCCTGCCAACTGTTACTTTGATACAGTACATGAAATAACATACTTGCAAAATATATTTGAATTAGGAAGCATGATAATAAAATGGACAGCCTCGACCTTACCACCCAACGTAAGAAGTAAAGCACCCCCTCTGTCATTAGACTTCTTTTATATTCCTTCTTTGGTCTCTTTTCCTCTGCTTAATTTATTTATCATTCTGAACTTTGTGCTTATTATTTCCTCAATTAGAAAAAAAGTAGTTTTACTATTTAGGTTACTGCGGGCAAGGGACATCTCTGTCCGTGGAAGGCAAGGCGCCCTTCCTGGAACATAAGTTGTTGTCTGCCTTGTTCTCTCTCTCCAGCATCTAGCTTGTTGCCTGGCACGGAGTTGGTGCCCCCAGAATATCTGATGCATATCTAAACGTGGGGTGCTGTGGGCTGTGATAAGGACCATGACAGTGGTTGCCTCCATGGAACACATGCTAGAGGCCAGGCCCTGTCTGTCTGTCTGTCTGTCTGTCTGTCTATTTCTCTGTTTTTAATCCTCACAGATACCCTGTAGGGTAATTTATATTAATACTGTTTTACATATGAAGCGGGCAAATCAAAGGCAAGTGTAATCATTTGATTAAGCTACACTCAGCTGGTTAGTGGCTGGACGAGAACTGAAGCCAACTCTTTCAGGTGATGAAGCCCGCTCTCTTTCCATCACAGTGAATTTGATCTCTTACATCTCAGTGTCTCTCACGGGATCAGGTCTGGGGCTTGTCGTGTAATTGATATCTAGAGACTTCCACATGGTCTGATGATTGACACAAGTGTGACACATGATTCCTGGCACTGCTCTCCTGGTGAATTCAAGGTTTTCTGTCACTGTCTTTGCACCAACATAAATTAGATCTTTAACAGGTAACTACTAAAACATGATTTAAAGGAAAAGTTGCTTCAGGCGCGCCAAACTGGTTATTTATCTGCAGCCTTTGTTGCATAAACATCGGATGTACAGTGGGAGTTGTGCTCAGAAAATGATTTATCTCCACAAGTTATTGATTCTCTCATGAGTCAGAAATGGTGGAACTGAGCAGAGCTCTGCATGATTCATGCAGAGGTATCAATAAAGAATAGAAATAAGATGTCTCCAGAGTCGGGCCCATTTTCCATTCCCCTTTGCTGCCTTGAACCCCGATACATTTCACAATTCAATCAATTATCTGATGGGGGTGCCATGCCCCAGCCACTGTTTAGAAAGGCAGGTTTAATTGTCAACAAGAATAATTTATCACTGACAAGATCCTTTAAGTCATACTTGTCACCTGAAAAGTGTTCTTTAAAAATGCTATGAGGTCTCATATCTCTTCTTTCACAGTGAGTTATGAGCTCAATTTCTCTTAAGCTTGAGCCTTTTTAATTGGAAATTCTTGTTGCGGGACTTGTAACATCTCCAGGATGTTCCAGTATCTTGCTTCATCTCCTTGAATCTTTGCTGATTTTATGTATAAAGATAATTAGTATTATACAATTCATATGTAATAGTGTATTATATTACTATGTCAAATAAAATGTTATAAATTATATAAATATATTAGTAAGTATATAAATACATATTTATGTATTATGTATATATTAACTGTGGGAATTTTATTTTGCCAGTTGTTTTTATTACAACTCTTGGTTGGCAGAAAGCCTCAGCTGGGGTAAATTACTTAAGGAAAAAGCAGTGTCATCCACTGGAAGCTAGAAGGATTTCTTTTAAGGAGGAATGCTTGACTGGTTTTGGAGTTCCAGGGCTGACATTTCTCTGCCATGTGACATTGGGCAGAGCTTCACATCTTTAAGTCTCAGTTTGCTTAACTACAGAGGCAGATGATTGTTCTTCACAGAGGACTTCTGTGGTCACATTCACTAGAGCAAACGCATGGCTTGGCTCAGTGTTTGGCCAATAGTGAGCCCTCAGAATGACCGCTGCTGCTGTTCTTGGATTGGGCTATGATCCTGAGTATCAGCCTTCTTGAAAACATGTGCTTGATTCACTAAGAAGTTCACCTTTGTGTTATGAATGAAAAAGATAATATGTAAGAGACCAAAAAATAATCCAGGATACAGATTCTCTGACCAAGAGCCAGTAAATAACTGATGCTTACTACCAAAAATGTCAGTGAACTTAGAAGCAGGTTTTCTGGTCCCATTTGAGCCTTGAGATGTCAGTAGAGCCTCTGACAGCTTGACAACCCCTGTGTGAAAGATCCTGACTCAGAACCATCCAGCAAAGTGGCTTATGGGTTCCTGCTTCTCCAAAACTGTGAGGAGTCATTGGTGCTTGTTGTTTTAAGTTGCTGAGTTTGGGGGTAACTTGTTACACAGCAGTAGATATCTCACTGACCATTGCAAACCACACCCTGCCTTTTCCCTTGATATTCCCAGCCTCCCTCCACTGCTTTTTTTCTTTTCTTACCATCTCTCTCTTCCTCTCTCTCACAGTCTTTGTCTTTTCTTTCTTTCTTTCTTTCTTTCTTTCTTTCTTTCTTTCTTTCTTTCTTTCTTTCTTTCTTTCTTTGTTTCTTTCTTTCTTTGTTTCTTTCTTTCTTTCTTTCTTTCTTTGTTTCTTTCTTTCTTTCTTTCTTTTCTTTTCTTTTCTTTTCTTTTCTTTCTTTCTTTCGTTTCCTTCCTTCCTTCTTGTTTTGTAGCACTTGGCATCCTCTGATGTTTACTTATTCATTATTTATGTTTGTATCTATCTTGCTCCTTCTAAAATGTAAGTTTCACAAAGGTAGAGGTTTAGATTTGTGTTGTTAATGGTGATATCTTTAGTGCCTGGTAAATAAGGACTTGATAAACATCTGTTGAAAGAGCAAATAAATAAACTTAAGAGACATGCAACTATCTTCCTCAATTATAGTTTAGAGGAAACTTTCATGTTCAATTTTTTGTTTGTTTGTTGAGTTTTGTTTAATTTTGGTTCCAGCTCAGATCTACCCTAGACTTGGGACATTTTTGAAGATTAGGTTCAGAGAGCTGAGAGATACAATTCCTGCTATTTGAGAGATTTCCAAAAAAGTCACTAAAAATCTGATTCTTTTTCTTATAGGTGGTTATATACTTTAGCAAATTTGCCTGCTAGGGGAGGATGGATGAAACAAATGGCCTTCTGCTTAAATGACTTTTACCTGAATTTAACTTCATTTGTACATAGCTTCAGTATAAAGTTGAGTTAGGATCTCTTGATAAGAAGCAATGCAGAAGAAATGGTAGCAGGCACAGTGGGCCATGGGGTGGGGGGCACCCCAGTGGCTTTGGCCTCCCCTTTTTTTCCCTTATTGGCTCCAATTCATCTTCTCTGCATGTCCAGGGATGCTGAACTTTTGTTTGTACCTCTTGGACGCACTGAGTGTGTGCCAGGTGTTCTGTCTGCCTTGCCACAAGTGGCTTGCAATTCCTAGGATTAAACCTGCAATTAAGACTCAAGCAAAATAAACTACAAGAAATTTCGCAACTAGGATGAAGCTGCAACACTGGTGACAGATTGAAACGTCAGCACCTCCTATTGGAATCAGAAATGGGACTTTCCTCTTTCAGTGTTGAGTCTGGAAAACCCTCTGTTACACGTTACTAACCAGAATCAGATGAAACCAGGTCTCTGTGTCATACAGCAGTTCCTTTCAGGCTTGTAAAGGATTTACCCGGGGTAATTTTTGGAATGATCAGTAGGCTTCCAGTGTACAAATGACGCAGCGCAAATGATACTATTTTAGCTTGTTTTGCAATGTGTCATTGCATCTCTCCTAGCTTGGTGCATTGCCTTGTAAGTCTAACAGTCACAGGCGAAATCTCTGTGATCCACTAGGCTGCCTTGAGTTGCAGAGACATTATTGTGAAAAATACTTTCATTTGTCTATATGGCAAGAATTTAAGGGTTGCTGCGTTCATTTTTTTTCACCACAGTGTGAGTGCTTAATCATATGGACATTGTTCAGCAAGAAAATGATCTCTTCCTCTCTACCCCATTAGCGACGTTCTTTCAGTCTTAAGGAATATAAATATCGAAGTGTATTAATGAAAATGACATCCAACGCTGATATATTAGAGCTCAGAAAGTGTGATTAAGTAAGCTGTTAATTAACTCCTTTTGCCAGAATCATTGTCAGTGTGTTCTCGTATTTTAGAGCTATTTGAACTGCCGGGAAAAGGTTAGTAGCCTGGCCTGAGATAGTTGGGAGTCAGACATCGTTAGTTTAATTAAATTCCATTAACATAACAAACCAGAGTTTGCATCTTCAATTTTGAAAAGGACCCTAATAGGGAGAATCGTGGTAGTTATAGTGGCACCTAGGAAATAGGAAACTTCCT
The DNA here is from genome assembly GCF_036321535.1 of Camelus dromedarius. Classification (NCBI taxonomy): domain Eukaryota; kingdom Metazoa; phylum Chordata; class Mammalia; order Artiodactyla; family Camelidae; genus Camelus; species Camelus dromedarius. The sequence goes on along the minus strand of NC_087453.1, from coordinate 5,846,025 downwards.
CTTTTTCAACCCACAACCTCCATCATTTCCCCAGTGCATCTGCCGTCACTGTTGTCACTTGTTCAGGCAACAAGTATTTATTAGGGAGGTGCTGGGTTTAGGCACTGTTCTAAGTGCTGGGGTTAGAGCAGTGGGTAAACTCTTCAAGGTCCCTCCTTGCATGGCACTTGCATCCTGGTGTGGGTGTAAAACAGACCAGCAAGATAACTAGGGGTGGTGATAAAGGCTATGAAGGGAAAAAAAAATAGGTGATGTGATTAAAAAGGGTCTGGGAGATATGTGAATAAACATTCATTTTACTAAACCATCACGATTAAACCATCCACTCTAGATTGGAAGGTTGAATACCTGCTCTCTGAGGAGGTGACATTTCAGCTGAGACTCTGGTGATGAACTGAATGAAGAGCTTGACAGAGGAAGGAACGATTAGGGAAAGGGCCCTGAGCGGAAGGCAGGATTGGGGTTTAAGGAGGAGAAAGATCAAACCAAAGACTGGAGCCTGCTGACAGGGGTGAAAGAGGAGGGGCTGGAGGGCAGGAATCTGGGCACACAGGTTATGGTGAGGAGTTTGGATTTTGTTCCCAGGGCAATGGGAGGCCATCGCAGGGGAGTGATATGATTTAGTTTATATGATTTAAATTGACTTTGGTCCTACTGTTTGGGGATGAACACGGACCGTCAGAGGGAAAGTGGGAGGACCATTTAGGAGGCTACTGCATTATCACAGTAGCAAACAGTAGGGCCCCACGTATTGAAATGACTGCCTGGAAGCCGAGCGTGATTATCGCACCAGATAAACTTCATCATGGCCTGAAGCCTCTCCACTGTTAACCCCCCACCTTTTCCTCCAGCTTTATTTCTCGCCACTGCAGGCCACTCAGCACTCCTTGGTGACCTCATGCATTTGTATTCCTCACTTCTGCTCAGGTTTGGGTCCTGCCTGAAATAGTCCACCTTGTCCATGATCCAGGTCAGCGCTCCCTTCAGCTTGCATTTTGGCCCTGGTCCTCCATTAACCCCCAGGGATCGGGCCAACCTCACATCTGAATCTGCATCAATCCGATGGCAAACCCCCTTCAACCAAAGTCCTGGGATGCTTGCTAAAATCGTACATTTCTGCAGCTCACTCAATGTAATGTGCAAACTCAGGTGTTTAGGTGGGGGTTAGAAATTCCTAAATTAAGTATCCCAAGTAATTCTGATACTCACTCAGTTTCCAGAACAAGTAATGATCTCATGTTTCTTGTCTGTTTGGTAGCGTTGGCCGTTTCTGTGATTAAGGTGTTTGCATGGGAGAAGTGTGTGTTCTTCGGATTTAGCATGATCTGGGTTTGTATCTCTACTGTGCAGTTAGCAGCTGTGTGTTGTTAGGCAGGTCACTGTCTCTGAGAAGGGGTAATGCCCTCCCTGCTCCTAGATTTAAGATGAAATGAAATGGTGTATGTGAAGTCACTGGCACTGTGCCTGGACTGAGCATTTATCATAGTAACAACAATGTTAGATAATTAGTGTATGTTATGTAAGGGCCAGCAATATTCTAGGCAATGTTTTAATTGCTTTATATGGGAAAACTCATTTAATTTTCACAGTGACCCAAGAGGTCAGCTCTATTGCTATTTATTTCCATTTGGCAGATGAGGAAACTGAGGCACAGAAAAGTCAAATAACTAGCCCAATTGCACACAGCCCATAAATGACTGTAAATAACTGTAAATTGTAAGTAATAATAATCAGCAGCCCATGTTCTTCGCTTGTTATGCCACCCTGCCTTCTACCAGAGCAGCAGAGAAACCCAGGTGGGGACTTTGTGAACGGAAGCTTTTGTTTACTTGCTCCCGTTCTTCATGGAGGTGGGAGAGCTGTTATGGGATGTGCTTGATATACAGTAGCTCTAGTTATAACTCCTACCAATCCTTCTCCTCCTCTCCCTCCTCCTCATGATACCCTTGAGGTTCTACCTTTCAAGGCTTTTATTTTCCAGAGCAATTCCATGGTCATCTTATCCATGCAAAGAGGTCAACAATGTTTATTGGAAAAGAGGATCTGGATGCACCCAAGATGTAAGACAATGCCTGGGATGGGGAAGGCCCTGAGTGATACTCCTTGAGTGGATGATGAAGTTAGTCTTCTCCACCTGTTTGCTCTTGACTTTCCTTATGATTGTTTTACTTTTGACCTTGCTACCATCATCTAAATAATCAGTGAGCTGGACCTTGCATCGAACTTGTCATCTTTCCCCGACCCCCAACACACACATATGCACAGTGACATATTATGTGTCCCCCAGTTTTTCATTTGCTAAAACCGAAGCATCAAACACCAGCATGTGTTTTGGAAAGTAACAGGCTTATGTGGCAGTTGATTTTTATGAAGTTACCAAGACGGCTTTAATTCTCTCTCTCTCATCGAATATATCTACCAAGAAGAATTAATTTGTGTTGCTATGAAGTTCTGAAGTCCTGCCTAAAATATATCGCCTCCAGCAGATGGTGACTGCTGTTTCTATATGAAGAGAAATGGAACGCCACTGCTGTACAGATGTGTTTAATGGGAAATAACAGGACTGAGATTTCCAACAGCTTGGGTGTCTCTCTTGGTTGTAAATGACAGAAAGATACCACAATTAAGCTTGAGCAAAAAGAGGCATGTGTTCTAAGATTCTGAGGTATCTCCCACAGTCTCAGGACAAGGATGTGGCTCTGCCTCAAGGGTAATTGGCATAGGGACTAATCCGCCATAGACAGGATGGTCTTGTCCCACTGTCCTGCTTCCCTCTGAACACCCGGCTCATTGACTCTAGGCTTCTCTTGGTCTTGCCTTTACCGGCAACCCTGGCCTTTTCCATCTGGTCTCTAGAAGCTTCTCGGGGCTTCAGAGCTTCTAGTCTAAAACTTGTGCCCGGCTTCTCTTTCTCAGTTATAGTTCTCAATTTCCCCAGAAGGTTCCCCCCGTGGTGCAGTCTGGATCTGGACCCCACCCCTGGACCGATGAGCCCGAGGATGGGTTACTTAGCACGGCTGTTCCTGTTACAATCATGCAGATGGTTTGAAGAAGAAATCGCTTCAGAGTGAGGCCAAGGGGCAGCTTGCTGACGGAGGCCCGAGCTGAAGACTGAACGACGCTGGGCGTATTCACTGGTTGTGCGTTACTGAAGTCTACCAGGAAGATCTGATTGGTATTGCCGCCAAAGTAATTTCCTCTGGTAGATGAAGACTGCTGTTTTCTCTAGAACGAGAGATGAAATGGTGTTGTGCTGTAGATATGTTTAATGGCAAATGAAAAGACTGAGATTTCAGACGGCTAGGATGCCAAAAGTCATTCCTTAGCTTTCAGAGAGTCTTTGTTTCATGCAGTATAGAGCCATCTTGATCATAAATTTCCAGGACATAACACACAGAAAAGTAAGCAGAGTTTTTAATCTAACGTGATTATTTATCTAACATGTCTTAGATATGTCTTAGATATGTTATTATGTAACCTTTCCCAGCAGCCCACTGGAGTCAGTTTCATGAGGATTCCCATTACACATATGAGGAAACTGAGACTCAGAGATTTGCACTGCTCAGAACAGGAAGCAGAGGAGCCAGGGTTAGAAGCTGAAACCTGTATCAGTGCTTTTCAGCAAGGGGCCTGTGGACTGGGGATGGCTCTTGCGGTAGCTGGGAGAGAGCGGGGGTGGCTGGAGATCTTTCAGCTCCAGCCTCAGCAGCCCTGTGAAGGGCACTGAGTCCAGTTTACCCCAATGTGCCCAAAAAGATGTCCACATTCTGTGTGTTCAGTGATGTGAAGATATTTGCAAAGCACTGCTCTACCTCTGCTAAGACATTGCCTACCACTTTTTTATGTCAAAGAAATATCATTAAAAAAAAAGAATTTTCCAGGTGCTAGGATTTAAATAGAGCTTTGGTTTGTGCTAGCTCAGCTAAGGGTATACAGAAACACAGTTACCCCACCACATAATCAAACCAAAGCTGTCATTTCCAAAGGCCCTACTGTGTGCCAGCCAGTGGTGAAGTGGTGACAATCACAGCCGCTTTTCCACATTCTTGCCTTCTGCTCACTCTTAACCCAGTGCAGTCTGACCCGTGCCCTCACCCCGTTCCTGAAACTGCTCTTACAGAGCAAGCGTCACAGAGTAAGAAGCCACCTGGGCTTTGGCATCGGACCCACATGGAGTTAGGCAAAGGCTCTTCTGCTTTCTAGCTAAAGAAAGGAAATGGATGCAGCGCAGCCACAAAGCAGCATTCACTGTAGAGACAGTGATGAGAATGGCAAACAGGACCATCAAAAGGATGAAAAGATACTAGGCTTTTGGAGAGAATGATCAGGTCAGAGAGGTAAACTCTCAAACAAAAATTACAATGAGCCCGAGAAAAATGCACCACCTTAGGACAGTCAGCAGTGGTGCACAATGGAAGAACTCAGACTTGAGGAAATGGAAATGATGCCTCGATTCAAAAGGGCTTCTTAACACAAATGTGTTTAAAACCATCAAAGAAGTAAAAGAGGGAATCACCTTCTTAAAATGGGAAGAGGTGTGACAGGCACTTTTCCTTGTTCACTGTGAATGCACCCGTTTTATCCAGTACTTTCCCAAGTCTAGGAAATCCCGTTTCCTTGTATCTGTGGTTGGTGGAGGTGTCGCCTAACACAGGCTTGGCATGAAATGTAAAGGGCTTCTGAAAAATATTTTTCTTTCTGAAACAAGGAGAAAGAAATGAGAAAAGAGTTCAGTCATTGTCCCCTCTTACATTCAACGTTGAACTTGGTCATATGAATTTTTGAAGCTTGGAATTGTACAAGCCACCTTGTGTGGATAAAACAAAAAGCCCAAGGTTGAAAATCCAAAATACTGAGGAGAGCGGAGAGGAAGAAGGGAAAGAGCCGGGGGGCTTAAAGACATGTTTGGTCCACCCTCTACCCCAAACAAATCCTAGACCCACCTTGCTGCAAACTTCTTGTTGTTTAAATAGGTGACAGATGGAGACGAGTGGAAAATTGATTAGATGTCTTTTCTTATTTAAGAAACCATTGGTTGGGCATTTGCTGTTAGGCAAAAGCATCATAATTGAAATAAGTGGATTATTAAATAAGAAGATGCAGATATTTAAAAGATGAAAAATACTGAGAAAGTACAGCTATTGATACAAAAATATGAGACTCCAGTATTGCTAAGATTCATAATGTAGAATGTGTAAGTCCCCTATAAATAACTTCCAAGGGAAATCATTATCAATAGTTTGGTACATATGCCTCTTTTTTCCTCTTATTATTAACCTTTAAATTTCTTTCAATAATTTTAACATACTACCCATGATGTTTTACAATTTCCTTTTTCACTTAATAGCATGTCTTTGTATAAACTGTGGATCTCACTCAACCTTGCAGTGGTTGTGTGATATTCTGTAGTACAGAGTGCAAGTTAATAATCCATCCTTTAGGGATGGTAGTTGACTTTAGATGTTAAAACTGAAAAATGACCATGAAAGCAACCTAAATGTCCATCAACAGGTGAATGGATAAAGATGTGGTGTATATATACAACGGAATATTACTCAGCCATAAAAAAGAATGAAATGTTGCCATTTGCAGCAATATGGATGGACCTAGAGATGATATGATATCACTTATATGTGGAACCAAAAAAATAGTACAGATGAATCTATTTATAAAACAGAAAGAGACTCACAGACATAGAAAAACACTTATGGTTACCAAACAAGATAGAGAGGTAGGGGAGGTATAAATTAGGAGTATGGGACTAACAGATACACACCACTGTCTATAAAATAGATAAGCAATAAGACTTAACTGTATAACACATGGAACAATATTCAATATCTTATAATAACCTATAATGGAAAATTACCTGAAAAAATATAAATATATGTAACTGAGTCACTTTGCTATATACCTGAAACAAACACAACATTGTAAATCAAACTATTCTTCAGTAAAAAAAAATAAAAATGTCCAAAATTTGTATTTCTAGGACTATCCTATAAAATATCCCCCCAACAATGTAAAAATGTATGTATCCTAGAATATTTATTATATAGCTTTGTGTTTATTATAACAACAACAACAAATAAGGAAACAGAATATGACTCTGTTTTGGTTCTTGATCACATGTCTTAATTACATGTTATGAGTGCAACAGCATACCAATAATTACTCACTTTAAGCCTACTTTTTAACTGTCTTTGAAAACCCGCATTCTGCTGTTGCAGTTGCTGAATGTTGTGTCACTTTGATAAGTAAATGCTTTCACGAAGAGAGTGATAATGGAATACTGAATCAGCTGTCCATCACTGTTTTTACAGACTCTGTGATTATTAACAGCCTAACGGACTGTAAGGTTTTAATGAATAGAACATAAATGAAGAGCTAGAAAAAGATACTAGCTTTTCTCCCCAGAGTGATATACCTTAATTACACTTAACTCCTCAGGTTATTAGAATAACTACCTGTGGAAGAACTTATCATCACTCTCTCATGAAACTAATGAATTTGCTTGAACAGCTTGAATATCATTTTATGATTTACTTCAGAGACAAAAAAATTGACTGGATTTGCTGTGAAAATGATCATTCCACATCCTTTATTCAAATATTAGTGCACCTGTTCATTTAGTCTAATAAATATTTATGAAGTGCTTACTTTGTATCAGGCAAAGGTGCTGAGGTTACAGCAGGCAAGAGAACAGACAAAATCTTTCTCCTAAAAGAAACTGCATTCCAGTGCAGTAGGAATTAAATGGAGTTTCCATGTGGATGGCCCGAGCTGAAACTTTGGGCAAAAAAGTTTATGTTTGGCAACAACCTGGGTATAACTAAATGGCTTAGATTTTTATTGAATGAGCACTTCTCTCAATTGCAAGTAATTGAGAAGAATCAGTTGCAAAATCAAAATTCACAGCTATGAGTTGAGTGAGTGATGAGAAATTTAGAAACATTTCTGTCTTAATAGATTAAGTATTTAAAACTTCAGGTAGGAGGACCCTTAGTGGGATTATCTTGAAATGTGCTTAAAAATCTGCTTTTTATCAGTTATCTTTTGCTGCATAACAAACCATCTCAAGCTTTAGTGGCTCAAAGTAGCAATTTCTTCCCTCCCTATTCCATGGGCTAGCACATAGGACTGGGCTCAGCTGGAATGGTTCTTCTCTGTTCCACATGGTGTTGGTTTGGCTCATTCAGGCACTTGGATTTAGTTTGCAGCTAAACTGGGCTGCCTGCTCCGAGATGGCCTCATTCACATTCTGGCATTTGGCTGGGGCTCCCCATTCTCCTCTGTGTTGCCTCTCCCACAGCCATCTTGGACTTGTTCACATAGCAACTGTACTTCAAGGAAATGAGGGTGGAAGCTGTAAGGCTTCTTGGAGCCTTGGCTCAGAAATCAGGCAGTTACATGTCAGCTGCATTCTGTTGGTTAAAGCAGGTCACGAGGCCCATCACCTACAAGGCGGTGGGGAAATAGCCTCTGTGTCTCAGTGAAAGGAGCTACAAAGAAAGTGTGGCTGTTTTTAATCGACTGCGTTATATTTTATTCTGTTAGTGAATAACATGTGGGTCGGAACTACATACAAAATAGAACCTAAGTTTTATGATGTTTTGATCATACTTTGGTTTGGCTTAATTTGTGAAAGCCAGCTTAGAGTTCTCTCCCTTAGACATCACCATTGTGGGACAGGGAATAAATTCTCCATTCTCTTCATAGCCAGTTAAGCACAACTTATCATTTCTCATAAACTCCACTCTCTTTCTTCCCAGATGAGTTCTTCTAGTCTGTTCATGTCAGAAAGACACATGAGCAGCAGCTCACCAGGTGGCTAGGTTAATTTTTAATTGTCATGTTTATTCCAGTGAAAAATGGATTTGCCTGATGAGCTGAGAAGAAATGAAAGTGACGTAAAAATGGTGGGCTGAGTTCTCATGGAGCAGTTTACTCTCTTGGAAGATACACTGTTGTCATGTTGATGAGGGTTTGGGAAACAGGTACTCTTATGCCCTGGCCGTGGGACTATAAACTGACAGCCCCATTTTGGAGTGCATGTTGGAGATTTCTATGACATGTAACCATATGTCATATTTTAACAGTCTTTGCCTGTTTCCTCTTATTAGACCACTGGGAGCTCATTTTCCAAAACGTGTTCCAAAGAAAACTCATTCCAGGAGAAGAAAGTCCACGAACGGTTCCAACAAAAGGTTCACGTGGCCAAACCAGGCTGGGAAATACTGGATCTCCTGGCCATTGTTTGAGATTTGCACATCTATTTGCATTTTCAAGGCTCTGTGGAGCTGAGCAGTAGAGAATCTGTATAACTGTGCCTCACAAACAATATTGAGCTTCCCCAGCTGAAGTACAGGGTATTCGCCTTCACACCTCCCAATATGCACTCCTGTGCACAGCAGCTCACCTCCTACACCTCACCTTCTCAGCACCCACCTGGGAGCTTGCTATAGAAGGAACACACGCATCAAGATAATGGCTAAACTAGAAAGCCTCTGTTAGTCTGTGATGCTGTTTCCTTAGCCGGAGCTAGAATTGTGAAATATTCTCCCCGTAGCTTCAGCCTCTTAATGTACTAAGTTTTGTTGTATGTTTCAGCAACTAAATTGTTACAGTTTGTCGACTAAATTGTTACAGTTTGTCAATTCCAGGACAGCATAAGCTGGCATGTGTGTTGGTAAATATTTCTTACTTTCAAATTTGAACTTTATTCATTACAATTGGACCAGGCAACTATCATCTAAAATCTTGTCGGGGGCGGTAGTTAGCTGGCCCCACTGAGCTCTGTTGCATCTGTTGGTGGTTAAGTACTTAATATGGGTTGTAAATGAAGAGAGTTTGAGCTAGGTAATTTGTCACCTAGTTAGGCATTTAAAAATACTAATTACAAAAGCTAATGACTGTGTCCGATGATGGGATACTTAATGGGAAACATTACTAAGCAATGTCTGGGAAGGTTGAGAGCCTGCTGAAATTTTTGTCCCAGTCTTGGGAGCTCATTGCTCTAAAAATGTCTGATGTCTATGCATCGTGTTTGTGCATGTGGGAAGGAATACCTTCATGGAAAGAAAGCTATTCTCTCTGAGCTCAGGGGAAGGGAAGTGTTGCTTCTAGTAGTTCAGATTGCCCGTACCTTTGAAGCAGGCCAAGGAGCAAAGGCATTCCAGAGGATGTTGTATCGTATCGTCCTCCCTTAACTCTGAAGACCTCTTGCAAAAACCGCAAAGCAGGCGAATGTCCATTGGTGTAACACCAAATGCTGACCTTCGGTGGTATGCGGTACCAAGTTGCTCGTGTTCTAACAAGATGTAAAAAGTGAATAGAACTGAAAGGCGTAAGTTAAATTGGGAGTTTTGTTGTGAGCAGAATGGGTCACCAAGAATAATTAATTAGAAATTTGCCACGAGTTAATATTTGGGTCAAAAATACTTGTGAAGTTGTCAATTACACGCAGTTTCTCTATCATCACAATTACTGGTTCCTTATACCCCATCCCACGGCTGGGGGTCAGAGAGCTTATAGCCTGGAGCAGTTGCTCAGTCAGTCCCTGAATTAATGAAGCCACATCAGCTAGTGCTCACTGAGGCCTCAGACTGCATTGTGCTGTTTCCCAGTGCGCTGGAAGACAGTAGTAGAAATCAGCATCCCTGTCAGAACTCTGAGCTCTGCCCTCTGAACGTGTGCCGTATAGTTTTTCATTCTCTTATTTAGAAGAGACAGAACATAGCAACATGATCACCAGTGTAAGGATTATTGTGAAAGATTTTGAAATTTGATGGGTGTCCCTACTAGCTCATCCATCCAGATTCTCTCTGCCTTTGTGTGTCTTCGTCTCGACAACTTCACAGCCCTGTAAGAAAGCTGATGGTAATGCAAAACCACTCCTGTCCCTAGAAGAGCAAACTGTGTTTAGCAGAATGCAGCTGATTATCATGCCGTGGATATCTGACCAGTTTTGCTGGTTTTGTGCCCATTTATGAATTCATTTCTGCTTTCCTTATCTGACAATAAAAATGTGACACTTTGATTCTTTTTGAAGCACTGTAAAAGCTATTGGTTCTCTCATTAGTAAGTTAAAATCTTTGACCCATGTTCATTTTTTAAATTGTGTGTCATGATTGTATCTCCCTTTAAAAGGTATCCTTGAACACTAGCATAAACTCTAGAGTCTGATTGCCTGGATTCAAAGCTAGTTGCCTGGTCTACCATTTACTTAGACTTAGCTACTTAGCTCCAATCTACCTAAATATGAGCCTCTGTTTCTTCGTCTGAAGAATGGGGATGATTTCAGTATCTACGTGGTAGGGCTGTGTGGATTGAATGACATAGTGTCTATAAAGTGCTGGCACGTAGTAAGCTCTGAAAAAAATAGATGCCGTTATTCTTTTCGTTATCGCTGCTGATGGAGCAACAACTCTGTGTTTGACCTCAGGCAGGGAACAGAATACACATGCCCTCTGGGCTCACGGACTTGCAGTCTGCCGGCTACTCTGAACGTTTTCCACTTGCAAATCAATTTGAGATATAACTACAAGAAAAGGGACAGTGCAGTTCATGCCCCTCTGATGTGTTGCTTTCTTGCAAAGAAGTGCTTAGCATGGGCATCTATATTTAGGTTTTTACTATCTTGGAAATTTATTTCCAGTTTAATACCTAATCATGAACTACTTGAATTAAGTTCTCATAGATTTTAATCTCATTCTATCCAGTCTTTTTGATAATAGGTGGCTCTTCCTGAAAACCATGACTAACTGTATTTCTTTAGGGAAAACATAATCTCGATTCTTAAAATCACAGTGTAGGGGGCACTCGAGATGTTGCTCCTCTAGGTGGGTAGGGGTGAACATATGGGTTTAGAGCCTTCCTAGATTTAGACTTTGTTCCTTACCAGCTTCGTAACATTGGACTGAATTTCTCTGGGCTTCAGTTTCCCCAGCTGTCAAGTGGAGGTTGTAATAAAATTATGTCTTACCTTGGATTCCCTTGAAAGCAGAGCCTGAGACAAGAACTTGGGTGGAGGTAGTCTAAGTGGGGGAGAGGAGATCCTTGGTTTTGGGAATGAGATGGTAGAAAGAATGAGAAGATTAAGAAGAGTCATTATAAGGATCTTTGATCAAGGACCTCCTGAGAAGCATAGGGGATGCCTCCCAGAATTATATACTGGCAGGGTGGGAGGCAGGGTCCCCATTGGATGAAGGACGTGCCAGGTAGTGTTAACTCCTTTGCAATGGCTTGTGCTAAGGTGAGCATGCACCCAGGGGGCAGAAGCAAAACTCATGGTGTCCTTGAGGCTGGGGTCTGTTGGGACAAGTTGAACCTGCGCTTGGGTAGAACTGACCACTGCAGCTGCAGATGTAATCAGAAGCCAAAGGGCTGTGACATAGAGCGTCAGCCGTATCTGTTACAGGCTGCCACGAGGATCCAATCAGATCAAGCTTGCACGGCCAGGTATATAGTAAGTGCTCCAAAAATGCCAGCAGGGCACCTGCTCAGTGCTGCCCTGGGTATCTTCAGCTCCACGCCATTTTTGAGAAACAAAGACAATTTTGTAGACTTGTCCCCATCTTTACATTCTCTCTCTCTTCTTTTCCCCTCATTTCATATTCTCCAAACTAAGATTTTTTTTTTTTTGCTGGGTTCCGGATAAGAAGCAGGCTTGATCAGATCTGGGAGATGCAGCTGAAATTCAGAGAATTAAATGGTTGTAAATCCTTTCTAGCCCTTCTTCCAACCTACTGTTTTTACCTCAATGCCAAGAGAAAATGGAATAAATATGGATGTAGATTCAATATAGGTATAGATACAGAATGTGTGTAAGTGGGTACATAGACATACAAACACATCTTTGTTTTTCTTCCATAGGTACCTGATGAGAGTGAAAATTATAAAATGGTTGTTGTCAGGGGCTGTGTGCACTATCCCAGCTTTTGTTCTGTGAATTGAAACTGATCTTGCTGTTATAAATGCATCACTCTGCACGCCCTGATTTAGCCTGGCAGGTATGATTCCTGCTCAGAGCCAGACACCTCCCAGCCAAGACCCAAAAAACTCGCCAAATTCTTTCACCTCTTATTGTCAGAGCTCATTGGCCCTCCTTACATGGCTGTGTTTTCCTCTAATATCTTAAATATATGAACCATAAATCCTAGTATTGTTTATCTCCAAAAAAATTGAAGCCAGGAAGTCATGGAATAGTCATTCATCATGGGCTTTGGCTCAGCGACCTGAAACTGAAAACATAAGAGAAACAAAAACACTGATTGTGTAGAGGTGGCCAAATGCCTGGAGGTCAAGTGAAACTGACTAAAAGAAAAAAGAAGTCCTACCTACTTTGTGTGGAACTTTGGCAGAGATTATTTGCTTTTCAAAAGAAGCTGCTTCTCTCTTGACACTTCTGTTGTGAAACTATATGTGGATGCTTTTTTGTCTGTTAATCTGCTAAATATTCATTATACAATCATAAAACAATATTTAATGACAGTAAGACCATTGCTTTCTCTGATAGCATTACTTTAACTTATGAAGATTCTATAAATGTGTTCTAATACTAGTAATTCGGTGTTTGTAAGTGGGGTTGTTAAACTAGTGGATGAGATATAAACCTGAAATTGTTGGCAAACATTATTTTTAGACAGAAAAAGCCTTCTTGAGAATGAAGCCAATACAAGCAAAGCAGAGCCTTGAGATTGATAATACTTGATGACATAATTTTAGCCTCTAGATATGACTATACCTGAAGCTGGTTATTTCTTACCACATGAGCGAAAATGTTCCAGTTTTTTCTTAAGCCATTTTGAGCCAGATTTCTGTTACTTGCCAAAAAGAGCCCTTATTAATACATTTCCCGAACACGTAACCCGCTTTTGTCGTTTTTAACATTGAAGTTATCTAATTCATTGAAAAGTGAAATTTCCAGGAAAAGAACAGTGTCACATATGTGCTACTAGAATGTGTACTTCCATCATTTAAAAAAAATTCATCTGAAATTTTTTTAAACATTTTTTATTGAGTTGTAGTCATTTTACAATGTTGTGTCAAATTCCAGTGTAGAGCACAGTTTTTCAGTTGTACACGAACATGCATATATTGTCACTTTTTTTTTTTTTCGCTGTGAGCTACCACAGGATCTTGTATATATTTTCCTGTGCTATACAGTATAATCTTGTTTATCTATTCTACATATGCCTGGCAGTATCTACAAATTTTGAACCAGTCTATCCCTTCTCACCCCCCACCCCCTTGGCAACCACAAGTTTGTATTCTATGACTATGAGTCTGTTTCTTTTTTGTATTTATGTTCTTTTTTTTTTAGATTCCACATATGAGCGATCTCATATGGTATTTTTCTTTCTCTTTCTGGCTTATTTCACTTAGAATGACATTCTCCAGGGACATCCATATTGCTGCAAATGGTGTTATGTTGTCATTTTTATGGCTGAATAGTATTCCATTGCATAAGTACACCACATCTTCTTTATCCAGACATCTGTTGATGGGCATTTAAGCTGCTTCCATGTCTTGGCTGTTGTAAATAGTGCTGCTGTGAACATTGGGGTTCAGGTGTATGAAATTTTAATTTAAGTAGTAGACATATCTGTCTTTCATAATTAAAATAACATTGTATGTTTTGTAGGATTATGAAATGCAAGCAGAATCAAGGTTATTACTTAATATGATTGGTAAGCTTGTCAATTTACTTAATATTTTAACTATTTCCCTCCCTACCTGTTTTCCTTAGGCACTGTCATAGTACTGAAAGTATTAAGATATAACGGTGAAGAAAAATAGCAAAACCTTAAAGTCTGTGGTAAAGACTAAGTCAGAAAAAAGCCAAAAAAAAAAAAAACCTTGAACAAATTGATCTATACTCTTATTCAATTATTATTATTGAGCTACACACTTATACGAATGTGTAGCTGAGGTACAAATTTGGCTCTGAGCTTCCAGCAGGTAATGAGAAAATTGAAACAAATTACTTACCTTCATATAAAAATTATCCAATGCTCAGGAATTTTTTACATCTCTTTTATAGTAAGAGAATACAGAAAGTTTCATTTAAGTACCCATAGTTTTCATTGAAAAAAAAAAAAGGGAAGGTGATATTATAAATCCAGTTCTGTGTAACATTCAGGGGCAAGGGTGGAGGGCAAGACAGGAAATAACTGAAGGCTGGCGAGGCCACACAGGCCCAGCTTATGCCGACTCGATTCAGAAGGTCTTGAAAATGCCTGAAAGAGCAGGTGATTCAGGCGCATCTTTGCTGATTATCATTGTTCTTGCCGCATTTTAAATAAGTAGGTTTGTATTAGGCTATAATCCACACTTCCTCAGAGCCCTGAGGATACCTGTAGTCCATAGGTAACCTATCTTCACAAGTTCTAGCAGACGCTGCAGTTGTAAAACACGCTGAAAAGTTATCACGGGAATTTTGATGTCCTTGGAGCCTAGACCAACATCTGCTGCGTGTCTCGGCGCTTCTGAAGTCATCTCTAAAAAGGTTAAAACTTGGAAATAGCCCCATCTCAGCAGGGTGATTTACATTTTGCAGGTGCTGTTTAGAGAGGCCATTGAACCAAGAGACACAAGGTCAGGTGATGGCAAAGCAGAGAGGTGGAATCTGGTTATTAAAATGGACTGTTTTATTCGTCACTTTTTTCCTTCCCTAAAAACTGAGGAAAGGAAGCTTGAGTGTTTGTAAACAACCTTCTACATGACCCTCCTCCGTCCGTACTATTTTCTGGCAGTTTGCAGACATTTGTTCTAGTGATGCTTTTCCTGTATCCCACTCTGGTCCCGCAGAGAGAGAAGGCGAGACTGGGCGTATGTCATCCTGGGTGTGGGTTGTGAGAAATGATTAAGCAGTGGTTTGTGGGCATAAAGCATCTTCTGCAAAAGGGAATATTGTGGAATTGTTTCAGCTTTGTTCTGTAGCTCAGACCTTAACAAATACTGGTTTAGAGATTGCTTTCTGAGGTTTTTGATATGCTAGGTTATAGGATTAGCCATGAGGTTGTGGCAGTTGGTATAATTAACTCCACCCATGGATGGTGAAATTGGTGACAGGTTGAATACTTGGAGCATATGATCCTACCATGGGGAGCATTTGTGTTGTTAAAAGGCAGTGTTTTGGAAAGGCAAAATCTTTACTCTCATACAGTTACAAGATGACGATGTGTCAAGGATTTTATTTCACTTATTAATTAATGATGGAACAAATAAGAAGTTAACAGCTCATTCAAAGAAGAATCCAAAGAACAGACCAATATGTAGCCTACCAGAATGCTGAAATGAATTTGCTTCATGGATGCAAAACTGGTCAGTCTCTGTAGAGCAATTATTGATTGTCTGCCACCAGACACAACTGACATTTCTATGGACAAGAATCATTTACATTACTTCCAGTTTTTAGCTCAGAGAAAATAAAAGGCGGAGATAACACAGACGTGTGAGCTAGGGAGGGCAGTCAATCAGTTTTTGTTCCTACTTTAAAATATTTTGAAACTTTTCTTGACAATGCGTCAAGAAGATGGGAGATTTTGGCTTGCTATTATATTCCAAATAAAATTCCAACTCCTCAGTGTGGCCACTAAATCCTTATGATGTGAGCCCTTCTCTCTGATCTTATTTCTATTAACTTCTCTCTTCTTACTCTGCCCCGCCCCCATTTTATTTATTTATTTATTTTTTTGCTTTTCTTGCATATGTCAGAAACCTTCCAAAGTAGCACGTTTGTTTTCCCAGTTTTATTGAGATGTAATTGACATAGAATGTTGTCAGACGTTTAAGGTATACAACATTACGATTTGACACAGGTATATATCGCTAGGGTTCATTAACACCTCCATCACTTCACATAATTGTCTTTTGTGCAGGTATGTGGTGAGAAGAGTTAGGATCTAATTAGCTTAGACACTTTTAAATATACAATAGAGTATTGCTCACAATAGTCACCATTATATCTCTAGGACTTATTCATCTTATAACTGGAAGTTCGTCCTCTTTGACCAACATCTCCCCATTTTCCTCACCCCCAAGCCCCTGACCACCATTATTCTCCTCTGTTTCCATGCATTTGGCTTTTCTTAGGTTCCACGTACAAATGGTATCACACAGTATTTATCTTTCTCTGTCTGTATTATGTCACTCAGCATAATGCCCTCAAGGTCCAGCCATGTTGTTGCAATGGCTTTGGGTACTATGAACATTTTAATAATATTAATTCTTCCGATCCACGAATGTGGGGTATCTCCCCATTTATTTGTCTTCTTCTGTTTCTTCCATCAAACTCTTACAGTTTTCATGGTACAGATCTTTCATATCCTTGGTTAAGTTTATTCCTAAGTATTTTATTGTTTTTGATGCTACCACAAATGGAATGATTTCTATTTCTTTATTTCTTTTTCAGATATTTTATTGTTAGTGAACAGAAATGCAACTGATTTCTGTATGTTGATTCTGTATCTTGCAACTTTACTGAATTTGTTCAATTTGTTGAATTCGTTTTTTGGTGGAGTTTTTAGGATTTTCTATATATAACATCATATCATCTGCGCCCAGAGACAGTTTTATTTCCAATTTGGATGCCTTTTATTTCTTTTTTTCTGGACTAATTGTGCCAGGCATGGTACTAGGAGCAGGGGCACAGATATGAACCAAAGAATCTTTTTTCCCCCTAGAACTCCAGCTGTTTTGAATATTAGGATAAGTTGTTTTGAACAATGATACTTACCAAAAGGATTTTTAGAGTGGCTACACTTTGTTGAAAAACTCAGATAAGATATAGGACAAAGAATTGCAATTTAATATTTGGGAGTAATATTTTTAGGCCAAGCATAAGCTAAGGATTAGAAAAGAAAGGACAACAGAGGGAATTTGAAAACAGAAATAGATTGGATTAGAGCTCTTTGCTCTAAAGGCCGAAATCAAATATACTGCTTTAAAAATATTTCAGGTAACTGTCAGCTTTTAGACTTGAAATATCTGAGTTATATTCTCTTTCCTGTTTGTAAGCACTCAACTTCATAATGATAATTGAATCTGATAGGACACAAATACTCATTTTAACTTACATAAAGTCAATTTTATAGACATAGGGTTTATTAGATTTTCCTGTAAGAATGATAACATAATTGAATTGCTTCTTTTGATTCTTTTTCTCTATTTAGACTGATATAAGTAAAGAATTTTGTCAATAGGAACATATTAATCCAATTAATTTCTAGTTCTGTAGGGCATTTTTTCCTTCAAGAGAAAATGCATATATCCACTCAATATGGATCTACTGTGACAAATTAGCATTTATCCTTTGTTCACAGCTAACAGTAGGAAAATGTAATCAGGTATTAACCACACTTGTTCTTCCAATAGAGTTTAATTTTAATATCTTGCAATTTGAAGACTTAAAAAAGAAATCACACCAAAGCAAATCATTCCTTTCAAAATCCAGTAATAGAACTTGCCATGAAGGTCAAAATTATCTAGAAAAGAGAGGGCTAATTCATGTGTGTAAACGACAAGTGGGCTGTGGGTTAATACTTAGTCTTAGTGAAATATTGCCTTTTGGCTCCTGGGTTTTTATAGATTATTAAACAAATCAGCCTGGAGAATTATTTTGTTCAAACCGTGCTTGGGAAGCAACACAGCAGCCAAGCCAAGCCTAACTGTTCTGTATCAATCAAGTCTATAGTTTTTGTTTTTATTATCTAAAATGCTTGAAAAACAATATTCTTTAGAAAAAAATTTGTTTAGGGGGAAGGTAATTAGGTTTATTTATTTATTTTTGTTAATGGAGGTATTGGGGATTGAGCCCTGGATCTCGTGCATGCTAAGTATGTACTCTACCACTGAGCTACAGCCTCCCCCTGAAAAACAATATTCTTAAATGTTGTTGAGATTGTAGCTGTGTTGAAGTTAGCAAGCAGGATTTGGCCCATATCACACACGGAGTGATAGCACGTGCCCCTCTACTACGATGCTTAGAGCATATTAGTTATCTATTACTACCCAACAAATTACTCAAAAATGACTGAAAACAACAACAAACATTTCTTATCCCACTTAGTTTCTTGAGTAAGGAATTTAGGAGCAGCTTAGCTGTTCGTTCTGGTTGGGGGTCTCTCTTGAGGTTGCATTTACGATGTCAAATGTAGTTGCATCATCTGAAGGCTTGACCAGGGCTGAAAGGTCTACTTCCAAGAAGGTTCATTCATGTGGTGCTTGTTGGTGGGAGGACTTAGTTCCTCAACACAAGGACCTCTTCCCAGGCTGCTTAAGTATTCTTGTGGTATTACAGCTGGCTTCCCCCAGAGCCGTTGGTCCAAGAAAGCAAAATGGTAGCCAAATGTCTCCTATGACCTCGCTTTGGAAGACAGGCTCTGTCTTTGTGCAATATCATAGTCAGCCCTATTCAGTGAGAGAGGAAATGACCTGCTAGAGGGTGGGATCACTGAGGACCATCTTGGAGGCTGGCTACCACAAGTTTCTTGTGGAATAAATTGTATGGCATATTACAATTTTGAAGATCCTTAAATTGGAAATAAATAAATACTACCAAGTAGAAATATAGAATTTAGAGCAAACTGGTTACTATCAGACAAGCTTTTAATTGGACTTGAAATGCACCAGCCCTAGATCTAATAGAAGCAATTACTAATTTTAAATAATTAATGTGCTGGCTCAGAAAAACAAGTATATAATTCTGGCAGGGAGAATAAGACAAAACAATCACTCTAGTTTTTTCTGGAATGCATTGGCAATTGTGTGCTTTTCTGCATTCTTATTTGGTGAGCATCCAAGAAGCTATTCAGTTTTCTAGAGAGATGGCAGATCACTGATACAGTCTAATTCTCAGCTTTGTTGTTTGTTATTGGACTGTCTCAACATTTTCCTACATTTAATGTTTGAAAATATATTTTTTAAAGCATTGAATATAAAATTTGCTGAATTATCTGCAGATAATTTGGGCAATCTGTACATGGAACCAATAGGTGTGGATATGATGAAAAGATGCGGTTATTCATGGACCATTAGCTTTCCATTTGCTGTTGTGATAAACTTTCCAGCTTATCCAAGATTAGATTAATTAAACTTAGAATTTAAAGACGTGTTTCAAATTAAATGATCTGGACAAATCATTTAAACATCTCCCAAGTCTCCATTTTCTCATGTATGATATTCATTCACTTAATAGGCATTCCACAAATATTTATTGATGCCTAGGTGCCTCCTACTGTTCTAAAAAATGGGGATGCAGAGACTGACTGGAAGAGACAAGCTCCAAGCCTCTCTCATGGTCTTTACATTTTAGTGGAGGACACATAAAATAAACACATGAACGTGCTATGTAGCAGATGATGATAAGTGCTCTGGAAAAAAGATTAGCAGGGTCACAGGATGTTCAATTACAGATCAGAAGTTAGGGAGGGCTGCCCTATGAGAGGCAGACAGCTGAGGGAAGGAAGGTGTCAGGCCATACTGAAAACTAGAGGAAGAGCATTGAAGGTAAAGGGACAGTAGGGGCAAAATCCTGTGGTAGGAATCTCCTCGAAATGTTTGAGGAGCTGAAGGACTGCAGTGCGACTTGAATTGAGTGAGCAGTGGGAGGGGAGATAGAAAAGGAAACCAGGGGCAAGATCATGGGACTTTTCATGTTTCACCATAAGAATTTTGAATTTTAGTAAAAGTGATATGAGAAGCCACTGGAGGATTTTGATCAGAGAAGTGACATAACCTGACAGGTTTTTAAAGGATCACTGTGGATGCTGGGTGAAAAATGGGTAATAAAGAACCAAGGAAGGATGAATTCAGCAGGTCAGAAGATGGAACAATATCCTTGCACTAGCCCAGGAGAAAGAGGATGGGGACAGGTATGGAGGTTGCTGTGGCAGAGAAATGCTTGCAATCTAGATAACTCTTGAAGATACTGCTTGCTTATCTCCCAGATTTGTCAAGACCATTAAATAAAATAGCTGCATTTGAACATACCTCATGCTCTGTGCTGTTAAGAAAAGCCATCTTTTGTGCCTGTTAATTTGACTGCTGCCTCAACCCCCTCCAAAGGCTCATTTAGTCTTTCCCAAAATAGTTTTACAAACTATTAATATGTATTAAGCTGGGATATTAAACCAAATGTGCAAACCGGTTGACAAGCAGACACTTTATAATTTTCCACCCCTTTTTTATTTACCCAGGGGATTTTTTAGTTACCTTAAAAGCAGAATGGTGTGAATTCCCTGACATCTGCAACATTTGCTCATGTTCTTTGAATATAAAAATTACTTTATGAGGAAGAATGCTGTGATTTAAGGAATAATTTAGGGTTTTTTTTTCTGTGCTCTAGATCAGTACTATCCAAAAGAAATATCATCTAAACCATTTATATAATTTTACATTTTCTAGAGGACAATCAAAAACAATAAAAATAAATAAATTAATTATAATGATCTCTTTTATTTAACTTAATATATTCCAAGTAGCATAATTTCAACAAGCAGTCAATGTAAAAATTATTAATGAGATAATTTACATTCTTTTTTTTTCATACTAAGCCTTTAGAATCCAGCTGGTATGTGTTTTGCATTTACAGTGCATCTCAGGTTAGACTAGCCACTATTCAACTGCTCAGTAGCCATATGTGGCTCCTGGCTACCATTTTGGAGTGTGTATCTGAAGACTTTAGATTTTAAAGTCAGTTTAAGAGAAAGGAAGGCCTTAGGCAGTGGTTCACTGGATTCATGTTACGTTCCTCTGGAAATGTTTTATACCAAAGCTTGTGCCTTACTCCTGATCCATTAATTACAGCCTTTGGTGCTCATGGAGGTCAGACAGGGGGGCTTTAATTTCTCCTGGTGGTTCTGCTTGAGCAGACAGAAACTTCTTCTGTTAAGAAGCCTTGCAGAAGAATTGGGGTCATTTAAAGAAAAAGTCCCAAAGATGGACTCCACAAGGAGTTTGCATGCTTGGCTTGTTTTAAGGGAATCTTTTTCAAGAACCTCAGTTTTCATTTGTTCTCTTCCCTACAGCCAAGGAAGTGCCTTTATTCAAACATCCTGCTCATTCTCCTTTCTTGTTTCTCCTTTAAAATTGCTTTCTTTCCAGTTTACCAAAGAATGGTCTGCCTCAGCCAGAATCTTACTCTGTGTATTGTCCTGAAGACTAAATTTCTAGAATTCTTACAGAACAAACAAACAAACAAAAGGGATAAAGACAACGTGTGGAAATTGGTCTAAGGGAAGCAGCCTTTAGTCAAATCAGGGCAAACCAGCCTCACCCTGGGTCCAGCCATCCATCTCATCAAAGAGATGCACTTGTAAAAAATTTCCTACTAACATTTGTCAGACATGTATGTTGTTTTGCTTGGTCATGAGCTAGTAATAATTGTAATTACAAATCAACTGAGTGAAACATTTTAATGCCACCAGTCTTATGGTCACAGGAAATGGAAACAAAAGTTTAACATTTTAATTTGCCTTACATATTTTTGTTGTAGAGAAATAGGTTGATGATTTTTACATTTTAAAGCATTTTTTAAGCATAAAATATCTTATTTTAGAATAAGATTCTGTGGTGGCTATGGAATAGCAAAACAATTTCAAAAAGGCAAAGCTGTTTAAAATTTATGACTGCTGAAGGAATGTTACTGTTCTCACATATTGGAAATGGATGACTGTGGATGTCAAATTGGAATGATATTTATATTCCTTCAAATAAATATGAAAGAGTGATCTAACTTTTTTAAGAGTCAGTGCTTTCAATATTACAGAAATGATGTCATTTTCAACTTATGATGAGAAGATGTAGGTTGTCAACTTAATATGTCAAGGTGTATAGACCTTTTCACATTTTTTGGAGCGTTAGGGAACAGAAAGCTACTGAAGACCACGACTTAGTACACCTGCCAACTGGGATTTGAATCAAAGTTCTTTCATTTTCTGTTTAAGTGACTTTTGCCAAATTGTTTATCTTCCTTAAGCCTCAGTTTCTTTATCTGTGAAAAGGGAATGATATTACCTACCTTCATTATGCTGATGTGGGGATGAAATGTGATACTATACGTTGATGTGTAATAAGTGCTGAAAAGTGGTATCTTTCACTATCGTACTAATAATTGCCAGAATGAGTGGAAGAAATGGTGCCAATTATAACGGTAAAACCCGTAAGAAACTCGTGCAAGCTCCCCAAGAGCAAGTTCCAAATCTCGTCAGCTCTGCCCACCCCTGGCTGTTGGCATGCTGATGTATAACAAGTGTCCAATAAAATCCAAGTTGGTTTGACAAGGATTAGAAATAACTTGTCTTAGATATTAATTCAACGGAAGAGCAGTCCACCGTAGACACCCGTGGGGTCTTCTTCACATTCCGATCTTCACATCACTGACGTGGTTTGCAGATCTGGGTAATTCTGACAAAAAGCACAAACAGGCACAAAGAACAAACAATAGAGCTGTCAGATCAGAGTTTCTTTTATATACAGAAGATGTTGCTCCTGTTTTTCCTAAGAAGGGAGGGTCCCGGAACCTCCAGTGTGTCTGCTTCTGGCTGAGAGTTGTGGATCTCTTCCTAGTGATTGATTTTTTTTCTCTTCCCTGTTGGTCACTTTGCAAGTCTTTGAATGCATCATAATTTTTACAGTTGTATTTAGGATACTGGACCTCGAAGAACAGTGGAGGCTGAAAGAGAATGCCTTTCCTTTCTTAGCCGCTTACAGTGAGGTATTTAATCCGTCTGACCAAGTCAGGGGTTGAGCAGATTTGGGGAAGGATTCTGACTTTAATCATCTAGCAGCATCTTAGACATTAAATACCTGGAATTAAAGTAACTTCGCTTTTAAAAAAAATTGTGATAAAATACACGTAATATAAAATTTACCATCTTAACCATTTTTAAGTGTACAGTTCGGTAATGTTAAGGCTGTTCACATTGCTGTGCAACCAGTCTCCAGAATTCTTTTTATCTTGAAAAACTGAAACTCTACCCATTAAACATTAAGTCCCCAGTCCCCCATCCCACCCTCCGCCCCTGGTAATAATCATTCTACTTTCTGTCTCTAAGATTCTGACTATTCTAGGTATCTCATGTGTAGAATCATGCAATATTTGTCTTTTTTGTGTGTGTGTGACTGGTTTATTTCACTTAGCGTAATGTCCTCAAGGCTCATCCATGTTGTAGTATGTGTCTGAATTTCCTTCCTTTTTAAGGCTGAATAATATTCCAGCATACATATTATACCCCATTTTGTTGATCCATTCATCTGTTGATGGACACTTGTGTTACTTCCACCTTTAGGCTATCGTGAATAATGCTTCTGTGAATATGGGTGCACAAATATCTCTTCAAGTTCTTGCCTTCAGTTCTTTTGCTTATATGCCCAGAAGGAAAATTGTTGGATCACATGGTAATTCTATTTTTAGTTTTCTGAGGAACCGCCATGATGCTTTCCACTGTGGATGCACCATTTTACATTCCCGCCAACAGTACGCAAAGGTTCCAGTTTCTCCACAGCCTCACTAACATTTGCCATTTTCTGTTTGGGGTTTTTTTGGGGGGGATAGTAGCCATCCTAACAGGGATGAGGCGACTTCTCTGCTTTTGAGACTAGTACTCAACTTCCTGGGCAGCCAGATTACTGGGATCTTTGATCTTATCAGAAGTTGAGTTCAGGTAGACTCAATCTACCTCGGGCTTCAAACACTTTGAATTTAAGTTTAAGACCCTCCCTTGGGTAGAGCCAGACCAAGCACCATGTGAATTCTGCACCTTGAATCTGGTAGACCTCGAAAACTCTAGAGTTTCTGAAATGAGAACATCCTGGCTCACCTAGGGGGAGCTTACCCCACTGGATTTTTTGACTTCTAGATTTCTTTTATGTCCACACCTCTTTGATGGCTTTAAATAAAAGTATAATTTTTTTTTCTTTGTGTAGCCGATGACTTCTTTTTGATTGGCATAAAAGTCATTCCTATCGTTCTCTGTTTTTGACTTGGTCATGTGTGTATTTGAAAGTAATAAATCATTTTAAATTAGTTTAGGGGAAAAAAGTGAATTTGTTATAGGTTTAAAAAAATGAATAAACAGACACTTGAATTAAATAGAGCTGGGAGACGTGAGGGGAAGTTCTCACACCCTGCGAGAATAGCAGAGCCCAACAGGGAGAAGAAATGTTCTTCCTCTCTCCTGGCAAGGACTAGCCAGTGAGCACCACGGACTCTTTGTTTGCAGCCCTCCCAGCTTCCTTCCTCTCCCTATGGGAGCGCTCTCCTCCCCTGGCCCTCCAGGGACTTGCACATGGCTCGCTGTGGTTGCATACCCTGAAATGCCGTTCTCTGCTGATCCCGAATAAGCCCATCTTCACTGAAGAAATATCTGGCAGTCTGTTTGTTTCAGGTCAACAAAGAACACCCAGCTGTCTCAGACTTGAAGAGAAAAGGCAAAGCCGTGTCTCTTGAGAAACAAGAATCAGGAACCAGAAAACCATCAGGAAGCGGGGGGGGGATGCTTGTTGTTCCTATCCTTTCTCTCCTTCTTCTTCTTAAATGTCTCGTAGCTGTGCACTTCTGCTTCATTTCCTTTCTTTTAGTTTTCTCTGCTTTTTACATGAAGAGAGATGGCGCCCTTGCCGTGGGGTGAAATCATTTCCTAGCTCTTGCCCTGAAATTGACCAGCATTCCAGATTCTGGGGAGGGAGAATCTCGTTAGTACAGCTTTGATGAGAGTACAACTCCTGGGCCAGTTGGCTATTGCCAGGAGGTCAGGCTCTTTGAATGTGAACATGACACAGTGACTCACTCCTTTGGTTACATGGCTCTTCACATAGGGGGAGCATGATGTGTGCCATCCAGATATTCCAAAGGGTGATTTAAAAATAGCCCTCCAGAGGCGGAGGGTATAGCTCAGTGGTAGAGTGCATGTCTAGCGTGCATGAGGTCCTGGGTTCAATCCCCAGTGCCTCCATTAAAAATATAAATAAATAAACCTAATTACCTCCCCCTCAAAAAAAAATTGAAAAGAAATAGCCCTCGAACCCACTTAGCTCCAACCATACACCCTCTAGAAACGGTCTTAGTGTAAAGTCTTTTGGGGACATTATTGCAGGAAATAGTGATATATACCTGTAAAATGTCTGACATCAATTAGCATACATATTAAATGTCGATCTTACTTTCGAAACCTAATTTGGAACTGTCTCACCAGTCATCTCCTCCAATAGCAAAACACCCTTCTTACTAATTTTATTGAATAATCAGAAAGCAATTCTCATTTACTGCCTAATGGTCAGATGATTACGCACAAGAAGCGGTCATCTCCTCCTGTGTATGCCTGTTGAAGTTCTTAATATTTCTCGCTGATTGATTTTTAATTAAGGAAAACATCGAAGATCTACGTTAAATTATTATTATGGATATCTTATGAGGGCCCCAGGGGCAGAGAAGAAAGGAGGCAGGGTTGTGGAATGAATGGGGAGTGAGTGAGCAATATGCCTTCAAAGTCTCAACGGAAGTTTGGGAGGGTCCGTTTAATAATTTAGTAATAAAGAAGTTTGCCCAGACGTGAGTTTCATCCTTAGCTCATTCAATGAGGCTCTCTCTCCATAGGGATGAGATGGAGGCCCTCGCCTTCTCAGTGATGAGAGCATAAATTACTCATCTGTTTCTCTTCTCTCAAAATACTTGGCAAGATTGAGCCTACGGGGGCAGTAACTAGCTTAATGGTACCCTAATAAGCTTCCAGGACAGAGAGGAGAGATTTATGCCCACTCATGTTAGCAGCAAAATAATATGTCCATTCAGTCAGATCGTTCTGGGATTGGGACGTTTCCTCCTGGACTCTGGAATGCCCCATAAATCAGCATGAGGCCCTAAGTACTGAGGTCACTACAGAATTATTGGTGAAACATAGTATTTGAATTTAACGCAACACAGGCCGCATGCATGTCTCTAAAACGAAGCCCCCGTAGTTCAGCAGTTGCAAGCCCCGAGTGCGATCTCCTTGATGCCAATTTCCAAGATGAAATGCTGTAGAACTCAACAATGTGCTAAATATACCGAAGATTTAGAACTGATCTACAGTCCACTGAGGCCCTTTGATTACTCACTTACGTCAGCATCGCTCTTGAATTATATGTCTGAGGATTCTTCATGAACATAAATTCCGATCTCTGGTATAGTTATATGTCGTTAGATCATTTATGTGATGGCATTTCCCATGTGCTGAAGGGAAAAAGGAGACCCTTTGCAGTGTTTAAAAAACATGAACAGTTTGCTGGCACCAAGGAAATTAGCAAAGGCCCAGAAAAACACAACGCGCCTTCCATCTCCTGCCCTCCTATAATGTGTCAGCTTAAACCCTAACAAGTATTTTATTTCAGATTGTATTTGCTTTCCTTGCTTCTCACCTTCTGCATCATTTCTTGCTAAATTTAGGAGGAAAAAAAGTGGAAGTCTTAATCAGGATAGTTAGCTAACAGTCTTAACCTGATGCACCCTTGTTTATCAGCGTAGATCATTTGGGCTCAAAGTGAATTATTTAATTTCTCTCTTCTAGTTTTTAAAACTGGTATTAATAAGGATCTGTATCAGTCAGCATTCCCCAGAAAAATAGAAACAGCAGGAGAT
Source organism: Camelus dromedarius (assembly GCF_036321535.1). Taxonomy (NCBI): domain Eukaryota; kingdom Metazoa; phylum Chordata; class Mammalia; order Artiodactyla; family Camelidae; genus Camelus; species Camelus dromedarius. The sequence continues at coordinate 5,819,405 of NC_087453.1, read as the reverse complement.
AGATAGATAGGCAGACAGACAGACAGACAGAGACTTATTTTAAGGATTTGGCTTACATGATTATAAAGTCTGTCAAGTCTGAAACCTGTACAACAGGCCACGAGGCTGGAAGTTCTAGGCTGGTGTCTTGAGTCTTGAAGCAGAATTTCTTCTGCAGAGAAACCTTAGTTTTGCTCTTAACTTTTCAACTGATTGGATGAGGTCCACTCAGATTACCAAAAATAATGTCCTTTACCTGAAGTCTGCTGACTGGAAATGTTAACCACATCGACAAAATACCTTTGTAGCAATACTTGGATTAATTTTTCATTCAATAACTGGAAACTATAGCACAGCCAAGTGGACACATGAAACTAACCACCACAGGACCTTTTGGTTGTAAGTTACAAGACAACAAGTAAAACTGCCCTCAGAATAGTGGCTAGCCTACGCTGAAGTGAGTTACATGGTAGGCACCGCTCTGACACTTTGTACGTGTCATCTCATCCTGAGGTCTCGCAGCTCGTCACGGCAGAAGGGGGACTTGGCGTTAACTGTCTGACTCCAGAGGTGGGACTTCGAGCTGCTGTGTTATATCGACTCCAAGTATTTCTAAAGAGAATTTATTGAATATATATCTGGATAATGAAGGGATAGCTCTGGCTTCAGGCATGGCTGGATCTAGGGCTCTGAGGATGTGATTAGGACTTCATCTCTTTCTCCATCTGCTTTGGCTTCATTCTCGAGAAGGTCTTCTTTAAGTGACATTTCCAGGCTTATATTTTCTAAGCTCAAAACTGCAGAGGGAAGAGAGAAAAGAGAACTTCCTTTTCTCAATAGTTCAAAGAGAAGTCCTGGGATTGACTCTGAGAGACTTGCTTGGGTCATGCACTTATTCCTTGACCAATCCACTAGTTCAGGAGAATGGAATATACTGATGGACCAGGCCTGGGCCCTTGTTCTACAGGCGAGGTGAGCCACTTGAATGCCAACTGAATCACTTAGGATGAGTGTGGGAGAGCTCGTTCCTCCGGAAAAATCAGGGTGTCAAAATCAGGAAAGGAAATAATGCTGAGCAGGCAAGAAAAACAGATGTCCCCTCTAATTTTTGCCGCTACAGATTCAAAATGTCTTACTTCCGTATTTTCAGATTTCTTAGCAGGTCTCAAAAGATTCTTCTCCATCTGAACCCAGTTCTGTCTCCAGCCTCATTACCCCGGCTTCCTGGAGTTCCCTGCTGTCACTGTGGCTTCCTTCTCCTTGCTCCCCATCAGGCTGGGCTTCTTACAGCCATGCCTTTGCATGTGCCCCCCACCGCCACCCCTCCCACCCCCTGCCAGGAATGATCTTCTCAGACACATCATCTTCTTTTTGCAAACCTGGCTCACATTTCACCTGTTTAGTGAAGCCTATGCCATGCTTTCATTTGTTGATGGAGTTATTCCTTCGTCAGTTAATTCATAAGTGCCCTTTATATTCCACGCACTGGGAAGTGTTGAGGACACAGTGGGAAAGCAGATAGACTAGACCCCTTTCCTTATGAAGCTTATCTTCTTTCTGGTACTTGATCGTGAGCCTACCAACAGTAGGGTCCGTGTCTGGTTCATCTTTGTATCTCTGGAACATACAGTGTGGCCCCAAGGAAGAGGTAAAAGCCTGAGGTCCTGAACCAGGTAGACCTGGATTCTTCTGCTGTGTGATCTTTGGTGAGTTACTAAACTTCTCTGAACTTCAGTGTCCTCATTGCTACAATGGGGATAACAATTCCTATCTTGTTAGACAGTTTTGAATATTATTCAATAAGTTAATGTATGTAAAGTGAGCATCATTGTATTTATTATATCATAAACACTCAATAATAGATAACCTTTATGATGATGAATGTTCAATATATGCTTCATTGAACACCTGGATAAATCAACTGCGTTACTGTCATGGTGCCTCTGCTCTTGAGGTAGGAAGGAAATATTGCCATCTTTCAAAGTGAATGTCCTGAATTTAACACAATGTTAAAAAAAAAAAACCCAACTTCAAATGTTATAACACTATAATTTAAAAGCATTAACTCTTATCCCCATAAATCAACTTCTTTAGCAGAAAATGATTGCAGCTTAGGTGAGTTTGATGGGGAATCTGACTGTACCTCCCCAGCCAGATTCATTCCTTAGAACAAATTTTCCTTCGTTGATGGAGTCAGGATACGCGACTCCTTTTGAGAATAGGTGAGGAAGCAGAGTTTAATATTTTCTCCCTCAAGCAGTGTAATGATTAATGGAATGTTTAACTGCCTCCTCATATCATCAACCCATTTACCAAGGACACAGTAGCATCCTTTTAATATGATTTCCCACCAAATGATGCATGCCACCCGACATCTGGAGACTTGGATTCTAATCCGAGCTGAAGTTACACGTGGAAGTGGGTTTAACTGTCTCTAGTTAGCCCACATCAGCAAATTCATCAAAGGGTTGACACCATCTCTGGGGGAAGGCTGAGATATTCCCAGTGAAGGCCAGTGGGGAAGTTTGTGAACTGAGCTGAGGAGAGTTAAAAAGAGAAAGTTCTTGTGCATAAGGAGACAAATGCAGAGCTGTTCATTGCAGCCGTTAGTCATAGCTGAAAATGTGGAACAACCTAATTTCTATCAACAGGGAGACTGATATGTAAACCGCAGTTAATTCACGCAGTGGGTTGTGGTTCGACAGGTCTGCATGAGATCTTCAAATGGAACCAGGGTAAATTTCAACAACATAATACTGAATCCAAAAAAAGATTACCATTTATCTATATTTTTGAAGAACAGGAAACCATATCATATTTTGCCTGAGAATACAGTATAAGGAAATATATATGTATATTATTTGTGTGTATAAATGTGTATATGTTGTATAAATCTAAAAATATGTACAGTAATTATTGCTGAGGAAAGCATCAGGGAAAAGTTTTAAGATATGAGGCTTAAGTCAAATATATATTTAAAAGAGAAAGATGAAAAGAGATTTAAATATAAAAATATATTAACTACAATGAAATCTTGGCACTGTGTGTAGGACTGCAAAATTATTTTCTGAATGCTTAACATTTTTATCGTTAAAACTTGAAAAAAGAGCAGAAATTTGCAGGAGAATTTTGCGAATGTTGGAAGACCAACACCTACTGTCGTTTCAGAACTTCTGGAAAGCAGACAGTTTACTCCCCAACTTAATAACAATTGCAGTCATAACATGAAAGAATGTTCTCTGAGCCACTGAATTTTACATCGGCCATAAAGATAATTTCTGGCCCAGCAGGGATTAAAAATTAAGAGTGATCGTAAAGAAAAGCAGCTGGTGGTTCTGAGTAGCTCATCACTCCTGTGTTTAGTTAGAAAGCCTTGTCTGGTGGTAGAAGCCCTTAAATTTCAGACTTCTTTTTGGACAGTTCCCTCTTTTCACCTTTGCTTTAATATCCTGCCTGGTAAATTCACTTCTAAGTCTTACTGTTCTTCAGAATGGTCTGTACTCCTAGTGTATTAGTTACCGAGGGTGGCCATGAGAAAGCACTACGAACTGGGGGGCTTAAAAAACAGAAATTTATTTTCTTATGTTTCTGGAGGCTGGAATTCTGAGATCAAGGCTCGGTTTCCTCCGAGGCCTCTCGCCCTGGCTTGCAGACGGCCGTCTTCTCCCTGTGTCTTCACATGGTCTTCCCTCAGTGGGTGTCTGTGTCCTAATCTCCTCTTCTTATAAAAAATGCCATCATATTGGGTTAGAACCCACTCTAATGACCTTATTTCTTACTTAATTACCTCTCTAAAGGCCCTGTCTCCAAACACAGTCACATTCTGAGGTGCTGGGAACCACCACTTCAACATGTGGATTTTAGGGGGACACAACTCAGCCCATAGCATCTGGATTTCTAGATTTTTTTCTCCTCCTGGCATCCCATCTCAAGCCGTTTCCTATCAGCTTCCTATTTCTCTCTCTCTTTCCATCCAGTTTGTTTTGAGGCTCAGTTTATTTCCCTAAAACCCTGCTTTGATTATGTAATGACCCAAGGCTTGGAGCTGAAGTTCTCATTTTAAATACTATCTTCATTTTAGATGAATTTTGGGTGATGTTTTTATGACTTTTTTTTTTTTGCCCTTTCCTTACCTATAAAATAGAATAATAATATTTCCCACATAATAAGTTAGTCAATGCACCATGGATGGTTTACAAAATTATTTTTAGCTGAAGTGTTCAATTTTAATTTTTTAAGAAACTTCTATTATGACAAGAGACCTTTGTTTTCCTTTCATAGCGGTGATTCAAAATTTCCCTCATAAATAAACCAGTAGTTGTTTAAAATGACTCTGACTTTCTGTGATGGGGAATTTTATGGATCAACTTAACCGGGCCTGGGGGTGCCCAGATACTTGGCCAGACATTATTCTGGTGTCTGGGAGGGTGTTTCAGGATGAGATCAACATTTGAATCGATTTGAATGGATAGACTGAGTAGAGCAGATGGCCCTTGGCAACGTGGATGGGCCTCATCAATCTGTTAAAGGCCTGAATAGAACAAAAAAGCAAAATGAAAGAGGATTCTCTCTCTGCCTGAATCTTTCTGAGCTGGGGCATCGGTTTTCTCTTGCCTTTGGACTCAGATTTGGCCTGGGTTGTGTATCACTGGTTCTCCTGGACCTCTGGCTTGCTGGCTGCAGGTCTTGGGGCTTCTCAGCCTCCATAGCTGTGTGAGCCTATTTATTATAATATACATATCATATGTAATATTCCTTATGATGGGCAGATAAGATAAATCTCCCATTGATTCTATTTCTCTAGAGAACCAAGACTAATATAATACAACTTCCATCCTGCAATATTGTCATGAGAATAATTTCTAAAATGCTGCTGTCTGTATTACAAATGAATTTGTTTATTGTTTAAAAATTAGGAAACGTAGAAAAGCAGAAGGATACATAAAAATTACTTATATTTCCGCCTTCACAAAATAATCAGAGTTAAGATGTTAGTGCGTGCCCATCCAAGTATTTTCTTCTATCTGTCCTCTGTCTGTCTATCTGTAGTGGGTAGAATGGCATTCCCCCCAAATTCGTGTACACTGGCACCTCAGCATGCACCCTTATTTGGACGTAGTCTTTGCAGAGGACTCCATTACTTAAGATGAGGTCGTGCTTGAAGCAGGTCAGCCCTGAGTTGCACGACTGATGTCCGTGTAAGAGTGGGAGAGGGCACACGGAGAGAGCCCTGTGTGAGGGTGGGGGCAGAGATGGGGCTGAGGCTGCTCCGAACCGAGGAACGCCGAGGATCGCCAAGGCAACCTCCAGAAGCCAGGACACGGGCAAGGAGCCGATTCTCCCTCAGAGCCTCCAGAAGAAACCGACCCTCCTGACCCCTGACCCCATACTTCTGGCCTCCAGAACTGTGCGAGAATACATTTCTGTTGTTTTAAGCCACCCAGTTTATAGAAATTTGTTATGGCAGCCACGGGAAATTATCCATACAAGTAGATTTTAAAAATGAGGATGAGACTATATTATTATATAAGGCATACTGTTTTATAGCTTGTTTTTAGTTAAGATATTTAAATCATCTTTGTGTGTCATTTAATACTCTTCTGTAATGTCATTTTTAATTTCATTTCTTTTATGGATGTACATTATTTTATTTATCAGTCTCCTCTTATGGTTTTGGACTTTAAGGTTTTCCCCAGATTTTCATTATTAAATATACTGCAGTGGTGTATCTTCTCATAGCTAAGATTGAAGCGGAAGAGTCCTATGGTTTGCTTAGGATAAAGTCTTAGATGTTAGAGTCTCATAAGAACTAAATATGCAGGGACCTTGTCTGTCTTGTTTCCTGCCACATCCGTCAAATGGTGCTGGACACATAATAAGAAAATTGCCCGTTTGTTTAGACCTGCTGGGTAAAGTAAAATTGAAAGGGTATGTTCATTTTTACAGCTTTGGGAATATATTGCCAAACTGTATATCAGATAATTTTTCAAGTGTCAAACTAAGGGAATAATGTTTCCTTTGGGAACCCATGCAGTCTAACTCTAGCAATTAGATTTGTTTTGTCTCAAAGTTCTCTCCTCTGCAGTAACTGCTTTATTAGTCCGGAAGTCATTTGATATGTGTGCCTCCTGATTTAGTTATTTTAGGCTCTCCATGATGTCATCAATTTTTAAAATTTTGTATTTTCTCCTCCGGCACAAATCATACCTCATACCATTCAATTAGCTCAAATTTAGAATGTAGGCACAGGAGATAGAGATTACTCAACAACTTGGCACTTGTTTTGATTTGAGTAATTTTTGAAAGTAATGATTATGGATCATGATTCAATGAATATTTCTGTATGTTATCAGAAATATTACTAAGAGAGGCAAGAAAGTGTGTAGTAATAAGGCTGAATTCATCACCAACTATTGAAAACTATTTTCAATGATTTCCATTTTTTTCCCCAAAATAGCAGATGGCTTAATTCCTTCAGCCAGCTGCTAAGAAAAGAAATATATTTGCACGATAAGGAGCATAAAATTTAAGTTTAGCCTTGTAGCACATACAACAAGAAACTCTTAGTGCATATATTTTATATATATAGAGAGAGAGAGAGGGAGAGAGAGAGGGAGAGGGAGACGGAGAGAGAGGGAGTAAATTATCAGATAAAAGAAAATAAAACCTAATCAGCAAAGCCCAAGTCTGGACAAAATTCTTTGTATAATTTTTTAGTGGGCGACCTATGAATTGCAATGTACATGTATAACTTCGGCAATCTACTTAGAATCAATTCTTACCACTTCACATGGGACATAGAAATTTTGACAACCATATAGGTCCCTGTACCTCCCCACTTTATGTTTTAGTTGCCTTATGTATAACATTTATACACATCGAAAACTCCATCAGACAGTGTTACAATTTTTGCTCTCATCATTCAAACACATTTTAAAGAGTCTTAGAGGTAAAGAATAGTCAGTTATATTTACCTAAGTATTTACTATTTCTCTTTCTTTTTCTACAGAAATACACTTCAAATAGATGTTAGAAGATCGGAAGGAGTTAATAGAGGTACCCTTCCAATGATCTGCAACAAGTATTAAGAGCTTTTATCCCTCAGGGTTTTTAGTTGCAAGCAACAGAAATCATCATTTATTTGTTTTAACAGAAAGAGATTTACTGGAGATACTGGGGTAGCTCATAGTTTCCCTGGAAGGGACAAAGAAACAAGCTTGGAGATCATGCAGCCAAAAACAATGCCCCAAACTAATCCTTTGGAGACATAGCTGTGAGAGCTGCTTGGGCGGTGATGCTGCAGTTTATGACTCCAGCGTCGGCGCTGGTGGCCCTGGGGTGCTGCTGCTGCTACCACCACTATTTGCTGCCCCCTGGAGAAGGGATGTAACTGCTGCTCTCTAGCTCATTTGCCTTCCTTATGTTACTTACCCCTTCCTTATATTTCTGTTTTGATTCAAAGCCTGGAGTGAATGTATTGAAGTCAGCTTAGAACATGTATCCTAGGAGGTCTTATTTGCAACAGAATCTAGAAAAGTAGGTATCTGGCATTTTCAGTTTCTTTAATGAAAAGAAAGCTCTGAATTGTAAGATAGAGAACACTCTCCAAAGAAAGAAATAAAAGCTAAAAAAAAAAAAAAAGCGGGGGGTGGGGGGGACGGACATAAATTCTATTAGATTCAAACTTAAGAGTTAGATATTCCACTAATTACAATACTTATGGTCTTGGTAGGATGAGTTACTTCCTACAAGTTTTTCAAAGTGTCAGTTTTCTATAAGATGGTGCATTTCACATTGAGTCTGCGATGATTAACTGGATGTTGATTGCTAAACATTTATTACAGAATAGGTAATTACATGTTATTATAACATACAGCCTAGTGATATCATAATTGGTGTTATGGAATAAGAAGTCATATCAGCAGGAAATGAAGACCTATTTTGCCGGAATAATGATTCATTTGGTTTTGAACCCACTGAGCTTGAGGTATCAGAAAACATAAAGGTCAAAATATATTGCAAGAAGATGATGGCCATACAGATCAGAGTCTTCAAAAAGCTCAAGACTACAGATATTAAATTAATTCTCGCTTTGTGGTGGTAGGTAAATATAGGGGAGAGTCTTCTGTGGAATTAAACCATTCACAACATTTTCCTTTTGTCTGGAAGGACCAAATCAACAGCCAAGGAACCCCTTTATTTCCTGATTAAGATTTAAATCCAATATAAAAGGGGAATGAAGATGATACATATTTTATGACTTGGTCTCTCTACTGGTGATTAATATTTTTTCATGCCCTGGGGATAAAGCAGAAACCATTTTTAGAGACATTTTTGCAGGAAGAATAAAGCACCAAAAGCTGTAATAGATTGGCTGTGTATATTTATGGTCAGGCTTTACTAAGTTTTCTTAGAGATTATCACAATTTATATATGCAAAGAGAGAGCTCATATTTTGTATTATATATTAAAATATATTTATATTATAATTGTTACATTATATATTATCTTACTATATTAATATAATTAATATAAAATATATAAATAATCATAAATATAAATGAATAATTTAATTAATATAAATAATTTATAGTATTAATATAAATATATATGTTTACCTTAGATTTATGGCAAGTTATATATGGGCTTTTCTTTGGAGAATGAAGTAGAATTTTCTTTTCATACCTATTATATATAAAATGTGGTAATTTAAAAAGAAATATCAAGTGAACAATGTTACAGATAGTTTAGAGATATGGCAAAAATTGTAATGAAGATAAACTATGAAATTTAGTACTGTGTGAATGTAGCAAAAAGCTGTGAAAACAGTGTTCATGTGATTGGCATTTAGGAAAACTAAGCTATGTGTTTATGTCCTAGTTCTTTATTTTTAGCTCTTGGCTGTATCCCTAACTTCATTGTGGCAAAGCTACCCCTCACCTTCCTTGGTAACAGAACCCCATTTTCCCCTGCACCAACTGTCCAGGTTCATTAGGGGAAGCTGAGTGAAGCTTGATTGGTCCAAGCCAATTGTAATGTGATGGTCTCACTCCTTTTGCTGGATGACTGGGTTTCAGCAGTAGCATGTGACCCCACTCTAGCCGTCAGACACAGGTTAGTCTACTTGGGTGGTTCTTATCAATTTAGAGAAGTTCTCCTGTTTTCCTCTAGCTGTAGCTATGAAAGGAAGAAATGCCAGAAACTGTGGGAGCCATCTTTTGACATTAAACTCTAAGGCCTGAGACCAATATCCTGAGGATGGTAATATAGAGAAAGGTGTAAGAAACAGTCTCTACAGATAGTTTTGGAACTCCCAAATAACCATTCCTGGAACTGCCCTGCCTCCATACTTCTTGTTCAGTGAAATAATAAATTCCTTACTGTGTATGCACCTTATTTAGTTAGATTTTTCTCTTACTTGAAGCTGAAAGCATCCCCAGTGATTCACTGATCTCCTGTCTCTTCTTGCTTCATGGTCTGCCCTCCAGAAGATCATCTACTTGTTATTCCTCTTGCTCTTCATCATATTTCTGGCTTCTGAGCTTTTTTTCCTGTGGCTTCCTCTACCTAGAATGCCGTCCTCCTTCCCCCTGTTGCTCATGGCTAGGCTTCTTGAAAACTCAACTCAGAAGTCGCCTTAAAAGCCCTTCATGATCCAGGTTAGGATGCCTCTACTCTGAGTACCCAGTGCCCACCGTTGCCTTACCACACTGGCTGTGATTTTCTGTTTGTGTGCCCGTTTTTCTCACTGGCTCTGCTCCTTGAGAATAGAAATGATGTTCCCTTTTAACTCATTGTCCCAAGATTCCCATTACATCCAGGGGCAGAGCAGATTATTAGAAATGTTTAGCAAGACTATTTCTTCCATAAGCAGTAGTGAATAGTCACTAAGAGCTTGACATTTGGAACCCATGTTCCAATCCTGAATCTATTGCTTATGTGATGTTGAGCTGGACACCGCAGGATTCAGTCCCTTTATTTGGAAAATGGATGCAACAAGAGCATTTACCTTTTACCTTTGCAAGTGATATAATGATGCACATACATTGCCTAGTGGATGATAAATTCTGTCATCATTCATGATTCATTAGCTTTCCCCCAGGTTCTTAGGTATATGCCAGAGATGTGATAAACAGTTCTGCACTTTATCTTCTACTTGTCTCTGTATCTTGCTCTTGGTGAAAGAACTAGAATCCCACAGCCCATTGACATTGTCTTTTAGAGCTTGAATCTTAGCTCAGTACGCGACTGTTATATTTGAGAAATATGCCTTGTCTGGTATCTAGGGCACAAATGCATATTTGTGTGATTAAAATAAAGAACAAATGTTTGTGTTGGTGGATGCATAATTTAACCTTTTCATCACTTGATATGATGTCTAAATTAATCTAAGAGCACAATATCAACATGAGGTAAAAATTTTGACCTTTAATGATGCTCTGGTATCTTGACATTCTTTAGTCATCCCAAAAAACCTTGTACTAATTTTAAGTGACTCCTTTTAATATATGTTCAGGAATGTTTATTGAAGCATAGTTTGAAAGGGCAAAAAGAGGAAAGAAGGAAGATAGGAAGGCAGGAAGGCAGGAAGGCAGGAGAGGAAGAAAGAATGGGAGGGAGGAAGAAATCTAAATCTTCATCAATAAGTGAAAAGATATTTGAATAAACTGTAAGGTATCTTTACATGGAATATTATGCAAATGTTTAAAAGAATGACATAAATCTCTATAGATTCACCAGAAAATATGCCCATGATCTAGTAAATGACAAGTGCAAATTGTAGAGTAGTATGTATAAATGTGCAAAAACATTTACTTTTTTCTGTATAAACTAAAATGAAGATGTACAGAAGACGATCCCAAACTGTGTAGACCCTTGGTTACCTCAAGGAGGAAGGAGATGGACATGTCTGATGTTTTGACATATGTTTATACTATTTGATTTGTTGCAGTGAACATTACTGAGACATAAGTTACCATGAAACTCAGCTCTTGAGCTATACAATTAAAAAATGTTTAGGACATTTTCCAAATTGTGCAACTGTCACCCATAACCTGATTCTAAGACATTTCATCATCCTGACAAAAAGCCTCGTGCCCAGTTACAGTTAATCCCTTTTCCTATCCTCAGCCCCAAGCAACCACTAATCTACTTTCTGTCTCTACACATTCACCTTTTCTGTGTATTTCATATAAATGAAATCATACAATATGCGGTCTTTTGTGACCGGCTTCTGTCACTTGGCATGTTTTGGAGGTTCATCCATGTTGATGAACCGCATATCAATACTTCATTCCTTTTTATGGCCAAAGAGTATTCCATTGTCTGGACATAATGCGTTCTGTTTATCCATTTGCTGGTTAATGGACATTTGGGTAGGATTGTTACCCACCAGGGTTCCTGGACGCCTTAATCAGTAAAAATTGATAAGAGGCCAGAAGAGACACTTAGGCAAGGCTTTACTGGGACTTGTGCTGCAGCACAAGGAAGTGAAAACAAATAACACATGCCTTTGCTCCCACTCTGGGTGGAGGTGGGCTGGTCCTTAAACAGGTGAGGGTAGGGGAGTGGGTCGGGCCAGAAGGGTGGCTTAGGTGATAGCCCACCCCTTTGGTGGTGCTGTGTGCAGGGACCATGGGCGCAGTGTCCTGCTTTTGTTCCCAGCACCTCAGAATTGGTAGCTGGGTTTTTTTGGTCTTTTTGTATCTTGTTGTTCTTAATTTGCCCCCACTGTGCATGTACCCAGTAATTTTCAGCCCGTTATGGTTTCTTTGTATTCTGTTGCTCGAGGAGATGTTTGTCTAGGTGCAGGCACTGCAGCAGGGGGTCCCAGGTCCCAGGTCCCAGCCTGTCTCAGGGTTGCCACATTGAATACGGCATACCCAATTAAACTTGTCCCAGATAATATAGGATATACCTGTGCTAAAAAAAGATTCCCTGTTTACCTGAAATTTGAATGTAACCAAACATCTTACGTTTTTATTTACCAAACGTAGCAACTTGCCATTTGACGTTTTCACTTTTTGACTCTTATGAATCATGTTCCTGTGAACATTCCCTGCAAGTATTTGTGTGGATGAGCATGCGTTTTTGTAATTTGAAGAAAAAAAAAACACCTTCCAAAATGAAATAAAACCTCCCTCTCTGAATGGATGCCAGTAGCGCCAGCAATTTAAAAGTCAGTGAAATAGCTAAAGATATTGTTAACGAATCTGTTGCAGAGAAAAACACATAAATATTGGGCCCCGCTTTAATTATATGTCAGTGTTTCCTCCTATGGCAACTCTGAGCTGCCTCGCTTGATTTTATTACTTTGCCGGATTGCCTGTGGTTATTTAAGAGATCATAAAACCTGGATACCAGACCTGCTTGACATCTAAATAATCTAAGTCCAGCTCATTAAAAGCTGAGATCAATAGCTTACCGAACACTTTAACACAGATTTCGTGGTTTTAGTTTAGGAACGTTTTGGATTTCAGGAGAGAACGAGATTTGCTGTCTTGCTGTCAGAACTATGGAATAAAGCTCCATACAGCCTGCATAGATAGCCCCACTGCATGCCTTGACCCATCCTGTTTCCTGGGACACTACTGCCCTGACAGCTGCATGACTCACCCTCTTACTTCACCCAGTTCTCTGTTCAAATACCCCTAATCGGAGAGGCTTTCCACAACCAGCCACTCTGGCCTGCCCAGAACTCGGCCCCTGCCCTTTCTTTCTTTACAAATGGGTTTGATGGAGTTAGCAAATAAAAATACCAGATGCCTAGTTAACTTTGAATTTCAGATAAAGAAAACAAATAATTTTTTAGTCCAAGTAGGTAATATTTGGGGGCATACTTTGACTAAAAATTATTTGTTCTTTATCTGACATTCAAATTGAACTGGGTGCCCTGAACTTTACTTGGCAACCCTATTCACAACACTCAGTACCACCAGCATAAAGTATATATTTGTCTGCTTATTTATTTTATTGTTGGCCTCATGCCGAGAGAGCGTGGCTGTGTTCTCTTCGGAGGGTTGTCACAACTCAGGACTGCAGGTGTGATGCTTTGAAACAGCAGAAATGTATTCCCTCATGGTTGTGGAGGCCAGAAGTCTGAGGTTAAGATGTCAGCAGGGCCATGTTCTGTATAGGGTCTCTATGGAAGACGCCCCCCGGCCTCTTCCTGTGGTGGCCCCACTCCGGTGTCTGCCACAGTCTTCACGGGGCCCTCTTCCTTGTGTCTCTGTCCTCTTCTCTTCTGCCTCTTATCCGGACGCCTGTCCCTGGACTTACGCCCACCCTGATCCAGGATGATCTCTTCTTGAGATCTTCAACTTTATTACATCTGCAAAGACCCTTTCCTCAGGTAGGGTTACATTTGTAGGTTTTGAGTGAACATATCTTGAGGGGGACCCTATTCAACCCCTACACTGGCACATTGGAGTTTGACAAATGTATGCGGGGTGGTTGAGTGGGAAAATCAGTGGAGGGGGGCGTTTTTGGTTTCAACTCTATTCCATAAAAATTTACTCAGAACCTGCCGTGTACTGAGGTTAGGAGGGAGCTGGGTATGCTTTTCTGTTTCAAGGCTCCTGAGGGATGTTCAGGTAGAGATGTTCAAAAGCTGAGAGACCCAGCTTAGAGGCGTACCGTGGGCACCCACGGCCCGTGGAGGACAGTCAAGGCATCTGAGCCTCTACACGAGGAAATGGCAGAAAATTCTAGGAAGGGGGCGGAGGATGGCACCCCAGTGAGCATCAGCCACGCAAAGGAGAAACCATGGGCAGAGGCAAGTCCACGCCCTCCGTTCCTTATTTCAATGCTGAGAGCCTGTTGCTTCCGTGTCCTCACATGGAGATCATTTCAGCAGCTAGGAGCCTGAGCACAGGAGCCGAGAGAGTCAGCTGCTCAGGACACTTACCCTCCTGGTTTGGGAAAATTATTCTGACACCTGTTCATGCCTGAGGAGCCGTAATAAAAATTTTCTGCTTCCTCTTACAAACTGGAGACCAAATGAAATTTGAAGGCGCTAATCACCATGGGAAGGCTGTGCCTGAAATCGCCGCTGAGTTTTGCCAACATGGCAGTCGTGCTAAAGTGGGTACACAGTGCAGACGGTTAGGAAGGAGACACTGGCTTAATTTTTGATGACGCTCCCCAAACTGATGAGAGCGTCCTCCCTTCCACATTAGTCATCGTGAAAGGAGATACTCCTGTTTCCAGGGCTGTCTTCTCGGGAGGGTGGCTTGGGCAGCCACACGGGGCCGCGTGCTCGGAGGGGCCTGGGGCACCCCTGAATGCTTATTAGTTCATTGCTCTATTGAGACCATCTTTGAAGTTTTAATAATTTTTAAAAAAGGAACCCCATATTTTCATTTTGCCTTGGGGCTCACCAGTTACGTAGTCCGTCCTGCTTACTTGAACAGTGTTAGGTTTGCTCTGAATTATGTTGGTGTTTCTCTTAGGGAACTGCTCTTCGGGGAGGGCACGAGCTTTGTAGGAAAAGTAGGGTTGTTTGTATGAAGACGGCAGACGGGGTTGGACTTCAGATTCCAGCTTTGCAGCTAATGAGCTGCCTTTCTGCTTTTGGTCTCAGTTTCCTCATCAGTGACATGTAACTTAACAATCTGTACCTTGTGGGTTTGTTGTGGAGATTGAAAATGCGCACGTAAACGTGTAAAGCCCCTAGGTTTGCGCCTGACGTAGAAAGGGGAGCAGTCGGTGGGTGCTCACGGTTCATTGAGCATGGCCAGCCAAATAAAGCCTGGGGTGATGTGAACATTAAATCCCGGACCTTCTAGAACTTTCCTTACAGTGGTCGGGGGAGACAATAAAACAAGTATGCCAATAAGTAAATAACAAGTTCAGGCAGTAATAAACGAGACGGAAGAAGGTAAAATAGCTTAAATGGAAAGAGTGGGCTGGGGCAGGGCTGCAGGGGGCTCCTCTGGGTACGGGGGTGGGGGTCGGGGGAGACCTCGTTAAGGAGATGACCTTGGAGCAGGGACCCCATGGATGTGACGGAAGGGCCCCCGGACCACATGGAGGGACGATTCTTTAACGGGAACCAGAATGAAGGTGTAAAATGGAAACAAGTTTGGAAAATTTGGGCCCCTCTCTTTCATTCATACTTGTGGCTAGAATATGGGTGTGACGGGCTGATGTAATAAATGCCTCTTGGACCCCTACAATTACAACGGACCATCCTGAGGGAGGACCTGTGGTAGCCACAGTCACTGGGGCTGGCAGTATAATGCAGGAGACAAATGTGTATAAATAATCCTGGTGAGTGGAGAAAGGAGTGCGCTGGGAATGGTGGAAGACAGAGTTTAGTAATGTCAAGACTTCAAGTACGAACGTTGTTTGCATGGGGTGAAAGGACTCGTAAGTCCTTTCCTGGGATGAGGTTGATGAGATAACTTCTTCAAGGGCCGGGGGTGAACAAACTGGAGAGAGAAAACCCTTTAAAAACGCTGTTCTCTCAGCACCAGCGTGGGCTATTTAGGAGGGAGTGGAAGGAGACAAAAGATTAATGTATTCCAAAAATACAAATGGAAATATGTACAACCTGGAAATCACCAGAAGTCACTGTTCTTAAGATACAGAAGTGACCAGCTCCAACCCACCACATTGTGTTGACCATTCTGTGTCCTGGGGAAGGTTTCTACGCTTGCAGCAATATTTCTGCAAATGATGGGTCTTATGTGCCATGGTCATATCTACCCTTGACTCCTTTTCCTACTGAAGGTCCCAGCAGGAACCTTTTTTCTTTTAGTTCCTGTACCAGCATTTTTTAAAGAAATAGATCAACTACTCCAGTCAGTTTTTAGTAAGATATTTCCCAAACCATCATTGTCTCGCTCTCTCTTCTTTCTCTCCCTTTTTCTGTCTTTCTATATATAGTTATACATCTTTCTATCTATAATTTGTCACTCATCATTTATAATACAATAGCTAGCGTTTTTGTGTGTGTGTGTGTGTGAAATTCAGAAAAGCGTAAGGAAAGTTAGTTTTTAAAACCTGGGTATTTGTGTTACTGGTTTTTATGATGTTACATAATAACATTTTCAAATACAGATACGTGAGTATGTCTGTAAGTTTATTCACACGTTGCTTTATCTTGCATTTTTTATATTTGATGATCTTATGGCTTTTGGCTTTTTTGTTCATTAAAAAAATTTTGATCATCCCAATATTAAATTTTCTATTTTCTTCTTTTTGGTGAACAGGCTAATAAACAAACAAAATGAAAATTCCATTGCTTATTGAGCTACAGATACAAATCTCAACTCCTATGAGATTCTGGAGTTGGAGATCTATTTCAGAGATTATTTGCTCCAATAAACTTTTTCTGGAGATGCCATATGTAGATTTCTCTTCATCACCGATTCAAAATATTCACAGCTCCAAGAGATAAACAGGCTGACTTTTTTTAAAGTATGCTCTTAGTTACCAATAAGATTAACAAATGAATTTACAATTATCATCTTAGAAAAATAGCAAGAATGACTCTGCATTACCACACAGAATCCTACCATCTGTGGAATCCAGAAATATGATAAAACCATCATCCCTTAGGTGCACATATTCTTATATTTTAAAGTAGCAATTGCCAAGCACTATACTTGAGCATATTTTTACATATGTTTACTGCTGAAGAAGTCTAGACCTCCTGTCTAATCACCTTTTGTTTAAGGTGGAGTTAAATTATTACAGCTCAGAGCCCTCACCCAACTCTGAAACTTAACAGCCTGGGAAGAGCTACATGTTGCAAAACTTCCTTTGACAATTCCTGTGTTGACTTTGTTAGTGCATTGTATAGGACACGTTCTGAACAATACTTGTCATAATTTGTGATAAGAGGATTTTGTTGTGAGAGATAGCGAGATGTTTAATAGCTCTGTTCACCTGAATTTAATGGGGGGAGACCATGTCTGTGGATGAGAAAAACTCAGTATTGTAAGTATACGAATTCCCCCCAGTTAGTCTGTTAATTGACACTGTAGTTGGAATCACAATGAACAGGATTTTCCAATGAATCTAAAATGTGTATTGTGGAATTCGTTTGGAAGAATGAAAACATGGTCCAAAACAGTTTGAGAAAGAATATGAGAGAAGGAGGCATTTTCTTTACCTGATATTAATACCTACGACAAGATGTAGTACTTAAATGGTTAAACCTAATAGCTTAATGGTTGGACTTCTTAAAATAGTTCTTTTCACCTTATTCATGTCTTAGGTGCTGCAAAGAACAGAAAGAGATGTTGAGGGTTAGAGAACATGGATAGAACTGGAAATATTTAGACAGTGGACAGTCGAGCTATCTGCATCTTTTCCCGCATCCTTGGCATTCGTTCCCAGATGTATTAGAAGAAGCTAAGCTTGTCAGTGCCAAAGAGTGACATGGATACCAGTTAGATTTGCTGTGACTTGGGAGAAGTAGGGAAAAGACCCTCTATTTCCTCCATTAATTATGATTCTTGACTTTGAATAACTAAAGATGTCCTTGGACAAATCCTTATGCTGGTACTGCCTTTATCACTGTCAATAGAAAATGAACTTTTTTTTTTGGCATTGTAGATTTTTTTCCCCCTGAGAGGGAGCCCTAGCGCCAGAAGTATTCCAGGAGCTAAAGCCTCCGGGTGTCCCCCTTCTCCAAGATCAGCGGCAGCCCTGCCAGGTGAACTGGGCTGACAGTTCTGATGATCATGTGTTGAGCAGAATGGAATCCAGCCTGTTCCTGTACAGTTTTATTGGCTTTGCAAGTTTTAAAACTCATAAAAGATGTTTTGTCAGTAAAAGGAACCAGCCCACAGGGAACAGATAATTATATAATAAGGCATCATTTCCCATGGTCTAATAACCATACCCTGTTTTAACTGTTACGGATTATAATATCAATAAAGCCTTGGTCATTTATTATCTTCTCCTTTCAGTGAGGATATTAGGAAAGGTCAGAGCTGCTGTCAGATCCCTGTGATAAAGAGCAGGATGGTGCTTTGGAAAATGGCAGTTCTCCCAGCGTTAAGGGCTATAAACTTTTTAAATTGAATTGTAAAAGTTTATAACTAATAAAGAAACTCTTTTAGGTGATTTTAATGTTATTTGGTCGTTTGAAATATTTCACAGATGGAAACAGATGGTAGGGTCATGAAATGGGTGAGTATCCAGCGTCATAAAATGCAAACGCATTTTCTCCGTGTTAGAGAGATAGCAGTGTAGTCACGATAACACTGTAGGTCATTATCTAGTTCCTACGAAGATCAGATACTTTAACTTGGCTCCTATAAATAGAGAAGGGGTTGAGAACAGCCAACAGATCTCCTTTTGGCAAAATAAATGCATGTTTCTTATTTTCTCCTTGACCAGTTTCTTTCTTGTGATGGGAAAGGTACAGTTCACCTGAGATAAGAATGGAAATTCATTGTTAGCAAAAGATAATTTTAATTAGAGGATCAATTCTTAGAAGACAAGTGTTTAGACTGCAAATTCCTTGAGGGCAGATCCTTGGTATTGCGTTTCAGATTCATTCATTCATTCATTCATTCATCCAACAAATGATTAGTAAATACCTACTACGACATGCCAGGCATCTCTCTGGACACTTAGGACGTATTAATGAACAAAACAGGGGGGAAGAAGTCTCTTTCTTTATGGAATTTACACTAAAATATGATAAGCCAGGCAAAAGCAATAAATAAAATAGATAAGTGAATTAGTACGTTATTAGAAGCAAAATGGTGTATTTGAGAGTGAGAAGTGCAATAGGAAAAAGCAAAGCAAAGCAGGTTAAATGCCATCAAGAGCGAGTGCTGAGTTGAGTGAGGTCCCCTAGAAATCATCCCTAATTTAATAGGTACCTTGCAGATCTTTATTTTACAATGCATACGCATGTATATATTTTAAACAATGGTAAAGTCTTGATGAACACACAGCATTATTACTTCTCTTTAATTGTCTTGAAAATTCTCTGTGTCAATGACTATTTTTCTGAAATGTAAATAAACGAACATGGTAGTTAGGGAGGTCTTCATGGAAAAGGCAGTATTTGAGCAGTGACTTGAAGGGGGCTGCACGAAAGACACACATATCTGGATGAAGAGAATTCCTGGGAGAATTCCAGCCAGTACAAAGACCTGGAGGTAGCGCGTGCCTGGCATGTTTGAGGAGAAGCAAGGAGGCTGGTGTGAGAGGAGGAGAGGGAAGCAGAGAGCAAAGGCGGAGGTGGCGCTGGATCATTTAGGAAACTGGAGGTCATTGCCAGGGCTCTGGGTTTTACCTTGAGTGAAATGGGGTGCCTTGGAGAGTTGTAAGTGGAGAAGTGACATAACATGACTCAGTGATTGAGAAGAAGCTCTCTCAAAAACATATCTGCACCCTCGTGTTCATAGCAGCACTATTTACAATAGCCTGAATGTGGAAACAACCTAAATCCATCAACGAGTGAATGGATAAAGAAAATGTAATGTGTTATATACAGAAGAAGGAAACGCTGACATTTGCAACAACATGGGTGGACGTTGAGAGTATGGCGCTAAGTGAAATACATCAGACAGAGAAAGACAGGTACCATATGATCTCATTTATACGTGAAATCTAGAAAAATGAACTCATAGGAACAGAGAGCAGATTGGTGGTTGCCAGAGATGGGGTTTAGAAGTGGGGGAAATGGATGAAGATGGTCAAAAGGTACAGACTTCCAGTTATAAGATAAATAAGTTCTGGGGACGTAAAGTACAGCATGGTGACTGTAGTTCACAATACTGTATTGTGTATTTGAAAATTGCTAAGAGAGTAGCTCTTAAAAGTCCTCATCAAAAGAAAAAAAAGTAACTATGTGAGGTAATGGATGTTAACTAAATTTACTGTGCTAATCATTTTGCAGTGTATACCTAGGTCAAATCATTATGTTGTACACCTGAAACTAATGCACTGTTATATGTCAATTATATCTTAATAAAACTTGAAAAAAAAAGGAATCCTCTGGAAGCTATTTGAAAATACATTGTTAGTAGGCAGGGGCTGAAGCAGTAAGACTGATTCGGAAGCTGTTGCAGGAATCCTGGAGAAATGAGGGCGGTTGGACCAAGTTGGGCACTGGAGGTGGTGGGAGGTGGTCAGATGTTAGGTATGTTCAGACGCAGAGACAACAAGATTTCCTGCAGATTATGTGTGGACTGACTGTGATGGAAAGGAAACAGGGATAGCTCCAAGGTTTTGGCTTGACCAACGGAAGGATGAAGCTAGCTTTTCCTGAGATAAGGAAGGCTGCAGGAGGAAGTGGTTCATTTCCATTTGTGGACAAATTGCGTTTCAGATGTGTTTAGTCATCCAAGTGGAGATGCCAAGTAGGCATTTGGGTGTTTGGCAGAGTCTAAAACTTGAGAGAGAGTTCTGGACTCTCATGTTTTTTTGGAAGTCATTGATATATATGATATTTAAATCTAAATGTCAAGTGAGATATGGTATTTAAAGCGATGAGACTGGATGAGCTCAGTAAAGGCGTGTCAGTAAAGAAGAGGTCTCAGCATTGACTTTGTGACTTAGTTCAGTCAAGTTGTGTTGATGAACAAAATGAATGAGTCACGATAGCAATTAGTGTACTCCTCCACAAAATGATAGCTGAGATAAATAGCACTAAATGTATACTTCATGAAAGCAATAACATGGAGTTATTTATAATTTGAAGCGTGGCTTCTTCTGGGTCTAGGATGGAAGTGGGGACGGGATGAGGAAGGTCACGGTGAGAGGAGAGAGTCATCACAACTGTGCCATGTCTCTTTACTCAGTCGTTCACTCATTCACTTCAACAGATACATTTTAATGGTCTAATTATGTGCCAGGCATTCATCTCTTATACTGGGTGTTTAGCACTTTTGGCCACCCAGCATCAGTTTCTTCTTTCCGCCCACCCCAATTTCCTTTCCGGCATTCCTTCTCCCAGGTGCATACAGTCCTGCAGGGGGAGTAAATCCGGAAGCCAGGTACACATTGGTGCTGCCAGGAGACCAGGCACGTGACCTAAGCTTGGCCAATTCGTCTCTTCAAACCAGGGTTTCAGCTTTTTAGCAAGGAAAGAAGAAATGTTTAATGCCCACAGGCCAATAGAATATAATTCAAGTCACAAATGCAGGCTACCCATATAATTTAAAATTTTCTAATAACTGCTAAAAAGAGTTCAAAGAAACAAGTTTAAACAACAAGTTTATACTGTATAGCATACGGAACTATATTCAGTATCTTGTAGTAACTTATGGTGAAAAAGAGTAAAGAATATGAAAATGAATATATACGTGTCCATGTATGACTGAAGCGTTATGCTGTACACCAGAAACTGACACAACATTGTAAACTGACTATACTTCAGTAAAAATGTATATATACAAACAAAGAAATAGGTTTAATTAATTTTAATTATATATTTTATTTGACCCATTATATCTCAGATATCATCATTTCAACACATTATTATTTACAAAGCATTTTACATTATTTTTCTTTTTTTTTAACATTTTTTGTTGAGTTATAGTCATTTTACAATGTTGTGTCAAATTCCAGTGTAGAGCACAATTTTTCAGTCATACACGAACACACATATATTCATTGTCACATTTTTTTTCACTGTGAGCTACCATAAGATCTTGTATATATTTCCCTGTGCTATACAGTATAATCTTGTTTATCTATTCTACATTTTAAAATCCCAGTCTGTCCCTTTTTCTTGTTCAAATTCTTTGAAATCTGGTCTGTATTGTACACTTACAGCACATCTCTTTCTAGAGTAGTTGCCACATGGGGCGGTTTTACCGCATCGAAGCGTGCAGGGCTGAGCTCATTCATGCCAGCAGCAGCTCCCTGATCAAACAGTACCTTCTACAAAGGTCCTAACAGCAGGTTCTGCTTCCTGTTCCTTCAGAACTTCCTCAGTTCTTGCAAAGGGTCTCTCCAAGGTGTCCAGCCTCCTGAGAAGAGTGAGTCAGTAAGCGCCCAATAGCTTCTAATATAATTCCCTTTGCTTAGGTTGCTGGGGGAGCTTCCTGTTACTTGCATTCAGAGAATTGTCACTGTTACACTGCTTTTCTAACAGAAAAAAGGATTGCGCTGGTTCTAACTTCAAGGGTGGAGTCAAGAAGTAGACTAAACCTCCCCCCCCCAAAAAAAAATAGCGTGAGTCTGCAAGTGTTGAGGTGAAAAAAATCTCCAAAATAGAGCTTTGAGTGAAAAGGCAAAGGTGCATAAAATGTGTGTAGTATGATCTTATTTGTGTATTTTTCCAAAATCACCCGTGTGTGTATTTGTGGGCACACATACACAACTTTTAAATGGAAGGAAGCAAACTTGTTGAGTAGTGGTGACCCTTTGGGTGGTCAGTGGACAGCAGGGGTGTTATGGGCTGAATTGCGTCCCTCCTTCAAGTTCACATGTGGAACTTGTCCTAACCCCCAGCACCTCAGGATGCACCTGTTTTGGAGGTGGAGGTCTTTGCAGAAGTAATTAAATTATAATGAGGTCATTCAAGTGAGCCTGAATCCAATATGACTGATGTCCTGGAAAGAAGAGGAAATTTGGACGAAGAAACATACAGAGAGAAGATGATGTGAAGGCAAAAAGAAAAAGACTATCTGCAAGTCAGGGAGAGAGGCCTGGAGCAGATCCTTCTCTCACGGCCCTCAGAAGAAATCAACCTGCATCTCAGACTTCCGGTTTCTCCGGAACGTGAGAAAGTAAAGGTCTTTTGTCTGAGATGCTTCGGCATGGCAGCCCAGGCATACTAGTACAAGGGAGTCATTGAAAAGAGAGGTTCACTTTTACTTGTCAGTTGAAAGGTTTATTTTTTTAAAAATTGAAGGATAATCAGTTATAATGTGTCAATTTCTGGTGTACAGCATAATGTCCCAGTCGTGTGTGTGTGTGTGTGTGTGTGTGTATACACACACACATACTTGTTTTCATATTCTTGTTCGTTAAAGGTTATTACAAGATAATGAATATAATTCCCTGTGCTATACAGAAGAAATTTTTTTAAATCTATTTTTATATATAGTGGTTAATCTCAAACTCCCAAATTTATCCCTTCCCACTCCCTTCCGCTCAGTAACCATAACATTGTTTACTACGTTTGCAAGTCTATTTCTGTTTTGTAGATGTGTTCATTAGCGTCGTCTTTTATCTTTTTCTTTCTTTCTTTCTTTCTTTCCTTCTTTCTTTCTTTCCTTCCTTCTTTTCTTTTCTTTTCTCTTTCTTTCTTTCTTTCTTTCTTTCTTTCTTCCTTTCTTTCTTTCTTTCTTTCTTCCTTTCTTTCTTTCTTTCTTCCTTCCTTTCTTTCTTTCTTTCTTTCTTTCTTTCTTTCTTTCTTTCTTTCTTTCTTTCTTTCTTTCTTTCTTTCTTTCTTTCTTTCTTTCTTTCTTTCTTTCTTTCTTTCTTTCCCCACATATAAGTGTTATCATACGGTATTTTTCTTTCTCTTTCTGCCTTACTTCACTTAGAATGACCATCTCCAGTTCCATCCATGTTGCTGCAAATGGCATTATTTTATTCTTTTTTATGGCTGAGTAGAATTCCATTCTATAAATATACACAACTTCTTTATCCAGTCATCTATTGAATGAAAATTTAGGTTTCTTCCATGTCTTGGCTATTGTATATATTGAAAGGTTTCTGTTCTAATGTTTTTATTATGTGTACTTCTATCTAAAAAGCAAAAATGTGAAGATGTTAAAAATAAAGCCTCCAACTCCTCCCTTACCTTCAATTATCCTTCTTTCTTTTGACACATTCCCTTCCTGGAATTTTGTTACACATGAAGGGATCTTATAGGAATAAGAGAAACCCTAATAGCTGCAAAGGTACAAAGATAGAATTCATAAGCTAATTCCTCCTGGTTCAATCTTACTTAATTGTGGGAAGGCCATGATGTTTATTAGAGTGACTGTGGAATCATCTTTATTTTATTTCAGTCTCTGTTCTTTTGTCCAGTTCATCGTTACACTTTTATGAAGTTCCTGATCTGAAACGATAGACATTACAGTTCTTTGGTTGCAAGCAACAGAAAGCATATCTTACAGTCTTAAGCAGAAAAATAATTCATTGAAAGGAAATAAAGAATCTAACAGGTTCCAAGGGAAAGCTGTAGAATCAGGCTGAGAAAAGGAAAGGGGTTAAGAAAGTTTATGGAGTGAGGGGAGTTGTGGTCAGAATTGATGGGCTGTTTCTTTAGGGTGCCACCAGTGAGGTTATTCAACCCACACTTGTTCTGTTTCTGTTTCTGAATCATTTTCTTTAGGATTCCATACTCAAAGGAAGAAGTATCTAATAAGCTTATGTTGGATCATGGACCCATCCTTACTCAGGGAAGGCAGGACTCTGATATTTTTCTCACAGTCTCTCCAGCAGAGAAGGAACTCACTGTGAAACAGATTCAATATGCTTTTGCCAGAGGGGATCTCTAAGTAGCCAAAACAGCACAAGAGTTCCCTTGGATGATAGCTGATTTGTTTATTCCACAATGTGAAAGTTGTCTGACCAGTGGCAGTGTTCTCTAGGAAGATCTTTCATATATTATAATCTCCCATGGGGCAGAGGTGTATGTATAGTTACCTTGTATGGCATCCAAGATGATAAGTGATTAGTAGGTGCCTAGAGTTATAAAGAAAAATAAATTTCATTCCATTTTGCCAGGATAGCTTTCTTTTTGTAGGGGCCCATCTCTGGGTTTTGGTTCTTACTGCAAATTTGGTTTCCTTTTCCAATGCAGGGCTCATTGGCCTGATCTTACCTTATGCCTCAGGTAATTGAAAACCTATCTAACATCCCCATCAGTGGGAAAAAATGTAGACTCTTAGAGTCTTTTCCTTTCATCTACGTATTTAAAGACCCAATTAGTATATTTATAGTGCAAATTTTAGAAACACATTTCTTAGAGTATAGAATTAAGTTATTCAAAGATACATATAGTTATGGCCCAAACCCTGGATTTTATTAACTCTACTATAATATTGCATTGATGTGGGACGTGGTTGTGAAATTGCTATTTTTTTACCTAATTAAAATAGAAAATTAAAGTGTTGAAGTTTGGGCCTGTACTTGAATCATATTCCTCAAAAGTGACTTTGGTTGAGACTTACAATGCTAGAGAGAAAATGTGCTCCTGGAATCCTGCAGACTTACATATCCTTGTAAAATCTGTTGTCATTTCAGATTTGAAATATGTATCCAACGAGAACTGGTGTGTTCAGACCTTCTGGCTGAGAGCATGGGTTAAGAATTCAACAAATGTAAGTTCCCTTTCATTCGTGCCTTCTTTTTGAATGACTATGTCAGGCAGCCGAGACAGAGGCAAGACAGTTGTGAGCAAAGGATTTAAACTGACACCTGACTGCAAATCTGGGATCTGCTACATACTAGCTATGTGGCTTCAGGCAAGTTACTTAATTTCTCAGAGCCTTAGTTTCTTCATCTAGAAAACAGACTTAAAATAATGATTTCTTACTGTTACTGTTAGGATCAGATGAGACACTTGATGTGCCCTTTCCTGGCACATAGTGAGTACTCAATAAATTATAACCACTATTATTTGGCAGCTAACATATTTACATGACTGACTCATTTATATTCATGACAGCAAATACTCTACAATATATTTAAGGCAGCTTAATCATTGTTTGGTTAATCTGTCTAGGGGATTTGGTGCGTATGAATACAGTAGTTGTGATATGAAACCAGAGCAAACTGTATAACTCACAATCTCTGAAAATGTTTCTAGAGCATACTTCTGCCGTAAGATTAATAGATGAGTCATCAGGAAAATATTTTGTGTTCAAACAAGATTGGGAAGTTTTTGATTAACAAAATTCAAAGTACTGTCTTTATCGTAGGACTTTTCAGAGCCTTTAACATGCAAGCATGGATTGTGACTTTCCAGAGACAAGTCATATAGTCAGAGTTCCCTAACTTTTTTGACCTGTAAACACATTACCATGGGGCCAGGGCTATTCACAAACCCCTGTGAAGTGAGGACATAGTTCTCTTACCAGCCAGTTGTCAAGTGGCTCAGGAAATGATCACAAGGCACAATCCAGCCTGCTCAGAGCAGCCGTTCTGAATGTAATCTAGTTGCTCTTGAAAGCTGGGCTTTTTTTTTTTTTTTTTTTCCCCTCAAATTGAATTGCAGCCTGTGAGGGAGAAACAAATTGCCTCCCCACTGTTCACACTTCTGCTTTGTCTGTAAATGTTAGGAAATACCATAAAAAGAAATTTTAATTCCTACAGCAATAAATATGCAAATACACATTTTTCTCCAAATATCGCTAGGGTATCATTTCCCCCCTTTCACCATCTCAGGGTCCCTAAACAGGTTTGAATCTGTTGACAAAGCTTTTTCCAGCCACCTAGCTGACTTTTTCTTTTGTATGCTAGCAATCTGTTAACCGTATTCCCAGGGAACTTGGATGGAGAGCAAGTGTGATCTCTTTGTCTTTCCTCCTCCCACTCCCCCTCCATCACCTCTTTCTTCTATCTCTCTGTCTCTCTGTCTCTGTCTCTCATTCTTTCTCTCCCCTCTCCTATACTCCTTTCACCCATCCATCCTTCTGTCCCCACTCCCTCTTTCTCTTCTTTT
Organism: Camelus dromedarius; assembly: GCF_036321535.1. Taxonomy (NCBI): domain Eukaryota; kingdom Metazoa; phylum Chordata; class Mammalia; order Artiodactyla; family Camelidae; genus Camelus; species Camelus dromedarius. The sequence continues at coordinate 5,792,824 of NC_087453.1, read as the reverse complement.
CTCTATTTCTTATTTCATGGAAGTCTTGTCCCTGGATGGGCAAATTGAAACTCATTTAATCACCTGCATGCCATGCACAGAACTTAGTCTCATTCTATGCCACTGAGATTTGCAATCCACAGTTTAATCCTCTTTGTTCCCAGCCTACCATTGACCTCAAAGGAGTTTTAACTGCAGTTTTAATGTATGAAATGTTCTAGTTTTCTCCAGACTTCTGTACCCAAGTGAACCTTAGGCAAAAAATGTTTTCCTTACATCTGTCAAAATTTAGAAGAGCAGTGATGTTTCCATCCAGAGCTGAAGTTGGAGATAGGCAGCAAAGAAAAAATCTTGTGGAGTAGAGTCAAACCAGTTGCTCAAAGCTTGCACTTAAGGTCAGAGAGGACAGTTTTCTAAGGTTTGCATGATGCTACTTGGGCAAGATTTTCTTTAGTGTCTTGTATACTCATTATATTAAAGGATAATAGGCACAGTTTCAGGATGCTAATGGTGATGGGCATTATGATAAGGGATAGTCTTGTCTTTGTACTTCTGGGGATAACTTGAGCTTCACAAAGTTGAGACAGAGTTGGGGTACAATGTCGACAAGGTTGATGATGGGGAAAAGCAGTTCTGCATGATGGTGTGAAATTCTCTCTGCATCGCTGACCTGTGTACTTCCAGTGCCTAGGAAAACGATTAGCACATAGTAAGTGCCCAATAACTATGTGTTTAAGGATCAAATAGATATCTTCAAAGAGGATGCGTCAGCCACGGACTCTCATGCCATGTGTTTGTGTAGGGGGTTGTGTGTCATGGCTGAGTTATGCCGTGACTGAGTAATATAGCATGATAGTCAACACCAGCCTTGGAGTCCGAGAGCCTTGAGAGTTATGCCCAGAGTTGGCTCTGTCTCATCTGTGTGGTTTTGTGCAAGTTACTGAGTCCACCTAAGGCTCACTCTCCTCATCTCCACAGTGGAGACAGTGATGGCTACAATAGATTTCATACACTGATTGATTAAGACAATGTATGTGAAACACCTTTGCAAAGTATCTGGCATATAGAAGCATTCAGTAAGTATTAATACTATGGCTATAAACTGTGTATCAAGTGGGCTCACATTGGGTCAGTCCCAGGTAGAGTGGTACATAATAGGATGCTATGCAATGTAAATTGTTTATAAAATTTACGAGCACAGGTATTGGGTCCCAAAGGAAAATGTAGCACTTTGTTGTCAATTAATTACGGCCCCCCAGCCCCACCAGCATGGTAACACACATCAGTTCATAGTATAGCTCATAGAATGCCTCACGAATAGTTATTTCAAAATGTTGCTCTGAATCAATGGTTCTTAACCAGGGGTCATTGTGTCCCCCACTCCTCTCCCATGTAGGACTGTTCAGCACTATCTGGAGCCATTTTTGGTTGTCACAACTTTGGGAGGGTTAGGGGCGGTGGGGTGTGCTACCGGCTTCTAGCAGGTGGAGGTCAGGGATGCAGCTAAACATCCTACAGTGCCCAGGACTGCCCCCAACACAGAATGGCGAGAGAGATCCAGACTGAGAAAGTCTGCTTTGGATTTTGGGTTTTAAAAATATGTGACTTTTTTCAGAGTCTGTCAGAGCCAACCATTCTTGAAGATAAGGAATTTATAAAATTATTTTCAGAGTTTGAAGAAGGGTTAAGTCAAGTGGCCAGTCTGGCTCTGAGAACCAGGTGACAAGATCATTTCGGGGAGCCCTAAACCTGCTCCTCTTCCTGGAATGTGCTTGCCAAGCTGATCAGGGCGGAGAATTGCAGTCAGATGAAAATGCCTCAAGCAAATGTCTTGCTTTGGAATGTTTTTAATAAGTTATTTTTAAAAATTCAAATGCACTGACTAGCGACAAAGATCCTAATTAACCCAGATTTCATTAAAAATCAGAAGAGCTCATTGCAGTTATGTGGAATTTTTTCATTAGGTGGTAAAACAACCCTGTGAAGTAGGCAGAGGAAATTAATGCTGGGTAGTAATAATAATAATAATAATAATAATAATAATAATAATAATAATAATAATAATAATAATAATAATAATAATAGCTATTATATGTTAAGCATGAACACTGTGTTAGACACTGAGCAAAATGAGGAGGTTAGGGTCTGGAGTTGCATTCCTAGCCCCATCACCTACTAACTGTGTGAGTCTAGGCAATGCTCTTCCCTTTCTGCATTTTATGTTTCAATCTGTAAAATGGGAACGGTACTAGTAACTGCTAACGAGATTGTCATGAGAATGCAAAAGGGTAAGGCCTCCAAAGCACTCAGCACAGTGACCAACAAACATGCTTTCAGTAAATGAGAGTGAATTATATTTGGAATCATCCTCCCCAAAACTGTGTGGGAGGGAGGTATTTAAAGATGAGAACATTTAGAAACTAGAAAACTGTGTCAGAAAGAGCTGAAGTAAATTCCCACAAGTAGTGGGTGGCCAAACTGGGTCGAAGTCCAAAGCCCACTTGGTAGCCTAGTCCTAGAAGAGTGTCTGCCATATATTAGGACACAGCACACACCTGCTGAATCAGGAAGTGCCCCTAAAGGGAACCCCTCTACACTCTCCGTGGAGATGTAGATTGGTGCCGCTGCTGTGGAGAACAGTATGGAGGTTCCTGAAAAAACTAAAAATGGAGTAACCATATGATCCTGCAATCCTACTCCTGGGCATGTATCTGGAAAAACAAAAACTCTAATTCAAAAAGATATATGCACCTTAATGTTCACAGCATCATTATTTACAATAGCCAAGACACAGAAGCAACCTAAATGTCCATCATCAGATGATTGGATAAAGAAGTTGTAGTGTACTGAAATAGGGTGGAATACTACTCAGTCATGAAAAAGAATGAAACAATGCCATCTGCAGCAACATGAATGGACCTAGAGATGATCATACTGTCAACTGAAATAAAATCACACAACGTGAGTGTTGTGAGTTAAGTTTTATTTGGGGCAAAATGAGAGCTATAGCCCGGGAGACAGCATCCCAGAAAGCTCTAAGAAACTGTTCCAAAGAGGCAGGGAGAACACTCAGTATTATATATGATTTCAGTGAAGGGGACACGTGCAGTCAAGCACATGTTTAGGCAGAGGCTTTTTGCTGTTCACAAGGAGCAGATGTCACCATTGATGATTTTAGTGCTTTTCTAGATATGAGGAGATGCAAGAACTGGGGTTGCAAAATCTTCTGAAAATATCTAACTATCTGAAGGCCTGTTCAGCCAGTTTTCCAGAGCACAGAGCACCTCATTCCTGACCTCCACCCTGAACTCCTTTCAGGGCGTGTTGGAGGTCAGCAGCTGCCACAGCTCGCGATTTAATCCAACCAGAGATAGATGGCCAGTGCCAACGGAATCCAATCAGTATCCTCACCTTGGCAAGAACTCTGCTACATCGTCTGATGTGATTGCCTAATGCTGGGTTCAGTGTGGGCCCCTCCCCAACAAGCATTCTTTACATTTCCTAAGACCAAAGACATTTCTTGTGTTCATTCTGTTTTAAAATATTTGAAATATTTCTGATATTGGTCCCTTGGAGACTTCATATTCTATAAACATATAATTGTTGACCCTCTGAACTAGGAATTCCTTTCTAAAAATGTATTCTACAGATTTTTCCCTCAAGTGTTGTAAGGCATCCATTTCACCACTATTTCTAACTCACTTGTTCATTCCATCCATATTTTTTGAGTATTCACTACATTTGAGACTTTAGGAAATCAGCTATAAATAAATGCTTAAATTTGTTTTTCTTTTCCTCATAGGGCTTTGGTTCTTATTGAGAAAGACAGGCAATAAATAGAACAAATAATTAAAATAGGTAATATTAAATTATGAGAAGGGAATGGGAGATTTGCAGGGGGTATATGTGTGATTTTAAATGTGGTTACAGGAAATGCCTTACTGAGAATTGAGATTTAAGTAAAGACCAGAAGGCGGTAAGGAAGGGGCCCAGGTGGACATCTGGGGGCAGAGTGATCTAAGCAGAGGAGACAGCAAGTGCAAAGTCCCTGGGGTGAGGCGAGATCAGAGAAGTGACAGGTGTAGGAGCAGGAACAGAGAGTGCAGGGACTGGCTGGCCATTGGGATGACGCTGGCTTTTACTTGGAGTGACATAGGGAAGAATGGGATGGTTCTGAGCGGAGGAGTGACATGATCTGACTTGTGTTCTATCTGACCTGTCTGGCTGCTGAATGGGGACTTCACTGCATGGAGGTGAGGGCCAAAGCCGAGAGACCAGTGAAGAGGCCATTGTAAACTTCCAGGAGAGTCAGAATGGCAGCTTGGACCAGGGTACAAGAGCTGGAGGTGGAGAGGAATGGTCAGGCTGGTTATCCCTGCAGACAGTGACAACAGGATTTATAAAGTACCTACATGTCTATCAAGAGAGTATTCGTTTAAAAGAATTACAGCATACCCAGTCAATAAAATAATGCGAATAGAGCTATAAGAATATTTCTATGTATATAGTTGCATGAAAGCATCAAGATGAACAGCAGTAAGATAATAAATTCCCTGGGTTATAAAAATGCATATATGTGCACAAATAGATATTTTCCTTTTTAAAAAATCTGAATACAGCAAACTTTAACAGTAACTTCCTCTAAATAGTGTAATTGAATTTGGTTGTAAAGGGGAAATTTCAAGTTTGTCTTGGTTAGTTTTTGCAGTTTTTTTTTTTTGTAAGCAGCAGTCATTGCCTTTTATTATTTTTTTTGTAAAAGGAAAATATTCACCTTTTGAAGCTTATAAAGAAATGTTTATAAAGACCTTAACAAACCCCATGCCCCAAAAAGCAGGAATATATTTTCAGAAGGGTCATTACCAAGGTGCGGTTCAAAATTTGGTTTACTGTTGCCAATAGCAAAATGTTTGGGGGAACATAATCTTTCATCTCTGTATTTGATCCAAGAGTTTTCTCTTCTCTGTGGCCACTGAGAGCAATATTGGGTGTTGTCGATTTGCAGTCGGAGTCTAGTCCATCAGGGGAGCAAGTGCTAACAACCTCAACTGACGGCCGTCAGAATGGGGGTGGGAGATTGAAATACTTTCAGGAACTCAGCACTGCTCTTAATTCAGAAATTGCTCTCCTGGTGTATATTGGAGACCAGGTGAAATGAAACTAGTTTTTCAGGTGTATTTAAGCCTTCGAATTTTCACTTTCCACCGTCCAAGGATCTGTGGAGGTCCCAATGACAGCACTATCAATAGGTGAATGAAATATAGCTAAGAAAAGATGAAGTGGCCTAATCTCACCTAATCTGCTCAATCTGTAAAGTCTTGCCCCTATCAAGAAGATCCTCATTTTTATAATTTTAGGGAAATCTAATGTCCAACTGCAAATCTGGGCTTTATATTTGACTTTTTCTGAATATGAAATTGACAAAAATAGCTATAATCCTACTGTTCGTATTTCTTAAATAGTCAAAGATGATCCATATGATGGAAGTTGTCGTATTTTTCAGGAGTAGCAACAGTTACCGTACAATTATTTGCTAACTTTGAGTCCACTGTGACTGAATCATTTTTTAAAATATATGAAATCAGACACTCTAGAGGCTGTCACAAAATGCCACCAGCCTAAATTTTCTTTTGCTTAAGGGCACTAGTGACAAGGTATGGTGCAACATACGGATTTCTTTGAGTTTGGACGTCAGCCATCAGCAGGGATAGGGCTGCCTGTGGATTTGCTGCATCCGACTGGAAAAAATCGAATTATAAAGAACATTGTTCTCTGGTTGCACCTTCCATTGAAATGGCGACAGCTCTCATGAGTTAGTGCCAAGAAGACATTAACTGCATTGGTGTTTCCCAGTGCGAGTGGTACTAGGACAGAAAAGAGTCTAGATTGGTGGTTCTCAGTGTAGTACGATTTTTCCTGCCTAGGACCACATAGTAAGGTATGGAGACATTTTTGCTTGTCACAGTTTGAGGAGGGTATATTACAGGAATGTAATACTTAGAGAACATGGATGCTGCTAAACATCCTGCAGTGCACAGGATGGGACCACCCCTTCTCCCTTTAACACACAACAAAGAGGTGTCCTCCCCCAAGTGTCAGTGGTGTTGAGGCTGGTGAACTTTGACTTAGAGTGAACTTGGGTAGCTTCTTAATCTTTTTGATCCTTAATTTTTTGTAAATACCTGAGATGTCAATAGTAACACCTATTCATATAGCTAACTCAAGATGAAATAAAATAATGTAAGGTGTATTTGTCAGCTTGGGCTGCCGTAACAAAATACCATAGACTGGGCATCAAACAACAGTTCTGGAGGCAAGAAGTCTAAGATCAGAGTGCTGATGTGGTCCCATTCTGGTCAGAGCTTTCTTCTTCACTTTCAGACTCTCAGCTTCCCACTGTGTGTTCACATAGCCTTTCCGAAGTATGTGCACTCAGAGAGAAAAAGAGAGAGGGGGAGAGAGAGAGAGAGAACAAGTTCTCTGTTTTCTCTTCTTATAAGGGCACTGATTCCATCATGAAGGCCCCAACCCTTATAACCTCATCTAACTCTAATTATCTCCCAAATGCCCCACCTCCAAGCACCATCACACTGGAGATTAGGACTTCTCTGTGTTCTGAATATTTGTGTTCTCCCAAAAATCCATATGTAGAAATCCTCGCCCCCAAAGGCGTTGGTTTTAGTAGGTGAGGCCTTTCAAAAATGATTAGGTCACAAGGGTGGAACCCTCATGAATGGGATTAGTGCTCTTGTAAAAGAGACCTCCAGAGCTTCCTAGTCCCTTCCCCTGGGCAAAGGTGCAGCTGTGAACCAGGAAGAGGGCCCTCGACAGAGAATTAGACTCTGCTGGTGCCTTAATTTTGCACTTCAACCTCTAAAACTGTGAGCGATAAATTTCTGTTGTTTATAAGCTACTCAGTCTGTGGCATTTTGTTTTAGCAGCCTGAAAGGACGAAGACAGCCTTAAGTCTGTGAATTTGGGGAGGAGGGCACAGACATTCTGGCCATAGCATGTGAGAAATCTACACAGATGATGCTGGTGATTGCAGGTCTGGTGATTGTATTATTTGATAGCGACATATTGAGGGCACCTCACAGTAAATGAAGAAGGCCTGCAGGGGTCTGTTGTGTACAACCTCTGCAATGTGAACATCATCGAGTTGTATATGTCTGTATGTTGGACAAGCATAAAAAGCAACGTTTCAGTCTCTCAATTGTAAAATAACTACCAGTTCCTCTGAGAGATCCTCTCTGGTATTGAACTAAAGAAGTTAGGATTCTGAGACAGTAGTTAAAGAATTTTGTGGCTAGAGAGATGTTCCCTTGATTTATTTATGAAAACTTGAAACTGACATTTTTTTTCCTCTTTTCTTTTCTATGTAGTCTGGCATGGGTTTTCCAAGTCACATGTAGCTCTTTTTTGGGGGGGCTATTTCTGACCTCTTTGTAAAGCTAGTAATTCAGCAGTTGGATACTGAATATCTAGTAGGTCTCTATATGCCATGCTGGGTGGGAAATACAAGGATGAATTGTAGTCCCTGCTCACAAGGCAAGTTCACATATGAATGTATTTCATGACAAGGCATTTCAAATGCCATGGTGGGAACCAAGAATGCTCTATGATGGTTTAGAAGAAAGTAACTTGCCAAAGGCAGAACGGAACAAGGCATTAGGGAACCAGGTCCAGGGAGCGTAAATGAGCCCTACTCAAGGGCATCCCCTCTCCTGAATTAGAAGATTGTCACTATAATCCACGTGAGAAGTGATGGTGGTTTGAATGGAGAGAAGCAGAAGGATTTTGAAGACATATTTACAGATCTCTGAGGTGAAGGATGGAAAGAAAAAGGAATCAAGAATGACTCAGATATAAAGCTTGAGCTAGTGTGTGAATGGGCGTTTCATTTACTAAGAAGATCAAATCCAGGGAGGAAACAGCGCTGAGAGTACGTGTGATGTGGGATGGAGTGAGGGCCGGAAACAGAACCTCTGCATCAGATTCGCTACGTGTAAGAGGGCAGTTGGGTGTCCAGGAGGCGGTTGGGTATCGGGATGTTTTTGGAGTTCAGAGAAGTGACTTGGGCAAGAGATCAGTATTTGAAAGTTGTGCCCTGTGGGTAATATTTAGGGATCTGCACTGGGTGAGATGTTTCTGTCTAGAAAACCGAGGGAGAGGGGCACTGCCGTGTTGGGAGGTCAGATAGAGGAAGAAACTGAGGAAGAAGCACTAGACATGCAGCAAGAGAGCAGAAGTTAGGAAAAGGAGAATGTTTAGGAAGGCTGGAGTGGGCCCACCGTGTGAATTGCCGCTGGAGCATGGAGAAAGGCCAGTGGCTTTGGCGCCTTGGGAATCATCAGTGAACACAAGACAATTTCTGTAGAGTCTTAGGGCAGGAACCCAGACGGGCGTCATTTGAAGAGAAAGTGAGAGGTGGGAAAAGTTTGCTTGGGAATAAATAGTCTTTTGTCATCCGTTGGTGCCCTAGACTCTTATATCAGTAATGTTTGATACTTATGGATTTTGAGACACTCAGAAATAACTAAATTGGAACAAGTAACATTAACAATATGATTTTATTTAAATCAATCAAAATGCTTTTCAGCTGATTTCCGAAACGCAGGAAACATACTAGTAGGTGTCTTCCATGTGCTCATTCATTCATTAATTTTTTAAACAAACATATACAGGACATCCCTTACACAGGTTTCATAGTGGGTGCTTAGTGTTACAGAAGTGAAAAAGACACATAGTTTCCCCAGGCTCATGGAACTTACATTATATTGGGCAAGACACTAAAGAAAGAAGTAAACGAACACATAACTTTGTAAGTTGTGTAAGCACCTTGGAGGAAACGAACGTGGTGCCTAGATAGTGAACCAGTGGGTGGGTTGAATTTAGATGGGTTGGTGAGCGAAGGGCTCCCTTAGAAGGTGATGTTTGAGCTGAGACTTGAGCAATGCGAAGTCTGCCATGCTGGTTACTGGAGTGGGGCTGTGCCGAAAGGTTAACCCAGCTGTGCAAAGAGTACGACAGACACCCACTCAGGGTGGTGGGAGGATGCCCTGCTTGAGAAGTGCCATGTGCAAGGGGGCAGGTGTATGATTGGGCTGGAGAAAGAGGCAGGGCCACGTGATGAGGGGACTTGTTCATGCATTTGAATATCTTTCCAAAGTTGCCTCAACAACTATTTCTTTAAAAAAAATTTTTTTTGAGTAACATAAGAATCAGAAAGAAATATTTCCCAGTACAGTATTTCTAGGCAGCATTTAAGCAATTTGTATAAAAAAAATGTTAAACACATGCGTAATTTAGGCCAAAGATTCAATTTCTAGAAATTGAAGCTAAGGAAATAATTTTGCACGCCCAACTTTGTATATATAAGAACGTTCACTTAATGTTTCTAACACTCCTTAAATTCTGTGCTTTCACTTAATGTTTCTAACACTCCTTAAATTCTGTGCTTGAAATTAGTAGGTTTAATGTCATGTAAATTATGGCCTCAAGAGAGCTGATTTTTTTAAAAGAAAAGAATGCCTGATACAGCAAAATATTAAAAATAATCTAATGTTCATCAGTATGAATTGGTTAATACATTCTGGTCTATTCATACACTTCAATTATAAAACCATAACAATCACTGATATAGTTATTTTATTGACATGAAAAAAATCCATGCTATTTCTTAGTAAGTAAAGGTAAGTCAAAAACAGGAAATATAGCTTTATTTCTATTTAAATTAGAAAGCTGAACATATCCCATAGATATCCATATAAAATAGACCATGAATAGTCATCTTTTTCTGAGTGTTGAGCTTATGGGTAATTTTTACTCATTTCTTTATACTTTCCTTTGTGATCTAATTTCTTTTTTATTATAAGCATGAAGTACTTTGTGCTTAGAAACACACTAAAGTTCTTACCATGTTTAAACAAAACAAACGTTAGCAGCAACAGAAAAACACCTTTTCAGGAGTTAAGTGCTGGAGTTGAAGGGCATCTTTAGAGACCACAGAATACAGCCCGCGTCTCAGTTCAGGACTGAGTGTTAGAGTTAACATCAACTATGATGACCACTTGCTTTGGAAAACAGGCCGGATGGTGTTTATCTTCCCCCTGTGATGTGCTTGAAGAGGGTATTACTGGACTTCTTCAAGGCTTCTCGGTAGCCACAATTACAAAACTATAAAACACCTTTGCAATGAGGTCCTTCCAATTATCTTCTGACAGAGATGCAAGGTATTTTTGAAATTTCTTTCTATCTCACAGTTGTCCTTGTGATTGAGAATACGTTTGTCCAAAGGAGTTCGTGTTCACACCCTCTGATTTTTCTTAGGTAGGATGCTTTCAGTTTTGCCTCCTTCCGCATTTGAGTAGCAGGTCATGCAGGGGACAGAACACGATTAACCTGCAATTGTCACAGGTGAATCTTGTGATTACCTGTGTCCACAGGCGATTTCAGTACATGGTTGAAGGCACAGCTAGGGTAGATTAGTAAGGAAAACTGCATTGCAAGGAAAATAGCATTTCCAAAGTTTCCTAAGAAACCAGTGTACTGAAGGTGCATCACATGTTCACCCTTTTAATTGGCTGAACATAAGTAATCCTTTTTATTTTTATAGCAAAAAAGAAAAGTCCAAAGACCTCAGTCTGACACCTGTTAACTTCCATTTTTATTGTGAAAATAATTCTTCTCTGCACAGATTATTTTTATTGTGGATTTTCCATGCTACCGATTTTCTGACTATTGGAGTCTTAGAGATGCTAAATGACTAAAATTAGACATGGTCAAATGGGCAACAGTTCAACAAGTGGTTTCTTGAACACCTCTTGAAGTGGTGTTTGAGTTCGGTGCATGCTTTCCAAATCCTAGAATTTGGTGTGGCATATGTGAAACGGTTAAGCATTAAATTCCAGTTCATCTTTAAAAAATATTTCATGAATTTTCTTCAATGTTCAGATTATCATAATACAGTGGATTCGCATCTGAGTTGGGGATGAGATTCTGTTCTGAAGTCCATGTCTAAGATGAAAATCGTGTTTTGCACGGCCCAGGTTCTGTTTTCTAGGGTCTGAGACACCTGCCTGTGCAGCAGGGTGTGGGACTTTCTCTGGGGACCCCTGATGTCCCTGACATCTCTCATTGGTTCTGCTTTAATTTCTCCCTTTTTCTAATCTAAAGAAGTATTTTCTACGCTAAGAGGGTAAGGTAGCAATGCTTTTATTCATCATTTATTTCCCCAAATCAGTGGCTCACTGTTCAATTTGCATTTAGAAAATAATAAAGCCTACTTGATCATATTGTTCCCCATAAAGTATTAATAACAATTTTTAGTTGGAATGAAAAACATGTTTTGCCATGACCATATGAAATTAAAGTTACAATTAGGATATTTATTACTTCAGTCTTTATCAAACCATTTAAAAGTCCTATTTTTAATTCAGGTCATACAACATTCATATAATATACTGTCATATGTATATAATATAGAATAAATGATTATGCATGTATTAAAATGTAGTCAAAATGTTTTAGCTGAGAGAAGTGCATGGATTTTTTTTTTAAATGTGTGTTGGGCTTGGCAACCAGTGACATAGTAATTACATTTGGAGGAGAGTCAAGGTATAAAATGAAAATTCTTGTAGGGTACAGAAAAACAGTGTTTAATATTTCTAAAATATTTTCTAGCCTCTCACATAATATCTGCCCTCGAAGGGTTTGCCAGCTTGAGGCAATCCTCCATCCACCACAGGCTTGCCCATTTCATACCCTGAGCCAACAGAGTGCTGCCAGATTGCCTGGCCCTGCCCTTCTCCAGGTCCCCACACCCGTCATTGCCTTTGCTCAGACAGGTCACACCACTTGTACTGTCTCCCTCGTTACACTCTGCCTTGCCATATTTCGCAAAACCCTCCCTTGATCCAGCCTCAGCCACAGTGACCTCCTTGACCATTTCTAATGGAAGTGAGATTTTGCCACCTTTGAAATTCCAGAGCAGTGGTCCATAGACTGGGGCAGGTCTGGATGTCTCATGGTGATCTGGCAGCTCTTTAGAAACATGGTTTCTTGAGTTTTCCAGCAGAGTCTGATGTAGTAGATTCAGGGAGGGGGCGATGTTGAGCACTGCATGGGGATCCGTATCTCTAGAACCTCTAGAGATGATTCCAAGGATCAGCCATGCTCGGAAATCAGCAACATCAGAGAGATGTTACTTATTGGGTATTTAGCACAGCCCTCTTGGAGGTGGTCATCATCTTTTTAGAAATTATCTCATCTTCCTAATTTGATAGTAAATAACTCAGAGTCAGGGATTATTATTATTGTTGTTTTGCCATAGCAGGCAATCAAGAAATCATTTATTCATTATGAAATAAGGATTGATAGATGGATGAGCCTTGGTGTGCTGAATGACTATAAGACACTGTAAAACACTAATGAGATGAAGGGAGCCCTAAGGAAGAAGTAGATAACCGCAGTAATGGAATTATTGGCACGCCACTAGGTAGGTTTTCATTTTCTATCTTGAATTTTTGTTTAAAAAGCCCACAATGTTCTGAAATTCCTCCGTGTCGTTCTTCTAATCAAAGTAAATGATCTTTAAAAAAACTTAAAACTATTCCTACAAATTTCTCTCAAGTTATCTCTAACAAAATAATATTCAAAGGACTCTATTTTTAATGAGTGGAGCTGTGAATTGGAAAACAAATATGCAGAAACCCATTAACGGGCCAGTAAATTAGAATAAAAAGAAAGAAATTTTCTACTACCAAAAGAGAGCTCTAATTTACATGCAAATGTGTGGAGGAAAAAAAAATGTATGCTGGAATTTATTTTTAATGGATAGCAGATCCAGACAAGAGACAAGAGGCACAAATTGATGATCTCTCAAACCCACTTCTGGTTAGAACTGCACAGAAATGAGCCAGTATCCTTAAGGTTGGACTATTTTAATAATAATCTTGCCATATGAGAAAAATTATTAATTCATCTAATTAACATTAGTATGTAAATTATTCATGAATGCAACTATCAGAATAAGAATTTCTAGATTCATAAATTGTCTGTACTTGTCTTCTACAGTGTTAGAAATGCTGTATTTTAGAAGAATTAGCAACTACTTGAATGAAATATAATTACAGATGGCATAAGAATGTAAGGGCATTGACTGCTATAAATCTGCTCTTAGCAAACAACTAAGACACAGTTATTTTGACCTGAGTAGAAGGCTAGGCCTATTGACAGTTTCATTGTGATTTTAAAAAATCTCCCTAGTGCAATGGTAATAGGCTAGTGGTTTTGATATTTGTTAATCAGGGATGTTTACTGTCTCATAAATAGGGCTCTGCTAGCTCTCTTTCTCCCCCAAAACCTCAAGATCCAGCCTTCATGTTGGCAACCAAATGATGTCACATGGCTGGAACCAAAAGATTTCTCATTTTCATTCTTCCTCAGTTTGGCATCATTCCTGCCTCTGTATCCATCGACAACTTTACATTTCACTGTCAGTTTAGTGAGAGGCATTTTGGCAGGCGGTATTTATGAAAGCCTGCAGCAGCTCAGGAATCAGGACCTGACCCAGGAAGAACTGTCACTGAAAATCACTTGCTCCAAAGCAGGTTAACCTCTCATGGCGTGGGAAGTTGTAGCCCCAAACCACCATTTCCAACCTGATTATCTCAAACTAACAAACCAATTTGTTTTCTTTCTTAGAAAAAGTGAGATACTTGCTTGGACAAAAGAGGCTTCAGAATTTTTATATATATATATATGATCTGATATATATGTAAAACATCAAAAGGACTGTTATGCTTTATAATATATGCAATATATATACACACATGTACACACATGATATGTGCATTTCATATGCATTTTATGCATTCTTTGTCTAGTATTTTCAGCCCATGCTATTCTCCTACTCAGAACCCTTCATGGCATTTTATCCCTTTGAGGAACAAATCCAAAGTCCTCATCGTGGCCTCTGAGGCCAGAAAAGAGACCTTCCTCCTCAGCTCTCCAGTCCAGTGCTCCACTCCAGCTTTTGTCTGCCCTACTCCAGCCACAGTGACTGTGTTTTCCTTTTCCTTGAACTCAACAAGCTTGTTTCTGTCTTAGAATTTGCACTGGTTGGTGCCTCTGCCTGGAATGCTCTCTCCTTTGATCTTTTTTATGGCTGGCTCTTTTCTTCTTTGTTTTTAAATCCAGCTCTCACCTGAAATGTCCCCTCCTAGAGAGAGCGTCGCTGGTCTCTCTAAAGGAGCTCCCCTGGCCCTCTCTAGCTCAGTTGTCCTCAAGCCTGAATACATGTCACCATCACCTGGAGAGCTTTTCTGAGACTGCCCTCTGCCCGGAGTATCTGGTTCAGGAGGCCTGGGGGAGGCACAGGGATGAGTATTTCGAAGAATTTCCTTGGTGCTGACGTTCCTGTTCTGAAGATCTCTCTTTGAGAACTGCCCCTCTGCCACGTTATCTTTTAGTTCCCTGCACGACACATCACTAGCTGATACTTTCTGTTGTTTGCTTAAATGTGTATCTATTATTTGTCATCCCCACCAAACTGTGGGCTCTGTGAGTTAATTACCCTATCCCCGGTGCCTAGAATGATGCCTAACATGTATCAGGCACTCTGTAAGTACCTGTTGGCTCATTCATTCAGCAAATCATCTGGCTACCATTCTATGCCAGGTGCTGGGTGAGGAGCCAGGCAGACCAAGATTAGATGGCAGGATCCTTTCTCTGACGGGCTCACAACTGTTGAGGAATACCACCCTCCCCAACAAACACACAGCCTCTGACATAACGTGATGAGTGCCACAACAAATCCATTGTCATCTGACAACACGAAAGATTCTGGCTAAAGGCTGGCTTTCCAGCATATGGATGGAAATGAGTGAGTTTATGGAAGCACATCCTATAACCTTTTAATACTGCGTGTGCCTCTGGACCTTAACATGGCCTTGATAATTGGGAGATGCTGAAAAGTGACTTGGTTGGTAGTCTCTCAACAGAGTTCATTAAGAGTTTGCTATTGTAGAATGACTTTGGATGGAAGAATAGACGAAATTCTTTCCTCGCTTGCGTTCAGGAAGCCTGGCAGAAATGAGCCCTTGAGTGCTTCATTGTTAGCAATGGATTTTTCTGTATTGATTATAAAACAAAACAAAACTCCGATGGAAGCCAAATGGGAGAAAAAAAGAAATTTGGAGTCCCAATGTGTGACCAAGGAAAACAGATTTTTTAGACACAACAAAGAGTATCTAGTTGGTAAAGCTTCATCCATTTCAAGGGAGAGATGTCAGTACTGAGTCAAGTCCCTCCTGCCCTTTTTCTTAAAAATCAATTATGATTTAAACTTGACTACCTGTCCCCATTGGGAAGGACAGGCCTCCTCCTCACATCAGAGTTTACCACCTGCTTTCAGCCTGTGAGCGAGCATTTGATTTCCTGCTCAGGAAGGGCAGACGGATCGCTTTGTAAATAAGCCAAAGAAGTCTGACTCTCCAGTTCTCAAATTAAGACTCTGTTTACTGTTAATTTTCATAAGAACAAACAATGTTGTAATGTTTTGAGTGCATCAGAGGTGAATAAAACCAAACCGCGTTACAGAATAAATTGGTGGAAAAATGCCTCTGTATTTCACAGCAATTAGCTGCATGATTGGTTATTGTTTTGCCTTTGAGTTTTACATTCGAAAATCAAATTTGAAAATTAGGTTGGGAATAATACAAGGCATTTGCTCCATTTATTACCAATTACTTTTTGAAGCCTGTACTTAAGCATAACACTTGTTGAATTTCAATATTGTGAGCAAAATTCCCAGGAAGTTTCATTTAAAATTCTAACCTGTGGAAGAAGTTCATTAGTTGACGATTACCTTGTGACTCTGGGCTGTTGTAATGAGAAAGTGGCATTAAGATAGTATTTGTTCCTGGAGAAGGGCATTCTAAGTGAAGTAAGCCAGAAAGAGAAAGAAAAATACCATATGAGGTCGCTCATATGTGGAATCTAAAAAACAAAAACAAAAACAAACAAACAAAAACAAAGCGTAAATACAGGACAGAAATAGACTCACAGACAGAGAATACAGACTTGTGGTTACCGGGGGGTGGAGGGTGGGAAGGGATAGCCTGGGATTTCAAAATTGTAGAATAGATAAACAAGATTACACTGTATATAGCACAGGGAAATATACACAAAATGTTATGATAACTCACAGAGAAAAAAATGTGACAATGAGTGTGTATATGTCCATGAATGACTGAAAAATTGTGCTGAACACTGGAATTTGACACATTGTAAAATGATTATAAATCAATAAAAAATGTTAAAAAATTAAAAAAAAGATATTATTTGTTGAGCAATTGCTTTTCAAGGCCTTTGGTGTTTACAAAGCGAAGAAAATGCATATGTTTAATGAAAGATGGTTCACTGGAGATCAATTTAGGTACTCATATATTCATAGCCTCTGTGTTTTGAAAATTCTAATTGCCAACACCAAATTAAAGTCATCTATGTTTTAAAAAATGTTTCTCCTTTTATTATTGCCGTGTGCTGCACTTTGGATTATAAATATTTATATACCTATGTGGAAATGTGTCTCTTAGAGGCTCCATAGGGTCGATACATAGAAAAGAAGAATGTTTTCAGAAAACACAAAACAAAACACCACCAAAACCAAGAAAACACTCGTGAATCAATCAATCCTTTGAACTCTGTTTTTGCTTTCTAGCGTTTTCCTTTCGCAGCTTCAGGAAACCCCCAGAAGGGAAAAGTGGACAAAGCAGATTTTAAGATAGTAGTGAAATGACAGTCTTCATCTGCCATAGCTTTGCTCAGTAATAAATTGTGCATAGTGTTATGAAGCTCTGATTTGAAAACCAACTTTCAGAAACATCGAAGTAGCGGTTGCGCTTTCCATGTAATTTCCAGGGATAGTATTTCCACTCCTGTAATGATTATTGCTTATGAATGTTGCATGTTAATTGTCTGATGTGACTCACTCCTCTAATTAAGTTACCTCAAAAAACTCCTAGACTTCCACTGGAGTTTGGGCCAAATTGATCAATTTGGTCAAAAGCAGGTGATGTGTTTCTGGGAGTGAGGGGATGGGATTCATCCATTTAGAAGGCTGTGGTTCCAGTTCCTCCAAGGAAAAACTCGTTGAGAGCCTTTATCCCTCTCTGAGACTTGTCACAACAACAAGAATAATAAGAACTGTGACCATTTATACTGTGTTCACAATGTGCCAGCAACTAGGTATGTTGTTTAATCTTTGCCCCAACCTGAGGCAGTTACGATGTTGAGAGCTCATTTTAGGAATGAGAAAATTTGTGTCCAGAGAAGTTGTAAGTTTTCCCATTGTTTCTATGGTTAGTAAGCAGTGTTGCCAGCATTTAAACATAGGTTGTAACATCAGAGCTTCGTACACACGACGCGGCCTGTGATCTTCTATTGTATAACCAAACAAGGGTTTCACTGTAATCCAGGGGATTTTGCTTGGGTGATTCTGCATGATTTTCTAACAATTTACACGATAGGTCTCCAACTTTTATAAAGTTCAGGTACCATATAAAGGAAAAATATCCTCGCAGACCCCCTGTGTTGGCTTAAATTGCTTGTATTATAATGTTACTTAATAAAAAAGCCAAACAATGACAATCTTCTTATCTTTATTTCTCATATACAACTATAAAACCACAATAGATTTACAAGTTAATTTCAAATGAAACTCTAAAACCAATAAAGCTGAAGTTGAAAATGTCAACATGATAGATGTCATTAAGTTGTAGAATTCAGATTTCTGCTCACAACGTGAAAATGTACTAATCATTAGAACCAGGGAGCATGGTTTTTAGTCATTCATGCCTGGTAATCACTCCATTCTGCCACCATTTTTTCTCTATTTAAACTGCTCATTTCTTTGGTGGACTTTAATGCATTTTATACCATCCATTGGTATGAATGGATCATTTACCTATCAGGTCCACTTCTGTTTTTCTCTTTGTAAAGGAGAGAAATTTTACTATATATTAAATTATAGTAGCAGAACTTGACCTCAACTCAGTCATGCACTCATGCTCTTCGTATCGAAAAGGGGTGACAGTACTTAGATACACAGCGACCAGGACAGCTATGACCGCTGCATTCTCAGTTTCCACCCTCTTTCTGAAACACACAGGAAGATTGCACGTTCCCTCTTACGTGAAGATAGGTGTAGTGACGGGCATGCTTTGGCCAAGAAAAACTGTGTGGACACAGTAAGAACCAGGGCACAGCCCTCCGTCTGCTCTTTCCCAGCTGCAGTCATTGGGGAACATGTTTTTGACATTTCCATCCAACTGAAGCAGCCTCCATCACCGAGCCAGCCCGTGGCCCTGCTGTGAGAAATAAGCCCTGGTTGTGTTAATCACTGAGATTTAGGAGTTGTCTGTTACAGTGTCATAACTTAGTGTGACTTGACTAATACAGAAATCACTCGCATAATCCAGACTACCCAGTTATCAATCTGGAGGGGGTGCTATTAGTTAAATGAAAACATGAAATTTAAAAGATCACTTGGGGTCAGCCTCAGTATCTCAGCATAAACTGAGTTCCTCACTTTGCAGTTTGTAAACCATTACTCTCTACAGAGTATTGCTCCTTCTCTTGTAAAGTTCATTTTCTGATGCCACCTGGATATAGTTGCTTTTTTATTTAAAATTCTCTGAGCAGTTATACTCAGTCCCAGGAAATTGCCGGCTGACTCTAAATTGATTGAGTCAAAGAAAATTCAATTTCCTGGCTGGCTCCATCAGCCCAGTTCATCTAGAAAGTCCTTTTGTGTCTAGAACTTCAGGAGAACACAAAGAAACAGACAGCTGCCAGGCTCTGAGTTCTCACTCTACTCCCTCCTTGAGTTAAGTGTTGGTGGCCAACGTTCAAGAGTGATGGGTTCCGCACCTGTTTCCTACCTGCTCCTCCTTGAAGGCTGTGAAAGCTAAACACCCACATTCACAGCCTCACCTCCAGCTAGGTGTGACCCTGAGGTTCAGTCTGGCCCGTCAGACCTAATCTGAGGTCATGGGTTCGGGAACAGCTGTTACTTTACTAAGAAAGCTGTTGGCTTAGTCTGGCCATTCCCTACTTCTTGCTGTGAATACGGGGGTAGTAGCCGGAACCACAGGAGCTGTACTTTGCGTCTGAGGGAAAAGCCAAGAGACTGTCCCATGTGGAGCCACTGAAATTACACCAGCAACTGTCTACTTCCACACTTCTTGCTACCTGAGGACAATAAACTTCCACTGAGACTGTATACTCGTAGCTGAATGTAATCCCAACTGACATTTTACATGCATTTCTTCACTGAAACCTCACATAATGCAGAGACGGAAATAGTTGGATTACACTCATTCTAGAAGTCAGAAAAAAAATCGATAGGTAAGTTAGTTTTCACATATACTGTCTTCTTAGAAGGTATCACATTCTACATAGTTTATAGTTTAAACTCCATGAAGAGGGGGCCTTGTTCATCGTGGTCTCATCATGGTTCATCATAATTCATCACCCCTTGGTGATATATCAGGAATATGCTCAAAAATTGTTAGATGCATTCCTAAAGGTCGTACAGAATTAAGGAAGAATCCCAGTTCAAGTATGATTCCACATTCTTAACCCCATCTCGCCAACATGAATACCTGGCCTGCTCCTAATTCCCTCTCTGCAGAAACGAGAGTTGTACAGATATGCACAATGGAATTATCCCTTTGGGGGAAAAACCCCTCTTAGGAAAAATCTACTCTACAAAGGCTCTCTTAACCTAACAAAAACCATCACCAAACACTGAGAAATTCTAATTAGCAAATTCCTCCTGGCATTGTGCAAACACCCAAAGGAAAGGGAAGAGCCAGAGATGTTTGGAAAATTTTCCTAGGGGAAGAGGTTAGGGAGGAGGAGGAATCTCAGTCTGCTAATTAAAAGAATGAGCTTGAGCTAAAGAGCCATGTGGGACTGTTGTCGTAGTAACGGGATCCAAGTGAAAAAGCATTTCTCAGAGTTGCTATTCAGAAAAAAAATCTTGGTCTAGAAAGTGTTGCTGGTGATGCAAGATGCCAAGTTTTCAGGCCTAAACTTGGAAGATTTTGAAGCATTTATACTGTGTCAGTCACACTACTCCCCAGACCCAGGGAAGATTGCTTGTAATGTTTCTCAGATAGCCAGGAGGGAGAAATACACAAGGTAATTTCCAAGCATCATTTGTCAATGTTATTAAATGTCATGGAAAAGAAAATAATTGGAAAGATTCTTTCTAACAATTATATCTTCTCTCATTTCTTTTGAGGAGTTAAGAAAACGTTTTAGATTTAAGTAAACATGTCATATTAAAATCACTTCCTGAGAATGCATCAAATATCAGTTATATAATATTATTAGATAGCTATGGTTGTGTAACAACTGTCCTCCCCCAAACACAATGACTCAGTGAGTATGTATTACTGATTATAAGTCTGTGGGTCAGAGGGGTGGTTCTGATGCGTACTTGGCTGATTTCCTCTGAATTTACTGCTGCATCAGATGCAGACCAAGTCAGTGGCTCTGCTGACTAGATGTGTTTTCTCAGAGGTCTAGAGGTTTGTTGGCTGTATGTTGGTCTAGAATGGCCTTGACCAGGACAGTCAGGCTCTTTTATTGTTGTTGTTTGTAGTTGTTTTGTTTGTTTCATTTTTTTAACTTAAGTATAGTCAGTTTACAATGTTGTGTCAGTTTCTGGTGTACAGCGTAATAGTTCAGTCATACATATACAGACATATATATGTATTTGTTTTCATAGTCTGTTTCATTATAGGTTACTACAAGATACTGAATATAGTTCCCTGTGCTATACAGTATAAACTTGTTGTTTATCTATTTTATAGTAGTAGTTAGTATCCGCACATCTCAAACTCCCAATTTATCCCTTCCCACCTCCTCCCTCCAGTAACCATAAGTTTGTTTTCTATGTATGTGAATCTGTTTCTGTTTTGTCAATAAGTTTGCTTGTCTTTTTTTTTTTTTTTTTTTTTAGATTCCACGTTTAAGTGGTATCATATGGTATTTTTCTTTCTCTTTCTGACTTACTTCACTTAGAATGATGATCTCCAGGTCCATCCATGTTACTGCAAATGGCATTATTTGATTCTTTTTATGGCTGTGTAGTATTCCATCGTATAAATATACCACAACTTCTTTATCCAGTCATCTGTCAGTGAACATTTAGTTTGCTTCCATGTCTTGGCTATTGTAAGTACCGCTGCTGTGAACATTGGGGTGCATGTATGTTTTCAAATTAGTGTTCCTTCTGAATATATGCCCAGGAGTGGGATTGCTGGATCACACAGTAAGTGTATTTTTAGTTTTTTGAGGAATCTCCAGACTGTTTTACATAACGGCTGCACCAAACTACATTCCCACCAACAGTGTAGGTTACCTACACAACAGTTACTTTTTCTCCACAGCCTCTCCGACATTTATCATTTGTGGACTTTTGAATGATGGCCATTCTGACTGGTGTGAGGTGATACCTCATTGTAGTTTTGATTTGCATTTCTCTGATAATTAGCAATATTGAGCATTGTTTCATGTGCCTGTTGGCCATTTGTATGCCTTCACTGGAGAATTGTTTGTTTATGTCTTCTGCTCATTTTTGGATTGGGTTGTTTGTTTTTTGTCATTAAGTTGAGTAAGCTATTTATATATGTATATATACAAATATTTATATATATTTATATTTATAATTATATATTATATATATATATTATATGTTCTGGAAATTAAGCCCTTGTCAGACTCATCTTTTCCAAATATTTTCTCTCATTCGTTTTATTTTGCTTTTGGTTTCCTTTGCTGTGCAAAAGCTTGTAAGCTTAATTAGGTCCCATTTGTTGATTTTTGCTTTTATTTCTATTGCCAGGCTCTCTTGAATGTGATCTCTCATCTGCCAGTGGTCTGGTCCATGCCTGTTCACTTGATGGAGGCAGGACTCCCAGAAAGAGCAGGGGTATATAGGGCCTCTTGAGTTAGCTTTAGCTTTGTTCGTCTTACAGCTACTAGTCATTCTTTGCTCGTCTTGTAGAGTTTTGCTCTACACTTGCACAGTTTATTATTCTGAAAAGATGAACGGGACCCCTGTGCAGATATCTGGGGTCCTTTCCCCTAGCTGCCTCTGTTCTGGAACCCCACTCTTCTAGGAACCACATCCTGAGCTTCCGTCTCTGCCTTCCCATCTCAGTGAGATCACCATGTTCGTCTGTGCATCCTTGAACTTCAATCTAGAATGTGCCTGTCAGCACAGACTCGACAATCAGATGATTCTTCCTGCTCTGTTGGCAGAGATGATTGAGATGTGATTCTTTCCTGTAAACATCCTGGATCAGAATCACATAATCACTCATTTCTGCATCGTCGAGAAGCCATTGAAACGCACAGCATTTTTAAAAGTCAGAGTTCACAGTGGTAGAAACAAACATGGAACCTAATTTTATTGTGTCGTAGTTACTGTTTTTATTATGTTTCGACAAAGAAGCTGGTTACCTTAGACTTTGTTTCCTTATGAATTTTCCTGCATTTGGATTAGAAATATTGTAAGTTTGACATTTCTTCTGGCGCATACATGTCCTTGCCGATTTGTTCCTTGTCATGGTGCCTGCTGTGGGGGTTATGCCTCTGAGACATTCAGTGATGGTTTGATGGTGCTAGTTCTTTGGCTGTAACTCCTAAAAGGGCACCACACACACACACATTAAAAACATGGGGAGGATGAGAAAACAGTGCTTATTTGTCTTAATTTCAGATTTGGGCTAAGTCTCTAATGTAAGTCCTTATTAACAGAGTTCTTAATGGAAGTGAGCTTAAATATTTAGATAAACTGATTTTTTTCCCCCTTAACTCACTGTGGATTTAAAATGATGTTTATGACCCAGGCTCAATTTTTATGGGCATTTTTCAATTCTTGGTCCAATGGAACAGAAATATAAACCATTTACCACATCAGTGCATTAATGAAATGTTACATCACTAAATTACCCAGAAAGGACTCCATGCAAACCCATGGAACATTACACACACACACACACACACATGCACACAAGCACACACACGCACATGACTGTATACCCAGGCAGAAATCTAAGTCTAAACCTTAACCTGTTTCAATTTCCCCTTTCTGAAGAAGACATCTTGGTCCCTGTGGATGAACAACGGAAGTGACACTTATGGTGGTGGTGGCAATTTCAGATTAATGACCTAGTGGAGTGTGAAGACTAAAAGAAATGATGGCCGGTTAGGAGTATTAATCATTTCTTGACAGCCTGCCCTAATAGCACCACTTTTATAGCTCTGTGGTGAGTTCTGTCTTCAGACTGCAGTCATTCGGTTGTAGATCATCCGTTGTTTGTAACAGCTCTCCTAGTTTTCAATACAAAATCCAGAATCATGAAGCTGCCCGGGAGAGAGCTCCGTGGCTGGGTCGGTGCATTTTCAATGAATCTAGAGCTTTCGTGTCTGCTTTGATTCTGAGTTAAACACAAACACGATGATATTAAAAACGTGACCAAAGAGCATTGCCTTTGAAGTCAGAGACCGAAAGCACATGCAAAGTAAGAGATAAGCTCCCCTTCTCGCTGATAACTCCTTCTCAATGCTATGAAATGTACGGTTGGACCTCTGGGTCAGCGGGTTCCGCAGGCACGGGTTCAACCAACCACGGGGCCTGTTTACAATCCTTGGTTGGTTGAACCCACCGGTTCTGCATCCTTGGACATAGAGGGACGGCTGTACTAAGTCATCTTCTAGAAGGCACTTGAACCTCTATGGGTTGTGATATCTGGGGTGGATCCTGGAACCATCTCCCTGGGGGCGATTCAGATGGATGATTGCAAATATAAATAGAATTTTTGCTCTAGAGCTCATTTGATCTGTTGATAGGTTTCTTGATAGCTTGTGTGTGTTTGAATAATGGATAACAGTGTTACATGAAATAATGGATTGAAGACATGAAGGCTCATTGTCCATCACTGGAAAGTCCAAGTATGTGTCTGGAATCATTCATGGTAATTCCAAGCCCAACAACCCTAATTAAAAATACAGCTAATATTTTTGTGCCAAGTCTTTTAACAAGTCTCTGTTCTTCCACCTCCTCTTTCCACTGGTTCCCTTGTCACTTACTCTTAACACAACTGGTGTGAGTCGGATCATGCCGCTCTGCTGTTCCTGTGCCTTCCCATCTCGGTATAAAGGCCAAAAGTTTCTTAAGATCCATCAGACCCTATGATTGGGGTTGGCAAAACCAATGCCCGAGAGCCAAATCTAGCCCACTGCCTGTTTCTGTACAGCCAGTGAACTAAAAAAATGTTTGTTGACATTTTGAAATGGTTGAAAAAAATTGGAAAAGAATCATATTTTGTGGGCATGTGACAGTTCTATGCGGTTCAAGTTTCAGTGTCCGTAAAGATTTACCTGGACACAGCCGTCCCCATCCAATTGCATGTTTGCTGCGGCCGCCTTTATACTACAATAGCAGAGTTGAGTTGTTCTAATAAAGACCATGCAGCCTAGAAAGCCAGAGGTATTTACTATCTGGCCCTTTACAGAAAACCAGTGTGCAGACCCCTGCCCTGTGTCTGCCACAACACCACTCAGCTGTCACCACCATCCTCCCCAAGAGCTGCAGCTTCAGCCACTGTCTCCACTTCCTTTGAACACGGTGCACCCTCTGCTCAGTGCCTTTGCATGGCTCCTCCATTGGCTTGAAATTTTTTTTTTCTAGTCAGTACCTTCATGATTTTCCTCCTCATTTGCTTTAGGTCTTTATTCAGATACCACCTTCTCCCTAAGCCCTTCTGAATCATCCTCTTTACAAGAGCAACCCTCCTCTTTCCTTTTGTAGTTCGTTTGTCTCCAGAACTTGTCTCACCTGAATTTTCACTTAATTATTCTGTTTATTGTTGGCCTCCACAGTCGAGAATGCAAGTTCTATGAGGTCCAGGCTTTGTTATGATTTCCTTTTTTTTTTTTTTTTTTAAGCTGCTGGATTCTCAGGACCAAACCTGTGCTTGGCCCCATAGCAGATGCTCAATAAAAATTTGTTATCTCAAGGCCTGAATATACATTAGACACACGTGCGTGCACTGATGGTGCCGTCTGCTTACCATACAGCGAGAGAGATTGTTGGTGGGTAGTTTCTTTATGGAGGAGTTAAATGATGAAGACAGTCTTTGGAATTAAATTGGTCTTCCCAATGATTCTTAGAGGTCCTGCCTTTGGAGTGGTTTTCATTCCCCTTCTAAGACCAGCTCTGCTTTCAGTCTCCACTGGCAGGGTCATCGCTGTCATGCCTGAGCCTGGTGTGGGCACAGCTACTGACAGAGGCACCTGGAAGTTCTCTACATTCTCCTCACTGAATTGGCCCTGAACGAGGCTCTCCTTCCTGTGGCCTCATCATCCTGAATGCAGTTCCTCAACTTCTGTTCAGCCCTGTAACTATAATTATAACCCCCCGCCTTGCTTGGATGCCTTGCTGTACCAGGCCCTCTGCACAGGCACAGACTGACTTACTCCCAAGGGAAATAGCTGAGTGCGGGCGGTTCCTTTGGGAGCTTTCCCAGGAAGCTCTGCAAGGCAGTGGCGGCGCGAGACCCGGAAGGCAGGAGCGGGTGCAAAGTGGGCACTGAAGGGCTGTTGCCGCTGTGAACCACTGGGGCTCGATTCTGCAGGAACCCTGTGGGGGACCGTGCAGAACACAGCCCAGGCTGCCCCCCGAGAGGCCAGGAGGCAGAGGTATTGTTTGAGAGTCATTCCTGGGGAATCACTACCAGTCCTTCTACTCTGTCTCATGCACATGCTCAGCACATCCCCTGGCCAGAGACTTCCATCAGATAGGGAAAAGAATCCGCTGGGGGTGTGTCAGGCCATAGCCTTCACTGGCCTGGGGAGTAGCCCAGGTGACATGGGTGGGGCCTGGACAGCCTCTGCTCAGGCACGTTCCACCACCGCTTCCTCAGTCTTCCTGGTGACTCTGAGGTCATACTGCCTCCATTTTGCAGACAAGAAAACCAAGGCTGGGACTGATGGAGTCTGCACAGGAGTGGCAGGGTTGAGACTCACATTTCAGGCTGTCTGATCCCTAAGCTCCTACATGTACCCACAAGGCTCTTCCACCTCTCCTGAGGCCACATTGCCCTTGTCCAGCTCTGTAGGCACTGTGTCCCACTGCCAGCACGCATGTGCACATAGGTATTTCCTGGCCCTCCGCCTCCCTAGGATCCACCCAAAATTTCCAGAACTCATCCTTACAACAAGTACCATCTGAGGACTTCTCTCCTTCCATTTCCTCCTCAGGGTCTTTTTTTCCCTCCAAATACCTGCATAGCTCTTTTCTTTGTTTGCTTCTTTTGAGTCTTTGTTCAGTTATTGCCTTCTCACTAAGGCCTTCAGAAGCATCCCATTTATTTTTTAAAAAATTTTTATAAGTTATAGTCAGTTTACAATGTTGTGTCAATTTCCAGTGTAGAGCACAATTTTTCAGTTATACATGAGCATACGTATATTCATTGTCACATTCTTTTTCACCATGAGCTACCACAAGATCTTGTATATATTTCCCTGTGCTATACAGTATAATCTTGTTTATCTATTCTGCATATGCCTGTCAGTATCTATACAAATTTCGAACTCCCAGTCTGTGCATTCCCACCCCCCTCACCCCCTGGCAACCACAAGTTTGTATTCTATGACTATGAGTCTGTTTCTGTTTTGTATTTATGTTCATTTGTCTTTTTTTTTTTTTTTAGATTCCACATATGAGCGATCTCATATGGTACTTTTCTTTCTCTTTCTGGCTTATTTCACTTAGAATGACATTCTCCAGAAACATCCATGTTGCTGCAAATGGTGTTATGTTGTCATTTTTATGGCCAAATAGTATTCCATTGTATAAATATACCACATCTTCTTTATCCAGTCATTTGTCAATGGACATTTAGGCTGTTTCCATGTTTGGCTATTGTAAATAGTGCTGCTATGAACACTGGGGTGCAGGAGTAGGGTTCCACCTGGATATATGCCCAGGAGTGGGATTCCTGGGTCATATGGTAAGTTTATTCCTAGTCTTTTGAGGAATCTCCATACTGTTTTCCACAGTGGCTGCACCAAACTGCATTCCCACCAGCAGTGTAGGAGCGCAGAAGCATCCCATTTAAAAGCATAACCCTCCTGCATGTAAACCTGTACAGCCACTGTGGAAAGCAGTATGCAGGTTTCTCAAAAAACTAAAAGTAGAACTTGTGACCCAGCAATTCCACTCTTGGGTACATTATCCGAAAAAGACCAAAAACACTAAATCAAAAAGATACATGCATCCCAATGTTCATAGCAACATTATTTACAATAGCCAACATATGGAAACAACCTGGAAATGTCCATCAGCAGATGACTGGATAAAGCATTTGTACTCCATACAATGGAATACTACTTGGCCGTAAGAAAGAATGAAATGTTGCCATTTGCAGCAGCATGAATGGACTTGGAAGGCATTATGCTTAGTGAAACAAGTCAGACAGAGAAAGACAAATACTGTATGATATCACTTATATATAGAATCTAAAAAATACAACAAGCTAGTGAATATAACAAACAAAGAAGCCGACTCAGATATAGAGAACAAACTAGTGGCTGCAATGGGGGAGGGACAATAAAGGAGGAGGGGAGTAAGAGGCACAAACTATTAGGTATAAAATAAGCTACAAGGATGCATCGTACAACACAGGGAATACAGTCAATATTCTATAATACCCGTAAGTGGAGTATAGCCTTTAAAAGTAGTTAATCACTATGTTGTACACCTGTAACTTACATAATATTGTATGTCAACTCTACTTCAATTTAAAAAACTCACTATTTTGATGTGTGTGTGTATATAAATATATATATATATTTGATGTGTGTGTGTATATATACACACACACACACAATCGTTAAATTGAACAAGTGTAATAATAAAAAAACTTTATTGTTAATAAAATGGTGAATTTTATATTAAAAAATAAAATAAAATAGAAGCATGACCCTTCTGCGTCCACCCATTTTGCCTGAACCTTAGGGCAGAAGCAGCTTGGACTGAAAGCATGGGCTTTGGGATTGGTTTCCTCTAGGGTTTAGCAGGACAGCCCCTTCCGCTTCCTGTTTCCCCTCGAAGCTTACATGGTTTCCTGTTGCTCTGAGTTGACAATCACATCTCTCAACATGGTCTCAAGGCCTCACATGTCCCTCTCCCTCCATCCTAAATCTCCAGCCACACCTCTTGCCACAAACCCAGTGACTTCCTGCGTGCTTTTCTTTTAGTTCCTCAAATGCTGTGTGCTCCCTTCTACCTCTGGGTCTTTACACCCAGTCTTCCCTGTGTCAAAATACTCTTCCCCTTCCCGACCCTTCAGCATCACTCAAGCCTCTCACCTTGAATGTCACTTCCTCAAGGAAATCTTTCCTGACACCTCTATACCTTCCACTCCTGTTCCGGCTCAGATCCCATCTGCACAGACCCATGTTCCTTTTCGACATGACATTTCCCTCATTTTGATGCCAAACCTTCATTCATGTGGTTATGCGATTATTACGTCTGTTCTTCCCAAACTGAAAACTGTCATCATTGCTATTTCCACCTTCCCATCCTGGCAGCTGCCCAGCCTGACCCATTTCTCAGCCACCAGGTTCCCAGCAGCATCAGCACCGCCCTCACCATGAGCACATCTGAGCAGAGACTTTCCCTGTAGTTGAGATCACTCTGGGGATGCTCGTACCCACCCCACGTAAGATTTGTGGAGAAGTTTCTGTTTTGTTTTTCAGTGAGATGTTTCCTCCCTCAGCAGAGCTGAGCTGATTTGTTTGATCCTGGCCTCCACTGTGCCCATCAATAATTAAGTAAAGTACCTCACAGACTTGCATCTTTGGATTCTCTTAATTCCTGGAGGAGGAAGGCATTTAATGAAACAGTCAAATAAAAGTCACTTATCCTTCAAAGCTAAATTTCAAAGGGACTTTGAACCAGCATCTACACCATCGCTAAGACGAATAACGTATTGGGGGAGATGTGGTGATTGGATTCAGCTCCTCTGATTCTACGTAATGCATTTATCTTCTTACGGAACAAAATATAAGTCGAAAAATAAATTCAGCTTCCCTTGTGAGATGTGAGGTGACTATTTTTTCATCAAGGCTTTCTCTGACTTTATTAAAATCATAGATAGTTGTGTGAGTCAAGACAGCTATGTTATGCTAGAGTAACAGATGCTCCCCGTCCCAAGTCTCAGGGACTGAACATAATGCAAGTCTGTGTGTTACTCATGTCACAGTCCCATGCTAGTCAGGCAGCCCTTCTCTGCCTGGACCAAGGGGTTCCAGGCTTGCTCGGAGGCAACGAAAGAGGGAGATGCAAGGGGTGCTCTGGCTCTGAACCGCACTGGCCTTGAGGCTGCATGAACACTTCTGCGTCTCTCCAGTGCAACCCAAGGACCACGCCTTAGGTTTTAGTAGGGTCGTGCAGACTGCCATGGGAGACAAGGGTGGAAGCAGGGAACTAGCTAAGAAGCTGCCGCAATCATCAAGGCAGGCACTATGGTGTTAGAAGGCTTGATCTGCAGTGAGTGCCCTGGTCTTTTCGTTGGTTGGTTGATTTCCTTTACCAGGAACATCATTCTCCCTTCTCGCTGAGATAATACTAATGGCCCTTCTCCTTTGGCCTCACTTCCTGCCTCTGCTTCCTCAGCCCAGTTCCCAGCACTGACTTGGGCTGTTGTCTGTATCCCTTACTCAGAGCCACCCTTGACCATTTCCAGAACAGGTCTTTGTGTCTGCCATATGGACTATGAGTACGTATCCCACAGATAAATGCAATGCCATAGACACCCTTTGTTTTGAATCTGCGTTACCCATGTGCAGAATGGGATGCGTTACATTGAACATGTAAGCTGACTGTAATTTGCAGAACCATATGTTTACATATCATGTCTGAAGTCAAGCTGTTATCATCTTTATTATAGCTCAAAATGATCTGGCATTAAATCGGTCCTCCCATATGTTTCTGGTAATAAAACTTGATTGGAATCATATAGTATTTCAGTCTCCACTGTGAAGAACTCCTGCTGTGGCCTGCTGGGCACTGAGCACGAGGGGGTTACTTGTTTATCTGTGTATGTTCTGCTCCCAGAGCAGCAAGCATTGCCTTTTAGCTGCACACCCTGTGAACGTCCAGCTTTTGTTTGGGTGGAGAGCCAAATCAATAGTTACAACAAGTGATTAAATACAGCGTGGAGATGCCAGTCATGGGTCAGTTCATTAAACAGGGGGCACTGGGGAAGGCAGCTTCAGAATAATACAAAGAATACATTCGTCTGGGAATAAGGAGACCAGAATTCTAGTTCTTGCTGTAAAACTTGTGACTCTGAGACTTGTTCTTTCTGCTCCTCCATTTTCTCGTCTGTTTCATGGGGAGGTAAATCTGGCAAATTCTAAAGCCCCTTTGATCACTAAAATTCTGTTATTATATACAATTTACAAGACATATTGGGGGATTAACCAGCTCTTCTGAATGCATCTAAAAATAAATAGATGAAATTACTTTTGATGAGATACTACACAGCCACTAAAAGAGGGGTTTTAAAAGAATAATTATGAGGGGAGGGTATAGCTCAAGTGGCAGAGCGCATGCTTAGCATACACAGGGTCCTGGGTTCAATCCACAGTATTTCCTCTAGAAATAAATAAGTAAACCTAATCCCCCCCCAAATAAATAAAATTTAAAAAAAGAATAATTAATGACATGAATCACTGTGTAGGAAAAAATTCCAAGAACAATATAATCCCATTTTTTTAAAGAAAATATATGTGGGTAGGAAAAGAGGGACAAAAAATTTAACAGTTCTTACTTCTGGATGATTAACTTATGGATGATTCTTATTTTATTCCTAAAATTTATTCCTGTGTTTTTCAAATTTTCTAAAATCTGTCAAAATTTTTTTGATTCTTTCGCTTGCCTCTCAGATTTGAATCTTTGTCAGATGTCCAAAACTTGATCTCAGCCATGCAGTCCCAAGCTCCTTCCCACCATTTTTGTAACAAATGTTTGTAAAATCCTCTTCATTATCATGAAATTAGATTCATAAACAGTATAACCTAACTATACACGTAAGTTAAATATAATGCTGTAACTATGAGGGAGAAATAAAAGCAAACTAAATCTTAATAAAATTATATGCATTTTAAAATATAAATGCTTGAACCTAACTACCCTACATGTCACAATGAAATCTCTTGACGCTTCTACCGTAGATGAAGCCTTATGGATTTGGCAGCTTCCTATACAGGCCAATTCAGATGTGTGAACAACATCTCAAATACCATGATCCACATGATTATCGGGGATAGATAAGGTTTTGCAAAAGACGAAAAGTTAGTAAAGTTCCAGCAAAACAGAGAACAGGCTTCTCTTGACTGACACAGTAGTTTTATATTTGGGAAAGTCACTGAATATTAGGATCCCACAAAAGTACGTCATGTTCCTATGTAAATAAAGTTTAGGCTGTAACCTCAGTTAGTTGTAAACAAGCGTTCCACTTGTGAATGGCATGTGAAAGTTGGGCAGAAAGTAAGACAGTTCTTCCTTGGGCAAGATTATTTGATGCATTGTAAGACACTTGCATCTCAGGCCACCTCCTTTCCTCACTAAATGCTTATAGAGTCCCCATTACTAGGACAGCTGAGAAACGGCCCTGTGCATTTCCACAGCTTCCTTCGGGAAAGCACCGACACTTGCCAAGAAGCCCTGTTGTGGCCTAATTCTGCGTTTGCAGGTTCACCTCTCACCATTGCCCACTAATCCCTGAAATCATTTCCTCGTTCCCTGAGTACAGCATGCCAACTCACGTCTCTGTGCTTTTGTACATACTGGTTCCTCTATCTGGGGCCTCCCACCTCCTTAACTTTCTGCCAGAATGTCTTCCCATTTCATCAAATCTGAAATGCTTTTGACATCTATGTTGCACCATTATTTGTGCCACGAGGAAAAAAAAATGCTGCCAAGAAGTCTGTGACATGCTATTGAATGTAAGAAGATGCCTCCCAATTCCTAAGATAGAAAATGTGAATAAAAATGTGCACTTAGAATGGTGACATCTGCTCTCTACCCGGCAAAGGCAGCCTACCTTAGGGAGGCTGTGTACCTGAGTAACCACGATCCAGCTTCCGAGCCAGTGACCCAGCTCCAACTCTGGCTCCACCACTTAGAGCCGTGGTGCCCCCCTTTTCTTCACCCTTACATTGAGGCTACTGGTTAAGTGTTTAGAGAATTAAGATAATTCATGTAAAGCACCAGGCTCGATGTCTGGCATGACAGTAAGCCCTCAGTGATTGTTGTCATGTATTATTATTAATAACGGGCAGTTGTAATGTCACCTCCACTGTGAATTTGTCCTTATTCTGTCAATCAAATTATCCCTTCCTCTTTGTGAAGGCCTTGGGGATCTTCCAGCCCCCATGCACCATACCCCCAGCCTTGCTAGACATTAAGAAGTTCAACAGGGACCCTAGAAGTCTTGAGGGCACATTTGGAAAAGAGTATTGACATTTGTGTGTATACAGTTGTGTGTATACGTATGTACACACACACACACACACACACACACACACACAATAAAGCACTGAAAGAAGAAATAACTTACTCAATTTCTAGAAATAGCAGCTAACATTTACTCAGTGTTGACTCTGGGCCAGGCACTGTGTGGGCACATGGTAGGCAGGATCTTTGTTAATCCTTGTGAAAATCCTTTGAAGTCGGTGTAGCATATTCCTAATTCACAGAAGAAGAAACTGCAGATTAGCTCCCACAGCTGATGTGACACAGATGGGTTATTATCCCCAGGTCTCTGACTGCAGAGTCCCCAAATCTGAACCTGTTGATGTATCTTTGGTTCATTAAATCAGTGTCAGAACAAGTCTATAACCAGCTGGCTTGTCTTTCAAGTTTGTATGTCTTCTCCCCCATAACCCTGTGAAGAAGGTTTATTTTATGATCTTTCACTTTCAGGGATGTTAGATACAACAACATTTGATCATTTTTTCAGCAGCTTCTTAATGCTGCACAAAGCTATGTTTGAAAGAAAAGATTTTTCTGTCTCTAATTTTGGTCCCAAATAGTGAGCCAGGTAGAGAAGCGAGAGGGGGAAGAGGTGGGAATTTATTAATGCACCAAGCCGAGCCCTGTATTGGGATGAATTTCTGAAAAGAAAAGTGAAATAGTGCTCTGATAAAGCGAGCATGTGGCTTTATTATAGTAGACATGTGGTTCCTCCAGATAAACAACCGAGCTCTGATTTCTCTCCGAGGAGCAATACAATAGTGTGGTTTTACATTTGATGGCTTGAAGTCAGGGAACCAAATGCTAGATTTTTGTTGGGGCTTTGTGGATTCAGCCCCTCTATTTCTTCTCTCCCCAGTGATTCATGGTCCTGAAAAGAGGGCAAAAATGATGAAAATTGTAACCAACAGCTTAGTAAATATGCAGGTCATTTTTCCTTCTTAGAAAAGATGGCATTGCAAATTTGCCAACTCATTTTTTTTTTCCCAAGGCAGTGAAAGCAGAACTATCTGTTAAGAAATGTGTGGAGCTGCCAAAACCCCGCTGAGCAGCCCCCAACATCTGGAATTCAAACTGTTGCAAATGCGGGGAGTAAGAAAGCTATTCTCCTGCTGTTCCCAGAAGATAAAGTAATGCTCATTAAGGCTTAGAGTGATGTCCAGGGATCCAGTTTGACTGTGAGAATGCCTATCATCTTGTAGAAGTCTTGCTTACGTTCCTGAAATCTCACAAAAGAGCACCAGACACTGTCCAAAATAAGGATGATGTTTCCCTCTGTATATACTTTCTCAGTTAAAGGTACTTTTATCTAAACACACAGCCATTTGATATACAATCAATGTTTTCACCCAGAACTCAGCCAAATCAAAAAAAATTGTAGTTGATCCAACAATGGAAATTTCGTTAACGATGAGCCTGTTGTCTTAGAATATCTTTACATTTCTCTCTTTCTTTTCTTTTTTTTTAAACTTTTTTCCTTTTTATTCTTTTGTTAGGGATAAAATAAACCTCTCTGAATTTTTAATTCTTTTAATTCTGTTTTCTTTTTTAAAATTTTTTATTGAAGTGTAGTTGAGTTACAGTGTTGGTTTCAGGTGTACAGCTAAGTGATTCAGTTATACATTCTTTACATTTCTTTTTAATCATCAAAGAAAGATTAAATTCTGCTGAGTGTGTATTTAGTATTCTGCACGTGTATTTGAACTAATTTATAAGTCACAGCTATTTAAGTCCAGGATGGCCCTTCAAGCACACTGTGGGCCCTGGCCCTGCCCAGGTGCCCGTCTTAGCATCCTTCATAGATGGTGGAGCTGTTTTCTCTAGACCTCTAGTTTGGCCTTATCATTTGGCCATTACTAAAACCCAAACCACACCGCTGCTGCAACATGGAGTGACACTTACCTGCTGTTAAATTGACTGATACGATTTTGTAAAAATAATATTCAATTAAGAGTTAGATAATCAGAATTCTGTGGATCTTATGGGAAACTGTATTGCATGGGTTGCATTTCAATATGCTATTGATACGTCTTTTATATGATATTAGTTGTGTTCTTCAGTGTGTGTAAAACAGCAAAACTATGCAGGCTGCTGGCAAACTTAGGCAATGTCAGTAACATAAACTAACAGTCAAATAACAATCCATTTATTTTAAAGGGTTGAAGTGTGATTAAATTAACTAGTTAATTTAACAACAAATATATAATATTGTAAATAATGTTATGCATAGTAGATATTCTACGTGTCTATTATATAGACACAAATATATATATATATATATTAGCAAGAGAGTGCACCATAATTAACAATTGTAGCCAACGCATGGGAAGTATATGTTACATTTATGCAACTCCATGTGTTACTTTTTAATGAACTATAAATATTATAAAATGTACAGATCTTAAGTGTAAAATTCAATATATGTGTTCATATAACCCACAAACCTATTAGTTTATCAAAATATGATCTATTTTTATCACCCCAAAAAGTTTCCCAGTGCCCCTTTCCAGTCAATCCCTGCCCCCCCCCCCCACTTTTATCTGCCAGGAGCATCCACTGTCTGACTTCCGTGACCTTAGATGAGTCTTGCTTATTCTAGAACTTTATATCAGTAGAATCACACAAGAGATACTCTTTGTGTCTGGACTTTTTTCACTCAGAAAAAAATTAGATTAGTGCATTTGGTTGCATGTAACAATAGTCTGTTGTTTTTTCATTGCTGAATAGTATTCTATGAATTGGTTTATCTATTTTCCTACTGACATACATTTGGATTGTTTCCAATTTAGGATTATTATGGTTAAAGTTGCTGTGTGAACATTGATGGAAGTCTTTTTGTGAATATATATTTTTTTCTCTTGGGTAAGTATATAGGATTAAAATTAGTAGGTCATATGGTAGATGCAAATATAAAATTATATGAATTTTGCAGACAGATTTCCAAAATGTGGAACTACTTTTCCATCTCACCAGTGATGTATGAGACTTTTTGACCCTCCACATCCTTGCTAATATTTGATGATGTCTGTCTTTTTCGTTTGAGCCATCCTAGTAGATGTGTGGTAGTATCTCCCTGTACTTGTAATTTGCATTTCCCTAATGACAGTTCATAATGAGCAATTTCTCATGTGCTTATTGGCCATTCACGTATCTTTCTTTGTAAAAGGCTGGTGAATTTTTTTTCATGTTTTAATTGGGCTGATTTTCTTTTTATTATTGACTTATAGGAATCCAGTTGCTTAGTAGATACAAATCCATTGTCAGGTACCACCTTTACAAATACCTTCTCCCAGTCTGTGCCTTCCCGACTCATATTCCTTATAGTGCCTTTTATTATTTTTTTTTATTGAAGTACAGTCAACTACAATGTCAGTTTCTGGTGTACAGCTCAATGTCCCAGTCCTGCATGCACATATATATATTCATATAGTGCCTTTTAATGAGGAGAAGTTTTTCATTTTGAAGAAGCCTAACTTATGATTTTTGTATTCTACCATAGAAATTTTTGCCTTCCCCAGGTTGCTTTCTATGTCCTAAGAAATCTTTGGCTACCCTCAGGTTGCAAAAATATTCTGTATTTTCTTCTTAAAACTTTATAGTTTTGTTTCTCATCATAGACATTAGACTCGTCGTGATTTTTTCACTTAATTTTTGTCTGTGGTATCAGGTAAAGACTAAAGTTATCCTGGAAGTTCCAATCACTGTTTTTGAAAACACTCTCTTTTTTTTTTTTTTCAATGAATTGCCTTTCACCTTTGCAAAAATCAGTTGACCATACGTGTATAGATCTATTCATGGAGTTGCCCTTCTGTTCTAATGATCTATTGGATTATTCTGATGCAAATATTGTACTTAATCTAGCTTCATAATAAGTCTTATAAGATCGTTTCCATCTTCCAGCTTGATTCTTTTTTTCCAAAATTGTATCACGAATGCTAATAGAGATTGGGAAATAAAATGTAGAGTAACAATACCATTTACAATAACATCAAACAACGTAAAATACCTATGGATAAATTTAATGGCAGATAAGCAAGACTTACACACAAGACAAAGCTGAGAGAAACTGAAGAGCATCCAAATAAGGAATAGGTGTGCCGTGTTCATGGATAGAAAGACTAAATGTAGTTAAGATGAACACTCTCCAAAATGTATCTATAAATTAAATGTAATCCCAATCAAAATTCCAGTAGATTTTTTTTTTTTTGGTAGAAACTGACAATTTGATTAGAAAATTTATGTGGAAGTACAAAGAACCTGGAAAAGCTAAAACAATCTGCTCCTCATTCCCTGCTGATTGGATGGAGTCTCAGGCCGTGCTTCCCAACTGGACAGCGCTGCTGGCTGGACTCTGTGCTCAGGCAGAACGAGGAGCAGAGTTCCATGGTTGTCCAGGGCCTCAGGCCACGCTCTGTGATCAGGTGGGGTCACAGGCTGGCCTTCACAATTAGGGAAGCACTTAATCCAGCTTTATAGTAAGTTTTATAAAATAGTGTCCACCTTCTAGCCTGATTCTTTTTTTTTTTCCAAAAATATATTTCTAATGCCGTGTGATCTGCCGTTGGAAGCACATTTGCTGGCTGGGCTCTCTGGGAAAGAGGGGCTCCAGCTATATCTCACAGTTAGGTGGGGTGAGAGACTATGATCCGCAGTGGACAGGGTTGCTGTCCTGGCTCCCTCATTGGGTGGGGCCGTAGGCTGTGCTCCCACGAGTGGGCAGAGTCACTGCCTGGGTGTAGCGGCAGACTGTCTGTGGGCAGCAGTTGGGCAGGGCCCTGAAGTGGGCCTCCCAGGAGGTCTCCCACAGCACTGAGGGAGCTGGATGTCCACCTTGGTCTCTCTTTTCCCACAGGGGAAGCTGTAGTTCCAGGGGGCCGCTCTAGATGTGATGCTGGGCTGACCTGGGGGAGGGTGATGTAGTCAGAGTGTAGCTGTTCCTCTTAGCCCCGTATTGTTGTTCTTCTAGGTCTCTGTGGTCCAGCTTCATCCTCAGTTCTGGGATTTGCACAATGGTGTCTTGTCTATGGATGGCTTCTAGTTGGTCTTATGAGGGGAACTGAGGTCAGGAATGACCTATGTCACCATCTTAATGATATCACATCATTTTAAATTCCATAAATATCACATCATTTCCATAGAATTAACATTTTGATAATTTCATTAAGCAAAACTATATGTATTATTTTGTTTTACTTACCCAGGGAAATAAGAACATCAGAAATTTTCATTTCCAGTTTACAAATGAGGCATCTGAGACACAGAAAAATAACTTCCGCGCAATAACTTTGCAGATCAAAATGTACGAATTTACTTATATATGGCTTAACTAAAAAAAAAAAAAAAAGAACATAGATCACTACCATAAGTTCATACATTTAGGCTACATGTAATAAAGATCAATTTTAAGGATGTCCACATTTATAATAGGACAAGAAAAAGTTTATAAACATTAAAATGTAGAAGATAAAATTATGATTATGTTCAGATTCATTCTTTCTCTTCCTAAAAATCCAAGTGACAAAAAAACCTAACTTAAAATAAGTTAGTTCCAAAAGATGGCCAGTAAAATGAATTTGCAAAGATTCAATAGGTTTTCCATGTACTAAAAATCATCAGTTAGAAAACATGATGCAATAAAAGATCTCTTTCACAGTGATAAAAAATATATGTATTTATATATAGGCCTGACACACACCTGGGAATAAATTGTTTAATGCAGGGCCAAAATTTTTTTAAAAAGCATAACTTTTCAGAGGGACATAAAACAGGAATAAAGGAGAGACATGGCTATTGAAGTAATGCAGATTCAACAGGGTGCTTATTTGGAAGAAGAAACCCATCAACTCCTACTCATTAGAACCTGAGCCCCAATTTGCTCAGCTTACCAGTGTTAATTGACTAAGTGCAGTCTGGGGTAATGAGACGAAGCTCTGGCAAGTTTGTTAATAGGCACGATGTAAGGAGAGACCAGACGCAGGGAGTATGGGAAGGGACGCTACTGATAGGATGCGCTAACCTTTAAGTCTCTCTCAAAGGGATAACTTTATTAGTGGATTAAGACTTTATGTGTTAGGCAGTTTTTTTTTTTTTTCCTCCATGGAAATACAAGTTTAAAGAAAGGAAAAACTGCAGTTCTGGGCTGGAAGACAATTTTCAAGATATATTTTTAGGCTCCCAGACCGTAAATTATCAGTATCGTGCTCAGCAGTGGAATTTGTCATTGCTGCCGCCGATGCTCTGGAATGAGTCAGTCTCATTACCGCATGAGTTCATTAAGCATTTCTCCTAATTGCATGGTTGGACTGAGATGCAATAGCGACAGTGTGAACACAGCATCTACTCACACAGCAGACCTCGGAGAGACGGAGCGGCAGAGCAGCAGCCTGGCTGTTTATCTTGGCTTTGAACAGAAGCGAGTGATATTTTTAAACCTAAAGTGAGAAAATGGCAACTCCAGCTCTGACTCAAACAGTCGGCACCGACCGCTGTTAACAATTTTTGTGAGTCTAGGAAGGACCAAACGCGGTGTCTTTGTTTTTCATCACTCTTGACATTTTATTTCTCACAAAGTTCTGATGGTTGTAAGCAGTCCACCGAGGCCTAACTGCACCGCACTTTTCGGATGGGGGCAGGGGCCAGCACACTTGGCATAAAGAACCAGCGCGTAAGTATTTTATGCATCTTGCTGGCCAGGCGGTCCCTATCGGAGTTCCTCCAGTCTGCTGTCGTATCATAAAAACCACCGCAGACAATAAGTAAGTGAACGAGCATGACTGTGTTCCAGTAAAACTATTTATGGCTGCTGAAATTTCAATTTCACGTAATTTACATGTGTTACATTCTTTTTTAAAATTTTTTCCCCCAACCATTTAAAATGTAAAAGAAAAAAAAAAGCCTGTTTAACTCCTGAGCTGTATTAGTTAGAACCCCAGCTTTGGCCCACAGGCTGTCATGTGCCAGTCCTAGGATGGTGGCATTCACCAATTAGCCTTTTGACAAAAACTATTACAGATCCTGCGTGTTTTAAGTGTATTTGTTGGGAGCCAGGCACTGGAATCAGACCAGCATCATTTATTGCCTTCCGTGCCCCTTCCTAGTTGTGTGACCTTGGGTCAGTTGTTTGACCTCTCTAACCTTAGTCTCTTCATCTGTAAAATGGGGATGTTACTAGTGTTAACTAACTTGAGGGATTATTGTAACACATGTGAGAGACTGCACAGTGCCGAGTGCATAGAAAGTGTTCGTTCAGTGGAAGCCTGCATGTTGACGTTGAGCTTAGGTGGGAGGAGGCATGATGGACCCCTTGTGGACCAGACCTGGCCTATGATGTCCACTGAGTCAAATGGTCACTGAAATAAACGCATCAGTTTTGTTCCAGTTGTTTCGTTAGAGTGGAGTATGCATCCAGCTTCCATTTCCCGCACACCCAGCCTAGGCAGCTTTCGCTGGAGGACCACTGACTTCAGGGAAGATTCCATACTCGTGTGCGCGTTCTCTTTATCTGGTCATGTTGATAAGTGTCATCAGGCCTTGTCAGCTCATCAGAGGGGTCTACAAACTGTGGACTCATCAGAAGGTTACACAGAGGAGTGAAGGTTGCATGTGCCGCCTACAGACACTCAAGGACCCTACAGAATGGTGCAGGCTCCTCTGGCTGCTTAAAAGCCTCTCAGTGTTTTTGCACCACAGCTCTTGACTCACATCCTTGAAGCTGGGCAGGCCATTTGTTTGCTTAGAGCTGCAGAGCAGGGAAGCTTAATCATTCGCCTACGCTCCAACAAACAGACGTGTGCACGGCCATATAAGCACTCAGCCAAAGGTAGGATAAGACTGGTATTTTTGCCAAAGAGGGGTGGGTGGATGGGGGAAGCTCTAAGAAGAAGCTCTCTCCAACGTGATTTGCCGAGGAATGCGTCTCAAGGAAGGCGTACAATAATAGTTTCAAGCAGAGGAAGCAGGCACAGTAACTAAGCTTTAGAATAAACTCAAGTGCTCAAGATCGGCCTCCACCCGCAGAGTTGCTGGGATTCCCACGCCAAGTCGCTCACTCAGGGCGCCAGGGGCTCCCTGGGTCTCCCGCCCTCCTCGTGAATGGCCTTGGCTGTTCTGCTTCGGAAGTAGCTCCCAGCTGCCAAAAAGTGTTTCTATTAGCAATTAAAGTTCACGGCAGTTTGTGTCTTACAGGATGTTTTAGCCACCTTTTAGGGTTTTTTTCCTGCAGAGTTTAATGGTGTACCGCGGGTGTTTAGCTGTTTCACCGCCGTGGGCCTGGGGCTGCTGTCTGTGAATAGTGGCATCTCCTAGCCTGCCTCGCAGCCGCACTTCAGCTCAGCGCTGGTAAACTCTAGGGAACAGACTCCCGGACTTGCCTGCCACGTGATCACCTCGGACAGCCCACAGATGAACTGAGGAGCCATAGGGCTCTCCCGAGAACTCCCCTGGCTCACTCTCTGAACACGTACACACTCCCACAGGGCAGGCAGGAAGAGTGGTCCCCCCGACTCTAGGTTCTGTGTCAAAAGAGCTGCTGTAGCTGCTACCAAAATTATTTTGTGGATCTATCCCCTAGTGCGGCCCAGGCTGGTCATTCAGCAAATTGAATTTTGGCAAACTGATATTCAGTGTATGGGCCTGGAGTCGTCCCCTTTCCCCACTTCTGACGTATACCCTTTCCTCGGTCATTCCATGTGCTGCTCCTCCTATAAAAACCTTCTGTCTGTGTTGGTGCCCTTCACGGTCTTTTCAGTTCCACTCCAGGAGTTGTCACTTAGAAGCAGGAAAGAGTCCCCTTTCCAGCGGTCATACCCTTGTGATTAGCATCCAGATAATTCCTTTCAGTGCGTGGTCTGTGGCTTGCAGCTACCGTGAAATAGCCAGAGCCTCTTGAAACACACACAGCCTGAGGTAAGACTGGCTTTTCTGATTCGCCCAGTTCTTCTGAGACCTGGCTTTTTCCACTCTCAGAACTTTGTATTACATGTGTGTGAGGGCTGTGACCAACGGTTTCTTCTACAGATGCACCCCAAACCAGAAGCATTCTCTACTTATTTCTGTTCGCAAATCTACTTCCTCCAGCCTTCATTACGGGGTGTCTTAACAGGCATGTGGACTGTGAATGTAGATACAAGTCAGAAGACAGATTGACTGTGGGTGAGAGTGAACTTGCGTACACGCTGTGGAAAAGGTAGAAGGCAGATGTGGGGAAAAGGCAAGCATTTAAATCAGACCTGGAAATACGTCACGGAAATTGAACTTTGCAGCTGTTGGAATTTCACTAAGTCAGTGGAGGGGGGAGGGGAGTGGGCATATCATCTAGCTCAAGGATCATCAGGCTTTTCCAGTAAAGGCCCAGCTAGTAAATACTGTAGAGCCCACAGCGTCTCTGTTCCAGCTAATTCTGCTGTTGTAACATGAAGCAACCACAGATGACACGTAAGTAGGCAGGTGTGGCTGTGTTCCAATAAAACTTTATTTACAAAAACAAGTGTTAGGCCATATTTGGCCCACAGACCATACTTTGCTCATGCCTGATCTATTTTATTTCATATAAAGCAGAAGATATTTGTTTCATTCCACAACCTGAAAAATGTATACCTTCCATATCTACCGACTCTTAAGTTTGATTAGTAGCCTGTGGTCATCTTTGTATCTTTGAATACTGTCTTTTACAGTAACTCAGCCCATTGGACAACTTTGAAACTGCCAAGTTTGCTTTGATTTTCCTCAGCCCGCAATCCTTCCATAATTCCAAAACCTGCCAAAATTCCTGAAAAGAATTCTTTAATTAAGACCTCAATAATGAAACTAAATTCTCGCTTTGAAAAATGCAGCAGTGGCATTAAGGACACTTAGCTGGGATATCAAATGTTAGAAAGATTAAAACTTTATTTGCAGCAATGATAATGTTACTATTTATTTAGCACTTATTATGGGATTGGCTCTACTAAACCCTTGTATCTTAAAAGAGATGGGTGTCATTATCCTCATTATAAATTTGATGGAACAGTTTCTAAGGTCTTAAGTGATGTGTGTAGTACCCATATATGTCTGAACAAAAAGTCCAAGATCTTAGAGTTCATGACGGTGTGGGGTGGCTTTGGGTGTCCCTGAACAAGCAAGTCAACAGCTCCTCACCTCTCTCTCTAAGTGAGTAAGTAAATGGTTGATCTCTCTGATCTTAACATCTCTTCAAATATCCTTGTTTAAAATAATATTCAGTCACTCAAAAAATAAGCATGTGCCAAACATTGCTAAATTCTGGCAACACAGATATTTTTCCTATAGAATTTTCTTTGTAGAAATAAGAAACTGTTATTTCTTGTAGAACACTGGATATACTTGACTACTCTTTGTTATGAGGACAAAGATATTCTTATTAAAACATCCTGTGGGTCACAGGGCTTGAATATAACCTGTAACTCTTCTGTGTAGTAACATAGCTAGTAAAACTCTCCTGAATTTTGGGTGGGGGATTTCATTTAACAGGAAAAAGCTATGGAAGAACTGAAAATATTTAATTTAAATGTAAGAGTTGAAAACAAAGTTCCAGCTAATGCTAAAAATATTTGTATTAGAGTCAGTGTGTGCAAAGTTTTATGGTTGCAAGCAACAGAAACCAAATATGACAAATGTAAACCAAAGAGCACTTATGAGAACAGTGGGGGGGGGGGGTCATCGAGTTGAAAGACTCACAGAATTAAAAGGAAATTGATACACCAGGCTTGGGAATGACCCAGAACCAAGGATACAGGAATGTTAGCAACCATCTTTTATCTGGAATGACCTGGTTGAAGATGCTGGCAATATTTTCTTCTTTTTATCAGTTGTTAAAATTAAAATCCTAGAAGGGAGCGCCTGATGATTGAGGTTTATTCACAAGCAAGCCTCTTTCTTATGCCAAGAAAAGAAAGTATTTTTCCCACACTAACTTACATAGGAAGAGGCAACCCTTAGGATTGTCTTACTACTAAGACAACATACAAAAGTGGAGAGAGGATTTCTCCCCCAAATAACAAATAAAACGGGCCGGCAAAAAATAAAGTGTCCCCTACTAAGAATATTATCTAAGAATGACTAATTTATAAATGAGTTCAAGCCCAGTTCTTGGATTTATTCAGCTAGATACCAGAGTTTATTGTCAAATGAGAGCCAGCTTACTCCATTTGGCCAAATCTGAT
This sequence comes from Camelus dromedarius, assembly GCF_036321535.1. Taxonomy (NCBI): domain Eukaryota; kingdom Metazoa; phylum Chordata; class Mammalia; order Artiodactyla; family Camelidae; genus Camelus; species Camelus dromedarius. Next base: position 5,749,039 of record NC_087453.1, on the reverse strand, counting down.
CTTAGACAATTATCTTTCATGTTTCCAAATTATTCCTAAAATGCAAATTGGATTTCTAACTTCTCTACCCCAAACAGTAGTGAGATATAATTATGTGCTATTAAACACCTGTTAAATTAAAATGAAGTGGGTGGCAGAAACAAGAAGTGTGGAGTGGTTGAATACTGATGTTGTGGGGATGTGAAATCGTTTTTCATCCCGTGGAAACCCCAGCCGAGGTGGCTGTCTGTGCCTCTGCTCTAGGAAGACTAGCAACTGGATGGATGTGATGTAGAATTAAGTACTTTTATTCCATCCACTGCATTTGTTTCTCTAATGTCCAAAGAGTTTCATGCCATGCAAGCAAGGTACTATTTGATGATTAATCAAGAACTTCCTTTACTGCTTCTACTTTTCGGAAGAAGTCTTATATTCATTCAACAGTTGATGAGTGCCTACTGTGTGTCAAGGGTTAGATTAACCCTGGGGTGTTACAGGAATGAAGAAATCATGGTTTCAATACTGGAGAAGTACTGAAGTCTAGTTGGGAAAACAAACATGCTAAGGGTTATGATGAAAGCACACGCTTGGCATGTATTAGGTACTACAGAAACGTAGGGTAGGGTCACAGCCCAATTTGGGATTCCAACACAGAGATCCTGGAAGACAAAACATCATCATCCTTCCTCACCAAAAATAAAACACAGAGGGTTTCAAAATACGATCTGCTGATCAGCAGCGTAACCCTCACCTGGGAACTTTTATAAATGCCAAGTCTGGGTCCTTCTCCAGACCTACTGGATCAGAATCTCAGGGGATGGGAGTCATTGATAGACATCAAGACAGCTAAGAGTACAGGCTTCCCTGTTAGACCAGGGGATCTCAATTCTGGCTGCACTTTAGAATCACCTGGGGAAATTTTAAAGTTCTTGATGCTCAGACTAAAATCAGCTCTCAAGGGTTGGGGCAGGTGCTTCTCCAGATATGTATGTACATAAATATATATTTGTGAACTGTCCAAGTGATTTGAATGCTAGACCAAAGTTTGCTAGATTCGCCCTTTAATTATTGAATATCTTCGAAAGGACAAAGCAGCAGTTTGAGAGCAGATATGAACAAGGAAAAGAAAGAAAGAAGAGAAATAATGTGCTTTTTGAATCTTGTGTGCCAGACAATGAATGAGGGGCTAGAAATACAAAGAAAGAATAAAAGGAAATAATGAAGGAAAGGAAAGGGGAAGAGCAGGAAGAGAAACAAAGGATTAGTGTACTGTGTGCTAGACACTCGACAAACATTACCTTGTTCAGTTCTCATGACACCCCTTCTAAGAGGTTGAGATTAGACCCATTTTAAAGATGAGAAAACTGAGGTTCAGAACAATAAGTAATTTCTCCAGGCTCTGAGACTAGTAAGTAGCAGAGTCAATAGTTGAACCCAAGTTGTCTACCTTCTTGTTCCCAGGCCCTTCTTTGCTTGCTGAAAGCTGATGGACAGGCATGTGGGCTCCAGCCAGACCTCCTACTCTGGAATCCTCGCCCTTCCCTTTGGAGCTGTGTAACCATCAGCAAATTACTTAGCCTTTCTCTGCCTGTTTCCTTCTCTGTAAAGTGGAGACACTAATGACACAAGGATTGTTGTAAGGTCAGATGGGTTGACAGAAATAAATCTCTTGGTGGCAGCAGGGTATAGCTCAGTGGTAGAGTGCATACTTAGTATGCACGAGGTCCTGGGTTCAATCCCCAGTACCTCCACTTAAAAATCAATCAATAAATCAACCAATCAGTCAATCTAATTACCTCCCCCTTGCCCCAGCCAGAAAATAAGAAAAACAGAAAGAAAGCTCTTAGAACAACATCTGTGCTGATGCATTTGCTAGTATAATACACGTAACTTTAATAACCTTAGGACTGTTACAACAGGCCCCTGTTATCATAAAATCATTCAGTAAAAGAAAAGATACAAATATAAGCAAATAAGTTGACTATGATGTGATTACTTTAGCAAAAGTACAAAAGACTTAAGATGAAGTAACAATTGTATATACTGACATTAAAACTTAAAGTATACCTCTTGTCCTGGAAATCCCATTTTTGTGAATCTTTTCTTCAGGAAAAGAGAAGGAGGAGGGGAGGGAAAAGGAGAAAAGAGAAGAAAAATCACTGGGAAAAAAATAACATGAATGTCCACCAATTATGGGATGGTTGAATAAAGTGGATATATCCATAAACAGAATGCCATACAGTTGTTTAAGAAGTTCACTTTCTCCATATATGCTTAAAAGGATATGCATGATGTTACTAAAGGAAGAATAGCAAGTTGCGGTGTATGTTATATAGTATGATTCCATTTAGAAAATCAACAAAAAAAGCCCACACAGGTTTATATGAGTTTACACAAGCATAAAAAAATTAGCGGGGAAGGTACCACACCAATTCTGTTTACGTTATTGCTTCAGGGTTTAGAATTAGATGAGTAGATGGAGGTTGCCAGCTTTTCATTCTTGTTTTTGTTTATTAAATCAGTGAAGAAGTCATAATGTTTGAAATAGTACCAAAATGTTGGTGTGTTTACTCTGTCTCTCCCATCAGTTAAGAGGTCCCGGAGGGTGAGAGTCCCCATACATTCAACTTCCAACCTCCAGGCGTAGCACAGACGGAGGCACAGGGATAACGAGAAATCCTGTGTGTGTGTTGTGTTGAGCTGCACTGTTGACAGGTCTCTGAGCAGAGGTGATATGTGGTAGGAAGGGAGAGGGGCTGTTTGGTAATTACCAGCATGACCAACAGGTTTAGTTTCATTTTCCACTTCAGGGTCTTTGAGACCCAGTGGTGAGAAAGAAAAATCAATAGAGCCTTGATAATTTAGATTTTGTGTGTGAGTGCCCTGGGGCAAAAGAGCTCAACATTTTGTGATGTGAAGTCTTCATTTGCAAAACATGATGATTTGGGTCTGGTTTGCCAACCAGTCCTTTCCTTTCCCCACCCTGGGGAAATTATGGAGATAAATGAAGTTAAAGCGTGGATGTTCTTGGATTCCTTAGAAATAAGTACATGAAAATTACACAGGTTGTGAATAATGTGCTGTGATTGAATAAATCAGATGTTATTCAACTGAAATCAGAGTTCAGGAACTCCCAGGTATGCAGTTCCTTGAATCTTCCCGCTACAGAAACATCAGTAAGTACAGAATGCTTTGCCAAACATGTGCTTGCAGTCTCAATCATGGTCACCTGATGACTTGATCAGTAATTGACTAGAGTGAAGATGATGTGAATAACTTATTACAGGGCAATGAAGCACGCTTAGAATTTATTGCCTTATGTCCTAGCAGATGTGAAGTATGGCCAAGCTCCTTCTGTAACACGGTGAAATCATCTCACAGGTAACAGATCAGGCAGCTTCACTTAGCGAGCAAGCAGTGCTGATCATCTGTAATTTGTACGTGGACTTTTCCTCCTTGTCTGAAGAATGTGGGTGATTTAAGGGGAAATTTAAGCTTCTGGGCTCATTTTCACCCTCATGGACTCTGAACCTCGTCCACAACTGGGATCCAGAAGACTGTGCAGGGCAATCAGATTTCACTCGCCACAGATGGTGCTTTGGCCGTGCTGGCAAAAAGTTGTCTGTCTGCTAAATCGGTATTCCAATCTGGCCTTCTGGCAAAGTTGAGTTGAACATACAGCAGAAATTCAGCCCCCTAAAAATGCAGTAAATAAATAAATAGATGGATAGATAGACTTGAATGTGGACTGGAAAATTACTACTTTCTAAACTTTCATTTTTCTTTTGAATGTCTACCAAGCATAGAACCAGAAGGAAAATAGACAATGTCCTGTTAGAGCTCTCGTATAAGACGAGATGTTTCTTCAAAGGCTAATTTCTTAATAGATGTTCCTGTAAATTCCCTTGACTCTGGCTGAACACCATGGAAGTCTTTGCTTAAAGCATTTAATATGAGAATCGCCTGGCCTATTTCTGAATTCCCAAAGTTGAGCCAAGGATGACCAGATAACCATGCTTTGTATCTGTCCGTAGGCTGGCAGTTCTGAAAGACAAAAATATGTCAGACTATTTTCAGTGGTAATTTACTGGCTGATGTAACAGAAGAATTCAGAGTAATCTTCAGGCATGGCTGAATTCAGGTCTCAGACTTTGTCATTAGGAATTTATCCGTTATCTCTTCTCTCGGCTTTGTTCTGTTTTGGCTTGAGTGAGGCTCTTGAGTCATCACAGCAAAATGTCCTCCAGCAGTTCTCGATCTGCATCCTATTAGAAGAGCAACCTCCACCATAAATGGAATTTTCTTTTATGATGTCACCAAGATCTTAAGGTTGTGTTTCATTGGTCTGGCTTGTGTACGTCCCTGAGCCAAATGTGGTATCCAGGTAAAAGAAATGCTCTGATTGGACATGCCTTAACTGTATGATTTCTACAGGAGCGAAATGAGTAGATTCAATCCTACATAAACTGTATGCACTAAATTAAGGAAACTTTACTTCCGAAGAACAAAAGATGGGCTATTACTGAAGAGCAGAGAATGGGTGACGGGCAGTAAAAATAAACCAAGCAACAAACTAAAATGTCCATCTATTATGGATGCGGATGGGAGGACCACTGACATAAAAAATCATTCACATCCCTAACATTTTCTTTCCTAGGGTCTCTAGGAGGATAATCAAACTCTGACCACTGTATCAAGCCTTGGGAAAGTGCATCATTAAGGCACTTTTCCATCCTTTACTGTCTCCTAGTCATTGCCTGCCTTCAAAAGAGGGTCATACAATTCAACTCAGTATGTACCTTACACTGAAAATCATTACAAGGTCGTTGCATTTTGTTCTTGATGACAACATTGAAAGGTACCAGTGACCCCAATATTCTAAAGGGAAAAAGAAGTCCCAGGGTTCACACAAGGCATTTTGAAACTGGAAAGGATTGTTTAAAGAGAGCTTGAATATGAGAGTGCTTACATTTTTAAACACTAGATTGAAAAGAGGAGAAATGCTGGTGTTAAGTTTTAATGTTAGGGAAATGGGACTCTGTCAGGAGGTGTAAGGTTCTCCTGCTTGTAAAGTAATGCGAGTGCACTCAGACTTTAACTTCTTCCTAAATGCCAGAGGATCCATTTTACATTAGTTACAGCGAAGCTAAAGAGGGAGAGAGTTTAAGTCCCAGGAGGAAAACTGTAGCTACAAGTTCTGCCTTCCCCACACCCATATGGATTCTGTATTATATTTGTGAACCTGGGAAACCAAAGAGTTTATTCTAAAGCCCAAAGGTTTGTGCCCATGCCATGAGCTTGGATTTTAATTATCCCTCTTAGAAGATGAATACAAAAGTAGGAGAGGTTGGAGAAAGATGAAAAGACCAGTTGAGTATCAGAGAAGAAGTTGACCCTGCAATTTAATACCATGGCGCATCTTCTAATTAAATAAGGATCCAGATGTATGCCTGTTGTCAGTGAGGGCATTTCAAAGAGAGGTGCTTCTCCCTTGAAGCAGGGAAGATTTTAAGATACCTAGTCCCTGTTATCTATGTACTGCACTTCCTTTGGTGGTCCTAAAGGGGGACCGATAAAAAGTGACCCCCTCAGTGTTCTCAGAGCACTCTGTTCACTTCCATATCATAGAAATCCATTCATCCATTTACTCACTCACTTACTTGTTTAAGAAATATTTATTGAGTATCAGCTATAGTCCAGGGACTATGGACTCATCAAGGAATAAGACAGAGAAAGCCAGTGCTCTCCTGGAGCTGACGGTTGAGACTCAAATGAAAAACAAGTAAACAAGTGAATACACAAAATAATTATGAAACTGGTCCAATTTCCACAATGCTGGTTTTAAAAAGGAGTGGGGGTTGGGTTCTGTTCTAACTTTAAAGTGACATAATCAAATGCAAATTGTGGACCTTGATTTGATTCAGGTTTTAACATATTGATTGAAAAAGATGACTTTGAAACAGTTGGGGAAATCTGAATATGACCTGAGTATTAATGATGTTAAGGACATGCTTTTGTGTCTCTGTATGTGTACTGCAGTTATGAAGCAAAATGTTCTTAGTTTTTTGAGATTTATACTGAAGCATACATAAGGTAAAATGTCAAGACAGTTGCAATTTGGCTTAAAAGTATTCAACAATAAAACAGTAAATTAAAAATGGCAAAATTTTAAATCTGGCTGATGGGTATATGGGACTCCACTATGGTATTTGGATTACTTTTCTGTTTGCTTGAACATTTTCATAATGAACACACAAGTTCTGTTTGTTACACCTTATAAGACAGAGTCAGGAGACTGAGATTAAGTCATAGTGTTGGCCATCTTGAGACTGAGTGGTCAGGAAAGATGTGACTAAGAGGTGACCAGGAGGTGACTTTTAAGGGGAGATCTGAAGGAAGAGACTGAGTTGGCTACATTAAGGGCAGAAAAGTGTTTCTGCTAAAGGAATAGCATGTTCAAAGACCATAATGACACAGGCTTATACAGCATCCATCCTAAGGGATCCACTAACGAACTATTAGAACTAGTAAATAAGCGAAACAAGGTTGCAGGGGACAGAATCAATACACAAAATATTACATATATTTTTATACATTAGCAGTAAAAAATCCAAAGAGGAAATTAAGAAGACAATTCCATTTATAATAGCATCAAAAGGAATAAAATATTTAGGAATTAGTTTAATAAAAGAAGTGCCAAACTGACACTCTAAAAGCTTCAAAATATGGTTGAAAGTAATTAAAGGAGACCCATATAAATGGGAAGACATCTCTTGTTCATGGATTGGAAGACAGAATATTGTTAAGATGACAGTACTCACCAAGTTGATCTATAAATTCACTGCAACTGAAATAAAAATCTCAACTAGCTTCTTTGCAGAAATTGAAAAGCTAATTCTAAAATTCGTAAGGAAATTTGAGAGACACAAAATAGCCAAAACAATCTTGAAAAAGAGCAAATTTGGAGTATTCACACTTCGTGATTTCAAACCTTACTATGAGGCTACGGTAATCAAGACAGCGAGATACTGGTATGAGAATAGTCATGCAGATTAATGGCGTAGAATGGAGAGTCCAGAAATAAAGCCTCACATTTACAGTCAATTAATTTTCAACCAGGCTGCCAAGACAGTTAAATGGGGGATAATAATCTTTTCAAAAAGCGGTGGCTGGGACAACTGGATATCCATGTGCAAAGAATGAAGTTGGCTCCCTGCCTCTCACCATGCATAAAAATTAACTCAAAGTGGATCATCGACCTAAGAGATAAAATTATAAACCTTAGAAAAAAAAACATGGGAGTGCATCTTCATGTCCTTCGGTTAGGCAAAACATTCTTAAATATGACAGCAAAAATACAAGCATTGAAAGAAAAATGGATAAACTGGACTTCATCAAGATTCATAACTTTCATTCTTCAAAGGATATCATCAAGAAAGCAAAAAGAGGGGGGAGGGTGTAGCTCAAGTGGTAGAGTGCATGCTTGGCATGCATAAGGTCCTGGGTTCAATCCCCAGTACCTCCTCTAAAAATAAATAATAAACCTAATTACCACCCCCCCAAAAAAAAACCGAAAGTGAAAAGACAACCCATACAGTGGGAGAAAATCTTATGTCTGATGAGGAACTTATGTCTAGAACACATAACAAACGCTTACAACTCAATACTTAAAAAAAATTTAAGTGGCAAAGGATCTAATACGGACATTTCTCCAAAGATATACAATCAATAAGCACATGAGAAGATACTAAATATCATTAACCATCAGAGAAATACAAATAAAAACCACGATGAGATACCATCTCACACCCACTAGAATGTCGAGAATAAAAAAGATAGATGATGAGTATTGGCAAAGATATAGAGAAACTGGAACTCTAATACATTGCTTGGTGGGAATGGAAAATACCATAGCCACACTGGGAATGTCTGGAAATTCCTCAAAAGGTTAACATAAAGATAACCTATAACCTAGCAGCTCTATGTACAGAGAAATGAAAACAAATGTCCACACAAAAGCAGATAATCATACAAAAACTTGTACACAAATGCTCATAACAGCATTAATCATAACAGCCCCAAAATGCAAACAAGTCAAATGTCCATCAACTGATGAACAGATAAATAAATTGTGGTACATCCATATGATGGAATATTACTCATCTATAAAAAGGAACGAAATACAAATAAAACGTGAACACGTGCTAGAATGTGGATTAACCTTTAAATCATCATATTGAGTGAAAGAAACCAAAGAAGACCACATATCATGTGATCCCATTCATATGACATGCCCCAAATAGGCAGATCTATAGAGGCGGAAATTAGATTAGTGGTTTCTTAGAGGCTGGGGAGGTTGAGGGAAAATGGAGAGTGACTGCTAGTGAGTAAGAAGTTTCTTTTTGCAGTGATGAAAACGTTCAAGAGTAAAATCCATTTAGTTATATATTTTAACTGGCTGGATGTTACAGTATGTGAATTATATCTCAATAAAGCTATTACATTAACAAGATCTGCAGCACTTACAGCAAAATGTTAAATCTGGGTTTGTGGTATGTTACGCAGGTTCTTGACTGTATTTTCCTGAATGTTTGTACTATTTCAAATAAAATCACAGAAGAAACTTGGCAGAGATAAGATGGGCTTTATAAGCCATAGTGGAAGTATTGGGCTCTGTCATTTACTAGCTTAGTGATCTCGGGCAAGTTAGTTAACACCTTTGTGCCTGTTTCTGTGTGTGTGTGTGTGTGTATGTGTGTGTGTGTGTACTAGTTTACTATGGAAAATTTCAAATGTATACGGAAGTACAGAGAATTGTATAATGAGCATGCATCTATCAATTAGACCTTTCAACTCATGGCCAGATGTATTTTTTGTCTAAGCGTCCTGCTTTTGACCCTTACCTGTAACTTTTGGGTTATTTTGAAACCCATCCTGGAAATCATATTCTTTTCATCTATAGGCACTTCCTTAGGGACTTGAAAATTTCAACATAGCCGTAACACTCTCATCACGTGCAAAAAATAGTCCTTTTTTAATTTTATAAACGATCCAATCAGTGTTGAAATTTTCCTGCTTATATCATACATGTTTTCTTTTTAGAATTTTTTTTTTCCAAATCAGGATCCAAAGTCCACACGTCTCCTTTGATTGCTACGTCTTTCAGTGTACAAGTTCACCTCTCACTTTCTCCTTTCTTTTGCTGTTTATTGGTTGGAGAAACTAGATTGCTCTGTCAAATTGCTGTTGTGGATTTGGTTCATTGCTTCCCGTGGTATCCTTCAAGAAGTCACTCTGTCATTTGATGATTTGTAAGTGCAGTGGAGTTCCCTGTTCCCCACCCCAAGGATACCTCATAGGTGGGAGGTGGTACTTCCCTCCGCATGGGATGTCTAGTGCTGTTTTTTGGTATTGTGATTGACCCATCCATTGTAGAGTTTCTTATGAGCTTTTCACCCAATGTGTTAGCAATCCTTGATGCATTATTTCAATAGGCTTTGAAAGTGGCAGATTGTCTCATCCGACCCGTATGCGTTACTTGGAACTCTTCTGGGCTGAAAATGTCCCCTGATCTATTGTATAGTCACCCTGAGGTGCAGTCCACACAGGATGGCAGGAAGAATGCTTGGTGGTTTTCCTCTGTGTTTACCAGGATTCCACAAAGATAACCGACAAGGGTTTCTTTGTTTTATTTGATTATTTTTACTATTTTTTTTAGTATTAACATGAATGTATTCTTAACACATTTTTCCCATCCATTGTCTTTTTTTTTTTTTTTTTTAATTTTCTTTTTTCGAGGCTCAATTCTTTTTATCTCTGGCCGAGGGGAGTGCCTTCACATCGCTCCTGGGTCCTTGTGACATAATTTCAGGAGTCTTTTACAGCTTTCTCGGTTTCTTGCACAAAATGTTCGTAGCTCATCGGGTCCTTTGCCTACCCAGACCTGGAATCTGCCATTTCTCCAAAGAGCCCTAGTTCTCGTTAGAGGAAAATGGCATTTAAAGGGCACCACCTAGGTGCTGGGGTTACAGTCATCCCAGGCTGGTCTCAGGTTATATGCTTACTTCTTAAGAAAAAAATAAATTATGAGTTTATACTGCTATTACCAATTTAAATTTATGGTTACAAGATTCTTAATTTCTTTGGTTTTTATGTTTGAATCTCTTTACTTTTATGCTGAAATATGCTAGTTCCTAATGATAGCAACATAATTCCCTCTTGGCTTTAATTTTATTTGTGTTTATACACATGTGTATATCAGAATAATAATGTCACTATTATCATTAACATACATATGATCAATAATGTATATGTTTATGTGTGTGTGTCCCTGAGAAAAATAATACTGTTATTAAAACAATTTTATCTTTGTAACCTATCCCACTAAGGAGATACTGTCAAATTGCTGTGTTTTAAAAGTCACTTTAAAGATAGTTTCTGTCTGTTTGGTTAAGCCACCCATCAGTACTCATTAGGTTGCTTTAATTTATTTTGCTTTCATTTTAGGGGTTGCTTTTTGCTTTTTAAGAATTTGTTTTAATTTTGTTTTATAACTGTGTAAAACTTAAATCAAGAAATCAAGAACTATCCAGAGAATTTTAGCTTCTATCCCTGCCTCTCAACGTATTTTCCCCTTTGCTTTATGGATGATCTTTTATTTTTAACATTTCTGGTTTATTCTTCCATTGTTTATTTATAATATAAACAAACATGCATTAGTTTAATGCTCATTTCTTAGCTAAAATGTAGATGTTATGTGCACTGTTCTATACCTTGCTTTTTTCACTAAACAGTATATTCTGGAAAGCACTCCACAGCAGCACATTAATATTAAGATAATTTCTCATTTTTTTCAGCAGTCGCATTGTATCCCATTGTGTGGACGTTCTATTGCTGCTTAAATTAGTTCTCTGCAGATGGGCATTTGCGCTGTTTCCAGTCTTCCGCTATTTCAAATGGGGCTGCAAGTATATTTCTTGCCTTGTACATGTGGGGGTTTTGTTTGGTTTGGCTTTTTTTTTTTTTTTGCTTTATTTTGTTTTAGTTCTTGCTGGTTTATTTTTGGGGTTGGCCCCTAGAAGAGGAAGCACTAGATCCACGGCTAGATCCCGTGTAATAGTGCTCTCTGCTGCTAAGTGCCGCGTGTTATTTAGCTTTCCTACCGGCGATTATAAACGTGCTTGTTCCCCGCAGCTACACCAACAGATTATTTTTGTCAACCTAATAGGTGAATGATAGTGACGACTTCACAGCAAAACCTCAAATTGTGAGAGCTGACTCAGGAAAATCATAGATCTTACCTAACACTGGACTCCACTAATAATTGACAATAAAAAAGTCAGTAGGAGCAAAGACACTGCTTTTCTGCAGGGACCCGAAACTCTCAGATGCAGTTTCCAGAAACCATTCTCACCTCCACTGGAACACACGTTTCAGTGTCAGAGTGAGACCAACAGAAGAGCGACAATATGTGTGGTGCAAGTCAGCCCGGAGGAAGCTTCGAGTCTGGGCTTCCTGGTTCTGGCTGTGTTAGTTGTGCAGATAGAGTCTGTGCGACTCAGCTTCCACTTCCCACCCTTCCTTGCTCCACACAGCAATAAATTCCAGGCGTTTGTTTATGACAGGCAATCTAGGTTAACCAGCTGTCTCTTGGTAAAGGTGTTAGAATATTTAAAAACATTTACCTAAAAATGTTTGCGGTAAACCCAAGAAGAGGAAGAGAGAGTCCCAGGTATGCTGTTTTCCTATTCATTATCTTGGCAGTTTCATCCCGAGCTAAGGTTGAGCACGTTGCCTTATGTCTAAGGTCTATTTGCATTTTCTCTTGTAAACCATCTGTTTGTATTCATTGCTTATGTTTCTAATCTCATAGTTGAACTTTTTTTTTTTTTTTGGAAGTTCTTCAGGTCTTATGGGTAACAATCCTTTGGTATAAGTTGAAAATATTTTTTCCCTGTTTTGTAATTTATATTTTGACTTTGCTTATGGAGCAAAAATTTATTTATTTATCTTTTCTTGTTTGGGTGGGAGGTAATTAGGTTTGTTTGTTTGTTTGTTTGTTTGTTTGTTTATTTATTTATTTATTTATTTATTTATTTATTTATTTAATGGCGGTACTGGGGATTGAACCCAGGACCTCATGCATGCTAAGCAGGCACTACCACTGAGCTATACCCTCACCCATCAAAAGTTTATTTGTAAGGAGTTAGTCAGTCTTTTTCTTTATTGCAACTGGATTTTGAATTATAATAATGAAAGCTTTCTGCAAAATCAAGTTACAGAGAGATTCATCAACTTTTTTCCTGTTATTCCTAATATTTTTTCTAATATTTCTAATGTATCTTTTTTTTTTAACATCTTTGACCATTTGGAAATCACTGTTGTGTAGAGTGTGAGGACTAGAGTCAATCTTCTCTTTTTCTTTATAACAATCTAGTTATTCGAACATTGCTTATTAGAATGTCTATCTTACCCAATTGAGTTGCCGTTCTGAATTTATTGCATACTAACTTTGCCTATACACTTGGGTCTATTTCTGGATGGTTCTTCTGATTCATGGTTCTTTATGTCCATTCAGGAACCAGTGTCACACCATTTTAATTTGAGAGGCTTTATCTGTGTGTTAGTATCTGCCAAGGCTGGTTAGTCTCCACACCACCATCATTCTTCTTTTTAGGGTTTTCCTGACTTTATTTGCTTTTTTGTTCTGCCGAGGAAGCTTTATAATAAACTTCTCTTGCTTGGGGAAAAAAAAAAAACAACTTTAGTATTTTTACTGAGGTAATGTTGAATTTACACATTAAGTTGCAGAGAACTGACGTTTTTATGATGCCATATCTTCACAGGATGCTGTGTTCCCTTTTGTTCATATTAACTTTTGTGCTCCTCGCGAGTGTTTTTTGGTCTTCTTTGTAGTTCTTGAACATTTTTTGTTGCATTTACACCTAGGTATTTTATTCATACGCTCATTTTTATTTCCCTTCTCTTCCATTATACTTTTTTACAGTTTATGGTCTTATCTATATGGAAAGGCTGTTGGTTTTAGTATGTTGATTTTATACCTGCTACTTTATTAGATTACCTTATTATTTGTAGTATTTTCCTGCAGACTTGTTTAGGTTTTCCAGATAAATAAATATGTCATATCAAAATGGGGATAGCTTTACTCTTTTTTCCCCTAATTTCATATCTCTAATTACTTTTTATTATTGTGCCATGGTTCCGTAAATTGTAAGATGAAACAAATTTTATTGATCTCATAATTTTGTTGTATGTATTAAATGATACAAAGTATGTAGAATAATTAGAGCAGTGCCTGAAGCATAATAAAACCACAATCAATATTATTGTTATTGCACAATTAGTTAATTATATGTGTGTGTGTGTATATATACATACACATGTGTTTGATAAAACTTATCAGAGTTAAGCAATTCTTTCTAATGTCAAGCATTTCATGTCTGCAACTTGGAATTATGTGAGTTAAAATCACTTTCTGAAGAGATCACTATTTGCAAAACTTTGATCATGTGTCACCTTCACAATTTTTGCCATAATCTGTGTATTATACCACTTCTAGTCTTATTTCTTTGGTATTTTTCTTTAAATGGAAAATTTTCTCTTTTTTCCTTTAAATATATATGTAAAAATTATATATATAAATAAATGGATATTGTATATAATGTATCTTTATCTCTCTCTCTGTTACATACATTAAAATAATGGCATTCGATTTTTTAAAAGTTTAACACCTGAATGCATTTCATACCCCACATTGTGGGAAACATTGATGGATTTCTACTTCAGACAGACAGGAGCCCTCTTTTCACCATCTCAGATAGCTGACAAGCTTATTTTTAAAGACCTCTTGAGTAGGTTTTATAATCACTCTTAATCACAGCTGGAATATAAACTCTGAAAAGTTGGGATCTTTGGTGTGATTCACTGCTCCGTCAGTGTTAACGGAATTCAGTCATTCATCCAGTTAGCCCATCTCTGTCTTCATGTCATCCTCTGGGGGTGAGGTGGGGCCTGTCACGGTGTGTTTTACTGCTCTGGTTTGGCGTTCGTGTGCATCCCATAGGAAACAATGGCAGAACCGGGAACTTTGTGTTTCTTCTAGAAAACTCAAAAAAATAAAAACTCACACTTTTTTTTTTTTTTTTTTGTAGCCACCTGTGTTTAAGAGCTTGTTCCTCGAGTATTTGATTCTGACACTGGGCCACGTCCTCATTCACATTTCCCCCTCACTTCTGGAAGTTTCCCTATAGACTGTTTTTGAGTCATGAGGTTTTAAACGTCTGCAGAGGGTGGTGCTGATGCTGTCGCAATATAATTAGAAATTTAGAAACGTGGGGTAAAATCCAGCTAGGGTATATTTGGCTTTCGTTAGAACTGCAACTTATATAACCAGCAGTAACTCAGCCCCAAATGCTAAATGTTGCCTATAATTAGAAAGGCCCACTTTTATAATTGATGGTTAAAATGATTGTAACTGGTGCGTAATGGCCTTACATGAGGTATTCTTATCAACAGAATATGTGGGCAGCCTGTTTATACCTTTCAAAGATTCACAAAAATTGCTTCTTTAAGAAAATAAGGTCACTTTATACAGCATGCTTCTCCTTTTGTTCCACTTTGTTAAATGACATAGTTTGTAAGTTTTCAGCGTGCCATCTGCATTCTATAATTAGAGCCGTATATTTTTCTTCCAAACATTTGTCAAATTAAGGATCCCAAGGTTTCAAACATAACTTTTCAGAGCATGTGCATAATGCTGGAAGCTTCTGGATATACCAATTCAAGATGAGGATAGGCCATTAGTAGGGAAAGCCAGATTAAAAGAAAAAAAAAAAAAAAAGAGCTAGACTTGGTGTAAAAATGAGTTAAAGTCACATGACTAGCTTGGTGAAGTCTCTACATTTCTCTAGCCCCCTTTCTCCTCTGAAAAATGGGGATAATCAGAGAGGTAAGAAAAGCATCTTAAAGGGAGGAGGGTTTAGTTCAACAGATGCTTTCCCGAGTCTCCATTCACATGTCAGTTCCTTCCTAAGTATATGTGAGACCAAAAATAGGATGAAGGAAACTGCCTTTAGGGAGTTCGTAGTCTATTCCACAAGACAGGAATAACAGAGATAATTATGTTATAATAAAGAGAAGGAGAGAGTGTCAAAATAAACGTGGATGAGGGACCAAGAGATAAGTAGATAATCATTTCTTCATTCATTTCTTCACCAAATACTGAATAAGTACTTCTGATGTGCCAAGGAGAGAAGATGCTGGAGGCTGACCGCTGAACAAAAACGATGCCTAGCATTTCATTTCATGAGGGGGTTGTGAGGGCTGTGAATAAGAACCCTACAGGGATAGAGAGCAGAGAATGAGTTGAGGGTAGGGGACCCATCCGTCCTTCCGAAGCGCTGGTTGGAGAGGCCCCTGGAATAAGACAATGCTGAAGCCATTATTACATTATTAAGGCAGAAGTTGCCTACCCAATCAATAACTCTTCAACCTTTTTGTTTCTTGCTAAGACAAGTCATTATTTTGGTGATGAAAACAACATGCCCATCCAAAGGTCTACATTTCCTATCATCCCCTGAAGACAGGGCTTGCTGTTTGACAAGTTCAGCCAGTGAGATGTGAATGGAAATTTCTTAGTGGGATTTCCTGGGAAGCACCTAAAGATCTCAGCTCATAAGCACTCTTTTGCCCTTTCTTCTTTTCCTGGCTGGAATGTGGACATAATGGCTGGAACAGCAGCAGCCATATGGCTATCATGAGGCAAACTTAAGAATAAAGCCACCCACTTGGAACAGCAAAACCAAAAATAGAAAGCCATCAAGGCATTAGAGTTCCGTAAAATCCCTAGATTGTGATGGGTTATACTAACATATTTTCTTTCATAACAAAAATCTTTTCCTTATGCTCATAACCAGCAATTAATAAATTTGTATTAAAAACATACTACCTGTGAAGAACTGTGATAAACATCATGAGAAATGCAGTTTTTCAGATTGCTTGTAAACTTGGTAAGATGTTTACAGTCCAGTGTATAGTTTCATTATGTTACTATATCTGCAGCCAAAGCCTGAATATTGCGAAGAAGTTGTAAAGGACCTAGCCAGATTTCCCTTGGGGTACTAAGGCTATGTATTATTTGCACTTAACATTTGATAAGAATCAAGCCTAAAATTTGCTTCTACAGGACACCATGGTTTCTAAAAGTCCTTCCCTTACCCCCAAAATGCTATTTTCAGATGAAAGGAAAATACTTTAGATGATTATCTCCCAACTAGTCATTTCCTATAGAATATATTACTATAAATAGGAAATGTGATTTTGAACCATAAAAGTCTAAGAAAAGACCGTATTCTCAAAAAAAGTTATTTATCCAAAAGTCAACAACATAAAATGTGTTTTTCTACATATTTTGTGGGCTTTTCTCAGCTCATCATGATGCCCTTCAGTTTCTATGGTGTTTTAGCTTCCACAAGGAGCCTGAGTTCTTGTGGGCATAGTTTGTCAAGGGAATGTTTGTGAAAACAGACCATCTCCAGGGAATTCACTGCAAAGTTCACAAGGGTTACCTTTAAAGCTGAAGGAATCCCTTCCATACTGTATTTGCAAAAAAAAATTAAGATATAATATTGCTCACAAATCACTGAATTTCTACAAATAAACATGGGCTGAGGAATATTTGAGGATTGTTATTTTTTGTTGCAGTCCCACCTTGAGACATTAAATGACTATAGACTTTTGCTTCTTTAATATCCTGATACATAAGCATAACATTCATTCATTCATTCATTCATTCAACAAAATAGCTAGGTTCCAGGCACTCTTCTTGTTGCAAGAGGTATAGCAGTTAACAAGATAGAACTCACATCCTAATGAAGGGAGAAAAACAAAAGTTAAATTCCTAAGTTAGCAAAAAATGATAATTGCAGGAAGTTCTATGAAGACAAAGGGAGTAAAGGAAGAGATTAATTGGTAGAGACAAATCTTGATAGAGTGATGAGAGAGTCTTTCCACAGGAGTACATTTCAGTGCAGATCCGAATGATGAGCAGTAGTGAGCTATGCAAAGATCCCTTGCGAAAGCATTTCTGGTAGCAGTAATAGCAAGTGAAAATACCCAAACGTTGGAATGAACTTGAATTGTTCAAGAAACACAATGAAAAATAGATTGATGAATTGGTACACGGAGATCAAAAGATGTGGGGTCCTAGTCTGAGATGGGATTTGGTGTGTGATTCTATTCTATTGGAGAGGTTGGAGGCAGGAATTTGTAAGATGATTTCTGATTTCTAAAGTGTTATTCTGGCTGTTATATAGAAGACAGATTGAAATGAGGCAAGAGTACAAGCAGGGCAACTGATTCGGGGACTGCTACCATCATCTTGCAGAGAGATGGTGGTGGTTTGGTCTCGGGGAAGCCACGAAGATTATTTGCTTACAGTGTATAGATGTTGCATTCACCCTTCAAGAATATTAAAACTAACAACATTTTGAAAAAGTATTATTTTTTTTTTTCAGGTGAGAAAATTGGAGCTCAGAAAGGTTAAGAAAGTTGCACATAGTCACATATGTGCTGTTGGATTCTGTTTGCTAATATTTTGTTGAGGATTTTTGCATCTATATTCATCAGTGATACTGGCCTGTAATTTTCTTTTTTGGTTGTGTCTTTGTCTGGTTTTGGTATCAGGATGATGATGGCTTCATAGAATGAGTTTGGGAGTACTCCCTTCTTTTCAGTCTTTTGGAAGAGTTTGAGAAGGACTGGTATGAGTTCTTCTTTGTATGTTTGGTAGAATTCCCCAGTGAAGCCATCTGGTCCTGGACTTCTGTTTGTAGGGAGGTTCTTTATTGCTAATTCTTTTTCATTTCTAGTGATTGGTCTGTTCAAGTGATCTATTTCTTCTTGATTCAGTCTTGGTAGACTGTATGTTTCCAAAAACCTGTCCATTTCTTCTGGGTTGTCCAATTTGTTTCCATATAGTTGTTCACAGTATTCTCTTATGATTTTTTGTATTTCTGTGGTACTGGTTGTAACACATAGTCGTATAGTTGGTGAACGGCAGACTCTACACAGAGTTGGTAAAATTTCAAAGACTGTGCTCTTAAGTGCTATAGTATCATGACTTCAAAGAAAGTCGCTGTAGATTTTCATGGGAGTTAAGGCTGAGAGTAGTCTGAGGATGTGGGAGAACCTGACTTTCATCTCGAGCAACATTTTGCTCCATAGGTCTGTTGACAACTGTGAAGTCTCTGAGATTTTATCCTACTTGCAAGTGAAGTTTCATTCATGCTGGCAGCAGACATAAGGTTCTTGGGTCAGAGACAAAGGACTTTATTATATAAAGCACAGCAAGCAGCATGAGCTTATGTTTGGCTTGGCTCCCACTGCCCTCCAAGTCCCAAGGGAGGTGGGGAAAGGGGTAGCTGCCACTGCAGAGGGACCCAAGTGGGTCTGCATTACAACTGAGGCGCACTGAGCTTGGGGAATCCGCTGCCCTGGCAGTGAGCTGTAAGCAAGTCTGCTCATCATCTGGAAGAGATGTTTCCTTATCCCTCAAGGTTGCTTGCTGTCAGCAGAGCCCTGAAGAGCGCCCTGGGCCTTGCACTCTCGGCACTCCCACTGAGAATATGCGGGAGGGCTTCAGGGCCCGTGACTGCTGCCCACCCTCCTGCCCCACCCAGCCTACAGCTTACTGCAGTGGGGGCAGAACCGTGTGTGTAAACGCCGCTTCCTCAGGGTTATGGATTTGTCCCACATTTACCCCTCACTCTGTTCTATAAACGTCAGACGGATGTATAAGAAATCAGAGTATTGGGGTAAGAATTTTGAATGCTTTTTGGCTGCAAGTAAGGGAATGTTTGCTTTTCAGGATCTTAAAGGAATGTTACATTTTCTCACATAAAATGAAGTTCTGGCAAAAGGTGATTTGCTGGTGATGGTTCAGGGGCTCAAGAATATCACAGTCCCAGGTCAGCATCCCTGCAAGTCTCTAAACTTTCCACTTACAGACATGATGGACTTGACTCTGAGCATGGCGTCCTTGCCCAGTGATTTCCAAAGCAAGGAGGAGGGGTGCAGAGTATTGCTTTTCCAATGCCATCTTCCTGTCAGGGCTGAATACTCACTTTTTCAGAGCCCCCAGGGAACTTCTGATCAGCGCTCATTGGCCTCACCTGTGTCACATGACTAGTTGGGTCACATGACCACTCCTAGACCACTCTTTCCTGGGGGATCTCTGCCAGACATTTGAATAAAATTGAGGTTCTGTGACTAAGGGGAAGAGGAGTTTTTAGCCTTCGGGTTGGCATGCTTGTACCCCAGTTACTCTCTGGCATTTAGACAAGGGCACCGGGCGAGAAGGTTGCATGGCATCCCATAATCACTGACGCAAGTAGTGGCTTTATAGGTGACCTCCCAGGGGTAACGGCGAGGAGGGACTCTGTTGTTCACGCCAGCCTGCTTTGGCGGTGGCTACAGAGCCTGCTAATTAATTTGGCAAAGAACTCCACTTCAGTGAACTTTAAATAAAGAACACAAAAGGGGACAAATGGGAATTATTCTGTAATCTGGCTCGAGCACTGCGTTCTCCTGAGTCACTGAATAGAGCCAGGGGAAGGTCTTCTTGGCATAGCTGTCAACTGGCCGAAGGCAGAAGGGAGCGGAGAGAGAGCTGTTTGTATGCCTGGAACCTGTCACAAAAATCCCAAACAAGCAAAATGAATGCCACGTTTCTCAGTGGGTAACGCGACCCAGGATTCAGCACAGTCTGTTTGCTCGCAGGTTTAGTCAGCGTTATTTCCCTGCCTTTAATAATATTCACCATATTGACAGTAATTTGCAGGGTTTTAAGTTCTGCATATGTTCCCACTGAAATAATCCTTCTTTTTTGCTTCCCTGAGACCTTGCTGAAAAAATGCCTGAGCTCAGCAAAAGTAATAAATAAATAAAAATGTTCAAGTTGTGCATTAATCAGAAAAATGTCTTTGGAAATTCTTCCAGGCTTTGGCACATGAAGTTCTGCACCCATTGAAATGACAACAACAGCACGAGGAGATTTATTGCTGTGAATTGGAGTCATAATCATGGGATATTTTTTCATTGAAAATTATTTTACACTATTAGGTCTGTAATATATTATTTAAAGGTTTAAAAAAACTTGTCTTTTTTCTTTTTTACTTGAAAAACAGCACATTTATCACACAAAGGGTTTATTATTGTAATTTATGAGAGGTCCTAAGTGTTCTGGAACTGTGAATGTGTTTTATATGGCCAGTTCTGTGTGTGTGTGTGTGTATTTGTATATAGGAAATCTTAAAGTGACATCAAGGAGGGATTCTGTACACCGCTGGTTCAAATAGTGACCTAAATAATAATATATTTCCAACAAGATAATTATCATTGTAGATCTAGGGAGCCTGGTGGTTCAGAGTATGGTTCTAAAGTCAGACCCTGGGGTTTCGGTTTCACACCCTGTCATTTGACCTTGGGAAAATTACATAATTTCTCTGAGCCTCGGTTTCTTCACCTATCGAGTTAATAATAGCAAACACAAGAGTACTATTAACAGCAATAATAATAGTGATAATGATGGTGAGGATGCTAGCTAATGGTTACTGGGTCAGAGACTGTTCTAAGTACTTCTGATGTATTCACTCATTTGCTATTATTAATATTAATAATTAAAGAGGCTTGTGAGGATAAGACGCAGTATTATGTGCCTAACACACTACTTCATATGCTGTAAATATTTTAAAACGTGTATTAGCACCAAAATGATATTAAGTAAATGAACGAATTGGTCAAGTGAGTCAAAATGGAACAGACCAGTAGCATCTCGACGCGGCCCAAGAGCTCCAGGCTATGTTAGTTTTCATTTTAATTAAATTTTAGAGGCAGTGCCAAGATGTTCTGGGCAGAGGAGTTTCAAAACGTATCCTACCCTACCAGAATTCACAAAACACACGACAGCAAAGGACCCCTTGTCTAGATTCTTTTGAACTAGAGCCTGAAAGATTTCCACGTGTTTGTGTGTAGATCTGGATATTTCTGTCTTGAACCTCAAGAGTTCAAATATATGCATGATGGACTTTTTCAAGAACCTTTGGGGAGGACAAGTACACCAGACTGGCTCACTGTCACCCGGCTGGTGTTTCCCTTTTCCAGGTCTGACTCACAGCACCGCTGAGCAACATCCAAGGACACCCAGCACTCACCGCAGGAAAGCTTCCGATCGGCTTTCTGTGCCTCCCGGTTTCGGCAAGAGCTGTCAAACCCTCTCCTGTTGGCTTTTTAATAATGATTACAGAAGCCTGGCTACCACTGTTCATTCATTCGTTCATCCATTTACTCATCCTTTCTCCAAAGGGCACACAGACACACTTATGAAGAATGTGAATCAGATCACAAACCCTCTTAAATGTTGAAAACATTCAGCAGTTTCTCCTGCATCTGGAAGAAAAGCTCGTCCCCTCACCCTAGCCCACAAGATCCGGTTGATCCCCACCTTGCCTGCCTCTGTATCATATTGCATCCCTAGTCCCTGTCTCTTGGCTTCAGCCATTCTGTCTTACCGCCTTTCACTGAAGGAGCCAAACTGAGACAGCTTCAAGGTCTTTAATCTGCCTGGCATGCTCTTCTCTGCCTTGTCCGCGACCGGCTCGGTACGCTTCCATCCAACCCAGGCTTTTCTTATCAACGCTACTTAAAGTAATTCTCTCTTCCCCAGTGCCTGGAACCAGGCCAAACACACAGTAGGTGCTAGTAGTTAATTAATTTAAATTACACGAAGGATGCTTCCACTATGTGCTAATTACTCTCTTTTAAAGAAAATATTTAGGTGGATAATTAAACTCAAGGAGGACTCATGAGATTTTAGGTGATCTGTTAGAAGAAAGATGGTAATAATAACGGGTAACACTTAGCATGGTGCACTCTAGTTTAAACAGCTACAGGAACCGGGCAGGTAAACAATGCGTAAAGTCAACCCAACGTGAAAGGAAAGAGACAGGGTGAGAGCTTTGTCCCAACTCGAGAGACATGCCCCACCTAAGATAATTCAAATTCAATTAAAAAAATAAAAACAAATAAAAACTGTAGCCTTTGCCACTGAATCAGCTGCCTAATTTCCAACCCTTGATGCCAAATGCTGTCTTGTACATTCTACGCGTGTTCTTTCATTTAACATGACTACAGCCTCGTTAAGGAGGTCCAGTTCCTGACATCATTTGTACAGCCAAGCCCTCGGTATCTGCGGGTTCTACATCGGCGGATTCCACCAACCGGACTGAAAATATTCAAAAGAAAAAAAAATTCCAGAAAGCTCCAAAAAGCAAAATTTGAATTGTCCCCCACTGAAAAATACTTGCATAACATTTACATTGTATTAGGTTTATAAGGAATCTAGAGATGACTTAAAGGACAGAGGAAGATGCATGTAGGCTGTATGCAAATACTAGGCCATTGTGTATAAGGGACTTGAGCATCCCTGGATTTGGGTATCTGCGGGGTCCTGGAACCAATCAATCCCCTGAAGATACTGAGAGGCGACTGTATATGTGGTGCTTGAGGTGTCTAGAGCCCGGCAGACTCTGTAAAAGGCCTGAAGGTAAATATTTTAGGCTTGGTGAGCTGTGTGCTTTCTGTTGTAACTGCTCCGCTCTGCCGTTGAGGCTCAGAAGGAACCACAGCCATTTCATGAACAAACAGGCGTGGCAGTGTTCCAGTAAAACTTGTTTGTAAGAACATGCAGTGGGCTGGGTTCGCTGGCTATCCTTTGCCAACCTCTCTTACAGAGGGTAGGTAATTTGCTTGTATTTAAATAGCTAAGTGGCCGCTAGGGTTTGAACTCAGGTTGTGCTGATTCCCGAATGCTACATTTTGAATACCACGTTTCCATACTGCCTCTTCTTCCTGCCGGTGTGTCCATGGGTCAGGGCCACCCGTTTTCAATAACTATAATGCGCAATTATTGGCTGTTTACGGCACTTCCAAGGGATCTGTGTATATACCCAATGGTTCAATCCTTCCAGTGTTGATGGAAGAAGCCACATTCAATGTCTGAAATAAAAAGCGTAATTGTTTTGCTTGCTAAGAAGGGAGAACTAATCTAGTTGAGTCTGGCTTTGAACAAGCAGAGAAAAGGCTGACCTTTTTACTGTTTGGAGAAGTGTGGACTTCAAGGATTGGTGGGCTTTCAGAAGCAGAGTTGAGGAGGATGGCTTGCCTCCAGTTCTCCGGGTCTGGGTAGTTGCCTGAGGCTGAGGATGCCCCGGGGAAGGGTGGTGCTGGGCGAGTTGTCAGCATCTTTTGGGATGGATTAGATGTAGACTAGCAACAAGTGCCATCAGCATTTTTCTCTCTTGAATTTGAATATTGAGAACCTTTTCTGCTTACAGCAATGCAATAAGGGAGATATTCTTATACCTTCAACTTGATGTATGAGGAAACGAAGATGCATAGAGTTTACATGACTTGCCTGGGATCTTAAGGCTGGTAAAAGGAAGAGCCAGGGTTGGTTGTTTTTTTTTTTTTTTAATTTTAATTTTTTTAGTTAGAGCCAGGATTTTAAAACTGAAAGTTTGAATCCATCCTCTGTGCTTTTGACAGTGACCGTCTTCTACCTCTCACGTCATGTGTTGGCTTTTGGTGAGACTCACAAGTTGATCACTGACAGGCATTTAATTAATTCCTGGTTTGAATTTATACAGTTTATTCATTTTAGCTCATCCTTTTATTGTCATCTCTGTTCCCTTTTTTAGGTAACAAACGGCCACTTGAAAAAGAGCATCCGCATAGCCAAATTCCTTGAGGTGAAGTACAGTGCCGTTTAAGGTAATTGTTCCTAGTATTTTAGCTTCTCAACAAAAAGTCAGGCTTGCTTTGGCTGAAAGGTTAATAAGCAGAAGTCTTGACTTCACAGCACATCAGGGCAGATAAATGACTCCATGAACAATAATGCAAAATTATAGCCTCGTTTAGCCCCACTGGCTTTGTTCTTGACTCTGAGACAAAACTTGCAAAAGGTTAAATGGAACATTAAGGGAAAGACAAGTTTATCTCTCTGAAAATTCATGCTTCACCTTCTACAACTTTCAAAACACAGTGATCATGGCCAACATGTTGGGCAGAACGAGGAGAATTATAACTAGAGAGTTACAGTTGTTTGCTACTTGACCGCAGACTGACCCAGGGGACAGAAGACTTGGACGCAGTCCTGTTGTCATCAGTTAATTAGATGCAAAGTCCTGAGATTACAGGATGAGTCTGTCCATATGTATTAGTTTCCTGGGGCTGCTCTTACAAAGCACGACAAACCAAGTGGCTTAAAACAACAGAAATGTGTTGTCTCATAGTTCTGGAGACCAGAAGTCTGGAATCAAGTCACTGAAGACTGTAGGGGAGAAGCTGCCATTGCCTCTTCTAGCTTCTGCTGTTTGCCAGCAATCTTTAGCAGTTCTTGGCTTAGAAGTGCATCACTCTAATCTCCGCCTCTGCTGACACATAGCTTTCTTCCTCGTGGGTCTCTGTCTCTGAGTCTCTTCTCCTTTTCTTATAAAGCCACCAGTCCAGTTGGATTAAGAGCCCAAGCTACTTTATTTGGAGTCATCTCCACTAATTACATCTACAATGATCTTATTTCCAAAAAGGTCACATTCCGAGGTACTGGGGATTAGAAACTTAAGTATATCTCTTGGGGAGGGGGACACAGTTCACTCCATAACACCAGGTTTCATGGTCTCATTTGCTTTATGATGTTTTATGACCTTCTTCATGGGAGTGCTAAAGGGAGAATAATGAAATTCAGGTCCTTTGAGGAAAAAGGAGATTCCATAATTATTAAACATATCCCTGCCAGATTAATCCAAAAGATGAGGACATATTCATGGGACAGCCTTTATGAAATCTGTAAATTTTTTTTATTGCACACCCAACCAACTTCCTTTTTACAGGAGCTAATCTCCCCATGACGTATTTTTACCAGAGTAATAAATAACTTGAAAATAAGTGAGATATATGCAAAAGGATAATTTCTGACCTAGATAGGATTCTGATGCAAGTTTCCGAAATTGCTTTCTTTATTTATAAACTGGACATTTCTTGAGAAAAAACCAGTTTCTCCCCAGAGATAACAAAAGGCGTGTTTCTTCTGGTTGTCCTGGAAGAAAAGGAAGTTTCCATCAACATAGACCATTCATATTTGGCTTTTTCACCGAGCTTG
Source organism: Camelus dromedarius (assembly GCF_036321535.1). NCBI lineage: Eukaryota > Metazoa > Chordata > Mammalia > Artiodactyla > Camelidae > Camelus > Camelus dromedarius. Next base: position 5,723,826 of record NC_087453.1, on the reverse strand, counting down.
TAGAAGAGAATGTCAATTCAGGCAGTAATTTTATGGAGGATGGAGGAAGAATTCTCAGGCTTATCAAGAAGTTAAGTTCACATGAAATGGAAAAAAAAAGCTCCCATAATCTTTTCTGGGTTTTATTGCTCATTCACTCATTTATTCAACAAATACAGAGTCCATGAGATACCAGGCAGACACTGAAGGTGCAGTGATGTATAAGAGGTGGTCCCTGCCCGCAGAGAACCCACAGCTGAGTGGAAAACACATGAAAAGGAATAGCCAAAATATGGTCAGTTCCCCTGAAGAAGTATTTCCGAAATGCTGTGGATACAACTAATGCTGTTGAAAGAAATCAGGAAAGGTTTCCTTAAGGAAGAAACAACAAAAGCAGGGAGTGTGATTGTGCAAAGGCTGAGGGGTATAGATTCCATATCATTTCCTCTGTGTGGCTGGAGTGTAGAATGTGAGGTGTGTGTGGAGAGGGGGACAGTGAGAGACGAGGTCTGAGAGAGAGGCTGGGGCCATACTTTAAGTATTTTCTTTATATGCCATCCTGAAGAATTTGAACTCTATCATCATAGAGAATAACTTTCTCCTTAATACTATTTTTTCTTAATCTCATGTTATATGAAACTTAAAGTATAGAAAAGCAGACATATGAAGCTTAAAATCACTTTTAATCTCAACATCCAGAGATAATGTTCTTTTGTGTGTTTTATGGATATCTTTTAAAAATAATTAAATTCAATATAATGTGCTTATTTTAATTTTACTTTATTATAATCTTAAAGCAGATGTGATTTTGTCTCCTTCTCTTTCTCTTTTTTCACTTAAGTTATATTGTGAACTTTGTCCTGAAAGGATTTTTTTCTAGATAGTGTTGTGATATACCTGCATTTTCAAAAGAAGTTTAACTCTGGGAGCAAGGAGAGGTCCTACACTCTAGGATAGCATCCAGGTAGTATATTTCCAAAACGTGAACTCCTACTGTTCCCAGCTATAAAATTGATTAGGTCCTGACGTATTTCAACTCATTGTGGGATTCACTGAAATAAAGTAAATGGTTCATTTTCCATGAAGGGGAATTTTAAGTGATGAATGAAGAAGAAAGTCTTGAAAAAGAAAATGTAGATGGGAAAATGGCAGGTTTGAAGCAGTGCGTTTATTTTCTAAAAATAACCATTTCTCTTTATTTAAACGTACAGTCTGAGCATGCTAAATATGCGACACTTTAAGCCTAAGACTTCCGTAAACTGCATCATTGTAAGACAGATGAGCCTTGCTGACGGCATTACAACAATCTCAGATAATCTGTCTGGAGAACAACTTTTAGATCAAAATAACATAGAGCACATCAGATTTTTAAAAATTTATCCTTGAAATTTAAGATGATAATACCATTAGAAGGGCTCAAAATAGGCTCAATAGGCATGAAATAAAATAATGGCACAGGAATGTGGGCTTGTACAGTGTCTGTTGGGCTTTGTCTAACTCTAAAACGGTTTAATGCTTTTATGTGAAAAATCAGTAGTTTGTTGCATTTAAACAATATTCAGTAACATCCACAAATTCCACTAAACCAGAGAGTTCACAAATAAGATAATCAGGATGATTTTTTGGGAAAATTTTGCTGTGTCTTAATTAAAGGTTGTCAACTACATTTTTAAATTCACCACGTCAAAACAAACTAAAAACATTCATCTATGATGACACTTTATATCTTCAAGGATAACGAAAAATAACTTACGTATCTAGAGGGAAAAATCAAATGATCTATAATGAAACAAAAATGAGGCTAGCTTTGACTTTGGCTTCTGGGAGAGAGGGAATTAGACAGCCCTGACCATTGCTGAAAGATAATTTTCAGGAAGAGGTAAAATCATGCCTTACATACAGATATCAAAACGAACAAGTGTATTAAAGACTTTATTTTACTCCTCTGGGGCCCAGGCTGATGTTGTAACTGGTTCAGAGAGAAAGCCAAAACTCACAGATTTTTTTCTGGAGTAAAGGAATGTTGAGATGAATTGCAAGCAAAGACAAAAACTGGTTTTTCCACAGGGTAGTAGTGAAGACAGTTTAAACCTCAACTGGATAAGACGTACTTTGTCTATCTGTCAGTCATCTACAGTTTACAGAGTTGTGACGTAGCTCAAAGTCAAGGAACAGAGCTAGATTCTAGAAACTCAGAGGGTGTGCTATAGACACGAATAGTCTTCCACTGAAGCACCATTTTTTTTTTCAGTGTCATAATGCCACTGCACCCCCCTCACTGCCCTGTTGTCTTGTTTCCCAATATGCCAGTCTTCTACAATACGAAAACCCAGAATTAAATGAAATGATGTCTATGGATTTAGTAAAAAAAGATTTAAAAAAGCAAAAATCAAGGGCAATCACTATTACTGTTCAAGGGCAATGGACAGACACTTTCCCACTACAGTGTAAGTTCGATTAACCCAGGAACTTCAGCTGTTTGGTCCACTAGTAGTGATTAATCTTGATTTTTGAGGCCTGAAGTTTTTTATAATGATTAGAGCCCTCTTTAAAAAGAAAATGTATATAAAATTATGAAAGCAAAATTCGATACAGGGCAAAAATTTACTTAGAATGAGAAAATAAATCATGAAATAAATAATAAATCATTAAAAATCATAAATCACAATTTTAAAGCTGATTTTTAAAAAGCCCCAAAGTCCAGAAAAATAGTTTTGTTTTGTTTTGTTTTTTTAATTAACTGATTCGCACCTCTGTCGTACTCACTTCCTACGTCTTTTTTTGTGGGCATATCTTTAGATCATTCTTTCTTTCATGTGTCAGTGATTTCACAATAATATTTCCTAGAGGGAGAACTGAAAGATAATTTAGTCTTTCTTCTAATATGGTTGACTGTTTCTCTTCTGGGAGCAGTTTTGTGTGCGGTTGTGTCTGGCTTCACAAGACTCCTTCAGGACAAGATGTGTCAGAGGAGCTGAGATGTGATTTAATGTGCTGCTACTCTGTTTGTACATCCTGAATTTGAGAATTCTAAAATTCTCATAATTCCCATCAAAAGAGAAATGAAAAAGTATGGTGCATTTATCGTTACTTATGCTATATTATCAAGTAGGTTCTCTATCAAGTATGATAGAGACCGTTGGTGTCAGAACTTTCCGTAGACTGTCCTCTGACTCTGAACATGCCAAGCCTTCTTTCTCCTCCACGGCCCACATACTTGTGAGGGCAGGGGCATGGCTCTTGTGATCCTGTCTTTGCATCTGTGTGTCATGATGCCAGGAGAGTCAGTCCTGTAGGCACTGAGAATTTTTCAGGAAGCAATTCCCACTCCAGAATAATTAGCAAAAATTTAATCGAACACATCAATGACTAATGAATCACATCATGTATCCCACTAACACCGAACTAAACTAAAACTCAGTGTGTTCTTTTTATTTTTTTGGCTTAAACAATAGAAATTTATTTATTTTCTCACAGTTCTGGAAGTCCAAACTTAGCGTGCCCACGGGATCAGTTTCTTCTGCCGCCCTCTTGTTACCTCTCCGTAGGGTCACCCCTCTGTGCACTTGAGCCCCTGATGTCCAAATTTCCTCTTCTTATAAGGACCTCACTCTAAAACTCAGGGTATTCTAAATTCATTGTTCCCTTAGCTAGATCCGAGAAACGTTCACCACCACTCTAACACCACTGGTAAAAGGGAAGGGTAGCAAGCAGGAATTTGATGGGGAAGGAAGCAGCCGTCTAACTTAATTATGCGTGAACATCTTACTCTTACAAAATTTATAAAAACGCAAAAATTCATGTCTGTGTGAACATATTGCTACTAGTAACCCTTCCTTGTATCTCACATATCATCAGTGCCTTGCCCATTACGTAGATTATAAAGGGCATTTAATGAATCTGTGTTTAATGATTAAATAAATGATTGATGAGCGACATGAAAGGACGGTTATATTTATACAAGGATTTTTTGGTGTCTTCAAGGGATGCTTGTACATATAGATAATACTATTCAGAAGTACTTTATTTTTTAAAAATAAGATTTCAATTTATCAAAGTTGCAGTTGTAAAAAAAGAAACTAGCTTTTTCTTAGGCTTTAAGCACAGTTCACAAATCTATTATTTTTAAATGCAGCAGATATTAGCAATCGCTTTTAAGGGATCTTTGAAAAATATTTGGCTCTTTTTTCCAAGTTTAAACAGTTCAAATATTTTAAACAGCTTTTATAAGTTTAATATATCAGCTTTCTCTAAGTTCCCTCAAGAGACTGAATTAATAAAAACAACCTTCTGGAATATTTATCAAGTCTTTTTCATTTACTAGTATTTAAACTTATACAGATTTAAAGTTTTTATTTTCTTAAGATGTTTCAAATGTGTATATATAAAGGGTGTACAAATTCAATCTTTACAGAAAAATACTAATACTATGATTTTGTAACCCTAAAATTTTTAAACTTAATTTTAAAGTTTAACAATTGTGTTCATATTTAAGGAATATGGTTATCATTTCAATTAACTGGATTTATTCATGACCAGCAGTTACATCCAGGAGACTGCCTGGATTTTGAGTGACTACCCTGCTGGGACTCATTGAAGTCTATTTTACAGTCTCCTTCTCATGTCTCGGGAACTTCAGGATGTGATCAGTTTGCCTATTTCCCCAAATCCAAGTTACCCATGTTTGTGACTTCATTTGTCTATTCACAGAGTCTGTGACTTGGACCCATCGCTTGCTTTGGTTTTACTTTTGCTTCTTGCCCCCACCACCCCACATCTTAACACACGTAACATTGATCCTTGCTAACTCAGATTTATGAATTTGATAGAATTTTAAAGACATGTAAGTATAATTTCTACCCAAGGATAAAGACTTGTCAGTTTGATGAGCTCATTTTTAAAATAATATGTTCTCAAACTCACATAACTGAGGAGATGTTAACAATGATATCCAGTAAAATTCTGTGTACCACACATGACCTTTGCCTGATTTGCATGTAAACTTGTGAGGTCATTCTACTGGCAGGAAAATGTAGGCCTTTTCCTAAAAATAAAATCAAAGACACCCTCCTGCTATTCAACAAAATGCATCAAAGAATTTCAGAGAAGGAAAATGACAGTATGAAAAAGCATCAGTGATCAAGGGAGAGGCAGTTTTATATTAGGGTTTAAATGTGAAAGGAGTAGCAAATTTCAGAAATAATTTTTGAATGAGAACGTGCAGAAAAAATGAATAATAGATCTATGGATTGAAAAATCTCAGGTTATATGGATTTTATAGAATAGATATGTATGTATACAGTGTATGTGTGTATATATATATATATACACACACACAGAGATGGAAGATAAAGTGTGGTAAAATTTCCATCATGGATGTTTATATGTTTATAAAATCTAATGAAAATGTCAGAAATTATTGAAAGAACATGTATGATGTAAAATCACCATCATCTTTATCATTATAATTCTGTATTATATCATATCATATGAACAAAAACTAGGAAAAAGGGTCAAGTCTGGGGGGGAAAAAGCTGCTTACATTTTAACCTCTTACAAAAAGTTAGACTTCAAAAATATTTGACATAAACATGAAAAAAATATGCACACAATTATAAAGCTAACTGCCAGGGGAATAAAAATAAGATGGTGTTGACAGCTGACTCCCCAAAGAGATCATCAAAATAACCTGCAGACCAAGCCAAGCCAAGTTTCTTGTTTACTGCAGTGAGACAGGGCAGTCTTAGTAGCATCTTTAAAGGGGAAGCCCAAAGTGGGATGTCTGTGAGGTTTTTTGTGGTCTGATTTAAGGTAAATCTTTCAATGCAGGCACCTGATTGGGATTTGGCAACGTTTGTGTTATAACAGTTGAGGACTGATGGATGCAGAGAGGTAAAGATTTTGAAGTGAGTCTTTAAAGAATAAACAGTAATTTGATGAATCCACTTGAGCAATCTGTTGCTTAATAGGAAGAAGGGACTTTTGTTCCTTGTACTGAAGAGAACAAGGAGAATAGTGTATTGTGCAGATAAATGGGATTTTCAGCAAGTTCCTGAGAGAAAACAATAAAGTTATTGCAACTTCATTTTTCGGGGCAAGAATTTCCTGGCGTGTTGGAGTCATGTTACTGTAGACAGTGAGTATGTTGATGTCGATGGTACCAGTTGTCAACAACACTTTTTTAACATCAGCTTTATTAAAAATTGAAAAGAAAACATAGCTTGTATAGAAAAAAGGAGGAAAGATAAGTAAAGAAAAAAAGAGTATAAAATCAGAAAACAGAAATTAAGGGGAAGACAAAATATACCAATGAATGTTAAAAATGAAAGTGAATTAAACTACCTTATGAAAAGATGCATTCAATTACATACTAATCGAAGACTTATACTTTAGAATGATAAATAATTAAAACTAAAGGGTGAGCAGTGATGTCTCAGACCATTGCAAAAACAGTGAGGGAGTATACGAATGCATGAATTTAGAATTCAGAGTAAAAATTGTTAACATTGTAAAAGAGATTCATTTTATTTTGATGCTACACAACTCTGAAAAAATATGGTCATGTGACTTTATGCATAAAATAAAAGGGCATCAAAACAGATAAATCAAAAACTGTTGAGGAGGGAGAATGTAGGAGAAAGAAGAATTAAGGATGAAGATGTCTGGGGTTAGGGCACTAAGAAATGCCAGTTATTGAGAGTGAGCTGAGGTGTGGGGGGAAGTGATGGAGAAGAGCCTTGGAGGTCTGCAGGGGAAGGGGGAAGATAAGTTTGAGGGGGACTGTGAAATAATCAGAAGAGTGATGTCCTTTCTCCAAATCAAAGTGAGAAAGCAAAGCTCAAAGGGATGCCACTTTAAATATCAGCAAGCTTTGTGTGCTCCATGGAAGGAAAGATTATGCAGAAATTCAGGAATCCTGACAACCCCACTGGTATTGAGACTTAGACAGAAAACTGTGACACATCTCGAGGGCCGGAGAAATGCAAATTCCAGTCAAGAGTGCAAGCAGAGCGGGGCTGCACACTTCTGGGAGCAGATTGAAGAACTGGGATCTTGACTATAACTTGAATCCAGAAGTGCAGCCAAAGTGACCAGACAGGTCACCTTGTCTTACCTTCTGTGGTCTGTGACTTAGCAGCTCTGGGGTGGAGTCCACCATGAATAAAAGCATTGTTGAGATGACTCCGTCCCTCAGTGCCCCAGGCATTGGGAACCTTAAGCCCCGCAGAACCGGGAACCCCCCAAAACTAATTCGAATGTGAATGAAGTTGTTTTTGTGTTAGTTGATGGTTACCAGAATCTCAGCACTGAATCTCAGCACCTTCATAAACTGAGCTGATTCTCACTTTCCTAAATTCTATGCCTCCTGGAAGCCAGGAAGATTTACAATTGAGTAAAACAGGTTTAACAGAATCAAAACCACAGTACTGACAATTTGTTACATATTAGGTTTTTTTGAGGTGGGTAATTAGGTTTACTTACTTAATTATTTTTAAAAGAAGGACTGCGGATGGAACCCAGGACCTTGTGTATGCTAAGCATGTGCTCTACCACTTGAGCTACACCCTCCCCCTGTATTTAGTCTTTTTAGTAATCTACTTATAAAATTTAAAAGAATTTGGTCTATTGAAGTAAAAGTTTTGTAACTCTACAAAACAAAACAAAAAGCAAATGAAGAATTCGATTTGGGCTTATGATTTAAGTTTTACTAAGCATCGAGATACTTTATTTAGGCTCATGGTACTTACACATTTTAAATTCATAAAAAATATTTGTATTGGGGAACATGCTATATGCTAAGTAGATAGTTAAAGTCCAAAGAAGGAAATCAAATAGATTAAATTTATAAATAGAATTTAAAATGTGAAAAGATATTTAAGTTTGAAAATGAACCAAGCAATATTCAAAGAGTCCTTAGAAGTGAAAGTCATGTTATGCAAAACCAATAAATACAATACAAATTTTTTTTTACAGTTGAAGTTAAAAAGAACAACCAGATTTTTAAAAACTTTTTATTTTGAAAGACTTACAGATCTGTATGAAGTTCCAAAGATATAGAGAGGTCGCCTGTACTCTGCACCTAGTTTCTCCCATTTTTTTTTAAGCATCTAGGTCTCTAAATTGGTGAATTTTATAAATTGAATATGAACAAGATAAGTAAAAAGCAAGCATCCGTATCATTTTTTCCCTGTGAACATGCATGCTCACTTGTGCGCACGTGTGCACACACACTGTTCCTCTCAGGACACTGAAAAACTCCCATTGGCAATAGTTCAGGTTGGATGTGAATGGAAAAATATTGCAAGCCATGCTGTGGCCATCATGTCATCAGCTGCCCTGCACTGACAGTGAGTAGGGGGACTCAGGATGCAGACATGCAGGCAGCCCGGCCCCCAGCGGGACTCCCAGAGGGATGTGAAAGAACAAGAGACTGGCCCTGGGTAGCTAAGGTGCATATCAAAAGGATGATTTCAATGAGTCCAGACCTTTGCACCTTCCCCTACATAGAAAAGCTCTAAATTCCTGAACTTGAGATGTCTGCTTTTCTTCAATTAACAGTAAAACATAAGTCTCAACTTTCAGGTGGTGCATTTTATTTCAGTCGACATGGGGCACACTGAATTTTGAGATGTGCTGGGGACAGGTAGGTAGAGCTGCCCAGGAAGCAGCGAACCTGGTGACTGAGTGTGAGTGCTGTCCTGTCCACGAGTTCACAGCCTTCGTCCCCACACTCGCTGGCTCTGAGAGCTTGAGCCAGTTTCTTAGCCTCCGTACGCAACAGCTTTCTTGCTGGAGGCTGCGGGCAGTGACTGTTGCACCTGCCACACTGGACTGTTGGTCAGGTCCGTGAGTGCACAGTAAGCTCCCGGATTGTTCTTGGCACACAGTACGCACTCGGTGTATGTGGTCTACTGTTTTTGTATACGTGGTCATGGCACATGGGAGACAAACCACAAGTCAGACGTGTTTGGGATGTATATGCTTGTAGATGGCAATGAGATCCTAAAGAATGGGTGTGGCATGAGAAAATAAGAGAGGACTTGACTTCACTGAACCCCAGGGAACATCAGCGTTTAGGATAGAGTGAAAGGAAAAGGGCCTGAAAAAAAAAACCAACAAAACCAAAAAAATGCGGAAAAAACCCAAGAAGAAGCTGGCTTAGATGAAGGAGGAAAGATGGTAGGAAGCTATAATCCCTAAGGGGGTGGGTACAGGCATAAAATTGAATACGCAGAAACTGCCCCGGGTGGGGAAGTCAGATCTGTGACAGATGAGATGTTGTAGGCTGATGTGGGGCAGGGCTACTCCAGTGGTTTCCACGTGGAAATGAATAAATTAGATCCCAATCTTCCAAGGCACCTCTCTCTCTCCCAGTAAAACAAACACTCACACTGAATTAAAGATGTAAATGTTAAAAACAAAACTAAAACTTGTGGGAAAAAATATAGAATACGTGTGACATTAGGATCCTGAAGGATTTCGTAAGACACAAAAATGACTAACCATGAAAAGAAATGATCTATAACTAGACTCGAATGATAATTAAAACTTCTGTTGATTCAAAGACACCGTGAAGAAAAAGAAAAGACAACTCCAGGCCAGAAGGCTTTTTGTAACACTTACGACCAACAAAAAAATTGTTATCTGGAATACATTAAGAAAAAACTCCTAGAAATAACAACAAAAATATGTAAAAAAAAATGGGCAAAAGACATGAACACACATTGCACAGAAAACATGAATAGAACGTAAAATTATGACAATGCTCAACCCCATCATAACCAGAAAAAATGAACATGTAAGATCTCATGTTGGTATCCAGGGAGAAGAGCATTCTAGCCAGAGGAAGTGCAAAGGCCATGAGGCAGGATCTTGCTTGGCTTGTCAAGAAATAGCAAGAAGACCCATGTGTTGCCTCTAGTAAATCAGAGAGATGGAGGCGGAAGATGATGACAAATCCAGGTAAGGGTCCAGATCATTAATGTCTGTGTCACCCAATTCAATCCTTGACTTAAGAGGCCAGCAAGATAATAAGAAATTAAAAAGAAACTTGTACATGTAGGGGACAGCACTTATAGGAGTGGTCAGACTAATGTTGAGAGAGCAGGACAAAATGAGAGCAAAGTATAAGATGTTTTAGATAATTCAATGTTTAATTTAGATAATTTAGACCACATGTGTTAAGGCATCTACCAGACCCTCTGTTGGGAACTGAGGATTCAAAGACAGAGAAAAAAAAACCAAAAAACCTGTCACAGAAGGAGCCACATGCCTTCCTATATAAGTAATAAATAGAAGCAAGTAGTAAGCAATATAACATGTGATGCTCATAATGAAAACAAAATGTATTTGTAGACTTTAAATCAAGACCCAGTTTTTAGTGCCTTAAATATATTTTTTCCTAATCCTACATGGTTGATATTGTTTGTTGCCAAGTTACACCTGAGAAAACTGAGTACAGGAGAGATTAAGTAATTCTTTAAAGCAGCGTTTCCCAGCCTCCACACTATTGGCATTTGGGGCTGGATAATTCTTAGTTGGGAGGCTGCCCTGTGCATTGAGGGTGTCTATAGCATCCCTGACCTCTTCCCACAAAAGCAAGTAGCTCCCCTCCACACACAGTTACGAGAATCAAGATGTCGCCAGACAAATATTCCCTGGGTGACAGAATCCCTCCAGTGGAGAACCACGGGTTCAGAGAGAGAGTAAAGGGTGGAGGAGGAATTCAAACCAAATCTGTTTGACCCCTAAGGCCAGAGCTGCTGGTTGATGTTACTTATTTATCCAGATTTCTTTCTTTGATATGTGGCACCTTTCTGAACCAGGTCTATCTTGAGCACTGTCCATTGATGTTTAACCGCATTCATTTATAGCAATGTGGTAAGGAGGGGGGGTCTTTACCTATAAATGGCTCACCCTGAAGGAAGCTGTACATGAGATGGCAATGCAGAAATTAATTGTTTTCTACTGTTTGTTCAGCATCTCAGGACATAATATCAAATAATAGCCTTCGTTCATTCATTCATTCATTCATTCACGATGCTAGGGGTCGTACTAGGCACTGAGGCTCACAGTGGACAAATTAGAAAGGTCCTTACTCCCATGGGAGACTGTGAACAAATGGGAGACAGTTTAACACATCATGAAACAAGGTAATTTCAATTTGTGGTACTTTGGGGGAAAAAAAAAAACCCAGAGTTTTATGAGGGCAAGTGACTTGGTTGGAAGAAGGGAGCTAATTTGGATTTGGATATCAAGGAAGGCATCTTGGAGGAGGTGATGCAAGCTGAGACCTAAGTGACAAGAAGGGTTCAGCCATGTGAAAATCTGAAGGGAGAGGCTTCGAAAGAGAGGAACGAGCGAATGCTAAGATGCTGAGGGGGGAATGAGTTTGGTGTATTTTGGGAACAGGAAGAAGACTTTTGTGGATGGTGGGGGGTGAGCAGAGGCAGGAGGCAGATGACGTCAGGGAGGTGGATGAGGACTTGGGGGCATGTCTGACTTCATAGACCAGTGGATTTTATTCTGTGTGCAAATGGAACATAATCTTGTCGAAGCTACTTCAGAAGGAAAACCAAATGTTATCTTTTTTCCAGCTGAAACACTAATGCATTGTCCTACATCTCCTTGCTTCCATCATTCGTAGTTACATGTTTGCAGTTATTTAAATAGACCCATGTGAGAGTTCACATTTGAAACTTACCAGGGAAATCAAAGAAGTATTTAAAAAAATATTATTTTCATTCTTGCTGCCGAGCTTCTGCAAAGCACACTTTTTTTTTTTTATTGCACTGGCTTCTTAGAAGATCTATTGATCATTTGATTTCATTAAAAAAAAAAAAAGCCCACAAGCGCCTGTATTCCTTAAGAATTCTGATATTGAGTGTCAATGGCTGTCAGTGATTTTAGATATTTTTTAGAACGATGATGGCCCTTCATATTTTAGGCATAACAATTTAATGTCTGTTGCTTGTAATGGGCTAAAATAGAAATAATTTGAATGTCTGTCAATGGAGAAAGGAGAAATAAAATGTATCATTGTCATAGGATGGAATATGATTCAGTAGTGTAATGACTAGGTAGGTTTAAGTGTATCAACCTGTACGTGCCTCCACAGAATGAAGAGAAGAAAAAGGCAGGCTGTAGTAACAGGCATAGAAAAATACGTTTTCCCCGATTTCTTGAGATATAATTGACACCTAACATTGTATAAGTTTAAGGTACATAAGTGCTGGTTTGGTCCATTTATATGTTACAAAATGATTACCACTATTGTATGGTGGCATGAGACAGCAGGACATGAGGAAACTTTGGTGGGGGGGGGGGTATATTTATTACCTTGATGGTGGTGATGATTTCACAGGTGTAAACCTTTGTCAAAACTTACAACATTTTATGCTTTATGTATGTGCAGTTTGTCATATGTCAATGACCTCAATGAAGCTGTTAAAAATTTTCGCAGTTAGTCATTGGCACCAAAAGTTAAGCTGGTCATCATTTTTCTTCCTTACTAGTGCATCAAGTGGTCGTGTACTTTAAAATTAATGGCATCTTAGATTTCAGGAACTATAGCAATAAATGCCTTTGATCTGAGATTCTGGCGTCTGAGCTTTACGCTATTTTCAGCTAAACACATGCTAACTGGTATAATTTGTAAATATTAGAGGGGATAGTGTTGGGAAGACTGTGACTTTGTTGTTAACCATGCTAAGAGCAGGACGGTAGGATGCCTCGTTGTGCCCAGCATCTCCCTAACTGGTCAGTCCCTCCTCTCAGGTTCTCCCTGACCCAGTCCCCAACCAGGCAGCCCTTCTGCCTTTGCCCGAGACCCCTGTGCTTAGCCTGGCTCTTGGCTGCCTTGAATAAAACCCACATTTCCCCACTCCCCTCTCCCTTTGTGAAGCCAGGGTCACGTGACCAAGCTCTGTCCATTGAGATACAAGTGAAATTGATGTGTGCAGCGAATTATAGTCATCAGTCCAAGAAAGGAGTTCCTAAGATTGCATAGGGATCTGTCTGTCGTATTTTATTGTAAATGGGCCTGGGGTTTTTGCTGCCTTATAATTCATCGACACAGGAACTATGTTTTCAAAATAGAAATGTTCCAGGTGCAGTTTAGTTGTATTTTCTGAGTGAAGTTACCACGCCGCCTCTTCGGATGCCAGTGCTGTCGAGCGCTGATCCCCCTTCTCGGAGCAGGCTTCTTTCCGTGTCCCTGGACGAGTCATTTATTCTTTCTGCTTCAGGTCCTTCAGCCGCGAAATGTGGATAATATCACAGGGCTTGGGGGTGCTGTGAGGATTAATTAGCATTGGCAGAACACTTTGAACGCAAGACTTTGCCCTCTTGGCACATTTTACCCGGGGACCTCAACAGACTGTACCAATAAGGCTGGTCCCATTTATCTCTGTTTTCCAGATCGGGCTGTGAGGCAGGAGGAATTCGGGGCCTGGCCAGAGTCGCTCAGTGAACTAGGGAAAGGGCCCTGAGGAGACCTCTGGAATACTGACTTCTAATCTTGCCACAACGGCTGGACACACGTTTCGTTTGGAAACGGGCTCTCTGAATGCCAATGCCTTTGTCATCTGGGTGCTTGTCTCTGGTCTTTTTCTCGTGTGTGGGCCTAGATTTTCCTGGGTTGGCTTGGCGTTGGCCTGCAGAGTGGAGGCCTCTTCTCATCAGAAAAGAAACTTGAACATTTGGTAGAACCCTCTTGATCCCAAGGCTCCAAAGTTTGAATCCCAGTCAAGTTCACTGGAAGTTTAGGCTTGCTTTGGCGTCCTTGGTTATAAAACTTAAGATGTGAGGTCCACTGTGCAGAAAGAGTCATTCAATTTTTTTAAATTGCATTTGGAATTTATTTTTAGAAAAACACACAGGAGACAATAGTACCTTCAATACTTTACTTCTGCCCATAAATAATAGCCACTGCTAATATTTTAGTGTAGATTTATTCGACCTGGTGTGTATACATATATCTAAGTATCTATATCTATAATTTAAAAAAAAACAGGGCCAGACTGCATAGACCACTTATAATTAGTGTATGAGATGCCCTTTCATCTCCTCTGGCCTCCTATCCCACCATCCTCTTCTCATTCTCCAAGTTCCAGTCACCCTGAGCTTTCTGCTCTGAACGTACCGTGTGCTTCCCTGTCTGGGACATGAGCACGGGGTCCTCTCCCCCCCACCCTCCCCCTCCCCTCCCCCAGGTAACAGCGCTTTCTCCTTCCCATCTCAGCCCCCACATTTCTCCATCCCCCATCATCCACAGGGGCTCTCTCTCCTTGTCCTAACATCATGTCGCTTTCTTTGGTGCAGAATTTTACACTGATTTGAGAATTTTATTAATATCTTGTGTTCCCACTGGACTGTCAGCTCCATGAGGGCAGAGTCTGCTCTTTATCTGTCTTCTCCGTTGACCCTTCAGTGCCTAGAAGGCCTGGCTCCTATCATGTTTGTTGAAAGAACAAATTAGAAGGGACCTCTTTTACATCTGTTTTAATGGTCGTGATAGGGATTTGTAACAGAATGATAAAATGTGACCTTTCCTGATGACTCAATTTCAGTGGAAGCCTCCCAAAGCCAGGCGAGGGGGCGGTGGTACCTTTAGAAAACATCCCAAAGCAAGGTGCTGGGCTGTCTGTGCAGAAAGGGTAGTTCAAAACCATTTGGTCTGCATTAGTTCATCAGATACCTCCAGCCTCAACAGGACATTGTGTGTCAAGAGATTAAAGAAGGAAGGCGCCTTGCAGAGAGTTACCCCCCACCCCACGATGGGGCAGGGAAGGGGAGCTTCCGTTACTTCACAGCAAGGGAGGGGTTTCCAAGAGACTCACACAGAAGGCTGAGACCTGAGTCCTCACGAGTGTGGTGGACACAGGGACTGGTGGTGACCCACTCCTTAGTAATCTGCGGGTAGAGGCCTGCAGTCGACTAGTTGCCTTGACGTGGGGCAGCGATAAGAGTGGTGGCTGCCCTGGGAGTGAGCTGACCGTTCATTACTGGGGCAATGCTGGGTGAGTTTCCCCTCAAGCCAGTTGCCCGCACAGAGGTAACAGGCAGGGATTGTCTCAGAATCAGTCCATCAAGAGGACTGCCTGGAAGGGCAAAGGGAACAGAACATAGGCTTGGAGCATTGGGATCTGGGGGACTGGGGAGTGAAGGGAGGCCAACTGAGCAGGGACGGAAGGTGAGCTCTCAGCAGGTATGTCTCTGAGGAACTCACAACAGCTCCAAGAGAGAACGAGCAGACTTTTAAACGCCCACAGCCCAGAGGGCCTCCACCCCGAGGCAGACTCTGTTCTGGGCTCTCCTTTCCCTCTGGGCTCCACTCCTGGGGGGTCCTGAATCCTGTAGTTATTAATGGAAGAGGAGGCAGAGCAGAAAATCGGTGCAGACTCCATTCTCCTCCCTCACCGCACTCCCAGTCCTGAACTGGGCTGATGGATAAACCCTAAATTGAAAGATGTCGGTGTTAGGTAGTTCTTAAGCTGAAAGGGAACCTTTAGTACCCTGGAGTCATCAGAAAGGCCAGCAACCCTTCGGAGTTTTCATTCGGCCTTGGAGAAAGCACTTCTTGATAAACAAAGTCTGATGGGGGATGATTACATTTGAGCGATCCGACTGTTTTGGAAATCTGACTGCATGTATGCCCACACTTCCATGTGAAAAAATGCATATATATATGTATAATCATAAACAACACTGCAGTGAATATTCTTGTAACTAAATATTTGTGTCTTTGGATACGTTTCCGGAACTGGGATTGTTGAGGACCTAGGATAAGCAATGATCAAAGTGTTAAAATTTTAACAGATAGCGTCACTTATGCTCCAAAACAGTTGTGTCAGTTGATGTAAGTTTACATTCTCATCAGGAAGCTTTATTTCTCTTTTCCGAAAGATTTTTTGGTAAAGTCCTTAGAACTAGATTTTTTATACGGTCTCACCATTTCCGGTCAAGTCCCTTCTAATCCGTTTTTCATTCATCAGAGAGAATAATATTTTAAAAATCTAAACCAGCCATCCCGTCATGGTTTCCTCCTCCTGAGTGGGATGCAGTCCCCCCGCCGTGGCTGCTGGGCGTGGGTTGGGTGGTCCCGTCCTTCCTGTGGGGCTGCCTTCCCCACCGCTCCCTCCTTCCCTGGGCTTGAGACACACCCTCCTCCCCTCAGCAGCCTGAACTGGCCGAGCTCTTTCCTGCGCGCCGGCTTTTCCAAGCGCTCTTCTCTCTGGGTGGAAAGCCGTCCCCCTGACCTTTCACATAGCTGCCTCTTCCCTGTTGTTGGCTTAAATGTCACATCCTCAGAGAAGACGTCCCTGACTCTGTTCCCTGATGTAGGGCTGCTGGCTAGTCCCGACATAGCACTCAGCTCACTTCCTTATCGCCATCTGCAGTGATTTGAATTGTTTATTTGCTCATTTGTTTGTTCTCTCTCCTGGGGGATAAGCCCCAGGAGGACCTGGACCTTGTTTATCTGGGGCGGGGGTGTGTGTGTGAGTGACAGTCTGCGCTCATAGCAGGTGCTCAGTCAGGATCTGTGAACGCAGGAAGGAAGCAGGGAAGCAGGCCTGACTTGGGTGTCACCTCCCAGGTCGTCCTTCTTTAGCGGGTTAAGGCCCGGTGAAGGGAGCCACAACCCCGTCCTCTGGGATAGCCGGATCCTTCTCATTGGCGCCGCCTTACTCCGCCCAGAAAAGGCTGCATATGTTTCTGTGGTGCTCCCACTGAGAGCAGCAGGCAACGGGGCCAGAGCTCAAGTTATTTTGGGTAAAGATTTTGGACACATGCCATTTCAGCCTCTGCCCTGGTGCTTTGTGGTGCTTGGTAAAAGTACAGCTGCCTTTGATGAAGCTTGGACACCTGCTCTGGGAAAGTGCAGAAGCCTCTGCATTTTCTGTCCTGTTACAGAGAATGATGGTGATGATGATGGTGATTGGCTGGATGGAATGTAGACAGCAAGGCATGAGTTGTTCGTGTTTCAAGCTAGAGTGGATTTTTTCTTCTTTTTCTTTTTTAATTAATTTTTGCAGGGGGAGGTAATTGGACTTATTTATTTATTTATTTAATTTTTAAAATGGAGGTTCTGGGGATTGAACCCAGGACCTCGTGCATGCTAAGTGCACTACCGTTGAGCTATACCCTCCGCTGATAGAGTGGATTTCTGCTCTGAATATATTGCATTAGGCCACCCTTGGGCTAATTCCTGCCACGCTATGGTTATAGAGTTCTATTTCGGTGCATGATATAGTTTTGTTTCATAACAACGAGATGTCCAAACAGAATACTGCTATATGTAATCCACTGCGAACTGATCCTCCTTTCGTTTTAATTCATATGCTTTTAATAAGAGTAGTGATATGGGCTGAATGTGTGTGTTCCACCCAAATTCACACATTGAAGCCCTACCCTCAGCAGGGTGGTATTTTGGAGGTGGGCTCTTTGGGAGGCAGTTAGATTTAGAGAGGTTATGAGGGTGGGGCCCTCATAACTAGGATTAGTGCTCTTCTAAGAAGTGAAAGACAGACCAGAGCCATCTCTGTCTCTCTGGCATGTGATAGCATAGCAAGAAGGCCGCTGCCTGCAAGCAGGAAGAGGAATCTGCAGGCACTTAATCTTGGACTTCCCAGCTTCTAAAACTGTGAGAAATGAACCTCTGTTATTTGAACCACACAGTCTACATATTCTGAGACAGCAGTCTGAGCTAAGAAAGGCAGCAGTCAGGGTGGGGACTGGAGACAAGAAACTCCTAGAAGGTCCGATTTAAGGAAGTACTCACCCTCAGGGTCTTGCAAATGGAGGCTCAGCACTCACACAGCCCTGAGAGCAAGTGCCTCCTTAAATTTTGCTCTGTAAGTGCTTCATCCTAGTCCCAGCCCTGGGGAGTGTGCTCCTTATAACCCACATCAAATGGGTGCAGATAAATAAGACAAAACAGAAAACGTGGATCATGTGGCTGAGAAGTGGAAAAGGTAGTTCTGGCTTCAGGGATGATTGCATCTCTAGCTCTGCCTCTAATCTGATTTTCTCCTTTCTTGGCTTTATTCCCAACTAGGCTCACATTTTGGAAACAATATGGCCATGCAGCTGTGCATCTCAGTGTTTTCATCTGTTAACCTCAGAGGAGATTTTGATTGGCTCTTCTAGGTCACATGCCCATCTCTGTGCCAATCCCTGTGTCAGAGATGGTGCATTCTGATTGGCCAGACTTGATCAGGTGTCCAACCGTGTGGTGGGTGAGCTGGTGGTGATCTCCATCCACTCCACCAGAATCACAGAGTTGAGAGAGAAGTAATTCCCAGATGACAGAGTTTGGACCAGATTGGACCTGAGGTCACTGTCACCTTTGTCTCTAACTTTATGAGAAAATGCCACAAAAACACTTAGAATTTTCTCAAGTAATCTGGGCCGTCTAGGCGTGTCTGTATACAATTTAGTTGAGATTCTTGAGGTTTCAAATCATACCATGGAGCCTTAAACAGAACCCCTTTTGATTACAAGTGACAGAACTTTAGTCTGAGCTGGTTTAAGCAAAAGGGGGAATTTTTTTTTTAACCTTATGCAACTAAACAGTCCATGAATGGTCGCAGAGAGGTAGAAAACACCAACTGACCCATCCAGTACCGATTCAGTTTTGTTCTCCCTGAAATAGAGCCATGCCAGAACCGAGACCACATTCCCTATTCTCCCTTGGGGACAGAAGTGGCCAAGTGACAACCTGTTGGTCAGCGGAATGCAAGAGAAAGAGAGGTTTGAAATATCTGGATGAAATTTGTATTTGGAGGCTAATTTCCCTCCATGTGCTCTTCTTCCTTCCTGCGAGGGGCAGTTAACTAGTCCCAGGGATGGAAACCATGGCCAGAGCTGACCCACCAACTTGGGTCCCTGGATGACTTATGGGACTGAGCGTCCTATCTGCTTACCTGGATTGTGAGGTAAAATAGACTTTTATCCAATCTAAGTCATTGCATTTTGGGGTCTAATTGTTACACCAGCTTCACATGCCTTTATAACATACGAGGTTCCAGGGGTGCTGGATAAGGGGGTTCAACAGTACTAGAGGGGTTTGGTTTGCTTCTCTTTATCTCTTGGCTCAGCTTCTTCTGTGTGGCCTTCACTCCCCAAGCTCCTGGACTCTGTTCATCCAGACTCCATTTCAGCCAAACACAGTGTGAATCTTTGCCCCAGCATTCAGCAGAAGTAATGTAATTACCTTTTAATTCACCAGCTTAGGTCATGTGTCCATGTCTAAACCAATCAGTACAGCTGAAGGAAGGCAGTGCACCTGCTGTACACTTGTGCTGGGAGCAGGGGATACGTATACTCCAAGTGACAGTGGTCATCACTGCTGGAAGAAGGGAGTTTGCACGCTGAGGCAGCAAATAGAAGTGGATACGACAAATAGGAAGTTCCAAGTGTTAAAAATTGAGTTAAAAGCAGGGATTGAAATAATCATTTTTGTGTATCACACTTGATCGCTGGTAAAACTAAATTGTGTGTGACTGTGTGTTTGACAGTGCACAGTCATGCAAGTTGTGCACTGTGCGACTCTATGAGCACTGCTTATATTGTGTATATCTGTGAATTACTCCTTTCCCCCTTTGCAACAGTTGTGTCTTGTACAGACAATGGACACAATATTGCCTGTCCTCTGAACAGTATGACACAGTGTATTTTGCATGTATATCAGTTTGACTTCACCAAAAACAAACAAACAAAACCATACGCTGGATTCAATCTTGCAATTAAAAAAAGTTCTGCACGTCTGGTTTGATATTTTCTAGTTTGATTCTAGTTTCCTAACTTCTAGCTAAATTATTTATGGATGTTGATTAAATTCAACATTAACTATCAAGGAATGGATTTCTCAGTCTCAGTTTTTGTCAGTAATTATTTCTGTTATCTTGAGCCATTCACTTCAAGCTCCTCATGCCTAAATTCCTTTATTCTTTGTTTCTATGATACTGTGGGTTTGTTCTACAAATGACGTGTTAGATAAATGCCTTCCATGTACACATCTACTTCATGGCAACCATGGACAGTTTTTTTTTAAGTCCTAAGCCTTCAAAAAGAACTCTCCAAATGATTTTTAAAAACAGTTTCATCCTCTTTTGGTGAGAGATTTAAACTTAAAACATCATTTACCTTGAATGACAACATGATGACAGAGCTAATGGTTTACTATATAACAAAAAGAGTTCTCCCTGCCGGAATATTTGCTTTTTGATTGTCCCAGTTTAGTCTCGGTTCTCCTATGACACATTCTTGGGTGATTCTCTTCTTTAACTGACAACCATCAAACCAAGGTGACTAAAAGCTAGTGTTCCCAGTGAGAAAGGAAAGATTCATATAAACTTAGAATTGAAAAACCTTTGAATGTCATCAGGTCAAACAATTCACTAAATAAATGAATCCTCTTCTCAATAGCTCTGACCAAATGTCACCCAGCCCCGGTTTGGTCACCTCCAGTGAACAAGAATTGTCAATTTCTGATGCCGTCTTTGCCTTTGTGGATAGTGCAAGTGATTAGAAAGATCTTCCTTGGAAACCACTAGTAACCTCCCTCCACCATGACATCTGCTCTTCAGAAGGGGTACAGGACAGTATTCACCAGCAGAGCTGGTGCCACACACCACCCCCCTTCCTGTGGGACCTGGGGCAAGTCTCTTAATTCTTCTGAGCTTCGGTTTCTATAAAATGTGGATGATGGTATCTATCTCATGATTTCCTTTAACAGAATTAACACAATACCTAATGCCTGGTGCCTATAAATGTTAGTGGTTATCAACCCAAACATGTTTCAGGAAAGTAGTGCAGCCAGGGGCAGGTGCATGTAAAAATCTGACTTCTCTTTTGTCTTGTTCTATAGGCAGTATCCAGTCATGGCTATGAACATGAGCTCTATTGCCAGGCTAGGGAGGCATAAATATGGTCCTGGTATTCATATAAGGTGGGGGGAGGTGTTACCTCATATGATACAGGAGGGCTTCAATAAGCCCATGTAAAGGGCTTAGCAGGTGCCTGGCACTAAGAATTTATTCAGCACCTGCTCTGGGCCAGGCTTTGGGGGTACACGAATTAATGAGGCCAGGGGTCAGCCCCTGGGAAACTCACATTCGGGCGGGAGAGACAGGCTCAAACAAGGAAAATGTGGCAAATGATATCACGGAGGGCTGGGTCAAGGATGTCAAGGAAACCCGAGGAAGCACGCAGCTTAAGCCATGACAATAGCCCTACCCTCATATGCCAAGGTCAAGGCAAACCATGGCAACACCACCTCCCCAGACACGCGCGGCAGAGGTAAAAGCCAGTCCTTCCCAGGGAAGAGATGGGGCTGAAGGGAGAGGCAAGGGTAGGCGGCGGCTGGGAAAAAAGTGAAATTTCCTCTCCATCTGAAATAAGCCGGGAGCTAGAAGAGACCCGGCGTTATCTCGGTGGGTGTCGGCGAGGTGCGCGGGCGGGTAGGGGCATGCCGGGGTCTGGGACGAGGGGAGGGGTCGGCAGGGGAAGGGCGTCGGGCCAGGTGGGCGGGAGAGGAGGGGAGGAGGTGGAGGGTGAGCGCGTTTCAGTGGGTCTGCAGGCGGGTGGCCACCGCCGGGCGCGGGACCCGCGCGGCTCCTCCTCCTCCTCGCCCTCCCCCAACCCCCTTCCTCCTTCTTTTCCTCCTCCTCCTCCTCCGGGGCCCCGGGAAGAGGCAGGGCTGGATCCCTGAGCAGCCGCCGCTCCTCCTCCTGGCAGGCTGGCTGATGAGTCAGCTGACGCCGGCGGTCCAGCCTCGCCTCGCGGCGCCGCGCTCTCTGCGCTCCCCCAAAGTGGCTGCAAGCCGGCCGCCCACTTTCAGGCTTTGGGGGACAGAGAAAGTGATGTGCGCCTTCTGAAGCCACGCCGAGCCGCAGCCCTAGCAGCTTCACCTTTTCGACTTTCTCCTCCCGCCACCCCAAAGCCTTCTCTGGACCCCGCTCTCGACCCTCCCCAAAGCCACTTAGGGTGCGTGCGCTTGGGTGAGGGGGGTCACCAGCTGTCCGGGATGGCTTCCAATTTTAATGATATAGTGAAGCAAGGGTACGTGAGGATCCGCAGCAGACGCCTAGGGGTAAGTATCGATCCTTTTTTTTTCCCCTGTTCGCCGGTTCAATTGTCTTTATCCTTTAGCCAGCATCCCTGGAGGATGGAAGGAGATTGCCGGCAACGCGCCGGTGAATTGCGCTGTGGTTTCTCAGCCGAAACCCACATCTCTTGGGGCTGCCACTGTAAGGCCGGGGCTTGGTATGTCATAGATCTATCTTTATCTCTGGGATGACTTGGCTTTCTGATGGTGGCCGCGTGTTCGGCTTCAGTAGCCACTGGAGCCCATCTACTGGAAATAAATATTTCTCGGTAGCCATGGGAGAGAAACCAGGGCGGGGGTGCTGAGCCTGGAGGATGGCCCCGGTGCCCCTCTTCCCACTCGCCGCCAACTTAACTTTTCCAGGGGGTGGATCAGCTGGTTGAGAAAAGGCAGATGCTTTCAGTGGGAACAAGGCCGGTGACCCTCTGACCTCAGGGAGAGATTTCTGCCAAGTGAAAGGTCCTTTCGGACTTCGGGTCTGGATAGCCACCCGCCCAGGGTGTTGGCAAAGGTGGTAGGTTCCCTGGTCCTGGGTAGTGGATTTGTTGCTGGAATACACACTGGAAACCCACTGGAAGATTACTTAGGGCGGAACATAATACCTGGCACAGAGCAAGAGCCCGTTGCCTGAATGTGTGCTGAAAGGAAGAATAAATGAACCAGAGGGCCCTCCAGGGGGACAGATGTCTGCACACGGATGGCTCCTCTCTTAAAACTCCCTCTCTTTTGCTCCTTTCCCCATTGCTTTTCATTGATGGACTTCAGAGAGAACTCATTCTGGGCTCGAATGATGGCAAAGAAATTCTTGAGGAGGGGGAGGATCCTGGAATGATTTTTTTTTTTTTCGAAATTTCAAACTACCCCGTTTCTCATTGCCTGGTGCCAAGTGCTGTTGGCGATTTTGCTTACTGTGCACTTCTGGGTGAGGGGGTTGGGGAAAGAAAGTTTACTTTCCTAATGTCTGAAAAAAATAATAATGTCAGTAATGACGTGGAATGGCCACAGTGGAGGTGGAGATACAGTGATACACTGAATGTCTTTCTCTACAAATGTGCAGCATAGGCACCTTTCTCTTATTTGGTCTTTGGACTTTTTAATGTGGCAGATAATTTTACTGAAGGGAACTTCACAGTGTTAAACAGCTAGGGAGGAAAACCTGGTGATGGGGGAGTATCTGTAATTATTCAAAACTCTTGCCTGATTTGTTTTGATCCTTTGCTTTCTTTTCTTCCCCTTGCTGGTTACCATGTTTTAGCAATTATGTCCCGTGTTACTGGGCATATATAAGTATATAATTAGGGAGATAAGTAACAGAACGAACCAACCCTTTCAGCCCCTCCTGAGTTTCCTAGGCTTTTCTTTTTCTGCTAAGCAAATATTCTCATCAAGGGGAACTATTGTTAGAGTTCTTAACCTGGTGACTCTCATGCAAAGGGCAATAAATAATAGGAACTTTATGTTTTTGATAACCTGATGGGCCAATAAAAATGAGAATCACAGTTTTAAGAAGAGCATTAAAAAAAACCTCCATTCTAATTTTAGATTTACTGCCTCATGTCAATTGAGAAAATTGATAAGAGACATCCATTCTGTGCTAGAGAGCATTCCAATAGAAAGAGGACATGAATTATTAATGCACGAAATGTGAATTATTCATAAGGATCAGAGTTTATGCCAAGTTGTGACACATGGTGATTTATTTGAAAGACTAGTTACCATAACTTTCTAGTGTATAGTAATTGAGATTATTTTTCTATATTATTGCAACTGACACAATGAAGTTCTCGGTGTGTGCCAATGTTTACGGACAGATATTTGAAGCAGAAGGAAAGGAAATATAGTTTACTTTGCATTCCTTTTATATTTTACAGTATTTTGGATGCCAACCAATAGTGTACTCTATCAGGATGTATTCATTTTGTCTGTGTTAACACTCAGATTTTATAATATCTATTGAATGCTGGTTATTCTCATGGAGAGAAAAGGTCAAAAATATAATGGATAGAATCTGGTTTCATTTGTTAAGATTGGTATTATCACCAGTTAGTTTTTAAAAAGTGTTCTAATGATATAATTTATTTATATTAACCAAGGAGGCTGATTACATGGTTGTCAGAAAACACTGCAAACTAAAGTTTTAATAGTGGCATCAAGAAGAAATGCTTCAGGGAAGTGACATAGGGAACCTCAGTCCAAAATAAGAAATGTTAGTAGTATTAATCTAGGCTGCAGACAGCACGCAGCGTGTGCAAGCCTCAAAGAGTGTTAGGGCATTATGTTTGGTACAGGGCAGGCGCTCAGTAAGTGCACGTTGAACATGGATGAACTGCAGGGTGAATGTGTGACTTTGCAGTTCATAAGCCTCCTGAGCAACTAATATGACATGGGGGTCACTTTTATTAATGGAATCCAGACAAGTGTCTGTGGATTAGGACCACGTTTGGGAGGGTTTATAATTAAACAAGAAAACAACATTTCATGGTAAGCAGCTGTTGTGCCAAGGAATGCCCCCTCAGATTTGGAAAAAAGAAGAAAAGAGAACAAATTCTCCTTCTCTGGCTCATTAGCTCTACGACCCTTGACTTCTCCTGGCCTCAGTTTTCTTACCTGTACAGTGAACACTATTTGATGATGTTGTGGGCATTGGGTAAGGAAATACCTGTGAAAATGCAGTGAAAACATACAGCATTGATTCTGATTGCATTATTTCTATAATCAAAGATGAGTTAGGATTGGTGGAAAGACATAGGAATTAAGTTTTTAAAAATCTTTCTATCTAGGTGTGTCCAAAGGCATAAATGTTGATGCAGCTCTAGAGTGTTTTCACTGGATGGAGTTTTTACAAATTAGATACATTTAACTGGTTGTTGGATGGGACATGAAACATTCTAAGGCCATCCCCATTCAAATGGGCTGCAGATGAGCGGTCACTTTCGGTTGAGATCCTAAACAGTCTAAGCAATTTAAGCAGGCAGATGCATACAGACTTGCTTTTTTCTATAAACATCAAAAAGCTTAATGAAATTTAACTTATTTAACTCAAAAGCCTCAGTATCTTCACATCTTCATCCTCCAGCTTCATCTCCATTGGTTCATGGCAGTTTCAGGCTGTGCCCGGGGTGCAGTATTTGTTCAGGAATGTTGATGTTACTATTTGGGGGGCTGGGAAGGGGAGAGAGGGAACAGCTGTCTACAATTATCTGGCAAATCCTACACAAGGCACTCAGAATTTATTCCTAGAGGAATGGTGTATCAGGCGATTTGCACATCATTAACCTGACTGTGTGACTTAGATGGCATCCTATAACCGTCCTCACTTGGTTTGTTCCTTTGCGACAGGGAGAATGTCACAGGCAGTAATAGCCATGGCTTGTCCACTATACAAGTCACGTCTGTTCAGTTTATCTCCACGCAGCCTCCCTCAGTTACTTGCCTGTAAATAGCATTTCTGTGCTCTTGTCTACCAAGGACCCCTTCTCCTTCCTGTCTAACCCACATCCTGACCTGCATGTCTGCTAGTCTCAAACTTCACGTGTCCAACCACTCCTGATTTTTTTCATCCAAACCTGCTTCTCCTGGAGTCTGTGCCTCGGCCACTAGAGGGCCCAATATTTTAGTTGCCCTGGCAAAAATCAACCCAGTAGTCAAAAAATCAGGCAAGCAGCAAACAGCCAAAACTCAGTCTCATTTCTTGCTCCTTCCCTACCTCTTACCCCACAACCAATCCGTCAGGAGATCTTGTAAGCTCTATTTGAGAAATACATCTGGAGTTTGACTGTTTTTCACACCATCTGCTGCCACCACCCTGGCCCAAGCCCCCCTCAGCTCCTCCCTGTGATATTGTAATAATCTCCTAATTTATCCCCCGGCTGCTCAAACCACCCGTGCCTTCCCATGCAATTCAGTGAAAGCCTTGCAAGGGCTCCAAGGCCCTGTACTGGCTCAGAACCTTTTCTCTTGCCGTTCCCACTGCTTGGAATGCTGTTCCCCCAGGTTATCCCCTCCTGGCTGGCTCCTCACCTCCTTCAACCTTTCCTCAAATGCCGTCTTCTCGTTGAGGCCTTCCAGCCACCCCGTTTTATTTCTTCCGTCCTTCTCCCACCATCTCTCTTTCATTTGTTCTCTCTAGACTCACCCCCTCACATACTGGCCTGTGTATTTGACTTGTTGGTTGCCTGTATCCCCCGATAGCATGTGAAACATTGTGAGAGCTGGGACTTCTCTGTCTTTTAATTAGAGCTGAAGCCCAGTGCCTGGAGCAGTTTCCAGTTTCCAGCACAGAGAAGCACTTGATGAACATGTATTGAATGAATGAATGAATGAATGAAGCCATCACTGTGTCCTGGTTTAAGAGCATAGGCTCTGACAGGAGACTCTGAAAATCCCAACTCAGTGACCAGTTACGGGACTTTTGGTGGGTTATTTAGCATTTACAAGCCTCAGTCTTGTGTAAAAATAGGGAGACTTGTAATAGCCACCTAACAGATGATCCTCACAGAAGGTCAACACGACGCTCACACAGTGGAAACCCAGGTCGTGTTCCTCGCTGCTCCCACCCTCACTGCTCGTGCTGCGAGAAGAGGGGGATGCTTGGCTGGTTGTTACCTTCACTGCTTCTGCTGCAGTAGCTTTCATCCTCAAGGAACTTGCTGTTTAGTTAGGAAAACAAACTTCATATCCACGAAATAATTAACACAAGCACAGATGCCAGGTTATGGAAGGAGTGTTAGCCTTTGTAGGATTTTCCACGATCCTTAGATAAACGGCAGAGATGTCAAGAACAGAGAAATTCTTCTCCGTGGAAGTTTAGTCTGAGCAGGCACATCGGGCTAGGACATAACTGTTCACCTGGGGATCTTTTTCTTGGGTGGCGGAGGTTGGATCTGAAGAATTGGTTCATCAATGGCCAAATTTTCGACAGAAATATTTCCTCACTCTTTTGTTCCTCTGATTCCCTTGACCCAGCATGCCAGAGAGGTTTAATATTTCATTTAGAGTTTTTGAATTTATAGACGACGAGGAATCTGTGCCTTTTGAATGGTGCCATGGCCAAGTTAGATTCCTTACATCAAGGTCATAGGACTGGAAGAAAGTCATGCACTGTCGGTACATAAGTGCCTGCACACACGTAGACACGCAGACAAACACACGCACCCGTTCCGTGAGATGCACGAGCACCCTCTGCCTTCCTCAGAGGGAAGAGACTCTGGGATCACTTCCGGTGGTGAAATCTACGGCCGGATAGACTGGAAGCACGTGCCTGAGTCAGCGCGCAGTATTTTAGCCCCGTTGGACTCAGCTTCACTGGCTTGCACGTCAGAAGTGCTCTCCGGCTGGTATTTTAGTTAGCCTTGTTCTTTGGTCCTTGTGGATGGTGTGATTAATTATGCATAAAGTCAGCCTTTAATCATCATCCCCCAAACTGATTTAAGCAAAGAATGGCCAATTTAGTGATCTTTATGTTTAGACATAAACCACATTACTGATGAGACGATTTTCCCCACATCTGCCAGTGTATTTTTTTTTTATCATATTCATTAGATGACTAGAAATATTCATTTTTTAAGCAGCTTTGTAATTTTTGTGGGGAATCGTTATCTTTGGTATTTTAAGAATTTAGTTTTCATTTGGGATATATGTGCTTTCATTCATGCATCAAATATTTACTAGGTGCCTACTCGTGTTAAGAAGCTCAGGGAAAACCACCTTAAATAAGGCAGGTACAGTCAACATCCTCAAGGAAACGACAGTCTGGTTTTGGACTTGTATGGTTAACATGAGATTAATATATTCACTGTAGTTAAGGATGAACTGATTTGTGTAAGAGGCCAAGCACTGGTGTGAAAAGACACGTGCAGGTCTTTCCCTGTTTCACTTTTGTGAAGCCAGAAAGGGGAAATTTGATTTTCCTCTTACTCTACGAATTTGATTCCAATTGAATAGAAATACAGTCTTTGGAGATTCTAAGCCAGGAAGAGATTATGTTGCCTCTCCTTGCGACCCCTTGTTTCTATGAAATTCAAAATGAAATTGGGAGTTTAGAAATGCCACAGATAGATGTGAATGTTGACGTTAAAACAGCTTCTTTCTAGAATGCAGATGCCTACATTTTGGGTAAGTATCTGGAAGCTGATTTTTTTTCAGCTTTTTGAGTGGTTGGAGGGCTGGGTTTATTCTGTTAGTGTTCTAAGCCTCTGTGGATGTCCCGGATTTCAGACAACATAAATGTTAGCTGTGTGTGCTGTGTTCTTCAGTGGAGTCCTTAAACGGTCCCTGGGGTTAGGGTGCAAATAATTTGTCTCAGGCGATGCTTCGTAGCTTTTATGAGGTTCTTAGAGAGATCTGGACTTTTGTGCCCCAAGCCCTCTCACCTCTCACCCTCTACAACATCCAAAAGATTAAGGACCACTGTCTCATCTTTTTAAATTAAAATTTTAGATTTTGGGTAATAGTGGGTTCACATCAGGTGTAGGAAATAATGCAAAGAGATATCCCATGCCTTTTACCCACCTTCTCCCAATGCTGGCGTCTTGCAGCTCCGTAGTACAGGTTCAGCCAGGATGCTGATAGTGGTACCATCAACGTGCAGAACATCCCCTCACTGCAGGGTCCTTCACGCTGTTCTTTTATAGCTGCCCCTTCTGCTCCCCCCTCCCACAGCCCTAAAGCCCTGAGAACCATGAATCTGTTTTCCATTTCTATAGTTTTATCATTTCAAAAATATTATATAAATGGAACCATATAGTATGTAACCTTTGGGGATTTTTTTTTTTTTTTAACTCAGCACAGTTCTCTGGAATTGTCATGGTTGCTCTGGGTACTGTGAGTATCAGTGGTTCATCCCTTTTTATTGCTAAGTAATATTCCATGGTATGGGTGTACCACAGTTTGTTCAGCCATTCATCTATTGAAGGGCACTTGGCGGTGGTTTCCAGTTTTAGGCTGTTACGAATAAGACTGATGCAAACATTTAACTACAGGTTTTTGTGCAAACATAAGTTTTTATACATCTAGGAAAACACCCAGGAGTGCAGTTGCTGCATTGTATTGGTAGTTCCATGTTTAGTGCTTTAAGAAACCGTCAAGTGTTTTCATAGTGGTTGTACCATTTTACATTCACACCAGCAAACACATGAGTGATCCATTTTCTCCGCATCCTTGCCAACATTTGATGTTGTCTCCAGTTTTTCGTGTCAGTTTGGTTTAGACATTCTGATATGTGTGTATTGATATCTCCTTGCGATGATAAGATGATAATTGTTATCTTCTTGTGATATTGAGCTTTTTTTCATGTTTTAATTTGCCACGTGTACATGCATTTTGGTAAAATGCCTACTGAAGTCTTCTGCACATTTTCTAAGGGGATTGCTTGTTTTGTAACTGTGGAGTTTTGAGAATTCTTTATATGTTTTAGATATGAAGCCTTCTCAGACATGTAGTTTGCAAATATTTTCTCTCAGTATGGAACTGAAATTTAGCTCCCTTATGTGCAAAAATGAGGGCAATAATATGCTTCTCATAAAAGACATCAAACTCTTAATCCTGTGTATTTGCTTATTTATTCATTCTTCCTTCTTTCCTGTCTTCTTTTTATATGCTATTAAATATGTGCATGAAGTGGGTGTTTTATGTCCATTTTACAGATCACAAAACTGAATTACTGTGATGTTAAGTTTTTGTCCAAGTCACACAGCTGATACATGGCAGAGCCTAAATTTGAGTTCAAGCTGCTTCTCTCTTGTGGAGCATTTGAGTAATTCTTTCTTCCCCCCCATTTCAGACAGTGCTGCAGACCCCTCTCATCCCATCCCATGGTGAACATACTGGTGAAAAATTCCCAGAGGTGGACTTATTGTCCGAAGCATATTCACATGTGAAATTTTATCAAAGTTGCCTTGGAGGATGTTCCCAGCATTCGATGAGGACATCTGTTTCCTCTCATCTTGGAAAAGTGTGCTTTGAGAGCTTTTGCAAGATTTTGCTAATCCCATAGGTGAAAAGTGGATATATCAGGGCATAGCTTTTTCTCAAGCATGAGGCTGAGTTCTTGGCAATTTCATTAGAGTCTTTTCAGTCTTGCAGTCTTTTTTCTTTTAAAAGTGACATTTACGCAACTTAAAAAGTAGTTACTAAGTAAGGATTCAGCAACACATAAAAGATGATCTATTTTCTTAGAAAAGCATCTTCCTGGGAAATGCCGTGTCCAAATCTTTGACCCAGAAGTTATGGTAAATCATCTGTTAACTGTGACTGTGTTTGTTATTTTTATTCTAAAAATAAAATGATAAAACTGAACATGTGATCAGCATATATTGGGCAAAAAGACATGTTTATTGACTCAAACCAATACATAGTGAATGATGTTGCCCAAACATTATTTTTATTCACTTGCTCGGTCTTGTAAGATGCTTCAGGTGGGTCCAGCTGGGACGAGGGATGATGAGGAACCTTTGGACTGATAAATGCAGGTGGCCCCCGTCAGATATTCTCTGTCCCCTTCCCCTTTTGGTTTCATTCAGGATCACTCCTCACAACTGTAATGATTTTTCAAATGATTCATTTCTTCTGCTTGCTTCTGAGCATTCAGAGGTTAAGATCTTTTTCAGTTTTGTTAACGGGTTAATTCCCAGCGGCTAGAATAGTGTCTTGGCCCAGAGTCGGTGCTCAGTAAACATTTAAGTAAATGAACGAAACCCTAAAATAACACTTGGCATGTTCAGTTATGAAGCAGACAGTCACCCTAGCATCTCATGTGCACACATATTCATAAATCCCAAGAAATTTCAAGAGTTTTGTGGAATTCACTTGGGTGCCAAACTACGGTCCTCAGTGCAGACCAAACATGTGGAGAAGGGAACCTGGCTGGAATAAGAATGGCCTGATTTTTACCCTGTCCTGCTGCTGGCCATCTGCTGTGACCAAAGCATGTCACTGATCTTCTCACATCTCAGCTTCCGCCATGGCGAGATGGAGACACAAATGTCTGAGCTCCTTCTCTTACCGCCTGTCCACCTCCGAGCCGGAGTGTGACTGGGGATGTGAAGAGCATGCCCAGTCACACAAAATATTCCACTTGTTCCCAAATCGGTGTCCCCAGTGCTCTGGTATCGGCCTCCTGAGTGGAAAACAGCAGAGAAAACTTTGGATGCCACTGTGCTGCTGTGACTTGTGTTAGACCACAAAACAAGAACAGGTAACTTGAGAATTTTTAAAATTTATTATTTACTTTGGATTTCAAAAGGCAGTGTTGAATTTCTGGCAAAAAAAAAAAAAAAAAGGAAAGGAAAGAAAGAAGAAAGAAAGAAAGAAGAAACAGGTCCACTCTATCTACAACAGAAGATGGCTTTTACATTTATCAATTTTAAAAAAAATTTACTAGTGATTTGCATTGCATGTACATGGTAAAGAAACAATGCAAAAAAGGATGGAATGCAGAGGAGATATCCCTCATACCCCAGACTTGGCTCTGTTTCCAGGCAGTTCTAGGCAGATTCTGGTACATTTGTATGGAGATATTTGTGTACAGGCATATAAAAAATGCACGTGTTT
This sequence comes from Camelus dromedarius, assembly GCF_036321535.1. Taxonomy (NCBI): domain Eukaryota; kingdom Metazoa; phylum Chordata; class Mammalia; order Artiodactyla; family Camelidae; genus Camelus; species Camelus dromedarius. Next base: position 5,692,187 of record NC_087453.1, on the reverse strand, counting down.
GTGTGTGTGTATAATTTGTTTTGCACACGTGGGTTCATATTATTTAGTACTGTTATGTACTCTGTTGTGTGTTCTTTTAACTTATGTTGGAGCAGTTTTCAGAAATTTTTATTTGTGCCCAGTATTCACTTGTTTGGCTGTTCCATGACTTCTTTAATTGGTTCACACTAATAATGGACATTTGAATGTAATGTTTAATTTTTGCTCATTAGACAGTGAAACAGTGACCATCCTTGCACATACACTTATGCGTACATGATACTGTATTTCTACGAAATTCTACAAAGGAAGTTGCTCTTACGAAATTGTGTATGTTTCCAGCTTTGATGAATAGATCTAATTTTCCTTCAGAGAAGCTGGGCCAGGTGTACTTCCACCGAGATAGCTCAGGGATACTTTTTTCTGCCAGTCTTCACCTGGGGGTGTGTTTAACTGTGTATGTGTGTGTTTAACTTTTGAAGGATGTTCTCCTGCCTCTGTTCCTTGGCTCAGTCCCGCACTCCCCAGATTGATTCTGCTTACAGCAAATTGATCACCTAAAAATCTAATCCAATCCTATATTACCTCTGCTTTAACACTCTTTAATGCCTTCCCCTTACGTATAAATATTCTGCAGTGTACTCAAGACACTCTGTGATCTCGACCCTGCCGTAGCTCATCCCACCCAAATTAGTGCTCAGATCATCGCACCCCAAATCAGTACTCAAGCCAAACCTACCCACTTTAGTTCCTCCAGTGGCCAAGCTCCCTTTCCTCTGATACCTCCTTTACACGTGCTTTTTTCATTGATTAGAAAATTCTTCTTACTTTTACTTTCTTTACTTCCTCCTTATCCTGAGATATCTCAGCTAGGATGTTACTGGTGTGGAGATGCTTTTTGCCAACACCATCCCACGTCTAAATGGGGGAGGAGCCAGTCTCTACATGTGGATCTTCAAATTTAAATTAATTAAAATCAAATAAAAATTAAAAAATTCAGTTCCTTAGTCATGCTAGTCACTTTCTGGTGTCAGCAGCCACATTCTGTTAGTGGCTGCCATGGTGGCAGCACAGATATCGGCTGTTTCCATCATTTTTGAGAATTCTCTTGGACAGTGCTGCCCTGATTTCCTCATAACACACATGGCTGTTTTAAAATATGCAGTTGAGCCTGTTGTTTTGATGGTTTTGACTTCATTAGTCTGTGAGCCCCACAAGGATAGAGCTTATTCTTGTCTTACTTCTTGCTTTTCTCATGTAGTAGGGGTTCAACAACTATTTGTTGAATGAAATGAATGAATGAATGAATGAGTGAATTAAAAAAATTCCTCCAAGCTCTTGCCTTTGCTGTTGTGTCTTATTGATGAGCAGGCCTTTTGGGAGGGGGGCTGGGCTCTCCATGCTTTTATGTAGATCTCCTTCAGCATTCCAGTTGGATAACTTAGCAGGACCCTGGTTGTTTCACCACCATCATCTGGGATTCTTTTTTTCCCATTGGAGTTGATATTTCAGCATCCATTGCCCAACTGTGGAAAGGTGGAGTGGGATTGGGCTAGACCAGTGCAGTGGGCATTGCAGTGTGCCTTCCAGATTGCCACCTTTCTCTTCCAAGATGGCAGCCTTCCTTCCCCCACTGGAAGCGCTAGGAGATGGAAGACAGACAGCTTGCTGCTGAGCCCTGTGCTGGTGCTGAAGAGAGCTACCTGGCCTAAGCCAAGCCCCTTTCCTGGGGCACAGCCTGCACTCAGTGACTGCCCCAGCTTGGGACACCTCTGCAGGCATTCAGGTTCCTGGGTGGGGGAGGGAGATCTCCAGAGGGCACTGTTGAGAGTGCGTGACATTGACCTGCATCCTTGACTGCCTCCTGGGTGTTGCTTCTGAGAGCCGTCCCTGTGAAACTTGCTGAGTGCACATCTCCTTCTTAGCACCTGCTTCCTGGCAAACTCACCTTGCAACACCCTGGTTTGTAACTGGAAGTCTGCAGCTTTAGCTCAGCCTTCCAAAGAGGGAGTGAAGGCCTTTGGCAAGAATGGGCTTTGCTTGATTTGCTGGCCCATGGTTTCTGCCTGTATTTTGCCCAGTGTTGTCAAAACCAGAATGGTTCCTTAGTTGACTTTTCGGGAAATGAAAGTTTGATGGCTTATGTCATTTCTTAGGTTGTTAAAATGCGCCAGTCTCTTCAGCAGACTCAGTTAATGAATGGATGAAGGAAATACCTTACCCAGTTCGTTACACTGAGTTTGCGCATTGTTAATATCAGCCATGGTTTTCTCTGGGAGGAAGAAGCTCCAAATAAACCGCAGGCAAGATTTGCAGGCATGTTACTCTAGCTTTTCTTGCTGAAAGGCCTGATTACAGTTCTTTTTCCTGAGTACCTGTTTGCACCGTCATAAAAATAGAATTCTGGTTATATCTTCTTGTAGCCAGAGGGAAGGGATATACTTTTGTTGGTGGATTTGATTCCACTTTAATCCTGAACAGAGCGTTTGGCAGTCAAGTAGCCCGCTCATGGAGAGGAGACAATTTGATTTTCCCCCCATAACTGTCATTTCACTGGGAAGCTGCGAGTTTCTGAAGAGCATTTGTAATGCAGAACATTTGTAACGTAAATGGAGTTCCAGAAGATATGCTGACTGGCAGATGTTTCGAGATTGATTAAAGATTTAGAAAGAAGTGCATTTCCCCAGGCTGCGGGACTGCCTTTTAATGAGATTGACAGCTTTACACATGGGACTGAAAAAGTTCTTTATCATATAGAAATACATTTCTCAAGTGAAATCCACTGGAGAGAGATGGATACAGAATATAGTGTGTATGAAACAGATTGGACATTTCACTGGTGTTTAACTTTGAAGCTTATTTTTCAGAGATAGATGAAGTTGGATATTTCAAAGATGAAAAAAATCATTTTGTTAGACTAATTTCTCTAACAGTAACTCAAAGCGTGGGTCAGCTTCCTGCCAGTTAAGGTCACGCACTCTGGGGAATTTGTAATCATGATTTTAGATGGGCGTGAGACGTGTGGAGTCAGAAGAGAGCAGTTTTTCATTTTGTCTTGTCAAGGTTCAAACTGAAAGGCATTGGCATATTAGTTGGAGAAACAGCTAACAAGGAGAATATAAAGGGTTGTTAAAAATATTTCTTACCAACACAACATTGTAAGTCAATTATACTTTAATAAAACTATTTCTTACTATTCTCTGAGCTAGAGAGGCATACAAGTGAAGATGATATTACATGTAAGAGATAGCATATAAAAAGAATGGTATCAGTTCAAGTTCTGAAACCAGAGGAAAGAGGAAAGGACCAGAATAGACATTCCTGATGCAAAGAGATTTGATATTAACCCCTTTGATCCCTGTATTTGACTGACGGGGACACTGAGGCCGAGCGATTTCGTGGCTTCTTCAAGACTCTGGCCCCTCAGAAATCATATTTTTTAAGCTGTGAAGTGTGCAACCTGAAATTGTCCTGATGTATTGTGAAGTGTACAAAAAAGCAAGTGGCAGAAAAAAGTGAGGAGTTTTGGCACGAATGTGTGCACATACGTGTTTCTGTATGGGCATACAAACATGAAGGAAGGAGCAGTTTCTGGTCATAACTCTTGTCAGGTAACTGTACTTTCCCCTAAGAAGTGGGACTACTGGATGTAAAATGAGATGGGTGGTCATTTGCTTTTTAAGTTTTACACTTTTTAATTTATTCATGTATTTATCTATTTGTTCATTTATTTTTACAATGCACATTCATACCTTTTGTAGTACCATTAAAAAAAAAAAGTATTGTGACCCTAATTGGCCAGAGACAAACAACAGTGGTGGGGGATAAACCTTTTTTTTTTTTTAGTGAACTCATTTTATTTAAAGTTTATTGAAAATTAATTCTCTGAATAACAAGGGCATGTCCTCCTTTACTGTGTTGTCCTGAAGTACATCATCCAATAGCATCACTGACCTTTTCCCTTAAGTGTCTCTTGGGACTTGGGAGAGCAACAGATTATGTTCATTCATATATAGTCGTCCGTTTGTCACTTTCACTGTATATTTTCTTTTGTAGGAGAGGAAGCCAGGTCACGTGGCTTTCTGCACCTTAGCATAATTATTATGGCTTTTTCAGAAACATGACAAGACATCCTTCACATCCATCACAATTCGAATACATTTTCCTTTAGTGATCGCTTCTGATGTTCTAATAAAGAGCTCCGAGAGCCCAGGGTTTCAGCAACATCTCTCTCACGGTCATCAGGTGGAGGATGAAGTGGTCTCTTTACATATTGTATTAAGTTTATCAAGGGAACAACAACAACTCTAGTTTGTCAAGAGAGAAAGATGGCATTTGGATTCCTACACTCAAATGTTTAAACATGGCAGCTTCAGCAGGGAGAGGCTGGGTGGACAAATGGGAGAAGGAAGTTGGGTCAGATTTTCAGAACAAATCAAGCTGATTTGGAATTTCAGTTTATCTTGATAATTTGTTCATTTGAGTTTTCTGTGTGTTTTTGCAAGTGCTGGTGTTTGCTTTTATGTAGCAAAATCACATCCAGTATTTAAGAACGCAGACTTAGTGAGCTGTGTAAAGTGTATAATCAATATACTTTGTGACAATAACATAAAGCAGGGAAGGAGAGACTCATGCCCCCTTGAGCTGGTTTTATAAAGGTTTGTTTCCAAAAGCTAGTATTTTTTTTTATAGGTTTTGGCCCTTTAGCCAAATAAAGATTTTTCTATGGAAGAATAAAGCAGTCTAATTACCATGTCAATGTGGTTGGTTGTAATTTGGATGTAGAAACATAGAAACATTGACAGAAATTATTATGAGCTCTGTGAATCAGTATACTGCATTTGGACTTCACAGTAGTAGGACACTTAATAATAGCTGATGCCATTAGCAAAACATTGTTTACACGTACAGGGAGTTAGTTACTACTTGTTACCCCGTTTTATAGATGAACAAAGTGAGGGTCAGAGCAGTGACATGACTTGTCCAAGGTCATATGGCCAAGCAAGATGAACCTGGAATTGGGCTTTGGCACATTTACTTAATTCATGATATAACTCTTGGAACAACACTTAATCATTGGTGTCACTCCCTTTGGAGGGAGAGTGAAGATTCTTAAGTGCTGTGCTAGATTTTCTGCATGCATAGTCTTTTTTATTTTGTCTTCACTAATGCTCTAAGGCACAGGTTATTAGCTTCATTTGAAGTTTCAGGAGACCTAGGATCAAAGAAATTAGAAGTTACCCAGAATCACAGAAATGGTGGAGGGACGGAGCAGAATTTGAATTCATATCCGTGGCACCACCAGCCATGCTGTTACCATCCGTCCTCTTACACCAACATGGGTGCAGAGGGACACAGTTTCATCAGGACGTTGTGTCGCTGTGGTCCTGCTGAGCCAGTGTTAGTGGAACGAGTGCTCAGTGGGAGGAGTGGCCCCTTAGGTTGTCTCTGGCCAATTTAAAAGGACTTCTTAGCGTTGGTAAAAGTAAGTCACAGAGAGATTAAGTCATTTACAAGGTCACACAAACAAGACACCCACATCTGTTTCTATGGTTAAGCATATTACTTGACTAAACATACAGCATGATGGTTAAATCTGGGTTTTTAATTCAGTCTCAAACCAGTACGATGTACTGTCATTGACCTCAGTGTACAAGGGAAGGATTCAGGTTTATGGGGATTGTGTAATCTACTCAGGATTGCCCTGCTGGTAACAGGAGAAGCAAGGGGTTCAGACCCATCCAGACCTTTCTCTGCTTAATTTCTCTAATACTAACACAGGCCCCTCTACCCAAGCCTTGTAACTACAATGCTGGTAGCAGGACTAGATAAGGGCTTCGAGTTACTGCTGTAAGATTGCCTCTTTTAGATATTTTCTTGGACTACTTTTTACCTGATGCTCTGAATTTAAGAAAATCTGAAGTTGTTAATGAGGAAAAGGCTTAAGAAATGGATTAGAAGGAAATGAAAGTGAGTATCATACAACTGACTTGAAAAACTGAAAGAAGAGTGGGGCTGGGGTATCTGGGCACTTTGTGAGTTTCTTAATGCCTTTAAAAAACAGGCTAATAGTCTAAAGCTAGGTTCTATAAATAGGATCTTTAGAAGAATTTGAAAAACTGAGATCATCTCATTCAATATGGTAAACTAAATTTGAACATTAGACACGAAAAGAACAGGAAAGGCCACACTGATGTCAATAAATGCTTTTCCTCATTTTTTTGGTTATAGTTTTACTAGGTTTTCCAGTATTTTTCAATGTAATAAAGTTATATAAACCTAATTCCCCAATACAAGATTGTTATTCTAGTATATCCCTTTCCATTTCCAACCCGCATCATGCTTCTAAAATCTCACATGGTTGCAGTTATTATATATTCACAATGTCATATCCTGTGTATATTTTAAAACATATTGTGTTATATTGTAAACATTTTCCCAAATGGTTACACCCTCTTTCAAACCATCATTTTGAAGTCTACGATACTCTTGAGTAGGTGCATAATTTACTTGATAGTTAAAACAGTTAAACTGTTTCTAATTCAAATAATGCTCAGACTTATTAACTCTGACCATGTTTTGGGTTGGTCCCTAATAATCATTGTGATTAGGAGGCTGGAGAGTTTGGATATTTTTATGACCCTTGATATACATTGTGAACTAACTTCCCCAAGGCCCACAACAATTTACACTCCTGTCAGCAGTTTGTGAGGGGACAAAGGCTAGTTTTTAAGAAGGCTAGCAGCCTGCCACAGGTGAAACTGACGTTCTATTTGTTTTGCCGTCTTCCATTCACTGGTTATAGACCTTGGCTCAGAATCCCACAGTAAATAATGAAGTCATACCTACAGTCCTCAATGTGTGTTTCCACCCTTAGCATGAAGATGTACAGCGTGTTTTGTGACTTCCATAATTTAGATCCTCTAAATTCTTTAGCTCAGTTAGGAATTCCATTATAACCAGAGAAAAGTTAAATACACCCTTTGCAATGGTGAACTGTGCTGTCTTCGGCACATTAGTAACTACTGCCAAATGAGTTCAATGACCATTTTGGTTTCATTTGTTCCAAAACTGGAAAGAGGACCTGCAATGTCTCTTTCTGAATTTTATGCAAATTTTGGTTCCTCAGTTAATACTCTGGATGCAATTTACTTGTTGTACCTGCTGACAGTGGAGAGCAAGGATTTGGTTTTGTGGCTTGTGCCTTTTATTAAGTATACTTTGTTGATGAAGTGATCTGCACCTGTGGTGAAGCTGGGAGACTTAACAAAGAAAGAGCGTGTTCTTTTTAGTAAGTTCTGTCCTGAGGGAGTGTGCACCCCTGGCTGTTAGTGGTATATGCATGGCTCTGTCAGAAGCCACGTTAGCCATTGAGACCTGTTGAATAATGATTACACTACTGACCTAATCATTCTTTTAGATTAAAATATTTACTGATCTTACGTTTATTTATGGGTCCATGCATTCCACACATGCATTTATTTATTTAACATCTTTTTTTGAGTGCCTACTATGTGCAAGGTTCAGGTTTTTTTTTTTTTTTTCTTTTTAAAAGGAGGTACTGAGGATTGAACTCAGGATGCTAAGCATTCACTCTACCGCTGAGCTCTACCCACTCCCCCAAACTTCAGTTCTTGGTACTAATAGATAACTGGTGAATGAAAGTAAACTGGAAAATATATTAATGATCAATGTACTTACTTAACCCATAATTTTAATATTACTCTAAAAATTTTATGCTATTTAATTAAAAATTTTTATAGATATTCACATGGTTCAAAATTCCAGAATTAAAAGTTTAAAAGGTACACAGGAAGAATTCTCTCTTCCCTTTCTCCATGGCTACCGAATATCCAAATAGGCAGTCAGTGTTATAGTTTCTTATCATTTTTTTCCAGCTGGATATCAGGCATATATCAACATATACATACACACATACATACATACATATATATATATATATATATGTGTGTATATATATATATATATATAGTGTACTCCGTTTCCCCCTACATATGTGGTATATATACTATATACATTACTACCTTGTGTTACTTAGTGAACTTGGAAATCTCTCCTTATCATTACTTAAAGATCAGTCTCATTTCTTTCTTTTTTTCCCCTAGCTGCACGGTATTCCACTGTGTTAAATATTCTATTAACTTGGAATTCTTAAGCTTATTATTTCCTTTTTTGTTGTTATTATAAGTAGTATTGTAAAGAAGATCTTTGTACTTAGGTTTTGTTCCTTTAGATTTTTTTTCTTAATAAGTGAAATCGTACATTTAAAGTGGAGTCAATTTTTATGGCTATTGAAAAATATTTTTTTAAAATTATAATGTGGAAGTATTGATCCACAGTATACATGGAATACTGTACTTCATGTGTGCAAGGAGGGGATCAGGCTGTGTATTTACACTTGGATGTATGTGCTAGTCTTTGCATGAGAAATGAATGAATGTTGCTGCAAACAGATGGCAAGGACCAGCTCAGGGAATATAAAACAGAGAGGTAGGAGCCAGGCTAATTGACATTTTGAATCATTTTGAGTTTTGAACCATGTGAATGAATTACTTTTAAAAATAAAATCTCAGTTTTATAACTATGAAGTTCAAAAGTGAAATGTAATACAAATGGCTTTTAAAAAGGGATATCCGAAAATAGTACCATCAAGTGAAGTATGTGGAAATAGTACCGTCAGGTGAAATATGTCACAGAGGACGCTTGGCCATGGAACTTGTTCGCCGGGAGGATCTAATTCAGAAGCTTGCTTTTCTCCCTTACTCCTAAGAAGAATGGAAAAGTAATGGAGAATTTCCCAACCATCAGTCATTCACACGTCCCCTCCACAATCTTTGTCATGGCCGTGGAAAGCTTCTGCTGTTACTCACTTGTTATTTTTCCTTTAAAATGACTTATTTTCTTTATGTTGAGGTTTTGTAGCATTGCCATCAATGAGAAGACCAGTAACGCTTTCCATAACAGAAGCCGTGCTGGCTGGGGCTCCGCCGGAGAAGCGGAACCGCTCGGAGAGATTTCACCAGGGATTTGTTTTCAGGATTAGTTCTTTCAGAACTGTGGGAGCTGCTTTACAGAGTCTGGGCGTGCCTGTATTGGAGCCGGGCCTCAGCCGTAAAGATGGACGTGAAGCAGGGGAAACAAAGACAGACTGGAACCCGAACTTCCGTCCCGGAAGCCTTTGATTGGTAAAGCCTCCCATCCACCCTCCTCAGCAGTGGAGGTGTCCTGCAAGGAGATGGGAAGATGGCGGCTGTCATCAAAGAGCTAAACAGACACTTGGCCCAGGTTTCTGAGGGGCTGGAGGAGCATCTGGCAGGAGCTGAAGAAGCTGCGGTGCCGTGGGTGCCTCACGCCCACCAGGTGAACCAGCAGATCTCCGACAGCGTGCCTGAGCAGCGATGGGCGCCCTGCACTGGGCTTCCAGAGTTTAAAACCAGCATAGCGCTGCTTCCCTTCCTCCTTCCGGGTCTTGTGGTCCACACTAACTGACCTCTGTAGGGAAGGCAATTCTTTGAAAAGTATTTCCTGCTTAACTGGGTTGACATAATAGGAACCCACCATAAAAGATAACTGAATAAGTAAATACAGTAAAAACCAAACAATATCCTTGAGTTCTAACTAGACACGTAACTCAATGAAGGCGCTGATCCTGAGGCTTTCCCTTTGTTGGAAAGGAAGATAGCAGATTTTAGAGACATTTTAAAATCATTGCTACCAACTGACTGGAAGATTCTCCTTGACTCATTCAGAAGGATTGAAATGACAAAATGTGTATATTTCTCACTGTGAAGTTGCATGTTATTTAGTTTCTTTCTCAATGCAGTTTCTCCCAGTCCTCCCACGGTCTAGGGAATATGCAGTGGTGAGTGGAGATGGTGTTACGTTTGGCAGGCTCTTCTCTCCGTTTCTATTTCTTAAGTGAAGGTAATGGCCCCGGGGGAGGACTGTATTGTAGACAGGAGGGAAAAGAGCCAGGCCAAATGGGATTTTATCATCCGTAGACCCAGCACACTGAAGACCTGTCACACGTCAAGGACAAAGATTGTGTGTATCAAAGGCTTGTTGGCTTTCAAGTGGTGGGTGAGAAATAAGCCCAGCCTGGCTCCGATCTCAGAGGGTTTGATGGTCGTCCCAATACTTATTGGAGAATGTTGAGAGGCTGAAGAAACTTCATGGCTTTGAGTCTCTGAGGGACCACCTTTATAAGTGTAGGCGGAAGCAGCCAAGGACTGGCTTCGCACTGAGATGCTTCCATTTCAGATTTGTCCCATTGGTGTTCCCCAGGTCTCTCTTGGTTTCCTAGCATCCTTGAATTTGTGCCCTATCCCACCTCTGACTGCACAGGTTCTCACTGGTTCTGCAGTTGACCAACCAAGTAATCTTGGACAAGCCATTAGAGGTCCTGATAAATAGGGATATTATTGTTTCCAAATCATTGGACATTTGTGAGATTTAAATCAGGGGTTGGCAAACAGCGACTCCATGGGCCCAATATGCCCTTTTCTCGTCTCTGTTTTTGCAATCACACTTGTATTGGAGCACCATCATGCCTGTTTGTTCTTGTATTGTCTGTGGCTGCGTTCACCATACACAGCAGAGTTGAGTAATTGTGGCAGAGGCCTTATGGCCCACAGAGCTGGAGAGATTTACTGAGAAAGTGCACTGAACCCTGGTTTCAATAAGTTCATACGTATAAATTCAATTCACAAATTCTTATTGGCTACTATGTGTAGGTGTTGGGCACACAAGAGCGAAGTCTTGCAGACAAAAATCTCTGCCCTCATGGAGCTTACAGTTCTCAGAAGGAGTCAGACAATAAAACAAAAAAAAAAAAAAAAGGAAAAGGAAAAGGAAACTATATGTTAAGTGGTAATCAATGTTATGGAAGGAAAAATCAGGAAAGGGAGAGAAAGTGTGTGTGTGTGTGTGTGTGTGTGTGTGTGTGTATGGGGTGAGTTGCAATTTTAACTGGGGTGACTAGGAGCCCTCACTGAAAGGTGGACGTTTATGCAGTAATCAGGAGTTGGGGAATGGAGCCATGTAAACACACGAGGAGGAATGTTCCAGGTAGAAGGAACAGCCGTACAAAAAGGACAAGACCTCTGAGGTGGGAGTGTGTTGGGAGTCTTCAGGGACCAACGGAGACCCATGTACCGGAAGCAGAGTGAGCAGTAGGAGAGAAGTGGAAGATGCGGTCATGGGGTGGGGCTTTCTTGGCCAATGCAAGGATGTTGCATTTTGTTCTGAGCACGAGGGAAGATGCTGGATGTTGGCGAACTGAGGAATGGTATGCTTTGGGTTACATTTTAAAAGCATCACTCTGGCTGCCTGCAGAGGGTATGAGCAGGAGTCAGGAGTTCATCCGGTGCCTATAGCAGTGCTCAGGGCTCGTGGACCAGGGCGATAGCTGTGGCGGTGGTGAGAAGCAGTCAGGTTCTGGATCTGCTGTAAAAATAACAACAGGAGGGTTTCCTGACGGGTTAGAAATGCACTGTGAAAGAAGAAAAGTCAGGGATGACTTCAGTACTTTGACTTGGTCAACTGGAAGAATGAGATTACCATTAACTGAAATGTGGGAAAATGGGAGCTAGGGCAGGTTTTGGAGCAAAGGTTAAGAATTCAGAATTGAACATATTAATTTTGAGATACCTATCAGAGACCCAGGTGGGAATGTAAATGTTTAAATAATGCATGCCATATAGTAAATGACCAGTAAATGTTAACGGTTATATGTAACATACATAAATTTAATATAAAATTATATATATAAATAACCCACTACATGTCAGCATTAGAGAAACAGCAGTGAATGAGTTCCCACCCCTGTCTTCATGGTGCTGGGTGGGGAGACAGATAAATCCTTGGAGATTTCATGTGAGATCACTGGTCTGGAGCATTGAGTTTGGGGAACTACACAGACTGCCTGGGTCCACATCATGATTTCTGTGAAATTAGCCATTTGCAGTTTACTTAGTCTCCCATATTCCTGTCCTCATCTATAAAATAGAGACATCAATTGATTTTTATAATGCGTCTAAGTGCTCAATAAACATTGTCTTAGTATAAAAGGTGCTATAAAATCATTCATTTGTTTCACAAATATTTGTTGAGTATTCACCATGGGCCAGGGGCTTGGATAGCCTTAATGATGTGAACAAGACAGATGAGGACCCGCCTTTAAGGAGATCCTAGGGAGGCTGGGGTAGGAAACAGATAGCAAATAAATGAAAATGGTGGGCCAAGCTAAAAATTACATGGAAAATAAAAATAAATGTCTTCTGGGGCTACACTGTCCAGTAGAAATATAAAGCGAGCTGCACACGTGACCACAATGCAATTTTAAATTTTCCAGAAGGCACATTAAAAAAGGGAAATGAAGCAGGTGCAATTAACTTATATATATAACAATATATATTAACTATATATATATATATATATATAGAAGTGTAGGCAGTTTACAATGTCAATTTCTGGTGTACACCATAATGTTTCAGTCATACATGAACATCTATATATATTCATTTTCATATTCTTTTTCACCGTAAGTTACTATAAGATATTAAATATAGTTCGCTGTGCTATATAATATGAGCTTATTATTTATTTATCTTATATATATTAGTTAGTATCTGCAAATCTAGAACTCCCAATTTGTCCCTCCCCCCCACCCCGGGTAACCATAAGTTTGTTTTCTATGTCTGTGAGTCTGTTTCTGTTTGGTGCAGTTAACTTTAATAATATGTTGCATTTAATCCAGTGTATCTAAAATGTTTTCATTTTAACATAATAATTATAAAAATTGTTAATAAGACATTTTATACTATTTTTCTACCAAGTCTTCAAAATCCAGCATTTGATTTATTAGAGCACATTTCAGTTTGGTCTAGTCACATATCAAGTGCTTGAAAGCTGCCTGAGGCCAATGGCTACCATTTTGGACGGTGCAGGCCTTTAGAGTGACTTGAGTGTCTGCTTTAGATTGAGTGGTTGGGAAAGCTGAGACCTTATGACAAAAAGGATCCAGCATTGTAAAGATCTGCGGGAAGCCCTTCTGTGTAGAAGATAAAACTAGACAAAGAGCCTAGGTCAAGAATGGGCTTCCTGCGGTAACTAAGGACAGATCAATACAGTTAGAGCCCCCGGGGGGAAAGTGGGTAGGTAGTTCCATGAGGATGGAGAGCTCCAGGGGGCCAGAGCTTGTAGGAACTTAGAGTCCATTGTGAGGAGTGTGGCTGAATTCCTAAGTGTGCTGAGAATCAATGAAAGGGTTTAAGTAAGAACTGACATAATGACACTATCACCAGCTACTGTGAAGGGAGATGAAAATGAAATGTTAAGAGGCAAGAATGGAAGCAGAATTGAATGGCGCCCTTGGAGAATGGAAGCCATTGGAGATCTATCTAGTCCAGCTTGGGACGGTCAGGGACGGCTAGGAATGGAGTGTGTCAAGAAGACTTGCCCAGGCAAAGATGGGTTGAGGTGGGATTGTAAGACACAGAGCATGTTTGAGACCGAGAGTCTTCAAACTGTTTTGATTACATAATCCATTCCATTAAAAAAAAAAAAAAAAGCAACTCCTATTTTTTTTTTTTTTTTTACTAGTTCTTAGGTTTTTATTGGCTCAGGTGGGTCCAGGGTCTGCCCTAGGTGGGCTGCTCCATCTCAATCAGAAAGTGCTCCAGGTCGTCATTGAGGCTGTTGCAGCTGGACAGATGCAACCCTGAACATTTTAATATTTACTCCTTATATATGTGCTGTACTGTCAATCCATCTGTTATGGTGTATTTTAGAAAAACTTGCTTTCTTGTTTATTCCAGATGCGTGCAAGTAAATACAAGTTTTAAAATGTTTTCCTTCCCTTCACTGCACCCTGTTTTGGAAATGCCTTAGGAGAGAACAGAGCGGGACAATGTGGAGGGAGGTGGGGGGTGATGGTGAGGAACGGTTCAGATTGTTTCTAGGGGGCTGTGCCAGGGCTGGGTTGTGAAGAGCGTCTGGGATGTGAGAATGATCTCGATGTATATCTACCTGCCCATGTGGCAGGAGGCCAGTGGTGGGTTTTAGCTCGAGACGGTATCCAGCATTTTCGTAAGCAGTTTACATTGGTTTTCTCATTTCATTTGTGTTTAACGTGTGCCATGCAAGAACAAGTGGGAGGGTTTCAAGCAAGGTGGTGACAAGAATATTTATTATTCATTAGCATTCTTCTTCCTCTCTCTCCACTTTCTCTAATTAAATGCTGTTAGTTGAACTCATGCTGATAAAGACCATAGCTTTGATCCTAGAGAAAGAAATTTCATTCCAGGACAGGCTGCACGCCAACTCACCCTGCCCTCTGCCCCTTGCCCCTTGCCGAAAACGCTGCCTAAGGGCTAATCCAATAAAAACCATCCAGTGACACAGACACAGAGATGTCTCTCAGAAGCTTTCAGACAGGAGTGTGGACACTTAAAAAAAATGCCGATTTATGTTTCCCTTTATTTACCTTCTTTGCTTACACAAAATTTCCTGGAAATGATTTTACTGTAAGAAACAGAATTATTCCTTTTTCTTTCCTGCCTTAGGGAGGCTGGCGTGGACAGGGCTGTTTCTCTCTCGATGAATGCTCAGTAATTAACAGTCACCCTTTATGCTTAATCCTAAAATAGGTGTACGTGAAGTCATATAACCTTTTAAAAAAGCCTCTTTTAAACTTTGTACTCGTACAATTTTTAGCATCTGATCTCTTTCCTACTCCCTTCCCCCTCTGGTAACCATAAGTTTGTTTCCTATGTCTGTGAGTCTGTCTCTGTTTTGTAAATACATTCATTAGTATTATTTTTTAGATTCCATATATAAGTGATATCATATGGTATTTGCTGACTTCTCTAAGTCTAACTTTCTCTAGGTCCATCCATGTTGCTGCTAATAGCAGTATTTCATTCTTTTTTATGGCTAAGTAGTATTTCATTATGTGTGTGTGTGTGTGTGTGTGTGTGTATATGTATATATACACACAGATATACAGTATCTTCTTTATCCAGTCATCTGTTGATGGACATTTAGGTTGTTTCCATGTCTTGGCTGTTGTAAATAGTGCTACTATGAACATTGGGGTGCGTGTATCTTTTTGAATTACACTTTTTGTCTTTTCCGGATATATGCCCAGGAGTGGGACTTCTGGCTTATGTGGTCAGTCTATTTTTAGTTTTTTTAAGGAACTTTCCTACCTTCCATTGTGGCTGCACCGATTTACATTCCTGCCAACAGTGTAGGAGGGTATCTTTTTCTCCACACCCTTTCCAGCAATAACTATAGTTTTAAATACTCTGTGAGCAAAAAAAAAAAAAAAAAAAAAAAGAATCATCTCCATATCCATTTGCAGCTGCCATTTTTGCCATCACCACTGATCATTCATCCATTTCATTTATTCCTTCAACAAGCTTTGGAGACGTTAGCGGTAATTCAGAATCGAGTCGCAAAAACGGCTAGAGAATAAGATTTTAAAAGGAAGATGAAAAACACTGAGATTCTTTATGTTGGAGAAGAGTGGGCCGTGGGTTGGCTAATTAATAGTGTTCAAATACATGACGGAAGTTAAACAGTTAATGTTGACTAATTACCCTTTGTCTTTTAGGGAGTAGTACAAAGAGAAAATGGATTCATTTTAAGGAGAATCATTATGAATAAACATGAGAAAAATTGTCTGGATACTAGGACTTACTCTGTTTTAGGCAGAACAGGAAAGAAGGCTGTGGACCCTTATTTTGTAAGGGCTTCTCAAAAATGGGACAGGTTATCAGAGGGGTTTGTCCGTTGGGACGACTTTGGGATGACACCCCTCCCCCCACATCTGGAATTCTCAGACTGTGATTATTTTTTCCGGAGGGATTCAGTAGCTGCCCCCAACCTTCTATTATTATTGCTGTTGTTAATTTTTTTGGTGGGGGAGGTAATTAGGTTTGTTTGTTTGTTTGTTTATGGAGGCACTGGGGATTGAACCCAGGACCTCATGCATGCTAAGGATGTGCTCTACCACTTGAGCTATACCCTCCCCCTGCACCCAACCGTTTGCCCTCAGTTCACTGCACAGTGCAATTCAAAGGAAGAACTGAGACGTCCTTAGGGATTTGGGATTCTGATGACTTGAGAGAGTCTCTGCCCCTCAAATGCCATAACTGCTCCAGTTACTGGACACGCGCTTTGAATAGAGGGCTCCTTTTGGAGGTAGAGAAACGAAATTTCCCCTGGGGAAG
The DNA here is from genome assembly GCF_036321535.1 of Camelus dromedarius. Classification (NCBI taxonomy): domain Eukaryota; kingdom Metazoa; phylum Chordata; class Mammalia; order Artiodactyla; family Camelidae; genus Camelus; species Camelus dromedarius. The sequence goes on along the minus strand of NC_087453.1, from coordinate 5,675,952 downwards.
TCACGTCTTCCAGCTTGACGGATGCCAGCTTGACATTTTTCTCTTCTTTCATTATTCTTGAATAACTCTGCAAAGCCCTCCTCATTCCAGTACTGTACTGAGCGTGAGAATTTACCTTTTCCACTTGTCAGAAGATGTCAAGAGTTTCTAGAAGTCCATGGTCGTACTTCAGTTTTCAGACAGAAGAGGAATTCTAAGGATTCTAGAAATGGCAGTGGATCTCTTCTCGTACTAACTTCGGTTGAGGTACGCTTTAAAAATTTGAAGCTTAATAGGGTCTTAAATATTCTCTTTTCTTTTGCTGAAGAACTTCAAGTTATTTTAAAATATATGGAGGGTTGCCTAGTAACTGCAGCTCACTAGCTGTGTAAGGGAGGTTTGCTTTTTCTCTGTCTCTCTGCTGCAGAAGGGCCATCAGGGAAGAGTAATGGGAGATGGGGTTCATTGAGAAATAAATGAAAAATAACGGGTCTTTGGGGGGCTTGGGGTCACGTAAAACTGACGTTAGAGAGAACATGTAACACTCAGTTTGTGTCTGAGGCAATGGAGAAGTTCAAGGAAACCATTTTCTACTTTATCTTTGCTTGTGCTGAACAGTTCGAGTGAAGTGTATCGTAGAGAGTTGAATTATGAAAATATTCTCTTTCTTTTTCTTCCTCTGTCTCTCCCTCCTTCTCTTCCTTCCTTCTTCTTCTCCTTTTTTTTTTTTTTTTAATTGAAGTATAGTCAGTTACAATGTGTCAGTTTCTGGTGTTCAGCATAATGTCCCAGTCATGCATGTATACACATGTATTCATTTTCATATTCTTTTTTGTTAAAGGTTATTACAAGATATTGAATATAGATCCCTGTGCTATACGGAAGAAATTTGTTTTTTATCTATTTTTATATATAGTGGTTAACCTTTGCAAATCTCAAACTCCCAAATGTATCCCTTCCCCTCCCTTTCCCTATGTGTGCGAGTCTGTTTCTGTTTTGTAGATGAGTTCATTAGTGTCCTCTTCTTTCTTTCTTTGTTTTTTTCTTTTTATTTAGATTCCACCTATGAGTGATATCGTATGGTATTTTTCTTTCCCTTTCTGACTCATTTAGGATGACAATCTCCAGGTCCATCCATGTTGCTGCAAATGGCATTATTTGGTACTTTTTTATCGCTGAGCGGTCCTTCTTCTTCTTAAGTGTATTAGTCTGCGTGGGCTGCCGTGGTAGACAGCAGCTTAAACAGCAGAAATGTGTTTTCTAACAGTTTGGGGATCTGAGTTTAAGATTAAGGTGCCAGCCTAGTTGCTCTCTTGTGCGAGGAAGCCCCTTCCTGCCTGGAGAGGGCCGCCTTCTGCTGTGTCCTCACATGACCTTCCTCCTGAGTTGACGTCGCCCAGTTGGCTGCCTGGACCTGAGCCAGAGTCTTAGCACAGGCCAAGACCCCTAGAGGTCCTTTTTCTTTTCGGATTCGCGCAGCAAGTAATGAAACCAAGCTGAGACTGGGAACAGCACCAGTTATTCAATGACCAGAGCATGGAGAAGCAGGAACTTAGTTCACAAATCAACTTCTCAACCCGATTCAGCCTGAGAAACCATATATATGGGAGGATTGAGGTAAAAGGGAGGGAATTGGAAAGAGAGGAGGGAATAATCCTGACTGAGAAAGGGGGTGTGTTTTGGACCTGAAACTGAGGCAACACCCCTTTTCAGTCCTTGCATGGGCTTTTCCAGTAGTTGTCACAGCAATTGTCAACTGCCGTGACGCTGGTGGGTGTGTCATTCAGCAGGCCAGTGTGTTACAGCGAGCGTGTAAGGAGGCTCAGGGTCTACTGGAAGTCAGATCTTCGCCATCTTGGGCCTGTCCGGTTCTAACCAGCTCTTAGTTTTCTCTTTGCAGCTTCCTCCTGAAACTTAGATAAGAGCAGTTGGTTTCCATTTGAGGGAGGGGCAGGGGTATGATTCCGGGGCAACAGCCTTGGTAACATTGGCAGAGAGAGATGGATCTTTGCTGTTTCTTCCTCTTCTTGTAAGGACACCAGTGCAATGGATCAGAGCCCCCACCCTTATGGCTTCATTTGACCTTAATCACCTCCTTAAAGGCTCTTCCTCCAAATATAATCACCTTAGGGGTTGGAGCTTCAACATGTGAATTTGGGGAGGACACAATTCAGTCCATTAAAAAATAGCATAGAAAATCTTAGTGCTCTGTGGACCCATCTTCAGGCTTCGAGATACGGGTTAGCTAAAACTGACTTCATAACCGACTTTCTTCTTCTTAATTCTGCTTCTTTTAGCCTGGTGGGAAACAATTACCACTGATCAAGATGAAAAGACACTGAGCAAGATATTTTTACTGAGTCAGTCCAGCTTTGAAGCTAACTTATTGAAGAGCTGAATGTTGAACTCTGCAGAGTTCTACTGGCGTTGTGGGAGTTCTGTGAACTTACAGCACTGCTTGGTGCATCTTTCCACACTGAAGGATAGTGTTTGTTTATTTGTTTTCTTTCTTTTTTTCTTTCCCTCTTTCTTTCCTTCTTTCTTTCTTTCCCTTTCTTTCCCTCTTTCTTTCTTTCTTTCTTCTTTCTTTCTACCTTCCTTCCTTCCCTCCTTCCTTCCCTTCCTTCCCTCCTTCCTTCTTTCCATCTTTCCTTTCTTCTTTTCTTTTCTTTCCTTCCTCCTTGATATAGAAGAAAACAGGAAAAATCAGTTTAAGTTAGTAGAACCATTTAGTACCATGTGAAACAGGAAACCTTGACTTGATCCTTTTAACAAATATTCATTCGTTGCCATCTCTGAGCCAGGCACCTGTACTCACTTTATTATGATAAACAAGACAAGCAGTCCTGTCTCTAGCCCACTCCCTCCCAGTGCATCAAATCTCTCAGTCTTCTGAAAATATAAGGGCTCTAGACCTTGAAACAAGTGTGTTTTAGAGAAGAAATGAATGAATAGGTTTTAACAGAATGCTGAGCTGGTTCACGATGGTTTTAGGGATGCACAGTGTGTTTTAGGGAAGCCGGCTCTCATCCAGCCTTCCAGAGAGACCATGACCTTGTTCTTTCCATTCTCTGGAGTTCCTGTTGGGAACACAGCCTTGGAAGAGACGCACAGGTTTTCTGTGTTCCTTTGAAGCCCCATGGGCTTCTTTTCTTTTTTCTTTTCTCTTCTGTGTCTCTTCCTCAGTTTCTACCCAGGTGATGCCTCCTCAGTCTGACTTGGGAACATATGCCGCTGTCATATTTTATCAGTAACTTTAATTGCGTGAATCATGCATAGGACATTCTCATTGTAGGAAGTTAAAACATTACAAATAAATGTCCTTGGCAATACCATCCTGCCTTTAATTCCTTACCAGGTGTGACAGTTTTTATCAATTTGCCTGGTATTATTACATATGGTTTCTGGGCATTTGGATAAATACAGGGATCCCTAGAAGTATAATTCTTCGGTACATGTGCTCTTTTCTGTAAGTGACATCCTGTACGGAGTGTCCTGCAGGATGCTTGTTTACTTAGCTAGAGGGACGCACATGTGCATAGCAGAGATACAGCAGGAAGAAGATTGCATCAGGAATTGCGGTGGTATAAAGTAAAAACAGCATATATATTCACTAAAACAGGAGTGCCCAAATAACGCTTAATTATGTGTACCAGGGGGTTCTGTACAGTTTTAAAAAGAATGAAGGAGATATAGAATGAAATACACATGCACATATACCGACATGGAAAGAGCTTCTCTATACTCTTTGCAGCACATCCATGCCTTCATCCAAGTATTTACGACACAGTACTGAAATTGTTGACACGTGTTCCTCCTATATTAGACTGGGAGCGTCTGGACGGTAGGACTTGACATTTTTGTTTTTGTCTTCCTAACCTACCTGGGCTCAGAGTGGGCTTTCCATAAAGGCTGTTGATCAAGTGAAAAAAAGATGAAATGAATGACTAAATGAATGTGTGATACTGAACAAATACACAAGGATACATTTTTAAGACTTGAGAAGAATTCTTTTAAGTTACTGTAATGCTCATGTTTAATAAGTTACATATGGATTCAGTTTTCACAGGTGGAAATTAATTCCAGAAATATTTGTCTGAAATTGTACCATTAAAAAATTTAATGATACATGTACTATTTTCCTATGGCTGTTGTAACAAATTACTACAAACTTAGTGGTTTGAAAGAACTCAGATTTATATTCTTCGAGTTCTGGAGGCCAGAAGTCTGAATTGAGCCTTATGGGGCTGAAATCAAGGTGTCAGCAGGGCTATGTCTCTTCTGGAGGCTTTAAGGAAAATTGTTTCCTTGCATTTTCCAGATTCTAGAGGCTGCTTGTGCTTTTTGACTCATGGCCCTTTCCTTCATCTTCAAAGCCCATCACTCCAACCTTTTCTATTGTCACATCTCCTTTTTCAGACTTGGCCCTCTTGCCTGCCTCTTATAAGGCCACGTGTGATGACATTATACCCACCTGAATACTTGTGGATAATTTCCCCATATCAAAATCCTTAGCTTAATCATACCTGCAGAGCACCTTTTGTCCATTGTCTTCACAGGTTGTGGGCATTAGGATGTGGACATCTTTGGGGGGACTTTTTCTGGGGGGGCTACCATAGTATATCTTGTTGCTATTAATTAAAATTCTTATTTTGAGCTCTTACAATGGGGGATATCCTACCAATGTCACTTTAGATGCAAATGTGTAGCATTTCGAGCTTGTGTTCTCTTTTACTTAATGCATTTGCTTAATACATTGCTTAATCTATTTACCAAGTAGACAAATTATTTTTTATGCTGCCCATGAAAAGAGGCATGGTTCACCCAGAGAGAGCTGTGACGGGTTCTCGACCTCCTAAGGAGATGCCCAGGACACAGAAATGTATGCTACTGATACGAAGGAGCCAGATTGCTGGCAGTCAGCCAGTTTTGTCAGGCGATGACGTAAGTGTCTAGAGTATGATTTTATGCAATTCCATGATGCTGCGGTGATTGGGTACGCGTTAGCTGACAGCAGTTCCTCACACAACCCATCTTTTTCTAGCTTGAGTTACTTCTGACTCTTAAAGTGGACAGGGGAAGCAAAAAGAAAGGTGTGTATTATAGTAAAATGTTAACTTCCGGTGTGTCGTGCACCCTCAGGCTAAAGAGAGACAGCATCTCAGAGCCTGGCTCCCAATTCTCATTTCCCTGTACATAATTCCTTAGTGGGCAGAAGTGTGTCTGGTTATATAACCCTGTAAGAGTGGGAAGATGAGCTCTATTTAAGTATGCATGTGGAGAACCCATTGTCAGCTACAGATACATATTTAATTACTGTAAGGAAAAAAAAACCCACGAATTTAAATATGATGTGGGGGTTGATTTTATTCAAATTAGGATTCTAATTCAGGCTAAAAAGAACTGAGCAGTGTTGTTTAAATGATTGCCTCTTAGGAGACAGTATGTGTATGTGTATCCATAGCCCTGCTTTATTTAAAGAGGCTTTTACAGCAGATGGAAAGACATAAGTGAGCGGAGAATATCATTTAAATTTAACCCTTTGGAAATACTCTAGCCCTGGGGACATTTTATTGTCTTCTTTGGGTCTAGTAGAGTATGCGGCCGTGTCTGAGCTGTATTTGCCCCTTCTAACATCCTGCGCTAAGAGCTTTATCCTTACAAAAACTCAGGTCCCTCCTGGTTACTCATTCATTCATTTATTCAATTACGAAATAGGCACTTACTACTATGAGCATTTTCTACTTACGGAACACTTGTGACACCCAATGTTCACGGGGTTTTCCCACACCAACCAGTTCTCCATCTCTCCGGACGTCAACCGGGTGTCTGATGGTTCAATTTAATTCTGACACTGTCTACCGAGAATTAGTGCCAACCCCCCAGGTTAAGGGCTCACCCGCAAGACTGCCCCCTACTTCAGAGGCCAGTCGCAAGTATTGGGTCCTCAAGATTATCCACATTTCTGTCTGACTTGGCTACAGATTGGGGGGTGGTCATCATGACCCCCTCTTTATTTTTGATAATTTGCTAAAACAGCTTACAGAACTGAGGGAAACGCTACTTACTACCACTGGTTTATTATAAAGGATAGTATAAAGGATACAAATGAGCAAGACAGATGGAGGTACGTAGAGTGAGGTCCAGAAGGGTCCTGAGTGCAGGAGCATCTATCCCCACGGAGCCAGGTGTGCCATCCTCCTGGCACGTGGATGCATGCACAAACCCGGAAGCTCTCTGAACCCCATTGTGTAAGGGGTTTTGCGGAAGTTCCATTACATGGCATGATGGAGTCAATCATTGGTCACTGGTGATTAACTCAGTCAATCTCCAAGTGCTCTCCCCTCTATCATGCAGGAAATTTCAAGGGTTTTAGGAGTTCTGTTCTGGGAAACAGGGACAGAGACCAAATATGTAATTTATTATTATATCACCATACTAAAGCTTGAGATTTTTGCTAGACTGGGAAATATAGAAGTTAGATTTAGTTTCTGCCCTCAAAGAATTTACAGGGAGTGAGAATCCCACTTCTAAACCAGCAATTAAGTTTTTAACATCGTTGCTTTTATTCAGAAGCACTGAATTTAAAACCAGGTTTTCTCAGAAGCAATTCTGTTTTTACAGACTGTCTCCTGGGCTCAAAATTCCTCATACTATCAGGTTTCCAGAAAGCCATGCATTTGCTTTTAAATACAACATGTACCAGGATTCATGTTTTCTGCTCTATAAAAATCTTTCAATTTCTTTTGTTTATTTGAGAATTTGATAATACATATTGCTTGTATGAAAGCCCTAAAGAGTTAGCAGGGCTTATTTGATTCCATATATCTTCCCACCTTATATCTAGTGTTAAACCACTGAGTTCAGTAAATCTGAATTCTCATCCATTCTGTGTCTTTGGTCAAGGTTTTATTAGCATTTGGTTAACTCACTTGAGCTAACTTGTCCTCAGTTTCTTCACCCGAATAATGGGCAGAGGTATGGATTCTTATAGGGGTCAAATGCTATTGTGTAGGAGTTCCATGAAACAAAGTAATACGATCACAGGTTCAAGTTCTGAAATAAATTGGAGGCATTATGATTAACACAACTTGGGACACCAAAACAGACTAACATTTCTATAGGCTGAAGTCACACAACTTGAACGTGAATTATATCACCTTTGAAGTGTATATGCTAATGTAAATTCTGTCTTTGACTTTCATAAGCTGTGTGGCTTTGTGTAACTTATTTAACATCTCTGAGCTTTAGTTTCCTTGTCAGTAAAATAGGAATAATAATAGGTTACCCTTTACAGGACTGGTGATGATGAAGGTGCTGGTGGCGGGTTTGTGTGATGACATTGACGATGTTGATGAAAATGCCTCTCGGTTTTTAAGCCCTCACTTTTGGCCCGGTACCATGCTAAATACTCCAGATGCATCACCCCATTGTGTTCTCACTAACTCTCTCTTATGGGTACTATTATAATCTCAGTATTTTTAATGAGAAGGTGAAGGTTTAGTGGATTGACTAGCATGTCCAGGCTTACCTAGGTTGGAATTAGCACATCTAGGACGCCAATGCAGATGTGACTGACTTTTAATGTGTAGTGTATCTCACTTAATGCCTTTATTGCGCTCTAGTGATTTGAACTGCATTTTTTTGTATCAAGAGGTCAGGTGTTATGAAGATTAAAAGAGGTGTAACATATATTAAATGTTTAGCACCCGTCCCATAGTCAGTGTTATATAAGTGCTGGGTATTTAATTAATGTTAGATCTATTTTTTTTTTACTTATAAATTGTGATCTTTATTTATTCCATTTCTATGGTTACCTTTAACATTTAAAACCATCCTGAAATGATTAAATTATTTATTCTCTGTAGAGATCCAGAAGTTATCAGCACCTGTACAATTGAAGATGAGGGAATGACGACATTTCTGTAGTATCTATTGAGAGTCAGAAACTAAAGTTTCATTTATGGCAGAGTTTTGGGTTTGAATAGGATGCACTCATCTCTTCAAATAACAAGCTTGCGTTTTTAAACAAATATCACTAGGGCTCTAACACCATCCTCTTGTGATTCAGTTAAGAGAAATGGGTTTTTTAAACCTGATGGTTTGCTACATCATTTCATAGTGAATGCTGTGTTCAGTAACTGTATTTGTGAATTTGTCTCTGTACTACGAAATAACCAATTTGTCTGACTTTATCTTTGAATTCCTACTTGTTTTGGCTTTGAGGAAATGAGGTGCTGTAGACATTGCAGATTATCTGTAGCAAATCTTACTTGTAGGCTTTTAGTAACACTGTTTCAAATCCTCAAGAGAGTTGCCAGTTGTCTTAGCATTCTGGTCTTTGAAAATCAAGTATGTTGTAAATTCTGTAGTGCACATACCTGCCTATGGAAGCTCCCCGACCTGCCACCCTTCCAGTACCTCGATGTGCTTGCCAGTCCTGAAGCTCTCTGAACCCTGCCACTTACGGATTTCTATGGAGGATTTTCATTATGTAGGATTGACTGGTTAATTCATTGGCATTTGGTAACTGAAGTCAATCTCCAGCCCCTCTCGCCTCCCCAGAGGTAGAGGAAGGCAGGTGGAGCTGAGAGTTCCAACCCTCTTATCACAGACTTGGTTCCTCTGACCAGTCAAGAGTCACTTCATTAGCATAAATTTAGGTATGGTTGAAAGGACTTAGTTATGAACGATAAAAGATGCTTCTAAAACTCCTCTCTTTCCTGTCAGGAAATTCTAAGGGTTTTAGGAGCTCTGTGTCAAGAACCAGAGACAAAAACAAAATACACATTTCTTATTATACCACACCTGCCAGCCTGCTTCCTGTTGTCCTTAGATGTGGACAGTCTGCCTACACCTGCTAGAATTAAAGTCCACCGCAGCACATTACTTTTGTCAGTTTTGGTACCGCTGTTTTTCTGCACCCAGAACAGTGCCTGACACACCATAGGTGATCAACATTTATTGAATGAGTTACTTAATTGAATTAAGTTGAGCATTAATTAATTTAGGTTAATAGAGGAAGACCAGAGATAGAGGCAGGGCTGAGTGAATTCATGTTCCATGAGACTCAGAACCCGAGAGAGAGAGAGAGAGAGAGAGAGAAAATACAAGGTGATTTTCTAAAGAGCTTTCTCATTTGAATTTAAGTCCTTCCTGACACTCTGTTTTATTTCTTTTCCTTGGAAAGTTCTAGAACTTAACCTGTCTCATGAAAATACCCCCCCCCCCCATTTTAAAGCAAAGTTTTAATGGATTTTTTCAAAGCCAAAGACCCTTGGCTAATGCAACTCTTTATAGAGAGTAAAAGCAATTTGCCTGGCACATAATAGGTGCTCAGTAAATATTTTCTAGAGAATGAATGATGGCTAAAAGGAGAAAGGTTTCTATTTCCTATTGACTAGAGGGAGCAGCCCCCACCCACATGATTGCTGGCTGGTGTAGGGCTGAAATCAGAAACCCATTAAGCACGCTAAAAGGAGACACTGACCATTGCCTCTTTGAGGGCGCTTAACTTCAAAACTCCAAAAAAATGTTACAAGGATTAATTAAATAACTGTATTTAAGGTCAGCAGCAGGGGCCAAATTTGTTCTGGCTGCGGAACTGACACATTGAGATGCAGTCCTGCTAATCGGCTGCGCAGCAGCCTTGCAAACTGGTGCTGGACTGTAGGCTGTGACACAGGGTTAGCACTGGGTCACCCTCTGCACCTGCCAGGTGTGACCCAGCTTGAGGGTCCTCCCGTTTTGAGGTAATGGAGGGCTGAGGGGAGGAAAGCAGTACAGTGGGAGAGGGAGGAAAGGACTGTGAAAGGGAAGTCTGGGATTGAAGGAGGGAGTGGCGTCGATGCTAAGGCAGGAAGAAGTGAAGGGGCAGCTTTGCTGCAGGTAAAGATGCAACTGGGAGTTTTCACCCCTTTGTCCCTTTGTTCTCATGTATCGGTCTGGTCCCCTTGCTAACATAGGCAATTAAGTGCTGATAAGTGTTCTCATTAGGATGCAGTGAAAATGAGCAGGACTTGCCCTTTGAAATACCTACAGCTCCCAGAAACCCCAAACCCTGCTTTTCTGATCACATAATCTGCTTGAATGATCTGTAGGAATCCCTGTTCTAGTGACTAACGCTGACACCGTTGTGTGCCCCTGACCTGCCCTCCCGCTGGCAGCTGTGCTGTAGGGGCAGTGAAGGTGTTGGTTGCATTTTCTCCACTGTTCAGCAGGGCAACCAAGACTCAGAGGAGTTAGGGGATTTATTTGCCCAAAATCACACCGTATAGGAGGAGGGCAGGGTTTCCAACTCAGCGTTCTGCGACTCTTAAAGCAAATTTACAACACGTGCCATTTCTTGGCATTTTGGTATTTCCCCTCTGCTGTCTTATTTTATCATTCTTTAAAACGAATTTTCACTAAGATAATTAGCATGCTCTTGAGCTTGTAGCTGACATTTATCTATTTCAGATTGAAAATCAGACCTGAAAGAGAGAATGAAAAAGATTGGGGTTTTCTCATTCTAGAATATAGCTTCAATTTGTGGGTGCTTCATTTGCAATTAGTTTTCAACCAGAGGACAGCTCTTTGGAGAAGAACATTATTCCAGGATGCTCCTAAGTGGGTAATGGTCACTGTCTGGTGGGTGAGCAGAGTTCTTGCTCTGTTCACATGCTACATATTCCAAGTGGCACTGCTCTGAACACCCAGGTTATTTGTAGTGGGTCTAATTATGGCTGCCCCTGCCCTGAAAGGAAGCGTTTTCCCCAAGGATGGGAGACTGGCTAACGAACGCCTGAGCTCAGGCAGGAGAAGGTGGAATCCTGCTCCCCTGGTTGGTTGGAAACCTTCATCCGGTTCTCTGTGTGATTGAAGAGGAGTATTACCAGGGCCAGTGGAATTTCACCAAACAAACCAGAATGAATTCTCTTTTGGACAAGAACATTACAATTCTTATTTCATTTTCAAATGTGAGTTTGTTGAATGTTTTAATGCAGGAGATAAGTACTTTGAGGAAGAACATTCCTTGAAATGCCCCTGAAGAGCAAATAACATATTCTGTTTTTGTTAGTCTTATTATTTTGATTCTTCAGGGCTTATAATAATTGGGGGACACCTTTGGCTACAGCTAGGAGGGAATACGGAAAAATCTGGTTGCCGATCTGGTTTCAGGATGTCAAAGTCTGCTCATTAACCTCTGGGCAATATCTTCATCCACAAAGTGGAGATGACAATAATAATCCTCTTGTCAGGAGGGTTCAATATGTGTTTATACAGGAACCCAGAGTTGAGGCTCCCCCTAAATATTGACTCTGACTGACCATTGGAAAGTGAATGACTCAAACATCGTGCTGTCTGTTTTTACAACTTAAAAATTACTATTATAATAATTCAGGCAATAATAAAAAGATAATAATTTAGACAGTCCTTTCATCTTTACTGAAATTATAGAGGGGTTTGGTAGAAGTTGTGTGCAGGTCTCGTAAGCCTTCCCATTTGGTGATTCAACTTCTTCTGAAGATTTGCCTGCAGATTTGGGGCCAAGCACGAAGAACCAAATCACTTTTTTTGTTTTCAATGTGTGTGCATGAGTGTGTGATTTTTTTTTTCATGCCACTTCCCAGCTGCAGGCTGCATTGTGTCTCTTCTGCTCTAACCACTTTCCCTCAATAGGTCTTACTTTTTAAATTTGGCTGCTTCTCCCAGTTGAAGTTCACTCTTCTCTGATCTCTGGCCGAGAAGCCTGCGGAAAAACAAACCAAGAATTTTTTTAACCATTTCCCGCATTCCTCTCTTTTTAGGTTTGATGAGGTCACATTTCAGAATTGCCAACCTGACAGTTTTCTCCTTCTGTTGATAAGTTTGGATAAAGACAGTCTGTTTAAAGAACACTTTTCCTCTGAGAGGTGTCCTTTCTTTGCATTGTGATGGGTGAGGCCCCAAAGCTGGGATACCGACAGTCTGGCGCCAGGATTCAAGGAGTTCTAGCTGGTGAATATTCAGGAAAGAAATAGATTTGCACCCTTTGATCCAGAGCCGGCTGCCAGGGGTGCTGGCTGGAAAGAGAAAGAAAATGTGGAAACTGATGACTTGGGTATTAAGAACATTAGAAATCATGATTGTAGCTTGAGAATTCAAACTTTCTTGCTGCAGACTTGTGGCTTGATTATAAATCAAGTGAGGATTGGGCAGAAAATAAGCATACGTGGTTAACACACACACACACACACACACACACAAACTTGAAAACACAAAGAAAGATGTCCAATTGCTGGATGCTTCCTGAGCCATGTAATTAAATTAAACTGTTTTTCAGAAATATCTGGAGCAATTCCATCTTCCAAGAATAGATATCTCTTCATGCACACGGCGGTGTCTGAACTCCCAGAGAAAACTGTAGGACTGCCTGTTTTTAGAAAGTGGCCTTTTTATTCCCCTTCCTTTCAGAACACCAGTGTGAAAGGCGAGTGCAGTTTCTTTTTCAGAGGCAGAAATGTTTTAAAATCAATTGGTTACCACGAGCAGGTAATGTCTGTGAAATAATGAGATTTTATTTATCAGAGACAGTGTTTGCTAAGGTACAGTTTGCCTGTTTTGTGCTTTACTGAGAAGTGGTTCAAAATAGTTGTGGTTTCTGTGTAGGGCTGATAAGGACACTGAAATTATTGTACTTTCAGCAGAAAAGGGCAATCTTGAGAATTTCCTTGGTTAATTTTTCTCTCTAAAATTGGAAGCTTGAGCAACGTGCCTGAAAACCCTGGATCTGGTCTTTGAATGAATATATGAGATGTGTTTTAGCTAAACAATTGTAATTCTAAGTCCAATGGCAAAATTCAGGCTCTGTGGTTCAGAATTTGCCTTCTCTCTGGGAATGGTGGCTTGAAAAGTTTTACTTTATCTTATTCTCTGACAATTGATGGCTATTTTGTGGTTTGATGAATAAAGAGACGTTTTAATTGCAGACGCCTGTGCTTACAGTGTCACAAAAGTTCTTTACACTTGCAATTGCCTGGTCACTCCCTTCCTCTCGTGGAACCACGTGCTGTCACGGCACCCACGGCTGAGTTCAGACCCAGTCACACCGGTGTCGCTGGACGGCATGTGCTCCAGGACTCGCTGTGGGGGATGCTCGCCCCAGAGGGCTTCTTGTTAGTTTCCCAAAACGGACGCTTCAGTGGCTTCCTCCGCAGCTTCCTGCCAGCCTAGAAGACGAGGAAGAGGAAAGCTGAGCCTCTTACCTCCACGTATTACTGTTGGAGACAAAGTCTTGGGGGAGCTGGTTTCCAGTTTTCTAGCGGAAAAGCTCCCATTTCTTTGTATCCTTGGTAAATGCAAAGGTGTTTCTAGTAAAACTTAGTAGGTGTAATTTTCTAAGAGAGCAAAATATGAACGCTGCTGGCTCTTCTGACACCTTATTTATTCTGTTATTTTATTTTTATTTTATTGATGTATATAGTTGGTTTACAGCATGGTGTTAGTTTCAAGTGTAGGGCACAGTGATTCATTTTTGGTTTTGTTTTGCAGATTATATTCCATTGTAGATTATTACAAGACATTATCCTTTAAGTTAGACCTTCATTCATTTTTTTCATTCCATTTGGGAACTGTTTTGATGTGTGTTCACCATGATCCAATAAGTGGAGTGGCGCATAAAGCAGGCATTGCCCCTCATAGAGCTTACATTCGAGAGAGAGAGAATTAAACAATCACATTAAGTACAGTTTATATATGATGGTGGAAGGTCAAGGTGCTCTGGGTGTGCATAAGAGGGGCCTCAGGCAGTTTATTTATTTAGCAGTTGTTCATTGAGTTCCTACGGTATGGCAGGTACTGCGCTAGAGCTGAGAATAAAATAATGAAAAGTACAGACAAATATCCTCTATTCACGGAGGTTGCATTCAAGTGAGAGTGCCTGTCATTTATGAAAGGTTTATAAAGTGCCAGGCATTGTCGCAAGGTGCTTTAAATGTAGTAAGTCCTTGGATCCTCTTGAAGGTCCAATGAGGTAGGTGCTGTGGCAGTTAGTTATCCCATGAAGTACAGAGAGGTTAGTAACTTGCCCGAGGCCACACAGCCTGTGCATTTTAGAATCAACATTTAGGCAGGTTGGCTCCTGAGGCTGGGCTCCTGACTTCTGTACGTGCATCTTTGTATGATCTGCATCTGTATTGGCTTGGGGAGGGGTGACAGGAGGAAGTAACATGACACGTGGAAGATAAGGATCCAGGTTGGAGGGTGTGAAATGGGAAGGCTGGTCCACGTAGAGGCATTCCACTAGGTGCAAGAAAGAAGGCGAGGATGCTTTTGGCAAAGAAAGGAGCCTGGTGGTGTGGAGGGCTGGAGGGTACGTGCCCAGCTTGGCAGAAAACGTCCAAGTTCACGTGCAGGCTTGAGGCTTCCTGTGCGGGGATTGCTGCTGCTCACAGCCTTGGCTGTGTTTCTTTTCCCACTGATTAATCTTCACCCTGCCACTTTTTCTCTCCTTTTCCCTATCTTGTCGGCAATAACTCTCCTAGCCAGGCTCCAATCCGGGCAGGATGCCGGGAGGCTCCGAGACCTGCGATCTGAGTGGCATTTCCTTAGGCCTTGTCCAGACCTCCTGGCCCAGAACTAATTACTGCCACCTGACTTCAGAAATTCTTTGAAGTTTGAAATATCTCATCCTGGGATGATGGGCATGTCTCAGCTTATTAGTATCTGTGTCTGCCTGACCCTGAAGAATTCTGTCACATCAACAGAAACTTTGGTCGTCTTGATGATTGGTTTCCAACAGGACAAATACTTGGCTTTCCTGCATTTTATGGCTCTGAGGGCGTACCTTGCCTCATCAAACAGACTTCACTTTGGTCATTAGCCCTTTTAAATCTGGGGTAAAGCTCTGATGTTGAGAAGTTGCTTATCTAATGTCTTCTTCTTTTTTTTTTTTTTAATTGAAGTACCATCAGTTACAATGTGTCAATTTCTGGTGTGTAGCGCAACACCCCAGTCATGCATATACATACATTTTCTAATGTCATCTTTTTCTCACTCTTAACACGATTGACGTTTTAGGGCAGATAATTCCTTGTAGTGGGGCCTTTCCTGTGCGTGGTGGGATGTTTAGCAGCATCCCTGGTTTCTACCCACTAGACAGTGGTAAGCATCTCCCTGGTTGTGCCAAGTAAATATATTTCCAGACAGTCAAACATCCCCCAGGGACAAACTTGCCCCAAGTTGAAAACCACTGATCTAATCACAGGGGAGGCTTGTTCATCGTCTGCGGACCTCTGTCATTCAGATGTAGATTGTTTTTGTAACCTCAATGATATATGGCAAAAAACCAGTTCACAGCATTTCAATAATCTGATTTAGACATTTTTTTCCTAACCTGCTTGTAATTAAATTAATATGAATAGTAATAAAATAGCAAAACATACAATCAGGAAAAGAATGTGTAAAGAATAAAATAATAAGTAACCTTTTCTGAACATTTACTAAGTGTTGGGTACCTTACACGCTATGTGTACTCTTATCACCACTGAACAGATAAAATTGCTGAAGCTCAAAGAGGGTAAGTTTTTTGCTCAAAGTCTGATTAAAAAAAAAAAAGATCGTATTTTTATTAACCTTGATTATACAAAGGATTCTTGTTTTTAGAGCTTGGGTGTACCTCTCTTAATATTAATTTATGATATGACAATATTTTTTATTTCTTGATCATTGTTTAGTGTTTGATTTATTCCACAAGATAAATTATTGCTATTTTTTTTTTCCTAAAGAAATATCAAAAGTGAAAAGATGGAACTCATAGTGTTGGGTTGGTTGTGTAATTTTAGAAAAAGTATGTCCCCAGAATGACTGTCTATGGACAACTGGATTAGATCTCTTCTTTGATAATCATCTCATTTTTGACTGTTCTGCTCATGACCTAGTGAAGTGTGACTTGATTGTCAGGAGTAAATTCAAATCACTGAAGGATGTATTCAAAAACAAAATGGCCAGTGTGACCAGACTTCGAATCTAAAAAATGAATGGTCCTAAATATTTGCTTCTGTTCAAACTTTGGGCATTAGAGCTTGGAATGTAGATCATGTGGATCATACAGACCTGATTCCAAGTATTGACTCTGTAATGTATTAGCTGATGTGTGAGTGTGACACGTGGTGTGTTAGTGTGACCTTGGTCACACTGCTGAAGTCTCTGAGCCTTAGTTTTCCTTCTGTATAAAGGGGACATTAACAGGTCCTTGCTAGATGGCGTTGGTGACACTTAAATGAGAAAATGCTTGTGGAATACGGAGTCAAGTGATGAAATGAACACTTTGTGAAGGTTGGTGGTGATGATACGTTATAAATAGTTAATGTGTGGTTGGCATTTCATACCGCTCATCCTTAAACCAAACCCTCTCCCCACCCCACCAAAAAAAGTATCCAAACAGGACCACCACCCAACCAGTCTTGCAGGTGCTGTCAATTCACATCCCTTCACAGCAAGAATAATTTCTGAAAATGTGTTTCTTTGTTGTAAATTACCCGTGAAAATCTGAAACCGTTCCCTCCGTGACCACCCAGTTTCCCTTCTCTTGAATTCCTGGCTTAGAACTTTTTACATGACTATTATTCTTCACCCTTCTGCCCTTTTCTGGCAACATACGTTCTTTGTGGGTTTTATTTTTAAGAGTGCTTTCTGAACCATGGAATTCATTTCTCTTCCTTTCTTTGAGAGTGACATTCTAATTTTCTGTAGTGAACCCTCTCGCAGAAGGTCTTGTACTCAGTGATGTCCCAGTAACGGGGCGGTGTGGGGGAGCAAGCCTTGCTGAAATGCTGCCTTCTGAGATCAGTACAGTGGCTCAACTTCAGAGGCGCCGTTTTTCATGAAAACCTCGTAATTTGGGATTTGTAATTTTTTTTTTTTTTTTTTTTTTTTTTTTTTTTTTGCCATGGCAGATAGCTCTCTCTCCAGTTTGGTTAGACCCTGTCTCTAAATATAGGAAAATATTTGTTTTAGTCAATAGGGAAGCATAGTCACCTTGAGGTTCTGTGGTTTTAGGATAAAACCTGTTGACGTTTGAAAACACTGATGTGACCAATGGCCACTGGAGCCTTTCTCCATGATATAGAAAATAGCATTTTTTGGAATGCACTTTTTAAGGAAAAATGTGGTTATAGAATTGTTTCTTTTAAAAGAGTGCCTGTCAGTATAATCTGACATATCTTGAGTTTTTTTTTTTTTTTTTTTTAATACTCTCTTGTATAAAGATGTTAAGGCTGTCATGGAAATGTCAGGGCCATTCTGAGGTGCTTTGATATCCAAGAGCATTGTTTATGAAATTGCGGAGGGCTCATGAGTTCTGAATATGGCTTTTCCCATTCACTTATTTGCTCATTTACTTATTATCACTCAGTCACTTAAAAAAAGTTAAAAACCTACGCTCTCCTAGGCCCTGAGAATTCAAGGTGATCAAGATAAAATAGGATGGTTTTTCACTTTCTGGGGAAGAAGGTAGAAGAGAAATATGCAGACAAATCAATGAGCACGATGATTTCAGACATTGATTTTGAGTCGGTGCCGGGGGTTGGGAAGTACTTCAGATCTGATTGGTGGGAAGATGCTTTTGAGGAGGTGACATCATGGTAGATTGTGAGTGTGTCGACAGCCTCAGCTACTTCCATGACTTTTACTCTGAAACTTGATTGTTCCTATCTGCCCTGACTCTGGGCTTGTGACATGAGACACATGTGAGATAAAATATTGGCAAACCAGACACCAGCAGAGGCTTATGAAAGCATTTTATGCAGAGGCTATAAAAGACGTTTACCTGCTGCTTCTAGGAAAAATGAATAGACATACCTTTCCCTATATCTCTTGCTAACTACAACTGAAAACTCTGGACTTGATATAATCAAACTAAGAAGATTCTGAAAGGTGGAAAAGTCAGACTGGCTAGGGACAGCATAGTGGTGATTTTCCTGTGTTTTTTTTTTTTTTTTTTTTTGTCTCATATATCCCAGACTTAGAGCTAAAGAAGCCAGCAACCCAGAAATGCCAATGGGTGCAGAGAGAAAAAGCCCCAATTAAAACCCCTTTTCTGGTCAAAGGACCAGGAAATGAGGCAGCTGAGCAATATAGAAAACTTCTGGAAAATAACTATTCTGTATCAGCCAAACACCACAGAATAGAGTGTGTCTCCATCCCCCTCCATGCCAGCAAAGGCTGAGTAAGGAGGCTAGACTTTCACCCTTGTGAGACTCTGACAGAGAGTAAAATATTTTCCTCTATCCTTTTAGGTGCAGTGCCTTGGCAGTGTGAATTAAATGCACAAAAGACATGCAGATTTCACTGATATCTTCATATCCATGGGGACTAAATAGAAAAATATGTGAAAATCCAAAGAAATGGTTGGCTCAGATTCTGGGTTTTTTTTTTTGTTTTTTTTTTTTTAGGTCACTCCACTTCCTAAAAGTTCTTAATTTGCCGCAACTCAGATTTGTGTTCTGCCTGTTGCTCTCCAAGTAGTGCCCAGATTCATGACTTCTCCCTCTCCCTTCTGGTGCTTTTGTTCTCTCTTGTTTCACCCTGTCTCAAAGTTAAAGAGAGAAAGAGAGAGAGAAAGAAAGAAAAGGAAGGAAGGAAGGGAGAAAAGAGAAGAGAGGAGAGGAGAAGAGAAGAGGAAAGCAAATCACTTTGTTACAAAACAGTTTGGCCATTTCTTTTGTTGTCTTGACTCCTGATAATACTTTTTACCAAAGCTGTTTAAAGCATTCACCTCTACAATGTGTGTTACTTTAGGCTCGGAATCGTATATACCGATTCAGCACAGGGTTAGAACTTGTGAAGAAGTGATGAGACAAGGAAGAGGGAGTCTGAGCAACTCGGGGTGGGAAGTTGTGGGAAGGTGAGAGGAAGCAGACTGTATGTAGTTAAGGGTTGTTTAATATGATTTGTTATACAGACTCTTCTGTATAACATCTCTTGTCTTCCAGGTATAAGAGAGGGAAACACCTTTACACATACAAGTTCATGTCACTTACAAAAAAAAGGTGTGCCTTGCTTTTAGGTAGAAAGGAAGAGGGCAGAGAGATCCTCCTGTGTCTGCTGTTTCTCAGCTGCCTTCGGCTCAAAATAACCCTTTTGCCAAAGCAGCGTATTTTGGGGGGTACATTCTGATCCTCTTCAACTGTAACAAGGCATTTCACCCCGCCAAGATGGCGTCTATGAAGGCCAAGTAGGGAGCTGGGACTGCCACCTTTGCCAGTCGGGAATTAGCCCTCCCCACCCTGGTGTCAGTCTGCACATCCTCCCTCAGCCAGCAGTAGCGAGGTGCCCACCCCTCTCCCCCTGGAGTGGCATCAGAGGGGGCCGAGTGGAGAGTTAGGATTTTCATCACTCCCAGTGGTAAGTGGACCAGCCTCTCTGTGGTACCATTGGGGATCACATGAGGAGACAGAGCTCCCACCCCCGCCCATAGTAATGAAGGGCCCCCTTGATTCAGGTGTGGACGGGTTTTCTGCTTGCTCTCTCGGACTCCTGCTCGCTCTGTGCACATAAGCCCCAGCTAACCTTTTGGGGAATCCGAGATCACGCCGTGCAGAGCTGAGTCGCCCCCAGGCCGATCAGGCAGCCATGCCTTGACCGCTCACCTGTGAATGAGCCCAGCCGTGATTAGCAGAGCCAGGTCAGATCAGCAGAACTGCCTGATCAACCGTCAAGTTCACAAGAAATGAAAAATGTTTCTTGCGGTAAGCTACTGAGCTTCGGGGTGGTTTGTTCTGCAACGATAACTACCTGACAGAGAAATTCCACCTGAGACCTGAAGGCTGAGAAGGAGGCCGTCCTGTGAACAGCAAAGGGAAGAGAGTTCCCGCACATTCGTTCGTCCCTCATCCGAGGAGGATGCCACGTTCTGGAGGCTGGCGTGCCGGGAGTGCGGCAGGCAGTGGTGGGAGACAAGGTCCGATGTGCAGGCGCGGGTCACGTGGGGCAGAGCCAGGCCAGGGAGCTGGAACTTGGTGTCGGTGATTTGGGTTTGGTGATCACTCAAAGACCGCCTCGGAGGCCACGGTGAGAGCGTTTCTTTTTTAACTTTGCCAAATACTCACGTGGTGCGTACTCCCAAGTGACAGCATCCCGCACACATAGCCCGTGATGGTACCACGTCTGTGCTAGGACTGTGCGCGGGGCCGGGAGGCCTGCTTGTCTGTCTCTGCATATGAGGAGGGGAACTTCGTGGGCTTCACTTTATCCCTGCCATTTCTTCAGGGCTTGGAACAGGGCCGAGCACGTAGTAGACACTGAGTAAACATTTGTGAAATTAATGAGTGATTGAAGGAACCAGAATGTGTGTTGTTCTTGTTTGCAGGCAAATCACTGCTTGGTTGGATGGTATGAGCTGCTGACCTCTGAAGCCATCTTTAAATGCGCTAATTCAAGGGGGAGGGTAGAGCTCAAGTGACAGAGCACGTGCTTAGCATGCATGAGGTCCCAGGTTCAATCCCCAGTACCTCCTCTAAAACTAAATAAACAAGTAAACCAGTCGTGCCCCCCCCCCCACCAAACAAAAAGAAAAGTAAATGCACTAATTCATTCTATTCTCACTACAGGCCTACAGGGAAGACAGTGCTATTAATTTATTTTAAAAGTACAATAAAATCTTGTGTATATATAGACTTATGTATACCATATATGCATTACTGACTATTCTTCATGCTCAATAATATAATATTTATACAACTTAGATGTTTAATAGGTAAGACAAACTCCTTATATCCATCATCCGGTTCCACATCCTCCCTAGAAATCCCTATAAACCCCTCTGGTCCCCTTCCAGCCTTGCTTCCTCAGTCAGTGGGAACTCCATCCTTCTGCCTGCTTGAGCTAAAAGTCTCAGACTCATCCCTGACTCTTTCCTTACTCTCATCTTCACATCCAGTCTCATCAGTGGGTCTCACTGGGTCTGCTTTCAAAAGATCTCCAGATTCAGACCCTTTCTCATCTCTCCCCTACTTCCTTCCTGGCCCCCCCGGCACCATCACCCCCCATGTGATTTATTGCAGCAGCGGCTTCCTAACTGGTTTCCCTGATTCTGCCTGTGGCTCCCTGCAGTGTACTTAGCATAAACTGGATTACATTACTTCCCTTCAAAATCCTTCATCTCACTTCCCATCTCCTGCAGAGAAAAAGTCAGTCTTTACAATAAGACCCATAAGGCCAGTGCACCACCTCCATCTCTGCATTCCCCCGACTTCTGGCGACCTCCTCATTCTTCCTTCATCACACCAGGCATGTTTCTCTCTCACAGCCCGTCTGCTGTTGCTTCTGCCTAGAGTCCTCTGGCCCCAGCCCCCTGTCTCTTTCAGGTCTTTGCTCAGAGGTCTCTTTCTCTTTGAGAACTTCCTTGATTACCCTCTTTAAAATAGAAACACCCACCACTGGCAATTCCCATCCACTCTCTTGGCTTGTTTTCCTTTGTGGTACTTACCTCTGTGTGACACGTTACCCGTGTACTGTAAGACGCACACGTACATACACGTATGTGTCTTGTCATCTTCTTGATTCTCCGTAAGCCCAACGAAGGCAGCAGATTCCTCTACTTTGTTCAGAGTCATATCCTCAGTACCTAAGCAGTGCCTGGCACATGGTAGGCACCCCATAAGTATTTGTTGAATGAATTAATGAGTGATAACAGCTCCCCAACTTTTTGCTTGCATAGAATGCTCACCCAAGAGTTAAGATTCTCTAGCATTTCTTTAGAGTAGCTTGGCTTTTTTCCTATAAGGCTGCTTAAAAATGGAAGCTGAACGAGGCCATCTGACTGTGCACGGCCTCCTGAGGCAGTTCTGTTTCTCACTTCTCTTCCTCCTACTTTGTGGATGTGGGGGGCAGAAGGGAATTGGAGAGAGAAGGAAAGGAGCCACCACTTATTCCTTCGTGTCCACTCTCAGTGTTGGTCAGCTTCGTCTGCCGAGGGGACGGTTTCCTATGTGTGGGGAGAGCAGTTCTTGGCAGATACCAACTCCATGAGAATTTTTCCAAATGACCTCGTGTTACTTGTTTGATTATTACTCAGAAATGTATGCTCACCACAAGGCGTACATCGTTATAAGGGAAGAAATCAGCAAAATAAGGCCCAAAAGGTAGGGAGGGGCCAGTATTTGCATGCTCTGGAATGTCTTATGAATACTTTGGTTTTTACCCCAAAGGCAACAGGCAGCCACAGAAATGCTGTAAGCAGTAGATTGATGTGGTCAGATGAGTGTTTTAAAGATCGCCCCAGATGTACTGCAGGAAATGGATTGAAAAGTGGAAGGAATGGAAGTAGGGAAAGTCTGAAACTCAGGAGGCAGTGGCTTATATTAGGGTGGTGGTCCCTGCGAAAACATAAAGATATTCCGGGTTTAGCCAGAAGGTGGAATATACAGGACTGGGTGATGGGCGGATTGTGTTAAAAGATAATGTTCAAAACTGGTTAACATCAGGTCTCCCATAAAGATGCAGAAAGAACGTGAGTTTAAGGTTCTATTTGGCTCGCTAATTGAGATAGCAAGACAGAATATCATAACTCGTTCAAAGGGGAATCCAAAGGACCCAGACGCTTATATGTCCAGCATAATGAAATGGATGTTCCAAAGGAGGCAAAACTAGCTTCATGACGGTGGGGGAGGGAAACCAATTGAACCTCTCCTGATCAGGATGGAATTTACATCTTTCTAGACTAGAATTATTTTGCATTTCTATCAATAATCCACACTGTAGAGTAGTAGAATAGCTCCCACAGAATCAGAAGCAGATAACCCTGGAAATGTGTGTGCTAGAGAATGCATCGTTTTCCACTGAAGCTGACATTTTCCCTTGTCAGTGTGTGTGTGTGTGCGTGTGCGTGTGTGTGTGTGTGTGTGTGTGTGTGAGAATGAGGGGAGGTAGGAAAGGGGAGAACTGTAGCTCTCAGTCTTTTGCAGGAGCAACTGGGCCCTAGTTCCTGAATGAGTATAGATCCTGGAGTAGAAACAGGTTCAAAAGCAGGCATAACCTACTTTTTTACTTAATAACTTACTAATAGCATTTTCTATGATGTAAATATTATTTTACATCATTTTTAATGATGGCAATTTTCAGTTTACAGATACGCCGTAATTAATTAAGTCAGTCCCCTGGAACATTTAGAGTGATTTCAGTTTTTATGCCAAAGAACCCTATTCCCATATGTTTGCATATTTCCTTAATTACTTCCTCAGGGGGGAAGTTCCTAGAAATAGTATTTCCAGGTCAGAGGACAGGCATATTTTCGCCCCTGGAAAGGTGCTAATTTACTTCACCATCAGCAGAGGATCGACGTAGCTAATTTATTGCCTGTGGATGCTTTTGAAGTACTTTTATTCCTCTTCTTACAACTTTTATTTCATGATTAATTATCTTGTTTTTTGCCGGTATTTTTCCTTGCAGTGAATTTAAAATGTACTTTGCTACCCACTGTGCAACCTTCTCCAAATTAGCATTTCTTTCCTTGCAAATGAAAGGTATATATAAATGACAGGCATAGGGTCATGCTTACTCATTAAAAAGACTTTTCTCCCCCTCATAAAATACCTAATTCTGAACCAGCTCATTATTTTGGTAGGTGGGGCTGGTAGCAGCCCCCCAGTTAGGAGTCAGCAGTGCTAAAGAACTACTGCTTCTTTTATTCTCTTCATTTCTTACCTTCTGAAATCTCATAATGCCAGCCATTCATGAGACTAGAAAGTTATAACCATCTTGGTCTCGGAGATCATCCAGGTTAAAATTCTTCTACTGTGGACGGTAATTTGCCGTGGCAGACAGATTGCATCAACCAGTGCCATTTTTTTATGGATGTTGAGTTGTCCTTGGAATGTGGCATTTCATCCGTCTCAGGCACAGAGGAGCCCAGGACTGTGGGAGGGCAGCTGGTGTCTGTGGCCGTGCATCACTGGCCAAAGTTGAGGGCTGGATGCCCTTAGAGAGGTGACTGGTCAGCCCCAGGGATATGACTGCACATGCCAGCAGGGAGCCAGTTAGCCAGGACATTCGTTTACTGCAGCTATAACTAATTAATAGTTACAGGTAAACAGGCTGAAGGTTAGAGAGGGAAGGAAGGCCAAGAAGAACTGAGAACTTGCATGAGATATTTACCATATAGTTAGAAATACTTAGCATGTTTTGAGTTTCTGGACTTCAGTCAAGGATACTGAATACTTTGTCACTTAAGGAGAGAGAGTGTAGAATTCTTTTAAAAGAAAACATGCCTTACAAACTGCTAGGACAACTTAAAGTCCTGGAGTAGGGTCTTTAGAATCCAACTGCAGAAATACTCCATTAAAAACTATCACTCTGGGTGAACACTTGGTGCCAGGGAACTTAAAAATCACAAAAATGCAAATGTCACACCGAAAATAGCTAGACGGTAAAGTTGTCGTCCAGATGAAATAGCATATGGTTACAACCGAATGACTCTTTTTAGATTATGGTAAGTGTGAAAACCAACTTCTTACAGACGGCTCTACCCTCAGCATAAGTTTGTGCATTTCTAGGAGACCAACTTTTCTGGGAATATCCTGGGGTAATGTTAAGAGCTTGTTCTCCAGAATCAGGCAAACTGAGGGTGGAATCCTGGCTTGTTTCTTCTAGCTTCGTGCCATTGAGTAATACTCAGTGAGTAACCTCACTAAGGTCGTATTTCCTTGTTGTCAAATGGGGATGAGAACAGCCTTGCTTTATAGGGCTGTTGGGAGGGTTAATTGAGATAATGCACACAAAAGGATCAACGTTCTGCATGCACAAGGGGTTTGGCTGGGGCTAGATGTTGATATTAACACCCTGGATAGGAAGAATATTTGATTTGTTTTGGAGAGCAGGTAAAAACAGGTTCAGAGTGTGAGAAATGAGGCTAATTCATCATTATATGGCTCAGGATATATCTTCAGAGTTGGAGAGAATGTTCTGAAAAGAGGAAAATCGATGGATTACAGGAAGGGGATGCTGGCAAAATGGAAAATGGTTCTAACTTACCTTTTTTCCCCCCACAGTGCACCTTCCCTGCGTAGATAAGATAACTATAAAAAGCTGACTGTAGCCCAAGGCTGCAGATGGGATGCTAATGTCTCTACGTGAAAGGGCTCTTTAGGACGGCGCCTGCATTCATTGTAGAGCAGTGGGTCCCCAGCAGTGGGCAGGGAGACCTGAAAGGTGTTGAAAGGCATCAAGTCAATATATTTTTTTTTAAAGCTAACTTTATTTTTCAATTGAAGTACTAGAGATTGAACCCAGGACCTTGTGCATGCTAAGCATGTGCTTTACCACTGAGCTCTACCCACCCCTGAAGTCAACATTTTAATGTAATTTGATTGAAGTTAAATTTGGCTTCTGGGGAGATGTGGAATATATAGAGATTCTCACCTAGGGAATATTTTCTCCCCTCTTTCCTCAAGGAGGAACTTGTCAAACAGATTTTTATGTTCATTAAAAGTTGACCTGAGCTTAAACAGTTGAGAAATAACTACCAAAGACCATATGTTGGCAAACTTCGGTCTGTGGGCCATATTTGGCCCATTGCCTGATTTTTAAAATGAAGTTCATTTGGAAGATAAGCACACCATTCATTTACATGCATCCTATGGCTACTTTCATGCTGCAGCTGCACAGTTCAGGAGTTGCAACCAGACTAAACTATTCACTGTCAGGCCCTTTGCAGAAAAGAGTTTGCTGACTCCTGCAATAGACCCTAAAGACCTAAATGGTCACATCTTACTTGGGCTTTATGCTTTTCTTGAGCTTACATAAAGGCAGTATATAATTTTCCTTTTAACAGGAATTTTGTGACCAAAATTTGCTTTGTGTTATCTTCATAAGATACAGTCTATAGAAGTTTAGTTTGTGACTCTGTTGTTCAAGACGTTGTGATGGGCTGCTAATAAAATTAGGAACTCCAAGCTAATTCTTAATTATTTCAGCTACTCCTGGGCCCTAGAAATCTTGGTGAATTTACCAGACTATTCTTTGTTAGGAAAAGTAGCTGGGAAAAATGTCAGGGACTTGAAACTGAAGTTAGGCAGTTATTGAGGATATTGAGTTTTAAAGAAAGGGAAGACAATGGAAAAAATAATAGAAATCAGATATGGGTTGGTGACAATTTAAGGCTGAAAATTAGGTGTAATAAAACCCCCACCACTAACAATAAGATAACACACTGAAGGAGATTTTCCTGTCACTGCAAAGTCTGCTGTGCACCCGCCCAGGCGGCCAGCACTGTGTGACGTGCTTGTCTGCTTTAGCTTTGACAGTGACTTGTGTGGGTTGACTTGTCCAAATCCAGGACTTTGAAGGTTTTCACATAGCCTTGTGTTCTTCAGCTCTGGGATTTCAGATTGGCATGTATCCATCTGTAGCAGTGGTTCTGACTTTGCCCCCAGGGGACATTTGGCAATGAGATCGTCAACCGGGTAGGAGGAGTGTGCTCCTGGTTCAGGTGGCGGAGGCCAAACGAGCTCCTCAACATCCCACGTTGCACAGGACGGCCCCACCCCTCCCACTGCCAAAAGTCATCTCATCTAAAATGCCGGTAGGGCCAAGACTGCAAACCCTGATGCATAGGAGGTGAGATAGTGCAACATGAAATTTATTCTGTTACCAAATTCTTTAACGGTTTAGTTATCATTAAGATTACCTACTCTATGTCCAGTGAAACTACACTGTGCTATTCTGGTTGGGATAAAAGTTTCCTCTTTTAAATTAAAAAAAAATGAGTTAAAAAAAGTCAGTTGTAAACCAAAATGTTAACTAAAAATCCTATAGATGGTCAGTCGATGTGTTACATGAAATATGAAGGAGGTGGTTGAATGAATTAATTTAAAGGAAAAGAAAACTGCCCTACGCTATTAAGCAAGTGAAGTTATTCTCAAATTGGGGTCCTTTTAACTGTGTGTCAGAATTACTCCAGCTCTGCTCCTCACATATCCATGCTCAGTAAACCCTCCTGTTCATTTCCTCTAACCGATACTGAACTACTGGGGAGATGCTTTCACTCCCCTGATACTGGGTGGCTCTTCTGTTCCTGGGACAGAGAGTGGACGGCAGCTGGAAGTGGGAGTTCACTGTAGCGTAGTAGATTTCACTTTCACCCTCAGTGTGTCTCTCAGACTCCAGACGGCATCTCGCGCTGCTCTGCATCAGAGACCACCGTGCATCTCGTTGGAAACCACACAGCTCCGAGGCCCTCATTGTGGATGGAGCGTTTGTTGGAGAGCTTTGTTGGCAGTCCCGTGTGGGAAACACGGGGTTGTCTGCAAGTCTTTATGAATATTCATGGTATTGGTTTGCAAATTACAAACCAGATACCTGGGGAATGTGTTAAAGAGCAGATTTGTCTGATCCCGCCCCAAGAGGTTCTGACACAGTAGACCTTGGCTAATCCCTAGGAATCTGCATGATTAACAATTATCTTGAGTGAAGCTGGGTCAGCTCTGAGAGACACTGACATTTGATGTAAACAGAATAAAGGAATGGCCTTGACGGCACCGATGGCTTTCAACTTTGCACTGTTTTTGTGCCGTGCGTTTGTATGTTACAAGCATCCTAAACTCCCTTTGCATAAACCAAGTTCTGGTTTTCCTTCTCTCCTAATGAACAATGATATTTTACACGGTGGACTTTAGTTTCACAAACCAAATTTTGGTTTTCTTTGTCTCCTGACGAACCAACAGGTTTTAATTGCGTCCATGGTGACGTGCCAGCCAGGGCTTATAAGCAACACTGCATGTGAATTTATGCGGTAGTACTTATTGCAGTTCTTTGATTATACCATTGCACTTCTGCTCTGACTACTTAATAAAACAAAAGAAAAACAAAAATCCCCTGAGTGTAATATGGACAAATCAAAGATGGAAATCGTTATGCACGCTGAGACTGAGGAATCTTTAGCTTGCATTCAGCAGACTTCAGACAAAAGCCAGGGAAATACTGGTTTGATTGCAAAGAAAATGAATACTTTAAAAAAAAAAAAAGTTAGGAATATTATCATTCAAGTTTGGGCCTAAAAGTTGAGGCATAATTAGGAATAGAAAATGTCCTCTGTGAAATACTTTTTCCCTGTAGGGGGCATTTTCTTGCGTATCTTTAGCATGTTCAGTTTCTAACACGTTTTCAGGGACATATCCAGAAGGAAGGGGTTGCCAGTAATAGGATGACAGCAAGAAACCTATTTTCCACATCCTTTATTAGAGCGATAAGAGTGACAGTCATTCCCACTGTAATTACGGTCCTCTCTCTGGTGGTCAGGTTTTAAGGGAGCTGGTGATCTCATCTGCTGTTCAGACACCAGTGAGATGCTGGTAAGACTTTTATTTGCCAACTGTAGTCCTGAAAATGTTAATTTTCATGGCTGACTCTCCATCCTGAAAAGGATTTTTTGTTTGAACTCTTACCAATGGCTCTTGCCACTTGGCTCCCTTAAAGCTACTTAGTCTAGTGATTAGACTGTGGTCTGATAGCTAAAGTAGGACTGGAGAAAAAAGTTGATAATGTTATTTGATTAGGCTGTGATTTTGAAGATCTTGATTAAATAATCTCTACATTTTCCATTAAAAATTTATAAGCATTTCATTTTAAGATTGTTGTAGATTCACATTTGGTAAGAAATATTACACAAAGATCCTGCACCTTTTACCTGATTTCCCTGGAAGTAACATCTTTGAAACTACAATACAATGTGGTAACCAAGATATTGACTTTAACAGATTCAAGAAACAAGGTGATTCCATCACTAGAAGGATCCTCCTGTTACTACCCTTATATAGACATGCCCTCTTCCCTTCTGCTCCCTCCTCACTCATACCTCACCCCTGATAACCACTGATCTGTTTTCTGTTTCTCTGATTTTGTCATTCCAAGAAAGCAGTTAATCCATTCATGCAGTTTGTAACCTTTTTGATTTGGCTTCCCCCTACCCACCAACCCAGCATAATTCTCTGAAGACTCATTCAAATTGCTGTTTTTATAGCTGAGTGGTATTCTGTGGTGTGGCTGTTTCCCCAGTTGTCTAACCATTTACCCAGCGGAGAACAGACGAGTTGTTTCCAGTTTTGCACTGATACAAATCCAGCTGCTAGGAACATTTGTGTTCACATTTTTTGTGTGGGGGATGTTGGCCCTTCTCTAGGATAGATTCCCAGAAGCACAACTGCAAGTCATATGTTGCCTGCTTCGTTTTTTAAGAAGCTGCCAAACTGTGTTTCAGAGCTGTGCCATTTTCTCTGCATCCTTGCTAGCATTTGGTGGTTTTTAAAAAATTAATTAATTAATCAATTAATTAATTTATTTTTAATTTCAACCAGTCTGATAGGTGTGGAGTGAGATTTCATTGTGGTTCCAGCTTAGATTTCCCTGACGGCTAAATGATGTTGACCATTTTTCATGTGCTTTCTTGATTATATGTGTATTCTCTTTGGTGAAATGTATGTTTGTGTCTTTTGTCTGTTTTGTAATTAGATTGTTTGGTTCTTTACTCCCAAGATTTGAGGACTCTTTCTGTAGTCTAGATACTAATCCTTTGTCAGACACGTGATTTGCAAGTATTTTTTCCCAGCTTGTCTTTTCATGCTCTTAATGGAATTTTTCACATAGTGGAAGTTTTAAATCTTGATGAGGTACAGTATGGCAAGTTTTTGTCTTATGGGTTGTGCTTTTTTGGTATGAGGTCTAAGAACTCTTTGTCTAGACCGTGATCCCAAACATTTCCTCCCTTTTTATCCCATAAATTTTTATAGCTTTTTTTTAATACTTAAGTCCATTTTGAGTTACTTTTTGTGTAAGACGAGTGTTTTAGGTTAAGGTGCTCACTGACGCCCTGTGGATATTTAGTTGTTCCAGCATCTTGTGTTTATAAAGCTGCCCTCCATCCACTGAGGTACTTCTCCGCTTTTGTCTCCATGTCTTTATGACCCTTGGTAAGTTCAGTGACTATGGAAGATGAAAGCCAGTAAAGCTGATGTTAATTTTCCTGTTTTACCTCTGGATAGTTGAGGAAAAACAGAATTCTCTTTCCTTTATTTCACAGTATTAGTGTTTATTAAGCAAAACAAAGACCAACTTAAATAAAAAATAAAAACCCATTCTCACAACCCAGAAAAAACACTATTAACATTTTGGTATATTTTCTTTGTCTTCTATGCATTTTCATTATAGTGGGGATTATGACATTAAGTTTTCTATTCTGGTTTTCCCCCCTCACATAACTTTTTATGAACGTTTTCCTATGTCATTAGGAATACCTTCTGAAACTTGTCTCAAATGAACTACCCATGTTATCCTAGAGAGAAATAACGTATGTGTTATTGATGTAGTGTAATTTACTATATATTATACATTCTAGTTATGTTACTATACCTTAATGACTACCTTTGTTATCCTTAGAGATGTCGCCATCTCTATTATAGGTGTGTACTATATATACACCAGATTTAGTACCACATATTCACTATATTTATACATACCTGTTTACTGTATAACTACCTGTTATCCTATAGATGAGTAGTGAATATTTCACTATATTTTAGAAGTACTATAATTTACTTTGTCACTTCATATTCTTGAAGATTTAGTAGTTTTGAATTTTTTATTATAAATAATACTGCTAAAATTATATTATACTTTCAGTAGGATCAGACACATTTCTTACCCTCTGTATTCTGAGCTTAACTTCAGGGTAGAGTGGATTTCATTTTTTTTTACCACCTCAAACAGAACAATTAATGAACGTTCAGTTCACTGAGTCAGAAGACAGAAACAGAATACATGCAGCACTGCAGACAAGCAGTAGCAAAGCTGAATTCCTCGTCCGTCTGCCATTTACTCATACAGTTGTAGCAGGCGTTTTAAGTTGAGTATAGCTTGAATGACCAAAAATTTTATGTGGACTTTATTTTCTTTCTTCTTTACTAGCTCAGAGGTTTTAAATTTTGTAGAGCATAAAATTTATTAATGGGTTGCATATACAAAACCATGTATATGGACTTTGGAGGTGATTTAAAGATCAAGATAGCCGGGATTGAATAATACCCATCTGCATGCACTTGAATTTGAAACTCGTCTTTCGTTGTTGGCTGCATCTGGAGCTCTCTCCTTACAATAGATTTCTGTTCTTTTAAGGTTCTTCATATTTGTTGTCAAATGGCCTTTAGAGGTCACCAGTTGAGTGTAAGAGTGCCACTAAGATCCTTGCCATCTGTGAATATTATTATTAATTTAAGCCCTTTAAATTTTTTTATGTTTAAAAATCTACCTTTTTTTTGTTTTTGTTTTTGGAGAATATTGTTTTCCATATGCTCATTAGCTCTTTGCATTTTTCTCCTTGGCATTATTAGTCTTTAAGTGTCTCATTTAGTTTACATTGGTTACTCCAATCAGGGCAGCTTTGGTTGCTTTGAGCAGAACCCCATGCAAGCTAGCTCAGTTAAGAGCTGTAGTGATGTTGATGGTGGTGGGTTCCTAGGGTTACAGATGATTCCCAGGAAAGCCGGAGGAAGGGCTAAATCACAAAGTCAGCACCTGAAAGATGACAAAGAACTAGAATGTCTCTTCTACCTAGAGCAGAAATTGCCTAGTTCTCTGCATCACTTTCCACTGCTTAACTATTTTTTAAAAAATTTTATTGTATTGAGTTATGGTCGGTTTACAATGTTTGTCAATTTCCAGTGTAGGACACAATTTTTCAGTTATACATGAACATACATATATTCATTGTCGCATACTTTTTCACTGTGAGCTACCACAAGATCTTGTATATATTTCCCTGTGCTATACAGTATAATCTTGTTTATCTATTCTATGTGTATCTGTCAGTATCTACAAATTTTGAAATCCCAGTCTGTCTCTTCCCACCCTGCTCCCCGCTGTCAACCACAAGTTTGTGTTCTATGTCTATGAGTCTGTTTCTGTCTTGTATTTATGTTCATCTGTCTCCACTGCTTAGCTATTACGTGCGTGATTCACCATGGCCACCAGGCTCAGTTTGTAACCTACCAGTGTTGACCTCTCAACTCGGACTGCACCTCAGCCTGGCGTTGAGTCTTTGAATTTTCCGAGTGAGAATCTGGTTGGTGTTGACCATCCATTTATTAGCTAGTCTAGTGTGTGGCCCAACTTGACTGTCAGTTATGAGGAATGCCATACGGTACAAAGTGGGTGTCTCTTTCGAGAACTGCCTACCAGTGGAGGCTGGAGCATATATCTGGGCCAGGATGTCCATAGGTAACGGCACTTGAAATTAGAGCGTGTTTCATGGACGCCTGTGTTACCTGTGCTGATTTGGGTTTTTTACCTCTGGGACTTTTTCTTCCGAAGTTGTTATCAAAGCAAGAAGAAGGTCGCCTCCAAATACTTACTTTCTTTTGATTCTAGAGATTACCTGAACAGAATAAGACACCCACTGTGGAAACAGTTTGGGGCTTTAAAATTTTATTTTCCCAAAGCAACATCACATTTATAGCTTGTGACTATTTGACAGGTGAAGACATCAGAAAGAAAACATTTAGATGCAAATGTCGGTGACACCTGAGTCGGTGGCGATGCTGAGCTGGTCTTTGTGTTTCCTTCCAGATTTATCAGCGATGTTGGCTAGTGTTCAAGAAAGCTTCCAGCAAAGGTCCAAAAAGGCTGGAGAAATTTTCCGATGAACGGGCTGCATATTTTAGGTGCTATCACAAGGTAAGTCCCCGTGGTGGTGGCTTTCCAGGAATCTCTTCATAAGGAGGGAGCTCAAGTTCATTGAGTCTGAAAACCTGTCCTGCTTTTTAAACAAAGATAACGAATAATACTTTCTCTAAGGGGAAAGCATCTCTAAAATAATATCCACTCTAGCTGTTTAGAATAATTGACTGATGTGAAGTCCCTCTTCTGGTTTCCTGCAAGTTGTCAGTATTTCCCCAATCTCTAGTGTGGAAATCACCGTGTTTTGTAAATTTTCAATTTGTGTAGCTGACCCTATCCCAACGATGAAGCCCCTTGAGGGTACAGACTGGACCTCCCTACGTCCAGCACAGAGATGCAGAATTGATCCTCAGTCGGTGTTGGAGTGTGGGGGAAGGGGAGAGGGGAGGAAGCTGGAAGGAGGTGAATCCACTAGCACAGGAATTCAGTGGGGGAGGGAAAGGGAATAACCTGTCCTTTCGTGCAAATTCTGCAAAAGTGGTGACTTGACACCATCTTATCAAGGGCCTGTGTTGACACCTCGGTTTATGCAACAGTGAGAAGCAGTGGAGCAGGACGTGTTCCTTCTCAGCTTAGAGACGGGGAGTCCGCTGTGCTTTGTAGGTGCACCTGTACAGACGTGAAGGAAGGGAAACCTCAGAACAAGGGCTAGAGAAGAGCAGCGAGGGGGGTCAGGAGAAGCGTCTTGCATGTGCTTGGTTTCCCGGCTATTCCGCAGTGAAGTTCTGCCTTGCAGGGTCAGCCCCACTCCCAGCCTTGCTTCTTGCCAAAGGAGGACCCAGGTGGACTTCTTTATGAGTCTAGGCTTCCTCCACTATTTATCTTCCGTATGCCAGATATCACCACTCTTCAAAGAAAGCTTTTGTTTTGTCACCAGGAAGGAATTGTTGCAAATGTACTATTCAGGCGTGGTGATCCGGGAAGCCAGGGCCAGCATCACTTTGCAGCTTTAAAAATAATCGTGAGCCAGTCTCTCCATTCCTGTAACACCTGAAACTATGGACGTCCAGTCGTTTGGGGCCAGGTGTCTTATGTCCCAGTTATCCTGTGTGCGTACCCAGTGTCTTTTCTAACAACGAGGTGGCCGACGATGATACAGAAATGACTTGCTCCATTTTTACTTGTGAGGCCTTGCCTTGAAACAGAGCTCAAAATGCCCGAAGAGGTGTTTGGTTTATCTGTAGGATGAGGGCACAGTTGCTTTCATTCTCTCCTTCCTTACCTGACACGGATTGCTCCCCTCCACCTCTCGGGTCTATCACATCCTGGGGACTGGATGAAAATCTACTGTGGTTGAAAATCAACCATTCTTCCTTGCCCTCACACTGTAATTAATAAAGCCACCCATCTTCATCTGCCAGGTGGCCGGCAGTTGTGGTTATACATCAGTTCTTCTCTAGAGCACCCCAGCCAGTCCGTGACTTCACAGTCTCCATCTGCTCTAGGGTGTATGTTTGTGTCCTCCCTAAATTCGTGTGTTGAAACCTAGTCCCCAGTGTGGTGGTGTTTGGAGATGGGGCCTTTGGGAGGTGATGAGGTCATGAGTGGAATTAGCACTCTTATCAGAGAGACCCCAGAGAGCTCCCTCTGCCCTTCCTCCATGTGAGGACACAGCCACCTAGGGACCAGGGAGCGAGTCCTTACCAGACACCAAATCTGCCAGCGCCCCTACCTTGGTCTTTCCAGACTCCAGAATACTGAGAGATAAATTTCTGTCCATGAGCCGCCCAGCGTATGGTAATTTGTTACAACAGCATGAATGGATGAGGACGCCATCAGACTCTTGTTCTGTGTGCTCATCGTGCATGGCCATCACGGTGATGAGCCGTCCTTGTTTTGTTAGAGTTGCAGATGTGTCTGGAAATATCTGATTCTTCACAATCGCCTGTCCCTACGTTTCTGAACTTAGAAAAAGAAATCAGGCTATACTCTGCTCAGACTCATGTAGACCTAAGAGTAGGAAGAGGACAAGTGAGGAATGTTTTACAGGAACTCCCCAAATCCAGCGCATCAGCAAATGGTGTTGGCTCTGTGTTCAGTAAGTAGAGAGGCTAGATGCTTCTCA
Organism: Camelus dromedarius; assembly: GCF_036321535.1. Classification (NCBI taxonomy): domain Eukaryota; kingdom Metazoa; phylum Chordata; class Mammalia; order Artiodactyla; family Camelidae; genus Camelus; species Camelus dromedarius. Next base: position 5,641,226 of record NC_087453.1, on the reverse strand, counting down.
CAGCTCTGCTGCTCCACTGTGGTCCGAGCCACCGGGCCGCGGCATTCTCAGCCCTTTAGAGTCTGTTTGAAGCACCTGTATGACATCATGGGACTCCCGCTTAGAACCCTCAGCCAAGCCCTCATCATGTACAGTCTCACGCTTTGACTCCTTCTTCGCCTGTTTAACTGCACCTGCCCAGTTTCCCCAGTCCCACTGTGCTGACCTCCTTGCTTTCCGTGGACCATGCCAAGCACTTTCCCACCTTCAGACTTGCTCTTGCCTACCCTTGGACGGCTCTCCCTGCAAATACCCACGTCACTCATTTCCTTGCTTTGTTCAGGTCACTGTTCAAATTCTTCCTCTAAGTGAGGCCCCTCCCTGCCCCCATGATTTCAAATGGAATCCTCTGACATGCCCCTGCCCCGTCTGCCTTTATTTTTCTCTTTGGCACTTACTACTACATACGTATTTACTTGGTGGTTTTTTATCGCTGTCCCCGTTCCACCACCATAAAATAAGGGGCACAAGGGCAGAGATTCTGTCGGGGGTGGGGGTGGGGGTGGGGTGGGCAAGTCCACCTGTTCCCATTTTCAGTGCCAGACACACAGCAGACACTGTTTAAACTACTGATTGAGAAGCAGGGAATATTATCAACACGGCAGACGGACAGAGGTCTTTGCGCCGTACTTTCACGTTGCTTGTCACAAGAATCTGTGAATCTGTACAGGCTCAAGTGTGAGAATGAAGTGAATTGAGAAGTGAAACACGTGAAGGGAGATGGAGGACAGACTGGCCCTGTCTCAGACTTCTACCTGCCGGCTTTTGGAATTTAATATGTAAATCTTCGGGGGCTGTGGCGAGCCACATGCCTTCCATCTGTAGTAATCATTAACCTAAGTTCAAAGCGTTAGAGCGGAAGAATCATCTGCATTAAGCCTCCCAGCCCTTGATGAGTTCCTGTAGCTGACGCGTCCTCCTTACTCTTTTAGGTCTGATACATTCAGTATTAATCCCTTGGGGGCACATAAGAAGCTGGAGTAGCTCTGAGATGTGCATTTTTTATCTAAATGCTGTGTAATTTATGAATCTTGACAATAAAATGCTAGGGTCATAAGTAGCACACCGTGACCAGATTTCAGAGTTTATCTGAATATAAATAAAGGCAATTTCCGAAAGAAATGAGGAGCTGTACATTATGCTTTTTGATCAATACAGAGATGTGGCATATATACCTCTGTCTCTCAAGTAGGAAATCTGTAGCATCTATGAGAATATAGTGCTTTTAATGTTTCACTTTTAAAGATATTATTATGGAAAAAAAATGCCAGTTTTGTGTATGTGATTCTTCTTAGAAGTTTTAAGACAAGAAATTGACTGTAGAATTTTAAAACTTGGTGCCTTCCTCACTGACAAGGTAGCTAAAGATGCTCTCATACAAAAATTGGAAAATAAATATATGAATAATGCACACACAGAGCGATTCATTTTTCATTTCGTTACCTCTTCCGAGAAGCACCCCTCAAGCACCCACAGCTGTCAGAGACGGCTGTGAATTTGATTAACTGTAATTGCAACAATATTAAGACTCCAGTTACTTTTTTTTTTATTTAGTTTTCCCCAGTCTTATTGAGAAATAATTGACATGCCTCACTGTCTAAGTCTGAGGCGTAGGACTCCAGCAACGTTAAATATAGTTCCTGACCTTCTTGTGAAGCACAAGTTTATTGTTTTCATTCAGCAAATCAAAGTTGCTCACGCTCATCAGAAGGGCTGAGAGTTTCTATGTGTACTTTTACTTTTTCAGGGTGAGTAACAACTGGGAGGGCATCTAAGTGAAAGGACCATCACTTATCGTTTTTGAGACCAAGGCAAATAGTGTGGTAGGAAGTGTGCTGGACCTGGTTTTTGGAAACCTTTTTTCTTTTTTCTTTTTAGTTAACCTCACTATCTATCTATCTATCTATCTATCCATTTATTGAGGTATAATTGATTTACAATATCATGTTAGTTTCACATGTACAACATAGTGATTCAGTGTTTTTGCAGATTATACTCCACTACAGGTTGTTAAGGATAATGGGTGTAATTCCCTGTTACACAGTATATCCTTGTTGCTTATCTATTTTATATGTAGTCGTTTGTATCTGTTAGTCCCATACCCTTAATTTGACCTTCCTCCCTTCCCTCTCCCCTTTGGTACAACCACAAGTTTGTTTTCTGTATCTCTGAGTCTGTTTCTACTTTGCATAAACATTCATTTGTATTATTGTCTAGATTCCACATATAAGTAATAACAGTATATGTCTCTCTGTCTTATTTTACTAAGCATAATCTTCTCTAGGTACATCCACATTGTTGCAAATGACAGTATTTCATTCTTTTTTTATGGCCGTGTAACATTCCATTATATATATGTCACATCTTCTTAATCCAGTTGTCTATTTTGATGAGAACTTGAGTTACTTCCATATCTTAGCTATTTTAAATAGTGCTGCTGTGAACATTAGAGTGCATATGTGTTTTCAAATTAATGTTTTTATTTGGGAAATCTGCCTTCTTTCTTTTTTCCCTTTAAATTATCAATATATTATTTTATTTTATTTTTAACACCTTTATTGTGGTATGATTCCTGCACAGTAAACTACACATACTTGAGATGTACAATTTGATAAACTTTGATAGGTGTATACACCATTGAAACCACCACCACCATCAAGATAGCTAACATGGGAAACCTGCATTCTAATCTAGCTTTGACATTGTATGTGTCTTGCAAGTTGCTTGACTTCTGTGTAAAGGTGATCCCCTAGGCAAGTCACATCATAGCTTCTCTCAGTGCTCAACCTGCAGGATTCAGCTCACCTTGGGCCAGAAAGACAGTTCCAACAAATTCTCTAATAACAACGTTTCCCAAAGTGTGTGCCAGTGTGGCAGTGGAGACTTGTGGAAGGACCAGGATTCTGTGGCCACAGAAGTTTGGGAATTGCAATATTTCCATCCCCATCCTTCAGATTCATAATCCAGTGTAGCTTATCACAGGCTCTGAGGTGTTTCAACAAGGAACAGCGAGGGATGATCATTCCTACTTCACTGAAATCATAGATTAGCTTGTGTATAAAATGAGTAATGTTTGTGAATGTAATTAGAAAATGAAAGACCCTCTCACTGCAAGGAATAATTGCCATTATTATTTTTGTCATTCTGCCAAACCCCTTCCGGCTTATTTGTTCTGCCACTTGATCCTTCCATAGTGCCTGAGTCACACTTCTGTCTCCGAAGCCCAATACCAGACTTTGTTCTTGGTTACTGCAAAAATAGGATTCCAGGTTCCTCACAGTGAGCCAACGTCCTGAAATGTATTTCTCTGGAATTTCTGCTAACTTATCTTTTTTCCCCTTTTTAGAAAATTGATGTATAATTGACGTACAACATTATATTAGTCTCAGATGTACAATGTGATAATTCTGTATTTTAATATATTGTGAACTGATCCACAATAAATCTAGTTAACATTCATCACCACAGATAGCTATGGGATTTTTTTTTTATTGTGATGAGAACTTTTAAGATTTACTCTCTTAGCAACTTTCAAATACGTGAGACGGTATTATTAACCGTAGGCACCATACTCTACATTATTTCCCCCTGACTTATTTATTTTTATAACTGGAAGTTTGTACCTTTTGACTCCCTTCGCCCATTTCACCTACCCCCACCCCCTTTCTGGCAACCATCAATCTGTTCTCTGTGTCAGCGAGCCTGTCGTTTTGTTGTGATTGTTAGATTCCATGTATAAGTGAGATCGTGTGGCGTTTGTCTTTTGCTGCCTGGTCTGTTTCACTTAGCATAATGCCTCACCCTAACTTTGCTGTGTGTCTCATAACTTCTTCCAGTGACTCATTCTTCTTTAGGCAGCTGCTCCCTCCTCTAAAACGTTTCCTCTTCTGATGGGGCTGTCTACAGTACGTCTCTCCAAAATCTTAAACTACGCCACAGCCTCTTCTTTCTATATTCAGACACCCACTTTGGAATCATCCTTTCCTTGTGCAAGAAACTGCCCACTGGGCCCCGTTCTGGAAGTTGCCTTCATTTATGCCAATGGGGACGTGACTTTTACATTTCCATAAATTAAATTATAACTTATTACTCTGATGCTTTTTCCAGAAGGTGAATGCGCCCATCTCACATTTCCAAGGCATTGGTAGAGTGGTTAGAAGGGGCTAATTGTACTCCCCAAACTACGTTTTTATGATTTAAGCACTTCTGCTAATCAAGGGGGTAAAAGTATGCACCAGTGTGCCCCAAACTCCTAAGACATTTTCAAAGCTGAATTCTCTATCTTTCCTTCCCAAACTCGGTTCCTTTCTGAGGCTCCCTGTCACGGTGTGCGGCACCAGGATCCATTCTGTTATGCAAGTCAGAGGCCAAGGAGCCGTCTGGGAGTCACCCTCTGCCTTGTCCAATGAACAGGTTTGACAGGCTCTTCCCCTGCACGGATAGCTTCCTCTCCTGGTCTGCGTGGCCGACGTTAACGGATTCCTCAAAATCTCTGCTATGTCTCCACCTCCCCTGAGACCCTTCTTAACCCACCCTGAGTTGGTCCGTTTGCTGGGCGCCTTCTGCACGGATGCACTGGTCACAATGAAAGCAGTGCTCTGTCTTCCTGTCGGTGGCAGGTTCTGTCTGATTGGTTCTGACGCCTTCATCCTACCCCTTCTTCCTTGGTGCTGATTTGTAGTTGGACACAAGGCTGCCCAAAGCAAAGACCCCTGTGCAGGGAGGTGTGGCCACAGGACTGAATCCTGGCATAAGGGAGTGTCAGCGGGGAAGGTGCCATGTCCTTCATCTCTTCCTCTTTCCTGATTAGAAAATGGACATCAGCGTCTTGGTGCAAGATACTGAAAAGATTGTGGGTTGAGGATGCCCCGGGACGCGTCCCATAGAGGAAGGTTAGAGGGAGGTGTCCAGGGCTGGTCTGTGCTTCTTGGCACCGTAGGTCTTAGCCCATTTGTAGCAAAATGCCATAGACTGAGTGCCTTATAAACAATGGATGTATATTTCTCACAGTTCTCGAGGCTGTGGGTCCAAGATCAGAGTGCCAGCATGGTTGGGGGCTGGTGAAGACCCTCTTCTGGGCTGCAGAAGGCCAACTTCTTGCTACGTCCCCGTGTGGCAGAAGGGGCTAGGGAGCCCTCTGGGGTCTCTTTTATTAGAGCACTAATCCCATTCATGAGCTCTGCCCTCATGACGTAATCACTTCCCAAAGGCTCTACTTTTTAATACCATCACTTGGGGCATTAGAGTTCAACATGGATTTTGGAGGAACACAAATATTCAGTCTAACACCGTGAAAATCCAGTCCAACATCTCCCTTTGTATTGTTTTTTTCTCTACGAGAGGAATAGACTTCTATCTCGTTTAAGCCTTTATGATTCTGGATTTCCTCTCATGTGCAGCAGAGCTTAATTCTAACTAATAGAGGTGTAATAAATCTTCCTCATCATCCGGTGCACCGTAGGTAGGGAATTCTGGTATGATTACTTCCATTAGATTGTGAGTTCCTTGAAGATGAAAACTGTGCTTTATTCATCTTTGTGTCCTAGGGGCTCAGTATGTTGTCTGGCACAAAGCAGGCGCTTTGGTTCCCAAGGACACTTAGGGTGCCCAGGAAATGATCTGTGATCTAGTCACACTGGTACTGCATGGTGGAAATGTTGGGGGACCTTCTGGTACACTGAGAATAAAAAGGACTTTGTGAATCATATGCCACATTCTTCATCATCTGAAATTCCTGTGTGCAGCGGTATGTGTACAAGCCACAGGACGCCAAAGATTCTGGCAACCCCCAGAAGCTAGGAGAGAAGCCTGGAACATTCTTCCTCCGAGCCTTCAGGAGGAGCTAGCCATGCTGACACCTTTTGGACTTCTGGCCTCCAGAGAGAAGACACCCAGTTTGTCCTACTTTGTTACCGCAGCTGGAGAGCGAGTACACCTCCCCAGACCCAGTCGTCACCTTCATTCCTTGACTTCGTCACACTGGTAGTTGCTTCTGTGATTCTCAACTATACATTACACCTCTCTTACTTATTTCAACCACTTCCCGCATTATCAGCAGATTCCCCCACTGTAAGAAGTTAGTGATTTCGCTTCTTGATATAATCCTTCGCCAACTCTTTCTTCCTTTTTCTTTCAAATTCTGATGATTACATTATTTTACAAGTTCAGTATTTCAAATATTCATTCAATTCCACAACCGTCCTGAGAGACGGATCCTGATATTAACCCCATTTTACAGATGAGGAAGCTCGGGGTGAGTGGAGTTGAGGGACATTCCCCAGATTATATGGTTGGAAAGTGACAGAATTCGTTTGAGCCTGGGCATCCGGGCTCCATAGCCCACGTCCTTGATCACCATGGTACTGTCTCACGGGCGTGGAATCTTTACTCCATGGGACACCTTATACAGATGGCTCAATATTTAAACAGATAGAAAGGAGAGCTGTTATTGAAGCAGGAATGGAGGGTGGAGAAGGGGAAGAGAGATCCAGACATTCATTCTTACCCCGCTTTTCCCCACAGTCCCAGAGGCTCATCGATTCCAGGGAACACATCTGAAAACCATTTGCTTACCTTTTTCTGCATTATACTTTATTTTGAGATAATTGAAGATTTATATGCAGTTGTAAGAAGTAACACAGAAAATATATATCCTTTATCCAGCTTCCCTGAATAGTAACATCTTGCAAATCTATGGTGCAATATCACAACCAGGATATTGATATTAATACAATCCCCTGATTTTACTCAGGTTTCCTCAGTTTTACCTGTTCTCATGTGTGTGTGCTTATGTTTAGTTCTATGCAATTTTATCAGCGTAGTTAAGATACTGAATGATTCCGTCAACAAAAGTACCCCTTGTATTCCCTTTTATAACCTACGTCTCCCAGTCGCCTATCGCAGCAGGCACTAATGTGTTTTCTATTTTTGCAAAATCACACAGCTAGTAGGAAACAGAATCTAGATTTGAATCCATGCAGTCTGGATTCAAAATCCACTTTTTTTTTTTAATAGAAAATTTCAAACATAAAGTAGACCAAAGAGCACAATGAACCCCCATGTGCCCATCATCCAGCTTCGACAACTGTCAATTCATGGCCATCTTTTTTCATCTCTACCCTCTCCCGTTCCTCCCACTTGTGTGTTATTCCAGAGCAAATCCCAGACATCGTTCCATCCATCAACATTTCAGTACTAATCCCTAAATGAGGAGGGCTCTTTGCTCCAGAACCCACACCCTTAATCCTGTGCCACTAAGATAAGAACGAAAACCATTCCTGCTAGATTTGTCAGGTGGGAGGTCATTGGACACCTCTGTCCCAGGGGTTTCAGTGCCCTGGTGGGGATAGAACCTAGCTCATGCAGGAATGACGAGGTGGCGGAAAGAAATCTTTTGAGATTGGTACTTCTTCATTCAGCGTAGTTCCCTTGAGACGCATGCAAAGTTGTTGTATTGTGTGTATCAGTAGTTCGTTCCTGTTTATTGCTAAGCAATGTTCCATAGTACGGAGACCGCAGTTTACTTAACGTTCACGCATTGAAGAACATCTGGGTTGTTTCTAGAGTTTTTTATTATTATGAATAAAGTTTCTATTTCTCTGGGATAAACTCTCAAGAGTGCAAAAATGCTGGATCATATGGTGGCTGCATGTTTAGTTTTATAAGAAATTGCCAAACTGTCTTGCAGAGGGGCTGTGGATTTTGTATTCCCACCAGCAAGATGCAGTTTCTCTGCATCTTCACCAGCATTTGGTGGTGTCTCTATCTTTAGTTTAGTCATTCTGATAGTGATATCTCATGGTGGTTTTAATTTGCATTCCCTACTGGCTAATGATGCTGAATATATTTTCATGCACTTAATCGCCATCTGTGTATCTTTTTCTTTGCAATATCTTTTCATGTATTTTTTTAACCAATTTTTACTGGATTTTTTTTTTAACCATTGAGTTTAAGGTATTTTTTTATATAGTCTAGATTCTAGTCCTTTGTCAGAAATGTGGTTGCAAATATTTTCTCCCATTCCATAGCTTATCTTTTCATCCTCAACAGGGTTTTTGGCAGAACAACAGTTTTCTTTCTAGTGAGGTTCAATGTTAGAATTTTTACTTTCATCGATTATGCTGTTGGTGTTAAGTCTAAGCATTTTTTGCCTAGCCTTAGAGCCTGAACATTTTCTTCTTGTTTTTTTTTCCTAAAATTTTATAGTTTTAAGTTACATATTTAAGTCCATGATTCATTTTAAATTTACTTTTTGTAGAAGCTGTGAGATGTAGGCTGTTTCATTCTTTTTACCTGTGGTTGACCAATTATTCCAATATCATTTGTTGAAAAACTAAGTTATGTTTTTCTCATTGAATTGCTTTTGCACATTTGTCAAAAATCCTTTGGGCATATTAGATGGATCTGTTCTTGGGTTCTTTATTCTTTTTCATTGAGCTCTGCCGGTACCGTCTCTTTACTACTGTAAATATATTATAATCCTTAATAATGGGTAGAATCATTTCTTCCACTTGTTCTTTTTTTTAAGGTTGGTTTAGCTATTCTAGTGCTTTTCCATAAAATTTTAAATGAAGCTTGTCTGTGCTTACAGAAAACCCATGTTAGGATTTTGAAAATAATTCTATGAAACCTACAGATGAAGCTGTGGGCGGACTGGCATCTTTTCTGTGTCAAAGTCTTTCAGTTCATAAGCATGGGCGCTCCATTTATTTGAACTTCTTCAATTCTTTTACATTTCTTTGATCAGCATTTTGTAATGTTCAACCTTCATATCCTGTACATGTTTTATTAAGTTTATATGTGATGATTTCATTTAACTTGGATTAAATTTGAAGCCCTTTTGAAGTAAATGCTTAATTTGTATAAACTAGCCATTTTTGGCCTATAATCTGATAAAACAATCACCTAGTTTAAGTTATTTTTTTCCTCTACCCCACAATTATTTGACTAATCATTAGAACTGACTAGTTGTCCTTGCATTTTGGAAAAACTTCAAGTTTTTGAGGGTTTATTAAAAGTGTAATCTGTTTCCTCTGTGACCAGTCTATTAGTTTATTTGACTCAGTTATAATCTTAAGAAATACATGTATACACACCGGAAAATGAGAAGAACAAGACAAAACCAAACTTAGCTACAAAATTCATTGAATGGAAATGCTTTCTTCCCCATTCATATGTATTTCTTACATGAATTTCTTAAATCTTTATCTCTAGGATATGATCTGTGTGATTTCACCTTTGTGTTTATGTGGAAACACTTGACTATAATCCAAGTACACATAGAAGCTCTCTGTATATAATGTCAAAGAGAAAAGGGTGGGTTTTCTCAAGTTGGTGAAAAATTAGTTGAATGGTTTTTGGGTGTGGGAGAAATTGCAGGGGATTTTTGACCAAGTGAGTTCCTGCTCAAGAAGGTGCATTGACGAAGCACGGAGCTCCACTTAGCTCATTTTACTTTTTTAATTTATGTACAAATTTCTTCTTCTTTTTTTTCCTCTTCACTCTATTCTTTTTTTTTTTTTTTTTAAATAAAAGTATCTTGCATGTTCCTTGTAGCCAGTGTGAACAATTCTGAAGGGTATGGAGTAAAATGAACACAATTATCCTCTCTTGGACCCTAGTCCCTGTCCTTCCGAAAAAAATGCTGGTAGACTGACGTGTGCTTCTCAGAGGCTTCTCTCTGTTTATACAAATAGAAACATGTTGTCACAAATATATAGAGCACACTTTTAAAGCAAAAATGGAACAACTCATTATATGCTGTCCATGCTGTGTTTAAGGAGACCATAAACGCACATTTCCCCGGGACACTTTGATCAGCCTGTAGTCCTTGCGTAACTTTTAGTAGCAATTTCTTTCACATTCAAAAATTCTGGTTTATAAGATAAAATAAATGGTCACCTTAATTATATGCTTTCTCTCCTGCTTCTAATAAGTCAGTAATTAGTGGCTACACTTCATTAAACAGCTCCAGAGTACTCCTTAATATTGATCCACCGTAATCTGTTTAAAAATACCCAAATTGATGGACAAAAAGGATTCTAATTTTGTACTAATATAAATTCCATGATAGTAAAAAACTAGTGCATATGTCTTTATCTGCTCATGCTAATCTTTTTGGGAGGAAAAGTCTTAGACCTGAGAAGGTCAGGCAATATCGTGCACCTTTTAACATTTTTATAGCTGCTACCAAATTGTCTCCAGATAGGTTATCCAAGGTCCCACGCCCACTGGCAGCTTGGGAGAGTGCCCTTCACCCCAGACTCTGTTCTATAAATTCCAGATGCAGACTTTTCAGTGTGTGTGTGGCTTTTTATTTTTAAGGAAGACACGATGAATGGATTACTTCAGTTATTTCACATGTACAAATAAAGCTCCACTCTTCAGGGGAGACAGTCCAGATTGATACCTCAGACAGGCACGGGTCCAGTTTATTTTAAGTGATCAAGGGCATGTAGATATTTTTGGAAAGAATGAAACCGTCTCTGTGGGGGGCTGGGATGTAACTGTCTAGACTGGTTCTTTCTTAAGAAATCTTTTATAAGATGTTTGCTCAAACTGCTATGTTCCGGGTCCTGAGGGGAGACTTGTGGACAGAAATGTTTCGTGCTGGCAACTTTTGATTAGAACTGGGAACATCTCTCTTTATTTGTCTGTCCCTGCTTCCTGGCACTGCATCTTAAAACCGTTGGTAGTTTTTCTAAGGAAAGACAAAATGAGAAAGTTGAAGGGTTTGGAACACATTATGAGAAGTCTTTTGGAAATTTTTAATAGGAATGTTTATTAGCGTTTCTTTGAGTGCTCTGAAAATTTCAACAGATAATAATGATGTAATAACAATAATAATAATGTAATTGTTTTATTTATAATGTACTTGAGAAAACATTATGGACTCAGAAATGGATTACTTTTATATTCCTTTTATTTTCAAAGACAACCTACACAAGTTAAAGGCATTTATGCCTCTTCATTTTCCATAGGATAATGGCTACATATATATATATATATATATATATATATATATATATATATATATATATATATATACACTTTTTTAAAGAATGAAATAATTCGGAGCTTCTGCAGAACTTCGCAGTTTGCATATACAAAGTGAACTGCTCACTTCATTCATTCAGTCCCACAAGGGGAGAAATAATTAGGATGCAGCCCACAAAAGGAAGGCAGAAAATTGCCTTTTAGGTAGCAGCCTCCATTTCACTCTATAAACATAAATAAATCATCATCTGTAAATTACCATCAGCAAAAGGAGGGGGAAAGTTGGAAATGAAATCCTTGTTTCCTAAATGGCTTTTGACTTTGGAGCATACCAGGAACAGTCTTAATATTCGCACACAATGCTGACTAATTGCAGAATTCTGACAGGAGTATTCCAGTTCCTCAAGGGAATGTACTTTAAAAATCTGACTATTTTAATCTTCCCTTGACACGGCAGGAGAAATTTCAACAGTTTCTCTGCCTAGTTACAAAATGATCCATTTGGAAAATTGAATTGTGTAATTTGTAATTGTTTTCCAAGTTGTTAATGCAGAACTAAATCGGCAGCAAATTAAACTTTTAAAAGTCTGGCCACTTTGTTAATCGCTGGCTGTTAAACATTTATTTCAATGAATACTGTCCTTTATGATGAATAAGACATCTGGGATATGGCTTTAAACAGCCAAATTAATTTGGCAGTCCTTTTGGGGGGGAATACCTAATTGGATGGCATATTTAAAGATTTATCAGAAATTTAGGAGAATGTTGTAAATTTCTTTCCTTTCAGGGAGTCATAGTACTTTGGATTTTTGATAACCCAGAAAACTGGAAAACAAAGGCTTCATGGTCATTAAGTCGCTCTTAAATCTCTCCCTGATTTTTCATCCGTCCCATTCTAACCTAAACTAATCGTTTACTGCCTGGTTGTGTCCTGGCCTGTCTAGACCTCACCTCCATCCTCAGGTCAAGCTCCCTCCCGTCCCCACATGGTGAAGGACACCGTGTGTGGCCAAGCGAGCTGTGCACCGCCCAGCTGCAGAGGGCGCCATCCTCACCAGCTCTGTGTGGATGGCTCTGTAGTTGCGTGACCTGTCGGCCTTGCTCCTTCTCTCCTGTTACTCTCCCGTAACAGGGCTTTTTGCCCTCTGCACTGTGAACCTTTTGGTCGTGGAGACTGGCCTGTTTGTTGTAGGATGTTTAACAGCATCTCTGGCCTCTACCCACTGGATGCTTAGAGCACCTCCCAGTTTTGACAGCCAGAAATATCTCTGGACTTTGTGGAATGATTTCCCTTGGGGATGTGGGGGTGCAAAATCTCCCCCAGACTGAGAACCACTGGCCTACAGAATAATCTTTCTACTGCATAGGTAAGATCATTCCATTTGTCTGCTGAAAGCCTTTGAATACACACTCTTGAGACTTTGTGAGCCACACCGAACTCCTGATGGCAGCGCGCCAGGCCTTCTGGGATCTAACCCTGGTCCAGCTGGTCCGGCTCCGTGCTGTCTGTTTCCGCTGCCACCCTCCTCGCCACCACTCCTCCTCATGTTTTTATCACAACAAACTGCAGTTTCATCATTGTGCTTAATTAGGGTTTTTTTATTCCCCCCAGGAAATTCATCTTTCCTCTTTGCCTCATGAACCCTCGCTCATCCTTCGTGACCCACCTTAGAAATAACAATGCCTGACTCAGGAATGGTGGCCCCTCTGATTCTCTTCTGTATATTCATTTAGTGGCATTTGGTGGCTTAGTAAAGAGTAATCAGATTATCTGTGTTTGAATCCCAGCCCTGCTGTTTGCCAGCCGAGTGAACAAATTCACCTCTGTAGACCTCAACACTCTTCTGTGTACGAGGGGAATGTCACAGTGCTAGCTAGTCAGAAAGGCCGTGAGAAATTAAATAACATGATCAATACGAAGTACTTGGAGCCCAAGATCTGGCACATAATTAAGAGTCTGCCTGCTTGGAGTCAGAGCCTTCCTCTGCTGCTGGGCAGGAATTGTCCAGCCCCGGGCGTGGTCATCACATCGCTGCAGCCCAGTCTCCTTGTCTTTACAGTGGAAATGACGGTAATGTCCACCTTTCATTTGACGTGTGATTGTTGAGGGTCTGCATGGCGTGAGGCACAGTTCTTGGCACTGGAGCTACAGCAGAGCACAGAGCAGGTGACTCCCTGCTTCTTCTCTAACGGGGACGAGACAGTCATAAAGCAGATACAGAAGCAGAATATGTAGTGTGTTGGAGTGACTGATAAATGCTCAGCAGGAAATTAAAGCAGGGAAAAGGAACAGGAATATGGAATGAGAGTGTTGCAATTTTAAATAGCGTGCTCAGGAGAAAAGAATATGTGAGCGGCTGAAGGCGGGGCAGGAGTGAGCCTGCTTCACCTAAAGGAGGAGTGTTTCCAGGCAAAAAAAAAGCAAGCGCTGAGTGTTCTTGCTTGACGGGAGTGGGAAGACCCCATGAAGGAAAGGGACTTCAGCTGGGCTTTTAAGAAAAGGAGAACGATAGATTGCACACCACCTTTGTTTCAGGAGAGTTGTGTCTCTGCACTGTGATGACCTCGGGCGTCACAGCAGGCTGTACGGGCAGAGGGGTGGGTGTAAGGGACACTCCGAAAGGTGCAAAGAACTGGCCGCCCGGGAAGCAGGAGCGCTGTGGAGACGTCAACGTGCAGCTGTGTTGCTTCCGACTCTTGGAAGGAAATCCATCTCTCTTAGAGGAGCGCAGAGCGTGTGGGAGGGATACACGTGGTTGGAATGCATCTTGAAAAAAGTGAATCAAAGTTTGTTCAAACTGATTCTTGGGCTGTGCCGTCCAACCTAATCACACGCCGGAGCCAAAAAGCACGCCACCAGCAAGGTAGCCTTCTGTCATTTTCTGCACAGGCGCAGATACGGCGGCTTGGACCGCCTTCACCATCTGCCTGGAGTTTCTGTCGGAGGAAGGATGCGTCAGTGCAGGGGAAGATTGGAATGCCCTCATGAGACGGTGTGCAGGTGCCACCCAAAGGCTTGAGAAGCAGAGAATCGCCAACATCCCTTTTCAAGAGGCCCTGGAAGTGTGACCTACATGGACCACCAAATTCACCTGTGCCTGGTTTTCTTCGGATCCTAAGTAACTAAGTTAGAACTTGCAGTTGTGGTAACAGCCCCCTGGCTGTCCTGCTGAGATGCCCGGGAAGAGACGGATGATGGTGTCAAGTCACAAATGGCTTGGTTCCCTCCTGGAGTCAGCTACCCCGTTGTGTAGAGCAGCTCACCTACTGGCAAATCTAAATTAAAAACTGAGGATGAGGATGTCCAGATGTAAAAAGGGTATAGGATGGGCACTTATATCCTCTAAGCATGCAGAGTGAATTCTAGATAGCTGACCTGGCTCACCTGATTAAATGCGGTAGCCCACATTTTTGAAATAATAAACAAAGAATCATAGTGATTCTAGTAATATTCATGATCTGTGTTTCCTTATTAATAGGAAGCAGTGGGGAGGTGGGAACTGTAAAAGCATCCTCAGTCAATATTTATTTGACTGTGGTAACCATAGATATATGGGCTTAGGTTGGCAAACCAGTTGGATTAAAAAGAATAGCATTTTGATGCAGATAAGAGCCTTCAGTGGATGCTAAGACAATTCTCTGAAAGGTGGTTGGGGAAGAAGTTATTCACATGATGCCAAAGCATCACCCAGCCTGGATGAATCTCACAGACATGATGTTGGGTAAAAAATAATCCCAACACAGAAACATGCGTATAATGTGATTCCATTTATATACATTTTTTAAAAAGGCAGAACTAACCAGTGGTGATGGAGTTAAGAGAGGTGGTTTTTATCTATGGTCAGTGCTGAACGAGGAAGTGGCAGTATTGACTGAAATATTTTATATGTCGATCTGGGTGGTAGCTACCCCGGTGTGTGTACACACATGCAGATTCGCAGGACTGTAATCTTGAGATTTCTGTCTTTTACTGTATGTGCTTGATGCACAGGACCTGATATTTCGATTCCTGTGTGTGTTTCAAGCAGAATTTCGCTAGAGCAGTAGCTTGGGATACAAACCATGGTGCCATGTGTACCCACACAAAAGCAAGTGGTTTTTGAAAAGCTGAGTTTTCTTCAAACATTTTAAGATCTAAGTAGGAAAGATGAATTTAGTTAAGACTGTCTTCTTTTGAGTTGACAAGTAGTTTTATTTTTACTTAGGAATTAAGATTTGCATTACTTTTTTTTCTCCTCTCAAGAGATGGTTTACAACTTGCAGAAATGTCATTTAATATGTTTCCAAAACTGTTTGCATCTTCAGTTTTATTCTTTTTTTCATTTATTCAGCAAGTCATTTATTCATTCATTTACTTTTTGTATTTTTAAGGAGCATGTATTGTGGAGGGGACTGTTAGAAATGACATACGTTAATAGAAGCCAGAAGTTCTAGCTTTGAGTGTGGCTCTGCCCTTCCATTCTCCCTGGGAAATCATAATTAAGTTACTTTCCTGATTCTCCTGCTCATCCCTGTAATGGTACCAAGGGTGTTATATCATCCCGAGAAATTAGTATTACACTGTGGCCATTCGACACTCTGTAGTTGATTGAGGTTGGCAGGCTTCCTTCTTGAGAAGTGGATTTATAACTTAGAAGAGGAGTCAGGTGGGATCTGTTTCCTCATTTAATCAGACTAGTTCTACTTCTGTATAATGGTGACACCATATAAGATTTCCTTTGAAAAAAAATTTTTAAAAAACAAAATGATTCAATTACTAAAATAAAACTGACAACCAATGTTCTAGTGGATTATTATGTATTTGACTAGGAAATCTGGTCTCCTTTGTACCAGAAGCAATATTTTTTATACAATGTGATTTGAGAGAAAAACTTTGAAAATTCTTGGCCAAAGGAAATCAAACACAGGGTGTATTAGCCAACTTCTGCTGTGGCAAAAATTCCAAAATCTTAGTAGCTTATAGCAGCTCATCTTTATCTCCTGCCCGTGTTGCATGAGGGATCTGAGTTGGCTGTGCAGTGTGTTGAGCGTAGCTGGATTAATTTGACTCAGTTGCAGTCCGTCTGTCTGTTCACTCAGAGGTCCAGTAAGAAGGAGGGGAATATTGTTATGGAGGTGGAGGGCTGCTCAAGGGAAAAAGGAATTAACTTATACACGCAGCATTTAGAGCATCTTCTTGGGCGAGGCACATCCCTCACATTCTGTTGGTCAAAGCGAGTTTCAGGATCCGGTCCAAACTCGTGAGGAAAGAGTCACAAGGACCAGGAGGGAATGGATGATTTTGAACAAATAGTTCAATCTAAAACATGAAGGTTGCTGTGAGTACAGAATTTGCCTTTGATCTGATTTTAAATACCTCCAAATCCTAAAGAGAGAATCATTTTTGCCCAGTCTCATCTTTAATCTTTTCAACCTCCGTGCTCAAAAGCATACTTTATGCCTTAGGGAAGTTCCTTTTTAGTGTTCATTATCTCTTACCAGAAGAATTTTCAAGGAGCCGCTATCTTCAGTGAATTTTGAATTAGTCTAAGGATTGAATTGGCCCCAGGATATACAAAATCAGATTAAGCCTGAAGCTAACCTGGGCTTTTGAAAGTAAATACTCAATTTCTAGAGAAAATCAAGCATTTCATAGGTGCAAATATTAACATGTTCAGTAAGCCATACAGGTGTTTCTGATCTTCTTCAGATTTTAGCTCCATTTCAAGAGGAGATTTCTGGAGTCAGTAAACAAATATATCCTGGAAAAGGAAAAGGAAGGTTAGAGATTGAAAGGTCACAGATTAATTTGAAAGAATAACCAGATAGGTGGCCGCCCAGAAAATAAACATAAGTTATTTTGATTGTCTATCTTGGTCAACTATTGTTTTAGCATGAAGATTATATAAAAGGGTAGGCTAAAATATTTCAACTCTATATACCATTTTTAATTACAAAATTTGACTTCTTTGTCTTTTCTGCTGACTATCAAAACCCTCTGTTTGTAGTGAGTATTTGTAAGTGGATCTTAATTTAGACTTCTTTTGAGAATTACTCTTTTGACCTTTAAATCATAATTGTCAGACACATTTCAGATTTTGGTCATGGGGCTTAAAATTCTTTGTCGTCTTTCTCACTTAGGAAATTCGATCATGAAATGGGCAAAAAAGGCAAAAAGTAAACAAACAGTCCTGTCCAGATGGGTGACCTTTGGGATAACAAGTGGGAACCAAATCTGTACCACTTTTCTGTTGAAATCTATTGCCATGCCTCTGCCAAGCACACTAGAGTTGTTCTGGGCGGCTGTGTGACCTTTAGGTCAATTGGTTATATCATCTGGACTCTTGACTCAGTAGAAAATGAAATGAAAGTCAGATTCATAATAATAGGATTAGATTAGTAGTAGTAGATTTACGTTGTTTTTCTTCATTTATCATTTATTCATAAATGTTTATTGTCGCAATATCACCCCTACTCTTATTTACTTAGTATTTTGCTTGAAAGTAGATCACTTCTTTGTTTAAATAAATCCACTTGTAAGAGAACATTTTCTTACTACCATCAACAGAAAACCAGTATCACTTGTCATAAACAGGAGGTGACATTTAAAAAGAAGTAGCACGGAAAGAAAATACTGTTATTTAAGGCTGAGTAATATCCTGTTGTGGCTGTATACTGTATTTTCTTTATTTGTCCTTTAGCGGACATTTAGGTTGTTTTCCTATCTTGGATGTTGTAAATAATGCTGCAGAAACACAGGTGTGTAAATATCCCTTTGAGGTTCTGCTTCATTTCCTTTGAATGTACACCCGAAAGTTGGATTGCTGCATCACCTGGTAGCTCCATTTTCAATTTTTTGAGGAACCTCCATATTATTTCTCATCGCAGGTGCATCATTTTACATTCCCACTAATGACGCACAAAGCTTCCATTTCTTATCTCTAGTGAGTAAAACAGTGCTTGACACAGAGTAAATGCTGAAGATAAATAAATGAATGAATGAGTACATAAATAGTAAATAAATTAAACTTTTTGGTGAATGAACGGGTGCGGGGAAGATTCTGGAAGAGGGAGCGTGGTTCTCGGGCCGCTGTGTCTAAGTGACTCCCTTCCTGATGCTGCCACACCTTGACGAAGTGTTTGCGTTTTGTCTGTGGGTCTCCACACAAAGAGCATCATTCGCGGGAAGCTGAGGGTATTCGTGTTCTCTGCACAGGGTGCGTCTTTCCTCTGTGAAAGAAAAATAAAATCTATAACTACAGAGGCTCAGGAGGGAATTCTGCTTAAAAGTTTTGAACTTGGCAGGAAATAACTTCTGGGTGATCTGAGACATAAGGAAAAGACAGTAAATTCGTGTGGAAGGTGGACTGGAGTCACGCGTGCACGAGTCCTGCGGGCCTGTCCTCTGTGAGACGGTGCCGAGGTTCTGGCACACTCGCCTCTGATGGTCAGCTACACTGTGTCGCCCCCGTTTAAAATACTGCTCGTATTACATCAGAATCTGAGACCTTACCGAACAAAAGGAATTTTTAGGGGCAAGTGATTTCTTTGTAAAAGGAATATTAAAAGAGTTCATCCTGCCCTGGTTTTCTCATTTACAAAGTGGAGCGACTGTGGAAATAAATACGTGTCCTAAAAAGTTTTCTGTGCCTTATAAATGTATCTGCAAATGTTAATCCTCATATTATCACTTTCACATGTATTTTAAGGAAGATTCCACTGTGAATTAGAGCAGATTGCAGTTCTTTTGAAAATAGGGTAAACATGCGTGTGTGTGCGTGTGTGTGTGCGTGTGTGCGTGCGTGCGTGCATGCGTGTGTGTGTACATGTGCTCACTGAGATGTAGTTCTGAGTTGGGGACTGAGACTGCTGCTTCAGAACTTGGTGGTCCTTCCACACGTAAAACATAACCCTGCCGGCTCCGCGTTCCCATCCAGTCGCCTCCCCTGAGCTGGGGTGTTGGGTTCCCTATCATCTAAACCAATTTCCAGAATGGGTAATTGTGTTCTGACTCATGCAGTTCTCCCTACATTTCCTGACTCTTCCAGATGACTTATTCCTTCCTCTTTGCCCTTAATAGACGTGTAATGAAATGACATATTTCAAGGTCATTGCTGTGCTTCAGGCTAGGGTGGACTGCTCTTATATAATATCTCAGTAGAGGGTCAGAATAAAACCTAGGGCACTCCTGCCCTGCTTCCAGCCCCGTGAAAGGAAGGACGTCCTCAAATAGGAGATGACTTTCAGAGTGAAGGTTTTCTGTGCTGAACCTTTTCAGAGCCAGTCATTATTAATGTTTTGAACAGTGAAGAGCACGAGCTTTGGGGTCAGTTTGCCTCATTCAGAACTCGTCTCTGCCATCTTTTAGCTGTGCACTTGGGCACATGAGTTTAACCTTTCTTATCTACCATCTCTTCATCTGGAAAATACTGATAATAATAGCAATTTCATAGGGTTTTTTATGAAGATCAAATAAGACAGTCTATAACAAAATACTGAGCATGGAGCACATGTGTTCCTGGTGCGGGCTCAATAAACGTTGACTCTCAAATGATTGTTTTTCATTGATTTGGCTCATCAGTAAGTCACTGATAGGTGACTCAGGTCTTGCTGTGAGGAGGACAGATAAATGGATTAATTACAACAACAGATAATAGAACACAGCTTCATGCAGCGTATAAGGGAGCAGAAAGGGAGAACAGTTCATTCACGCTGAGGTCAGGGCAGCTTTCCTAGGGGAAGTGAACCTTGCAGGAAAAGTGAAATTTCCCTAGGGAGAAGAGGCAGGAGGGAGAGAGACGTTCTCCCCGAAGAAGCACCGCACAAGTAAATTTGTGGGTGAGTTTCATCTTTCGTTCATCAAGTCCATGTAAATTCATTGAGTTCTCACTGTGTGACAATCTCTGTTAGATTCAGGGGGTGAAGTGGTGGGCAGAGGAAATACTGTTCTGCCCTGTGGAACGTTCCCTGCAGAGGTGGGACAGGCCCTGACCCATGTGGCCAGCCACCCAGGGCTGTGAAGGCAGAGGCGTCGCGGGGTCCCAGAGCCCTGAGACTTCGATCAGGCGGGGGTTGGGGGTGGCCCGCTAGGGCTCTGCGGGTAACTGAGAGCCGAACTAAGACCCGCAGGGCGAGTGGGAGTGGAGTAAGGAGAGTGGGGAAGGCTGGGGGACAGGAGACGCAAGGTGCCTTCTGGGAACTCAGCATGGGGCTGGGGCATAGGACGTGTGGGGAAGGGTTGAGGCAGGGGCTGGGGAGAGCTGGAGGGAAGACCACAGAGGGCCGTAGGATTTGCGCTTTTGTTCTGAGTGCCATCATGGAAATGGAAGCCACTGAAGTGTTCTGTTTTATGCGCAGAAATGCTGCAATCAGCCTTGTGTTTTACAAAGATCATCTGGATGCTGTGTTTACGGTGAATTAATGGGGTTAGGATGGAGGTGGAGAGACCAGGAAGTAGCTGTGGCAAGATGACAATGGCTCAGATGGAGCTGTTAGCACACAAATAAATGAGCAAAAAACAAACGGTTGCATCTGGTGACTTCTGAGAGACGTGGTGTACTTGGGGAATGAGAGAAGTGTCACTCGCGAGTTTGATTTATCCAGCTCTGGGGCAACCCTGGTGTCTTAGTCTGTTTGGGCTGCTGTAACAAAAGCACTATAAACTGGGTCGCTTATAAACAGCAGGAATTTATTTCTGACAGTTCTGGGGGCCTGGTAGGCCAAAGGGCAAGTCACAGGTCGATTCGGCGTCTGGTGAGAACTCACTTTCAAGGCATCTTCTTTCTGTGGCCTCACAGGGCAGAAGGGACAGGGGAGCTCTCTGCGGTCTCTTTTGTTAAGAGCACGAATCCCACTCACAGGGGCTCCACCCTCATGACCTCATGACCTCCCAAAGGCTCCACCTCTTAATACCATCCCCTTAGAGAGAGGATTTCAACGTAGGAATTTGGGATGGCTGCAAACATTTGGTCAGTAGCAACTCTTAGGATATTTCATGCCGAGAAATTTGCATGATCTTGTCAGGAGAGCGAGTGGAGGTTAAGACGCAGGGAAATGAAATAATCAGGTCAGTGTGTGCATGGAGGGTATTTATTTCTCTCACCTACATCCTGAGCCAGGCATTTATTGAATTTAGAGCAACAGAAGGGCAAAGTTTGAGGGGAGGCACATTCTTTGGTATAACACAAAAGAGAGATACTAAGACGGCACTTAACTTGTCAGAGTCACAGTCATTTATCATGTGGACACTCTGCCCTGAAGCCACCTAAGCCTTCTGTCCTGCAGGACCCGAGTATCACACGCCTGGGACGCGGCAGGGGGTCTAGATGTAACTGAATGAGGGGTGGCTGTTTTGGAAACACAGTAAGCCAGTACCCTTTGTGGGAGAGAGGAAGGTGAGGAGAATGGCTAATGGGGAAAGCTTTCCCCTACTGATGGGAAGGTGATACCACGCAATGTTCTCAGACCCTAAAACAGTGGCACCATAACCACTGAGAAGCTGGGAGTAAGTCGGAGAGCCTGGAATACCACTTCACAAACCGACTCTCTCTGTTAGAACGTATGACTTGAACCCCTAGTAGAGGGGCATCTCTGAGAACCCTAACACTCTGATTATCAAAGAGTGAGGCAGTTGAGTTACGCATTGGACCGCCATTCCCTTCCCTTCCTCCAAGGAGGATGTGTTTAAGATGCTTACGTTGGGAGTACCCTCAAGGGATGGGGTATCTGAAAGTCTGTCCACATTGACGGAGTTAGACATGAGGACTATGGAAAAGGCAGAGTTTTGGGGGAAGCAATAAAAAAACTAAAACAAGCTTCTGCCTCTATGAAGTTTTGAGCCTGTGCCCCTTAATATGCTTCAAAAATCTAAAAAGGGGGAGGTAATTTGTTAACCTTCCTTGCTAGGCATTAAGGATGACACTGAAATAACCCGTAGCTTTTGAATACGCACTCTTCTGTCAGGCTGTGTTCCCCTGGGACGTGTTCACCTTCTGTTCGTTCTGTGCCTGCACTCCCTTCGATGGTGCTGACTGGGAGCTTTCATTCTGAAGCGTCATCAAACTTGCAAATTGTTCCTTTTTTCAGGTTACCGAACTCAACAACGTGAAGAACGTAGCTCGATTGCCAAAAAGCACCAAGAAGCATGCCATAGGGATTTATTTCAGTGATGACACCTCCAAGACCTTTGCATGTGAATCAGGTTGGTCCGGGGCAGGGAGGGCTTGGGCTTTGAGCCTTGAAGCGGGCGCCGGGCATGCACGTTAATCTTTGGGCATTTCTGCAGATCTGGAGGCTGATGAGTGGTGCAAAGTGCTCCAGACGGAGTGCGTAGGGACGCGGATCAACGGCATCAGCCTCGGAGAGCCTGACTTACTGGCCACTGGGGTTGAGAGAGAACAGAGTGGTATGTAAAGAAAATTCTCTCCTTCGCTCTTTTCTGAAACTGTTTTCGTCCCCATATAATGAAACAGACGTCTTTTCATTGTGTAAAATTTTTGAACTTATAAAAATGTGTAAAGAAAGAGTAAAAAATAACCTTTTATTTCACCTAAAGCCTGTGTTAACGTTTCAGTGTATTTCTTTTATTAATATGTTTTCCGTGCATCGTATGAATGTGTCTATATTAATAATAACAGCTAGAAAGTATGGGGAAGCTGTTGGGTGCTGCTTTCTGTGGAAGATGCAGTAGATCATTTCATTTCCCCAGCAGCCCTGTGATATAAGTACTGTTACTTCCCCCCATTTTACAGATGAGGAAATTGAGTTTAGAAAAGTTAAGATCTTACTCCAATTCCAGTAACTGGTGTTTGATTCCAGACTATACTCCTGGGCCTGTATTTATAATGTGCAGATTTAACAGCACACATGGGTTTTTGTCTTGCCTATTTCACATCAAATTTTAGTGAACACTTTCCAGTGTTTTTAATAGAATCCAAACTTCATGACTATTTTGTCAAGTTTGAACCCACCTAAGTCTGTGATTTTTATTTTTTTTAAACTCTAACACTTGAGCTAACTTTTGAATTCAGTACTCAGCCTGGGAATCAATCATTATAAATAATGATGACCAAAGTATTCATGAACACTTCAGTAAAAATCTATATTGGTTTGCAATATGAGCTTGGAGGTGAGGAATCACTTCTCTGTCTCCAAGTGACTGAGCCTTGTGATGGGATAGACTGGGTCCCAGAGACACGCTTTAGCCTCTTGACTTGATCTGTGAGGATATATCACAACCCAAGAGGCTACAGGTCACCTGGCTTGACTACGAACGTGGCAGAGGTGGAATTGTGCCGACCCTTTCCATGGATTCACACTCCAGTACTTAGTAAAAAATGCCCTCCCTCCCAACTGGAACTCTGTCTTCATGACGCATTTACAGGCTGCGATTATTCTGGATGCACGCCCTAATCCATCTCCGGGGAAGTGTTACTGACAAAGTCTTAGGAGCGCCGGCCAATTCAGGAGAGCCTCTTTGTAGATGGAGAAACTGAGCTGCAGTGAGGTTAAGTCATTTGCCAGGTCACACAACCGAGCTCTCCCTCTGCAGGGTGCTCTTGGGCTGAAGGGAGGCCCCCCTACTGCCCCACAGACAGGTGCACGTGAAGCCAAACATGAAGAGACAAACATGACAGGTTTTGATTTTTTTTTTTAACCTAGAGTGCTCAGATCAGCACTTACTTTTCACATTTTATTTTTGGGAAGTTGTATGCTGATAGTGCTACCAACTGAATTCAAGAGTTGACTGTGCTTAGAAGTCACCTTTCTTGTACCAATTTTCTGTGCCTCAGTTTCCTCTTCTGTCGAATAGGAGCAAGGATGCCACTGGTATATAACTACCAGGGATTATAATGCAACTCAGCTCTGTATTTTGAGGCTTTTTACGACACTAATTGTATGACAAAGAAATTGTAACTAAAGTCGTCACTCTTACCACTTCTGATGTTATCCTTGGGAGAGAGACAGTGACAGAAGAACTTCCAAGCAAATAAATTAATAATGCTCCCTGTTACTTTTTGCTTAATGATGACAGTCTCTCCTACTTGTGCCAGCACTCTCCAGGGAGATATTTGCTCCACCAGGATATACTTTTAAAATAATAGTTACTAGAAAGCGGTGTGAATATTTGGTTATTGGAAGTTTGAAATCACTTAGGAAATTTGAAGAAGAGATGCATGAATACATTCATGAACACAATCTTGACACTCCTGCTTGCTAAACTGAACTAAAAAATCAGTGAAAATTCTAAAGACTTCCTTGTTATAAAACAGTTAATTAAGAATACCAGATGTAAAATGATTATAAATCAATTAAAAATGTTAAAAAAAAAAAAGAATACCAGTAATACTATTACTGCCACGCTGCTTCCTCAGACGCAGCAATCTGCAGTAATGATAGATGAAAATGTGTTTGCTATAGTAATGCTATTTTTGTTCATAGTTCACTTAAAATTTTGACTCTGTAACTTCGTAAGTTAATGAATTTTCTGGAAACGTAACAGAAATACCACAACTGTATCTGTGGGGATGAAAATTCAGTTGCAGTAATAAACCAAGTACTTTATTTAGAGTAATCTTGGTTAAATTTTAACAATCATCCAAATAAGCAAAGGAATATTTTTTTCTGGTATTTGGCTAAAGAGAGCTCTTTGTTAAAACTAGCTCAAACTAGCTCAAAACTAGCCACTGGAATTTTCCAAACCGTTGGTCAGTTAAGTGCATAGTATTAGTTTTGTTTAAATAATTTGGGGTAGAGTTGTATTCATTTAATTGTGAAAATTGTAATTTGATCGATACGACTTTAATATCATTGAACCATGCAACAATTATTTTGCACCTGCATCTATTGTGAACACAAAAATGTGGGTGTAATTAACAGGTACTTGGCATGAAAAAAATTGCTTTTAATGGTTTCATTATTTTAGTCCTTTACTGGCATACAGATTTTTTATTATGCAAATTTTAAAATTCTAAAAATGATTTTTTGCTCATGTAAATAGTGTTGCATGTATGTTGACGACCAGCGTGTGTCATTATTATGTTATTTAATAGGGTCTTCATTTAAAATCTCATTTTCTGGAACTGTTAATTTATGAGAAAGGTTTATCATCCTGAATATTCAACCAAAACGTAGAATAAGAGCTTGAATTATTTTGAAATGCCTCTTTGTTCCTACAATGTCTTTGCTGTTTTATTCCTGGGGATTTTAGACTAACCTTCTGTTTTTCTCCCAGAGAGATTCAATGTGTATTTGATGCCATCTCCTAACTTAGATGTACATGGCGAATGTGCCTTGCAGATTACATATGAGCACATCTGTCTTTGGGACGTCCAGAATCCCAGAGTCAAACTCATCTCTTGGCCGCTAAGCGCCCTGCGGCGGTATGGACGAGATGCTGCTTGGTTCACTTTTGAGGCAGGGAGGTGAGTTTCATGACTGTTTTTCTACCTTTCTTTTTTTCCAAGTTCACGCCGTGTGAGACCTGGGTTTCCGTAGGGGAGCCAAGGTGAAGGCGCTTTGGCAGGTGCTTGGAGGATGACTGTGTGATGCTGGGCATGTTGTAAATATTGATATGTTCAACATGGCGGTCTTTCCCAGAGAGCGCTCATGTTTCATGAATGTGTTAGGAATTTTCACTACATGGTTTGAGTCCACACCACAGACTGAAGCTGCAGTAGTCGCGGGAGCTGAAATGTTTACCATTTGCAGGGTCATGCTGAACAGAGGCCAAATTCTTGGTGTTTGGAAGACTTCCCTATTGCTGTTATGTCTATGTGTCCTCACTGAGCCTACTGCGGTCGGTTATTAACGTGAGGGGCCATTGACATTTTTCAACTTGCAATTTATTAAATTCCATCTATTTTTCTCAGTGTAATGAATGACACTGATACTGGAGGAGGTTAATTCTACAGCTTGCTTCTTGCAGACCCAATAAATTGCTTTTGAAACCTTTCGTTTTTCCTTTTTGAAGTTAATTTTGAAGAGAGAAGATGGTGCCAATAATAATTGGGTTGATCACTAGCGACCAAGAGATTAGTCCAATCGCTGTCTCTTGTTCACCTTCTTCCCTCAGAATGTAGGCTTTTTTTTTTTTTTGAAGCACTGCAGATGAAATTTTATATTTTAGAATTTTAAGTGACTTAAACTTTAAGAAATGCGAGTCCTTCTGAATATGGCCTGACATTACATTAAAGTTGAAAAAAATCAATTTATGACTTAAATTATTTATTTTTTTAAAGATGGACAGTTATCCCTGACAGGAATACAATAGCAGATAATAACAGAAGTTTTTAACACCTAAGACGCTACTTCCCTGAATATATACCAGTAATGCTCCAAATTAATCTGTTCACACGATTATAAACAAAGCCCAGCTATTAAAATTTGCTTTTCAGAAGTATGGTCCATTTGATGCTCTTACAGCTATCCTAGAAAGTGTTTACATTCTTCTTTCCTGTACAGCTCCTCTCTGGTCTATTTAAATTTTAAGTACCTGGAAATGGAAATGCTATAAACCCATCAGCGAGTCTCCCAGAGCCTGCGGTTTCTCACGTTAGCAAATACCACTTTTCTCTTTAGAGCAGCGTTCTTCTGTTGTCAGAATCCCTTCCTTATTATCCTTATGGGAAAAATCTCTATAGAAAATTAGGAGTTTGTTTGTGAAGGTGGGTATATTTCCCTGTTTGGGTCTCAGAAATTATTTATTATGTATTAGTTGTAACCAGTGGAATCTAGGTATGAAATGTGTTTTATAACAGAAAATAGACTTTTCCACTGACTGTGCCCCTTGGCCCATTCCCCACTGTATTTCACATTGACGTGCAGGAGAATTCTGCATTGATCAAGATGTTTGGGGCCTGTTTGGGGCAGCATTTATTCCAGCATTAACATTTTTCAGTATTTCTTTGTTTCACTATGTTTATAGGAAATAGTAATAGGAAAAGAGTATGTGTGGCTTTTTATTGTCACTTCTGAGGCTAAAATCTTAGTAAATGTTTGTAGTATCTTATGAATATTTGAAACTTTTTTGAAATGATCTCAGTCTTCCAGGTTCTCATGTCACACATATCTTGCAAAAGTTCAACTTATTCACGTTGAAATCCAGTAGAACTGGTAAGGATCTAGGAGATTATTTTTAAAACCTTGATTATTCTCCAAAGTGTGGTAGGAAACCGTAGAGAATTTTAAGCAGGTGTGCATCTGTGTGTGTCTGTGTGTGTGTGTGTTGTGTAATCATGTTCATATTTTGTCAATAAGAGGGTAGAGGTGGCAGGTGTGGACGTGGGGAGGCACTGAAGTAGCTCAGGGGAAGGAGATGGTGGGTGAAAAGTGTGGGTATGTTGGAGACATGAATTTCAGAAATATTCCAATGGTCTTTGACCAAAAGCCATAAAGGGCTGACTTAGAAAACGAAAGAGTTTTAGTTTATGATTTTAGTCTTTTTTTGGTCTAACCTTTTGGGTATTTTGTCCAAGAACTCCTGCAGTTAGGTGATTGTAATACCTTCAGTCAGTATCTCACAGTGTCGTGTCTCAAATATCGTAGGGACTTAGATTTATTGAATTTGAGTAGCATCCTTATTCAGTGGTCGTGCTTTGTGGGGCTGGTGCAGCCTTGAGTTTGAATGAAGGATCAGAAGGAAAAGTATCAGAAATGTCTTTCTAGGCTCTTTCTAATCTCACAGCGTGGTGTAAGGGACTCTGGTTCAGGAATCGGAGCGACCCTGCCTTCTGACCTTTATTAGCTGTTGACTTTGGACAAGGTGTTTAACTTCCCTTGTAAATTTATCTGTGTAATAACTTCCTTGCGGGTGGTTGTAGATAAAAACAGCAATGCATGTAGATGGTCTCGAAGGCGCTGGGTTTCCCTTATGTAGTAATTTGAGATTTCTATTATAATTACTTTGGGAGCAGGACTGTGTGTGCAGGATCCAGACAGTGTTGGATTCAAGGTAACTCAAATAAAGATGAATTTTTATAGTTACCATCAAGATGCTCAGGATAATATCATTTGTGTTCCCCCAAGTGTGAAGGTTTCATATCTGCCTCGCTTTATTAGTGGAGATAATTTTTTTCCTTGGCTATTTTTGAATGTGTGCAAAACAAGGCAGTTTCATATTAACTAAGATAATTTTCTCCCTGTCTCACATCGATAGATGCACAGGAGTTAAGTCGCTCTAGGCAAATGGTTTTCACATATCCAACATGCGGCTGCAAAGATTTCACAACATTCCCCTCTAGAATGCAGGGAGTCTTCCCAAGGACCTTGGGCAAAGTTCTGCTCACCTTTAGCTTCTGTTAGAGTTGGAGCTGAGTGTTGTTCCTGCTGAATGGCCCCATTTTACCCCACCAAGATTGACAACAGGGCAGGTGTGATAAACTGGGCTGGGAATTGGAGGAAATGGAATGAAATTATAGTTCTGTCATATTCTGGTGGTGGGACCTTGAGTGAATGACCTAATTCTCTGAGCTTCCATTGGCCACCTCCAAAAGGGGTGTAATGTATTATGTCTCTTACAAGATGGCCATGAAGGTTAAATAAAGGTGCATGTACAAACACCTGGCATCGTGCCTGGTGAGTAGTAGGTGATTGTGTCAACCCAAAATGACACAAGCAGAAAAGACGTTCATTGGTTTTCAGAACCCAAAGTCCATGGAGTAGGGATGGCTTCAGGCTTGGGTTGATTCAGAGTCCAAATAGTGACCCTAGATTTCATCTCTCAGTCCTGTTTCTTCTAGATGGCTTCACTCTGGCTCCACATGGGGCTTCCAGGCACTTTGAGATGTTCTCTCACCATCGGCCAATAGAAGAGAGAGAGATTCCTACCATATGTTGACCGTTAACATCCACTGTATGTCAGGCACTGCACTGACCAGTTTTTGGAAAGCACACAGGATACAAATTGAATGGGGTTGGTTCTTCCAAAGCAGGAAGAGGGTACTGACATCATCAGAAGGCTTTTGAGGTTTAAAAAAACCTAACAAAATGTGTCCAATGCGGTGTTTAATAGTTGCTGAAAGCTAAGAGGGTGAAGCAGCTGTCTGACTGTATTAGCGACACCACTCAGAGTGGTGCTGAGATGCAGAACAGTGGTTCTCAACTGGGGGTGATTCTGCTACGAAGGGACATTTGCTGGTGTCTGGAGATATTTTTAATTGTCACAACGTACACTGCACAGAACCAGTCCCCACAACAAAGAAGCATGACGTCCAGTTATCCAGGTGCAGAACTCTGCGCTAGTAGGCATATCAACCATTGAAAACAGTGACTAATGTTTCTTGAGCCCTTAGGATGCGAAGTCACTGTGCTGAGCATGCTACATGCATGGTCTCGTGTAAGCCGTTTGCTGTCGTATAAACCAGAGAGTATTGTTGTTCTCACCTTAAAAGGAAACTTGGGCATTTGTGCAACTGATCCAAAGGCACGAGACCAGTGAGTGGTGGATTCATGAGCACAGTCCGGTCTTCTTGCTTCCAAACCTTGCAAATTTCTAGGAAGGCTAAGTGTCTGCATTCTACCAGGTTAGCCCGCTTCTTAATTAACTCTGCAGAGCTGAGGGAGAGAAGGCAGACTGCCTAACCAGAGCTCCCTACAGCCATTTTGGATGTGCACTCACATGTTTGTTTTCTTAGTTTAATCCTGGAACCTCCTGTTTTTTTCTTTTAGTTTTTAGTGCAGGTGCATACAGGGTTGTTTGTCTCTCCTGGGCGGCGGTATCATGATCAAAGGTCATTAGAATCTTCTAGATGCTGTTCCTCCCCCTCTTCCCCAATGTAGGCAAATCTGATCATATCTCTATTTTTTTTTCCTTAAAGAAATCCAGGGTTGAAATATAAGCGTTTTAATAAAGTACAGTTGCACAATTAATTGCCACTCGTTGCCCCTGGAGATAAGGAACAATTAGCTTACTTTGGCGCCAGGTGGGAGGAGAGAAGAGACATAGTGCTTATTTTATTTCAGGTTTTTCTAGTCTTTTATTTGGTTCTTTCCACTTAGAAACCCTGAAACCTCAGTGAAGCATCAGACTGAGAGGGGCTCTGATTTTTTTCTAAGAAGATCCAACTGACAAGAAGTTCTAACCGTAGCAACATCCCCCAC
This sequence comes from Camelus dromedarius, assembly GCF_036321535.1. Taxonomy (NCBI): domain Eukaryota; kingdom Metazoa; phylum Chordata; class Mammalia; order Artiodactyla; family Camelidae; genus Camelus; species Camelus dromedarius. The sequence goes on along the minus strand of NC_087453.1, from coordinate 5,611,115 downwards.
GGAACTATTCTTGAAACGTTATTGTTTGAAGCCGGGTAGCAGGTGTCCAGTGCGTTTCCTTGTTAATTTTACAGCTGGCTGCCGAGTTAGCACGCTTCAGTGTCAGGCTCCGCCCTACCTCCTGACTGATTTAAATTAATACCCTGGGTTTAGCACCTGCAGGAGTGAGGGAAGCTCAGGTGACATTTGGCAAAAGGGGCTGAATAATTACGACACATGAGCACCTCTCTTTACCAGCCGCAGAATGTCTCTCGTGTTTCTGACATCGTTTTAAGAGAAACTTTTAGGTATGCAAAGAGTATGTGAAAATTGACATTGCATGTACAAATTCTTTTCCTTAAATGGAATGCACAAATTGGTGAGAAAAAAAATTTTATTTTGGATGTAAAGCCATCTGAACAGTCTTGGAAAAGAAATCATTTATTTCTTGTGCCTGTCACTCTAAAAACAAGTCTAATGGGTGAAATAACTTTTCATTGGAGAAGAAAATTGTATCTTCCTCCAGTTGATGAGTTTACAGGTGAAAGGACCATGATTCTGATAAAAATCTGTGGATATTCTGTATTTGTCTTCTTGATTTTAAGCTACATAATAATTCCTCATTTCTAAATATTTTATAGAGCATATATTCATTCCTCATTAAAGGATTGAAAGCAAATTAACAAATAAAATGTGCTCCATTCTCCCCTTTGTGTTGAACAGAGAAATTTGAATACAAATGCAATAGATCTCCACACAAGCTTGCTCAGAAGGGGTGAAATTCTCTTCTTTGAAAGAAAACAGAAACTATATGGTTGTGCCATTTATATGGCCATTCATTCTTCATTAGCATTTATCTACAAAATAATTTTAATTATAAAAGTATGAGACATGATAAATATTCCGTGAGTGGAGGCATGTGTGAAATCAGAAGGAAGAGCCCCTGTTCTCCTCCACACGTAACCTCTTTAATCATCGTCGTTAATAGATCTTTTATTATTGTGCATCTGTGCTCAGCCAGACACCGTGCTAGGTGTGGGGGCTGTGAACATATACAAGACAAGGCCACATCATGAAAAGCGTGGCTGGGTCCCTTCTACCTCTGAGCGTCTGTGATTTTAGCATGTGAGATCCCTAAAGGAATTTGGCTTTTAGTCTTAGACAGGGAGCCACGAGAGGCTGTGTAGAGTTGGACGACTGCAAAGTTTGAAGGAACAGTCCCTGAGACTTTTCTCACTTCTGACACCAATTTCAAGTTCAGGGGTTCCCACACCACCTAAAGTTGAATAATTTGCTAGAATGACTCAGGGTTCACTGAAAGCTATGAAAGTCATAGTTAAATTTTGTTACAGAGAAGGATACAGATTAACACCAGCCAGGAGGAGAGGTGCATGGGGTGGAGACCAGAGAAGTAGGCGACGTAGAGCTTCTATTAGCCTCTCCCCATGGGGCCAGGACGGCGTTGCTTTCCTCGTTTTGATGTGTGACAACATTCAGGAGTATTGCCAGCCAGGGAAGCTCTCTCCCGAGCCACAATGTTCAGAATTTTCATCAGGGCTCCATCACATGCAGGGCTGATTGGGTCATTGATTGCCCACAGGAATCACCTCAGTCTCCAGGTCCACTGATACCATGTGACCCAAAGACCACCCTAAATCATGTGGTTATTCTTTGATTCCATTCACATTTGTTTAAGAGGAAAAAACATGAGTTGATGAAAAATATTAAATAGGTGGCACAGAGACCTGACAAACAAAAGCTGTGTGTGAATGACTGGTGTTCACAGAGCTGCCGGGGTTCGGAAGCCTGGGCGACACATCCTGTAACGTCTCATGTTGATTCCTTATCCCGCCCCACTGGTTGCAGGAAAGACAGCCAAACAGCCTCAGCTGACAGCCTAGACTGGTCTGATCTGCTGCCGATACAGACGTACACACACACACACACGCACGTGTGCATGCTGCACTAGCAGAGTCGGGGCCACCTGGTCTCAAGCTGAGGTCACCCAGGCAGCGATGCCGGTGATGGGAGCACACAGGACAAGGCAGACCCACAAGTGCAGGGCGCACTGCTCACCCCCACCTGAGTGCAGTCTGCAGCGAGGCAAGCTTTCCCTGAGCCCAGAAGCCGCCTGTGTTTGCAGCCTCTTTACCGCTGAAGCTCGAGTCAGGCGCTCCTCATCCCCTCGTTCTCAGTCTGTTCCAGTGATTCTCAGCTGGGGGGCATCTGGCCACCAGGGGGACATTTATTAACATCTGGAGACATTTTCGGTTGTCACAGCTAGAGGCTGCTGCTCGCATCCAGTGGGTAGACACCAGAGATGCTGCTAAGCTTCCTCCAATGCCCAAGGTACCCCCACAACCAAGGATGATCGGCCGTATCAATGTTGTGCATGTTCATTGTGCCAGTGGAGAGAACCCCTGTTCTCCATGACAAACTCCTGACAGACCCCTCCCCAGGTTCTTCTTCAGGATAAAGCTACTAGATCCCACGTGGTTAAGCGTCTTCTTTACTTCATTTTGTGTTTCTGTGTGTGCTTTCCTTTGTCATCGCTGTGGCCACAGGAGGGGGAGATTGCCTTCATTTGTTCACCTCCCTTTCACAGAGAAAAGAATGTAAATGTTGTGTAGTTTTTTGCTCCTAATTTTGTGTCCCTCTCTGCATGGTGCTTCTGATGTGTTTCTCTCATGTTTTCAGCTTAGTCATTTTTTTGCTGTCTAAGGCAAGCCCACCTCTCTTCCCAAATACGCCTTTCCTTTCTTCATTGCTCCTCTGGCCCATGCGGCTCATTCCACCCTTAGATTCTTTTTGAATCCATTCATCCACGTAGATCTTGTCTAACCAGGTAAATTGTCAACTCCTCAGAGAAGAAGCCCATGTCTTCACCTTTGTTTACATCCATCACAGCCGCTATCATGATTTGCCTAATGTTAGTCTGACAAGTCCCGTTCTTTCAATCACATAGTTGTAAGTGTAAAAATCAATACGGACCTAATAACCGCTTTTACAGGAACAGAGAGAAGAAAAGAATATTTTAAATATACGTGTTGAAAGTAAGATACATCCTGTGTTTAGTGATGTCCAAATATTCTACACACACACATATACCCAAGCGCATGTGCAAAATACATCTTGAAAGTGAGGAATTATGAAGTTGATTGGCTTTCTGATTTTATAAGCTTATTAATACTGTCCCCAGTGAAGTAATTTATATTGGCCTTCCTAATTTCAATTCCATTCATATTTTTCTTTTTTTAAAAAAATTTGTTGAAGTATAGTGAGTTATAATGTGTCAATTTCTGGCGTACAGCAGAAGGTTTCAGTCACACATCTAAATACATATGTTCGTTTTTGTATTCTTTTCCATTAAAGGTTACTACAAGGTGTTGACTATAGTTCCCTGTGCTATACAGAAGAAATTTGTTTTTTATCTGTTTTTTTTTATATATAGTAGTTAATATTTGCAAATCTCATCCATTTGTATTTTTCTAATAAAATACGTTGGTGTGGAATGTCATTGGCAGGGAGGGAGCAAAGAGTCTAAAGGTGGGCGTTCAGTGCCTGTGGGATCTGTTGCCTCCATCCAGGTGGTGACGTGGAGACAGTGAAGGCCACCATCTCAGAGCAGTCGTGGTTCAGGGCACGGGGCAGCCCCTCCTCCCGCCCTCTCTCCAGCGTGTTGCAGTCTCTCAATTTTGTCCCACCGCAGGACGCGCCAAGGGCAGGGTTTCTTCCTGCTTTCTCTTCCAAACCGCTCCCCTCCCCATGGCAGTTCAGTGAGTCCTCAGTTTAGATACAGCTTGCTCTAGGAAGCCTGGGCCAGGTCCCCAGTTACTCCTTTCCCAGCCCCGCCTGCTGCATCCCATCTCGTCTGCAGTTTTTATTGGACACCAAATACAGGCCAAGGCCTGTTCTAGGCACTGATGGAAAAGCTGTGAATCAATCAGAAAGAAACCTCTGTCCATGTGGCGCTTACATTCCAGGGGAATATTGGAAATGCGGCTTATTTGAGGATTTATTTTGTGCACCCTACGTATCCTATCTAATACTTTCAAGAAATCTAGATGACAGTTACTGTCATTATATTCATTTTACAAATGGAAGTGCAGGCGTGGGGAGGTTAGATCATATGTCACCAGGCTGCAAAGCTGGTAAGGGGCAATGCCCGCGGGGCAGCCTGGAGCCCGAGTCTGTACCTTGCCCAAGCCTCTTAGTTCGCGCTGCCTCGATACACGTTTATTGTCTGCGTGAGTGAATGACTTGCCCGATACTTCCTGAGTTCTTGGTCTCCTTAGGGATTCTTAACCAACTGCACCATCCATGGTTTGGAGTGACTGGCATATCACTTAGGTAAAGAAATACTGAGAAATTCAAAACTATAGGTCCATTTATATGAGCGTATTGTTCTAATATCTGGCTCCCTGTCTTCACTGCGGATGTAGGAAAGGTCAACTTGAACTCTTTATTTTGCTTTCTCTGGGTTTCTGTCCCTGGTTTCTGTTAGCATAGGGCCTGAAGGAAAGAGTCTTGGGGCATTCGGGGTGGTTTTGGATACTGTCTAAAATGACCACGTTAAAAGCCAGTGGGTAAAGAGAAAACAAGGGATCAGGACCATTAAATGTCAAAACCTGGGTGTTTGCGAGTCTATGATGGGTGAACCCATTACACGTCTTAGCCCCGTGCTGTCTTTTCTCCGGAGATGCTAAGCAGACGTTGCTGAATTAGGTTATGTAAGAGCATTACCCTGTTTGATGTGCTTTCTTTTTACTGCCTTCCTTTTCCTTTTTTCTTTCTTTTTTTCTCCCCCCTATTTTCTTCTTACTTGCCTTGGGAAGTTGGCCTATTATATTATTTTGCCAAAGGCCTCTTGTAACATTTTTAATGGGTTGTAAAACTGCTTATGAAACAGTAACAAACAAATCTATTGGGTTGGGGCCTGGGGATGAAAGAAACAAAAGAACTCGTGGGTAGAGATTAGAAGAGACCCTATGGAAGGGCATCTGAGGTCAATTTTTGTTCACTACCCACGCTTTCTGGGCCGCGCTGTCTCACCGAAGGGCATATGCCTTTGAACAGTGTGGATGAAAGTCCCAGCAGGGCAGACCAACGGCCTCATCTCCGTTCTATTTAAAGCTCTTTAGTCCATTTTTGTCTCTTTAATGCAAACTGGTGGCCTCCTGGCGTTTTGGCCCCCATTGCTTAAAAAAAAAAAGGCAAAAGTTGCCAACATTAAAAATTCAGTTTATTTCACATAAAAGTCAAGATCTCTGGTTTCTCGTCAGCAATCAGAAGTGCGGCCACACCGGGCTTGTGTTTCCCCGTGCAAGCACCTGACCAGGGCTGACTGGTGGCTGATGGTCATTAGCTGCAGGCTCTCTGTGTGTCTCTGAGCCTCCTTACCGTTCGTGGCCTTTGTCTAAATCCTGGCAGAATTTGAGGTTGTGACTCCTGGTCCTTTTCTGTAAGTGGTAAGTAGTGGGTGTGTGGTATGTGTTTGCGCGTGCGTGCGCGCGTGAATGTGCGTGTCTCTCCCATCTCAGGTGAAGGCAAAGGAGGTCTGTACTTTCAAGAAGAATACTTGCTACTGTAACTATCTTGGTTTCATTTGTTTTTTTTTTTAATTTCACTTGTTTTTGATCACAATAATTACTTAGAGATTCAAATGAAATTAAAAAAGATTGTGGATTCATTATGTTAATCAAACGCAGACACTGGATAAAAGTGATTCTCAAAGAGTAGGTCTCACTGATGAGTGGGTTATAACATACATTAAGCAGTTCACCACTGGTATTAAAAATAGAATAGAAAATATCAACGTGTTATAAGCTGATGATAGATAGGCAGATAGCTACACGGTACCTGATGATAGAGAAATAGATGGACAGACACACTGGGTCACAGTCTGAACTGTATTGATTACTGTGGGTTGCAGTTAGAAGCATTTTAAAAGCTACTAGATTATCAAATTTGAGAAGCAGTCACAGGGTTTGCTATGAATCAGTCATCCTACAGGTGTTGCTGAGTAACAGGTAGCTTCATCCTGTCTGGGACCAAGGTTAGCATCTAGGTAAGTAAATAAATAATGACCTCTGACCGAGAGGAAACAGAAGACCACATGCTCTTACAGAATTGATTGACAGTTTTTCCTCTTAACAAATTGTATTTTTATATTTGATGGAAAAAAAGAGTTGTGAAAAACGTAAGATCTTGCAGAATTAGGTGCCAAGTAGTAGAATCAAATCCGTATGGTGGATCAGATGAAGAGGGGATCGCAGTGAAGGCGGGGGTATTTTAAGAAATCTTCAGGAAGGAAATGGGACTTGAGTTTTAGTTTTTAGTTTTTATTTCTTCATTGGATTAGAACGACTTACTAGTTAAAATCACACGATCAACCTCATAAGCTATTCTTCATATTAGCTTGTTGATGGAGACTTCCAGTTTTTCTCTTTCTTCTTCTTACATTAATTTTGACCAATTAATGTACACTGTGCAGTATATGCTGAAAAGTGCCATATGGCCGTGGTATTAGGCCAACTGTGGAACATTAGATAAGGATAAGTCTTCCTTTCTCATTGCATTAATTGCAGAGACTAGAATAGATAAAATAATTAACGGTAGTCTGAGTTGAAAATTTGTTTGGTGTCCATTGCTGTGTTAAAAAGTTCTTTAGACATGAACCTCTGGATGTGAACAGAACTCGGGCAGTAAGGCCAGTGTTCAGCTTTTCAGCAAGAGATTCTGAGGTGGAAGGACCGGAATTAGGTATTAGAATAATTAAGTCATTGTTAATAATTAGTTTAATAATAATTAAATATTGATCTTTAAAACAAGCAAAAACAACCTCTTAGTTTACTGTTGATATGCATTATGTATCAAAATTAGAACTTTAAAAAATGTCCTTTAAAAATTATCCTTGATGAGTTTGTCCAAGTTCTTTAAAAATGCTGAGAATAATTAAAATATATTTGGTAATTATATATAATTGGTAGTTAAAACACATTTATTTGGTTCTTGCCTAATTATGTGTACCAGTCTTCCCTTATTAATAGAATTCATTTCTGTTTTTTAAACAGTCTGAGGTGGAAATGATCCTCCTTTTAGTCCTTAATATTAATGATGAAACCCATATAGATTTCCTTGAGTAGCTTCTCTCATGTTCCGCACATTAACTCAGAACGGTTATGTTCATCGTTCATTAAAAAAAACTCTGAGCTGCGCTTGGTTCACCACAATGAGTGAAAGCTGAGGTGAAGTTTGATCTATGATTCTGGAAATGAAATCATTCTTAAAGCCATCATCTGTAAGGGTGGTTAGAACAGAATCTGAGAGTCACAGAATCCTTCCACCTCTGCGCTGAATGGCACAGTTAGTGATGCGTTTTCTGCCTCGTGGACTGTGATGGGAGGGCAGTTGTGCAGGGGTCCTGTATGAGAGTCGTACGGGAAATAGGTGGATACTGGGAATCAAGATATAGCTTTGTGTTAACCTTCTATGACAAAACCTACACGGCAAGAAACGCTGGGCCCAGTGTTGGCTTAGAGTGATTGTTTCCCTGCCCGTATTAATAACAGTTCCTCGAACATTTTGGTTCTGGCCAACTTTGTTTCGCACATGGGAACAGGAATCCCAATCTCATACCAAATAAATGAGCCTAGGCTCGTGGAACAGTCTAGGCTCTCAGTGCACTGAACTTGCGGGAGCTGACTCTCACGAGCTGCCTGTCTTTGTTTTCACAGGATGTGTGAGACTGGTGAAGGGCTGTTTATCTTTCAAACGCGAGATGGGGAGGCCATCTACCAGAAGGTCCACTCTGCTGCCTTGGCCATCGCCGAGCAGCACGAGCGCCTGCTCCAGAGCGTGAAAAATTCAATGGTATGTTTGGAATTGCTCGCTCACGACCCGTCTGCGCCGCTGTAGGATGCAGGCGTGGAATCTTTGCGCTGCAGACGTGGTCAGTATCCCTGGGGGCACGTGGTTTTCTCCTGCACTCAGCAGTGTGTTGCTTGGACTAATGTCATCCTTGGGAAGCCCAGAGCGGCCAGTGGGTAACACAGAGACACACACCCCTCATCATTTCTTACCCACTTGTGCCTCAGTTGTTACGTGTGTGTCTTAATCAGAGCAGGCTCCTACAACAAAATGCCATAGACTGAGCGATTTATAAAAAAACAAAGTTACTTCTCACTGGGAGGCTGGGGAGTCCAAGGTCAAGGTGCCGGCAGATTCTGATGGGACCTGCTTCCTGGGTCATAGATGGCTGTCTTTTCTGTGTCTCACAGGGCAGAAGGGGTGAGAGGTCTCTCTGGGTCCCTTTCATAGGAACACTAATGCCATTCATGAGGGCCCCACCCTCACGACCTAAGCACCTCCCATAGGCCCCACCTTCTAATACCATCGCCTTGGGGGTTAAGATTTGAACATACGAATTTGAAGGTGGGGAACACAGCATTCAGCATCTTGCAGTGTGTATGTATGTCCATTAGAGTCAATGGGATGTGTACGGACATCTATGGACACAGCTGTGTGGATTATCTACCAATATTTATGTATTTATAACTGTATCAGAAGTTATAATTTCAAACATCAGAAGGGGTCAGAGAGAAAGTGTAAACGAGAGAAGAGGGCTAAGGGGAAACTGGGGTGAAATGTCAAAAGCTCGGGATCGGACAGCTGTTGACATGAGATTGTGGTTCGCATGTAAGAGAGCTCTTGATTTTTTTTCCACTGAAGTCAAGAATTTGAATCTGTGCATAATATCCTCCAGTTTGTAACTGTTGGAAATTAATTGCAGTTGAAATCAACAAGAAAACAGTGAACTCTTTGTGGGACAAAGATAACCTATCTGTAGGTCTCCCTCCTGCCCACCGCCATGCATTTGCCATCACTGGTGGATAAACCTTCACAGTCATCAATGTCTAATGACACCACAAGCACAGAGACGCATGGGCACATATAAACGCTCTCTCGGAACACCTACTGTGTCCATTGCATGGTGCTGGGGACTGTGAGTTTTACAGAGAATTATGATTCATGAGTTTCTTCTTTAAAAAGAATGAATTCACAAAAATCTGAGATGAATGCACAACAGTTAAGTAATGCAAATCATATGTTGTGGCTGCAAACCCATGCATAGAGATTCACTTCTGGAATGAAATCTGCAAACCCAAGAGGAACCGGGTTGGCATGGTCAGATTTGGGCATTTGGAAAATTTATGATTTAACCATGTAGGGTGGTTGGATTTAAAGAGGGGGAGAAGCATGCCAGCAATATGATCTATCCCAAAGCAGCTCTAGATTATTCCCAAATGACCTGTGCACGCAGCACTCTGGGATTTTAGAGCAGGGATCAGCAAAACTTTCTGTAAAGGGCAAGATAGTAAATATTTTAGGCTTTGCAACTCTTTAATTCTGCTTTTTAGAGCAAAAGCAAGCATAAGTAACATGGAATCAATGAACACTGAAATTCACATTTCATGTAATTTTCACATATTAAGAAATACTCTTCTTCTTTTGATTTTTTTTTTCCCCAACCATTTAAAATTTTTTTTTTCTGAATTAATTTAGTCCTGGTATCCATTTCCTTGTATGCTTCCCAGTTCTGGATCTTGCAGTAAAGATAGATAAATGCATGGAGGAATGGATGGGTGAGTAGATAGAGAGATATAAATATAGATGTAAAGTAGAACTCAAGTCATTTTGAACTTACAGGGCAGCATGCCATTGCATTAAAGTTGTGAGCCACACACACATCCCATTAGATGCCTTTAAACATCTGAAGTTTTAAGATTACCTTTTTATAAAGCCATCAATTAGCATAAATTATTATGTGCTTGAAAGGCAAGTTCTGCAGGCACACATTTTTCCATTTACAACCTTCTCATTACTTCCACTAAAAATTAATCAGGAATATGAGTAATTTGTTCACATCATCCCTTTGCAAATTTAACTGCAATATAATGTTGTTTGCTTTTAATTTGCTGTATTCTTAACAAGCTCTATCAAATGAATGTGATTTTTAAAGTGAAAACATCCTGTTTTAGATGGAAATGAGTAAGCTTCAAAATGGGATCTGAATCTCAAGGACGTTAAACTAGGGATGGTGAAAAGCTTAAAATCAGCGTACTTGAATCAATCTCTGATGAGGGGAGAGAAGAGATGCTGTGCTAAAATGAAGCAAATGGAGATACTGCTGTTGGCCCACACTCCCTAAGCGGAGGTTTTGAGTTACTGGGAGTGGATCCACGCAGGTCTGGCTGGAATCTCAACTGGGAATCACCTTCATGCTGCCATGGGCTTGCGTCTCTGAGATGGTCAGGGTCGTCAGTGGAGAACCGTGGTGAAGCTAATCTCATTGTTAGGAAGCCCTAATCCACTGTTAGCTGTCACTGTTGTAAAAGCTTTCAAGATAGAATGCGTTGCCGTGGGACTCATGACAGTTTGAAGTTACAGCCTTGAGTGAATTGGTTTGGATGAGACTCACGGCCCTGAATCTCGGAAGTCATAAAGAAGAGGCTTGTGATTAGAATAATAATAATAATTATTACTACTATTAATACTACTACTACTACTACTATTATTATTATTATTATCATCATCGTCATCATCACTGTGATTGGCTGAATAATGGCTCCCCAGAGCTCTTCCACATCTTAATCCCTGGAACCTGTGAACATTACCTTGTGTGGCAGAAGGGACTTCGCAGATGTGATTAAGTTAAAGCTCTTGAGATGGGAGATTGTCCTGGACCATCCAGGTGGGCCGAGTGTCATCACAAGGGTCCTCGGAAGGAGGAAACAGGAGGAGTCAGAGCCAGATGGGAGGTAATGAGACAGTGGAAGCAGAGGGACAGACAGAGAGAGATTGGAAGAGTCTGCAGATAGTTTTGAAGGTAGAAGAGGGAGATGTGACCCCAAGGATGTGGGTGACCTCTAGAAGCTGGGAAAAGTCAGGACACGGATTCTCCCCTGGAACTCCCAAAAGGAACCAGCCCTGCTGGCGCCTTGACTTCATTAGCCCAGTGAACCTGATTTCGGACTTCTGGCCTCCGGAGCTGGAAGAGAATACATTTGTGTCATTTCAAGTCCCCACATTGTGGTAAGTTTGTTACAGCAGCTGAGGTAACTAATACAATAACAGTATCGGCAATACTGAGTCTTTACTCTGTAGCAGACAGTGTTTTGACTTCGTGTGTACATTCTAACCCTCACAACGACCCTTGGGTGGAAGGCACAGTGCCACCGGCTTGGAAGGACCGGAGCTCGAATTTGAAGCAGGCGTGCTGGGGTAACCCCCACCTTACACTTTATCTCGAAGTCAAGCCCTGAGATGTGTTTATTTTTCTTTTTTCTTTTTTTCTTTTTGTCCTGTGTGAGATCAGCTCACTGCTCTTCTAAAAATTCCAAATTAATGTCCAGCGTTTAAAAACTAAGAGGCCTCACATAAAACTCAAATTTCTGTATTATCTTGAAAAGCGAAAAAGTCACTCTGATCTCACGTCCCCACGTGGCAACCATCAGAAACACGAAAGGAATGCCTTCCTTCTTTGGGTAGAACGGGGATCTTCAGGTTTCCGCAGTCCCTGCCGCTCTCCATTCTCACACACCAGACGGCCCCTCTCTGGGCATTCGCTACCCAGGCTTTGGCCAAGTGATGTCCTGCCTACGTTTCTACCTGTATTCGTTTTCAGTTGCTGTGTGACAAAGTGCCACAAACTATGCACCATAAAACAACACACGTTTATTTAAAACCTAATAGTTGCTGTGGGTCAGGGGGGTTGGCAGGGCTTACCCAGGCCCCCTGCTTCAGGTTCTCACAAGGTTGAGATGCTCGGGCCTCACGGAAGGTGAGGCTGGGGACCCACCCACTCACAAGCTCACGGTGGTTATTGGTGGAGTTTACCACCTTGGGGCTGTAGGATCAAGGACCTCAGTTTCTTGTTGGCCGTTGGATGGAGGCCATCCTTAGCTCCCAGAGGCCACCCTCAGTTCCTTGCCACATGGGCCTTCCCAACACAGCCACTTACTTCATCAAAGCTAGCAAGAAAGACTCTCCCTGCAAAATGGGGGCCACGGTCCTATGGACTCCAGTCATGGACGTGATGTCTCACCACCGTGTCATAGGCTGTTGGTTGAAAGCAGATCACAAGTCCTTCCCACGGGCAGGGGAGGGGATCACACGAGGGTGTGCACACCTGGAGGAGGGGACCACGGGGCCGCCTTAGTGTCTGTCCCCACACCGTGCAGACGTCTGGAATAATACTTATCTAGTGCTTTGATTTTACTGTTTAAATATGTTTCCTACCTGATGTTGTTTTGCTAATAGTGCTGTTTATGTGTGAAGCCCCTGCCACATGCCAGGCTCTTGAGTAAGAACGACCACCGCCACTTATCAAGCCGCTTTCCTGGCTTCTTCTTGAATCAATGCCATATCTCTGTGAGGTGGATTCATTCATGCGTCCTCATTCAAACATGTTCACGGGGGACCTGATATGCTGTGTTGTGTGCTCTAGGCTGCAGGGGTACCTGACAGGTGAAGCCCATGGTCCCACGGGGCTTGCAGTTCAAGGGGGTTCATGACCCTTGGCCTGGAAGGAGTCACTGTCCAGCTCTTGTAGATGATGAAACAGATGCTCAGAGTGGTTAAGTCACTTGCCTGCAGCCTTGGAGCTCATTACTGTTGGAGCCAGGAACTCAGGTTGCTTTTATCCTAAACCTCTTCACTCCCTAGAAGGGTTTTAAAGCCCTTATATTTCTCTAATATCCACACGGAGAACTGTCTTCACATTTTCAGATTACCTGGAATAGCAGAGTACCTTTCAGAAATACATATCAACTTAGAGTGTGTGTAAGAAAATTCCTGTTACAAGAAGTCCTGTTTCTTTTGGTAGCCATCTTCTGTCTGCTAAGTCTTCTCCCCACCTCCTCCTTTTTTAACTCTGTGCATTATTAAGTATTCACTCTGAAGAGGGTGTAGAGAGGGTGGGGTGGGCCCGCGGGGTGAGGGGAAGGACTCTCTGTGGAATGAGACGGGTGGCAGGGGCCGGTTTGCTCAGTAGCCGCCGCTGCCCGGCTGCGGAAGCTGCAGGGAAACTCATTACCCGGGACACTTTGGGACTCCCCTGAGCACACAGCTATTTTTACCAGCTTGAAGATCAGTGTCTATGACAAAGTCTAATTTTGGAACAAGGAGTGGCAGTGTGTGGGATGTTCCTCATTCCACGACCGGGCCTGTCATTTTTAGAATTTCCTTCAAGGCCAGGGTGACAGGGTGCAGGCGCCCTCGGGGGCTGCAGGGCGGGGCTCCACTGAGGCGACATTGAGAGGCGGTGTCTCCTCGTCCTCTGCCGCCCTGACTGTGCACCTGGATTGGAGGGTTAAACTCTGAGCTGTTCTTTTCCCCTCTTTGTTTGTTTCATTGACAGATTTACTTCTAGTCTTGGTGTTACAAATAAAATTGGTTAATGAATTTGTAGAATTTAAGGGAAATTCTACAGTTCTGGAAACCAAAGTAATTCCGTTCAACCTAATTTAAAAAGCAATGGTCTACACATTTAAAATAAAAAAGAGAGGTCATCAAAGAAAGCATCAAATCAATTTCATTATTACTCAGACACTTTTGAAAAAGACTCTTGCCTGCTAGGATTTTATTTGTATACACTCCCTTCTCGCATCTGTGTCCCCACCCCTCCACCTACAAAAAATCAATTTTTACCTCTTTTTCTGCTTATGGTTTCTGGTTAGTTGGGTTAATTTACAGGTTTTTTTTTTTTTTTTAAGTGTACTGCTTAAAACAGCAATCAACTTTTTTTCCACTCCTGAATTAAACTCTTTTTATATCCTAGTATATTAATTATAATTGAAAAAAAGTCTTTTGTTGAACACCTGTCTACTGCTTACAAAGTAGATCTTATAGAGAACATAAAATAAAATGTAAAAAAAAAATATTTTGCATCTTTAAAGGAGCTTAAAATTTAGATAAGAAATTATGATTAAACCCCTCAAAACATCAACAGTGTCGTCCTGGGATTCAGTTTGCTGTTGTCTCTTTAGGAGGCAGTTTGTCCCTATTGATCAAAGTTAAATCCACACATCTCTTTCTCAACCACAGTACTTTGAGGAATTTACTCTGAAGATTGACTAGAAGAAGCAAAGATGGCGTGGACACAAATGTTCACAGAGGGAGTCATTCCCTTTTTCTTATATTCTGATGTTTCCCAAACATTTGCTGAGCCTTGCTGTCCACGAGGGGCTAAGAAGTGACCAAGGAGAGGATGTCCCCATTCTCGGGGGGCTTATGTGCAATATAGAAATAGCACCCAGAGGGGAAGATTGGATAAACTGTGCACGTGACGTAACTGGAATTAAATGAGGCAGTTAAGTAGGGTCACACTTAGCAATATCAAAGGTGTGTGAACTAAATGAGTAAGGAAGAGGCAGGACCGTAGGCAGAGTCCCAGAGGCCCACACTCACTTTGTAAGCAGCTTCTCTCCTCTGAGCCGTGTGGATTCACTTTTTCTTTTAGTAGTTTGTCAAAGGAAAAAGTGATAATCCCAAATACTTGTCAGTGAAATCAGAGGCCACTCATGATTTTAACCAGAATCAGTCATTTTTAGAGACACCGGAGACGCCCATCAGTAGAGGTCCCCGCTTTCGGCTGCCCCAGCAGACACATGCTTTGCCTGGTATGGCTTTTTTTTTTCCTATGATATCAATGTGTCTGGACATGACCAGAAGTGGACAACCAGAACGCAGCATGGAGGGGGCACTCGGAGGTGGTCCTGGATGGGAGGTTGCCACCAGCTATGAAAGTTTCTACATTTGAGGGGGAGATACAGTCAATTGCTTTTACAGAACTGGAAACTGACCACTTAATAGGTTCTCTCTCAGATATTCATTGACCTGTCCAGGCATGAAATACGAATCTTCCTCCCTTGTGTAAGTAGCAAGGGGGAAGGGGAAGTTGTCTACTGACTCACTTCAGGCAGCAAAAATACTTAGGTAGATGTCTAAGTGGCCAGAGCAGGGGAGGGACCGCAGGACAGGTGTCGGGAGCTGGCACCTGCCGACCGGTTTCTGTCTGGTTCTAAAAGGTTTGTGCACAGATGATACTTTTTAAAGATGAAATTCATTCCCAGTGTTTACAATAGAAGGTTTCACATAAAATGACATGGTTCTGTCTTTTGACAAAATGAGATAACACTGTGCCTGCCTGAGTCAGAATTGAATAGTGACTACCATTTGAGATGCTAACTGCTGTTCAGTTTTTTGTAGTTCTTATCATGTCTTGTTGTCTCAATAACCAGAAGGTTTTACTCATTTCTGATACCTGCATGAGCCGCTCAGACATTCAAGTTTGCAGCCCCTGATCTAGGGGAACCACACACGCCTCCTGTCCTTTATGTTTTTGCCGAGACATTTATTATTTCCCTGATAGCTCCTTTTATGGAAGATTATTGTCATTTCTCTGGCTCTTACTGTGGAAATTGTCAAGGTGGATTTGCATGTAGTAGCTTGTGATGGAAAATGCAAACCATGTGTGGATGTGACTGTACCTAGTGACAAAACCCCCCTGTGCAGTCTGTTACAGAAGAGTAACCAGGCTTTTGTGTATTTCAGGCAATAAGGCAAAAATTGCATGATGAGCTTTTAAAGGCTCTGTTGTGTGTAATCAGAAGGGTGACCCTAGGAAATTTTTTTTCCCAATCTGGGACATTTTTGAGAGTCAAGTCTGATCCTATTAAAAGCAACACTGGCTATGTAATGTGTAGGTCTGGTTCAAAATGAAAACACAGGGTCCCTTGTTCAAAAATTATAAAGATTTTCAAGATGGTGATAGCAGAGCATCAAATCAAGCATGAGGCCCTGCTAAGCGTGGTGCCCTGTGTGACAGCACAGTTACACGCCCCTGAAACCGGCCTTGATTAAGAGTTATGCCTGGATAACAGATGTCAACAGGATGCAACCAGGAAAACTGGACTGTATACTCCCCCCTAACCCCTGGTTTTCAGCGGGCAGCGTACTGTGTCCCAGGAGACATCTGGCAATCGCGGGAGTCATTTGCGGTGGTCAGTGCTGAGTCGGGGGTGGAGGTGGGGTGCTGCCGGCTAGTGCGGAGAGATCAGGGGTGCTGTTGAACATTCTGTAATGCACAGGACAGTATAATCCACAACCACAAATGACCTGGCCCCAGATGTCAATCGTGGCAGGTTGAGAAGCCCTGCTGTAAAGATAGGGCAGGTTCTGCTAAAAGTCTGGGCAAGAATTTGATGGGTCAGCGGAGTGTCCAGGACTGAATGTCACTTCTGAGCTGTGCAGCTTGACGTCCTCTGGCCCTTTTTCCTTCTTGTGTCGTATGTGGGTGATAATAACAGTGTTTATGTCTCGCAGTGTTCTGTGGTTCATGAGAGCTAGTCCCTGTGAGGCACGTGGGAGGGACACACAGTAAGACGCCGCACATGTGAGCCATGAGGAAGAGTCCCTCTGTGCTTGTGCTGACCGGCCACCCCGAAGCCAGGGCAACGCAAATGGTCGTCACCAGGAGTTCGGATGACGGGGCTGAGCACTGCTGTTTGTTGTTTCCATAGACACGGAGGCATCTGTGCAAGTGTGCCAGCATCAGACCTGGGGGTAAGGCTCCTGCAGAGTCAAGCACTCAGCAGGACCTCGTCAATTTGCAGAGTTCCTTATACCCACTTTGCAGTGCGAAGTACAGCAAAACAAAGTCCAGCACTTCTGCGTGGTCCAGGCCATCCTGCCCACCAGCCCATCACTTGAGTCAGTGAACTTGCCCGAAGTGAGCAGGAGACACCCCGTGCCTCCCTGGTCGCAGTTCTGGCACGCACCTGGCGTCTTGTCACCAGAGCACCTGCTTCTAGTGAGTGTAAGCTGTTGAGTTTAAAGGTTCAGTCTGACCACGTGGGGGTTTTGCCTCGGCGTTAACCTTAAAAGCTGATCTTAGAGTAAGTGGCTGCTCCACTCTAAACAGTGAGCCCCCTGGGGGGCAGGGGACTAGGCTCCCCCTGTGTGTCTGCAGTAATCTCAGGGCCTGGCACAGGGTTTCCTAAAGTTTTTTGTTGTCAAATAGACAATTTTTAATGAGCATAGAGAAAAGAAAAAATGGAGCCAGAATAGCAAACCCAGTTCCCTCCCAAGGCCAAGACCAGGCCCAGGTTCCAAGCAAGTCTGCTCTGAGAGGCCGTGGAAACAGTCCCTGAGGTTATCCATTGCGATGTACCAGGTGAGGAGAGGGTTTCTCGTCGGTAAGGAGGCATCAAAAGTTACCAGAAGCAAAGGGAGGAGTGATTCTGTTTTATGCATGTGGCTGAGAATTCAGTTGGCTCTGAATAAACTGATGCAAATCATTTTCATCCCCCATGAAAATAACCGTTGGAGTACATCTGGTGCTCAGCAAAACGCCGCGTTTGGAGATTTGGCCCCAAACGGTTGATTCCACTAACGGCTGCTCCAGCGGAGCTGCAGCGACAAGGGACGCATTGTTTCAGCCAGAGTTCGCTCACCGCCGAGTGTCTCTGCTGCGTTTTTTCCCTTAGCAATCTTTCTCTCCTACTCACTTTTTCTTTTCTGTCTCTCTCCTTTTTTTTTTTTTTTTTTTGTAACTTTCAAGAAGTAAGCCTCTGCTTGCTGTGTTTCCTTGACAGTTCAGTAAGATCCTGTGATACCTCGGCAACATTTTGATGTTACTTTGCTCCCAATGTCAGAACAAGGGAGAGGAGGTGGAGAAAGCGAAGACAGCTCTTTGGGTGGTTCGTGCCAAACATCTGTCAGAGCCGGAGTCAGGATCCAGCAGCCCATGGGAGCGGGTTTCGTGAGAAAGCCACGGAAGCCCGCCTGTTGGGCAGACAGCTGATTTCCACCTGAGAGCAGGCCCCGGGGGCACTGGGGGTCCCAGGGCAGGAGAATCCCGGGTAGAGTCTGTTCCGCAAGATACAGTGGGCGTGTTTCCATCTCCCCGCATCTCCTTCGACCAACTGCCATTTCTCTAAGCTTTGGAAATGAAACTCAGGTGCCTTTTATCCCTGTGAACAGAATATGAGCTCAGCCTTTAAGGTATTCATAACATCCTCGGTGCTTTCTGTGAGAAATACATCGAAACAAAAGGTGATTCGTTGGCACAATACAGATGGATGGCCTGCAAAGGCAAAGACATTTAATATCCGGCCCTTGACAGAAAAGTTTGCCAGCCTTGGTCTTATTCATTCTTTTGAGTGGAATGCATTTTATTGGCAATATTATTAGGTCCATTTCACAGGGCGGGAAACTGAGGCTCCATGGCTCACAATCAGTAAGGGAAGAGCGGGGACAAGACCCGGAGGCCCAGGATGTGGAGTCAGTGGGAACTGAAAGGAAGGAGTGAACTGGGGAGACTTTGTGGAGGTAGAAGAGAGGGTGCATGTAGGGTCTGGGTGTAAGCACGTTTGTGGTCTGGGCAGGGCCATGGGGTGAGGGGAAAGGAAAGGGGGACTCGGGGACAGTGGTCCTCCACCTCACCTGGAAGGCGCACTGAGCCGCAGGTGGATGGGCTCCACCTCCATTGTCAGCAGCTCTGGGGGAGGCATTAGAGTTTGAATGGGGAGCACACTTTGAGGCCTATGGCTCCGAAGTGACTGAGAATCTGGCTCCTTGGTCTCAGGAAGGAGCGAGACGGGAGCCAGAGAGGGCACAGCGTGGGAGCGCGTGCTCTGATGCCCGTACACACACAGGAATCCGCAGGAAGACCTGTCCTGATCATCCAGGGAGCAGCGTTGTGCTGAGAACGGGGTGTCAATGCCGGCGTAATTCCCTGATGGTCCGATTATATTGGCCCTCTCCCAGTCTTCACAGGCGTCTCAGCAGGACCTGTTCACGGGGTTTCGTGGGTTTATGAAAGCAGGAACGCATTGTTAAGCTCTGTCACTGGAGAAAGCTAGATCCTTTAAGATGTCCTTCCTCCTCTGACAGTGGGGCGTGCCGTCCAGCAGGTGGAGGGAAGGTGGGCAGGATGGAGGCTGGGCAGACCTCTGGACACATCTTCTCACCCACGTGCTTGCCCCTCAGTGATTCCAAAACTTGTTCAACAGCATTTGCATCCTGGTCCCAGAGGATTTTGTTACTGCCACTTAGCGGAGCAATTAGCATTTTAAGCAGTTTGTATTGATTCAATGAACCTGCTTCCTCAAGCAGAAAGAACCCCAAAGAAGGCAGCAAATGGAGTCATCTCAATCAGTGACTCCCAGCACCAAACCGTACAAGATCTGTGTGCTAGAATGTTGCAAGGGTGTTTGCTAACCTCAGAAACACAGATTTGTCAAACCTGGTAAACAGATTGCATGCTACAACAAACGCATGCTTGAGTTTTATCTCTTTTTAAAAAAGTATTCTGTAAGACTGCTGTCCTCTTTTAAGAGAGACATTTGGTCTGGATTTTGTCAGAATAAACCTAACATTTTAAGATTCAGTTCAAAACATGTTTACTATTCATGAGATATTTGGAGTACTTCTCTCCAGTTATAAATTTGAAATTATGTTTAAGCTTCTTTGAGAATTCTTATCTAGTCTCCTTTTAATTCCCCCTTGTTTTCATTTTCTAGTCAAGTGTCATCTGGAGAAGATTAAGGCTGTTAGGGGTGGGGAGGGGGGCACCTCTAAACCTACAGTGTGTAAACAGGAAGATATTTCCCCTCTGCAAGCCTGTTCTTGGAGGAGTGGGGGATACTTGCACATATATCTCAGTGCCTTACTCATCATTAGAAAGTTCTTTAAACTAGCATATGGATTGTTATGCTATTGAGGGAAGAAGCTGTGATTTATTTTGAGATTTCAAAAGAAGGCTTTTGAATTAAAAGATTTGATTTGCACATGATGTAAAATGCAAATTGTGCAAAAGGATGTACAGCATAAAGTAAGTCTCTTTCCTGTGCTTAAGTATCTCAGGTCCCCAGTTTACTTTCTCAGAAGTAAACACTTTACCAGATTCTTTTGCATCCTTCCAGAATGTCATATCACTTCGTAGATAAAAAACGAACAGTTTATTAGTAGGTTCATTCATTTCATGAGTACCTATTTTGTGTTGACCCTGTTCTGGGAAGCAAGAGTACAGCAGAGGACAAGACACAGTCCTTGCCTTCAAGGAGTTTACTGCATTTTTATGTGGGATGAGCCAGACAATCAGCAATAGCAAATAAACATGAAGCTACGTCAGGAGGTGGCGAATGCTAAGGCGAAGACTGCGGTGGAAAGGAGGAGAAAATGAAGGAGTTCTGTTGCTCTGATAATGTGATGCTCTGGCAGAGAGCTGAGGAGAGGGAGGAGTGAGCCTTGGAAATTTCTAAGGACTGACCTTTCCAGGTGGAGGGGACCGTAAGTGCAAAGGCCCTGAGGCAGCTCTATTTTTGCATGTTTACCTACAAGGCCATGATTTGGAAGAAGATAAAATGAGAAGAGGGTAGGAGGTGTTTAAAAGTCAGTAGGAGCCGAGTCCCGTATGGCCTGGTAGTCGTGTTAAAAGACTTTGGATTTTTCACGGGGTGAGTTGGGAAGTCATTGGAAGGTTCTGAGAAAAGGTGAGAGATGCTGACTTTGCTACTGAAAGGAGCCCTCTGGCAGCCATTTGGGGAAGACCAGGGTGGGGGAGGCCAGAGCACAGGTGAGAAGCAGAGTTAGGGGCTATCTCAGTCGTCTAGGCAGCCAGGGGAGTGCTAGTGACGTGGGCCAGGCTGATGTGGTGGATACTTGATACATTTTGAGGATTTGAACAACAGGATTTGCTGCTGGATGAACTCTTGTAGGATAGAGAGTAAGCAAGATAGTCTCAAAGGTTTCTCTATTTCCTTCTCCTTTCAGCAGAGCAGTGGGTCGAATGGAAGAACCATTTGCCTGTAAGGGGACGAGGTTGCAGGGAGTGGAGCGTGAGAAAGGCTAGTTCGAGTCTGTGCATGAGTGACTCTAGGTGGAGGTGGGAAGCAGCCTTTTAAGTCCACAAGTCTGAGGTTTAGGGGCAGGACTGGGGTTACAGATGCGCATCTGAGAGTCATCAGAGTGGAGAGACGGTCTTTAAACCCATCCCAGTGATGAGCTCTCCCCAGGAACATGCGCAAGTAAGTACTTGCAGCCCTTTGGTTTCAGAATTGTTTCATGTTACTTCATAAAGATCTGCCTCTTCCTTTGTAACGGCTAACAAGTTAGTCTGTTGCATAGATACACAACAATGTGGAGGTAAGACTGCTTTGTTTAAGAATAAAAATGAAAAGAACAACTCATCTACTTTTCTGATGTTAAGCATTCAAAAGTAATTTTTGAGTCAGTCGGAAATCCAATTTGAACATGGAAGTTAAAATTAAATTTTAAAATTCATTAAAAAACTGGTTATTGGAAGAGTTGTTGATAAAGTGGGTCTCAGTAAAAGTTGTGGTTAGCAGAAAAAATGTCATAAAGGAGATTGGGTCACAATTTAATTCTGTTATCTTATCTGGTAAATTAAAAATGGTTAGGGAAATGAACAAATAGTGTGTGGTGCAGCCAAAGGACGGGCAACAACGCAGATATTCAAATGACAGTGTCGAAGCTGGCAGAATTTAGGAACTTGAGGATATATTCAGAGGGCAGTGTAACAGTATATACACTATCCTGCAGTTTGTGTTAGATATACATCATGTAAGCACATTTTTTAAAATGTTTTTTTATTGAGTTATAGTCATTTTTACAATGTTGTGTCAAATTCCAGTATAGAGCACAATTTTTCAGTTATACGTGAACATACATATATTCATTGTCACATTATTTTTCACTGACGCACATTTTTTTAAAACGACCAAAAGAAAATATTAACATGTTATAAGTTCTCTGTGTTCCTTTGCTTTTGGATTTTCTAAGTGATGGATATAGGGCTTTTTTCAACTCTACCTGTATTCTTTTATGTATTACCTGAACATAATAAAAAATATGTCAATATACCAAGGGAGAAAGAATGTAATTTATTACAACTCTTAAAAAATGGGTAATAAATATCACAAAAATGTGGACTCCCCACCCTCCTTTTAGGTCCTGGCAAAATACTGCCAGATCCAGAGATAAAGCTGCGCCGGAGAAAATAAATGCCCTGGGGAGGGCAGGGGGAGACCCAGAGCTTCTTGGATTTTCTCCTGTTCTTACACTTGTTGAATGTCTGTAGTGAGAGCTTCATCCATGTTGTTCATTGAGTTCACTGTGTGCCGGCTGGGATCCGGTGATGAAATACATTCTCCATGCATGTTTATTTATCTGATTTGATGTGTGGCTTGTTGTTGTTGCCTGAACACTGTTTTAAAGCTTCTACGTTCAAGCCAGAAACACAGTCCAATATCAAATATTTAGTTTTAAAAAGAAAATGTCAATGTTCCTATTAGGACCTTGTTCAGAACTCTTGCTAAAGACAGAATTTTGATTGATAAAGGGCTAATTATAAATATTGCTAACATTTATGGAACTCCACAGTGAGTCATGTGTGTTCTTGGAATTAGCTGCTAAGAAGTAGGAACTATTTCTCACTCTCGCTCTTTTTTTTTTTACTAACGAGATTTTAAGGCCTAAAGGAGATTAAATAACTAACCTAGGGCCATACAGTTGTTCACGGCAGATGCCAAACTTTAACCTCAAGTTCCTGACTCCGGACTTTGGGCTCTTACCACAGTGGAAAACTTTTCTCCCAGAGTGATAGATCTAAAGGTGATAAATAACCTAGGACAGTGGTTCTCAAAGTGTGGTCCCTGGACCAGTATGATAGGAACCACCTGGGAACTTGGGAGAAATGCAAAACCCCATGGGAGTGGGGATGGGGGCCAGTAATCTGCATTTTAATGAACCCTGGAGGTGATGCTTGCTTACTAAAGTTGGAGGGCGTGGAGAACTGCTGACCCAGGCTCCAGAAAGCTTGGGTAGAGTATATTTTCCAATATTACGTTCCCAGGAGGGTGGGCGGGCAGAACATGAAGGCATAGTTCAGGAAGCCAAGTGGAGAATGTCAGTGAATTTGAGGGGCGGTGTCACTGAGACAGCTGCTCTGAGTGGAGTGGAGAAAAGAGACATTGAAATGCCAGCTTCTTTCAGAACCTGCTTTTACTTTTTCTCTCTTGGAGACAAGTATCCCTTCTGATCCAACTTTGCCCACATGTTGTGCTTAAAATATCCAGAGGAAGTAAGTTGGTTTATATATACGTCCTTAAACTGGGGATACTCCAGGAGTGGACGAGCTTTGGACGTCTCTCAGGCTGCGCCCACACTCGGCGTAGTCAGAGCTCTGACTCACCGCGCCGTCCTACTGTCCACCGTGTCCTCGTCAGGGCCCAGGCTGAGCGAGTGGAAGACTCTGATGTGATCTGCGTGTGCAGAGTGGCTCAGGGCTGAGACACCACTCGGCTTACCTTCAGGTGCAGCTGGGTGGAAGTTTGAGTCTGATGGGGAGGGAGGCAGGTCTTGAAGGAGGCATCTGTTTGGCACCGTGGTGATCTGTGCTTGTTTCTGAGTGGGTCCAGACAGTGTCACACACCCAGCACGTGAGCTTACTCAAGATTGATTGCGGCAGCAAACACTTACATCCTGTCATGCTGTGCAAATTGCAAAACGTAATACTCTTGTAGAAACAGTTGGACTCCAGAGAAGGACAATACGCTGTAGTGTTACAGCTAAGACTCGCCACTGCGCTGCACTCCCGGTCCCAGACTCATAAGAGGAGTGAACAAGCTCCCCGTTAAGTGCCAGCCAAACCAGTGGAGAATGCAGAAACCCAAAATGCGGTTGGCGCCGGAGGGGACAGTGGTTTTTCTTTTCTTGCTGACACGTAGACATTGCGGTCAGAGAACGTTTTCTCTCCCAAGAGGGTTGATTTGAATTCCCATTATTATAAGAGAAGGGCGTTGCTAACTGGCACTTTCCTCACTGTGACTATTAGGAGGTTTTTTAAAAATTTAATTTTTATTTTTTATCGAAGTATAGTTGACTTACAATGCTGTGTTAATTTCTGAGGGGTCTTTAAAAGGATCTGTGTTGATGAGGATGGCAGGGATGATGACGATGGAGGACCACGCTTTGGCCAGTTGTCACTCAGATTTAAATATTACTTCCCTCACGGATAGCTCAAGTGGTAGAGCGCATGCTTAGCATGCATGAGGTCCTGGGTTCAATCCCTAGTACCACCTCCAAAAACAAGTAAGTAAGCCTAATTACCTCCCCACTGAAAAAAAGCATTTTTTAAAATGTTAACTTTCCCTAGGACTAATTGACCGGAAGTAGCCACCGACTAACTCATACGTCACACTTTAAAAAAAAATAGTTCCCATAGCACATACTACTATCTGGCTTCATTTTTTTGAGGACAGCTTTATTGAGATATAATTCACGTACCATACACTATACCCTTTAAAAAAATTTTTTTTTGAGGGGGGAGAAGGGAATTAGGCTTATTTATTTATCGGATGGAGGGACTGGGGATTGAACCCAGGACCTTGTGCGTGCTAGGCATGCGCTCTACCACTGAGCTGTACCCTCCCCCACACTGTACCCTTTAAACTACAATTCAGTGGTGTTATTCACCACTGAAATGGAATTGTGAAACCATCATCACTGCCAACTCCAGAACATTTTCATCACCCCAGAAGGAACCCACCGCCTTTAACCATCACCCGCCCAGCCTCAGGGAAGCTCCGACCTGCCTTCTTTCTGTCTCTGCGTTGGCCCATCCCACACATCACATCTAAATGGAACCACACACTACGTGGTCTTTAGTGACGGCTTCTTTCACTTGGCATCATGTTTTCAGCTCATTCCATTTGTAGTGTGTATCGGGACGTCATTCCTTTTTAAGGCAATCCGATTCTCTTTTATTCGTTGAGTTTTACAGTCTGTCTCCTTAGACGGGAAGTTCCATGAGAAAGGAGACTTGAGGCTTGAACGCGGGGAGCGGTGTGATCCGAACCACCTGGCTCACCTGGCGCACAGCCTGAGCAGGAGCACGGGGCTCCTGCTCCACGGGCAGCTTCCCCACCGGCAGCACGGTGCTCTGGGTGCCTTTGAAACCCCACCAGTTACATCCATTGATGGATTATTTCAGGCCGCCTGGCAGCATCAGAGCTTACTCGGGCTGGGTTAGGAAGAGACCTACAGGCACCCCTGATGTTTAGGGGGAATGTTTGAGTGCTGAAGTACAAGGTGGCATTTGTTTGACATTCACGAAGCCTAGTCATTCTTCCCTGGTGGGATCTTAAGCCCACACTGCTGATGGAATGAATAAATGTGTAGAGCTGAGCTCCCCCGCTGCCCGACTGCCCCGACTGACCGTGCACCCGCGCAGACGCAGATCTTTCCCTGAGGCCCTGCTCCTGCTCACCCCTTGAATGGCAGAGTAGAAAGACACAGTCTTATTACCATGTTCCTGCAGCCCCGGAGGACCACGTTCATTTAACCCGGACCTAGAGCTTCCGCGGGAATTCAGCTCTGGGCTCACAGTGCTTCTAATTTGCTGGGTTGGTTAGGATTTATCCCCTACTGCCTGGGCAAGGGCTGAGCTCATGCGTTCATTCCCTCATCCATCGTGTATTTGTTAAGGCTCTGGAGTCCCCAGGTAGGTGCTGGGGACACACAGATAGGATCCCCACGTTCTCAGAGTCACGGTCTGCAGGAGGAGGTGGGCTGGTTTAGCTGCCGTCACTAAACCATGAGATGATCAGAGTAAGCACTGGGCTAGGAGATGTCTGGTAGGAGCACCTGAGGTCGTTAAAGGGGAAGCGCTGTCAGGAAAGTGTCGAGGGCAGGTGACTCCTGAGAGGAGAGGGGAGGTGTGAACCAGGTGAGGAGTAGGGAGAGCTCGCAGGCTTAGGAAGCAGCTAGACTCTCCCTCAAATGGCTTCCTAAGTCTTCTCACTCTTAGAGAAGTCAGACACTTTTGCATTGTGAAATAAGAAGACTTTTCTCAGCGTTTTTCTCCAAAGACAATTCAAATGCCCCTTTCATAAAATGAGATATTCTTTCAGAGGGTTGAGGAAGAAACAGAGAACCAGGCTTTGTAATGTTCTCTATGAAACATGACATTGGTGTCATTTTATTTTTGTTCCTAAGTTAAACTTTCCAAAAATGCAGCCAAATCACACTGGGCTGCAGAAATATATTTATGGTAATTGTAGCACAATTTGAGGTGATGGCTATTTTATAAATGTTTTCTTTACATTAAAATTTTTATTACATTAAATATAATACCTTTATATTAAGAAAATCAAATAATCAGTGCCATGAAAATTCAGTTCTTTTCCTCTCTTTATTTTCGTGTATTCCATGTGAATGAGGTTGAATGTCCCCAGAAATCACTGGTGATTTGGGAGGTTTTTTAGCTTGTTTGGTTTTGGTTTTTGCTCTTAAACTTTGAGACTTTCATTTCTACAGAAATAGAGAAACATCCACAGGACTTTTCTACTGGCCTTTGTTTTCAGCTTTTTGCCCTTTTGATTTAATAGATGTTCAGGAAAAAATGTCCACATGAAACTTAGTGCTGTGGAATTCTACTTGGATACACATTTTGGTAATTGTGCTGTTGGGCTAAAGAGAGAATTCAATCCATCACGTGTGAATGCAAGACATATATATTAAAACTGTCTTTGGAAAATGGTTATAATCTCTTTTTTTAAGGTCAGTCTCATCAACTTCAATCAGTTTTGGTCTCCAGGGTGCGAAGCCTCATATGTTGGCTTTATTGAGTGAACAGACGGGTATGACGCCTGAAACCATGTTAATGAGATGTGTAAAGTGGGGAGTATTCTCTAAAAAAAAAATCTTTCAGTGGGCATTACAGTTTATACTCACCATAATAATACCCTCCATTTTCCCTGTTCCTGGTTTGTGCTAGGCAAGTGCTAAGCAGGCATCATCCCACTGAACTCTCTTACAACCCACATGGGTAAATACTTGATGCCACCTTGTCTCCTGTGAGCAGGTAACATGGCATTCCTCTAGATACAATGGTCTGCCGTTCACTGTTCCTTAATGACACAGTATGTGTTTCCCTTTTAGTTGATGTAAATCTGTCTTCCTGTGGTTTGCAATTGCCACATGCTCCAGTGTGTCTCTGCAATTACCCAGGTCCTGAGAGATGGACACTAAAGGTGCCTTCAGTTTTCCATGATGCCAAACTGTGTCCTCATGACCATCCTGGTACAAATCTGTGTATTTTGGGGCACATTTTTGTAAGACTGGGGTGGTTTATTTGATATTCAGGCAACTCGAGGAAATCAGATATTATGAATTGTCACTTGGTATATTATGACAATAAACTGGATCATGCTTGTGTCTAGACTGGGGCTCAGATGAGAGGGTGGCTGGGGGGCTGCCTCAAATCACACACATGCTCTTCTTGGCTGCACTGTCCTCATTTGCCTTCTGTTCACCTCTTTCCCATCCCACTAAGCTGTCTTCTCTCTGAAACTTCCCCTGTGAGGTCAGTTCCCCGGATGCAGCCGGACAGACCACTGACTGCTCCCTGAGGCCCTGGGGCCTCACACTGTCTTTTGGGCTGGATACTCCTACATGCTAGAGCCATGACCTCACTCAGTACCTGGAACGAGGACCAGGCACTTGTACGAACAGACAGGCCTCTTTTTCTTATTCTAGTGATAGAACATCCAACTCAAGCCAGCTTCAACTGAAAAGAAGTAATCGGCTCATACACTTGGAAAGTCCAGGCTAGTCTCCGGGTCCAGGGAGGATCCAGGGTCTCAGAGGAGCTTGTGAAGACCCTTACCTCCTTCCCTTGGCTGCCTTTCTCGGAGTAGTGTCCACTGACTAGCACGTTCCCCCTTCATTGTTCCAAGACAGGCTCGCGCCCCATCTCCTGTCCTCTCAGGAACCCCACAAGGTCATGCGTTCAACTCAGCGGGTATTTATTGTTTGCCTACCATGTGCCAGGAAATGTTTTAGACCCTGGGATCCAACTGTGAATAAAACAGGAAACACCCCCTTAATACCTCCACTGATTCTCTCCTCCTCAAAAGCTCTAATATATGTCCCTGGGGACTGTGTCTTGTCGAGGCCTGGCTCGGGTCCCCAGGCCACCCCTAGAATCAGTGGCGGATTGAGCCGAGCTGGAGGGAAGCTCCCCAGAGGAAAACAGTGCGCGGTTGGCAGCCCGGGGGGAAGGATGGCTGGATGCTAGCAGGTGTCCACCACCAGGGCGACATACTAACTGATTTGCCTGGAGTTCCCTGGGGCAGGGCTCCCGCAGCCCCGGGGTTGCTGACACAGCGTTCTCCTCTCTCTGACGCAGCTGCAGATGAAGATGAGTGAGCGGGCCGCCTCGCTGAGCACGATGGTGCCCCTGCCTCGCAGCGCCTACTGGCAGCACATCACGCGGCAGCACAGCACCGGGCAGCTGTACCGCCTGCAAGGTAAGCTCGAGCGCGTGCGCGGGGCAGGGGGCGGGGCCTGGCCTCCCGGTGGGGCGGGGCTCAGCTCCTCGGTGGCGCGGCCGCACCACGCCCCCCATCAAGGTCTCACTCCCCGGTCACCGACTCCGTCACAGTGTCCTGGCGGCAGTGGTTTAAAATGCAGATTCTCGGGGCCCACCACCAGAGAGTCTAGATTTTAAGATGTAATAAGTGACCTGCAGTTTTAATAAATGCCTGCACAGGTCTGAACAAGAGCTTGGCGTATTGTAGATGCTCAAAATATGTCCTGACTGCCTGAAGGGGTGCCGAGCGAGCGCCTGCCTTGACAGTCAGTAAATAAGCTCACCTTCCAGGACGTATCTGCACAGAGTGAGTTGGGTTAGGTCAGTCGTCATAAATGCCACTGGTTCCATATCAGAACAAATTCATTAATGTTTGCCACATTTGATTTTGTCATCACAGTTTTTGTCATGTACATCTCACTCACACTATTCAATTTTCTTCAGTCTCTTCTACTTAGATACATTTATGTTTTTAACTAAAATTAATTTTACTACCTCTGTTCTTTTTTAAAATGATTTCTTTATTTCCTTTCCACTTTATCTTTTGGGGGGGTAGGTATCAGGGGGAAGTAATTAGGGTTATTTATTCACTTATTTATTTTTAAGGGAGGTACTGGGGGTTGAACCCAGGACCTCGTGCATGCTAAACACACGCTCTACCAATGAGCTAGACCCTCCCTCCTTACTACTTCTATTCTGTTCTAACAACTGGCTGTATGTTTTCTAGTACATAATATGATCAACTATACAAATATAAATGATAATTATTGAAGGTTTAAAAGAAGCTTGCATAGAAATATATCCTCACACAAAGCTATGAAACTGCTTTGTAAGTTGACTTTCTACACATACCAAAATGATCTTTACAAAAAAAGATGTCTTTTCAGATTCTGTGTCTGGAATGCAAAAGAAAATTGGGAACCAAAGTGATGTACGCTTTGTAGAGGGGAAGTTGGTAAATTGCCTTAATTCCTGAGAGACAGTCTGAGAGTAATTTGAGAATCGTCAACTTGTATCAGAGTTGATGAGCCACTGGATTTCTCTAGAATCCCGTGTTTGCAAAGATGCCACTGAGAGTGAGGACAGGACGTCCTGGAAATTTAAAATATGTTGCAGTTTCAGAATTTATCAGCTAATATCCTGGAGCTTAAAAATCCTCAAGACAATCTGGACATAGAGAAATGTCATATGAGGAACACAGTCATTTTAGAATCTTTATCTTAACTGATCTAACTGTCCTTAACCAAAACGAATAGGCACACATCAGAAATGATTTAAGACTAAGGAATTTATCAGGGCCTTCCTTGACGGTATAATAATATTTTTTTAATCTTAAATTTAAAGAGTATGTTTTAGATACTGTTACATACTGTTGGTAGGCCCCTTGGGTATATAAAACTGCCTCTGACAATGTCTACGTCTGCTTGCTACAAAGAAAACGATTCTATCTGCCAGCATACAAAGTTTTTTCAACCACAACGACAAAAATTGCAAGTCTACCTGCATGCAAGAAGCCCATTTTATGGTTGAAAAACCATCTGTAGCTGACAGGTCTGAGATGAGCATCTGAGACGAGCGATCCACTAATTCCAAGATAACAGAAGTGATAACGTTACCTCCAAAAGTGGAGCAGAGCGATACAGAACTTCACCGCCAAGAAAAATACCATACTCTTGGAGAAGTTTCTGTTGTTTTTGTCAAAACTAGCAAGCCACCAACCAAACAGCTCAGATCAGAATTAGATCTGGGTTTATTTGGCCAGCCTTTATATTTAGGTTTATTATTTACTATTTTTTATAATCCAATACTCAAAAGTAATGAAATTCAGGCAGACTTTGGAGATATCCCAGTTTCAGTTCTGGACCCCCGCAATAAGGCCATATTGTGATAAAGCGAGTCATGGGAATTTCTTGGTTTCCTAGTGCAGGTAAAAGTTACGCTCACACTATGCCGTAGTCTGTGAAGTGTACACTAGCATTATGTCTAAAAAGATGTACGTACTTTAATTAAAAATACTTTATTGCTAAAAAATGCTAACCAACTTCAGAGCCTTCAAAAAGTCATAGTAGTAACATCAAAGATCACTGACCACAGGTCACCATAACAAATATGATAATAAGGAACAAGTTAGAAATATTGCGAGAATTACCAAAATGTGACACAAGAGACACGAAGTGAGCAAATGCTGTTGGGAAAATGGTGCCAAGACTTCCTCGATGCAAGGTTGCCACAAACCTTCAATTAAAAAAAAAGTTGCCATATCTGTGAAGCACAATAAGATGAGGTCTGCCCGCATTACTGTAAAATTAAATTCGAATTTATTGGTAGAGATTTTCCAAATGAACACAGCAGCAGCAGTAGGTACAAAGCAGTAATTTGAAGATGGTGATGGCTCAGTTTCTAATGCAATAAATACCAGTGATAATGAGAAAAAATGCCACAGAATTCCTGCAGAGATGATGGATTATCAAACTTTGTGATTGGTAATTTTATAGGGTTTTGAAGATGATAATTAAAACTATAATTGTTTGTTCTTTGATATATCGTATGACCTGTGTTGAACACAAATTATCAATAGAATTCTTACATTTGTCCTGTTTTGACTGCATACTGATACTCAATGAAATGATCTTGGAATATTTCTGTGCATGAGAATGGCATTATTATTGCTTCATTTTCTTCTTTGCTTTATGTTTTTGACCAATTATTTCATCAAATCATTTATTTCCACCTACTTTTGTTGCCTGTGTGGGAATTAATGTAAACGTATTTTGTTTTGATACTTAATTGGTACCAATGTCTGCTGAGAGAGTTCCTCACTAGCATGTTCTGTATAGATTTCTCCATATTTATTTTATCTCGTGAACTGCTTTTTGGTCACCAATATTCATTGAGATGCAGTGCTAATATGTGCTGTGTATGTAGTTTGGGGACTCAACTTACCACAAAATTTGACAGATTAAAAAAAATATTCACAGACTAGTTAAAATTATCTTGCCTATTGGGGATGGTCATTTACACGACAAATAAATGGGGTATGTTCATCTATCATTCCACCTGTGTCACCTGCCTTCCTTCTTCCCTTCTGCCCACCTCCAGGAAAAAAATGAGGTTGAGAAAAATTAATAGCATCACGGCCCTGTGTGTGTCGCCGGGTGAGATTACATGGCACAAAATTTCTTCCTGTTTTGCTGCTATCCATGAGCTGTAATTCCTCTGGCCAATTCACCTACCCTGATGTATTTCGGGCTGACTTTTCCTGACAGGTCTGGAGGTTAATCTTGGAAATCATACAGACCCTTGAAGGAAGTCATCCAACTGGTTTGAGAAAAATTTCCTCTCCAAATTTAGTCCTAGAGAGCCACCTGCTGGTTGATTTTGGAATTACCATTTTATGGTTGCTGTATTTGTGGGGAGAGGAAGGTGCTGGTTTTGACATACGCCTCATGTTTAGTCCACCTCCGCTGCTTCTCCCACCGTATTTTCCAGTTTTCACAACTAAATTTTCTTCTATGCGTAGGAATATACAAATCAACATGTGAAGGAGGTTTATTATGAAAACTGGGAAGACATTTATGAAACGGAAGCATTCAGCAGTATGTTGAGCAATGTATTCACAGGAGTCTTTTAAGAATTCATTGCATAAAATAACCACAGAGTCATCTCTTCGCAGTTGTGTTCTGTGTTGTCCTAACCCTGGTTGATATCACCCTCCTCCAAAAAAGTACGATGGTCCAGTAAGTTTGGGGCAGAATGCTAGTAAGTTCTCGTTTAGGAGATTCAGAAAGCAAATCAGTATTTCAAGGCTCTGAGATGTCCTGCAGTAGAGAATTTGATCATATTTAAACCGGAGCACCACAAATTAGGTGAACGTGCAACCTTTTCTCCTCTTTTTAATATAAACAAACATTAAAAAACCACTAGTCAACTACCGGATTTGTTCTTTACAAGGGAGACAAGATATACTCAGTGAGTATTTTTATAAAAGCTACTGTTTCTTGAGGACTTACTGTGTTCCAGGCTTTGCACCAGGACCTTAACATATGTGATCTCATTTAGTCTGCAAAACCACCACCTGAGAGTAGTTTATTCCCATATGCAGCTAAGACACAGAATTGGAAGGGTTAGTAATGTGTCCAAGATCACCTGTCTAGTAAGGAGTTGAGGCCTTCATCTCTCCGTCCATTCACTGATGCATTCATTTATTTGGTAAATGTTAACTGAGCATCTGCTTTATGCCAGGCACTGTGTTGGGTGATGGAGATACACTGGGGCTACTAGACAGGCCTGTTTCTGCCCTCCTACAACTTACAGTCTAAAGGGGAGTCACAGTCAGTCATTACACACATACATTTAATTTCAAGTTCAGTCCATGTCACTTTGAAAAGAGAGTGTCCGTACTAGAGAACAGTGGTAGAGTTGTTGGTTTTGGGAGGTGGATGACAAAGGGACTTCTGTAGATGAGATGGTCACCAGAGGCTGCAGCATTTACCCCAAGACCTGAGTCTGAGAAGAGGCAGCCATACTGAGAGCCAGGGAGAAACATTCGCCACAGAGAGATCCATACATGCAAAAGCCCTGTGGCAGAAAGGGTGTTCAAAGAGCAGAGGCGAGGCAGTGTGGCTGGTGCATAAGGGGCGCTGGGAGACAGCCTGGTGTGTCTGGTTTCACGGCAGTGTTTGTCTCAAACCCCCTCACCTCCGTCTTAAAGTTAACATCTTAGGAATCTTTGCCCCTTACTCTGATGTGCTCTGTTGCTCGATATTTTTAGGAGCCTTCCTTTGGAATTGCCTCAGAAGACAGCGCCCCTTGTTTCAAAACAAAAAAAGTGAGAACAAAAAATAGGCACTTATACCATTGATCAAATGTGACTTCAGATAATTTTAGGAAATCAAAGAGGAGCATTCGATGTTTGCGTCACACTCTGCTGTAGACCGCGGTGCCCTGTGTGGCTCACCCGGCAACAGTTTGAGTTGGCAAGAGTGGGAGCATCCTCTCCAGTTCAGTGAAGGCAGAGACTGACACCCTTGGAGGCCAAGTCCTTGCTCAAGATCACATAGCCAGTGAGTGGAGGGACTGGCATTAGAACTCCAGCGTTCGGACTCCTAATCCAGGGCAATTTCTTTCTTTTATCATACGTTCTTGCCTTTGGGAGGGAATTCTCCCACCGTGGGTGTTTCCAAGGCAAATACCGCGTGATGGAGATAGCTCCTCTGGAAGTTTGGTTCCAGGCCCTGCCGTTTACGTTTTTATTTTAAGGTTGATAGCTTCCTGGAGCTCATGGCTACTCTGGAGAAGTTAACATTGGTTTTCCAGTAGTAATTCTAACACAGTCACGTACGTTGTATGTACTGCCTTTAAGAGAGAAGTAATAAAGATCTGAGCAAATGTGAAAAGAGGGCATATAAACCAGGATCTCAAGTTTGCTTGTCTATAGGGACCAGAAGGACATGCCAAGAGTGAAACAGGACAGATGTGGGGGAGGTGGGGTCCCTGGTGAGCAGCCCAGGGAGAGCACAGGCCTGGAGAATCTGCCCTTCACGGAAAGTCTGCAGTTACTCAGATATTAAGCTATTCCAAATGTTTCATGCCCTGTGCAGGCCAGAGCCCAGGCCTGGGCCCGGATGGGGTCCACAGGCCAGTGCCAGCTTGTGACCCCTGTGTGAACTGCAAAGCTGGAAGAAAATCTTTCACTCCATCTCCTGGCTTTAAGCTTAAAAACGGCATTCAAGCCAAGCTGGGAGGATTCAGTGAACCAGCATGACTGAGGCTGCAGGTCCTTTCATTTCGACTTGACCCCAGTGGCTGCTGTCAGTCGCTTTTCCCGAAAACTCTTAGTGTTAGGAGCCACCGCCGAAGGTTCAGTAGAGGCTTCACCCTTGACTGAGATTGGGATGTTTGCATTGACACTGTTTGTATGCAGTCTGCTTCCTCTGGGGAGATTATCAAACCGTCGGAAAGATTTCCCTGGATTTTCACTTGT
Source organism: Camelus dromedarius (assembly GCF_036321535.1). Classification (NCBI taxonomy): domain Eukaryota; kingdom Metazoa; phylum Chordata; class Mammalia; order Artiodactyla; family Camelidae; genus Camelus; species Camelus dromedarius. The sequence goes on along the minus strand of NC_087453.1, from coordinate 5,576,694 downwards.
GGCGCCCAAACCCGTTAGTACAATGTCTCTGTGTTACAGTGCACGCGCTTGTGTGCTGGAAGGAGGGCAGAATCCATGGCCCACACAGCTGGGAGGCTGGAAGGAATGCTTTCTAGTGACTTGGGATATTTTAATATTCAGATTTCTCTAATCATAATCAGTGCTGTTGTTTAGATTTATAATTTTCTTATGGTTCAGGCTTGCAAATAAGCGAATCCATGACTTCTTATGTTGGAAAGAGACTGGACTACGGTGTGACGGAGACCAGGGCTGTTGGTGATGATGTGATAAGAGCAGAAAGGCGGAGGCTTCGGGGCCAGAGGCCACTATGACCCCTTTTGCTCGCTTCAGTGTTTCGAACGCGTTCCGTGGGGCGGCCGTGCCCCCCTGCGCTGCGGCCCCCTCTCCCCGTGTGTGGGCCGGGGCGTCGCGCGTTGGGTCCCGGGGATGCTGTGCGCCCTCGGGTAGGTTTTGCTCTGCTCACCTGGGCCGCGTGAATTCCTCCGCGGTGGTGCCTCCCAGCCGGCAGAGGGCGGTGACACCTCTTGTTTTTGTAGAATCAAATGGTTTGTCGGCAGGATTGGCAGCCTGGCCTCCTGGCCCGTCCATCCTGTGTCTGTTTCTGTTCACATCGTTTTATTGCCACAGCCACGCCCACTCCTTACGCGGTCACCGGTTGGCCTGTGCTCCGGGCAGCAGAGTTAAGTGGTTGCCATGAGACCACACCGCGTGCAAGATCTAAAATATTTAGTGTCTGGCGCTTTATGGAGAAAGGCTGCCAGCTCCTACCTTAGCTCACAGAGGGGGCTGACAGTGGCCTCGTGTATTGCCTTTCTGATTTCTTCACTTCTCGGTTTGGGACCTAAACCTGAGATAATAAAGACTAAATGGAATTTAAGACGTCTTCCTTGACAGCAAGGTTTCCTGGGGATAAAGAAAATAGTCTTATTTCTGATCAGGTTGCCAAAGAGTGTCCTTGCCGACAGTTTGCACAGTGCTTTGATTCTTTCTCATGTCCCCTAAATATTCTGGGTTGATAAAGATGAAATATTAAGGAGGAGGTTTTCCTTAACTGCTGCGGGTCTGACCATAGCTCGGTGCGAAGGCCACATGCAAATGATATGATAATCACATCCTTTCTCATGGCTCTTATTTGCATATCCCCGTGAGTGGCCTCTGAGGAAAAATATCCTGTGTCCTGCGTTACTTATTTGTGTTCTAGAGAAACTAGCTAACCCAGTTGTGGGCTTCCTGGAAATATAACTGCCGTTTTACAATTCTTTTTGGAAAAGATGTCACCAGCCCTCTGAAGCTTCATCGGACAGAGACTTTTCCTGCCTACCCATCTGAGCACTGACGACAGAAATGCCAAGAATCGCCATGTGACCGGCTTGTGACGGGTCAGCCACAGACCCACCCGGAAGGTCAGAGGGTGACCCCGAGGGAGGCGATGACGCCAGGAAGCTGCAAGTCCCTGCCAACTGCACGCTCCTGGGGAAACTCTGCAATACTGTCTTTGTCTTTTTCTTGGTTCCTTTCTTTTTTTCTCCCACTTTCTTTAAAAAAAAAAAAAAAATCTTAGCGTAATTGAAACCTGCTCTATCGATGTGCACTTTTTGTTCCCTCTTTTACAGCTGGACAGTAAGGAGTCGATGACACAAAAGGATTTTCTATCGTAGACACCGTGTCCCCTGCACCTCCTCTGAATCTGTCCTCTTGCGGATTCTTGTGATTTTTCCTTCTGAGTGTTTCCATTGTATGAATCAGTACTGATGATAAAATGGCTCTTAATTGTTATTTGTTTATACAGTATTCCTCAGTTATTAATACTATGGTTCTGCTTAACTCTTGGCAATCAGACCTGATTATAAGTACCCATTAGTTAAATCAGTGCTTTGACTCACTCTTACCTATTATGTTAAGAAACCACTTTTCTGCTCACCCGTTAGTATTCTTTACAGGGTTACAATGTCTCTCTCATGCCATCCCCCGCCCCAACCCCTTCCCTTTTTTTAAAAGCCTTTATTTTGTTTGGTGTACCTTCCTAAAATATTTTAAAATAAAAGAGATCATTCTTCACCCACGTGATCTTGGGATTCTGGCTATCTGGTTGTCTCTATATCACCAGTGTTTCTGAAGGCGTGTGAGCATTTTCCTTGTGAGCTGTGAGCATGGTTTGGCATTGCGTTTGATGGACCTCCAGCCATGTATGCGTTTGCTCACTCGTTCATTGACCAGGTCTGTGCTGAGAGTCTGCTGGTTCCAGGTACTGTGCTGGACGGAGTCCGGGGATTTAGAGGGAAAAGACACAGTCTGTGTCACCAAAGACCTTAAATGCAGACGAGTGTGACCAGGAAATAAAGACGCAGCTCCAGGATAGAGCAACGTCTGCTAAATGGGCCATCAGAGGCCATGTGCTTCTAACGAGATGGTCACTCTGTTTTCCAGGCTTTCCCACCAGGAAACTGCCAGATGGGAAGTGAAATCTTGTGAGCTTACGAGGCCAGAGTTGCCATAAAACTGCAAGAGAGAGCAGGGATGGTGTCTGTCCTGGTCATGACTCTTATTTCCAGCAGTGTGGCCAGATAAAATATAGGATATCCAATTAAACTGAAATTTCAGATACACAATGAACGATTTTTTTTAGTATAAGTGCATTGCGTGGGACATAATTATACTTAAAAATATCCATTGTATATCCTAGATTCAAATTTGACTGGATGGTCTATATTTTTCTTTGCTAAATTTGACAAGCCTGTTACCTCGGTCCTAGCTCTGTGCCTGACACACAGGTCATGCTTGAGAAATACATGTGGAATGAATGGGTAGACGAATCAACTCCTGTCCTTGGCGTAGAGTTCTTTCTACCAGGGGAGGCAAATTAACATGGATTGTGTACTGTTTCAGTGCCAGGCACTGGGCTTAGGACCTTCACCAGAAAATACTATTCCTATATTTTTCTAGGGAAAAAAAATAAATTTTGCAAAGCCCCAAGAGAGGGCCATAAAACGGTGTGTTTTCATTTGTGCCCCTTCCAAAAAGTACATAATTTCCCAAAATGGAGATTGACCCATGAAACCCCAAAGGCCCTGCTAAAATTCAAGCTAAAATTCCACTTGGATTGAGTGAGTTGGGATTTTCAAGGACAGTGCTGGTTAGGATGTGTTTTTCTCAGGGGTAGAGAAATATTAGGGGAGGGACTTTAAATTCAGCTAAGAATTAATTCGTGGATTAGGGACATAGAAGTGGTTTAGTGCTAATGTCTGGGATGCACTTGCGTTCTGTGCTCTCTGCGGCTGCTTTTCACACTGAGCTCATCTTGCTTCTCCCAGATGTGGTCCTATTCATCTTCTAAAACTTTGGTTCACCACACATATTTGATAATTCGCTCACTGTTCACTTTCCTGACTCTATCTGGCTCTTATTTATTTTTTTTTTCCTCTTCTAAAACCGTCTCATAAGAGGGTCTCCCTGAGTCCCAGGGCCTTGGCAGCCAACACGGGGGATTAAGTTGAAGAAGTAGATAAAGGAAATGGAATTAAAGAAATAATGATAATTTTAATGAAGTTAAAGTTGCTGAAGCAAGTCTATAGCTAATGAGTATGTGAAGAAATGTTGCTGAATGTAGTTAACTACAAGTCACAGCCTCTTTTAGGGGCTTAAAAAAAAAAGCATATTTACCCAAAAAAAGAGTTCTATGAGATTATCTGAACAGCTTGTATGCATTGTCCAGCACTGTTCTAAGTGCTTTCCCTATATTATCTTATTTAATCCCCCCAACAGCTCCATGAGGTAAATATAATTGTTATTCCCATTTAATAGGGGGGAACCTAAGCCTTAAAGGGTTTAAATAGTCTAAAAACATGCCCAAGATCTCTTACCTCTGTTAAAAGATAAACTGAGGCAGATTAAAAGAGTTTATTTGAATATCCATTGCTTCTGATCAGATAGCGTCAAACCAAAGGTGGTTAGAAGCGCCTCACGGACAGGAGCTCGGGGAGGGGTCTTTATAGCAACCACGTGGAAGCAAAGCCAGGAAGTGATTTGGTTGACAGCTTCAGTGGTTGCCTTATTTGGGAAAGGCTAGTTGGCTGTGTGTGGTGGGTTGTTCTTAAGTTTCATTTTCTTGGATTCCGTTGCGTTGACTCTGGCTTGCATTCCACTTTGCTCTCGATGGCTACCAAGACATTAGGGCCACCCTCATCTGATCCCTCCTTGTTTAATTATGTTAACAGCTACTGATGTGGGAAACTCACGTCTGAACCCAGGCATCTGATTCCTGAGCTGCCTTAGGGAACAGCAGACTCTTTCCTCTCAGGGCCAGAATATAAACATTTCAGGCTTTGGGAGTCATATGGTGTCTCTGTTGCTACCATGTTGCAAAAACAGCCACAGACAATACTACTTAGAGGAGAGGCATAGCTCTGTGCCAGTAAAACTTGATTTACAAAAACAAGCAGCAGGCTAGACTCGCTCATGCTGTAGTCGCCAGCGCTACTCTAGATCCTAAGAACCACAAATATTATCTTTTAACGGTTTCAGTTTTTTGGTAGAAACCATGAGAAATTTAAACATGTTAACCTCTGGACTTACATAAGGGAAATAGTGATTTGAAATGATTTTGAATTTTCTTTTTCTGATCCCTAACTTCAGCGGTGAACATACACGTCTGAGATTTGCACACAATCCAAAATGAATTCTCAAGCGCTTCTGCCAACATCGCAAATAATCTGAAACCTGGAGAGTAAACTGCAGAACTGTACTTAGACATAGTTGCCGTTTCTGTTTTAATGATATACTGAGAAAAATGGCATTTTTTTGGTGGGAGGTGTGATGGGGCGGAGTAAATTTTGTCTTCCCCTTTGCATGCTTATTTTAGCCAGTGCTAAAAAGACCGTTTACCCAATTTAAGGCCGAGTACTGCAGTAGTTATTAAAATGCTTTCCAGATAAGACTGCTTGGTTTCTGTGATTCATTCACTTATTTACCAAGTATTTATTCCGTCTCATCCCTGGGTACTCCAGGCTGTGTGGTAGCTGCTGAGAATACAGCAGGAGTCAAACACGAGTAGTGCACGTGCCTTCTCGTGCCTGATCCACGGGCTCAGGGTATTTAAGCCAATTGCTCAGGAAATAGAAAAAACTGAGAACACACATTTGTATAAAGAGATAGTTTATGATTTCTTTTGGGGACAGTCCTGACCTTTGAGAAAGGGAATACTGTACCAACCATTAACAAAAATTTTTCCTTTTAGTCCCAGAAAAAAAAAATACACCCATTTTAAGCTTTCTGTTAAGACAACAAGCACCGTATTTTTCACTCACATTGAAATTTTAAGTTCTTTCTGTTAAATGTTGGAGGTAAGGTTGCCCATCGTCTGGTGAAAGTCAATGCTGGTTGATTTCAAAGCAAGCCCATTGGCTCAACCTATGGGGATGTGAGTCCGCCAAGGCAGGACCAGGTGATGATCATTTGTCTACATTTGTGCTAACTAAGATACAGCTGCACGCATTCTGCTCTCCGAGCTTGTCATCAAATGTTGGCCGAAGATGCTCATTCGGTGGGTCTGTCGTGGAGCGGGTGAACCTATATTCTCATTCCGAGGCTCTAGGTAATTCTAACGTAGGTGATATAAATCCCATTTTAAGAAACCTTGAGACAGAAATGAAGAAGGTTCTCACCGGGTGAGAGCGGCACCTGGCGGCAATCAGCAAGGTGTTCTTAAAGGAGACAACTTGGGGAAGTCAGCGGGAGGCGCCGGGACACCGGACGTGGGCTCACAGGTACCGAAGAGCTTCTGCGATTCTGCGTGTGGGTTCCACACAGGTAGGGGAGCTGAGCCGTGACGGAAGCTCGGGCTGTGGGGTCCCGAGTGGCATTTGCAGCGCCTCTGCAATACTTTCTTCGTTGCCATAACAACTGATAGGGGGACTCAGTTTGACCTTCTTTGTTTCTCCGAGATGCCTGAAGTGCGAGGGCTCTCACACTGTTGTTTTTAACAGGAAAAAGCCAGCCAGGAGCTGCTTGGGAAAGCAAAGCACAGAGTGCAAAGGACGAGCAGGGTGAGGGGGGAAGCCCGGCCCAGCTGCCATTAACGAACCAGCGCTGGGCCGCTGGCCGGCCGGGCTCCCAGCGCCGCCCCCACCACCCCGGAGCCTCCCCGCCTTATTGTGATAGTAACGTCGTTATCTTGCCCTTCGGTGATGACGCTTTCCACGGCTCTCCTGGAAAGCACAGGCTGCTTCGGTGGATTCAAAGAAATGTTGGAGGTGGGTGAGGACTAGTACTTTTGCTCTGAGTTTTGACAGACCATGGCTGCCCCTCTTGGTGTCTCTGTGTTGTGTTTATACGTTGTGTTTATTTGCTTTTTTACATTGGAAGCCCTAGGAGGCCAAGGACCAGCTTTCGTTATTTTGTTCAGTAGGTGGCCACCCTCTTTTGGCCTCTAATGAGGCGCACGCGGAAGCCCTCTGCAGCCGGGATCTGTAGACGCTGGTCGCAGCCAGCTCACGCCCTGCTGTTGTCAGTGAAGTTTTATCGGAACACAGCCATGCCCTTTGGCTTCTGTGTTGTATCTAGGGCTACTCGGGTGTGACAACTGCAGCTGAGCGGCGGTGTCGGGGCCAGATGCCCGCTGCGGGAAAGGGCGGCGGAGGCCTGCGCTAGACGTCCCTGCCCTCCAGCAGCCGCGGGCCCGCCGGGCTCCGCAGGCCTCTCGTCCGCGGCGTGAGCGGCGAAGTCGCCGTTCTCCGCGGAAGGGGTGCGTCGCCCTCCCCGAGCGGGGCGTGCCCCTCCCCCGGCAGGGGCCATCCTTCCTGCTGTTCCTTTCACCCAGAAAAGCTTTATCTTCCTTCGTCCTTTCAGACTTCAACTAGAACACCCGGCTGTGCGCTCCTTCCTGAGAGCCCCAGGCCAGTTGAAGCCACCAGTTAGCGGGTTAGGCACAGTACCTGCCCTCGGGGAGCCTGAGAAGCACGGAGAAGGCAGGCAATTCAGTGAGCACAGGAAAATGCCATTATAACCAGTAATTAGCGTGATGCGAGAACCTTCTCAGTGCGTTTAAAGTTTAAAGCTTTTTTAAAAAGTTTCGACTCTTTTTGGTTTAACCATTTACTTTCTTTTTCTTATTCCTGTTACTTTTTTTTTTTTTTTTTTACTGTATCACAGTGAGCAGGAAACATACTTGAAGAAATATTTTCAAAGGAGTGTATTCAATTACCATCTACACCCAACTATGACAACAAAGCTTTGGGGATTAAAAAAATTTTTTTTCAGTTGGAAAGCTCCATGTCGTTCTGTTTGCTAGTCTCCATGTATTTTGGTACAGTTCGAGATCAACATTGTTTCAGTAACAAAAAAGCTATCAGGACTACATTATAGGAAAACACCGAGAGCATCATTTCTGGTTTCACTTGCTCTGTTTTGTTTTGTTTTGTACATTGCAAAGGCTATTCATATACCTCTTTACCTCAAGGTCACATTCATATATGCTCTTTCCTACCCGAGCTTGCCCTCCTCCTTCCCCCAAAGAAGTAAACAAACAACACAAAAATTGTAAAAGCGTTTAAAAGCTTTAGGCTTTCAAAGTACTCAGAAGGGTTCTTGCATTACATTCAATACTAGTTAGAGTGGCATTTTCATGTGGACATTGGATTGTCTCATTGTCTCCCTTGCCTGCACTTCTCAAGCTCCCTGAAGGCAAGTACTACATGTAACTGGCTAAGCTTTGTACCCCCAGCACCAGATAAAATACCTCGTTAACTTAGCAGGTGCTCAATAAATGTTATTTCATAATGAAATGGAGAGTGAGACAGCCACAGATCCATCATTAAGCCGCAGTATTAGGCAAAATACCTAATACCATCTCAGATGAGCAGTAGAGAGATAAGTGCCAAGGAGCCCTAACTCTTCCGGAACTCCTGTGTGTGCCGGGCATAGTCCTGACATCATCCCTGTGAGGCTGATGACACCCGAGTCCACACACTTTACTTCTGCATTTGTGGTTCCCAAACTGTGCCAAGGGGCCCCAGGGTGCCACAGTGAATTCACGGAGGTGCTGTGAGATATATTAAATTTTTGCAGGAAACAGTGATATTCAGCATCTCCTGGACCCTTGGGAACTGCTGGCTGGAGGCTGTTCAGATCACATTAAATTTCTTTCTCTAATACAATTTTTGTGAAGTGGGTTTTCAGCCATGAAAAAGTACTGTGTGAAAGTTGGTGCAGACCAGGAAATGAGGGCGGCCGTGGGTGTCCAGTGTGATTCCCAGATTTGAAGAACTTTGGTGCCCAGCAGACCCACACATCCCCGCAGCAAGTAATTGTGATTAGTCAAGAATAGAATTAAAGATATACTTTCTTTTGATTTAGGTGTATTTTTTAATGGTTCCTAATCTGTTAGGATATATTGAATAACTTGGACCCAACAACTTAATAAATGGAACTGCTCGGTATTTCTTTTGGCCGAAGGGTGTTAGATGGAAAACTTGCTGAGGTACCAAGAGCACTGGGAACGGAGTACGTGGGAGAAGCTCCACTTCCCGTTGTGTTGATGCCTTGCAACAGCCCTCAGACATGAGTCTGAGCCCCGGCCCCACATCTGCTACCCAGAGCAGGGCTGCGCACCTGGGTACAGCCGTGCCGTCACACAGGACTCCAGGCTCACAAGCCCCGTGTTTGGTTTGACGCTCTGCCGGTGCCATCTTGGGATCCCAAACACTTTTATCTCAGAACTTGTGTTTGTAAGTGAAGTCTGATGGGACAGTGGAGCTTGGGTGTGACACGGGCAGGCCTGCGGGTGTCCACTCCGTGTTCCTTGAGGCCTTGTCTGTGTGGAGCATTCATCACGCCCCGTGAAACATTCCAGAGGCCCCAAGATGCGTGAGAATTCAGGGATCCCCAAAGCAAGTACGACATAAGTGTGTCATGGCCATCCTGGGGTAAGCAGGGACCTTGACAGCCCGAGAGGCTTCCCCCCGAACCAGAACTTGCTTCAGATGCAGAAGGAAGGTAGTGGGGGTCTCCAAAACACAAAACCAAGGGGGCCCATCAAAGCTTTTCTCATGCACAGTCCTTCCCTATGTGACACAGAAGGAAAAGGACAGACGGGGCAGCCGTGGTTCCTTCTCCTTGCATCGCTGTCTTAATCATCCGGAAGCCCACGCCAGGGGTGCTGGCAGAAAGCTGTGTAAACAGTTGTGTGTGTTTTGTGCAGCTTTTGTCCTGAGAAGAACCAAACGCACACACACACACGAATTTGAAATAGGAAGTGTGTAATTTTGGTGATTTGGCACATGGATTAAATACTCTTACATTGATATTTAAAATAGACATGGCACAATGGGAAAAGGACCAGTAAAATTTGTGCTAATTTAAGATACTCATTTTTCCTGACTTGAGATATTCATAGCAGATAAGAAACACAATGACAGAGACAGAGTAAGGAAGAAAGGAAGACACTTCACATTTCAGTGCCTTAAATGCCACTTCCTTCTCGCCTTCTGCACGCAGAGTCCCGCATCGTAGTTGTACGCTGGGTCTCCCCAGATCTGTGGCCGGTCCTGCACAGAAGATGCTTCCTGAAGAGAAGGCGAGCTGAGTGGGGCTGCCTCCTTCCCGCTTCCACACGTGGCTTCCACGCAGGACCGCTGCCCACCTTTTCAACATCCCAGTCCAGTGACTTAGTAATTGACCTCTATTGAAAAGAAGCCACACAAGGTCCTATTTTAAGCAAAGGCCCCAAGCCAGTCACAGTGACTGCACAGAGCTAAATACTGTCGAATCATTTTCCCCATCACTGAGTTCCTTTTAAAGTTGTACCTTCAGAACAAAGAAGGAGAAACATTTGGTTGTCAAAGGAAGCCAGCCCCCCAATTTACTTTCCTTTAGCTGTCATGCAAGTTCCGAGCCAGAGGCCTCGCAGGATGGCTTTGAAGATACAGATCACAGTGCAGGCCTAGACAGGCTTCAGTGGGGTTTCTGATGATCCCGTGATTTACTTGGAGAAGGAAGAAAAGAGCAGAGAACAATGGGAAGCACTGGGCTCTGAAGGCATAAAAGCCCAGTGTCTAATTCTGGCCCTCTCCTTGCCCAGAAGAGATGTCAGTGACAGTGAAGGGGTCAGACGGGCGGGACCTGAATTTCCCCGGGTGCGGCTGTGAGATGCCAGTTCACCTTCCTGGAGGGGGAAAAACAAAGCTTTATCACCTAAGTCAATTTTTGGTAAATATTGCATCCAATCAGTTTCTTTACTTTGCAGACTTTTTGGAAACTCAGATTTTAGTAAACGTAATGTCACAGCCAAGGGCGGGCTCGAGGGTGTAGAGTTTTCATTGCAGCCTGACTTAAACCAGTTTGGCTGGCGGTGGTTTTTGAGTTAGTAGCTTCCAGTGATTGGAGGCAGTCGCTTCTGCAACTTAAGACTCTTTCCCCTGGAACATCCTTCAGGGTTGGGGTTCCAGGGGCCCCACTTTGGGAACTGACGTGCAGAGGAAAGAATTTTGATGGGGGGGCCTCTGTCAGTCATTGTGTTGTTGTGTTACTCTGCACAAGTCACTCAACCTTGATGATGCTCTGATTTTTGAGGAAGAGATAAAAGTATAAAGTTTAAAAAAAAAAGCCTCGTGGGCCCCTACAGAAGGGAGTAAGCCCTGGGAAGTTTCCAGAGGCAGCTGGAGTGCGGCGGCGCCGCGTATCCTTGTGTGCAGAATAACAGCCCCTGCTCTCCTGTCCACTTGGTTAAGACCACGTGGAGTTGTAGGTGTGAAAATTCCTTTGGAAACTGTTAACGATGATTCAAATGTGAGGTGCTTTTAGAGTCATTGCCAAGTGTCCCCAGGGCGGGGAAGGGCGCAAAACTGCCTCCAGTTGAGAAGCACTCAAAGAAAGCGTGGGTAGAACGTCCCTGCCCACAGATCCCTTCCTCCTGCCCCGGTGACGCAGTGGGAGCCCTCCCGCATGTCGGAGATGCCGCAGACTGAGCAAGTCAACAGGCCTCTGCGCACAGGGAAACGTGCTCGGCGGGGTGGATCCCAGGGAGGCAGGGGCGAGTCGCGGCAAGAGCTGGTTCAGAGCCAGGCCGCCTGGGCTGGGGGCCAGCTCAGCGCTGCCAACTGTGTACCCAAGGGTCAGCGATTTAAGCCGTGTGCACCTCTGCTTCCTTACTTGTAAAATGGGGATAACCACAGTCCCCTCTTCTTAGAGTTCCTGTGAGGACAAAATAACGTGAAAAGTGTTGAGAGGGCCTGGTACAGAGTTATCCCTCAGTAAATGTTAGTTTTCGTTAATGATGTTACGATGTCCCATTGGTTCTAAGCCGATGCTGCATGGCCATTGTACCCACCAAGGCCAACACCTCCTGGCTGGCCCAGACTTCCTGGATGTTAACACGGGAAGCCCAATGTCCAGGGACATCCCTGAGTCCCAGGCAAACCCAGGCAGTCGGTCACCCTAATCAGGCCCCAGCAGGACAGCTGAATGTTTTGTTGAGTCACGTTCGAGGTTCGGGTCACAGACACTGACCATGTTCGTTAATTACCAAGAATTGTGCTCGACAGTGGGTGTTCAGTGTATCTCCCCGTCCACTAGGAAAGGCGCCAATAGGCTGAATTTTGGATCGCTAGGCCAGGAGAGCTCCGAGGGGCATTTCCAGCCTCCTGGGATGCAAGCAGCAGTGTTTCTATTGAGAGAATAGCACTTGAGGTAAAAATTAGCAAGCAGGTAAGATTCAGCCAGGCAGAAGTAGATGCAAAAGACACACCTATTTTTATTGGCCTAGAAAGACAACTCCAGTGTCTTGTACTAGGAAATAAGAGGTTTATAAAAATAAACACAGCCTTGGGGAGGTGGTTACCGCAGGCAGCTTAGCAAGTCAGCAGTATGACATCACATCTGTTTTGCTCAGGTGCTGAAGGAGGGCAGAGTGGCCTGGATTACCTCATTCTGGTGAAAACAAAAGAGTTCTCCCAGCTTCCTGCTGGGCTGAAGTTTTCCTGTACTGGGTCATATTTTCAAAGGTTTGGTCATGCACTGGGTCTAGGGGGTTGTTTTGTTATAGGCTGTTGAAGCAGACACTGCTGACACTCCACTCAAGATCCATTTTTTTTTCCTCCTTACTCACCCCTTTCCTTACAAACAAACCTGATTTTCTTCGGGTGAAGCAATGATTCTACTTGAAAATACTTTTCCAGATCCTGTGGAATGTCATGGGATCCAGTTCTAGCCTGCAGAAGGCATCCTTTCCTAAGTCAAACAAAGCTTCTAAGGTGAAGACTCTTATCCCTCATCCTTGGCCCTTGCTTCTTCCTCTTGCCTGGAATGTAGACGGGATGGCTGGAGGTGGAGTAGCCATCTTGTTTCCTTGAGGAGCAAAAACACTTGATAAGGACGTCAGAGAGGAAACTAGAGGGAGCAGGGTCCTTTATGACTCCCCCATGAGTAGCTCTGCCAGCCCTGGGCTGCCCTTGCCTGGATTTATTACACATGAAAAATTCCTACTTGAGTAAGCTATGATAGATGAGTGTCTACTTTGTGCCGCCAACCATAATCCTAACTCAGCTGTTAGGTATTTATTTCAACACTGTTTGGCAAATGTGGTCAGCATCAAAACCTTGCAGGAATGTGGACTCTCTATCACATTGTTGCATGTGCCGTGTTTCCAGTTCACTGCCAGGGCAGCCTTCTCCGTGAAGCATGGCGGGTACAGTGCTGGGGACCCATGATTCTTTTAGAGGCCCATAAAAATCTTTTACTTACTATAAAATCGGAAGAAAAATCCAACTTGGATTACATTGGTCTTTATACAAACCCAGTCATGTAATACAGTTTTTAATACCATTTTGTGGAGGAAGGGGCCCGTGAAGGCAAAAGTATTTATTGGCCCATGAAAGTCATTTTGTGGCCCGGGGTACCTCCTCATCGCAAAAAAGGAACGGGTCCTTTTCTTCTTGCTCACTTTCCCTTCCAAAACCTTCCTTCTGTGGACTCAGGAACATGCCTCCATGCAACAGAGGAAACAGGGGGAACTAGAAAGCCTTCTGTGCTCAGCAGGACTGGGTTTGAACCCCAGCGTGACTTTAGGCAAATTTCTTAACCTCCCCTGGTTTCAGTTCTATAAAATTGATTGATTCGTGTATTTATTCAGCAATGATTCGAAGGCCCCCAATACAGCAGGCACTGTCTGGAGGGTAGTTATCTTTTGAGGATTGTAGGAATCGATGCATAGGAAACTCGGTACCTGGCACTCAGGGTTGCGTTTAACTCTCCTGCCCTTGGCTGTGAGCTCCAAGCCTAGCGCCCAGTCTGCTGTTCCCTCGTCTCTTGCTATGCGGAACACCGGGCTTATGGAAGTGGCTTCTCAAGATGGCATCCATCTACCTTTTGCAAAAGAACAATGCTTTTTGCCTGAATTTAATTAAGGCCCAGTGCTCCTGCCCACAGTCATTACCGTGAAGTCCTAGCATCTCATCTGCAATGATTTTGTTCTGTGTTAAGTGTCTGTAAAACTCATTCTCTGAGCACGACCGTCAGGCAGCTGCGTAGGATAGGGTAATTCAAAGACCCTCTTAACCGCCTTTCGCTGGAAGAAGCTGTCAGTCTCAGACCCGGCTTATTTTGTTGTTGTTGTAGGTTTTTTTCTTTTGCCACCTTCTAAGTCCCTTACAGATCCATCTGTGAAAAAAAGCAATTGGTTATTAGAAAAATGTGTATTTCCCCATTATAATACACTGTACCACATCAGAGCACCTTGAAGAGTCTGTAGTGTGGCTATAAAAGTGCCAAATGTAATTGGTATGCAAATATCTTATGCAAAGGATTTTTTTTTTTTTAATTACAGGCAGAAAAACACACGAAGTGAATTTGAGACAAGCACAGCGTAGACCCCGCTGTGATAGGAAAACATCCTCCTGCAGACCTGCCTGTAGAGAAGGGGAAACGTCCCTCTGTTAACTTATTCAGATTCTGCGGAAGAAAGAGCAGTGCTGCTTTTCTCCAGGAGACGGACACTCAGGCTTTCTTTCCTCCTTTCAAATGTGCGCATTTTCAGCCTGTTTGCTCCCTGCCTGGTTCGGGAGTCCCAGAGAGGCACCTGAGAAAAGTGTGCCAGTGTGTTCCACGGGGCGGGGCGGAGGTGCAGGAACAATTCCCTTGGAAGCCTTGTGGGCGTGTGGCACGTTAGCTCAGTAACTGCCCAATCTCCACTGCCCTGGCACGGGGAGAGGCAGCAGCCTGGGGACTCCCTCCGAGGGCCGTCCTGGTGACTGCGTGCTCCCTTTTACGTGGCCTGTGATCAGGCGGTACTTGGGATGTGCCCAGCAGGGCACAGGGCGCTTGCTTTAAGAAATCTGATAGTCTGAGGCTTCAAACGTACCTAACACATGATTTCAACTGTGCATCCAATTAATTCAGGGAAGCTAAGGTTGCCCAGATCCCTCAGATACGCTCCCTTCTTGTCTTCCATTTCATCTCTTCTCCACGTCCTCTTTCACTTAAAGCCGAACGTCTCCCGGGGAGCAAGGAATGATCATTTATTAAATGATCCTATTCTCTCAGTCAAAAAAAGCCCAGAGTAACCCATATACATACATTCCTGCATTCGCGTTCATTTATGCACGTCTCCAATGTGACTGACGACCTCGGCCTGTGCCCAGCCTCATGTTAGATGCCAGGAAATATGACGAAGTAATAAACTGAAGTGATTTTTCCCCAGCAGCCTAACACCGTGTGGGAGAGCTTGAGAGGGCGGAGGGGCCAGGTCAGTGTTCCCGATGGGCCCCTCCCTGGCGGGGCACGCCCGAAGCCTGCCTGTATCATCTCTTGCGTGGGAGCCCCTGCAAGGAACAGGGAACAGGAACTATTGAACAGACCCCTCTCTGTAGTTTCCTGCTTGAGAGCGGATGCTGGGCTGGGGTGCAGAAGAGGTGACGTTGTACGAGGCAGATCGCTTGCAGCCATTCACTTGCTCGCTCGTTCACCCGTCCAACAAAGGTCGAATAACAAGTGCTATTATTATTATTATGTGCTTGAGACACTGGAGATACAGTGCTGAATACAATAGAATCCTCTGCCCTCGTGGTGCGGATAGTCAAGTGGAGGGAATTAAATACTAGGTGATGTTTGTGTTCTGCCACCTGCTGATGGGTGATGCTGAGAAGACCCAGCAGGGCGGGGAGTTCTGAGTGGGGCGCTGGAATTTTAAGTAGGGTGGTCAAGGAAGATCCCAACATGGAGGTGTTTTGGGGAAGGACCGAGTGGTTCAGGCTCGCGGCGTCTAGGAATATTCTAAGGGGAGGGCGAAAGCCTCGAGGCGGGGCTGTCTGGGGAGCCATAAGTTGGGGGGCACAGTCTTGCTGGGGAGGAGTGGGTTTGTTTGGGGGAGCCATGCAAGAGCAGGTCAGGGTGCTGGGGACCATCCAGGTTTGGGCAATGGCCCGGGAAGACTTCTGGGGGACATCCAGGTGGCATCTTGGTTGTCCTGGACGAGGTCGAGAATTGTGGGGGAGGAGACATCTGTGGCAGAGGTCGATTTCTGGCCCCTGACAGCCGAAGGGTTTACCCTTGCTACTCAGACCCTTTGGGCCAATCAGTTCATCTCCAGCAGTTGTCTTGGGTCCGGAGGAAACGCGTTGCCTTGTCTCCGTGTGTGTGACACGTGCACAGACGCACCTTTTCCGTCACTGCGAAAAAAACAGCTAGATCAATACTTTTTACTGGTATATGTTTGAATCAAGTATTGCGATGACGCTGTTCCAGATGTGAAATAGAAAGGGCGTGCTGCCTGCTCACCCCCCAGACTCGTCTTCCTGTGAATTAGTGGGTTGGCAGGGGTGGCCTGGTGGTGTGTGCACGAGTGCCACCGCCCTTACCTCGAAGCCCAGAGGTTGCCTTTACTTACGGATCCACAGCAGTGATTGCCGATCAGTCACACATCCCTTCCTGCCGAGCTTGGAGGAAAGGCGCAAGTTCTCAAAAAGTCCCACACAATCTGCCACCCCAGCATCCCCAGGTTTTCTCATTTCCTCACCTCCTCCTCTCCGCCTTGGTCCCTTGGCTCCTCCTGAACCCTCCAGCTGTGCCCTGGCCCGCGGCCTGTGCCCTGGCTGCTCTTCCACCAGCAAGTCCCGCCCCTCATTTTATTTACTTTTGTCAAGATCTTCGCTCCAATGAATCTTTCTCAGTGTCATACCCTGACCACTCTAATGAAAGATGATGACCTCTCGGCCCCCAGCCGTTCCTCTGATCCCCAATATTCTACACTTTCTGTAATTTTAGCATCATAAAATTTAATTTTTTTAATGATTTTTGTTCATTGTGCTCCCCCTCTTCATAGTGTACGTTCCACGAGGGCAAAGATCTTTGTTTTGCTCTCTGATCTATCCTGGGCACCCAGGAGAGGATTTGGCACATGGGAGGTGCTCAGCAAACATTTGTTGGGTAAATGGTGTGTTCCTAAGTGGGAAAGTTACAGAACGGTGCACATAAATAGCACCATATTTGGGGTAAATTGTGGATTTGCATATGCACACACATTTACACAGATAAAAGTGTGTGTGTGTACACACAGCTCGCAGAAGGCAGCAGCGTGTCAGACAGCCTGAGGGTTAAGTATTAATGTCTAAGTTGAGGGATCTGGGGTAAATTTAAATGTATTTTTTGCGAATGTCAGTGTATACTGTCTGATTTATGCAGGGTATAAAGAACGCTTTTATAATCCGGAAAAAAAATTATCATAAAGTCTATAAAATGTAGGTTCTTCATTTTTTTTCTGGGGTGTTTAATCTGACTTCGATTGTACCAGGCAGGATGGTTGACACTGGAAGTGTAATTGGCTTCCTTGAGACGGGTAATTGCGTGTCTGTTGCGCGTCTCCATGATGAAGTCTGGTCGGTCAGGTCTGCAGGGCTACGCCGGGCCCCCCGTTCGGGGGACTTTCAGTCAGTGAGGATACAGCTGCTCTTTTAAGCAGCAACATTATCGAATTCAGCAGCTTCTTCCGACATGGAAACCCTCTGAACACCAGCCTGAATAATTATTAGTTGGCTCCTAATTCCCTTTCAGCTGAAAAGCCCACAATTCAACTTGCCTGAAATTATAAACTCTAGTTTTGTATTGTTGTTCATATAAACTACTTTCTCGTTTCCTTATGTAAAAATCCAAACAGCGCATTTTCGACAGTATGGATGTGTGTGAGAGTCCAGAAGACGATATAATGAGCTGTAATCTTACCCACTGCAAATGACCACTTTTAACATTTTGGTCTTTGTCCTTTCTGTGCACATATGTAGACTCCGTTTTTATTTCAATATATATAACTATACCTCAAACAGTTGATTTTTTTTTTCACTTAAAATAATATTGTAGGAGTTTGGGGACCATGAAAGAAACTTAACCAACACATGCTTTTTATCAGTTTCATTATATACCAAGCTATTAATTTTCCATAAGTTAATTATTGCTCTTTGCTTGAACACTGAAGTTGTTTCCAGTAAGTTTCTTACTACTAGTGATGCTGTAATGAGCATTTATGAATATTCATCTTCGGCTGTGAATCCTAGAAGGGGGACCGATGAGTCAAGAGTGCCTATTGCCAGGTCATTTCCAAAAACAATTGAACGAATTTGCACTCTTCCCGTTGTTTTTAGTTGTGCCTATTCGACTGTCTCCTTGCTATGAATGAATATTACTATTAATGAGCCGCTCCGTGCACTCAGAGCTCGGTCACCCTGTGATATTTTCATGTCCTTATTAACTTGCACGAGGACAGACTGATCTTCTGGGGCGCTGAGCACTAACGGTGCTCTTCCACGGGCTCTGGTCTGGTAGCCGTATTTGCTGCCTTGACCATGGTCAAGCTTCAGCTTATCGGGGAAACGATACTCCCATCTCCCAGAGCGTGGAGGGTTTGCTGCTAAGACTTCAGGTTGCATCTGCTGAACTGGGCAGTTCTGGGCGTTCCCTATGCCGTGTGTGTTCCTCCGCCCTTCCTGGAAGGAATCTTCTAGACCACTGGTTCTTGACTTTTTTGATCTTCAACCTCACCTGACCTAGTCTAAATCATTCTTGTTACTTCCTTGACTCCGGTCACTCAAGTCTCTTCCTTGACACCGCCCCCCCCCCCCCCCCGCCGCTGGTTCTAGGGCCCTTGTCGTGGCCCCTGTGCTCCTCATTAGTGGCCTCAGCCAGCTTTCTGGACTCTGTCCTACCTGTTGTCCCTCTTAGACGTGGACCTTCGTAAGGGAGGACAGGGACTGTGTCTGCCTTGTTCATCTCTGAATCCTCTGCATTTCCAACCATATCTGAGGAATAGTCAGCAAACCTTTCTAGGATTATCTCTTTGGAAAAAATCCACCATGTACATGGAAGTCTGAGATAGTCTATAAGACCCCGGACTCCCTGAGGTTATGCAAGCAGATGTCCATGGCTCTCAGGACATAAGACCACCTCTCTGGGCTCTGACACATCGGATACCTTCATTTCCACTACAGATCTGCCAAGTGCAGTTCAGGCACCTTTTGTCTGTCCCCAGTGATGCTGAGCTCAGTGCCTCCTTGAAGGTCCCACTGAGGCAACTTACAGCGTTGGAAGGTGGGCAGGTGGGTGGGTGGTTTCACTCACTGGACAGTTTTACTGAGGACTGCCACTGTGCCAGGCCATTTTCTAGGGAAACAAGGGCAAACAAAACCAAGCCCCTGTTCTCTAAGAGAGAAGGCAGACAATATTCAAATAAGCAATTAGCAGGGAGGTATGATTATTGCCTTGGAGGAGGTAAAGCAGGGAAGGTAGTGTGGCAGGGATGGGAAGGAAAGGCTATTCCAAACAGTGCAGTCAACAAAGGCCTTCCTGAGTTCTGAATAAAGTGAGGGAGAGAGCCGGGAGAAGTTTTGAGGGGACAGGCTTTTCAAGTAGAAGCAGCAGCAAGATCAAAGGCCCTGGGGCAGGAAGGCCTGGGTGGCTGCAGATAGGAGAGGGCCAGGGGTCACCTGTCATAGACCTCGAAGGTCACCATAAGGGAGTAATTTCCCCCAGGTCTGATGGGGAGCCATTGGAGGGCTTAAGAAGGGGAGTGAGATGGTCCCATTTTAAAGGGATTTCTGTTTGGTGATGAGGAGATTCTAGGGAAGAAGGAAGGTGGCATGGAAATCAATGAGGAGACCACTCTGATCTTCCAAGTGATGGTTGCTTGACAAGTTTGTCTTCAGCCCAGCATCACAGCTCTGCTGCTCTCAGACAGAAAGACGGGGTTCCCTGAGGGAGATGCAGGTGTCCCTGGTCCCGGCACTACTTTCTGTTGGCATGACAGAGGAATGAGCTGGTGCTGAGTCTGGCGCTAAGTCTGGTACAGGAGGTAAGTTTCCATGGACCTCCTTCCCTGGCCAGATTGTACAGTAGGCATGAATCTCAGTCTACAGCTCAGGAAGGCCAGGTACTACAGTTCTGTATCTCTTTCCACTTCAATTAAATTCCTCTTTGGTTCCCATCCAGCTGAGTTAGTGGGCAAATCTATCTCAGCTACTCTCAGGGCTCCTTCCTCACCTGGGTTGTGCAAAGGTCCCGGGGCCTTTTGCTGAAGGACTAAGAAGGGATGACTGGTTATCTCTGAAATATCCTTCTGCTTCACTTCTTGTTGTCCTTTGAGGCCCAGCAGTTCTACTGATTCTACATTTAGGGAATAGAAAATTTTGGCAGGGCTGGAAGTCCCGGTTTGAAACAGATGATGTGGAGGTGGTACTCATTAAAAAAGGGACGTAGTTTAAGTCAAAGGAATTAATCTCTAACTGGGATTTTGTATATTTTAATTCAATCAACATTCTGCTAATATCCTTTCTGGAAAGACAGCATGTAAATTAATACATGTGTCGTCATTAAACGTTGCGCTCATGGTTCTCTAGTGCACGTGTGATGATTAAGGCATTGATCTGGACTCCAGCTGCGCACACCTTAGCAGAGGAGAAAGTTATAAGAAGCAGATTTCTACTGCAGGGTAGTGACCGTGACCTGAGCAAGGTTATTCCTTTTCTTGCTAGAATCTTAGCAAACCAGGACTGTCAGAGTGACTTTGGGCCTCAGATGTTAAATTTTCTGTGTAAATTCTATGGAAGTGAGAATCCTCTCATCTTCCTCATTGTGAAATAATGACAAAAGTCATTCATTTATTGACCAATATTTATTGAAGGCCTACTAAGCACCAGACCTTTCCTGTCCTCAGGGAGCTTACACTCGAAGACAGATGATAAGCAAATAAACAAATAGAAATGCCGGATGGTAATAGTTTCTATGTAAAAAAGTCACAGTACGCGGGAGAGAAGGGAGGAGGACTGTTTGCTTGTGTGTTGGGGGAAGGGGAGTCATGTGAGGTCTTGAACACCCCAGGCAGCAACAGTGCAGAATTCTGAAGTAGGGCCATGCTCAGAATTGTAGCAATAACTAATCTTTATTGAGAACTAACTTATTTAACACACAAATGAGTAAAGAAAAATGGTGGCAGAATCTCATCGTCTCTTCCAGATACTTCACCTTTGTTTTGAAAAAAACGTGCTCTAGAATCAAAGCCGTTGTCTGCTTATGTAAATAAAGTTTTATTGGCACACGGCTATGCCTGTTATATTTCCCACATCATCTATGGCGGCTTTTGTGCTATCACAGCGGAGCTGAGTTATAACCTCTGTTCTGTAGGCACAGGGAGAGGAGAGCGTTTTTGCTTCAGCCCAAACCTTGTGGGAGATCTGGAGCTTCTTACAGCAAAAACCAAGGATTTACAAACTCAAATCTCACAAAAAGTTCAGACAAATAACAGAAATAAACGAAGGAGGTCATATGTTTGTGTATTACATAGAAAAGATCCCAAAGAAATATGCTCCCTGTCATCTGTAGTTCGAATATACGTTCTGCTTGGGCTACTGCCTATTTCCCTGCTTTTACTAGACACAAATATATCCAAATATTTCTCAAATATATAAAAAAAAAAAAACCCACAGCAAGCATAATAGTAAGTGGCAACTGAAATTCAGACCTGGTATCATTGGTACAATAGAGTGTGGTGGGGACTGTGGAAAAACTGAAACGTGCCTGTTTCCTGTGGACCCCGCTCCAGCAGATGTTAAGATTTTTTTTTTTTAAAGAAATTCTAGAGATTCACTTTTTTTATGTGAAATCTCCCAATGTTGAAACAGTGGCTTTTATTTTGATTTCACAGCATGCATGTCAAAACTCAACCTGTCTCCAGGCTGGGTGGCCTCTGTGGCCTCCAGTTGGAGATGGTGGCTCAGATGTTTAAGAGGTCCAGGAGCTCAGACCTTAGCTGAGAAGAAGGTTCAAACAGCCCAGGAGCAATGAGAAGGCAGTTTCATCAAGTTGCATATCGTAAGACGCAAAGGTGCATTGGGAGTGGGGAGAGATCCAAGGTGGCTGGCGTGGTCTCCGTGGACTCTTGGAGGAGATATGTGGTGTACTAAGTGTTAAATGATGGATACTGTCTAATTAACAGCCAGGCGAGCTGGAAGACCCAGAAAGCCACCATCAGGGAAGAAGAGAGTTGCAGAAGAACAAAGAAAGGTTTGCAGGAGATCTGGTCTCCTGGGAGCAAGTCGTACATGAGGGACTCTACAAAGTCGGCAAGTAATTTGAAATCTGCTTTCTATTACCTGCAGTTCCCCCTTTCTGCCAGCCGCTGACCTCTGAGGTCAGGTTTGGATTTAATTCTGTCTCTGAGTTGTTTCAGGCATTTGCTGGTGGTGATTTGGAGACTTGCCACCAGGTGGCGATGTTCTCATTTGGAAAAATAAAAACTTCGAAGGGGGCGTGAAAGAGAGGAACTTTTTGTTGAATGATGTCTGCTGGGTTCTCTGATCCCTGCCTAAGCCTGGGTTTATAGCTAATAAAGTAAAAACAGCTTACACAGTTTTCCTTTTTTATTTATCTTATGGCGTTTTCTGTAGACCCTGCCACGCCAAGCCCAGAATATTTATTTTTGCAGAGATTGCTATGTAAACTGTACACAAGGGGAACAACTGTATTATTCCGGGCACCCCCCTCTGGAAGCAGAGCCACAGAAGAGGGAGAGCAGAACAGATGCAGGGGTGCATCGGTGGTTGGAGAACTTGCTTGAGGGTCAGGGGAGAAAAAAAAAAAGCTGTGTCTTCACTCCAGCTTTCCAAGACATGTGGGTTTAGACAGAAGACCTGGGGCCAAAAAACCTGTTTTAAGAAACAGAATATGAAGCCATTTCGAAAAGATCTTTCTTTTCAGCCTGTCTATCTGGAGAAGCTCAGGGCCAGAGCCCTCAAGGAGAGGTGAATAGTCATTTTGGGTGTTTCTGAACGACAGTCGGCAGGGGGCAGATACCGGGGCAGCGAGGGACTGGGAGGGGTGGGAGGTGAAGGAGGGGCAAATGCTGGGCAGGGTTTAAATTTTCTGATTTATGTCTTTGACTCCATGGATGGCGCCCCACGCAGATTTCCTCCACCCACGAATGGCAGTGTTGAATCAGGACCCTTCACTGGGAGGAGGTGACTGTCAGCCCTCACGGCCAGAGGGGAGCTTGATTGCCAGGAGACGGTTCACAGACCAGTGAAACCAGAAATGCCTAGAGGTGCTTGTCTGAGGCCGGCACCTACCCAGAGCTCGGTGGGCGTTATCGCGTCTCCTCTGAGGTCAGGACGGCCTGTTAATGTGATGAATCTGTTTGTCCTGCTCAGACTGACTTCGTTCCTCTTCTGCACCAGGCGCTGGGGTGGCTGAGATCACCCCGCTTCCCCCCAGCTCTGTCTCTTTCCTCCTTTGTGTCCAGTTCTGCTTCTTATGCTCATATGTTCAGGATCTGCCCCTCTTCCCCTGACGGGAGTAAACCCTGCCCTCCTCTTTCTTGGTGCGTTTCTGTCCCTTCCCCGTTGGCCCTTGCTGCCCACCAGCTCCTCTAGCTTGTGGAAAGGTGATGCTGTGCGTTGTTGTCTGCAGATCTGCTGGACCTCCCGCTTTGAAAAGTGGGGGGGGAGGCACATCTCTTTGAGGAGGACTCAGCCCTGGCTGGGCTGGGGCAAGGGTGGGGTAGAACATGGGGGACAAAAGCAAGAGACGCAGACGGCAAGGCTGGCTTTCCGCGTCAGGCTCAGAGGAAGCAGCGCGTGCGGCCTGCCTGCTGCCCTCTTCCTGGGAGGCCCCGTGGGGCAGACACAGTCCGGGCCCAGGTGGCTGGCACGACCTCCTCTCAGCCACATTCTGCCCTGCGAGCTTCAAAGGCGGCCGCTGGGCCGTATCACTTTGCCGCGGGCTTTGTCTGGAAGGCTCCTCCCGTCTGCAGTTAGCTGGCTGAAGTTGATTTCTAGGTTCTAGGTGCTTTGACTAGGGGGTCTAGCTTCCTGAGGGTTCGGCTGGCCTCCCCAGAGAGACGCCAAGCCCCCAAACCAGGGATAAGTTCTCCGTCTCAAAGGAGCAGGCACTGGTCACCGAGCCCTGTGGGCTCCTCGTCACGGGGCCTGTGGCCTCAGCTGCAGCTCTGGGCCCCTCGCTGCCCCGCTGGTAAGGATCTGGCGTCTAGACCCCCCCTCCCCACAGGCTGTGCTGGAAGGGTCCTCGCCTGCGGCTGGCTCTCCTCTGAGCTGCCTCTTCCCGGCTGTGATGCTTCCTAGGGCTTTCGGGCCAGGAGTTCACCCGCATGTGGTGTGTTGGGTGTGGCTGTGCCGTCTTGGCGGGGACAGGGTGTGGGGTGGGCGAGCTGCCATCTCTCAATCCCTCCCGGTCTGAATGTTTTGATTGGCAGCAGTCTGGTCCAGTGGGATCAGACAGCCTCATTCATTCAAGAAACACTTGGGAGCCTCCCACCACTGCTCTGGACACAGGGGTTCTAAGACAAGTGGGACAGAGTTCCTGCTGTCATGGAGAACTCATCAGAATGGGGTAGCTACAGGCAATAAATGCTACGTAAACAATGTAGTAGGTGACAAAGAGGCTGGGAGGGAAGCTAAGGGAGTTGAGGGGGTGGTCAGGGAAACCTGTGTGTTAGAAATGATATCTGGCAGGGAGCTGAGGGAGTGAGCCAAGCAGTTATCTGGGGGAAAGAACATGCCAGGCAGCATGAACTGCATGTGCAAAGGCCCTGAGGTGGGAGTGGGAGGAACACATTGGAGGAACTGCAAGGAATCCAGTGTGGCTCTGATAAAGAAGGAAAAAATGGTAGAAAAGGAGGTTGGTGAGATGGGGGTGTGTGTGTAGAATCATAAAGATTATATGGGGCTTTGCAGGCCCTGGCTTTTGAACTTCATTTTGAGTGAAATATGAGGTTTTGGAGGGTTCTGAGCAGAGGTATTTTCTATTATGACTTCCACATTTTAAAAGGCTGGCTCATATATATTATGCATGTACACAAACACACACACATAAAGTTATGAGCATGTGTTATACATATAATTTGAAAACAATTGGAGTCCATGTCTATGAACTCCTTTTCCACTAAATCTGTGCTGCACACAGGTCCCTGCCCCTCAATTCATTTACCCCTGAAAGCAGGAAACTCGCCATGGAAGAGAGCATGGAAGCCCAGAAGCCCCCTGGGGCTGTGGCACAGTCCACGTGCTCCCCGGGGACATCTTAGCAGAGAGTGGTGACCCTCACCCTTCCTTTTCTTAAGTGGTAGCAAGAAGCCTAGGTATTTGAGATGGTGGGGAAAGGCTGGGTAAGGGACACAGAACACAAGCCAGGGGGATGGCGTCTAAGATGCCCTCGATGACTGTATGGCTCTGCAAGAATGTGCTGGAAAAGCTGGTGTTCATCGCAAACGCAGGATGCTTGCTTCTCCACAAATGTAAAATGACTCGAGAGAGAAAGCTCTGATGTTAATGAAATGCTGTGTGTATTTTTAGAAGAACGCAGGAGAATACAGGAAGTGATTCACAACACGAAGGCAGGATGTTTCAGATAGAATGTGTGTGTGTGCGCACGTGCGCACGTGCGCGCATGCACGCATGCATGTATGTGAATGAAATGTGTGTAAAATGGAGATTTAAAAAAAATAGCTCTTGTTGAAAATAGATGTTCAGATTCTCCCACAGCTAAAGCAATCTGGTTTTGTCTCTGAGTAAGAGTCTGTGGAGCATGTTTCGTCTAAATCAAGGATCTACCTGGGTCTCTTTGGCCAAAAGTTCTCAGGCTTGGCTGCAAACCGAGCTGCTCTCCCATTTTTGCCCTCGTGATGGTTCATCTCCTAAAAGTTCACTGTAACTTACTGGTGATACTCCATTCATGTGAAAGTTTTTTTTAGGGGTGGAGGGAAATCTTAGGAGCCTTTCTTTGAAATCTCTTAAGGGATGAACCCAGAGTTTCTCTGATCACGTTCACCTAGATTCAAATGTTTTATAAATCAGATTCGCATAGCAGGACGCGCTTCTGATTTCTCCCCAATATGATTTGAGTCAACCACGTACAGGCCGTTGGGTTTGATATCCCATCACGTTTTGCATACTCTGTTGATTAGAAGCAAGTCGCATGACCTGCCTACTCACAGGAGGAGGGGATTACGTACAGATAGGACTCGCGGGTCCCTTCGGGTGTGCTGGGTTGCTAAGTTAAACGACTGGATATAGTTAGATATTACAAGATGTTGCCGAATGACGTAGCACAAAGGTCACATTTCCTCTTCCTACCAGCAGGGTGTGAAACTCCTTGCTCCCCAACTTCCTTGGCTGTCTTTCTACTTAATCTAGCTAATTTATTATTTAGTTTAGAGACATTTAAGAGTCTTAATTGTTGAGTTTTACTTGTATAAACACAGAATCATGCGTTTGCCACACTGAAAGCCACAAGGGAATGGACAAAAACGCAGACTAGCGCTGAGGAGGTCAAGAGGCAGATCTGACTTGATTTGAGCTCAGCAACTGATTGTGTGACTGGAGGGGGAGCGCTCAACCTCTCTAAACCTCAGTCTTCTCTGTAAAAGAAAACTTATTTTGTTTACTACTGGTGATTATTTAATGGAACAATACATGTAAATACTTCACTTAGTGTCCAGAAAACAGCTCTAAATTTACTGAACAGATCCTGTGAT
Organism: Camelus dromedarius; assembly: GCF_036321535.1. Lineage (NCBI taxonomy): Eukaryota > Metazoa > Chordata > Mammalia > Artiodactyla > Camelidae > Camelus > Camelus dromedarius. The sequence goes on along the minus strand of NC_087453.1, from coordinate 5,550,662 downwards.
TGTTGGCCCATTATTATCAGGAGGTGAAGTATCTTGAGCATCATCATAAACATGTGGGTATAAGCTCTTCTTGACCAACATTAAGTGTCCCAGTTCTGATTCTCTCAGGCCTCACATGTCTCATGATGGGGTCTGTGCACTGATAGGTACCACTGTCTATGTGATTATATCCCCCTTACATGCAAACTGTATTGAGGAGCCCTTCTGTGGTATTTTTAAGACTGGCTTTGAAATGCATTTGTATTCAGCGATATTGAGAAGGCCTTCTTTCCATCAAAGGATCTTGAATTTCTGAACACACATTAAGCATTGTTTATCTATTTCCATTTTTTTCCAACTCAGTTTTCCCCCCTCTTTCATGGTAATCCCTCAGAGTCCCAGAAGGGATTCTGCAGTGAGTTTATGGAACCATTCTGCTTATTAATCATCTCTGGAATAATTGTCCTAGGCTGAACCTGAGGAGAGACAAGCCTAATGCAGTGGCGGTGGACTTTCTTAGTCTTCTGACAATTTATGATTCACTGATTTGGGTTTTATATGGGAAGGTGGTGAAGACAGCATATATATATCTATGTTTTCTTTTTTTCTTTCTTTCTTTCTTTTTCTTTCTTTCTTTCTTTCCTTCCTTCCTTCTCTTCCTTCCTTCCTTCCTTCCTTCCTTCCTTTCTCTTTTTCTTTCTTTCTTTCCTTCCTTCCTTCTCTTTCATTCTTCCTTCCTTTCTCTTTTTCTCTCTTTCTCTTTCTTCCTTCCTTCCTTCCTTCCTTTCTTTCTTTTCTTTCCTTCCTTCCTTTCTCTTTTTCTCTCTTTCTCTTTCTTCCTTCCTTCCTTCCTTTCTTTCTTTTCTTTCCTTCCTTCTCTCCCTTTCTTTTTCTTTCTTCCTTCCTCTTTTTCTCTTTCTCTTTCTTTCTTTCTTATCTATCTCTATCAGTCTATCAATCTATCAGTCTATCTATGAGATTGAGAAGACCACAAGTTGAATGTGGAACTTGGATCTCCAGGCTTTTGAAATCTTGCTTCTTGATTGTTTTACAACCACATTTATTAAAAGCATAACTATGCAGAGCAGTGCCAGGCTGTGTTTAAGGTGAGAAGGCCTCTGCCGGGCCTGTAATTTAAAGCATCGCCTGAAGACTCAAGCCTTGATTAAGATCGACTCACATTTGGATCTTAGGTCTGCTTTGAGCCCTCCCCACTTTGGTAAGTTGCCATTCAAGTGTGAGCCACAGGATCATAGTTCATTAGAGGGGTTGACAAATACTTGGCAAATAAAATAAGTCTGGGACTTCAAGGAACTTAGGCATCCCTGGCAGAGAAAGATGATAAAGAGAAATGCCTTCCTGTAACCCGGTGCCCAGCGAGCGCTGAGTGGGGAGGGTGTCGGAGAGGATGTTCAGAGGAGGCCTCTTCCGGGACGTAAGGGAGACACAGCCTGCTTGGCAAGGCTGTTATGAGGGTTCACTGAGCACAGAGTCTTTAGAGTAGAACCTACCGCATATGCTTCGAATGGTCTCTCCTATTTTCTCTCTTTTTTGATGCTCTTTCATAATTAATGACACTAATCCATTCACACAGCCTTTCAATAAACCCTGGAGTTTTGGGAACTGGGAGAAGCAGGCCGAGGGACAAGGACAGCCAAACTGCAGAGGTCAGGGATGAGAACTTGGATTTCCACAGAGAGGCACCATGATTTCAGGCAAATCCCAGCATCTTCTGAGCCTCTCGGAGACCCAAGGGAAAGAACGCTGAGTGTCCGTGCGTGTGTGCACACTTGCACACACGTGTTCATGCATTGTCAGAGGAGAACACTGCCACAACCCTACGTCTCTACTTTTCAAGTATTCCTTTACCATCAATTTCTTGAGAAACCAAGGTCCTGTTCTCAGGGCCAACCGCAGCTCTTCCTTGGCGGGGGCTGTTTTCCTCTGCTGTATCCCATCCTCTATTTTTTGGAGGTGGACTTAAGTGGCCATATGCAATGCAAATTTCATTTAGACCAGGTTTGGGGCAGAGCGGGCCTGTTACTTCTGCCATTTGCTTCTCAAATGGATTATTTCATTTACTTGTTTACACAGTGACGCAAGATCAATCCAAAGTCATTTTCTGCCCAGGACACGTGACTGCCCAGTCCCAGCAGAAAAGTGCTTAAATTGCGTGATCCATGGCTTAAAGTGGGACAGAGCGTCTAATTACAGTTTAATTATCTTTGCAGATGTGGAGTTTGGTGGTGATTTGCTTGGTCGGTGGGCAGCTGCAGCATCTGGGTTTCCTGCTGCCTTTTTTTGAGAGCGAACTTTTTTGGTAACACAATCAGATTCGCTGGGTATAGCTTCTCAATCCCTATCAGCTGAGAATTTCATTGCTTTTAAATTGGAAGGCTTTTGTTATCTCTACAACTGTGAGCCAGACAGCCAAAATCAAAGCAAAAAGAAATACACCAGATGAGGACTGAGTCATAGCTTTGGTCTGGCCCACGCTACAGAGAATGCAACTTTCTGAAGCCTTTTTGCCTCTCCATTGCTTTGTCCATTATATCGTATGTTAATTTTTATTTGCAACTTCCAGGTTATTATCCTTGACTGAAGTTTAAGCGTGGCCTCTTTTGCATTCCTGCTGCAGAGGTGTCTGACATTGTTAATGTACATCTTTCTACTCACACAGAGGAAGAGCGTGAAAGACCGTTTTCATAGAAGAAGATGCAAGGATATAAGCATTGTGTAGATGACTTCAGAGTCTGTCTGCATCTGGCTAATAGGATAACAAAAACAGTTATCAGAGAGAAGAGCCAAAGAATAAGATGTCATTCTGCAGAACCTGGGCTACATTCCTATTTGTAATTTCAGCTCGGTGTGCGTTAAAGCGCAATTGAGCCATCAGGAGAGAATAAACTTGGTGGTAAGAAAGTTTCAGCCGTTGTTTATCAGCTGTCACCGGGTGTGAAGGTGCAGGAGCTCAAGCTGAGCTTGTCACTTACGCTTCTGCCACGAGGGGATCATAAATTGGAGGCTGGGACAAAAAGCAATGAAATCTAAACGGATCCCCAAAACTCATGAAAGACTTTTTAGGACCAGAGGGTCCAGGAAGACGTTTCAGCCTGCTGCAACAGAACTGTACGGGCAGAATGGTTCCTTTTTCTAGCTTCAGCTCCCAAACTTGGCAATCGCAAGCTGCCTGGTGTCCACCCATTGAGTTACGTCCGGTGACTTTGCCCAGAGAGTTTGTGCTCAGGTGGCAGTTTTCATGTGGCGCTAGGTTGCTCTTAGGCTGAATAAAATGTTACCTTCCCATTCTGTTATTTGCACAAATCTGTTTCTAGCTGATTTGTATTGATAACCCCGATTTACGACTGCTCTGATCGCAAAACATGAGTAAGTAAATAAATACAAGGGTAGAATCCATGGAAGCAGTTCCAGTACATGAGACACAATTCAGGAGTCTCTGTTCTCTCCCTCTCATCCCTTGTACTTTCTCTAGAAAAGATGTAGAGAAAAAAAAAAGAAATGTTGCCTGGAGAGGCAAGAGTCCTTTTTTTTTTTTTTTTTTTAACTGAATGCTGACTGTGACAATCAGATAAGGGAATTAACTTCTGTCTCATGTCCACCTTGTAATATTTTATCTTCACTATTATTCAGCAGGGGAAGACACTCTCCCCCATTTAAACAGAGGAAAAAAACTGAGGCTAGGAGAGGCTGAGAAGCTTGCACAGCTAAAACATCTACACCAGACGCGGCAGTTCGCTGAGGCACCTGTAGCATCGCCACACACTGAGTGATTTGAAACAACACAGGTTTATCATCTCAAGTTCCGGAAGTGAGATGTCCTAAGATCAGTGTGTGAGCAGGGCTCTGTTCCTTCGGGGGCTCTAGAGGGGAGTCTGTTTCCTTGGCCGTTGCAGCATCTCTCACCCACCTGCCCTCCTTGGCTTGCATAAAGCCACTTCCTCCATCTTCATAGCCAGCAGCCTGGAATCTTCAAATCTTTCTATCTCTGACCTGTGCTCTGTTGCTTATCTCCCTCTGACCCTCTGTTGGACCCACCAGGATAATCCAGGACCTCAAGATTATCCATTAACTTAATTACATCTGCAAAGTCCCTTCTGCCACGTAAGGTAACAAGTTCACAGGTTCTGGGGACTGGGATGTGGACATCTTCAGGAGCCATCATTCAGCCCATCCTACCAGGGCCACAGCAGTTAGAGTTCTGGAAAGAGAAGCAACCTTACTTTTGTGGCTGTCACTGGACAGAATAGTCTGTGGTCCACACACTGTGAAAATCTCTAGAACCGTGCAGAATTATTCTAAAATTAAGAATCGGTCTCAGTCATAGGATTTCTTTCCCCCTGTTGAATAATCTGCAAATTTCAGTTTCCAGTTTCAAAGCCGTTCAGCTCAGCTCACTTATTCACAGTTGACCTGAGTTAGAAGCAGGTATCTGAGGACAACTGCAGGTCCCTGGACCATCGGGACCTTCAGTTTGTGGAGATGCAGACACTGCTTAGAGGCACTGTCACCGGCCCACTTTATCTCGCGTGTCTTAAGATGCAGAAATAATTCCACTGCTTTTTTCTTTTTTTTCTTTTTTTCTTTTTTTGAGTTATTTGCTCCCATTTCCTGGCTCTGTCGGGCTCAACAGGCCACAACTGACTTCATTATTTCTGCAGCCTGTTGTTACTACAATGTTTACATCTTCAGGACGCCTCATACTGAATCTGGAGAATGTTTTCCTGAAAAGAACAGAGATGCTTATGAGCGTGAGTCCCAGAGTTAGGCTGCTGGGGTTTTAATCCAGCTTCCAGCTTTCTTAGCCGTGTGACTTTGGGCAAATGTATTAACTGTACCTATGCTTCATTTTTTTTTACCTGTAAATAATGCTGACTATGATGACCCCACAGCATTCAGCTGTAAGGTTTATGGATTGAATGCGATGTGACTGCCACACATGGAGGCTTGGTAAATATGGACACTTACTAGTGTCACTGACAAACCATGGCTACCTTTAGCAGAAACTGGACACAGTAGAAAAACTTTTTAGAACACTTCTTTCTTTTTTAACCCAGTCTAAAACGTAAAATATGTGTGTATGTGTGTGTATATATGTGTATATATACGTGTGTGATATGTGTGTGTGTGTGTGTGTGTGTGTATACATTCCTCTCTTCTGGTTTCTTTAAAGCTACCTTTTATGGTCATCAGGTTATCTAGAATCCTTTTTGCCTCATTATTCATGTCCTAGCAGCCTTCTCTCCTTGGTTCAGGTGGATAACTTCAGTCTCTGCGATGCCCACCTGCCTCCCTCTTGGATGAGTGATCACTGCACACATGACCCTTCAGCCTCTCCCAGCCTCCCACCGCCCCCCGTCTTCCCCTTTATCCCAGCATAATTCTAGGGGAGAAGTGGAAGTGATGCATTCCCTCCAGTTTTCTGTGCTTTTCAAAGCGTATCATCAACTCGGTAAGCTGGGAATCAGCACGACTCACGAAGGTCAGTGCTAGGGCACGCTGGTTGGGTGGGTTGGATCGGCAGAATTTCAGTCCCCACGATTTCCACCCCCCAGTTTCATGACTGTGAGTGTGTTATGTTACACGGTTAAAGGGACTTTACAGATGTAATTAAGGTTGCTAATCATTTGACCTTAAACTGGGAAGATGATCTTGGACTCTCAAGGCCGGTCTGAAAATAATCACAGGGGTCTTTACGGCACTGCTTCCTCCAAGAATTCAGGAGGGACTGGAAGCAACAGAAGGACTGGATATGCTCTTGCTGATTCTGAAGATGAAGGAGGCGAAGAGCCTAGGGATGTGGAAATCCCCTGGAAGTTGAGAATTATTCCTGGCCAGCAGCCAGCAAGGAAGTGGGGACCTCAGTCATGCAACCCCATGGAACTGAGTTCTGCCAGCAATCTGAGGAGCCTGGAGATGGATTCTCCCCCAGAGCCTCCAGATAAGATCCCGGACTGGCCGAACCTCCCCTTCAGCCTGGGGAGACCCTGAGCAAGAAAGAACCCAGTTGAGGCTGCTCAGACTTCTGACCAATAAAACTGGGGTGATAAACGTGTGCTGCTTTGAGCCGTTAAGTCTGTGGCCATTTGTGATGGCAGAGATGCGACTGATGGGGGTATGACTGAGAGTGGCTACGTAAAGTGAAAATCGCCCCAGCATGCCGCTGCTGCTGCCCCGGCTTTCACTCACAGCTCTAGAGTAACTGTAAGAGTGACACGTTTTCCTCATGTCTTTCCGACTGAGTGTCTCATTCCCACAAGTTACTGGTCACTTACCTTGTTAATTAAGCCAGCGGGGCCTGGAAGGCGTGGTGTGACAGTGACGGTGCTGGGATCTGTCTTGGTTAACCCATGCTGCTGCTTTTCTTTTCTTTTCCTTTTAAAGGGGATCTTTTTTTCTAACACTGTTTTCCAAATGGGAGCCATAGCCAAGTTTGTGCAGAGTCCTGTGCATGTAGAAAGGGAAAGTGGATGTGTGGGGCATGGAAAACCCCAAGGCGAGAGTTGACTGGACGGCCACGTGGAGGGGATGTGCAGCAGAATTTGGAGCCCGACCTAGCTCTAACCCAATTTCCTCCGTTTGCTGCCTGCGTCAAGTTAGTCAGGCAATCTTGCTGCCCTTGTCTCTGTTTGTTCTTCTGCAAAATGTGTAGTAAAATGTCCCCCATATTGTCTTAAGCTCATTTGTGGAAATGCCAGTTGTGGACTGAATTCTCTCTTCCCCCAGATCCGCAGGCTGATGCCTGGACCCCCCACTCCCCGCACTGTGGCTGTATTTGGAGCTAGGGCCTTTCAGGAGGTAATTAAAGTGAAATGAGGTCACAGGGTTGGGCCCCCATCCAACAGAACTCGTGTGCTCACGCGAGGAGGAGTGTGTGCGTGCAGAGAAAAGTCTACGAGAGAGTGGAGCATTTTCAAGCCCAGGAAAGGGGTCTCATCTGGAGCCAAACCAGCTGGCATGTTGGTCCTGGCCGTCTAACTCCTAGAACTATGAAGAAATAAATGTGTCGTTTCAGCCGCAAGGTCTGTGACACTTTGTTACAGTGGCTCTGCCTGACTGATACAGCCCCTAATGAGGACATTTTTATGTAGCTCATTCAATCGCCTCAGCATCCTTGAAGACAGTTCTGTTATTCCTGCCACTTTGGAGACAGGCTACCTGAGGCTTAGAGAAGTAACACAACATGTAACTAGTGCAGGGAAGAGTTGGGAAGCAAGTGTGCATCTCGATGAAGTCAGCCGCCCTGGGCTGAGCTGCTGCGTGTGTTAGGTCCTGTAGGGAGGGGCTGTGGACCGAAATCCCTGCCGGGGCCGGGCAGCGAAGCTAAAGGAGGAAAGTGAGCTGGAGGAGGACGGGACTGCCTGTCTGAAGAGGGGAAACCACCACCCACTTCCAGCTGAGCGTTGCCTCTTGTGATTGTGGGAACAATTGTGCTGTATTTTTTAATTTTCCAAAAGAAGCTGGAAATATGGATTTTCACGTGGAATTCTAGCACATTTACAGCTACCCATTACAATCAGGGTACAGATATCTAATACCTGTCATCGTGCCCCCTGAACCAACATGCCTCCAGTGTGGAAATGGTCCACGGGAAGCAAGCTGGAAACCTCTGGAACACTGCTGTTCTTGCTCCAAGACCCAGTGGGTGACCTGGGTAGCGACTGAGGTCATAACACACCCAAATCACGGAGTTGGTGCATTCAGCTAAACCACGATTTTGTAAACTTCATCAACCTGGTGTATTTTAAGACATAACCCAGTAGAGTCCTCTCCAGAGCCTGACTCATGACAGATACCCAATGAATATTTATTCAAGCAGTGAATGATGGAAACTTTAACAGGATTATAGGTAGACAAGACAACACACAGTGATGGAGACATACAACGTTCAGAAGTACCTTTGGAAGGTTAAGTTCGAGTAAACCACCAAGTCCAACTTGATTATGTCAGGTATCTTGTTTTTCTAAAATAAACTTTAAAAAAAGAAGTTCATTGAGGGTTTAGCCCATCGTTAGCCTTTCTATTGATATGTGAGTACTTACACTGCAGCGAGCGCTGTGCCAGGGGCTGGTGATATGGGAATAAACAAGGCAAATTTGATATCCCCTCCCATGCAGCCGATGGTCTAGCAATGAAGGAAACGTGCCAGGTTCCCAGTCACAATGCATCTTACACCTAGTAGTGTCTTGATTAATTGAGGTTTTATGGTTATGTGGGGAAGAGTTCTCAACTTAATCATGATGTCTTTAGGATTTCTATTGGGTTTCAGACCAGGTTCCTTAAACTGAACGAAGGTGAAATGGTTCTTGCAGACGCACCTGTAAGTGAAGGCCATTGTCCGTGACTGACTCACATAAGCGATGTTTGCTTTCCCATCGTATCTTCAGAAGAACTCCGTGTGGTGTGCACTCCATTTGCAGGAAAGTAATAAAAACTCAAATTAAATATCTTGTTTGAGGTTACTCACCTGGTAAATGGTTTGATGGGTCAAGAAGTTTTAGAAGCAACTGGGAGGGGAATATCCTCATTTCAGATTGAGAAAATAAGATGAATTTGGTAGTTTGTGAAATTGAAAATCTCAGAAATTGGCCCAGAGACTGTGTGACTGTATCTGCCTTTCTGTATTTCTTGGTTCTTCTGGGTTAGCTTGATTCAGCACACGCATCTTATCAGAAGCTCCAATATCCCGCCCAGCCTCTCTGCATATCTCAAATAGAGAAAGACTATATAATAGTCCCATGAAAATTCTTAAGATCCAGTCTTGTTGGAGTGGAATTCCAGAGCCTGAACCAACGTCAGAGAGGTGCAAGACGATGATGTGGAAGACTGTTTTTTCCAGAAATAACCACAGTGGTAAGCGGGTATGGAATGCTCTTCCAGAACCTTGCCACTCTTGATGGAAAAGCAGCTTGTTGCATTTCTCCTGGAAGTCAGGTGGGTTTTTGTGATCACCTTAATGAAGAAAATGTCGTGGAAGGGATTCTGCAGGACTTCCAAGGCAAGCTCAGAAACAGAATGCTTTCACCTGGGTCTCTGTCCCAGGGCACTCCCCTTTGAAGCCCCCACCACGCTGGGGGGAAGCCCAGGCCACATGGAGGGGCTACAAAGTTAAGACCTCAGCTGACAGCCGGCATCAACCCCCAGACACATGAGAAGGACTTCAGATGATTCCAGCCCCCACCTTCAGGCGACCCCAGCCGACACTGAGTGGAGCCGAGAAGCGCTGTCCTTGCTGAGCTCTGCCCAAATTGCGTGTCCGGGGCAAAGAGGAGGCTGCCGCTGTCTTAAGCCACTATGTTTTGAGGGGGTTTGTTACGCAAGCATGGTAGCAGAAACACTGATCGTGTCTGAGTTGTATGACCATCCGTGGAATTGGAGTTGGGAAAGTGGAAAGGGGAGAATGGACCTGAACCCTTTGCAGGGACAGAGAGTAAATGAGAGATTGTTAAGCACATAAAAATTGGAGTGATGTTGCCAGAAGAGGGGTGGCAAAGATTAGCAGACACAACAGATAACATTTAGAGTGGTAAAGAAAGTCTTTAAATGTTATCCTCAAAATTCATGCTCTTTTCACTTCATGAGCATTTTCTTTTCTCACCGTGAGCTGCCTATGGTCTAGTTAGGACAGAATGTAAGCTATACGTTACAACACGAAAGGGGATCATCCTTTCCGCTAGAGCAGACAATTGGAGACTGACTGCATTCCATAGCATGCATTCTGTTTTCCATGTCACAGCTCAGGGTGGCACAGTCCAGGGGGACTAGGGTGGCCCTTGAGATATAAGCCCTTGCCCCCGTGTCTCTGTAGGGGCTGATACTGCTAAGTTGTAATTTATACTTTCATTACTTACTTATGTAAGTTTTCATATCAAAAAAAAATTTCTGGGTGCAGAAGGCAAATGGGAGATGCTAATTGAATTATTTTGAAATTATTTTCTAAACTGTCTTACATTTTCATGTTGGATTTTTCCCCTGGTATTTGTCACTGATCATTAAGGAAAGGGGAAGCACATGTTGCTCACATGAATTTCTCTGGAGCTTGGGGGCAAAGTGGCTTCCACAGCATGTGGACATATTAATAATTTGTTATGAGGCCCCATATGGGAAGATGCTTCAGAAGTGCCTTCTGATGGCTGCACAATGGCAGAATAATTTATAAATTTATAATCAATCATTCAATATTCCATTTACTGATGGCAAGGCAGAGTAACACATTTTAGGGAAATGAACATTCTCCCCAAGTCCTAAGTGGTTATCAGTTGTCCTGCCAGTGCTCAAGTGAGAAAAGGTGTCTGGGGAATATTTTTACACATTAAACGGAATTATTGGTTTCCTGCTTTGAGTCACTCCATGCAAATTTGCTAATATGTCTTCCCTGTTTCAACCAAGTCATCTTTGCACAAGACCAAATGTTACGTCACCTGCTTATAAAACCAAGACAAACAAAACTCAACACACAGTCTCTCTGTTACATAAAGCTTTGGGGGCCAGTGCAGCCTGTGTACCTTACGCCTCCCTACCTACTAAACTTGCCTCCTTCTACGGTTGTTCGGACTCCTCACTGCCCCCCCAACGTGGGCCGTCTCAATGATCTATCATCTTGCCCATGTGAATTCTTCCTCCCGAGGTGTCTTCTCTTCCTGTGTGGCTATTCAAGTTCCGGCATTGGAAGTTTATGGCTGGTCTGTCACATGCAGTTGATATCTGAAGTGGGGGCAGTCTTTGGGATTAAGCCATTAAGCTGTGGGATCTGATGCGAATTCCAGGGTGGATACTGTCAGAATTCAATAGAATTGTAGGTCACCCAGCTGGTGTTGGAGTGTTGGCCAATGTGGGGACAAACAGAAGTGGTGAAAATAAAGAAATAGAAATGTGAATAGAAAACAACTGTTTTCCGTTTTAGCCTCAGAAATTTTCTCAACACAGGTAATGACTTGGACTCAGATTTGACACGGAGTTTGAAGAATATTTGTCACGCCTGGTTTGTAGGGGGATGATGTGTAGAGTTCCTTTCCCCTTGGCTCTCAGGATGATCTCTAAATTTTGGGGTTTGAATGTTTTATCATTGCTCTTTTGTTTTTTGAAATCTCTCCACATGTCACTCTTTTTAGAATCAAATATTGTACAACAAATCCTTATAGTTTGTCAACATTTTAATATTATTATTATTTTTAATATACTTCTGGACTTGCTAGAATAAACTTTGGGAGTTTTACAAGAACTAGTCCCTCTATATCTTATTTTGTAACAGCCCTTCTAAAATCTGAAGGCTGTTATCTAGAATGTTGTTGTAATCAATGTTTTACGAGTATCTGAATTGCAAAATTCCTCCTCCCCCAAAATGTTGAGGTCAATCGATATATCGAGGGGATAAGGTTAATTCTGTTATTTTAGAATGACAAATTGGAACATGAATTTCGCACTCTAAATTCAAACTAACCTTCTGTCCAATATCCAGTATCTCCACAATTCAATATGGCAGCCATTCATTAAGTTCAGCTCAACAGAATGTGTGTTTCTAATTTGGAGACATGGGAACAACACTTAATAATAAACCTACTGACAACCTTTTTCCATCCGTATCCTTTTCCCAGCTTTTCCATTCTGTGTGTGTGTCCTTTTCACCTTGTTCCGTTGTGTTCCTCTTCTTCCTGCCCCTCCTCTTTTTGTGTTCATTTTGCTTAGCCTTCACCTAAGCTGCTTGGTGGCATATATCACTGTGGTGCACTCACAGAAGTAAAGACATAAGCTGTGGCTGTCTGGCCAGATGTATGCAGATGTCCGTGTGTACCATATATGAGAAACATTTAGCAATACTTTAAAATTATATGGTAGCTTTGATTTTGGGTTCTTGGTCCTCTTCCAAAGAGGATCTCCCTCCTCTATATATCGGGCTATGGGAGGCCCTTCTGTCCTCCCCAGCTGGCCCCTTGCTCTTGCAAAATCTACTACCGTATAGGGCGCAGGGCTTGCCTCCATATGTGCCTATGAAATGGTGCTGGAGGGCGGGCCCCATGCTATTCTTAATTTTAATCTGTTGAAGGCTTTACCAAGTAAAATGCCATTAGCATCATTTATAGATAATGAAGCCAAAGCTCTGGGTCCAGGAGGTGCCTAAACGCTGTGGAGAGATGGGGTCATCGTACACGTGGTCCGGTCTGTGGGAAGTACCGCAAGGGCATCTTCATGCTTAAAGAAAATGAAGCGTTCAGCTAGGGGTATTTTGTGAATCAACTTATTCTTTTGAATTGTCTACCCATCCCCTTTGCCTGGTGGGGGTTCCAGCACCTCCCTGGTCACTCCCCAGATACCATCTTCTTCCTGAAAATCCAGTTAGGTTTTAATTTGGGAGAATAAACTGTGCCACACACACAAACCCCCCTCTGCTAATCAGCCTCCCCATATATCACATTTACTGAATGCCTAGAATGTCTTCCTTGGGAAGAAGTTATTCACTGGAAGAAGTCTGCGTGAAGCAGAAAGTCATCTTTTACAATTTAGGCACGCAGAGGAAAGATTTACAATGTATTTCCTTTCTGACTCCTTCCAGCTGCTGGGAGCAAACATTCATCTTCTGCTTCCTTTAATAGGATCTGACTTGTGACATCATGCTCTGAAAGGCTGCAGTTTAATGGTGTGTTTTCTCTCTAACACACATACATTATGCAGAGACCCTAGGGTTTTTAAGTCTATAGAAGCCAACTGCTTTGGGGGTCTCCTTCTCCTGGAAATTCTAGTGATGCCAAGGTAGCATTCTGGCAGGGCTGAAGTGCATCGTAAATAATCATCCTCCCGTAATAGATACTCAGGGCTTGGCACGTCCAGGAATGGTTTGTCCTGCCAATTGAGTGCAACAATGAGAAGCCAATGACATTTATCTCCATTAAGTTTCCAAAGCCATGGTATACAGATGTGGGCACAATATTGCCTATGTATTTTTAAGGGAGGCAACCTTGATTCTGAGGTTTCTGGGATGGTGGCTTTAATTGAAGCCCCTTGCCCCAAATATTACCTTGGGTAAGAGAATGACATGATAAATTGTAGACTGCTTCAAGGAGAATGAAGAAACACTGACCATTTAAGCAGGGACAAAAATGATCCTAAGAATGTTTTAAAGCCGTGAAGCATGGATGTCTTAATGTTTAATGAGTGGGATGCTTGCTACTTCCTAGAAAGACGGTCTTAGTCTCACACGGCTTCAAAGAAGTCAAGGTGACTTTTACAATGAACTTCTAATAGCACTCCTGTTGCATAGACTTGTTCAATGACATGTTATCAACTTTTCCCCCTCTTGTTTCTAAGAAAGGATATGTCAGTGCAACAACTGAGGATGTTTCAACATCCCTACGATGTAGGGCGTCTATTAGATTGACTAAGACTTTTTCAACTTCAAGAGAAAGAAACCAACCGAAATTTACTTTAAAAAATACAGCTGAAAAATCTGAGGGTCGTGCTGGCTTCAGGCATGTGGCTAGATCTGGGATTCACATGATGTCAATCGAACTTTCTTTCTCTCCAATTCTTGTTGCTTCATTCAGTGGGATTGATGCTGTGGTGCACCACGCCGCCCCCCCCCCCCATCACTCCATTCCAGAATCTCTCCCAATGATGGTAAATTGGCCGCAGCACAACCTCTTGGATGAAAACCTAGCCAGAGGCAGAAAGCCCCACTCCGCTTATCCCTGCAGAATCCCTGAGATCCACTCTGACTGCATTGGTTCCTGAACCTACTACCAGGCCTGGAGAATGTGGTGTGCTGATCCCAGCATTGGACCTCTCCTCCGTCCAGGCGGACCCAGAGTGGGAGAAAGCAGACTCCAAACAAAAAGCAGTTCTTTTGTTGAAGAACAAAAGAGGCCAACAGTACATATTTAGTGCTTATACTGTAACTGGTAGGGGCTGAACTGTGTCCCTCCAAAATACAAATGTTGAAGTCCTAACCCCCAGGACCTAAGAATGTGACTGTATTTGAGGCAGGGATTAAGTTACAATACGATTATTAGGGTGGACCCTAATCCAATGTGACTGGTGTCCTTAGAAGAGGAAATATAGACACATAAAGAGAGAAATAAATAACCAAGTGTTTAAGCCACTGCTATTTTCCAGGAACTTATATAAATATCCCAAACAGTGCAGCAATCACCTCCTCGTTAAGCATCTTGCCTTTCATATTAAGATCTTGTCATTCTTTTAAATCTCCCCCTCAAAGGCACAATTCGTTTGAATTCTTCAAGGCCTGTACAATGAACACAGAAAAGGGCTGAATCTCAAAGTCACAAAATCAAATAGTTGAAAGTCAGTTTTCCCCATTCTTCACATTTGGTTTCTGTTCATTTGAACTGAGATCACGAGAGTAAGCCACAGAGTGAAGTCTCTGGGTGAGAATTTGAAAGCGAGACCCCATAATCAGACCTCTCTGTGAACACCTGTCTTTGAGTCAACGAAGGACCATTTTTGTTGTGGTGATTGTTTTTATCCCCAGTAAGAAGAAGGGGTTTTTAGCTGACACAATAGAAAACCTACCATTTAAAAAGTAAATAATGCATGGTGTTTTCAATACTTCTTTCAAGACCCATAAAAATATCCCGTTTCAATTATTTGAGCAGCTCTTTTAGCTGCTGAATACTTGCTTCTATGTCTTGTCTCTTCTCCCCACCTCAGACATCTGTCTGGTTCATGAAATTCATTCCTGGTATACGTCTACACTGCTGTTGTGTTCCGTTAAATGCAGGCTGTCGTTACAGCACGCGTTGGTCATCGGGAAGAAACATAAACTCCAAGGCTCGGCGTAGCTTCACGCCAGCTCAGTAAACTCTAGACAAAGGATGTAGCTGCCAGGTCCTCATTCTGCCACTTCCCCCAGTTCAATGAGAGGTACAGATGGTACTATTCACCCTGATGTCTTGGATCTTGGCATGAAGGTACTGATTTTGCTCATCTTTCTCTGGAACCTTCCTTTGACCCTAAAAGACCACAGCAAGCGAAGTGTTGACCGAGACTGCCTGGCACAGATCTGGCCATTTGGAATCCTGGAGCCCTTAATGGTTGAGCAGCATCTCGGAGTACCCCTCAGCCTTCTGCGTGGAGACTGTCAAGTTCCATTTTCTCCTCTGCCTTTGATTTTTTTACATGCTCAGCCCGCAGAAACCCCGGGCTAGGAGAAAGGTCATCTGGATCTTAGCTCTGCCTTGGGAAGAGCTGGAGCTAATTGTTAGAAAAAGAGAGCACAGCCATAGTTTACAGTTTTCCAGCTCAACCAAGAGAAACCGAGGCAACCTATTTTTGGTGTTAACAAAAAGGTTTAAAGTTTAAAAATAAATAAAATTAAAGGTCCTAAGTTATATGTCCCATGGGCTAAGTGCAGTTTTGTTTCTTCTTTATGGAAAATGCTTGTCCTTTAAGGATCGGTGTTAGTGGTGTGTACTGCTCAGGTGTCACAGAGAGGAGCCTGTGACCTGTGGAGGGTCTGTCACACCCGCGGTGGTCCTTATCCACAACATAGCCTGCAGAGGTGCCTGGTCACAGTCTGCCAGACTTTGAGCCCTGGGGCCCTGACACCCAGTCATCTCAATTTGAATCTGAGGTTGTTGTCTGATCCAAAAGTAAATATGTATAAGATGGGCGAAGGTAGGAGGCACACAGAAGTTAAGTAACTTTAGTTCTGAACACAGACTTGGCAGCCAGGGGGTTTAGTTCAAACGCTGCCTTCAGCACTTCCTAGCTGTGCAACAGGTCGCTTGCATTCTTTGTGGTGCATGCCCTCATCTGTGTAATGGGTACTATAATAGTACCTAACTTGTTTAGCTATGTAGGAAGTGAATGAGCTTAAATAGGTAAAGCAGTTAGACCAGTAGGTAGGGCACACAGAAATCACAACATAAGGGTCAGTTCTTATTTGTCAATGTTGCTGCCTCCGTGCAGAGCTCAGAATTAATTAATCTTCCGTCATCTCATTCATTTATATGAACTTTTGGTGAATGCATCATTGATTTGGAAGGTTTGAAGCTGTGCCTCGTCCATATGTGTACGATCGCATTAGCTACTATGCACAGACAGGCAACAACACAGACATGCGTAACATCATATAGGGATTCTGTGATACCATTTTGGGGTGTTTCGTATTGCTTCTTATCTGATTGTAATGCACATCTATAATATATTCTGCAATGTTCTCTCTTTGAATTATGTATGTATATTTGTAGGATACCCATTATACAGTTTTGTATGTAAACTAGTTTTCATAAATAACTACATATTTTATACATACGTATACCTTGTATGTATTTATAAAAGAACATCAATAATATATTATTAGTTTTATAATATATCATTTATTAGTATCTTTAGAGACACATTTCATATATGTGTATATTATATAAAACAATTTATATCATTTGAGATATAAAGTATCTCAAAACTAGAGAAAGGCGTAATGAACACCTGTGTATCTCCTAACCGAATATAATGGATATCAACTTTTAATCTTTTACTGAACTTTTTAAAGAAATAAATCGCTAGGGGTACAGCGACCCCTTCTCTGTTGCAGTTCCCTCCCTCCCCCTCCTCTCCCCACCTCTACTCAGTGCTATTCTGGCGCTGCCATGTATCTTATACAGCCATGATTTTAATATTTTAACATACCTGTATGTTCCACAGGCTGATATTTAAGATACAATATAGTGTTTTTGTTGGTAAAAATCAAAGTAAATACTGTTTTACTACGTGTAATCTTCCACAACTCCCTCTATTTATTCACCTTTTTTGAAATTTATTCATGCTGGTAAATCTTCCCTATTTCATTTATTTGATTGCCATGCAGTAATACACAATTGTAAGAATATATTGCAGTGAATTTATCCATCTCTCAACTGATGCGTGTAAGAGTTGTTTACAATCTTCCTTTCTTATAAAAATGATGTAGTGTTTATGGTTGTGTAAATCATATCCTTGTGCAAATCTGTGAGAGCTTCTCCAGGGCATGTAGGTAAGAATGGAATTGCCCAGCTATAGTCTCTTGTCTCACTTTTTATATTTATTTTAAAACATCAAGCATTCTTTAGATATTCTTAATTTTCAACTTTGAAACAAATATACAGTTGACTTAAACAGGAGGGTTGACGTGCACAGGTCCACTTATATGCAGATTTTTTTCAGTAAATACCTACAACGGTACTACATGATCAGCGGTTGGTTGAATCCTTGGATAAGGAGGTTGGGTCCTAACCCCCAGATAAGGAGGGCAGACTATAACGTCGTACAGTTGTACAGTGCCCTTCACCCCTGCATTGTTCAAAGGTCAGCTGTAATTACTCCTTCACTGTCACTTTTTAAATGAGGCGACTGAAAACTAGTGTTTGCAGGGAAAACTGAAAAATGCTTAGCATTGGGATCGGCTTATCTGAGTGACCCAGGATTTACTTGACACTATGGCACACAAAGCAAACAACAGAAATAAACTGGCTGATGAGAATCGTAGGAGACTGCTATCACTTCTAGTCCTCAATGTGACTATGGTGTTCTCTTCAAAGCCATTGTATTGCTTATAAAATACTTTTTACTTTTAATGTGTCTATATTAGATTTTTATTTTAATAATACCTGATTATATTTGAAAAGTGTAGAAAGAAGAGACTCTCGAGTCTCCTCCACTCAGTTTTAATCTACAGATAACATTTTTGCATACATCATCTTCCAGATTATTTCTTAAATATTTACAAATGTTTGTGTGAGTGTGAATGTCTACCTTTTAACAAATATCACTTTAATATAGATGCAATTCTGTAACTGAATAATTTGAATCAGTTTCACTTTGCATTTATATGTAAAATAATAACTAATTAAAGTATAATACTTGTGTTTATAATATTAAATGCTACATCATCATTTTGCAACTTGATCAAATTGTTGGCATTGATCAAACTGTTTGCAAATTGAGGCATTGATCAAATTGTTAAGAGCACAGAAGCTAAGCTATTAACCAGTATCAAGATGGGTAATTAATTTAAGGATACAGATTATCACCAGGTGAGGGTAAAGCAGGGAAAAGCTGAGGACTGACAATATAGCTCCCCAGGCCAGCACTTTCTTGGTCTCTGTGGGCAAGTTCTAGCAAAATTTAGCATGCAAAGTGTCTAAGAAATGTCTGCTGTGCACAACTTATACAAACACCTTCATTTTATACTCTGATATTTACAAAGCTCACATAGCATTTTCCAGGGACCCACGTCCCATTGATCCAGAGTCCAGACTTGTTTACCATGGACAACCCCAGGCAGACCAGGTATATCCTACTGGAAGCATTTCATAGATGAAGATTCTCCTAGCGAACGCCATTCATGAGTTTGCCAGTTGGTCTGTCATTAGCGTATTTTCAAGGAGATTTATCTGGGCCACTTCATTTTCTTTTCTGAGACCTTCTCAATAAAGGAGAGAAAAGATTGCAAGTATACTGTTCCACAGACACTTTCCTCCCCATGCATCATGCAAGGATTCACTACAATTGAAAATAAACATGAAATAATGAGGGGTGCATGGGTAAAGCCATTAAAAAAACCTTGACCTATAGCTTCAATGTCAACAACAATAAAATTAATGGCGATCATCTTTGGTACATACTTTCATTTTCTTCACATTTGAGATAAAATTTTTGTTCCTCTTTAACATTTCCAGGCAAAGTTTAGCCCTAGCTTCCAGCTCAAGTTCTTCACGGAGCTTGTCACCAACCCCTAAATTCTGATTTCAGTGAATTTGCTCTCTAAGTAGCACCTTGGACTCACTCTGTTTAATCGTATGAGATACCAAGCCCACTAATATGCTCGAAAGAAATACTTAGCAAGAATCACAGCTCCGTCTGTCCTGGTTCCTGGATGTAAATCTTCCGTTTGTTTATTTTTCTGCATAAGCACAAACTGCTTTTGAGTGGACGTAGAATTTAGCAGTTTCCTATTTATGTCCAAATGGAAATGGAAGTGAGGGATGAGATAAGAGTTGTGTCATTTGTTTTTCGGAAATGGAATTATTCCATTGGAGCTCTACCCTTGTTGGTCCATTTGGTCGCCTAACTGCCCACCTTTCTGAAGGCACCTGTGATTAAACGGTTGCAGGCAGATGAAGGCTGGATGGCGAGGACTCCAAGGAGATGATGTTAATCTGTATGCAGCTTATAAGCAGTGGAGCTTTCATGTTGAGAACACATACGTGACTGCACCAAACCCAAGAGATGCATTTTGTTGAGAAATCATATGGGAAGAAAAAGCAAATAGTAAATTCGAAAGAGATACAGCAAATGCACTTCAGAGTGTGATTGTCACTGGTTTGGTTTAGACCATGTCCTCTCACGCACCCAACATTGCATGTTAATTAGAGAATATGCTAGAGATGGAGGCAGCAGAATGTCATTGCCTGTCTGTCACATAACCTCATCCCTCATTTTCAGAGTAACAACTGCAACCATACAAGTGCCAACCACAGGATACGAGTGAGTCACACAGGGAAATGCAGGCGGGCTATTTTGTAACATAAAGTTTCATGGTCAACACCATCTGGAGGTTACAGTCTCTAAAAGGAGGTGCTTTCTCTGCTCTGGGAGTCCCTGTCCTAGGTCAGTTTTGTAAATCCTAAGGGCAAACTGAACCAAGTGTCAGTGTTGGTCTCTTATGTAGAAAAGGGGTTTTAGGTTTCCTGCTTTCAGGTCCCGAAACTTATACCTCATACAGTCAGTATGTTTACCTAATCAGACAGCATTTGCTTAGGAGATGATCTGTGGCCCATCCACTCATTTAATGGCATGAATCGTTCTTAACAGGAGACACAAGGAGAATGACCATTTAGCTCCACATCAGTCCTCTAGGATTTCCTGAACTTGAGATACCCAAACTGCTAGGAATCTAGGATTTGAGGGGGTAGGAAGTAGGTTCTGTATAAAAAGGGAACTGAAGAAAAAGAGAGCTTTTGTTCTTAAATGTTTAGATTGAGAAAAACCATCATTTAACTATTGTATAATAAAGCATCGTCTATATAGAGAAGTGAATACAAGTGGGTTAACAGCAGGAGGGGGACACTTGTTATGACCTGAAAAGTGGTGGGTGCTTCCTAAGAGGGCAGATAGTGATGGTGAGTACATTTGTGAGCACCTTCTCTGCGTGGGGATCGGGGGGTGCTTCTCCAGGAACGTCCAAAGCATCAGCTCCTTTAACGTTCACAACGCATGTATGAAAGCGTGCTGTCACTGCGTTCCTTTTACAGCCGTGAGCCTGAGGCGCAGAGCAGTCAAGCAGCTTGCTGAAGTTCATGCAGCTACTAAGAGGGGACATTATGGGTACCTCATCTGTGTGACTCCAGAGAACTACATTCTTAGCCACCAAATAATCATCGTTACCTTACATTTTAATAACACATTATTTGATACGGAAATAAATACTCAGTCAAGGGTCTGAAGCATTTAATGATTAAAAGAACAACACGGGGCTCCTAAGAGAAGTTTGCACTTCTACCTGGGGAAACCACGTGTCTCTTGAGAGGTCCCTTGGTGACCTGTGAGTAACATTTTAGGAACCAGGCACATGCAGGGCCTCACAGGGTTTGGGGCCATAGAACTCTTGCGGCTAACTTGGATCCCTGGCTTCAGGATTCTGACTTATTGGATCTTGACCCTCTTACACGGTCTGCTAGACCCAGTGTCATCTAGCCCTAATCTGTGACTCTGAAGCCACCCCAGGACCTCTGCCCCAGTGGGCCAGCACAAGCAGAACACAAGCATCTGTCTGTTTGATGAAACAGGGCTCAGTAGGCTGTGTGGCCGGCTTTGGCACCAAAGTAAATCACAGGGTGTCTGATTCTCGTGTGCGTGATCTTTATTGACTGAACTGGTAGCACAGGAGTGTTAGCATTTTATGTGTGATAAACAGACTCGAGAAGCGAGCTTTGTTGATACATTTGTAATAATTTTGATTCTTGTTTTCAGTCATTTTTGACTCCAAGTAACAGAAACCTAGTGTGACTTGATTAAGTTTTAGAAAACCCTGTGTGTGTGTGTGTGTGTGTGTGTGTGTGTGTGTGTGTGAAACTATGTTGGGAGGATCAGGGTGTATTAAGAACTCAGGAGCGTGAAATATACACAGGTTTGAGGGGCTGGACCTGGAAACTCTAAAGTTAAAAAACCAAAGTTATTTTTTTTCTCTCTCAAGGGTCTAACAGAATCTCATTTCTGCCAGTCTCTGTAGATGTGATTTGTTCTTCTCTGTCTCTTATGTAGATCACCCCAACTACCAGTACATCCCTTTTCAAGTTCAGAACCCAAGTGAGTCTCAAACCCAATTCCGAAATCTCTGGGGTAGAGAATCTGACGGGCCTAACAGATCCTGGGTGATCCTGGGGCAGCGAGACCAGAGGGGCTTCTATGCACGCATCAGGGCCTTCTGGAAATAGACGTATGAGAGGGTGGAAAAAGCTCTCTACATGGAGGAAGCAAAGAGGGGCTGGGGATTAGGGCAGGAGATTTTGGCAGCCTCCAGTCCACCTGCCTAGACATTGTCTTGCATGCCCTTGGCTTGTAGGTCATCTAATGTACAACCAGAACTTGCTTTCTGCATGATTCCCTATTGTTTGATGAATAATGCTGCTAAGAATTTTCCCTTCTATTACAATTGGGGAATTTAATATGTGGAATGTAAGTATGATAATTAAAGGTGTGGATTTTGCATTAAAAAGGCTTACATTTGTATCCTAACACCAAAGCTTACTAGCTGTGAGACCTTGGCCCTTCTGTCCTATTCCTTTCCTGAAACAAGAATGATGTTAGTAACTACCCTTGGGACTTTTGTCAGAAATAATTATTTGAATATGTGGGTGCTCTTAAGATAGTTCCTGCCATGTAGGGTTCTCAACAGAGTTTTTTTTTTTGGCAAGAGATTTTGTAAATTATGAGATTTTGTAATTATGAGATTAAATATGCTTAGGGATTCTTACATATTAATTGATTGAAATAAAGATCAGGGTATTAAAGAGAATATGTGGGACTTAAACACTGAGAGAAAAATGAGCAAGATGAAAAAGACACTGCAGAATAATTACCATCTTGTGATGACGAGAGAGGAACAAAAGGTCCAGTTAAGCTTACACTGTTTATTTCCTGTTCCCCGTTTGCCTGGGCCATGGGACGCCTCTCCCCTCATCCCCTCATGTCCATGTGATCATGAGAAAAGCCACATGCAAATTAAGTAACTTGTAATAAGGTAGAGCAATGTGTTTCCTGGCTAACACTGCCCTGGAAGAGGGCTGGGAGAAGTTTGAAAGAGGTTTGGGTGAAAGACACAGGATGAGATCAAGAAGGAAGAGGTTTAGTTGTAAATACAAGCTTTGTTCGGATGTGTTGCTTCTTCTGTTGCAGCTGGAGGGGGAAATCCTGGCACGCAAGATGGTGCACCTCTGTATCTTACTGTCCTGTGGCCACTTCTACCTTAATTAATTCCCCTCCTTGCTCCTGGCTGCTCCCAAGGCGGGTTCAAGCTCTGCTAAGGAGTATAGAATATCCTACTATTGCAACTGTGAAAGCAATGGATTGTTTTAAATAAAAATGAGAGCCAAACATTTGGGGCATTTTATGTTTAAAGAGGTGGCCACCATTTTTATTCTGTCAAGCAGTGTCACTGACAATGTGAGATAATATCTGTGGAATCTGGTGCAGGGCAGGTGTTGCTAAGGTGTTAGTCCTCCCATCCTCCATCTGGAGAACACTCGGCTCAGTTATACCACATGCAGTCTTGGGAGTAACGTGAGTGAAGTGTGTTTGAATATGAGCATCTCTGTTCTGAATCTGAGCAGAACATACCACGTTTCTCCCTATTTTGACTTCTCCGATTTGTTAAGAGAATTACTGAAGCAGAATTGATTTCTGATCCTTGCTAGAATCAAGTGATGTATTTAATCCTATTTTTTTTTTTTTTTTTTTTTTTTTGCCATCCTCAGTTATTCTTATTCTTTTAACATTGCAGGTTGGCCCCATGATATTGAAACCCTCGGTCAGTTCAGATGACTCAACAAAAAAATAACTTTGTGTAGGGTGTTGTTTCTTAAAAAGTACTTAAACTTTTAACTAGTAGCAGAAATAGATTCTGCATTATTTCTGTGAAATCAAATAATGGGCAATGTTACCCACAGACATCCTCTTTCTCAGTAGAATTGATTCTGATGTCAAGTTTTATCTTTTTAAAATCTGATAAAAGCAAACGGACACCTTAAACATGTTTCTGTTCATTTGGCTTTAATGATTCTGAGGATATAAGCTTTGCTAACAGAACGTGCTTAGTTCTGTGCTTGGTAAAGCTTTGCTGAAAATGCAGCGAAGCAATGGTTTACTTTTTGAATTAATCAATATTATTATACTGTTGCTATATGGTTAAAATTACAGTGTTTTGTAAAAGTCAGTCTTTCCGCAAGAGAAGAAACTGTGGACAGAGCACGGACGAGAAGTTTGTAAAGACACAGTGTTGAAGAGAGCCTTTAAGGACACAGGCCTTGTGTCTTCTGCGTGTTTACATCCCTGATACCTAGTGTATGGCCTTGCACATGGTAGGTGCTCAGCAAATGTGTATAATGTTGAACTGATTGAAATTGGAAATTAGATCTTCCAACACACTAAAACTGAAATAGTAAATTGAATTTAGGCATGACAAATGAGAGGAGCTACATGTTAGGAAAGGCTGTACTATTTGAAATGTTTTGTTACAGATTTGAAGACCTCTTCTATAGGGTTATTGATGAAAAGCTTGGAACGCTTTCTTAGTGTTTTCGCTGGGTGTGATTTGCAAGAGAGAATGACCTCATTGTGGGCATGCAGGAGAGGAATGATGTTGGCGCATGTTCAAAGGGGTCCAAAAATCTGAGCATTTCCTCCTTTGCTCTCTTAGTGAAGCTGACACACTGTGAGGCTCACTGTGTGCCGGGCACTTTACTGACTTAAAATGCTAAATACTTCTTACACCTCATCTCATTTGTTCATCTCTAAACCCTCATTAGATTGTTCCCTCTCAGGGCACAAGCTCTCAGACCCACGCCTGTAACTCTAGGAACTTTCAGTGTGTTCTAGGAGTCCCTGTGCTCGAGTTCCTCTCCCGCCTCCAGTCCTCACACCCAGCTGCAGAATGTCTTGCTGCCGCGCGAGCACACATTAGGCCAGATGTGGCTGGGATTTAGCAGCGCTGAATAGCAGCCCTCCTTCAGCTATTGACCCCCGTGAATTGGTATACAAATATCCCAGCTCCCTGGCCACTTGGCTGCGGCGTGTGTTTCGCACTGGCACCCCTTCTTCTCTGGGGGGTGAAGCCCCTGTTCCCCGCTGTGGT
This sequence comes from Camelus dromedarius, assembly GCF_036321535.1. NCBI lineage: Eukaryota > Metazoa > Chordata > Mammalia > Artiodactyla > Camelidae > Camelus > Camelus dromedarius. The sequence continues at coordinate 5,526,325 of NC_087453.1, read as the reverse complement.
AGCAGTTTCGCAGCCTCTCTGGGGCTGGCCACCTCCCCGTCCCTCACCACCTTTCCACTTCGCTCTTTGTGCTCCCGACTCTTTCCCTGTAAACTGCACTCAACGCTGTGCCTCAAGGTCTGCTTCTGGGGGAACAGAAAGGAAGATATTACCATTATCCCAGTTTTGTTTGTTGAGGACCTTGGAGCTCAGAGAAGTTCGTGAAGTTTCTCCTGGTCACAGAGCAAGAGAGTGGTGGTACCAGGAACCACATCCAGGTTTGTCTGACCCCAAAGGCAAAACGAAGAATTCATGGGAAATTAGTGGGAATTCTACAGTGTCCGCATAATTCACATGCATTATACGTGGAGAAAGACAGCCGACCCCTTGGAATGAGTATCATTAGTTTGCTACATTTAACTTATTCTCTAGAAAATCACACTTTTTTTCTGTCTTTGGCATACATGAGCAGACACAGCCTCAATTACAACAGATTTTAATATCATTAGAAAACACTCAGTTGATACTGTAATACTTCAGATTAATTAGAATTGAAGGGAAGGGTTAATAAGGATAATTGTAAATATAACAGACACGTTGAATCTTTCTATGCACCAGCTGCTAAGCTTATAACTTTGCCTGGATCCCCTCATTTTGCCCTTACTTCAGGGCAATGCTAGTGTCCCTTTCACAGATGACAGACCTCAGGCCACCTGAGCTCAAGAGCTCTGTCTAAGACCCATTTGTGGTGAGTATCAGAACTGGAACCTGAAGCCAGACAGTTTGATCTTAGAAAATGCCTTCTTCACTGCTAATTTTTTTTTCATTTTCATCATATATTGGCCTCTACTAAAGATCCAGTTAAAGTTTATGAACTAAGATCTGACAGATTCCGGAGTAGTGATATTTGGAGACCACAGTAGCATAAGATGAGTTGGAAATAGGAGCTGGATTCCTAATGGATTTTCAAGCACCAGATTTTGTTCTTTCATTTATAATTCCTTTTTCAGTCTCCCCAAAGCTTACCTAAGAAATACTTGTTTCCTGACTTACATGTCCATGTATTTTTGGTTAAGCTATGAACTGGTTTCTCTACGGGTAGCCTCTCCCTGAGGGCCTGAGGGAAAAGAAATATTTAGAGGTGTGTGTGTACACATGATGGGTGAGGTGGGGAGTAGATATACGTGAATATAAGCCTTTGGATGGATATGGGAATGTGGGCTTTCAATGATTTATCTTGTTGTGGTATTGGGATATTTGAAATGTACTTTCAGACAATTAAGATGCAGGCTTTTTCCTCCAGGAAAATTAATTGGCTGTGAATCCCGAGTTCATTCTACTGTTTAGGTAACAAAGGACACAAAATACAAAATAAAATACCAATGGTAACTTTTTAAAGTATGGCAGTGAGCGAGGGAAGAAGTTGCTACTGTAGAATTAGAAATAGGAACTAATAAGGGACTATCACTGAAAGACAGATGTAGTAATTTTCAAGCATTCTGATTGCAAGTCATAGTGAGAAATGCGTTTTGCATTGAGACTTACTGCACCCAGATGTGTGTGTATGGGTGTGCATGTGTGGATATGTGTGGATATTTGTATGTGTGGATATGGTGTATGTTATATAAAACACGTATGTTTTATATAAGCACTAGTACACGAAATAACTTCCACCTTACTGTATACAGTACATTCTGACACTTCCAGTTGTTTTATTTATATTTTATTTCACAACATGATACTGTTACAACTTACAGTTTAACATTAATACGTTAGCAGAAACTTGAAAAGAAATTACCATGTATATAAATATCCATGATTTATACATATATGCTAATATCTCATTACTATTAAAAACAAATGCTAAAAACTTATTGGAATCTATGGGTCACAAATATGGAAACATCTAAATTCTTTTTAGTTCTAAGGGCAAGTTATTTCATTCCTCTAGACATTCCCATTTATTTTATGAATTCTTTGAAGCATTTGTTGAATACCTACTATATGTCAGTTTATAACCATTAAATTGTTATAAAACAAGCATGTCCCTTGACCTCATAGCTTCAAGACTAGTGGGAAAGCAAATATTTAAAGAAATGTACACATTAGGTATATAATTAAAGATTATAAGAAATGTTGTAAAGAACATATAAAGTATTAAATTAATTTTAAATGAGAGGTCTTAATTATTTTGGTAATGCCAAAGAAAGTTTCTAAATAAATGTAAGCAGGGATGGTGGAAGGAGTTGGAATTACTTGGGTGAAAAGTGGTTAAATAGAATTAAAGACAAAAGAAGCAAAGTAAACAGGAAGTAAACAGGTCTAAATCCGGAAAGAACCTGGTGTGTTAGAAAATGAGAAAACCCAGAGAGTCAGGCAGTGTAGACAGATGAAGAGACTAGGAGGCATGAATCAGAAAACTTGTGATCTAATAGACCTGGTTAAGGATTTTTAATTTTATTCTAAGTATAGTGGGAACGTGTTGGTGGTTTTTCAACAGGAGCAGCTCATGATTTTTATATTTTATTTTATTTTATTTTATTTTATTTATTTTATTTTATTTATTTTATTTTATTTTATTTTATTTTATTTTATTTTATTTTATTTTATTTTATTTTATTTTATTTTATTTTATTTTATTATTTTAGAAATCTCTGCTGCTGAATGAAAATGGACTGTAGAGAGCAAACGTGGCATGAAGCCATTGAGCTAGGTGGCCCTGAGGCCTTTGAGGATTAGCCAGCCTATGACTCCATAACCTTTCTATGACCAAACATCTACACGATCGCCTCAGACAACTGGTTTCTTCTTTTTGTCTTGCTGATCATCTGGCTTTCGATTGTTGGCTTGGTTGACTAGAGGGAACCAATTACAGATCCTTTTCTAAGACCTCAGGTGACTCTCTGGTGTTTTATCTTCCTCCAATTTCCTTTTCGCCAAACTAGACATGACACTAGCCACTCTAGCTTTTAGGAAGTCCAGTTATTGAGGGAAGCATTTTGCTCAGAATGACAAAGCAGGCTGGATATAAGCTAGCCACACCAGAAGACAGGCTTTCAAGACCTATTAACAAAATTACCTCTGTCCTTACCCATCAGAAAAGTCATTTATCAATGATATATATGTGTGTGTGAACATTTTTACAGTACTCCCTTTGATTTTTATAGAAAATGGAAAATGACTAGAAACGAACGGATGTCAGCTATTTATTTCAAAATCCCTTATTTCCAGGGTGGCTTCAGAGCCAAAAATCATTAGTGCCAATCTCCTCCTCCTCCTCCTCCATCTATAAGATTGAGAACTGATATTCTGCATAAGACCCCAACATGGCAAGGAAAGCTTATGCAACCTATATTTATTATAGCAGGAAAGTGGAACTCTTCATTTTAGAGATATTTTTTAAAAGAGAAAAGCAGAATTATTCTTGGAGAAGAGTTAACCAGAACTCTTCTGCTTGTAGCTGAACAGAACCTTCCTCAACCTAGACCAAGAAGAAGGAAAGGAAAAGGAAGAAAGATTCATTATCTCTTATAACATAAAAGATTCAGAGGTAGACAGAACTTCAGCTGAGTCTATGGGCTCAAAGAGCATCACAGGAAATTTTCTGCTTCTTTTTACTCTGTGTGTGTGTGTGTGTGTGTGTGTGTGTGTGTGTGTGTGTGTGTGTTGTGGTGTGTGTGTTGTATTCTTTCTCAGGCAGTCTCTTTCCATACGGAGGCAAGATGAATACCAGTTGCTCCAGGATTACATCCTACCATCCTGTCAGGAAGCCACTTTTCCAAAATTCCAGAAAAAAATCTTAAAGTTGAGTCTCATTTGCCTCACTTGGGTCATATGCCCATCTTAGAACCCATCAGTATGACTAATGAAATGGACAATGCTGATTGGCCAGGGCTGGGTCACGTGCTTCCTCCTTCAATATCCTCTTGGCAGCCATGGTTGGAACAAATCTACCCAAACCACATGGACTCAGAGAGACAGAACAGTGTTTCCTCAAAGGATAATCCATTTTTAGTAACCAGAAGAAGGAGTAAAGAGGCCTGGATATAAACAAGAGATGTTCTCCGGAATGTAATCTCCACGTGAGCAGAAAATCCCTCTGTCTCTCTGGTTCGTTGTAATACAGCACCCGGCACATACGTTGGCACCCTTTAAACTGAATTTAAAACATGAAATTCTTCTTACATAAAATACAGTTTCCTGCTTTCCCAATGCATTTTACTTAACTGAAACTTGATTAGAGCAGACAGTGGATGGGAAGTGGTATGGGGTCTTTGAGTCTTAAGCCTGATACAAGGAATTTTATCTGATGAATCACACTGTTAAACAAATAGGAGGACTGGTTAGTCAAAGACCAAAAAGCAATGAGCCAAATGCAATTTCAGCTCCCGTGTGGTCGGAGCCTTCGACTCATTGCCACTGACCTTCTCAGGCTTTCGTCAGTCAATCCAGTTGGAAATTCTGATAAAAACCAGTGTGTCATCACCAAGAAGACACTGAGGTTGAAATGACCTTTTTTGACTAAATAAATTAGAAAAGACAACAAAATTGAGCTGCATCCTTGACAGAGCCAGCACAGAAGTCTGCCTGGGAGATTAGATGGCCTGCAGCCTCCTGGCCTTCACTGCGTTGTCCTCCGGCCACCAGATCATTTCCAGCTTCCGTTTCTCTGCTTTGTGAGCACTCCAAGCTTCAATCACATTTGAGGATGAAAGCTTCTGAGTTTGACTGTTACTGATCTTAGTGAGTGTTTCCAGCTTCTGATAGTCTGTTGTTAGAGTGTCCGTGGATCCGGCCATGGGAAAGGAGGTGGGAGAGTGAAATGACTAAGAAGTCACTCGGACACTGGGGTCAGGCATTCCAGGGCTCAAGTCATGTTTCTGCCATTTTCTCGCTGTGTCTTTGGGCAACGGACTTAACATACTAAAATCTATTTCCTTATTTGTAAAGTGAAGATTTCTATGGGTCCTGCCTCCCAGTGCTGTTTGCTGTGTTATGTGACACAGTTCATTTTACCCGTGCTTAGCAAAGTGCCTGGCACATGCTAAACATTCAGACAATACTCAGAAAATGAAAGTTGCTACAATCAGCGTACTAGACGCTCTTCCAATTAAGCGTATCATCAACTTGTCTTCAATCAGAATTACTAGATGGACAAACTGACTACTGATTAACCTGTGAGCCATGAACTCATATCATCACAGTAGGATGTGTCCTTTTGCTTTTTTTTTCCCCTGGGAAAGAGGTGATGGAGAATGGAAGTCAAGAATGGTATCATTTTCCTAATTAGGTGACAAAGAAAGACAGGAATGGTGGATCAGATTTATCAACATTACAGAAACACTTCCTCTGGATCCACAAATATTTCCTTAACTATCTTTTTTACATGAATACTTAGGGTGGGAAGGGCTGATATGAGAATCGAGTGCTTTATTCATCCATTTTCATATAAACTCAAGCACGAAATGAAGATAAAATGCAGTTTTCATTTATCCGTGCCCATGGACAGCAGCCTGGAGGCTTATATCATGTACTATAATTGATACTTGGTCTTGGAACGCATTATTTAGCTTGACTGTGTTTTGTTTCCACAGACTCACCTAATTATGGTTTGCTGAGGCTCTTGCTGAAACAACTGTGAATTTCCTAAGCCTATCCCGATCAGCAGTGGGGAAAATTGGCCTAGAAAATTCCGCTTGGCAGGAGGGGAATGGCAGACTGGGATATCGAACACAACGAAAAGCATTTGCATGTGGATAATGAGGCTCGACTGTAAGCGGGAGTCATTTATGTTCTTTTGCTGGAATACTTAAATAGTTAGTTGTTTTACCAAACAAAAACAGAGGTCAGGACAGTCTCTTGGGGAGCACCCTCCCCCTAAAAGGAGAGGCTTTTTGCTTGATGAGGTGTGTAGCTGACCGCTGGTTACTTGAATTTTTCTCTCTTCACCTGAAAAAATCTTAGAACATGACTTAAGGTTTTGGATAAGAACTATATGACCTATTTGAAAAATCTCCTGAAATCAAAATAAATTTGTATATATCTGTATATATAGCCCTGTGTCTTGATTAGCCCTTAAATTTGAATCTTCATGTGTTTGGAATTCAGCTGACATTTTAGCACTAAAAGAGATCATTTGTGTTGTTTTGCTTGTGTTTCTGACACTATACGAGTGTTATGATGTACCTTTTTCTCCTCAGAAATACGTACTTCTAGTCATGTCTGGCCTGAAGTTGCATACTTTGATCCCAAACTTTTACCCAGCTTTGTTTTTATGATTGCCACACTCATTGCATGCCTGTCTGTCTCTGTCTGTCTCTGAAGATAAATAGACAGCTGTACGTTTGAACCTATTTCTATGTCTTTTCTTATATATATTTGTTTATATGTCTATAAATAAGACATAGAATGACAGATATAGATGTAAAAGTACATTTAGATGTCTCTCTGCCATTTTCTCTCTCTCTATATATATATCCCTGGATACATAAATATTTATATGTTCATACATATGACACATATTCTACATATATATGTTACATATACATACATATGATACAGATTTTTTTATACTGTTGACCCTTGAATAATGTGTGGATGGGGATACTGACTCTGTACAGTTGAAAATCTGAATATAACTTACAGCCAGCCCTTTGTCTACATGGTTTCTCCATATACGGGGTTCCTCTGTACCCAAAGTTCCATGATTCCACATCCAGGGATGCACCCTGGATTGTGTAGTACTGTAGTATTTACTACAGAAAAGAAATCCATGTATAAGTAGGCTCTCGTGGTTCAAATCCATGTTGTTTAAGGGTCAGCGGTAAATATATATCTGTTACATATCTCTACCTGTCTATCTATCTGTCTGTCCATCTGTTTGTCTGCCTGCCTGCCTGCCTGTCTGTCTGTCTCTCTCTCTCTCATCTAGAGAAATCTTTTCAGGAAAGTTTAACACATAGAATTGTTAGTCATTTTATTGTGGAGCTTAATTTAAATCCAAGCCTTGCTACCTCTGTAGGTTGATTTTTCCCACGTGTGCTGCTTACATCTTTGGTAAATATGAGCTGCATTTTTGTGGAACTCAGATGTAACACTAAACAGTGTTCAATGATGAGACATTGGTTTTCTTTTCTTCCGGTTCCTTCTCCTGCGTTGCATCAGGGAGAAACCCTTGGTTCGGTTCCAGGAGGTATCAATCCCTCTCGAACTCTCATTAATCTCCATTTTTAACATTTGACAGCAGACCTCAAGCAACCAAAAAGGCCTGAGGAGAATTGAACCACGTTGCTTTATTTTCAGCTAAGTTTTGTCTACTTGCTATTTGTGTCAAATGGACCTGATGTAGAAATAATCTAGGACCCAAGACAGGAACTGAAAACAAACAGAAGCTCCAACAAATCACTTTGTTGTTACCATTTGGCAGAGTGATACGTAGGTAATTCATAAAAAGAGAAGAGAAATTAACTCGCTGTCTTGAGTTTTCTGGTTCTGACTTTTCTCTACCATTCATTTGAAGCATTTTCTTGAAACGAATGTGATTCAGACTTGCTGAGTATGAGGGGCTCGCTGTGCCCCCTGCGAGGGGATGCAGCTGCTGGAAGGGAATGAAAGGACACAGCTCAACTTGGGGGCGCTGTGACCGTTTCCCTGGCTGATTCGTATTCCGTGCTAAAGGCCATCCAGCCCAAACTAAGTGACTCCTGCTCTTGAATAAGCCCTGAATGGCTGCGGCTGCTGATTGGGAGTGGAATTCTGCTCCTTGCCAGTCTACTGATCTCTCTCGTAGCCTCTCCTTTGTTTCCCCCCTGCTAAAATCCTTCCCTGCCACTTTCTCTCTTTCTTTCTGTCAGTGAGATGATCCCCCAGAAGCCTCGGGGTGTAGTTGCACTTCTGGGTGCGTGTTAGTTCCAGATGCCCTCAGCGGCAGGTGTCTGTTTTCCGCAGACCTCAGTCTGCAAACAGAACAATGAACTCGGCTGCTTGTTCCGGCAGCAGAGCAATCTAAACTGTTTTTCCTCTTTCCGAGGCACTTCAGAGACCTTAGCATCTGTGTTTTTTGCCCTCTAGGTTTTCTTTTTCTCAAAAGTGAAATGATAATACCAGTGACCGTTTTTTCACACTGCCTCTCCCCGCAGATAATCTGGATCATCAGGTTTTCCGATCTTCTTTCTTTGATCATCCCTGCAAAACCACTTACAAATAAAGATTGCACTTCTGGAAGTGGCTGGTTTTGAGCCAAAGATGCTTGGAAAGTAATAAGTGGGTTTTCGGGAAAACTGAGAATATACTTGAATTGAAGTACCAGTTCAAGTTCTTTGAATTCAGATCAGATTACATCTGACATTTTGGTTGCACAATTTGTTTTTTATTCCATGGATATTTCCAAATACTAATTTCTACCACCTCTATTTTTATTTCTAGGGTCACTATTGTTCCAAATAGCTGACCAATAGTAAAAAGTACCTAAATTCAAAGGGCAACTTTTATTACTCTAGCAACCATTTGATAAAATGTGATGAGTAGAAAAAGAACCAGATAAAGAGAGAGTACTAGAAACAATAGGAAAAGCAATTTCTGAGTAATCTTTTTGTGCCTGTTATTGCTTAAAATATGTACCTAATGCTTCACTCAATAAAGTTTTGTCAGTGATAATAGTTATTATAGATCGTTAATACTTACAGTGAGATGGTCACTCAGTATGAGGAAATAACATCAATAACTTCCCTTTGAAAGTTAGTCTGTTTATTACTTATGTGTTTTCAGGTGTATGAGATAAAAACTCTACTATAGTGGCTTAACCAAATGAGCATTTATTTTTCTCACGTATCAAGTGGGCTGAAAAAGAAATCCATGAAAAAGTAGCTCTGTGATGCTGGTGTGGATCCAGGCTGCATCTGTAGTTCTGCTTTGCTTTCCTAAGTCATGTGGCTTCTACCCATGGTCTCAACGTAGCTGCAGAAGCTATTGCCATCATATGTACATTCCAGGCAGGAGGAAGGGGATGGGCAAAGGGCATAAGACAAGTGCCAGCCAGGTCTATCAGCTTTTTCAGGGAAATAATAACTTTCCATGCAATAGATTCCCACTTACGTTTTATAGATAAGATCTCGGTCACAGGTCCACCCATTACCGTCAGGAAGTGTGCAGATGTGAACCTTGTATCTGAGTATGTTGCTACTTAGAACAAATTCAGTGAGAAGACACTTGTGCATAACTAACAGTGCTTGCTTAACATATAAAATTAACATGATGTTGGTCAGGGCAGAAAAAAATGCCAACTGACTTCAGATTATGTTCCTGATTTATTTTATTTAGTAAAGAAAATGTCAACAAGTAGAGGAAACTCATAAAAGCATGTTCATGAGAAATGTTGGCAGTTCCCACCCCAAGTACTGCCCAGGGGAGGAAATCTGAGTTAAAGGGCTTTGTGCCTTTATATAAAGATGATGCAGAGAGTGTGTGTGTGTGTGTGTGTGTGTGTCTTGGATGAAAGAGAGCCAAGATAATACCCAGCTCTGCTTAAAGCGGTATCGATAGTGATTTCCTGGCTCAACTATCTGCTGGCTGTATAATGTTAATCTAGTTACTTAACCACATGTTGCCTTGGTTTCTTCATCTGTAAAATGGGGATTTTAGTAATGTCTACTGACAAAGATTATCTTCTTTTTTATTTTTTAATTTTTTGAAATTGAAGTACCATCAGTTACAATGTGTCAATTTCTGGTGTACAATTCAGTGTCCCAGTCATGCATATACATACATATAATCATTTTCATATTTTTTTCATTAAGGGTTATTACAAGATATTGAACACAGTGCCCTGTGCTATATAGCAGAAACTTTTTTAAAAATCTATTTTTATATATAGTGGCTAAAATTTGTAAATCTCAAACTCTCAGATTTATCCCTTCCCACCCCCTTTCCCTGGTAACCATGAGATTATTTACTTAGTCTGCGAGTCTGTTTCTGTTTTGTAGATGAGTTCATAGTGTCCTTTTTTTTCTTAAGATTATCTTATTGACTAAACTTTCATCAGGTTCCTGTGAGTCCCCAGCTCAACTAGGTCCAAACTTAAGCACCAGTCTCCATCCCTGTAGAGTCCAGTTTCGGCAAGAATCCTGCTAAGTCGGTTTATCCAGAATCTCCCACCCTCAGTACATGATCTCCCTCCATCTCCAACCAAATTTCTCATCCCCCAAGTAACGTCTTAACATCTTATCACCCTGGCCTGCCTTCACCTGTTAGGTTAATTAGCAAGAATAACGCTAACCCCTTAGTAATTTTCCATCTACTAATCTCCCATCCCCTTCTGGTCCTTGGCTATAAATCCTCATTTTCCCTTGTCGTATTAAAACCTGAGTGCGATCTCTCTCCCCTGCTGCAAACCCCACCGTAGTAGTCTCCCTGAATAAAGTCTCATAGTTTTAACAAGTATCATGAATAATTTTCCTCTTTTACACAGCCTCGGGGGATGCTTATAATAAGTTAGTATTTGCAAAGCATTTAATACAGTGCCTTTTACATAAGTGGTTATTAAATAAGTAAAAACATCTATATTGTGAAAGGAATTCATTGTTAACATCTTCGTCAGACACCAGGTTATGTCTTTATCAGATTTAGTATATCCTATTCCCCATTCTAGCCCCAGTCTATGGCATATTGTTGGACGTCAAGCAGTGATTATTGTATTAATAAATGAACCTTAGCTGATGCAAATGCATTTTGGGTTCAGCTTGGTTTACTTATCTGTTGCATATTTATCAACAATATTATGACTTCTGTGTAATCTCTTGAAAGACTCAACAAATGCACTTTGAGTAATTCCAGTGTATATAAGAACAGTTTTGCAGGGCGCATTCATCAACTGTCTCCTGCTTAAGACTTGATTTTGCCTGAAAGTTGATGTTTACATGACAATGAAGGGAATGGATGCTCGACTTGCCAACCTGAGTATTCATCGTTCATTTGATAGCTGGATTTTCTCTGAAATTAACAAATTGGCATTCTGCTATCTACCTTGGTCATTTGGAAATTTTAACAGTGTTAAGTCTGTCTCAAGGTCTGATCATCTTGGGAAACAAGAATAGCAGATCTTTGGGCAATTGTAGTGGGGATATCTGGACAGCCCTCTTCAGTGATTCCACTGACCTGATTTTAATTTTCTGTCTTTAATTCTTCTCAACTGTTTTACAAAATAAGTAAATAATTTACTTGAATCATTCTCTTTAGACTCTAATCCCAGCTCCACTATTTATTAGTATTCTGAACTGGGCAAGTCATTTAAGCTCTCTGTAGCGCAGTTTCCTTTATTGTAAAACAGAGTTTACAATAGTGTCTGCTCTATAATTGGGTTAAATACAATTTAATAAATTGATTAATTAAATTAAATTAACTGTAGGTTGAACAGAATAATCCGCTGTAGTATAAGAATTGTTTCTGGCATATAATAACTGCTCAGGAAAAAAAGAAATCGTACCTGCGTTCCCAGTCAATTCATCATCTGAGACAATTGTTTCTACTGTGCAATTTACCACAAGGGTAAACAGTCAGTCCAGTGAGAAAAATGATCAATCACTCTAAGTATTTTTTGTTTGTTGAGACCAAAGATGGAGTTTTGACTGAGTTTTTCCATGCAGTATTGTGAAGCGATAAACAGCCTGGGTTTTAGGTTAGGCCAGAGGGTTAGTTACTGAGATTTGTTTTGTTGAAGATGTCACTTTAGCTACACCACAGTATTCTTACCATACATGATCCATGCTGAACTGTGTGTGCTCCAAGATCTCCAATATCTACAATATCTATGCACGGAATTCTGGAGCTACACTCTGGTTTATTCAGTGGGTGCCAGTCACTTACTGGGTGTTAGGCAGATCGAGGATACTGAGTTCATTCTTTTGAAAATTGCCATGTCTTGGGCCTTCTGTGGTAAAATATATTTCTGCGCAGTTTTTAAAAAAGGATTTGGAAAGGAAATTAGTAGTCAAATGAGATAAAGAACTAAAAGTAAATATTTTTCTTTTTTTAAATTGAAGTATAGTCAGTTGGTAAAAGTAAATTTTAATCAACTTTCCAATGCAATTAGTTTTTTTTTTTTTATTCCTGGAATGTACTAAAACTTTTACAGGGTTCACTTAAAATGTTGCGCTTTTGTTACCCCATTTCTTTAGTAGTGTTAGTAGAGAGAGTGGAAAGTTATAAAATTATAAAAATCTTTCAAGTTTTAAGGAACATATAAATGTAAATTAATTCCTATTCGTCTCTACTTCCCTCCAAACATAGCTAGTTCAGGGAGATTTTAGTATGTCCATTTAAAAATGCTATTTGCATTTTTCCGTGTATATTTTCTTAATAAAATTCATTCTTTGCTTTCCACTAGGCTGTGGATATCAGAAAATCAGAAACCTTTGATTGTAACCCAAACAGACAGTATACATTCAATCGTGCATTCACTGAGCAACAAGTAAGACAGAGACAGTGTTCACACAATGTTTATGGAGTAAATGAGTGAAAATGTGTATAGAACCTAAAAAAAATTATATGAAAAGGAAAAATGAGAAATCATTGTTAATAACACCCTGCTAACAATTTACTATACTTTCCTGCTATGTTTTTTACTGTGGATATACTTTTAGACTTGGATGAAATTAATTCTTTACACATAAGAGTGTAAGTAACTTTCTTTACTTCTAAGCAGTTTAAAAAAAAGAGTTTTGAAGACTTTAAAAAGAATCATCTGATAATGAGATTTTTTGCACTGAATTCACGTTACTGCAGATACTTCAAATCCGAGGGTATTAGACCTGGGCTGTCTCAAGGTCTGTGGAAACTCAGACTCTGAGTTTGTACAGCAGCAGCCTCTCTGGACAGCTGGAGGTTTGCAGGAGGGTCAACACCGACAGTCAGAAAGGATCAGATCATGTGTCCTGAGCTTCCAGGTGGACTCCATGTGACTAAGTTGGCACCAGCTCTGACTTGAAAAACAGACCTACAAATCCCTTATTTGTAATTCTCAAGTACAAAGTGTTCTAAATGTCAATCTTTTTTGTTTTTGGTAAAATTATAGCCCAAATTAATACGGTAATAAAACATTACCTTAACAGAGCCAAGGCAAGCAGTAGCCCTAATTCTTAGGCAGGGCTGCAGAAATGGTAGGATGATTGACTCCTGGGGCAACTATATTACTTTTATAGAATGGGAAAGTTCTCAATACAGAATCAAATTCTGCCCCTTGGGTTTCAGATAAAGGATTGCAGGCTTGTATTCGCTTCGAAAGCACTTAAATTTTTAATGAGGAGACAGTCTGGCGTGGCTGTTAAGAGTTGGGATCCAAAGACAAAAACCTATGTAACCATTTTCTAGCTGTGACTCCTTTAGAAAGATACTGATTCTCTTTATTCTTCAAGATGCTCCTCTGTAAAATAAGGTGAATAACAGCACCTAATTCTTATTCACACAGGCTTATTGTGTGAATATACACATAGTGCTCATGGTGAAACTTTGGTAAGTCCTTAGCAAGTGCCAGCAAGAGGGACACTTCAGGGCACATAGTGTTTCACAGGTTTGTTGAATACACGAATGAGAAGGGGGCAAGCCCAGGTCTAATGCTTAACATGGGATTTGCTCATCAAATACTCAGTCATGTTTGGCTTCCTCTCAAAGCACAGATGTTTAAATGACATACCCTAGGACATACCACTTTGCCTCTCTGAACAAATACTGAATCTCCAGGTCAGCAAATATCTGAGGATTATCCCAGAATAATTACTTTGATAATTATGATTCTATAAACTGGTGATCAGTTTAACTGAGCGTAATAATTTATTAGTAACTATTTGAAGAGGAAAAAGCAAGGCAGTGTAGGATAGCACTTTATAACCTATCCAAATATGCTCACTCCTTATTAAAACTGCGACACCAAATGTTCTTCATTAAAATAAAATATTTCGTTCAACATCTTAGTGTATAAATTATTGATGGAATCATTTTAACAGTTTCCTAGTGGAATTCTATTCTGATTTTCATTTTTAGGGCACAAGATCCTTATTCAAGACAAAAACCATCTCTAGGTAGTCAATTTCTCCTCTCACCACTGACTTTTTGTGTCTCTTACATGTAACTAACATTGGACCAGTTCTGTGTTCCCCCCAAAAGATGGGCTGCAGTACTGCTTCTTAGCTGATGATTCAAGATGATTCCTCTGAGGAAAAGTAGTTTTAAAGGCTAATTTTCTAAATGTGTTTTTTTAAACACCCACTTCACTTTCAATGTTCAAATTCTTAAATATATTTTTTTTTTCTGAAAATAAGTGAAGTAGTTGAAGCATCCGTTTGTTACTCCTTTAAAAAACTAAATAACATTGTCTCTCTAGAGACTTTCATAAATTGGACTTGAAATTCAATGTTTTCTTATTGATCAGGCATTCATTTGTGATAGGTGTTTTTCCATCTCAGATAAATTTTTAAATAATCTAGAGCAGGAATAGCAAACAAACAAACAAACAACAACAACAAAAACCAAAAAAACCTGGGATGAATTAATGTAAATATTTTGATGGGAGAAGTGTGGAGATTTTTTTTTTTTCCATTTCATACAGAGCCTTTTCAAAAGATGACCTAGTGAATAGTGAAAAGCTCCCTGGTGTGATAAAAGCTCAGGTTTTAATAAGAAAGTCTCAGTGGACGTCTGTCATCATGGCACCAGCTTAGTGGTCTCTCAAGCAGTCATCATCAATGCTACGCCTTATGATCAACTTAAGAAGATTAACATTTTAACTGGGTTAAACCTCATGTTAACTGGTAGGACAATGGCATTAAGTCAGACTCCGGGATTTGTGCACATAAATAGCAAAGCCTCCTGTTCTGTAATAAGACACAGAACGGATACCTCCACGTGGATGTTCTTTATGACCGCTTCCCTCGTAACTGTACGTTGTGTTTACTTCCTTCATGTCTGTGATCCTAAGCCGAGTACATGACAAACACATATTTTTACATAAGTGTATTTCCCCCAATAGTTATTTTCTAAATTATATATTTTTTCTATTAAAAATACTTGTGAATTTTATAAAATTTCAAAACATTTGCCCTTCATAAGACAAAAAATCGAGAGAGTGAAATAAAACAACCCACCGACAGAAAATATTTGCAAATCAAATATCTAAAGGAATATCCAGAATATACAAAGAACACTTACAACTCTGTAATAGCAAGACAGGAAACTGACTTTAAAAATGAGCGAAGGATTTGAACTGATAAATCTCCAAAGAAGATATCTGAATGACCACTAAGCACACGAAAGTATGCTCAACATCACAGGTCATAAGGAAAATGCAAATTAAAACCACAGAGAAATGCCACTTCACATGCACTAGAATAACTAAAATTGAAAAGGGAATAAAAAGATTCAGTGAGCTATTCTGAGCTCTATTATGATAGATTAATTTTGCCTGCTATTGAACTTCATATAAATAGATTCATATAGTATATGATCTTACTTCTGGCTTCATTTACTCAATATCATGTTTGTGAGATTCGTTTTGTGTCTTAGTGGTATTTCATTTGTCTTAATTTTTTTTGGTTGTTTACATTTATTTATATTATAAATATCTCTGAGAAAGAGAAATCCAGATTGAGCTATATAAAGGGAAATCTGTTTGGACAAAGCATAATTATCCTTACAATGTGATAGATTTCTGTGCTGTGTTTTGATTAGTGACAGTGTGGTATATCTTACTCTTTCTTTTTACCTTTTTAAAAACGTCTTTCCATTTGTCTTGTAGTTTTCCTTTCTTGGTGAGAGGGAGTATTTATTTTTGGAGGAGTTACTGAGGTATCCTTTTACTTTTAACATGACTCTTTATATTTAAAATGGGTCCCACTCGGAAATCTGTCTTTTAATTAGGTACCCCACTCAAAGTGATTACTGATATAACTGGATTAATATTGACCATGTTTGTCACTATTTTGTTCCATTTGTTCTTTGCTTCTTTTTCCCCCCTCTTTTCCTGCCTTCTATGGTTTTATTGGGCATTTCATATGTTTCCATTTTATTTCCTCTGTTAGCACATCAATTATTTTTCCTATTTGAACTTTTAGAGGTTGCCCTCGAGTTTGAAACACACACTTTAATCTGATCTAAGTGTACCTTCAAATAATCCTACACCACTTCATGTGTACGGTAGGTACTTTATAACAAAATATTCCCTAAGTTATTTAAAAATTCTGAATAAGAAAATAAAATATTTGATTAAAACTTCATTTACTCCTTTTCTGATGCTCTTCATTTCTTTGTATAGATCTGAGCTTCTGACCTGCACAATTTTATTTCTCCCTGAAGAAGATCTTTTCACGTTCCTTTCACACAGCTCTGCTGCTACTGAAATCCCTTCAATTCCTCTTTATCTAAGAAAATCACTCTTCTTCGCTTTTGTACAATAATTTCATTGGATCTAGAACTCTAGGCAGGTGG
Source organism: Camelus dromedarius (assembly GCF_036321535.1). NCBI lineage: Eukaryota > Metazoa > Chordata > Mammalia > Artiodactyla > Camelidae > Camelus > Camelus dromedarius. The sequence goes on along the minus strand of NC_087453.1, from coordinate 5,509,876 downwards.
AGTTTTTTTTCTTTCAACATTTTAAATATTTCCCTGAAATCTCTGCCTGCTTGCATGGCCTCTGATAAGTCTGCTGTAATTCATCTCTTTTATTCTTCTATACTGTAGGTGTTTATTTTTTCTTTTAAAGAATTTCACTTTATTTCTTCTATGTAGCATGGGGAACTATATTCAATACCTGGTAATAACCTTTAATGAAAAATAATATGAAGATGAATATACATTGCTGAGAGGAATGTAAAATGGCACAGCCACTGTGGAAAACAGTTTGGCAGTTTCTTAAAAAACTAACCCTGCAACTAATATAAGACACAGCAGTGCACAGTCCTACGCATTTAGCTCAGATCCATGAAGGCCTATGTGCTATTAAAAATCTGTACATTTATGTTTAGAGCAGCCTTATTCCTAAATTGGAAATGACCAAATGTTTTTCAATGGCTAAACAAGCTGGTACCTCCATACCATGGACTACTCCTCAGAAACAGAAAGGTACATGCTGTTGATAGCCACCACAACTCAGGGGAGTCTCCGGAGAATTGTGGTAAGTGGAAAAAGCTAATCCCAAAAGCTGAAAAACTGTATGTTTCCATTTATATGAGATTCTTGAAATAAGTACCTTGCAGATATGGACAACAGATTATTGGTTGGTGGGGGTTCGAGAGGGGCTGTGAGTGGCGAAGGGTGTGGCTATCAAAGGTCAATGAAGGAGACTTGTGGTGATGGGAAATGTCTGTGTCTTCACTGAAGAGTGGTGGGCATGTCCCATGCTGGGCCTCCAGGCCATGCTCAGTGTTTTTAACATTTTAAACTCTAATACCAATGCGGTGGGAAAGTTTTTAAGTAGAGGAGTGATGAGATCAAAACCTGTGTTGCAGAAGCGTCACTCTGGCTGTATCAGGAACAGACTGAGATATTTTACATCCAACCCTTGGATCTATTTGCAATTTCTTTTTGGTATATGGGATGCTACAGATAGCCATTAGTGTTTTTACCTTCCAGATGATTAATTTTCTCAGCATCATTTAATTTAAAAAAAAAGCCTATTTTGTTTTGAATTCTATTAGAAAAGAATATTCTTTCATTCATTCAAAAATATATAATAAGAGTCTATTACATTTCAGTGACCATTATAGAGACTAGGACACAGACAGTACACAAAATGGACAAAAATTCCTGCCCCATGGATTCATGGCCTGTTATGTTTATTTCAGAATGACTAGATAATGTAGAAAAGTGTTTTGAACTTTCTTCCAGGGTTTAATCTATGTGCTCAATTGTACAAATTTATGTGTATATTTTTATCGGTTTAAAAAAATGCCTATAATCCCACAATGTAAAAATTGCTACTATTAAAAACTGCGATGTAGATCATTGCAAACATAAATGCAACTTAAATGTTTCCTCTGAAATGGCATAACATAGTTTATCCTTTTTGTAGCCTCGATATGTTTATTCACTCAGTATATTTTCAATGTCTTGCCAGTCATAACTTTCTGTATAATATATTTTTCATTTGCGCTGTAGTCTTCTATTGTGTTACTGTGCCGTAAATTACTTAACCAACCCCGGAGTCTAATCTAAAATGGAGTGACTGCGTTGAAGGAAGTCAGTTGTTCTGCATAATGAAGAAACTGAGTATGTTTTTCCCTCGGTGGCCCCAGAGTAGAAAATGTGGGCTAGTTCACAGAAAGCCAATTCATCTGATGATCTATTCCCCAGAAGTGGGAAGGGAGGTCTATGGATGTGAATATAAGAAGAAATGTGAGGAGTGACTTGATATGGAAACTCATTCTAGAAATATGGTGGCATGGTGATCCCAGGACAGAGGTGACCAGGAGGGGCCTGCAGAGTGGGACACCGGTAGATTTTAATAGATATGGTACCTGATGTTTAATTCCAAGCTGTTTTGTTGCTTCAAATTGTCCAAACTGTTGAGTGGGAAATGACATTTTTGCAAAGAGATGTGAACCAGAGGCTCAAATTACATAATTTTAGCAAAACACAAAAAGAAAAGGCAAAATGTTAAACAAAAAAGCCCTTATACTTTGACTAAAATTTTGAAGCACACAATTATCTCCTCCAGTATAATTAGTAGAAGCAGTACTGCATGATTGAAAAAAAAAACACCCAATGTGTTATATTATCTGTTCAGAAACCATGTGCCATAGCCGTCAGGACCTTGCGTCTGGCATCAGAAATGGCTGTGTTAGAATTTTGGTTCTGCCACTTGCTTGCTGGGTAAGTTGGCACATGGATCTCTCCAAGAATGCTTTCTTGTACGTGAGCCTGGAGTTAATGTGATTATCTAGCACAGAAGGCTGTGAGGAGGATTAAATGGAAGCATGCAGATCAAGTACTTGGCACAGCGCCTAGCATATCAGCTAAAAGGTGTTGAGTTTCTATGATGATGATGAGGATGGAGATGATGATGATGAGATGGAGATGATGATGATTAGATGAAGATGATGATGAAGGACACGCTCAGAGGTGCTGGTACAGATCACCAGGCTGTCCTCCATGAAGCTTGCATCAAATTACATTTTCACCATGGCTTATGAGAGGCCATTCTCCCCCATTCACTCTGGAAATCATAGTTTGTAAAGCAATAACAATTTGGATTAAAAATCAGGGGTCTATTCAGGGATTGTTTCTTGAACACCTACTCTGGGCCGGTCTTCTGGGTCAGGACAGATGACACACAGTGAGTCAGACTCAGGCCCTCTTCTCACGGAACTTGTATTCTGGGAATGCTCCTTTTTGCTCCTAGATTTATAAGGATACCCAGCCCTTTTCTGCAAACACATAACCCTACCTTGTGGCGAACCTTTTGTGTATGGAATTTAAACTGCCCAGAGTTCTTAGATTTCACAGAACTTTTAGCCTTCTGCAATCCTTGGCCCCTAGAAGTCTCGTGGTCCTGCCTTTCCACTCACTGAGGCTGCCTTCTCTGGAGGAAAGTTGACATCCGCCCACGTGAGTGAGTTTTCTCACCAAGTTATTTAATGATGGCATCTCAGCCAATACAATTTGCACGCACAGGGAGAGAAGAAATACAGTTGTGCTCTAAACATTGGTTATTATTCCAAGAATACTCACAAGCTTCTTAAACCACCTGGCCCCAGGGAGCATTGTATTAAAATCTATTACAGAACATGGTGTTCCTTTAACCAGCCTCCTCTTCAGAGACATCATTAATTGCTCCCTTCTCCTTTGTGCTGCAATAATATACTACGTTGGGTTTTACAGTATGACATGTGTCACAAGTGTATGGCTGTGAGTTCTTCAAGGACAGGATTTATGTGCAATTTCACCTGTGTATCACCAGCATTTAACATAGCTCTTGGGTGAGAATCAGAATATATTTATTGAAATAATTCATTGCATTGCTTTTGTATTATCTTGGTTTGTCTCTCCTACTAGACTGAGTACAACTTCATCACAGAGACCCATACATTATCAGTTTTTGTATCTCCACCCTCCATCAGAGTGTCTGTCATGCAAATAGATGTTAATAGAGGTTTGTGGTATCAAATGATTAATGAAAGGCCATGCCAGTTGAGACCCTTAACTAGAAACATTTCTCCTGGGATCAAGTATCCAAGTAGACCTTTAAAGAAGTGACTGTGTAAGGAGAATTATTTCTTGAATCCTGGTAATTTTCCTCTGTCACATGACAGCTGCTCTATGAACCGATTTCAGGTCCCTCAGAGTCTCCTGTTCCTGACCTGTTCTGTGTTAGGGCGTGTTCTTCATTTATAAACAGATGGAGACACACACACACACACACACACATAAAATCAAGTGGAGTCAGTGCATTAATTATAACCAATCATTTTCACATGCATGTGAATCAGTTTACAAGTGCTTTTTAAAAAATATTTAATTTGTTTGGGATGGATGGGGAGAAGCAGGGAAGCAGTTTCAATGTGCTTCTTTTGGATGTAAATTTAGGGTGGGGAATCCCGGTAGCAAAATGGCAGTGGGTACCTCGCAGAGAAGAGGTGATATTAAAGAGGGAAGTAAATTTTTAACGATTTAAAAATGGATACCCATGGTTGACATATATTCATATCAATTTATAGAGAACATTTATTATAACTATGACAACTCTCAGGTGAATAAGATTTTAACACTGACATTTTATTCATTTACATTAAGAGCATGCCAGACACTGATTATAGCCTTATCATATCCCCAGGAGCTCCGTGTCATTATTATAGATGGGGAGACTGGAGCACGGGGAGGTAAGGGGGCTGGCGAGTGTCATACAGCTGGTGGGTAAGTGAAGAGGTTTTGAATCTAGCCAGTCTGGCTGCATAGACTGAGCTCTTAGATCATGCTCTGCCTGATCATACATGGACGAAACAGTCGGCACTGTGGGTAGGGAGACGATGACGGGAGGTGCTTCCAGCCATGCCTACCAGACGTGTGATGGGGCCTCTCTTTGTTATAATCAAAACGAACTAGGTAATTATCCACATCTATCTAGCAACTATTAGGAACTATATCTTTTAGCTTTCTTTTGTGTGTCAAAATATCTATCCCAATTTGCCCTAGGCAGGAAGCAAGCAGCACCGAATAGAACACGGCAGATCCAGCTGCAAGCGGAGGCTGAAACTGTCAAAAGTCACTTGCTTCCGTTTCTCCATCACTCAGCCCTGTATCTTGTCTGTTGATTCTATTCCCAGACCGTCTTTCCTTCTGTATTTGCAACGTGGCTGCCAGGACAATCTCAGGCTAAACTCTTCCAAGGTCAAATCCAGTGGCAAAGAGTGAGGCTCTTTTTCCCAGTATTTCTAGCAAAGGCCCCGCTGTTCACTTTTACTGACTAGTCCAGCTTAGATAATATATCCATCGCTGAACATGCTCAGGACAAGCTGTCTGGCTGGTTGGTTCAGTCCTAGGAGACTGAGAACAGAGCTCTTCTCCGACGGTGTATGCTGAGAACGGGCAATGGGAGGATGCCCTTAGATACCCATGGATAGCTGGAAAAAAAGGGAAGTGGATGTTGAGGAGGCAAGCTGCAAATATTCCTTGCAAATTCTGAATTTAACATCTGTGGGAAAACAATCCAGCTCTCTTGCAAACAATTCCATCCTGTGTGATCGGTGGAATTTTCTACCTGAATGTCCTCCCTTTACAGAGCAACATCTAGGTTTACAAAATTAATAAACCACTGAACTGGTTTGAGGGCAGGCTGGATAGATAATTTAATGAAGTTCTTCAATGTAACACCTGTAGATTGTTTTTCTCACCCTCCGAAGGCGGAAAATACTTTATAGGGCTGAGGTGGTGATTATATGTCCAACTGGGGACAGGCAGTGCTACAATCAATTAAGAAGGCCAGTGGATTATGGAGGACAGACACAAGGTGCCTTCCTGGAGCAGGGGAATCAATTTTCCACCTCGGTGGGCCAGAGCAGTAGAAGGAAATATTTCTGATATAAATGAAACTCACGACTCATCTATATTTGCCTAAACCAGACTCTCTTCCTATTGCCATTCATAGTCACTGTATTCTAGTCTTTCTGACTTCAGTGGTTTGCATTTTTTTCTTCAAAGTTCACTTAGGAGTAATCTGTTTATTCAAATGCAAATATAGGATGGGGGTGAGGTCCACAGGATTCCTGCTGTTAGTGAATCAGAGTGGGTGGTTGTGGGTGGAAAAAGAGGAGGGAGTCTGCCTAAGGAAGTTATTTGTCATAAGTGCCCCATGACTCCAGGAACTTATATTTTGTTATTTTGTGACTTCTGTTTTGAAGAGTTTATCAGATGAGATGAACAGTGACTAGAATTGAGAAGCCCAAATCTCTCCCTTTAAAAAGAACAGGAATTTTTTTTAAAGCTAAGAGAACTTCTGTATTACTTATAGCAAGGCATAATCTCAAAAGAGAATCTGACACACATCTTACTTGTATCAACCTGATAGTACAGGGCACTTAATGTTAGCAAATATGCCCATTCTTCCAAAAATAAAATGCAGGAAAATAAAATTTTTGCCAAAGAGCAGTAGTTAACAGTGGGTAGTGGGGACAAAAGGGGAGCCTGGTGGGGTTGACTCTGGTTTTGGACTGCTTGGTATTTGAGTCACTTATGACCTGTGGAACCTTGGGGAAGTTACTTGCTCTTTCTAGGGAATCAGTGTTCCTATCTGTAAGATGGGCATAATAGAACTACACGTTTGTAAAAATGTTTAAAGGACTAATGTAAGTAAAGTTTTGGTTCAGTATCTAACACACAATTAATGATCATTAAATTTTTTTCTATCACTGTTATTTATTCATTGACTGCATATTCTGTGCCAAGTACTGGGTTAAGAATTTTACTGGCATTATTTCATTAAAGCATGCCTGTGTGGTAGGTATTATTAATCTCTCCATTTTTCAGATAAGGGACATGAGGCTAAGAGAGAATAATTTTCTCAAGTCATGTACCTTATGTATAGAGCAGCTGGAATTAAACCCAAGTTTCTCTGACTGCAGATCTTCTGAAATTCTTACATTAAAAAAGAAACCTTGGAAATCCTGACTTCCATCCTGATCACTGCCGAATTCTCTCCCTGAACACTGGTTTTTACTGTGACCTGGCAGAGATGGTAAGAAATAAAGCCTAGGTCCTTTCTTAGGCTGTGTATATGAGTGGGTTATGAAATGGATATAGGCAAAACTCTGGAATGACTGGTATTTTAAAGAAAATTGCACTTTTTATAAAATGTAATTATTTAATGCTAGAAAGCACTAAATGTTCTGAATCATTTTGTTTAACACTTTCTAGAGGGGGAAAAAAAACAATAATGCCAGCTGAATGGAACAGAATAGGCAAGCTAACACATGAGCCAGTTTTGTTTAATCCTCCCCCCAAACTCTACAGCTGAAAAACCTGTGTTATCTCAGGACTGGGACTGAGGTGAGACAAGCAAGGCAGCCAGAAGACTAAATTTAAGGAGATTCTTACTCTTAAGGTTATGCCAGTGCCAAATCTGTGTCAGGTTTCCATTGCTGCACAAAAAATGACAATAAGAGTAGTGGTTTAAAATAACACGTGTCCATTTCCCCCCAGTTTCTCTGGGTCAGGAGTCCCAGCACAGGTTAGCTAGGTCCTCTGTAAGACTGCATGTAAGGTGTCAGCCAGGGCTGAGGACTCATCTGGAAGGTCCAATATGGAAGAATCTACTTCCAAACGCGTGCAGTTGGCAGGATTCATCTTCTTGCAGCTGAGTTCCGAGGGCTTCAGTTACCTGGGCTGACTGCTGGAGGTCACCCTGGGCCCCTGGAAACCTCTCAGAGTTCCTTGTCATCTGAGGTTCCCCAGCGTGGTTGCTTGCTTCCTCAAAGCCATTACAGGAACAAGAAAGTCCAGCAAGATGGGGGCTGTAAGCTTGTGTAATATAATAACATAATTGTGTGTGAGGTTGAGTTGTGTTTATTTTTGTAGGAAAATGAAATTGATTTTAGTGACTAGCAGACCATGGTGGCCATGAGGACAGGAAGAGCCAAAAGTGAGAAGAGGACAGAGAATGTAAATCAATGGGCATTTCGTTTACTAGAATCCTCACAAATGTGCAGTGAAACATTGGGTTATCTTTAAAAGCGTCTGACTACGAGTCATGATGATTCAATAAATAAAGGGATTTATTTTTCGAATATGAAATCCCAAGTTGGGGCAGCTTCCAGCTTGACCCATGCAGAGGTTCAATAATGCTATTAAGAACCCAGTTCCTTTCTGAATTTCTGCTTTGTCATCCTTGGAATGCCACCTCACTTTCCTTGCGATCACAAAATAGCTGCAGTGGCTCCTGAGCACACATCATTGTTCAGGAGCAGGAAAAAATGGCCCATCTCTTCTTTTTCTGAGAGCTAAGAAACATCTCCATGAAGCTCTGGCAATGGATTCTCACAGTACCTTATTTGATAGAATTGGATCATAGACCACTTCCCAAGCCAATCAAGGAAGGGGGAGGAAATTGCCTTAATTAACTCAGATGGATCAAGACTTACCCCTGGGGCTTGGGCTGGGTCTCCTTCTAAGAACACTAAGTCCTAGGAATGTAGATAAACAAAATCGGAGTTCTTGCCACAGGGAAGTTTGTGTATGTATGTGTGTGTGTGTGGTGTGTATGTGGGTGTGTGCGGTGTGTATGTGGGTGTGTGCGAAAGATGTTGGTTTGAGTTAGAAAACAAGAGTCTTGTCCTATACATTTAATGTATGAATGGGTCTTATCCCCCTAAAAGGGATTTTGAAGTCAGGACTTAGGCTAAATCACAATGCAAGCACTGACTAGCTAATTGACTTAAGTACTTTAACTTGCCTGAAACTTGTGAAATGGAGACACTAATATTACGCACCCTTGTAGATTTTTGTGAGACTTAACTGTAAAGTGTCTAGCCCAGTTTCCGCCACAGAAGTGGGAGAGGGCCCAATATGAAGACGGGGCAATGACAGTTTTCATCATGATGCTGTATCCTGAGGTTGCTAGCAGGAATGCACAGCCCTAGAGTAGTCTGGACTTTGCCTCAATGGATGGAATAAAACAATGAGCTAAGGTTCTTAGCAGCTTTCTCAGGGTCACCCATGGTGTAGGAACTCTCCTTTCATGCAAAAAGAAAAGCACATCTGCAGTGGTAACTTTTTGGACGTGGTAGCATTTCTTCTTCACTTAAAACTTTTGGAGAGCTTTTCCAAATCGCCGCTGTAAGTTCAACACAAACACCCTTGCACCGGCGTCAAGGTCGTTTTTCACGTTTATATGCACTATTTCTCCCTTGACAGTCTCATCTCCCAAGTCGAGTGCCACGGGCCATTGTTTGTTTATGGCACCTCTCCATCTTCTTTTCTCCTGCACTTCTTGCCCTGGAAAGATCATAAAATATTTGACCGTGGTGGCTGGTTGAAGTTCTCGCAGAGGGAGTAGTTCATGAAATTTAATTAAAGGTTTTGGGAAACTTCAGTCTGGTTGAGATTTGTCCAGGATAATGGAGAGATTATATTTAAATAACTACTGAGTATTTCAAAAAATGAATTAAAAAAAAAAAGAAGCAAAAACCCCCATCAGTTAGAGAGAAAGCATTCAGTAGAGACTGAAAATAGTGTCCCATTAGTGAGCCAGCCCTTCCAACAAGTCCAAATGGGGTAAGGGTAGTGAAGGGACGGTGCATAAGACAGAACTGCAGCCCAGACTGGGTGAGGAGGCCAGCAGGCATTCTACAGGATTGAATCGTATTATTTTGTCAGAACTTTTTCAGCGTAAATGACAAAAACCCAAGTCAAAGAGGACCGAGGACAGAAAATGCACTGACCCCTGTCTAGACGATTAGATCAAGGGGCCCTGTCCCTCCCGCTCTCATTCTTGGCTCTTCTTTCCTCGCACTGGCTTCCTTCTCAGGCAGAGTCTCCTGGAGGTGATGACAATGAGCTATCAAGCTCTTAGGCCTCCCCTGGATGCTCCCAGCAGCCCCAGGGTGGGAAAAAATAGATTGTCTTATTGAATTCAGAAGACTCTCACAGAACACCGCTGACTGGGTGGCTTCAACAACAATCATTTATTTCTCCCAGCTCAGGAGGCTGGGAAATGCAGGATCCAGGTCCCAGCGTGTTCGGTGGCTGGTGAGAACCTGCTGCCTGATTTGCAGGCAGAAGCCCCCTTGCTGAGTGCTCACAGGACAGAGGGAGACAGGGCTCTGGTCTCTTCCTCTTCCCATGAAGCCCTACCCCCATCATGGACCTCACTGAAACCTAACCACCTCCCCAGGACCCACCTCCCAGTACCTTCACACTGGGGGCTCAGGGCTTCAGCATAGGAATTTGGGAAGGACACAAACATGCAGTGCATGGCATCCTCTCACTCAAATAGCTCCACAGAAATCTGGGGACTGGGTCTGTGGCTCTGAGGCCTTGGTACTAAGGCCAGGGAAAGCAAAAGGAGAGGAGTAGGTGATGCTCCAAGGTCCCCAGCCCGTCTCAGGGCTGAGGTCTGAGCCGCATGGAAGGAGAGAGCTGACAGTGAAGGTGGCCAGGTCTGTTTTCCCCAGGAGTCTGGCTGCTTCTTGGCAGAGACAGTGTGGCTCTGGCCCTGGCAGCAGAGGGATTCAGAGTTGTGATGAGAAGGTTCTCCCCAGTTCTGTGAGGAGCCCTGCGAGACTGTGCCCCAGGGAGCCCTGCAGGGAGCTGGCCTGGCTTGCCACCTTGACGAGAGATGACATAGTCCTGTCCTCAAGGGGGGTGTTTCCACAGTGGTGGTGGGGGTGAGCCCCTCCCTCAGGTGACGATGCCTCAGGGACTCTATCCATTTTCTCTGCTGCAAAACAAACTACCACAGCTTAGAGCTTCACCCAGCGCCCGTTCGCGTGTCACGGCTCCATAGGGGGGACGTCTGGGTTGGCCTGATAGATTTTCTGCTTAGGATCTCCTGGGGCTGAAATCAAGGTCTTGGACTGGCTGGCTTTCATCTCCAGATGAAAGAGAGTCCACTTCCAGGATCACCAAGGTTGGTGTCAGCGTTCGGGTCCCTGCAGCGGTAGGGCTGAGCTCTCATTTGTTTTCTGTTTGCTGGGGGTCATTCTCAGCAACTAGAGGTGGGGCTCAGCCCCTATCCCCGTGTCCCCTTCCATATTCCAGCCTCCTCCCCTGCCACCACCTGGAGAAATTCCTTGCTTTTAAAGGGCTTGCCTGATGAGGTCAGACCCACCGGGTCATCTCCACGTCTTGAGATAAAGTGTGCTGTTTCTCATATATAATGCAACCTCATCACAGAGTAGAATGAGTCAAGGCAGGGTGCAGGGCTTGTATGCCAGGTGGGTGAGAGATCTCAGGGGATCTTTCAGAATTCTGCCTGCCTCAGGGCTGTCACCAAGGAAGCTTAAGTAGCTTATGTCCAAAGCCTGTATGCAACACCTCAAGAGGTTCACTAAAATATCGTAGACACTTGAGAAAGGCCAGAGGTGGACTCCTTTGAGGACCACAGGCCATTCCAACTTGGATGCTGATCTTCGTGACAAGTAGCATAGCATGTGGTTTATATCAGGGGTTCTGGGGTCAGATGCCTGGGTTCAAATTCTGACTTTGGTCTGTAACTAGCTTGTGGAACTTGAGCCAGTTACTAACTTCCATGCCTTATGGAAAGATTCTCCAAGTTTGGATATTTGAAAGAACTCAAATATAAAATAAAATTAAAAAAAAAACACATTTTTTCAAGAATACGGTTGTGCTGTTTGTTATTTCTAAATGTCAGGGAAGCCTGGAAAGAATTGTGCTATATGGACAGACTTTTCCTTTGCAAACCATTTGCTGGGAACGGCAAACTTAAATTCCTGCCAGTCCACCCCATAATTTGGAGGGAAAGGGGATCAAATTTGCCTGTGCTGGGGTGGACTTGATGAGATGCCAGTGGCTGACACCTATTATAAACGGTTTCCAGGAGCACAAAATTTGCAAAGTCAGAAGCAGTGATTCCATCCGATGAGTCCCGGTCTGCTCATTTTCTCTGACGGGCGGCGTGTTGTTACGCAGGCCTGTTCCTCGTGTGTTGTCAAACCCGTGATAAGCATTTATGTCTGAGAACATACTGTACCCTCAGTTACTTCCAGAACCTTAGCTCTGTAAGCAAAGCCGCCCCAGCCACGCCCACTCCCTCCCCACCTCCGTTATTCTGCTAATTAGCCACTTCATCCTGCACGTTTTATGAATTCACTTCTGGTTGGAATATTTTGCCAATATTTGTGTAAAAGAGAGTACTTGAAGCTGAGTTACAGTGTCACCAAGGAAATGTTTGGGTTTTAGCTAATTGTTTTCAACGTAGTTTTTATCACTTGACAGCCCTTCCACCAGGCACTGAAATGCAAAAATCAATTAAAGAAATACAGAAGGGATGGGGTGGAGAGAACAATCTATGTATATATATACTTAAAAAAAAACAGAGATGGGTGTTTGCCAGCATTTCTTTAGGGGTGAAGTGTTTCATACACACACGTACACACAGACACACACATACACACAATGCACATTTGAAGGGCTTCAACCCACTCTTCTGTGTGAAATGTGGTAGAAACGAGACCGACTAATTATCGCCAGTCTTTTTAAAAGGCCTCTTGAGAAGCTGTCTGTAGAACGTAATTAGGGATTTACTATTTTTCGATAAAGGAGATGGAGACCACGTGCTGAATCAGCAGAATTAGGGCTAAGGTCAACAAATGGCGTCTGCCACTCACTTTTTTTCTAAATTAATTTTTCTCCATTAATTTTTCCTATTAATTTTTTTCTCTCGATACATTTTTTTCCCTTTGATTTTAAGACATATGGTATGTAGGCATCTGAGCTGAGGTTATGAAGTGGTTGATAAAAGAACAAATTTGAACTTTCTGTCATGTCAGGAGGCACGGGCTGGGTGTCAGATATGGAGCTAAGACAAGGAGGGAGAACTGTGAGTGGAAACGTTTTTTCTTTGGATGCTGTGAGACACTCAGTGGGACAGCATGACTTGGAAACTGGGAAATGTAGGGGAAGACCAGCATTGAATTAAACCATATTTCATCAGCTCTACAATGCCACTTATTAAAATATACAACCTTAGCTTATGTGCCATTGAGAAAGAAAAAATTCTATCAGATGAATTTTTCTTTTTGGGTGCTGCATAATTTTGTATTTCTCTGTATAGTCTTGAGCTTTGTCCTGGGATTAAGTTGAATTACTTGTAAATACTTTGATCCTTTCAAGTCTTGTTTTTAAGATTTGCAAGGTTGGACCAGAGTAGATTTTGCCTAGGAGTCATTATTTACAACTCCGGGTTCAAGACCCTTCTGAGTATTGTACCAAAGGCCCCGTGAACAAGGTTTTTATAATGAGGATGGGCTTCTGACCCTGGGTCAGTCCTGTTTACTGTTCCCTCCAAGTCTTCCATGTGGTCCTGACCACAGCCGTCAGTGGTTCCCTTACAAACATGCAGTTCTCAGGTGGATGCTCATCCTCTGCAGATGTCTGGAATTCTCTCCACGTCTCGTCTCTGGTGTTCTGCCTTGGGGACTCCGCCGACCCCGTCTCCTTGACTCTTACCTCTGTTTCCTCAACTCAGGGAGTCTGCCCGCCTCCGCCGGGTTACCTCTCCCTTTTCCAAGGCTGGAAAATTCTCAGTTGAGTTGACTGGGGGAAATCACAGGGCTCACTTCGTTTCCCATTTTCTGAGAATTACTGTCCTTTGTTGCCAAGTCCAGTGTCTTGCAAACTACTTTCATCTATTTTATCTGTTTTACTGTCATGGTTGTAGTTGTGGTTTTAGGAGAGACAGTCAGACTGGTCCTGTTACCTAGAAGAAGAGGTGCTTCCTTGTGCTTTGACTGTGGATAAATTAATTAATCCCTTGGAATAGACATGAGGGCTTTTTTGTTTTGTTTTGTTTTTGGTTATGCATTTTTTCCCCTAACTGCCGTGTGCTCACCTGATGAAACTGACAATTACATACCTGTGTTTTCTATGACAAAAGCAATCCAGGCTGGCAGGCCAGTATAACCCATGTCCACAGTGGTTGGTGTAAATATGATTATAGATTACAAGCTACACAAATCCTAGTCATTCCAGGAAAAGGTGCTAAAATTTTGTTAAGAAAACCACCAATCTTATCTCTGGTATCACCAGAAGGACAGTATTGTCATGGAGTTACTGGGATTAACTTTCCCTTCTTAAGGGAAAATCTAGTCTAAGCATCACGCAAGTACTGAGATGCTTAGGGAAAAAAACATAGTCCTTACGGGCTCAGCTGTGCTAGGAGACAGAAGTAACTTCCAATTGTTCAGTTGTGTAAAGCAATACATATTTCTCTCCTCCTATTTTCCCCCTCTTGTTTTAAATAAAGATTCCATCTTTTGAAACAAAAGGAATCTTGCTAATACATATCTCTAAGCTTCATTTCCCGTATGTTAAAAACAGGATGTGTCTCCTTTGTAGATATAACGTATCTCTAACGTACCTCCATCTATGTCTCCTAGTGTTGGAAGGGTCAGGTGGGACATAGTCTGCTCTAGAAATTATCCTCATGATAACAGTTCCTTCTTTTACTTTCTGTCTTGTAGTCAATTTAGGTTCCCCCAACCCCACTTCCACCTGCTAATAGGCACAGGCTGGTCACGTGACGCAGGCCCCATGGCACAGTCCATCCCACAGTCAAACTGATTGCTTCAAGAATGAACGTAGGATCGAGGCTGGTCCAATAAGACCCAATGTCCAGGAATTTTGATATAGTTATTGGGAATTCTTCTGGGAGAGCTGTCTGCACACATACAGAGCTTCTATAGGGCCTTCATGTGCAGAGTGAGAGACACCACACCAGTAAGTAGGACAAAGAAAGAAAATAAAAATGGTAGGAGAGAAAGCGAAACACCACATCATTCTTTAAGGCTCCTCAATCCACTTGCATATTTAAAAATTAAGCCAATGAATTATTCTTTTTTTGATCCTTAAGCCAGTTTGAGTTGGGTTTTTATCCCTTATAGCTTCTATGGCATGGTGACAATGATGGTCATGATGGCTGTTATTTTTGTTATTATAATAATTGTTATTATGTAATTACTGGAAATGCTGGTGGCACACTTTGGTAACTAGATTGCTTTCCTGCCCTCTGCTGCTCTCCCCCTCAGCACGATGAGCAGGCGGCTTCTCATGTCAGCATGCCTCCAGGAATGTGGTTTCAGACCTTCTGTGTACAGTCGGCAAAAGAAATTGTGCGTGCTTCCATTGACAAGGTGCTTCTTTGCTTCACACGAAACCCACCTCTTGCCAATTCATCCTCACGATTTTTAGGCTCAACTAATTACTACACCAGTCAAAGCTCTTTGGATAAGATGCTAGAGTCCCAGCTGCCTTAAAGAAGAATTGTTAATGAAGCCTTGGGATGAATAAAATATTACGTCTTCCATCACCTCTTTATCGGATGTCGGGGATTACTTGTACTTTGAAAGTGGTCATCATTCTTTAATGACAACATGTTAACATTTAGATTATCACTTTGTGTTCTAACAAGTAGCCATGCTGGCTGGCTACAAAAGGATCGCTGGTATTGAAGACACGGAGCAGTCCTCCTGCCTGGAATGAATAACACGTTCTCACTTGGTTCATATCAAACACCCACCAAAGCAAAAACTCTCCACCTGCTCCTCAGAAGTCCAAGATGCTCCTTTCCTACAAAGAGGGTTTAGTCCTCAAACCGGTGGGGTGTGTTGTTTCTAGTATACAGAGCACTAAAACTGAGGCCAAAAGCTATGCTGAACATAAATGTTAAACCAGTAATACATCACCTCGCTACTCAAAGTGTGGCGCACGGACCGGCAGCATCTGCATCGGCTGGGCAGAAGTGCAAACTCTCAGGCTTGAGCCCAGGTTGGCCGAACACGAAGCTGTGTTTTAATAAGATGACCAGGTAATTTGCAAACCCTTTAAGGGTCAATAAAGAGCATTTGTTCCCACACTTAATCACCTGAGGGGCTCGTTTTAAAAATACATATTCCCAAAGCTTGTTAAAATTTATAGTTACGTGACCCCTAACCCTGAAGATAGTTATTCAGTAGATCAGGGAGGGTTTCAGGTGTTTGAATTAGTAACAAAACCCCTCCAGTAATTTAGATGCACGTGGTTGAGAACCACTGTAGAACAAGGGAGATGGTTACTGTGGAATGTGAAGACAAGTGTAGCAAAAGAAACAGAAGTAGAAATTGAAATGATTCTATTTCTGGATTGAGACCACTAATTTGTGTGTGTGCGTGCATATATGCACGTGTACACTTATCTATATGTATATGTAGTTAGAATTGTCTTACACATGCATGCAAATACATATTTGATTCCTGCACTTGTGTCTGTCGCATTGAAGTGACAAATTTAAAGAACCTAAGCCAGGCTTATAACAGCGCTAGGGGGCTGAGTGGGCACCACTTCTAAACTGTTCCTCTTCTTCAGCAGCATCACTTGGCTTAACCCCACTGAGGACGATCAGCACACTCCCATTTATTCACAAGGTGAGTAATGGCTAAGGGTCTAGACTCTGGAGCCAGACTGTTCATGACTGAGTCCTGACACTTGTATTTTCCAGCTGGGTGCCCTGGGCAATTCACTTACCTCTGCAGCCTCAGATCACTAATTTGTAACATAAGAATAATTCCTAGTTGTCATGTCATTCCTAATTGTCATTAACTTAAATAAATTAAATTAGGGCTCAAAATCATGCTTGGCACACAGTAGCATCTCGATGAGTATTAGCTGTTACTGCTGTTGTGTTGTTATTTGTAAGGACTCATGGCCAAATAGAAATATAACACACAGTTAAATGTTCATATATGCATATATATTATGTATATATGTCTAGTATATATTATATACATGTGTATGCTTGTGTATATATGTAATATATAATTACATTAAACTCAAGTAAAATTCTTAAAGTGATTTTTCTCCATGCTAGCATTAGTGGTTTAATTTTAATTTTTATTTCTGACACCAAAGAAGTGAGTTTTAGTTACTCCTATAAATATGATGAGAGTTAGGGACCTTTAATTTGAACTGCACATGAAAAATGTGCATTTGTTCACACACACACATACATTTTGCACTGTGTGTGACAACAAGGCAGGTTGATGGTAGTGGGGGAGCCAGTCCTTGGGTCCCAGCCGCTTCACTTCAGTCCCAGGCAGGCCCTGCACTGACCTCTGGGATCCTTAAAGGCAGGAACTATTCTTGTTGATATTTGTGTCTCTGGTCCCTGATACAGCGCCTGGCATAGTTGAAGGTGTCCCATAATGGGCTGTTATTTCAATCATGTAACTTTTTGATTTTAAGCAATTGATTCTTGATTTCTACTTCTGTTGGAAGAAAGAAAAATGCCAATAAATCAAGAGAATTATTTTTGCAGAACTTGGATATATGCTGTAAAACACATCCTAGGACAGTGCATCTCAGACTTCAATATGCACAAGAATCACCTGGGATTCTTATTAAATGGAGACTCTGATTCAGTAGTTCTGGGGCAAATGGGCTGAGATTATTTTTAATAAGCATCCTAGGGAATGCTTGAGGTGGAAAACCACAGAAGACACAGCACGTCATGGTGGAGCAGGAGCTTGCTTTACATGCAGCTCCTCCATTACTAACCTGATAACCTCAGGCAAGTTCATTCACTCAGCACTTACTATCTGCAGTGCAGTATTCCAGGCACTGGGGGTGGAACACTGGACAAGATGGACACTGTCTTATTCCTTTTAAGTCTAGTTATCTAATGATATCCTTAATTATAATACTGGAATCTTTTTCCAGAGGCTTGTTGAAGATGAAACAAGCTTATGTAAATAAACCACCCCACACAATGCCTAGCAAATAGCAGGTGTTAAACATACTGTTCTTTTTGACGACATGACTCAGACACATTCCTACTCTTTCTGTAGTCGGGCTCTTTACTAGCAACCTTGATGTTGACAATATGATAACCAGCTGGGAGGCGATGATGGAGAGTAAGTCAAAGTTCTCTTGAATAATACATTAGATTAATATTGTAAGATACAATGGGGAGCTGACTATATATAATTTAAAGGGACTAACTGACTTTTTGGAGTAAATTCGTGGTCATGAATCAAAAGCCGTGATCTCTAATCTTTAGTTTCTCACTGAAGCTTTTTGAAATTCTGGACAAATCCCTGTAATTTACATTCTGCTTCCTGTAAAATAAGGTAATGTGGAATTAACTCATGGGAAAATTGACTGTTAAAACACTTAATAATTCAAAAGATATTTATTGAACATCTATAAGGCACTGTTCCCTGCTGGAGACATAAGAAAGTTTAAGTCATAAGTTTGTATGTAAAGAAATTTGAAGTATCAGGAAAGCAAGAATTGCATTTTGTTCACTGATTTTGTTCATTCATTTGACACATGCTTAACAAGGGCGTTTCAGAGAGAACGAAGGAGATGAATATGATATAGTCCTTGGCCTTCTCGAGGAAGGGATAAGCATAGATGCAAATTATGTGAAACTGATATGGAGTGAACTGGAAAAGCAGAGGGGAAATGGCAAAATGAGCATTGAAGATGACAAGAATTCCAGAATTTTAAGTTCATACAGAAGAGAAAAACCTGCATATATTTAAATGTTTAGGAAAATGTATTAATATTGGAGGGTGTGAACTGAAGGATAATTATTAGGATTTGGTCAGGTTGGAAGATGATGAAAAAAGTCTTAAAGAGGAAAAAATATAACATTTCCCATGTTATTAATTATCTGATAAGCACCAAGGACAGTGAGGGGCAAGTTCATCTTTGTTAACAAAGAATTTCTTATTCAATAGCAAAGGCAGGTAAACAAATTAAAATCAAGTGCATTAAAAACAGAGTAGAACTGTGTACAAGTGAAACAAAGCATAGAGATGGAGGGATTAAATCTTTGTAATAAGAGATTTTTTTTCTTTTAGGGGTAAAGAGGTGATGATTTAGAGGACTCAAGACAGGTTTCTCGAGAAGCTTGTGTTTTACAGTGGAAATAGGAGTTTTCCATGTGGACAAGAGAGGGAAGGACACTTCAGACAGAGTAATCAACACAAAGGGAAACACAGACGTGGAAACTAGTCCATGTCTTCAAGGACCAGAGTTTGGTGTTGCTGGAATCTAAGGGTGAGGCAGGGGTTGATGAGGGGAGAAACCAGAGCGATGGCTACAGATCAAGTTAATAAAGGCCTTATATCCCAAGCTAAAGCGGGTGGCATGTGGGAGGGAAATGTGGGGTGTGGAAATAGGCACACTGAAGAAAGAGAATTCGCATGGGACAGAGAGGGGCTTTCTCTTAGGTTCCAGTTCCCCAGAAGGTGATCTTGAGATGAGGATTCAGGAGACAATCATTTAGAAGAGGTGCTCCCAGGAGAAACTGGTAAGGAAATGAAGGAAGCAGAACAGCAAAGGGGTTTGGAGGGGAATCTAAAGCCCGTGGGGAGCATCCTTGGCCTGATTCTGCAGGGGACTTGGGAGTGTAGTTATATCTCGAGTCATCCCAACCTCAGCAAAGGATGCTAAGCTTTTAAACCCTCACACCCATCAGTCATTGGCTAAAGACTGCCCTTGTAAAGACATTTAACCTCCTGGCTGTCTGCTTCAGTGGGCGAAGCGCCTTTAGAAGAAAGATTTGAGGGCAGATGTTTGTAGGCAAAAGCACGAAGCTGGACAGGGGTGGTGAATACAGCAGAGGAAATATCAGCAGAGTGCCCCAGTGGAGTGGGTACCAATGTCAGTCCATAAATGCAGAGCTAATGTTTTCCCAAATACTATAATTTTTATTAAAATTCCTCATGTTGCCTAGGTAGTAGAAATTTAATCTGAGACAATTTGGACACTCTTAACCTTCTTTCTTGGATTGTGTCTAAAACCTGGATTATAAAATGCCAGGGGAGGCGTGGAGGGAGGGATGGACATCTTGTCCTTAGTGTCTGCTGAGACACTCCCGGCTTGGGTTAGTTGTCAGTCGCCTGTCTACACCGGTAACCATAGAGACGCTCCAGTTCCTTCCGAGGACGGTGAGCCTCTGCTGTCTCAGCACCCCTTGGGCTGATGGAGTCTCTCCACTGGTTCCACCTCATGCTGTTGGTATGAAGTACATACAGGGCGCTGTTTAAACCCCCAGGCTAAATACATACACTGTCGCTGCAATTGGTATCCTCCTCCCATGTCATTCTGCCTCCATGGGACCTCACCTAAGAACGAGGCCCAGGACACCTCTGCTCTTGGATACTTCCCATCTTTCCGGAGTTGGCCAGTCTTCAATCTGCAGGAATATTGTCCATCACTCTCTGCCCTGGCACCCACGGAGAGTCTGTACTCAAATGATTCAACCTGCAGTTTTCACCTTTCTGTCTGCACTGAGAAATTTTTCTGCTAGGCAAAGATAGACAAGTTATGCTCCCCATTAAAAAAAAAAGAAGAAGAAAAAGAAACCAGTGGAGGCCCCTTTTGTTCTTGCTTTCTGCCATCACCTCCCTTCCCAGAGGCAGTTAGCAGAGAAAAGTGTAGTTGTGCGCAAAGATTAAGGACAAAGGAGAAAAGAAAACCACCAGGGAAAAGTAAACGATGAACGTTTGCAAAATGCTGTCCTCACACCCAGAGAGACAGCAGCAAGGATGGTTTCCACCCGTTATCTACATTTTATCCTTCTTCCTTTTCTTTCATTTACTATCTGTAGGGGTCAACCTAGAATGTGCATTAGAATCACTTGGGGGAGCTTTAAAAATATACTAGTGCTTAGATCCCATCTCAAGCCAATCAAATCAGAATATCTACTAGTGGGGCCAGATATTAGTATTTTTTCAGTCCCCTGTGTTACCCCAGGGAGGCTCAAATGAAGTGGGAACAGAGGTGCTATAGATTTTTGTTGCAAATAAATGCCGAGATGCCAGTGCTAGACAGAGCAGTTAGGCAGAAGGGACTCACAGCTCCTCTGGCCAACTCCAAGAATGGTTATGTTAAATGCAGAATTTCAGTATCTTTTGCCTCAATCCCAGCATGTTTCCAGATGAAGCCCTATCTGAGGTCCAGTGGTGCTAAGGAACATTTTCACTTCAAACTGTATTTCTTGACCTGACCCTACTATTTACCGGCTTTGCATCCACTTAATGACGTGTGATAATATACTAAAGAGAAAGAAAATTTCAAAGATGAAACAGATGTACATTGTTTTAGATTATATGACTAAATTTAAGGTGTTTATGGGACAAGCATTTCAACATGTTCTTTGCTTTGTGTTGCTTATTGCCATGGAAAAGTGGCTTTTTGTTCTAGAAGATAGCTTAGCGATTCCATATAATGCAATGATTAAAACCATGAGCTTTAAGGCTGACAAATCCAGGCCCTAGTCCGCCATTCCTGTCCAGAGTCGGTAATCTTTCCCTGCCTCCGCTGTTTGTCCATCTACCAAACGGAGATAGAAATTCCTGCCTCGTAGGATTTTTGGAAGGCTTTAATGTGATAAAATAGGTTGACAGAGCATTTAGCTCATGGTGAATACTCAAGGAACGGCTCTGTTGATTTTACTGGATTTTCCCACTGTCGTATATGTAAACAGACACCACTGAAAGAAGCAGTGATTTTTATGAGGGAGCAGGGCCAGGGGCACAGGATTCTTCTGTCTGAAGGTCTGACCTTTCCATCTGAAGCACATGAATCTTTCGAGAAAAGGACACATATATGTACGTCGTGTATTTGTACAAACAACTGACACCCAGGAATTTCGTATGTCGACCATAATCTGCAAATGACTGTCTGTTTCTGGGACTCCAGATTGTGCTCAACACTGATGGATAATTATCACATTTCAGAGCTGGGTGCTCAGTGTCGAGCTGCACACGTCTCACAGACGTGTTTCATCCGAGGCTCATTTGTCATCTCTGGTGAGTAAAATGTACTGAGTTTCCGCGGCTTAGCTGGCCCTGCACGCAGCCCGGCCGCATCCTCTTGCCCCGACGCCGCTCGCTCTGAGATTGATTTTCTGTCCTGAGCGTTTCAGAGGCCGCCACAAGCCTGCATCTCTGCTCGTTAACATTTGGTGGCGTGTATTGTGGCAGCCTCACAGTGAATAAGTGTCAATGATTATTCTGGGTCAGGTGTGGACTTGATCAGCTGCGGCGTCTAAATAGGAAGGGCTGTGATTTGGGAAGCAATGGGCTCATTGGATAAAAATGAGACAATATGGTAATAAGTTCCGTGCTAATTTTGAGGATCATAAACATGCCCAGCATAATCTGAGATCAAGTGAAGACAAACTCAAACTCTGTCCCAGGTGCGTCACGTGGTTTTAAAAACGTCACATAGAAGTGCCATGGGTGTTTTATTTTTATCGGTGTCAAAAAAAGGTGAAAGGGTCAAAATAGAGAGGAAAGAGAGTCCCTGGCTAGAATCGTGCTTCATGATTTGCCAGGTATTAATGAAGCGTTACGTTAATGCTGGGCTGCGTGTGCTGACAGGACAGAGGAAGCAGCAGCACTGAAATATGACTCCGACTACTATTACAACGACAGTGACAGCTAGTAATGGTCACGTTTAATAAGTGCCAGACTCAGTGAGCAAGGGGCCCTGCTCAGTAGACGGACAGTTTCGTGTTTAGTAGATCAGGTCTCCCAGGTGCACCGGGGCACACTTCCCATCACTGTGACGACTGCAAGAGTACGTGGTAATAGTATTAAGTGTGGAAACTCGAGTGAGAGGAAAATAGAGCATTGTGGGCATCCAGCGTCCAAACCAAAAAGCTACCTTAACTATAACCCAGTACGTTGGCTAAATTTGCAAACATGCGCTGTGTAGCCATTTACATACATTTTCCAGAATTCAGTTCCTCTTTGCTCTGTTTATAAGTGTGTGTGTGTTTTTTAAAGCAATGTCTATAATTATATGAATTTAAAACAAGTGAGGCAATACCAATCTCCCCAAAAGATTCTGTCCTGCCCTGCGATCTCCCGTAGGCTCAGAGTCAGGGGAGAAGAGGGAAGTCTGAATGCTTCACCAGGGGATGTGCAAGGTTAATCTGCCTTCTGACCCTGATTTCCTTCCATCTTCACTTATTTTTCCCACTCAATATTTATATAGTTGGGGGTCAGCTGTATCCAGGCACTGTGCTAGAGCACAGGGCATCCGCGTTTTGTGTTGTTTTGTTTTCATTATCATCTACCCTAGGAAACTTTTTAGACATTTTCTCCTAATTGCCTTCTTTCACCTCATGAAATTTTGATACCAAGAAAAACACAGTTTATCTGTTTTTGTTCTGTATGTAGATCTGGGCTTTGCACATAAAAGGACTGAGATTGTTTTTATGTCCCCGAAGAACCAGCTTTTGCTCCTCTGGGGGGTGACGTAGCTCCCATTTTGAATGCATGTGCTGGACACTGTTCTGCCCTGAGTTAGGGACGAAGACAGGCCTGCCTCTACCCTCAAAGGACTAAAACCCAGAGGAGATAGGAAACTATCAACTTATGAGCAGACAACTCTAATTATGACTGCAGTAGGCACAGTGAAGACAAGTGAACTGCGGAGCGTGTGCACCAGGGAGATCTATCTGCCAGTGCGACTGGGAAGATCTCTTGGAGAAAGAAACATTTAAACTGAGATAGGAGAATGAGTGGAGTTTGCAAGCAGAGTGTCGAGGGGAGGGTGGTGGGTGTTATAAGCAGAGACACACCAGGTGCACAGGTCCCGGGGAGTGAAAAGGAGCTACTGTGTTTGAGAATCAGCGGAGGTTGGTTTCTTAACTTGAGTTGCTGCAAAAAAGTGGGCATGGGGCTTGCAGGACCCTCTGCCAAGCTGTGTAGCCATATTAACAACTTTAGATTTTATTTTAAGATCATGGGGAGCCACTGAGGGGTTTTAAACAAAGGAATGCTATGATCAGGCATGCTCTGTCCTCCTCACCTCACATGGGAAACTCAGATGGCTTTCAACCACAGAGTTTCAGCACGCATGCTGGTGACCATCCCTCAATATGGGTCACACTGTTCCTCAACCTCCTCTTGATTTGTGGGCTCCATGCCCTTCTGGCCACTCACTGGAATGATCACTCATTCAGTCATGGCATCAGATTGAACCTTCTCCACACTGGGATTCCTAGGCTGAAAGGGCCCCTCTGACAGCAGTCATCCCCTCGTGGGGCTGCCTCTCCTACTTCTGAGTCTGCTAGCAGTTCTTATGGAGCCATCCCCTTCCATTCTACTCTCTTCCCAGCCCTCTCTGCGTTCTGGCTTCATTGCCGTATAGAGATTGTAGTGAGGCATTTCGGTATGGTGTTTGCTCCCAGCAGAGACTTGGCTGAAACAGACAATTCTAGAGATGGTGGAATCAATCCAACTTGCAGACATGTATTGCCAGTTTCAATTAGGCTGGTCCAAGGTGCCTGGGGTGGAACTGATCCCCTGGAAAATTTCCCTTCTTTTCTTTACCAAATGTTAGTAAATTGTTGTTCATCAGGCTCTGCAAGATGCACATATGCAAAATGAACTAAATATTGCTCCTGTCTCAATGAGCTCAGAAATGTTTCATGGAGAAAGAAGTATGGAAAAGATATTTGAAATCTAACCACGGTGCAGTGTGGAGAGTGTCATACAAACTGTCTTCACTCTGAGGATGCAATGGACAGCTTGGTGAAGGAGTTAACAATACAGTGTTGTACATTTTAAAGCTGCTAAGAGATTACATCTTAAACATTCTCATCACAAGAAAATAAATTGTAACTATATGAGGTGATAGATGTTGACTTATTGTGGTGATCATTTTGCAATACATACATATAATCCAATCAATACCTTGCACACCTGGGGCTAATGCAATGCTTTATGTCGATTACAACTGAATAAAACTGGAAAAAAGACATACAGTTCATTGAAAGTAAACTTTTTGAGTTCTTACATGTCTAATGTCCTCTTTCCTTTGCTCTCGCTCCTGATGTTTATAAAATTCTATTATCAATTTATACGATTACAGAATTCTGAGTTCAAAATCTTTCTTTCTTCTCAGAACTTCAAAGTTCTGAACTGTGTTGTCATTGAATTCTGTTGTCTTCCAGCACCTACACTTCTGAGTGAATTTTGTTACTCAGTCTCAGGTAGAAAATCTTTTTTTTGTATTTTATTTTCGTTTGCTTTCCCTTTCCTGTAAATATTTTGAAATCTTTTTCTTCATCATTACCATTCTGAATGTTGTTGTATTTCTTTCTCCTCAGTACTTTAAAATGCCTTTCAGTCTAAGGATTTATGCTTTTCTCCGGTCAGGGACATTCTAGTCTATCATTTTTTTTTTTTTTTTGATTATTTTCTCTTCCTCATTATTCTGTTCTCTACTTTTTCTAACTCCTATTAGCTGAATTCTGGGCCTCTTGGATCTTTTTATTCATGTCTTAAACTTTTCTCTTTAATTTTCAATTTTTTTTCCCTCTTCGATCTTCCAAGTAGAAAACTTGCTCAACTTTATCCAGCTTTTTCAAGCACGTTAATGGGTCTCTGAGCTCTACCCTTTTTATTTCTTAGTCTCTCCATAGAATTTTTTATTCCTGCATCATATTTTCTACTTCCAAACTCTCCTTTTAAAAATGTTCTCATTGCTCCCTTTTAATATAGCCTTTTTTTTTTTTTTTTTTTTTTTTTTTAAGAATGCAGTATTTCTCCTGAGATAAATGGATGACTTTCACTCATGGGCAGAGCTTCCTTCTAGTTTTTTTCCCTCCACACCCAGCCACAGAGCCTTACACCACCTCTCTCCCAGGCTCCAACACTCTCACAAGGATTCTTTCCCTGGGAAGATCACCACGTTTCTTAAAAAGTAGTTTTACTAAGGCCAGAGGCTGCTGCTATAACCCTTCCATCTATGGGTGGGAGCCCTCTCAGCCCCAGAAGTTCTGAATGCTGTTCTTAAATGAATTACCTGGTGATTAACTATTGCAATTGCCAAGGGTTAAATGATAGAAGTCTTTAATTTAACCTGAGAGTTGTGGGTCAAATAAGGCTTTCTGGAGGAATTGTATTTAAAATGAGGTTGGAAGGATGTGAAAGATCTAGAAATCAATTTTCAAGATCTACATCTTCTCCCTCTGGCCATGTCTGTATTCACATTCTACTCCTCAGTGTGGCAAACACTGCTGGTCCCCTACCTAACACCCATGACCACTTCTTTGTTAGAAGAATCCTGATTTTGTTAAAAGACTAATGTGTCAGCCAGTAATCAGCTTTAGAGCTGAAGAAAGAAAGTCCTATAACATACTAGGTTATTGAGATGTTGGTATACATCCCTGGGTAAGACAGCACTTCTAAACAAACAAACAAACAAACAAAGAAGGTCTCTTCAGGAGGCTTTGCCTTGTTAATGCCTTGAACAGGGACACAATGTCTGGAGGTACAGCAGCCATGCTGAAGCCATGAGGATAAAAGCCACGCATGATACTGATCTGAAATGTAGTAAGGAGCCTGGGTTTTTAGTGACATTCTTGAGCAACTGCGTGATCCATGGAGATGTTCCTTTAAAGTTTTTAAGGGAGAAAAATAAATTCCCTCTAACTTAGCTACAGTTAGATTTTCTGTCATTTCTAGTTCAAGATGAGCCCAATGAACTACCTTAGTTCTGGCATCTTTAGCTCTCACTAAACTCCTACATCACTGTTCCCCAGGTGTGGTCCCCAGGGTGGCAGCATCAGCTCCACGTGTGAACACACGGAAAGGCAAGACCTACTGAATCTGACACGCGGGGGACGGGTCCCAGCAAACTATATTTTGACAAATCTTCCAGGTGATTCTGATGCACACCCTAAAGTTGAGAATCTGGAATAGGGTGATGATTCAATTGCTTTCTTTCCTTGGAAGAAAGGGCTTTCTTTCCTTGACCTTTTAATAGTATAACATCAAATATCCCTCGAGTGAAGTTATATATATATTGTTCCTTTTCTGTTAAAACAACTGTCATGGCTCCCTATCACCTAATGTGCTAAGTAAAAGCATCTGAGTCAGTTATTCAAAGTTGTTGAAAATATTGTCTTAGTCATAGTATTTATTTATTTTCTAATTTTTTTTCAAATCATTCCAGTAAAAGTGCTAACTTACTGTGGACAGAATACATCCTTCTCCCCTGCTAACCCCAGGGATCTACAGGTCACATCATTGTCTTCATCCCTAACTTTATTCTTGGAAACCCTGGTCATTATTCATCTGGCATAGTAATTACCATCTTCATGAAGCCTTTAAAAGACTTTCTTTCTTTGGATCATATGTACTTTCATTTGTACCTTTTTAATAGTACTTTGAATTGTTGTTTTATTCATGTAGTAATTTATGGAACCAAAGAATATACCTTGATAATTATGTTTAAAAGATTGTAACATGTAATTTAAACAAAATATAATTTTATGCATAAATGCATCTTTGGAAAATATGTGCAAAAGTTGAATCTAATCATTATAATTTTTTATACACGTAACAAGAACTGAATTGTTATTGATTATTCATTTTTTTAGCATGCCATCTGGGACTCTGACACTGGAAGAATGTAATGATGTACTGTTACCAAGTTATTTTAAAGTTAAAGATGGTAAGAGATAGATTTCTTTAACAAAAAAAGCCAATTTCACAATTACAGCACAGTAATTAACTTTTAAATTAGGCAAAAATTGTCATTTTTTTCTTAAAGGAATATATTAGGATATAAAAATGGATATATCTGTCATACTTTGTCTTTAGAAAAAAAAGTCTCTTAAAGGCAATCATGGAGCAATGATTTTATTTCAATAACTCCTGGTTAAAAGACTCACCCTTTACTTATAAAATTAATTTCACAATTTTAAAATTTCTTGAAATATTAACATGTGGTGAGATTTTTTTTGAAGCGGGAAGGAGGGTATCTTTAATTATATGACAAGGTTGTCTTTTTCTTATGAGAATAATTTGAAGACTTTATAAAGAAACAGTATATGTAGTAGTAGAGAAAACAAGAAATAACATTCAAGGGATTATAAAAAAATTGATATATTTAATAGATTTTTACCAACTATGTAATGCATATACATAAAAATGCATGCACATAAAAACACCTATGACAGTAAAAACTCACTCATATGTTCTTAATACCCACCAATTCTCACTTCTTCTTCTCATTGCATTTATATACAGTTACGTACATCTTTTTTTCCCCTACCTCCTATGATATCATACTATACATGCTTAAGTAAGTGGTTTATTTTGTGATTCATTTCTAGTTAAAAGTATTTGTTACATTAGGCTCAAGAAATTTCTTTTAGTTTTTGCCTTTAGGATTTAATTGTGTGTGTGTGTGTATGTGTGTTTTCTTAAATTAACAAAATATATGTATTACACTTAGGAAATAATTTTTTTTTATCAACTTGGACTGTCAAAAACAAACAGTTGTTCATTCATTCATGTATTCTTTCATTTATTTATGGGCAAATGATGCGTGGTTGGTCCCTGCTCTTTCTAGGAAGATTCCTCATGCAAAACTCATCACATTTACTGCCAACTATATTTTGCCCTTTTTTTGCCTCTAAGGCAGAAATTTCCTGGATCTACCACTGAGTTAACTGTGTGGCTTTGAGAAAGTTAGTTACCTTCTTTGTGATTCTATTTCCTCACTTGTAACACAGTAATAAAATAGCGCTACCTTGTATAGTTGCTATTAACATAAAATAAGATAAAAATCTGTACAGTGCTTAGAACAGTGGCTGCCAAGTATTAAATGCTCCATAAAAGACAAATCTTCCTTTCTTTTTCTCTCCTCTACCATTTATTTGAGTTGTGTTTCCTGTAATCAACATTTGGTTAAACCTCTTTTTAAGAATTATAACCTACGATCTTTTGTCTTTTAATAAGGCTGTTTATTTTCATTATTCACAAGTTATTTGGGCTTACTTTAGCATCTTTGTCTGTACTTTTGTTGTGCATAAATGTTTTTGTGTTTCTCTATTCAAAAATCTCCTGATCCTGTACGAATCATACCGCCCATACCAAACGTGATCTGAATTCCTTGACTTCTGCACTAAGAAGGTTAGAACATGCCCCAAACAACATGGCTGGTTTTCCCTGGTTCCCGCCACTTGGCCTCCCTCAGTTGTGTCTTTACATGGATTTTTCTTAGTCTCTTCCACTTGGAGGACTTTGCTTCCATATGCTGCGGCTGCTCACAGTTTGTATCTCTCTTCTATACTCACATATTGACTCTATAATGTATGATTACATTAACTCTATAACGGTAAATTGTCTTGCAAACAGTTGGCTGATTCCTTTACAGCTTCTGTTACGGAACAGATTACTTTCTTTCTTTCTTTTATAGTTTTGGTCATTTGAATGGGAATTTGGGTACGGAGCGCAGGTAGATGGGTACGCTCACATTGCCACTTGGAGCTGGAAACACACTGCGGCACAGTTCTTTCAAAAATACTGTTGCTCCTTGTTCTCTGGTTTTTTTTTTTTTTTTTCCTTAATGACAGCAAAGCCTGCGTGAGTATTGTGCTTTACATTTTCTTTAGCTAAGAAAATAAGCAATTCCTGTGGTTCACATGATTGTAAGAGAAAGCCAGACCCTTATGTGATCATAGTTCAGCATATACTTTGCATTTGGCATATATCTCGTGAAGCTGTCTGGAAGTCAACACAGGCGTGACTTCAAAAAAGGAGAAAGAAAACAACTTTGATTTCCTTCGATTGAATTTATTCTTTGGAAGTAGAATCTGGTTTATCTTGGCGGTGGGCTCTGTATTGAAAGAAAATGTACTTTAAAATGATCTCCTTTTGCTCCTGCCTCGTGGATGCCGCCCTTCAGCATGTGCTCCTTCAGCAGGGCCCTCTTTTTAATCTCTCCATCAAGGGCCCTGCTGTTCTTCTTTCTTATAAAATAAAATATAGATATATGCTTCTGGAAGGTCTCCGAAAGGAGATGACCTGAGGGAGCATAACATGATTCTTTTACATCCTCACAGATTGACACGCTCCCCCCAAAATAAATAGTCCTTTGTCTCTGCTTCCCCCTTTCCTCTTTGTTTTCTTTCCAAAACAACACTCTGATCACTTGTCTCCAGGTAATAGTTTCGCTGATGGGGAATGTTCTAATATCACACCCCCAAGTCTTTCAGGATCATTCATTGCAGACGCTCTGATACAGGTAGGTTAGATTCTCACTAAGGATTGCACCAACACATTTATTTAGCAGGATTAACTTGGTTGGGAGTGTAGCAGAGAAGCTAAGAGAACGAGTTTTGGACTAAGTTCCCCACATGGTGCCGGGTCTTCCTGGGAAGAATGCTTATTTTATTTACCCGTGCCTTTTGTAATCTCTATGTTATTTGCATGAAGAGGAGGTCAGGTGGCTGAGGCCACCAGGAGTCGGGTGGGTGCCTTCAGGGTTAGTTACATTCTCCACTTCTAGCTGAATTGGAACCGTGTTCTTGGCACAACTAACATCAGTGGTCCTAACATCATAAGGTCTTACTTGTTCCCTTGGCTGTTTTCCTAAGCATATGTTTGCCTAAATCCACTAGCTTAAAGCTTTCTTTTCTTATTAGCTAAATCTGACATGCTGTGTCCGAAACTAATCATTCTGCTGGTCTTTTTCCTACCGAGCATCACTGGATCTGTCTCTGTCCCTCTCTTTCTGAATTCTCTGGCTTTTATCTTCCTTTTTGGAATATCTTCATCTTTCCTTTGGGCTTTCTTTCTCCATTAATCCCACCAAGGGTTTAATAATCGTGCATTCACAGACTGACTAGTTGATCTAAAGACAAGCTGAGGGTACGCGACATTATGCACATTGACAACTGGGTGACCCAGGGCGAGAGAAGAGGATGCAGATCCTTCTGACTTAGCTTTGGAGCTTCTGGAGTCTCAGCCTTCTTCTGAGATTTTGCTCTAAAGATAATCAAATTAGACTACACGAATAGAGTATCTTTTCTCCTTCCTCACCCCCCATTAGATCACCATGAAAGGACAAGTAAGATGCGGCTTAATTTCAGTATCCTCACAGTCAACCATCACAGCAGGTGAACGAGGAAAGAGTATCTTCTGAATCAACCAAGGGAAAGGGAAGCACAACCTATTTCAGGGCTAATAAAAGTTGAGGAATTCATGCAAGACCCAGATTTCCTAGTTCACAGTAAATACACACACTTCCATTTCTTTGGAAGTGTGTGCAATGAATGCTTGACAATGGGGGCTTAACATTATTGATGCAGATGGTGGGGAGTAATCTATGAACAAGGCAGCTGTAAGACCTCCGTAGAGGAACCCATGTGTCCCAACACCTCCACCACCACTTCCTACCTCAGAGCTTGTGGCTAGACTCCTCTGAGGCGTGGACTGAGTTATAATAAAGTCAGAGCCCTTGTTATATGGGCTCTTATCAGGCATCTGGCTTTCTTCCAGTACTCTCGTCCATGTTGTTTAATTTAATCTGCATAGATTCCCCATGAGGTTGGAGCATGCATGGGCACACAGCATGCAGACATCACAGCTGGGGTGCAAGCTAACAGAGCTGACTCCGTGCTCTGCAGCCCACATTCTTACCCTGTGCTTGGGATGCGTGTCACAAGGAGACAGGCTCCATCTCATCTGAGGTTAATGGGATAGTCTTGGGCCATATACTTACAAGTGCTATTACAAAATGAGAGATGGGGAGCAGGACAAGGAGGAAGAAGAGAAGAGGGAGAAAGAAGGAGGAAGAGAAGGAAGAAAGACAGCAGGGGATCTACTTGCTATTAAAATAATAATAATAAAATTTCTCACTCTTAAGACTGTGGCTAACCATATCATGACAGTCATTGCTTAAATCTTTTGCCCCAAAGACAAACAAATACATAAGCAAAATGCAGCCCAAGTCAAAAGACTGTGTTGGTATTTTTCCTTTCCTTCTTTTTGTTATAACATTTTTAAGGCAGTAATGAATTTATTCTTTAATTAAAAAATCTGCTTTGCTTCCGAACTAACACTCAGGTAAGTGTCAAACTTCCAATGATACACATTAAAATGTGTTTGGAACCTATGTTAAACACTCTATTTGCATTCGACTTTAATCATCATAAAGAGAAAATGCAAATGTTTCCATGCGGTCCAGTTACATAAATAATCATCCATTTCTTCAGTGTGCGTAGAGTTTTCCCCTGAGGAAATTTTATAACTTTGAGAGTAATGTAAGGGTAATTAATTACCAAAAAGAGATTAATACTGCATGCCAAGAATGATAAAGAAATGCACAGAGGCCCTACAAATGTAGTCTGCAGGTGGTACAGAGAAGGAAATGTTGTGAAGCAAGCCTATTTAACTCATATTTCAAGCTTAGTTCACAAAAAGCTATTCCTCTTTTTTTTTGATCAATTGTCTCAGTTGAATTTCTATTCCTCCTCCCCCAAAGGGGAGCCTCTGCAGATCTTCCTGGGAAAGGTGGGGTGGGTTTATAGGTTAGATGGTATTTATATAAGGGAATTGAAAGAAATTCCGTGAGTGAAAAATAGAGTTGCAAATGTTTATTCCTGCAGTTTGAAGAACTTGTAGTCAGTGGAGTTCAGAGCCCACCCTGGAGGATCCGTTTATTCAACACATTATTTGTTTGAGTGCCTCCCTATGTGTGACATGCTGTCCTAAGGACCCCGGGGAGGATAGGTGGGTGAAAACAGAGGCAGTGCCTGGCAGGCAGCAGAGTCACAGGGGAGGGGTGGGTGCCGCCACCCTGGGCCAGACCTGGGTGAGCCGTCGTGTTTGTGTGGGTGAGACGAGGTGCGGGTGCTGATGCTTGGGTTCACAGTGACAGGTCTGGGGGGCTGACCGGAGCATTAGTGCAGCGCTGGGGCATGTCTTCCTGTTGTAGCACAATGGCTGAGGGCCTGTCCCCTGGAAAGAGCCTGCCTGGGTTTGATTTGCAGCTTCACCATCCACTTGCTTTTGAGATCCTGGCGACATTACTTGATCGCTTTGAACTTCAGCGTCTTCATCTGAAACGCGGGCATAAGGATAGGACATATTTCATGGGGTTGTTGTGGGGATTAAAATATGAATATACGTGCAGCATTGAGAACAATCTGGCAAGCAGTGCTTTGCAGCAGCTGCTTTTACTACTGTCCCAGTGTTACTGCCGCGGTTGCTAGTGCTGCTCGCCGTGTTACTATTACTGCTATGACCGTCGACTGCAGGTCCCTGCTGTGTGTCCTGCCCATCATGCTTCACTGTGTTGTCTTACACTCTGTGGCCTCCACCTTATTTCAGGGACTTTCAGGTGTATGATGCTTATCTGAGGATAATCTGGGAAGTGTGCTAAAATGCACATTTGGGGGCGTCAGCTTTGGTTCAGTGGATTCAGCAGGTTGGTCGTGGGGCCCAAGAATTGGTGTTTTTAATAGGTACCTGGGCAGGCTGCACCATCAGAAACCCTTCCTTAAAGACTATAATCATGAAACCTAGGATTTATGGAGACACAACCATGCTTCAATTTTTACAGAAGTGCTGCT
Source organism: Camelus dromedarius (assembly GCF_036321535.1). NCBI lineage: Eukaryota > Metazoa > Chordata > Mammalia > Artiodactyla > Camelidae > Camelus > Camelus dromedarius. Next base: position 5,476,908 of record NC_087453.1, on the reverse strand, counting down.
AGGTCAACATCATTGTCCCCATTTAAGCATGGGCAAACTGAGGCTCAGAAAACCCAGGTATCTCACGGTAACAAAGCTGAAAAGTTCCAGACCTACTCTTTTTCTGTCATGCTGTGCTGTGCCCCTCTATGTGAAGCCCTTCTTGGTCCCTTTTAGCCCATGAATCCCTAATGTGAGATCATTCAGCTGAGCCTAAGGATCTGGGTGGGTTACGCTGTGGCCCAGGAGCTGGGTTCAGTACAACTTCAGGCTGGAGAAATACAAGGATTCCCAGTGGGGAAATAAAGCATTTTATTTTAATTTGTTTCTAGCTTTATTGAGATGTAATTGACATATGACTTTGCTGGGCAAACAAAATGAAGACATGTTCACGATGGTGAGATTTTACGAGAGGGATAATATTGGAGTGGCATTTTGAAAGACAGGAGCATCTCAGACAGAGATACTGAGAAAGGGACTGTTTGAGGGAACAGGATAAAGCCAAGGATGTGGGGAAGATCACAGCCTGTTTGGGGATTGTAAGGAGCTTCTTGTGACAGAGCAAAGGATGGTGCTTGGTGTGACTGGAGGGGTGGGAAGGACTTGGGTAACGACTGGTAAGCCGTGCTCAGGGTTTGGTGGGGAGCCATGGGAGAATTTTCAGCACAAGTGGAAATGATTTCTCATTATATGAGTGCCTACAGTGTGCTGGGTAGGTAAGGCTAATGCTAAGGTTCATAAGACCAAAATGACCTTACCAAGAAGTTTTATTTACTGTGTGTGTGTGTGCGCGTGCGCACGTGCGCTTCTACACACACGTGTCACACGAAGACCCCCGTATTCCACCATATAGCTTTCTTTTACAATTGTCATACCTTTCATACGTCTTTTGAAGTTTTACTACAAAAGAGAGATACAAATGAACGTATGAAAATGAATTCAAAAGTTAACCAAGGATTTGAAGGCAACATTAAACTTCCTGCTAATGGTTGAATCTTTTTTTTTTTTTTTTTATCATTTTATCCTAAGTAATTCCCCACATGCTTTCCCTTGACAAGGATATCACTGAAAGTCACAACGGAGTAAATGCAACTAATACGCTTCTCATTCCCTCCCACTGACAGATTTTTAATATAAGTGTCAGAGCCTGAATCTTCCAAATCCATTCTACCACCTCTCCAGTCAACTGTCTTCCCTCCAGCACCTTCAAGGCTTGGGAACATCAGCAGAGGGGGGAAAAAAAAAGTGTAACTTTTGATGTCCAATTAAAACAATTTAGTAACTGTTCACTGAATGTTTCCTGGGTACCAAAGTCCATGCCAGACAATAGGGGCTCTGAGATGAATTCAGCGTGGATTGTGTCCAGCCAGTAAGTGCACTGATGGGTGCACGTTCAAGTTGGGTTGGGTACCTACAGTTAGTGTCATATGACCACAGCATGAATCGTAGAATGAATGCGAGGAGATGCAGTGGGCAAATGGTATCAAAAGCTTTGTAATTCATGTTAAAAAGACTGTGGACTTTATTCACTTTATCCTCAAAGCCTTTGAAAAGAAAGGTTTTCAGCGAGGGACTAACAGCAGGTGGTCATCTTAGGAAATTCACTTTGATGGATAGTAGGGCTGATACTAGCACACACTGAGAGACTGACACATTTTGAAAGTGTTGCCATTCTTCCAGGGAGACTTCAAAACCTGATGCCTGGATTCCTGATTTGGGAGGAGGGGGAGAAAGTCATAACTGGATAGCACCCCCTGTTCCCCCTTGGCAGGCAAAGCCTGCACAATGAGCAGCCCAGAGAGGTGGAATGGGGGATGCAGGTAGGAGGTGGTTGCCCTAGCCCTAGACAAGGAGTGATGAAAGCCTGAACCCAGGCAGTGGCAGATAGAGAATGAAAAAAAGACAAATACGATTAAAAAAAAAAAAAAAATCAGTGGGACATGGACTTGATGTAAGAAGGAACACGAGGGACAGAAAATTCCCAAGTTTCTGACTTGATCTCAGGACGTCACATAATAAAGATTTCGATATGAGGTTATTTTGAATTAAAATTCAAAACAGCTCATAGTTTAAAACAAGATGCTTACATGCTATATAATGATTATTGGTTTTGATTACAAGAAAATTTTCAATACATTTCAGAATACTGCTAAAATACTCCTCCTCAAACCAAGTGAGAATCAACTTTCTTTGATTTCTATCCTGTCCTGTTGATGTTAAAGGATAACTCTGTCTGGAAGCCACAGATGCGCAGTTTCAGCACCGGCCGTGACAGTTTCCCTAGCTCTTCCTGCCTGAGCTGAACTGCACACAGCAAATGGTCAAATCCAGAACAGGCAACATCCCCGTGGCCAAATTTCACATTGATGATGTTAAGTGAGAAAAGAAACTCACCTGTGGGCCGGCTAGTCACCTGAGGACGGGCAGCTGGAGATGAAAAAGCTCCCATGGCAACGACTCCTTCCTCTTATACACTCGGCCTGCTCTCCTCCCCCAGCTCCTGCCGGTAGTTGGCAATCCTTGATGTTCCCGGGCTGTGGTTGCATCACCCATCTCCACCTCTGTCTTCACGTGCTCCTGTGTCCAAAATTCACTTTTAGGACACCAGACGCTCATGGTACTCCAGTCTGACCTCTTCTTAACTTGATCACATCTGCAAAAGACCCTATTTCCAAATAAGGTCACACTCACAGGTATCGGGGGGGGGGAGATCCTATACATCTTTGAGGGACACAATTCAGCTCATAACCCCTGTGAGCGCAAGTGACAAACCAGGCCCGCCCAGCCGGGCATTTATCTGCTCCCGACTGCGCCAATGCGTCATCCCAGTTGTTTACTGACAGGGAAACATCTTGAGCTACTAAACATTTAAAAAGCACTACATTTTAACCAATCCAAGCATTTAATTTAATAAGATACCTCAATATGTCACCAGCAAAGCTCATTAACAATTCCCGGGAAATAAAAATAGAATCTGGGTAAGAAAATAAAGTCTATCCTCTTTCTTTTTTTTCCCATTTTCCCTTTGTGCTTAGTGGGGGTGGGGGTAGGGGCTGAGAGGGTGGGGAGGGTAGGGGGTGGGGGTGAGGGTAAGGGTGGGGGTGGGGGGTGGGGGTTTGAGGTGTGGGGGGTGAGAGTAAGGGCGGGGTTGGGGGGGTGGGGGGGGATCATGCAAAGGCCTTGCCCCAGGTCTGTGGTGCTAAGTGGCTGCGCCGACCCCCTAACGCTGGGGGCAGTGCTGTGTGCAAAAGCTGCACAGGACACTCCATTCAAGATGGCGCGCGCGGGGGCGGGGGGGGGGGGGTGCCGTGTGCAGAGAGCGCGCGCGGCCCCAGCGCGGCCCCGCCAGCCCCGCGAGAACTCCGCCCCTCCCCCCAGGAGTCCCCGGAAAGCGGCCCGCCGGCCGCCTGTGGGGGAGCTCACGCCTCTCCTTCCTTTCCTCAAAGAAGGAAGCTTTCCTTTGCTCCTGAACCGAGCACAGTCTCGTTTTAGGCGCCAGCGACGCCGACACCCGGCGGGAGGACACTCGCGAAGGCTCCGGTCCGACATGAAAGGGTCCGTAACGAGTGGGTGGGTTTCCACAGAAAATGAGCCCCCGTTGCTCAGTATCTCAGCGCCTTTCCTGTCCAGCCCAGATCTCAGAAGTTTGCTCCATGATTTTGTTTCTCAATTTTTTTTTTTATAAAATGATGGTACCTCTGTGGACAACTACAAAAACAAAATGAAAAAAAAAAGAAGAAAAAAAAGGAGAGCTTATTTCTTGAACAAGAGGTTTTCTGAAGTGTTTCTTCAGAGTGGGCTTTTATTTCCTCAAGGACCAGAGGCCAAACTGACAGAATGGCAAAGAAGCACGTTTACCCTTTCCTTGCGTCATTCCTGACCTCCAGAGAGTGCTGGTCCTTTAGGAAAATGGATTTGCCATGGACTTGAGGTCTGCAAAGTGTCCATTTTACCCCGAGAGCCACCTGGATTCTTTAAGGAGAAGCGCGGGTCAGAATTCTCCTCTTCCAGAAGCTGCAGAAGGGAGACCGGAGCAGGAGAAACGGTTTGAAAAGTGCCTCAGAATGAAAATGGAAAACGCTAGGCAGAAAGGGGGGGGGGGGGGTTCAAGGTCATCCTCGTGTCAAGTCCCTGCACCTGTTTCCATTTTATTTGTGTGACTGTTTGAAGGGGCAGCGCAAGCTGTGCCCAGACTGTGTCACCCTGACGAGTGGGAACACGAATCCATCCTTGGAAGCAGAGGGAAGGGTCATGCCTGCTCCTGTTTGCTGTTATTATAGTTGTCACTTGCAGCTGACTCGTCATTTTGGTTTCACCTGGACACAGAACAAAAAATACACAGTGTGATTAAGGACCAGTCTAGCCTCGATCTTTTTAAAATGGCCATTTCTGGATTTTATTGTATTTGTTTCTTCTTACCTCTGTTATTTGTCTCCCACATGGCTCGCCACCATTCAGTGATCCTTGGGTGATTTTTTGTGGAACCCTCATGACTTGCAGTTGACTCTGCCCCAGAAAGCCTTTGCTGTAACCTTTATAGCGCCTTTGCTGTAAGCGGACGGAAGTGTTGGAGGAGGTCATGGAGCGGGCGTGACCGCCAGTTCATCCTCGAGCTGCACCCAGGCATTCGAGGCTCCTCACCCCTCCTCTGTCCTCGGAATCTACGCTCTGCCCACTATTCCCGCAGCAGAAGCTGTCACTACACGGCTCTGAGATGCTCAGGTGTTGCTGATACCATCTGGACTGACTGTGTACCAGAACCCTTGTAAGGCCTCTGTATAAACTCTGAAGATCCTGGCGGGTGCATGCAGAGTATCTATTCATCTTCCGGATCCCAAGACAAGCCTCGTGTGTAAGTTCCCTTGTTCGCTAAAACCTCCACCTGCCCATCCAGAGCGATCTGCCTCTTTCTTTGGTCTCTCCCTGCCCTCCGTGTTCAGGGGCCAGTTTGCAAACCAACAGGAAGATACCGTTCAGGGCATCCTCATTTCCTCAAATTATGGTCCATCTGTCTTATTTTAAACTTTAATGTAGCACAACACTGACTTGAAAATGAGGAATGGCATGCAACCACTGACATAAGCCATGGTATGTGGTGTTGTGATGGGGATAAATGTATCTTGAGTAAATTGTGTCATTCTTTTAGTTACAGGCTGTTGGAACAAAGGATGTGGAGGAGGCTGTTTTAATTTCTTGCTCCTAGCTTCTTGCATTAAGAATGATGAATCTAAGGGGGAAATCCTGATTAAGTCAGTAAGTTATAGTGACGCGTACCTGTCATGAGGTGCGAGTGTGTTCTAGGCTGCTCATACTTCCTACAGCAATACCGTTTGAGTCTCCCAATTTATTTAACAATCAAACCTTTTTGTGTGTGGTTACTGTGTGCCAGGCGTAGGCATATTAATATTGGACCAACATTCTATTATTAAGGGCTTAATCCTGTTAATATAACTGCATTGGGATGTCTTATTTTCTTGTTTAGAACAGTAGTTCTTACTGTCACAAAAATTGAATAACACTTAGGAACTGAGTTGAGAAATAAGTGAAATTAAATGTCTATGTCTGTTTCCATATTACATGGCTCAAGGAATTTTGTAACCGATTTTGGAGAACAATTTTGGGATAATTTTTATAATAGTCTAGTATAAGGACAAGTTGTTGCGGGTGGGTGTGTCTTGGAAGGGAGGTTCTTCAGTGAAATTGTCATCCTCCAGATGAGCTGAAACCAAGATGGGAAGGACCTGCATGTCTTCTGGTCAGAAGAGGCAGGTCATGCTTACTGACTCCGGGGAAGGAAAAGAATCACTAACATTTACAGGAGACTCAAATTAATAGTCACATGGGTATTGGCGTCCAGATTTCAAAAACTGATTGACTAACGAGCTGTTTCTCCTATGGGCGACTCTGTAGAATTGCTCCAGGTTAAATGGCCGCAGAAATGTATCTACTTATTTAATAGTGGCTCTTAAGTCTCCCAAGGAACAGTAATAGCCAGGAGGCGAAGCAGTATGGTGATAATAAAGTAGTACGTTGTGCAGATTATTTACTTCTGTTGTTATACATTAGTGCCAACTCAAGATTTTACTTATAATTACTTCATGGTTGCGATGTCCTGTTTAATGTGCTCTGAGTGCATGGGGTGAAATTTCACCAACTCTCTTGGGAACTTGGAGCTCCTGGGTATGCTTTGGAAAGTATTTCCTCCGTATTTATGCATGTTCTTCATGTGTTGTGTGACAGAGGGCAGGCCAAGAGCTATTTTTCTAGGTCCTTCAGTCCTGGGAGTGTAGGCAGTATTGATATCCCTATGGGTCTTCTTAGAAATGTAGAATCTTGTGCCCTCCCCCAAACCTACTGAACCGGAACCTGCATTTTAGCAAGATCTCCAGGTATTTCAAATGCATATCATATGTTAAAGTTTAAGAAGCACTTGTGTAGAAGGCATTTGATTTTTTTTTTTACATTTTGCCTTTTATTTGCTAATTTTCCAATGCAATTTTTTGACAAAGTAGGAACTCACTCTTAAAAAATTCAGAATAGTTTTCAAAGCAGAAATCATTTAGATTTTTAAACGGGAAAGTGGGGGAGAAAGTGGTTGCATTTGGAACTCAGTGTTGGATAACAATGATTTTTAAAAATCTGAAATTTATCCATTTTGGTGGTCTAAACACAGTCATGGTCCCAGAGATCGTAATTCAAACAGATTACTTTTGAATTTGATTACCTACATTCTGAAGAAATAGACGTGTATTTTTAAATGCATGTATCCACAGCTTCCTTAATGAAAGTTTTACTGCAAAAGCACTTTGTTTCTAATGCATCCTTAAGTGAAGTTTTGCATTCTTAATTTTCCACTCAAGTAATTTAGAAACCATTAGTTAAAGTGGAACTCTAAGATAAAAAAGGATCCTTGTAAGTTTAGATGGTTTCCTCTGAAGATTGCTCTTACAATTGTCAGAGAAAGATAAATTCTTAATTGCATTTCATTCCATCTGGGTAGCGGATACATATTTACTTTCCAGATACCTGTCTGGCTAGAGTGGAGGAGGATGGGAGACTGATATGGTGACATCAAGTTAACATATTCCCAAATTCTCCACCTGAACAGCTGGTGCCTGTGAATCTCCTCATTCACCAGGACAAAAGCATTTCCCCTTGTCTGTCTGCACCTCCCTTCTCAAGTAGTCAAGTCAAAGATGTTCTGTTCCTCTGTTGTTCCTACTCCTCGTGTAGTTTACTGCGTAGCTAGACAAAAGAACGGCAGTTGCTTTAGAAGGTTAGAGATTTTTGTTGTCACCTTCTGAAATTGGCAATCATGGATGGTGTCGGCAGTAAAGACAGAAGTAGGTGCCCTTTAGTTATTTCTTGTCTCAAAAGTGTGGTTCTGCCTCTGGCTCTTTTTAAATCTCATTACAAAATCTTTTTCTCTTGTGCCTGAATGGTTTGATTTTTCTTTCAAGTTAGAGGTCTTCTAGAGAAAGGCTTTGAAGTACAATCAGATCCAAATTTCAAAAGTAAACAGATGCGTTTTACTGATCTCAAGAAAGGAATTGCGTTTGCAAATACTAATATTTACCTAGTGCCCTTTACAAAACGAAGGATTCGCCCACACAGATTAGTTTAAATGTATGTTTTGCCGTTGTAATTTAATATTGAGAAAATACCTCTTAACATATAGATTCTGTGTAAGCATCTCATATTAACATTTGACTTCTTTTTTCTCTTTTTCACCAAGTACATAAAAAAGTTAGAAAGTTGAGTTAGAAATGTTGCCATAGTTTCTAGTTTTAGATTTTAAAAAAATTGCTAGCCTATGTAATATTTCTGAGTGTATTTAATGTATTTTAATAATAGACCATTACAGCAAATAAAATTCAGAGACTTTCAAGAATACAGTTGAGGGGAGGGTTTGTACTATGAGCAGTTTTTTCCTGATAAATTTGTGCTATTTTGGGAAGGGAAATTGACCTTAGAAGAATCTACTTAAAAATCTCCAGGCCATAGTATTCTTAACTTTTGGGGGATTTGGGACAGACTGAGTTCCTATACGTAGTTATGAGTGTATTACTTTTTTTTTTTTTTTTCCTGGGCAAAAGGCCTGTACTTTCATTGGATTACCAAGAGGTCTATGTTAAAGAAAAAAAAAAAAGATTTACTACTTAAATCATTCACAACTCATAAACCTCTACTCCCCATTTTCTTTAAAATATTTTGCATGATTTCCATGATGGTTTTCCATTTCCTGATTTCATTGTCTGCTCCATCCAGGGCAATACCTGTTTAAGGTAGAGGTATACAAATTTGTGCTTCCAAGAGAAGAAAAACAATTTTTCTTCATGGGTTTTGTAAACCACACTGGTTACTATGAACTTTATATTGCTTATATCTATGCATATGTGTATATATAGATTTATTTAAAATGTATTTGCATTAGATATTACATATATGCATGTATAAAATATATACATGTGTTTACATAGATGCCTTTGTTTATTTAAGTATGTGTACATTTGTATGCATGATTATATATGTAAATGTATGCATGTGTGTGTATATTCATACTTACCTATATATGCAAATATGTATATCTATATGTATATAACTGTATATGTGTATATGTATCTATGCATGTGTGTTATAGATATTCATGTATATGTGTGCATTCATGCATGTGCAAATGTGTATGTTTGTGTGCACATATGCACATATGTGTGTGTATATATATATATAGGTGTTTATATATGCAGTATGGATTTGTGTATTTCTGTATTCATATATGTGTATGTGCTTATTACTCTGTTTCAAGCAGAGTATGCTTCAGGGACTTAAGTAGATGAGCTGTAATACCACTTTCAGAGGAAGAAGCGGCTTCCTTCTTTGCAAGACTTAAAAGAGAGCCAGGTGGAGGCAGCTTTGGCAGATTCTGCCTGGTAGCTTCTGGCTTCCCTAAGATGGAAGTTTCTTAGGTGACTCTTCCATCAGTAACTTCCCTGTCAGGTGGGTAGAGGTCAAATGACATTTTCCTCCGTGCCTTAAATCATTAATGTCCGGACTGTTCTCATTGTGCTAAGTAGCGGGTAGAGGCTGGTGTTTAATTATGGATGTCCCGTCTTGCTTTGGCTGAGACCTGCTGAGGGTAGGAAAGAACAGGATTGGCGATGGTTTCGGTTACTTGATTAATTTTTCTTGCTAAAGCATGATGTTCTATTTTGCTTGCCCAGACAATCTCATCACTCAGAAACTTTGAGGAAACACGTTTTTAGGCAGCTCTGAAATGTACTTTCTCTTTCATGGAGAGCAGGAAGGAAGAGCAGTTAAAGTCCTCTTTCCCTGGTTGGCTCATGGATGCTGATAAAAGAGATCGGTCAGTTTTCTGCACTGCTTTTTCTAATGCTTAATAATTGTTTTCTAATTCTTACTGTTTTTTTGCATTTGAAAACAAATGTTTTCTTTTTAACTTCACACATGGAGTATACAGTGAGTGATTTCCCAGTGGCTCAACGGCTAGGTCTCTACTCAACCACTAAACTGAGAATGATTTTGTTTAATCGCGTAATAAGTTACTCATGACATTTTTAACAAACCCTCTGTAGTCTGGCTAGCAATACTTTTCCTTTTCTAGCGTGTTAGTTTTTGGCAGTGTTACAATTATTTTTTTCTGTATAGTTCATCATAGATAGACAATGTTTTAAAGCTGTCTTATCTCCCTTAGACCATAGTAAAACTTATATATTTGTATTTCCAAATAAAGTCCTTCAATCAGTCTTTATTGTTTCAAGCAATAAGACTTGAGGGGTGGAGAACTGAGTCAGGAAGGGATATCTCAAATGTCTAGATAATGGTTTTACTGTTTCATTAGTTAAAAAAAATAATTATTAAAGGCTTTAAATAATTCCAGACTTCAAGGATACAATGAGTAAAAGTACATTTGGGTTTTGAAGATAATCTAAAAAGTTAAAAAAAAAACATAGCTTCTTGTATATTGTGCTTTTAGACAGGATGAGCATTTACTTTTATCATATTATTGAGTATGTTTAAGCTGATAAGAATTTTCACAGTGATTCTGAAAAATGGAGTGTAGGTTATTCATATCATTAAAGAAATAATGATAATGTTTAAAATTGTAAGAATCAATTACCCATTGCAAACTTCTCCTCTTGACCCCTAGTTGTGTTGCTAACAGCACCAGTATCCTTGTTCCCCTAGTCACCATAGTCTGACCTTCTCCAAGCCTACAGCTTCACCTTTGGTGTGTTGAATTCTTTGCCCATGAGGCTAGTTTTGAATTCCATGTCACTTTGCCAATTGTAGCCTCCTCCTTCCTATTTACACTCTATGCTTCTCTGGATTCTCCTTTCTTTACCAACCCCCTGTAAACTGCCTTGTCGAAAATCTTCGTAATGTTCAAACCATCATCGGGCCACTCCCACAGAGATCAATTGTAATTGGTGCCATGAAGCCATCTGTAATGAACTGAATTTGACAAACATTCATTAGCTGAGCGCCTGTCATGTGCCAGGTGCTGTGCTGCAATTTGGGGGATCCTTGACTATGGAAAGCTCTTAGTCTAAAAAGGTTTTGTTAAAAGGCCACTATAATATTGTAATAGAGCATATTAAAGGCTGTAAGAAGAGGAAGAAAAAAGAGCTGTGTCACATTAGGGGAAGTGCCCACCAACTCAGTTGGCTGCAATCAGGGGACGTTTCACAGAATCAGTAACAGCAGAGATGACCTTGAAGATGAGCAACAATACAGACACTCCTTTGCCTGCCATTCAGAGTTTTTTCTAGAACTGACTTCATCCTTTTTATTGCCATTTTCTATCAGTGATAGTAATCATTATAAAGACTACAGGACTATTTTTTAATAATTAATACATTTAATAACTATAGAGACTATGTGACTATAAAAATTGATAGAACTGTTCTGAAATGGTTACAAATTATTCAGCCATTCCTAGGCCAAGATTTCTACAGGCTTTGTCTGATTTAATCCTAACAAGTCCATTTTTGAGATGAACAAACAGAGGCACAGAAGAGTTAAGTACCTCTCAGGACCACTCCAGCTAGTCAGTTGCAGAGCTAAGCCTCAGCCCAGTTTTTTGAGACTCGTAAGCCCTGCTTGGACCAGCATCCTCTGCTGAACTTCGCTCCTGCCCTGTGCTTCGGGCAAGTGACTGTGGCCCAGGCTCTGCTGACCTTGAGTGGCCACGTGGTCTTGTACACAGAAAAGGAGCTTGGGAATCAGAAAACACAAGGTTGGATTAGTTGCACAGGTTACTATGAACACCTTTAGGTGTTTCACCTAAGCCTTCAGAATCTGTTTCTGCATTTGTGAAATAATACGAATAGTAATACTTGCCTCTTGAAGTCATTGTAAAGATCAAATGAGATAATGTCTAAAAAAAAAAAGCCCTATAAAATATTCAACTTAGATTCTTGTTGCTGTTTTTATTACTAGTACTACTTACTACTGTGACCATAAAACATGAGCTAGTAACAGTCACCGAAAAAGATTGAAACTGTTATCCACAAATAATTAAGGACTTTTAGCTCCTAGAAGTTATTTTATTGAGTCATTCCAGACCAGCAGCTATTCAAGGACAGCTGTGCTTTTCTCATAAACATTTGGCCACCAGATGTTGCCTATCTTACGCGTGTAAAGATTCTTCTTTTTTTTTCCAGGCAGATGGATTTGTGGGTGCTGCTTGTATTTTTTGTTGAAAAATAAAAGCCTATGTAGGAATAAGTGGTACAGCTCGTCTCCATCTCATTAATATAACCCTCGGTGCGTATTTGAATGAAAGGATATATCAAGAACTGATACTCTAATCAATCAAGCTATCTGCAACTTACAAAAAAGTAACTGTGGGTATCGACGTGATGAGATTTAAAGGCGCTGCAAAATGTTTTCTCCAGCCACAGAATGATCGGATCATGTCACCGCGCAGGAGAGAAATTGCTAATACCCTCATTGCAACCTAAGTGTTTCACGTTACAGAGTAGGAAGGGTGGTTCCTCTGACCTTTAGGAGATTTCGTAGATGGTCAGTTTGATTTCTGGTTGCAGTGAATCTTTACGGAATCTTACAGGGTGCCTAGGAAACTGATTTCCTCAAAGATACTAGATCTGAAATAATGAGAAATATCCAAATAAGTGCATTTTTAAGCAAAACTGAGTTGGATGTAAATTATATGCCCAAGTGCATGGAAGCAGATAGGGAGTCAGGACACAGAGGAAAAACAAAGCCGTGGTTTAATTTCTTCCAGTTCTCCTCAGAGTCCTTGATAAGAGATGTTTGATAACTACTGAAAATCATTTTATCCAGCTCTTCAGGGCAACTGATTTATGATAAGACAGAAAGAGGACCTTCCTTTTAATTTCTCCTGACTTAATCGATTAAATATGTTAATTACTCTACTTAAATTTTTCTTGTGGTGTTGTGTGTTTGTTAAGGTGGATCGTTGGGGCAATTGATGAAACATAGCATCCTGCTAAACGAGGATAATGAATATTGACATTCTTGGCTTTTACAGCCAAGAGAAATCACAGTTCCTAGTCTCCATTTCCGTGGGGCATGCTCACTAAATGAGGGCCCCAACCATCTGCGCCACAGGGACGAACTCGCACATGGAGCGAATAAAATTTAAAACCTGAGCCTCTGTAAAGAGCAAATATTGAGGTTAGTTGTTTGACTCTCCAAGACTGAGGACGCCAGGGCGAGGCTGGGCCTGGGAGTCAGGAGATGTAAGCCGGGCCGACTCAGGAGTCATTACCTCCAGATCCCTCCGCACTGCTGTGTCGGCTGCATTAGAGTCAAGGAACATTACCGGACTAAATGTGGCCAGAGCTCCTGATAAAGATTCTAATTGAAAGAGGAAATTTTCCAGCACCTTTTCACTCTCCTCTATACCTCCCCCCCAACCTTTATCTCAGTTTAACAGAGAAAACAAAACAGAACCAAAAAACCCTCGAGGCCTGGAAAGGGTGGTGGCAGAAAGAGGAATCTGTTCACCCTTTTTTTTTTCTTTGCCTCTTATGTAAACATTGTCTTTTGCTAATACACATCTTTAGAAACTGAGAAGGAAAAAAACCCTTTAAAACACTTAAAAAATAAAATGACACTTTGCCAAGGAATATTATAAGTTTCAATCTCCAGGCTTTGATGGTTTCCTATGGGTCATTTTTCTAGAAAGATCTTTAAACAACTCCTCTCTGAGAAGCTGTCCCTCCTTGACGGTGCTGGTTCGCCCATCCACGATCCCTTGTCGTGTCCTGTTTCCAGTGTTCACATGTAAAATGATAGCACGTGTTTTCCTTCTTACAGCTCTCATCTCACAAGATTTCCTCCTCGTGATGGGGTTCTGCCTAGCCATAGCACCTTCTAGGATCTCATAGAATTGTGGAACTAAAGAGCCAGGCTATCACCTTTTCCAACCCTCATATATTCCAGGTAAGGAAGCTGAAGTTCACGCTTCAGGTGATTTCCCTGAACTTACTTTTAGCTTCTGAGTGGCTGTGCCAAGTTAAGAGCTCAGGCTGGCTGCCATGCTCTTGGCTACCCCAGAGCAGATAGACTCTTTTTCTAAATTCGGAAAATTAAAAAAGCCATCCCTTGACGGACTTCTGTAGTTCTGGTTCATGTTGAGGACGTAGCGGGCCGGTCGGTGACACAGTGATGCAGCGGTGACTCAGGTTACACGCAGGTTGGTAGAAGAATTTACCAGAAATAAAGGAGGAGGATAGTTTATTAGGGGTACGCTGCATAGACCGCGGCGGGCCACACAGAGGAGAGGTGCCTGCGTGAGCACCCAGGGCCGGCTGTTGGGTTTTTTATAAGTTCGGGTGACAAGGGGCCTGATCGGCTTGTGCACAAGTCTCTGATTGGATGTAGGTGAGGTGAGAGGTTTCGGGTCTGAAGGACGGAAGGGTCTACGACTCCTATAAGGTGGGCTGAAACGAGCCTGCCTGAGCTATTGTGAGGTTAGACATTCCCTGGGGCTGTTTGTTCGTTAGGGCAAACACGCCCAGTAACGAATGTGCTTCGTCTGTTGAGGGATCACGGGCAGACATCTGAGAGCCCAGAGATGGGGGTCGTTGGACTTTGAAGGAAGTCAATGGCCCCATGGTTCACAAATGTCTACTTTTCCTCAATAGGTTTGAAAACCTTCCCTTTATGAAACACTGCAGCATGTTAAGCCTTTTGCATTTTCTTCTTGATGTCTTGCCTTCCTGCTGCATTCACTAGGAAACGTACTTTTTTTCCAATAGGAAATGCAGCCATTTTATCCATGATTTCCCCTTTTCTACCTGGGAAGAGGACTTGGCGTTTGAAATGATGTTCTAAGTCAAGTCACCCTTGTTGTGGGAGAATCCCCTCCTGGCAACCACGGCCACCCTTAAGGAGTAAAGGATGGTGAACTTATTACTGGCTCTGCAAGCCAGTTGTGGTCAACTGAACAGACGCTCCTGAGTTACTGAGGGTGAGATGGCTGCCCATCAACACGGGATCTTAAAATTTCGGTGGGGATGGTTTTGTCGAACTCTTTCCTGTGGCCGACAAAGAATCAATGGTTGTATTTGTCAGGGCTTCGTACTGTTTGCAGATAACAGAAACCTACATCTGAGTCTATATCTACATCAGACTGGCTACAACTGAAAAAAGGGAATTTAAGTAATCTACTGGCTCATCTAAGTCCAGGTGACAGATTGATAGATTCAGGGGCTCAAGTGATGTCATTGGTCACCTCTGTCTTCTTCCCTTCCCTCCCTTCCCCTCTTCTCCTTGCCCCTCCCTTTTCTTTTTCTCTCTCCATATTACCAACCATCTTATGTACAGCTTTACTCTCTGTTGGCCTTGTTTAAGTTGAAAAACTTGGCTCATACTGACCCCAGCGAACCTTGTGCCCTTAGGTACAGTGTGCATCTTTGGTGCACTTGGGTCTCCTACCTCCTTGAAGCTGAGGGGAGAGTTAGACTAGAGCCCCACCTAAAACGCAAGGACTGCAAGGGGGACGGGGAGAGGAACTATTACTGGAACCCAGAGGAATGGCTGCTTGGAAGAAACTGATAATAATAATTAAAAATAATAACACTGATGTCTAACAGTTATTGAAGTCTCACTGCAATGTGCCAGGTACTTTTCTAAGTGTTTAATATCTAACAACTCATTCAATTCTCAAAGCAGTATGAGGTAGGTATAAATATGACTTTCATTTACAGAAGAAGAAGCTTAATCACAGAGAGATTAGTTGTCTACCATTATGATTTAGAAGCCAAGTGCATCCTTTCTTTTAATTCCCAAGTGAGTCTTAAAGCCCAGTAACCTTTCAGCTAGCATTCATTCAACCAGTATTTGTTTACTACTAACTTTTCCAAATACTGGGAAGTGAGAAAATACTATCCTTATCTTCATGGCATGTGCAGTCTAAAGGTGGACTCAGAGACATCCTATGTCTAAATATATGTGCTGTATCTAAATAATGATTATATACTTTGTAGAAATAAGTGCTATAAAGCAATTATGCAAGGTGAAGGCTCATGACAGAGAGATAGCTAACTTACTCTCTTTTGGTTGTTCAAAGATAAAAAGAGGTCTCAGTGAACTGTATTAAGCTGTATTAAGATGGCTTTATCACAAGGAAAATTAATGACAGTAATTGTTCAGGAAAGAAGGCTCAATTGTCCCAAACATTAGAAAGTCTTTTCTCCCTGGTGAATTGGATCTTGCCAAGGCTGGAGAGGGGAGCTGAGTGAGAGGTGGAAATTCTTAAAGAATGTCTGTCTGGAATAAATGAATAACAAATAATTCTAATGTTATGGAAAAACCCCCACATTTGGACTAGTTCTTGCTTTAATTTTTCCTGATTTAAAAAACAAACACTTAAAACATCAACAAAGAAAACAGATTTGTTCATCACAATCTGTAAATCATGTTTCTTTGTTTATTTCAGATTGGCGAAAGTTTTGAGAATATTTTCTTTACTTTTAAACTAGAACATTCCTAGCATCAAGTTGAGATTTAATTCCAGCTTCTTTAAGAACTTCATTTGAAACTCTACTGTCAGATGTTTTTCAATTAAAACACTTGAAGTCTATGGCTCATTATTGAGATCCATAACCTTAGATGCTTCCATTTTTTTCACCCATTGGACACTTCACCTTTTCAGCTATTCAAAAAAAGTTAATCTGTATTAACAGCCAATTTCACAAGAGGCTGATTATTCAAAAATGGACTTTGGTTCTAACCAGAAAACTTACAGGGTGCTACTTAAAAGATACCCAGAGATCAACAATGTATTTGAAAGCAAGAATGTCAACTGAATATCTGAAAATCAAAATACACTGCACACTGAAAGGTCTTCTGGAGGATGGAAAATCCAGCTTATCCATTTTTAAGTCTTTACCAACACGTCTGAACAATGCCTCCCCAGCACATCTTACCCCAGCTACACAGACATGGTTTTCTTGATGCAGAGAGGGCCATTAAATATATCAGAGACCAGAAAAGATTACTCCACATTTTGTGGAAGGTCATTGAAGGCTAATACACACAGGCAATTATATTGGGGCAGTTTACAAACCACTCAGCAATTATGTTTTAACCAGAAACAGAAAGTGAATAAATTAAAGGACTTTGGGTCTGCTAGATGTAGTCATGACTTCCCTAACTTATCTTTTTTTTTTCATACATGATCACTGTGTGTAAGTGTGTGTGTGTCTGTCCCATTTTATTCTTCCTGATATATGGCTGGAGATATAGAATAACCTGAAATAATTCCAGGAAGGTAGCAGTCACTATTCATTTGGCTCCATCTGCCGCATTAATTCTGATCAGATACGAACCCACTGAATAGACAGCAGGTGTCAGATAGAAGTGAATATTTTATGTTTGTTTTGCTTTTCTCTTCCCCATCATATTTCCAGGGTTATGAATTTGAAGATAATGCCCAGTGGAATTACGGAAATGTGTTCTTATAGAAAAAAATTTATAGCATCTTTCAAAGGGATTCAGATTCACTCATATCCAAAACCTAGAGATGTAACTTTTGCATTCTGAAACACTGTAAGCAGGAAACAGAGGTCTGAAAGTTCAGAAGTTTTTCCTTTGTTTATTTTTTTCTTGATGCACAAGAAGGAATAATACACAACCTCTGGTCCTTTCTCTTCTTCATTTGAACTTTGTCTCCCTTGTGCAACGAATATAATAAAAGTCAGAAATTAATGGGACATCCAAAGAATCCTAAATTTTAAGAGTGTAGTTCTAGAATTGCAGTGAATATACGTGTATGTGGACACTGTTCTCTGAGAGCCAGTTTTTGCTTTTGAGATTGAGTATAGCTATGTGTTTATCCAGGGCAGGAACCTGGTCATTCTTCTCTTGATCCCAAGTGTCTAGAGTAGGCACATTGAACAAGATAACAGGAGTCAAGATTATGCAACACTTCTTCTGTGCCGTGCATGTGCTCACTCCTCCTTGGACGCTGCTTCATTGCAGCGGATGTGCTGCCCATGCCTGCCCACATGAATTCACTGGCAGCTGCAATAAGCAGCTTCCCACCTCCAGCCCCTGGCAACTGCAGCTCTGCCTGTCTCTCTGGTTTCTCCCCCCGGGTAGCTTGCTGGACCAGGAGGATGCACAACCCTCAACCAATGGCAAATGGGAGATACTGGGTAAATGGCACAGCTTCTGTAGCCCCTAATGGGATGATTCCAAGGCACGTCTACATGATTTCATAGAAGGTCTCCAGGGATTTCAGCTTGAGTGCCTGTGACTGGGGCTTGCGTGTTGCCTCCTGCTTTATTGTATTTCTTTTCCTTTCCCTGATTTGCCTTCTTCACTTTCCTTCCCCTCTCACTGTGCTTCCTGAAAGCACCTCCCACATAATCTGCCTGAGCTCAAATCCTTGTTGGCTTTGGGTTTACTTTTGGAGGTATCAAGTTAGACACTCTTGCTAGCATAATTTCTGTGCCATGAATGAACAAATGAATGAATGAATTTCAGAGATACCTCCTCACTTTTCCAGACCAACCCGAAAGCGTTCAATTTTTCATAGATTCTCCCATTAAGTTAATGTACTCGGGCAGTAATACAGCTGCCGTTGTTAATGAAGCAGTAGGGTGTTACGCTTAAGCAGAGACACAGGAAGGAATAAATTAACTGAATACAAAACAATCATTGGAAGGATCCGGGTTAGTTTAACATAATTTGGGTACTGTTGAGCTCCTGCTGAACATTGGCTAGAGATACCTTCCAGCTACGTTTTTCTATACATTTACATTAGCAAGAATTGAGATAATTGCTTAAGACAAAATAAGACTTTGGTATGAACTGGTGGATAATTCAGAGAAAACTGAACATAATAATTGGGAAGGTTGTTTTTGATTCCTTTGATTTCTATTGAAAGATGACTCATGAATTACCTATGTTAATAACATTTATTTCCCACTTATTTTTTGCTTTTGCAATTTGGATTAAGGCCAAGGGAGTGTACCGATTATTGACTGTGTATTATTGATTATTGATTTCACACACTTGTTGGTGCAAGAGTAGCTATAACTTTACTGACTTTATTATGCTCCCAGAACTAAACGGATGATTTTAATAATTGTTTTGGTTCCACGAGCATGTGATAACAGTAACAGCCGTCAGAAATAATGTAGGCTGATGGACGATGCTCATTTATTGAGGATCTTTATGTGCCAGATACTGTTCTAGGCATAGGTTGTCTCATTTAATTACCATGATAACACCATGAGGGAAGTTGTTTTATCCTCATTTTCCCAGCGAGGAGACTGAAGCTCAGAAAAAAGTAGGGTAATATTTTGAAAAATTGAGCCTATGCTCCTTCAGCTCAGTGTCAAGTCTTCAAACACGGCGGGAAGGAAGACCTTAGAGAGTGTTAGAGTTGGCTGCAGGGCACCGAGTGTTCACCAGCACTAAGAACAGAGACTGGGCGTGGAGCTCATGCACGGCGAGGGATGCAGAAGCAGGTGGTGACGTGCTGGTATGGCTAACCTGACTGGGACCCTAATGTCCCTTGGTTTTCTTACAACAAAACCCAGGTTCTTCAGTGGGCTCATAAGTCCTGCTGACAGCTGCCACCTATTTATTTCTTCAACACTGTGTCCTGTACAGTAGTCTCTCCTTATCTGCAGTTTCTATTTCTGTGATTTCAGTTACCCCAGGTCAACCATGGTCTGAAAATATTAAATGGAAAATTCCAGAAATGAACAATAAATTTAAAAGTGCACGCCATTCTGAGAAGCGTGATGCAGTCTCACGCTGCCCCACCCCATCCAACCCACGGCATGAGTCATCCCCGTGTTCAGTGTATCCACGCCGTATACACAGCCCACCCATTGGTGTAGGGAAAATCATAGTACTTGGATGTATGGGGTTTGGTACTCTCTGTGGTTTCAGGGATCCACTGGGGGTCTTGGAACATTTCCCCCATGGGTGGGGGGAGCTACTATATTGTCTTCATGGCAGCCAAACTGAATTTCTTTTAGTTCCCCAAGAGGAACACTGCACATTTCACCTCTGCACTTGGACCATGCTCTTCTTATTGTCTGGAATCTTCTTTCAACTCCTATTTTTCTTTGCCTGGATAATGCCCCACCATTTTTTTTATTCAGGCCCCCAGTGAGATTTCATTTTCTTTGGGTAAGATTTCTATCTTAAGTTCCCCAGTGCCTGTGCCCTTCAGCAGGGTTTAAATTAGGTACTTATGTGTTTCCATAGTTCGTAGATTTATCTACAGGATGTAAAGGGAAAGCTACTTATTTTATCTTTCACTGGGCAGTGAGCTTCATAAAGACAGACACTGCTTTGTCCCCTGCAGCTAGCAGAGGGTTTAGCAGAGAGTTAACCCTCAATAATTACTTACTGAGTAAATGGATAAATGAACATAATAAGGAAATCTAAATAAGTAGGTGAAACAGCAGGCCCTGTTGATAGCAGGCCGTTGGAAGTCCTGGCCGGCCGGTAGATGGTGCCTGGTGCACAAGCCAGTGCCGAGCAAGGAAACTATGTGTCCTTGGGAAGAATGGGGAGAGCCCAGCATTCCTGTTGAACTGATGCAGCCCACGGTATCTGTGCTCTGTGTTAGACATACAAGGAAGAGACACGTGGCCCAGAACTAGCCAATCCATCGGATAATCAATGAGCAATCAGATTCCCCTGTTTGAGAATTTGAACAAAGTGATACTGAGTCAGTAATCAAGGAAGTGAAAGGGCTTAGGATTGAAAAGTTGCAGTTGCATGGGCTGCGGGGCTGTGTAGGACCACAAGCAAGATGAAGAGATGGGGATGGAATAAATATAGGGACTGGAGCCGAGGTGGGAGGTACCTTGGGGGCCTTAGAAAGATGAAGCCATTTGCTCAGCAAGAATATACCGAACCTCTCTGCACACATACCAGCCCTTGTTCTGGGCCCTGGTTCTATAGCTGAACATATGCAGTCCTAGTCTTCACTGAGCTTTAATTCTAGATGGGGAAACAGATTCTAAAATACATAAAATATGTAACCTATTAGATGGTAGTAAGAGCAGTGAAGACAAAGCAGGTAAGGAAAATAGGGAAATGGAGGTGATGGTGCCAGGTTTTTAAAAAAAGGTTTTAAGTAAAGCTTCACTGTGAAGATGACATTTGAGCAAAGATCCAGAAGGACTGAGAGAGAGAGAGGTGGGGGGTGAGGAAGACAAAAACTCTTAGTCCAGTGTTATTGAAATTCTCTCTTGGGAACAGGATGGGCTCCAAGCTAAACTCTGCCCTGAATGGCATTAATAAGATCCTCTATGGGGAAGTGGCTTGTCATTAGAAAATTCATATTTATCTTGTGAAGAGGAGACATGGAAATACATTTCTGAGGTTTACCCCTGATCTACAGAATAAAGCAAATTTGCTGGCACTTTCTGATGAAGAGCAGAAGCCTTAGTCAGGATTTGAACCAGTGGCTCCCGGGACTGCCAATATCATTAAGTCAGATTTAAACCTCCTTAAGCCAGGTGCTTAATCCATTAAATCCAGTCTTTAGTTTGCTAAGCTACCTTTCTGTGCCTGCTTAGGGAAATGATGTATGTTTGCTCCCGAAGGTTTTCTTTAAGTCAAAGCTAAGTGGAAGTCAGATGCCACTACAAACTGCTCTGAGTAAGAGCATGAATTTTTTTGGTTCTGCTGGAATCGGACTGTGACAAAAGGCACGGCAGAAGTAGAGGTGCCTGGAATTTGATTTGGTCCATATTGTTGTAACTGTCATACTGTTGTGCAGAGCTACAGTGTCCACTGCGTATGGAGTAGAGGAAAAGTGAAGAATCAAGGATACTTGTAGCTTTTGCTCTTTGGAAATCATTGTTCAACCAGCATGCACTCCCCTCCCCGCCCCTCAAGTCTTTCTTTTCTGATTTTTTGATGAATATGTGGTGCATATATGTTTGAATGATAGTGAACACTTTCAGGAGAGCCCATATTTACCTTAAGTAAAAGAAGCAGTCAGATATGACAAAATATACTCCAAATGGCAAAGTGACTTCATCTTTTAAGCACAGTGGGGGCTGAACAAAATGCCCTCTTACCTCCACGATGCATGCTTGCTGGCCAGTTTCAGGCTAAGGACAGGGAGGTTCCTAACACTGACCTTCATTAACTATGTGACCTTGAGTAGAAAACTCAAGCCTTGATTTCTCCATCTGTAAAGTGGGCATAATTTCTTCCACAGAGTATAGTTGTAGAGATCCAATGAGGCAATGCTTGTCAAGTGTTTAGCACCGGCCCTGGCCAATGTAACACTTACTAAATGATGGGTTTTGTTATTTTCATCAAAATGGATGTTGATCATTTAGAAAGTACCATAGGAAAAATTTGTTCCTTAACAAAAATTATGTAGAGCACATCCTTTGTGTTATCTGATTCTGATTTTATGGGATCTAGTCCATGACTCTGTAAGTTGTACATAACACAGTAATTCTTGTCCATAGACGTGTAAATGAATTTTGCTCCGCTTCCAATAAAAGCTAGTTTTGGTGCCCATTGGATAGTTCATTTCAATATTTTATTCCTTATATATTGGGCTTCTTTGACTTCTCCTTTGAACTGGTTACGATATCTGCCTGGTTTCCTCATTTAATCAATGACTATTAAACAAAAACTTTAATGCAGGCTGATTTTATATCTCTATGAGATTCAGCTTACCTGTTCTATAAAATTTTCTTTTAATGGCACAGAACACCGTTCAAAAGACTGTGAGTGAGAAAGGGGGACCTAGAAGGAGCCTGAGAGAGCTGACCGAGCTGTAGTTACACTGGACGCAGAAGATGAAATCGGTAGTAGATGCAGTGGGATGGACTTGCAAAATGAAGGAAATAACATGCGAGTTTAAAGAACCTCTCTGCCCCAGTGCTGATGAGACTGTTTCACTGAGGGGGCCATTCGATAGATCAGAGTTACTGCAATTTCTTTCTTATCTCTTTACTTACTTCGGAGTACTAAGCCACTGAACACGAGGAAAAAATTCGATATTCCCAGTAGAATCCTTGCTGACGTAAATCTATAATATTAGCAGCACTTAACACTTCAGAAGCAAGTATTTGTCTGTGTCCCCCGTCCAGGGACTATAGCTTATTAATCTTGTAATTTTCTGCCACATAGGACCTAAAATGTATGAAGGGTGCCATATCTGTTTATTGACTAAATGATGCAATACTCATATTAAATTCTCTGGTAAAAGCAAAATGCTTTGCTAATTAGGATTCAATTGCCAGTGATATAAACACAACTTAAAGTGTGTTTAGAAGTTAAGAGGGGAATTTGTGAGCACGCTGTCCAAGAAAAAAAATAACATTCATGACGCTCGTTAGAGACAATAAGGGAGACGTTGATTGGGATGGAGGTGGGGACCCCAGTCATGAGGTCTTGGAGCTGGGGAGAGAGGCTGGACTCCGCCCTGAACACAGTGTAAATAAGTGGGAATTTCTAGCCAAGGAGCAGGGTGGGGTCAGCGGATGGAAAATTACTGGGAGGAGGCATTAAGGGGGGGGTGGATTCTGGCTAAACTGACCTAAGAGGGTTCTTGCTGAAAGCAGGCCAGGATGATCAGACATCACCTGGGGGGTGGTGGCGGCTGAGGGCCTGATTAGAGGTTCCAGTGATAACGGGGGTGATTCGGCAGGGAGGATGGGGAATTCTGGCTACACCGGCTTAGCAGGAGTCTTGCTAAAATTGGAAAATGCAGAGAGGAATGTGAGCCCAAGTCAGGCCTAATTAAGAAAAGCTCAGAAGAGCCTGACCAAAGTTTGGCTGTGATGAGGATCCGTTGACACATAACTTTAAAAGTCCAGGCTCAGTTCCATTCCCGGGTGCCCGTGTTTCATCTTCGTTGAATCTCCTCCCTCTCCATTTTGCCTCTTCTTTGCTTCCAGGCGATTTCATCGTGCCGCCAGTTGACTCCTGTGGCAGCAAGATTGTTGCCCTGTCCCCCAAACATATACTTTCAATGGCTACTCGTTCTGTGCTCTTTTGTGTGATGGTCACTCACATGTTGGCCACAAGAGGGGACACAGGAGGCTCAGAAAAACAAAGTTCATGATACTCCAGGGAAGTTTCCAGAGGAGGTGTCACCACAGGCCACTTAGGGTCATGGGGGAAATGCCAGTTTTCAGTCAGGTTTCAGGAAACCGGAGTAGAAAGCCAAGGCTGGAGCCTTTATTGGGGTTTCTGCAGGAAAGGCAAAGCAGGGCAAAGTAAACAGCCTACGACTGGCTGGAGCGAGTCATTTCCGTGGGCTTGGGGCTGTAGGGGTGGTCCCTGTTGCCCGGCCTGGGATGGATTAGGCTCAGGAATATTGCCTCCCTGGGTGTGTAGGGCACATAGAGGAGGTGTGGCTCTGGGTTAGTTTACATATAAAAGGAACAACCCGAGATTACCCTTTGCCCTAAGAATTGATCAGCCCTGGGAGGGGCCAGAAAGGGTTTTCCAGGTGTTAAAAACTGGGGGGTGTGGGGTGTGGAAGGGAGTCAAAACGTCATAATACACAGAAAATTACATAAACAGTACATCGGTTTTCCTATTTTGAGCTCAGTACAGTTTTGTGGAAGAAAGGAAGGGAAGACAAGAAGAGAGGCAGGTGGGAAGGGAAGGAGGAGAATGAACTTGTGTTAAATTCTCTAATAGATGCAGAAAGCCTGGGATATGTGCCTCCATTTAAAACTGCTTCAAAATTCAGGTTGTAGACTTCAAATGACTGCAAAGATGCTTTTTTTTAAAAAAAAACTTCTCAAAGACTTGGGCTACAGGTAAAATTTTTTCATAAAGACAATATATTGGTACCCTGCTTAGAAAAATATTCTAAGTCTGGTCTAGAAATGTTGACGTTTTATTTAAAGATGAGTTGTCATTTTAATATTGCAGGACTAGCCTTGACTCTGTATTGGTGCCAGTCTGAAGTCCTAACCTTTCTGTTTAGTTTGGACCAATGCAAATAAGGTAATGGCTGGGAACATACCTCCTCACCTAGAGTAGCAGCTCTCACCATGGGCTTCAAAGACCATATTGGCTTGTTTTCAAAGGGATGTCAGTCTTCAGCAATTCCAATTCATTTTCTACCCTACTGCAAATACTTGCCCCAAATACCCTTTGGTGAATGGTAATGCAATTCAAATGACATCTAATCAGACTATTCTTCTCATAATTGATCTGATATTTGCAGGAACTTTTCTTAATCTTTGAGGATGCTTTGTAGCAAGGACTCTGCCTGTCTGTTTGAATTAAATATGAGAAATGGAAATATTAGCTTTTAGATAACAACAGATTAAAAATCAGAAATTAGATATAATGCAAATGATGGTTCCCTTTTTAATTTGTTTCTTTGAAAGGAAGATTTTTATCATGGTGCAAACAAATAAAACTTGCATATGTAATTAAACACATTATGTAAAACTAGCCTATCTTTCCAAATTGTTTCCTCTTAATGAATTGCAAACGTGTGTATTTGCTTAGGGTATCTGGCCTGAAAAGTTTAAAATAAGAACTGCACAGTTTTTTTTTTAAAGTTCAAGATTCTCATGGCACAGACAGGAAAGATGTAGAAGCTTGGTTGAAATTTGCCCTTTGTCATAATAATTTTTTTCAATCTAGAAAGTGGTAGATATTTTAACCTTCATTTAGTTTTTAAATGATCTTCATGCTGATGCAGGAAAATGGATGCGTGGGGTGTGACGAGGGCCGTGTCCCAGGTCTCAGTTGAGCCCCTGGGATGTGCCCCGCCAGGTGTGGGTCCTTGGCTTCAAGAGGAAATAATTCAACTGCGAGCCACAGTTGGGTAAAGGTAGGTTTATTTAGAGACGTACATACTGCATATAGTGTAAGGCAAGAGAAAGGCAAGGAAAGAGGTGTGGGTGCTCAGGTTAAAGTAAAAGTAGGTATACACTCCATAGACAGAGTGCGGGCCGTCTCCAAAGGGGAGGGAGCGAAAGGGCTGCTAGGTGTGGTGTTGCCAGTTTTTATGGGCTCAGTAGCTTCACAGGCCTACAAGTGGGACCATTCCAACTGCCCTGGGGAAGGGGCTGGGATTCCCAGGAATTGGGCCACCGCCCATTCTTTGGCCTTTTGCGGTTAGCCTTGGGGCTGTCATGGCACCGGCAGGCATGTTATTTATACGCTGTTACAATGCGCATATAATGAATCTCAAGGTCTACTAGAAGTCAAAACTCCCACTAACTTAATCCTCAAGGCCAACTGGGAGTTGAATCTTCCACCATTTTGGTGTTAAATTGCTGTCATTCCTGGAGTGGCTATGCCCTGGTCCCTTCTATCCTGTCTCAATGCCAGTGTTTTTCTTTCAAATTGTACTCCCACCCCCACCCCCCACCCAGGGATATTGGAGATGAGAAGATGGAGCTCAGGATGTTGCAAGGCAGTAACCTCAGTAGGGTGCAGGGGAGGAAAAATACCTCCCTCTACCCTTCCAGGTTCTTGGCTGAGGTCCCCCCACCCCCACCCCATAATAAAAGCCAGATTAACAGGAGAAAAACAAACAGAAGTTTAATAATGTGTTTACGTCCTGTATACACGGGAGAGAACCAGGAAAAGTGAGTAACTCCCTAAAATGACCTAAGCCACTACCTTAAATATCATCTCCAGCTAAAGACAAAAGGTGCTGGGGTTGGGGGCAGCCAGTTATGGGAAGTGACAAGGAAAAGCCTGGTAAACAAGGATAAGGCTGTAGTGCAGATTTAAGTCCTTGCCTTTTCCATTGATAAAAGTTTCTAGACATTTAGAATCATCCTCCTCTTTCTGGGGGGGGTGGGGGCGGGGGAAAGAGAGAAAGAGAGAGAAACCCTTACAAATGGAGATATCCCTTAGAAATGCAAATATCTCTTACAAAAGGGTAACTTCTACTGGGTTCTCAGAGTTTCACCTGTGTCTGTTGTTTCTTAAAATAACCAGCCTAAAATAATCTTTATGCCAAAGAGGTATATTTTGGGGTGACTAAGTCTGGTCCCCTTCAAGGGACATGTCCTCGATTACAATTGATGGTAAACTCACTTCCGGCACCCTGACCTCATTCTCCTGTTGTTCTCTCTCGTGTTTAGTGATGCCAGGAAAGAGGTGGTTCTGGCTTAAAAGAGGGAAGAGGAGGCAGCCGGCAGACAGACAGGCACACACACTGACACACAGACTCAGAGTTAGGTAGAGCAAGGCAAAATGAGAAAAACAGAGACACAAATAGGAGAGAGAAGGACAAAGGAAAGAGAAGATGCAGGAAAAGGAAGGAGGGGCAGAAAGAGAAGTGGGGGTCGACAGAGGGGAGGAAGGATGGGGTGAATGAGCCAAGGAGAGAAGAAGGAAGCATATACTGGGGAGGATACAGAGTATTAAAAAAGGGATGCAAAAAAAATCAAGACACCTTGATTAAATAGAGCCAGGAGACCAGAAGGAGGAGCTCTCATGCCCTGCAAGGATAGCAGAGCCAACAGGAAGAAGAAAGAATCCTCTTCTTTCCTGGCAAAGACTCAGCCAGTGAACACCATGGACGCTTTGTTTACTATGCGCTCCCGACTTCCTTGCTCCCTGTGAAAGCTTTCTCGTTTCTTTGCTGTGGGGGGACTTGACCAGGGCTCACCTTGGCTGCAGATCCTAAACTGCAATTCTCTGCTGATCCCGGATAAACCCATCTTTCCTGGAAGAGGTATCTGGCTGTCTCCTTATTTTAGGTCAACAGAGACAACAGGCCCCAAATGGAGTCATTCGTGTCATCCCACGGTCAGCAAACCAAAACTTAACACCTAACCTAACTGCAGTTTCAGCCTCTCCTAGGAGTAGAATTTTAAACCAATAGGTCTGGAGTTTCCTGATCAACACTGACGAGGTCATGATTGACACCCCCATGCTTCCCGGAAAGGAAGCGGACTTTGTCTAAAATAATCCTTTCTTTTGTTTGTAATTTTCTTGTTCCCCTCCTTGCGGTCTTTAAAAATCTTCCATTTTGGTATGTAAATCTTTTTAAAAGCTAAAATAAGCCTCTTGCCGGTTTTACAACTCAGGAATGTTTCCTTAAGGACCTGAGAACCACTTCTTTGAAATGTAATCATCGAGGAAGAATGTGCCCCATCCTCCAGTTTCCTGGGAAGATGGGACCGCAAGCGGCAAACTACTTCCGATCGTAGAGATGTGATAGAATTATTTATTAAAGGACATTAATAACACAGGTGGCCATCCCAATTACCAAGTAAATTTTGAGTAAAGAAACAAAAATCCAAACAAAGCAAAAGCCTTTCATTTTGTACAGCCCCTTGGAACACCTTTCTCCTTGCTAGATGCGAGGCTGCTCAACTCATACATTGTTGAACAAAGCCAATTAGATCCTCATATTTACTTAGTCGAATTTTGTTTTTTTAATGAGAGAAGAGAGTAATAGACACAAAGAGAAAAGCAGGGGTCATCCCCCTTCAGAATAGAATAAACACAGCTGTACATTAAAAGACAAAACCAAAGCAAGACAGAGCCTCTCTCCTCTGGGCCGTCTGTGAGCCTCATGATCAGGGACATACGCACGACGTGAGTATGGGGACCAGTCCCAGCAGAAGTAAACAGAAGGCTACCGCGGGCTCAGTGCTGACCGTCCTCACACCTTGCAAACCCTCCATCACCCTGTCGCTGTCTCCTTGCTTTGGAGGGCTGACCTCCCCTTCCCTCATCTTGCATGTTTTTAGCTCCCAGACTGGAAACTTCTCTGGCTGAGCTTTGGCAGGTGACTTCATCTTCTCCGAGAGTCACATTTTTTCATCTGCTAGTAGGAATGACGTTGGCACCTCATGTGCTAGATGCAGTGGATGTAATACTGAGTGTGCCCGACTCATAGGTTTATCCCTAGAAAAATGATTGCTCAATAAATGTTGGTGTCCTTCTCCATCCCCCCACCTCTCCTCCTGTTGCATGCATTACTCTCTCCTGAGTCTGTTCTTTAATATTTAGCACAGCTGTGGAATTTTAATGATTTAAAGCTGCAGGGGGCTAATGTTACAAAAGCTTAATCTTAAAAGTGTCTTATATTCAAAGAGATTTGGAGAGAAGGGCAGACAACTTTTGAGTCTGCTTCTTTTCCTCTTCTCTAACAGTCTACCCTCCGTAGCTTCTAAGGACAGTACATCGGGTGGTGACTTTCCTGTTTTATCTTTTGTTATTTCTCTAGACTCAACTAATTGATTTTGAATATCCCCCCATGTCCTCAAATTCCTCTTACAAGAACTCAGTCTTCATTCTGTATAAAGTTTGGAAAACTTCGAATCTCAAGGTGCATCCCAAACTTATAAAATGAGAAGGAATGAGGTCCCAGAGGAGATAATTGTGACTCTTTCTCTTGTTATCATTGAAAGAGACTGAACCGTGGAGAAGATGGATAAGCTGTTGAAATAGTGGGGCTTAGACAACTCTTGTGAATTCTTCTGTCAACTCAGGTTTCAACCAGGCACGAGGTGCTGTTAAAAGCCCATGATTTGGCTGATGCCAAATTACTGACATCATCTCCCAAAGTTCTCACTACCTCCACATGTTCTG
The DNA here is from genome assembly GCF_036321535.1 of Camelus dromedarius. Classification (NCBI taxonomy): domain Eukaryota; kingdom Metazoa; phylum Chordata; class Mammalia; order Artiodactyla; family Camelidae; genus Camelus; species Camelus dromedarius. The sequence continues at coordinate 5,447,877 of NC_087453.1, read as the reverse complement.
TGTAATTTCAGGACCCTGTGAGCTATAGCAACCAGGGTGATGAACTCTGTTGCTGATAAGCTGATAATATGCAGTTTTCTTTATGGACGATTTTATGTGTCGTATCTCTCATAACCAGCCTATCAGTTCTTTGTGAGTAAATGCTATTTGTTTTCATTGCTCCTGTGCTTTCCACAGAACCTAGCAGCTTTTCTAAGAGCCTATGAGGGATTCAATAAATACCTGTTGATTGACAGCTGATAACATCCCTGCTTTGAGGTCTAGAAGCTCTGCGTGCAAATGAGTTTTGATGAGATTCCTGCAACTCTCCCCTCCCCCCCCCCAAATTGTACATAATGTTCAGGTCTCTTCTGATTGAAAGTATTTTAAAATGGTGTAATTTTCACCTTGCCTTTCACAGCCCTTATGACAGACCTATTATCTGAGCAGGCATCTACCTGTATTCAGGGTATATAACAAAAGAGTGGAGCATAGGACTTAGATTTTTGTTTCAACCTTGTATTTATTATCTGTTTGATGAACCGAAGGTGTAAATATCTACAAACTAAAGGTTGGTTCCAAAATTCAACACTTTTAGGGAGAAATTAATGTCTGGTCTTGTGCATTCTGGTAATTTTCCAAGAATATTAAACTTGAAACATTCTCTCCAAGGTTCCAGGTATCTAAGCTATTTGAAAGGAATTGATATGTGTGTGTTAGGGAGGGCACGGTCTCTATTGTGAAGCCTAACTCTGTGTAATGAAAAATCAAGTTTGAATATTAAAAAAAAATTAATTCAGCCGTGGCAGAAAATGGAACTCGCTACCCAGCTGTGGTGTGCTGCTAATGTATACTGATAAGATTTGGGAATGAGAAATATTCTCTGGCCTAACCCAGTGATTCTTTTGTTGCCAAACAGAGACTTTTGAGAAGCAATCCTTGTCTAACCATTCTTAACGTGCAGTGCATCTGCTCTGATCCTGTCTAAATAAACAGTTTGGGTGCATAACTGGCGTTGTCCCAATCAGCTTTGTTCATGTTGCCGAGCCGTCTTATGATAGGCAGCTGACTCAGAAATTGAGTTATACAGCATGCATCTTATACTGTGACACATGGCAGTGACAAAGATCAGGGACTTTTTTTTCCCATAAGGAGAATACCTCAGCTGGGTTAAGCTGTTATAATAAATATAGCAATTTGAGATGCATGAGAAAATCAGAGTTAATGAGGCTTGGAATCACGTGGAGAAAATGCAGTTGCTGATGTGATAGGAAAACACATATATGCGTGTAAGCACAAGCTCTTAAAACCCCTCTTCTTCTCCTTTCTTGATTCAGCACCCAGAGATAAAATGAAGCTACACACCGAGTTATATTCAATTCACAAGCACCTATTGTTTAAATTTTTAATTTGCTTCTATGAAATAGAGAGCTACTGTTGCAATTTTGTTGCCAACACAATCATCTGGTTTTTTTTTAAACATTATCTATACAATTGGTTTAATATACTCTTTTAATCAACAGAATAAACCCATTATTCTGGTATCATCATGAAATGTTCACCTTCAGAATTATCCCCTTTAGAAATGTCCACAAAAACATCCACTTGTACAGACTGGAATTCCAAGACACAGTGGCTGGTTGACAACGCAAAAAAGTAATTCATGGATTTATTGGGTTGGTTTTGCTTACAGGACTATCAAGATACTGGTTTGATTTAAATTTTCGGTACATTGGCATGTTGACATCATGTAGAATTTTAGTAGTGGTGTGTGCTGGGTCCTACTCCAGAACCATTTTTGGATTTATTCTGTTATATACTCATTCTGGGGGTGACTTCAGCACTCTTGGAGGGCAACCCCACTTATTACTTTGCAATTGCTCAGCTGTTTTACCAGCATCTATAAAGGATTGGTTGATTACATTTAACATATGCCCATAGAGGGAATGACTTCAGTGTCAACTTTACTGATGTTTTAATCCGCCATTTTGAAATAGGTTACCCTGTACCATTTTTCCAAAGGCACAGATTTGTAATTTTTAATAGATGTTGTCTTAGCTCCCACACTATATTGATGTGGTATTTGGGTGATCAGGGCTCAGTTTTCTCAAGTCATTATGGCTGACGATCTAACCTTTCTGTTGAGGCACCCAGGGGATATATATTACGGTTTCAACAGTTTAATTGGGATACCAGTAAGTCTATGGATCAATGGGAGAAGGGGAAGATGGAGATAGAGCGGAAGAGAGAAATTAACCATGCCTTCTGAAATCTTAGCTGACCATGCTAGACGATTAGAATTTTAAGATTAGAAAACTCTTTAATATCTTGTATAAACAGGGTTATTTAGGATAAAAAAATGAAGGCCAAAAAACTCAAAAATCAAAATCAAGGGAACCTGACAAGTGTGAGCATCCATTTCCCCATCTTTACCTCCAAGAAGGAAGATCAGGGTTTTGGTGTCTAAGTTTCCACTGAGGGGAAGTTATGCAGAATGATTCTTAAGGGGGATCTAGGGGAGAGGACTTTTTAGGGGTTGAGTAGAAAATTGCTGGAATCAGGGTGTTTTAGAAAAATTCCACATGACTAGGGTCAAGGGAGGCTAGGAGAGAGTTAGCTGGTCTTTTGTGTCGAGACGTCTCACGTCCAGTAATCTGCTGGTAAATGTTTAACCACTGGCTCCTTGAAAAATCGTGTATGCAAATACAGGAATAGATAAAATCATAAATTTTACTGATATAGAAGATGTGTAGCAGACAGTGTACTAATGATAAGAAAATATACAATCTACTTTATTGTAAACTCCCATATGATTCTTACAGAACATTTTCATTAGTTTTTGCTGAACCCGTATATCTGTCGTCAACTTATGATTGTAATTGACCAAGAAGCATAATTTTGATATGAATGTTGATTGCTTTTTTTTTTCAAAAGATGGAAGTGAAAAATTGAAGACATCATGTTATAACTTCACTTATTCATCAATGATGTGAGAAATTTCTTTGCTGAATTGGATGATAGTTTTGGAAACTGGAAGGGCAATTCCTCAGTTTTTACTCTGTGTGTGTTCTTCACAGTGTCATGGCTGTAGGCACGGTACACTTAAGTTTAATCTGCACTGTGAACATGTTCCTTCTCCATCACTTTCTTAAGTCTAGAGACCCACAGATTTATGGATATCTGATTTGTAGCATTTGTAAATCCTCCCACTGTCTTTGCCTTCAAGCCTTGGATGTGGGGACACTGAATGAGGAGTTGGGAAGAGAAGTGAAGTAGCCCACAGTCATATGGTATTTGCATCATACAGATGAAATAGGCATAAGTAAACTCAGCATCAACGATAGCAGAGTGCAGTGAAATATTAGGTAATGATGATCTTTGTATATTTGCTACCTTTGTTTTTAACACAAAGATTATATTATTTACTTTTTAATCATGTTCATGCTTAACAACCAGCTTGCGAAATTCCTGGAAAGCTAATCACCAGCTCTTGCCAGCTTATTCAAGCCAGTTCCGGCACGCCACTTCCCAGCCCCCGTCCCTGAGCTCAGACGGGCATATATACCTCGTTTTACCTTTCTGTCTCTGAACCTCTCATGTACATGGGGTTCCTGTACATACGAAATTCAATTTGATATCCTCCTGTTAATTTATCTCATGTCAATTTAACTTTTAGACCAGTCAGGAGAGGCTAGAAGGATAGAGGAACATTTTCTCCTTCCCTGACAGCAGTAACTAGGATCAGTGAAAACCAGAGATCTTTCCTGAGTTTGAATCTGGCCTGTATATAACCTGCCTTCTCCCTAAAGAATCACAAGCCTTCTTTTTTGAAGAAGAAGAAAAGGACTCAGCAGCTCTAACCTTGGAATATGTACCTATCTGATCAGGAGATGCTTGGAGTCAGACTGAATTCCACTTAGTAAAATAAAAGTAATGTGACCTTTCCTACACCAAGTATGACAGAGTAGAATTCATACCCACTAAACCCACCACGATGTTTTAGATTGAGGACAGCCACTGAATACCAAGCACGTGCTGAGAAAGGGCGTAGAGCATTATAAGACTTTGAATAAATCAACTGCGATTCCAGGTCCTACTACCCAATTCTAAACGATTTCAGCTAAGTTGACTATAAAAAGATTTCATTGGAGTTGTAATATTGTTTTTACGCGCTGCATATACCTGCCAGCAGATAAAGAACAAAACCCGAAAGCTACATTGAAATACAGTTGGTTAAGGAGAGTCACAGACGGAGGAAAGGGAGAAATGGATGAAAGGGGAAAACGGCTATTATTACTTTTTAATAGAATGTAGCCCTCTTAAATCTAGGCAGGAAGATTGAATCACACTAAAGTATTTATTTCTTCTCAAAAAGTTCAAATTTTCTAGTTAAAAATGTCACAGTTTTTTTTTTCCGCTAAGTCTCGAGTATCAGAGTGTATCTGTCCTTTAAGTATAACTATTAATAGGGAAAATTCTAATTTTCACTTGTCGTGTCATAAAATTTTTCCATGACTCTGAGGATCCTGCTATTTCTACTGAAAGTTTACACTGCTGGACATAGGGCATTTTAAAATTTACTTTTAAATGCCTCACCATTCTATTAACACACACATTAAAATTCGGAGGCAGTTTTATAGTAAAGTCAGAGGACCGTAAGACTACAGGAAGTCCTAATGTAAAGCTAAAACAAGTTGAATATTCAATTGAAATGGTTATTTGTCACCCAAAGTCCCAGATTATTTTAAATGATCTTAACTGGCTAATTGGATTTACCTAATCGAAAGATTTTTTTTAAAACCATTTATTCAAACCAGCTTGTACTTGTACATAAGTGAATTCAGGCATAAATAAGCCACCTTAACATTAATTATCTAGTTTTGTCCAATTTAGATGTGGGATGTTTAATAGTTTATCCTGCTGTTGGCACACAATTGAAACCTGATCTACACACTGTAATATTATCCAGACCTAGAAGACTTTTTATTATATTTTAAAACATTTGTTGTTTTGAAGAAGCTTTTATTTGGGAATAATTCTAAATTTGCAGAAAAATTGAAAGGGGAGTACGGACATTTCCTGCATACCCTTCACCAGCTTCCCCTGATGTTAACATCTCAAGTAGCTATTGTTAGCTTGTCAAAACTGAGAGATGAATTTTGGTACATGGCTATTAACTAAATTCTGGACTTCATACTGATTTCACCAACTTTTCCACTCATATGCTTGTTCTGTTCCAGGATCCAGTCCAGGATCCCACATTGCACTTAATCAGCATGTCTCTTTTGTCTTTTCTGGTCTGTGCAGTTTTCCATTTTCTTTGTTTTTCATGACCTTGACAGTTTGGGGCAGTGTTGGTCAGGAATTTTGAAGACTCTCTCAGTTTGGCTTCTCCGACATTCCTTATGTGTTAGGCTGGGATTATGATGTTTTGGGATGAATTCCATAGAGGCAGTGTGTCCTCGTGACATCATATCCGGGGTGCATGATAAGAACATGACTTATCAATGGCTGTGTCGACCTTGATGGCTTGGATAGGATGGTACCTGCTAGGTTTCTCAGGTGTAACGTTCCTGTTTTCTCTGTCCTTACTCTGCTTTTAGGAAGTGAGTTACTAAGTCCTGCCTACACTAGAGGTGATGGTGGTAATAGGAGGGGAGGTTGTGGAATTAAGCTTATCCCCTGGATGGGGGAGTATCTACACATAATGTTTTGGAATCCTGCTGTAAGGAAGATATGTCTCTTTTCCCTTGGGAGGAATCTTAAAGTAAGAGTTCATAAAGTCATCTGTGAAATGGTTAAAAGTGACTAAGTTCACACTTATCATTTAAACTTTTCACAATTTAAACATGCTCATTCATTTTAGAAGTAACAGAGACTAAGAAAAATATAGCAGATAGGATCTAAGTGTCCTGATTCTCTGTGTGAAGGACCTCATGAAAAAAATTCCCTTAACCTCTACAATCTTCAGTCTCCAAAGTGTTTGATTGCACGTCCCATATACAACGAGCATGACTTCAGTACATGTTCATTCATGTATAAATCTTATGTATGCATTACGAAACTGATGTATTATGTACATTGGGAAATGTGTAAAACTAAGTTTAAAGGATGTGCTAAAAGTCTAAGTATAAATAGAACAGTAATTGCTAATATATGAAGGCTTCATGTGTTCCAAGCATGTCCTAAACGGTCTTGCATTTTTAATAAGTTTGATCCTAACAGAAAACCTATGAAATCAGAGCTATTATTACTTTTCACAGACGAGGAAAATGAGACAAGAACCATTCATTCAGTGCTTTGCCCACAGTCACGGAATTAACAAGGGACAGAGTGGGGACCGTCCCTGGGTGGCCTACATAGGAGCTTTGCCAGAAGTTGTTGCATTTCTCTTCCCAGCGGGCTCCGACCTGCGTGCACTTTCTGCTCCGGATTGCGTGCGAGACAGTTGAGATCATTGTTGCATGTGCCCAAGGCATAATTCAAGACCTGCCCTGATTTACTTCTTTGCGTCCTGTGTGCTGGGTTTGTCCTGGGCTTGTCTGTGCTGCGTTGCCCGTTTTTCCACTGAGGCTTTCTGGGAATGAGGTGGACTCTTTTCTCTGCCCTTGATAGGGACACAGTCATGGAAGTCGTGGAAGCTTCTCTTTCTTGGCTTTGGGAACAGCTGTCTCTTGCTGCCGCCTTTTCTCTAGATCATGAACCCGTGGGAGGGATGTCTTTGTTCATTCATGAGTGCCTCCTGTGCCGCAGTGACCACCAGTTGATTTTACGCTGCGCGCTGGGAGGAGGGAAGGAATTGCTTCACTCCAGTGGTGGGAAAAACACCTATTTCTGTTTGGGATGCCAACGTGAAAATGATTTCATGGAAACTCAGCATTATGGAGGTTCTAGAAAAAACCTTTGCCTTGCCTTTAAGCGTATCTTAGGCAACAGTTATTTGGATTATTCTTGTTGAATCACCTCATGGGAAACATTCTGTGGGTTGCACTGATGCATAATTTTTTTTCTTCTTTTATAGAAATGTGTGTTGCTTTTGTCTGTAAAAGACAAACAACTGTTGGAGGTAATCTGGAACACATAGAAAATATAGAAAAGATATTAAAAAATATGTAACTCCTTTCATCTGAAGATAATTCTTATTAACAACCAATTGCATTTCCTTTCAGTCTGATTTCTGTATGAGGGGAATTCTTACACATATATATGTGCAAATGTACATATATGTTATATATGCTTGCATTTGTACTAAAGTAGGTTATATTTTCTTCTAGAAATAATCTGTCAACATTTTTTAATGTTAGTACATTTTAAAATCTGCTTTTGAATAGATTTATTAAACCCTTTTTAAAAAAATTTTTTTCAGTGGATGTTATGTTTATGTATTTTTCCTACTTTTCTTGGTTTGTTTCATTATCATCTCCCAGATTCTCAAGTTGAGCTATCAGTTCCCTGTATATTCATTTTGGTTATTAGTGGTAACATTTAGAGCCATGGCTTTGACTTGATTTCAGTTTTGGTCAAATGGTATAAATTTTATGTGCTTTATTTTTACTGAAATTATATTAAATGGTCCACAATTACGGTTTTGATATTCTCTTTTAATACAGAAATATTTTTTAGGGGGAAAACATGGTTGGTTTTTTAGACTTAATCTTTTAAACTTAAAAAAAACTTTATATTTTAGCACAGTTTTTGATTTATAGAAAAGATGTGAAGATTCTTCAGGGATCCTACACACCCCACATCCAGTTTCTCTGTTATTTTGTCTTAAGTTAGTGTAGTGTATTTGTCACAATTGATGAAACAGTATGGACACGGTATTATTTAAAAGTCTATTCAGATTTCCTTGGTTTAAAAATGTCCCTTCTCTGTTCCAGGACCCCAGATAGGATCTTACATTAGATTAAGTCATACTTCCTTAGGCTTCTATTAGTTTAATAATTTCTCATACTTTCCTTGTTTTTAATGACTGTGAACATTTTGAAAAGTACTGATCGTGGAGAATATCTCTCAACTGGAATTTGTCTGATTTTTTTTCTCACAATTAGGCTGGGTTGATGAGCTGTTGGAAAATAGTCAGGGCTTTTTTGCTGTCTTTTTTTGCCATTCTAGTAGGTGTTTGGTGTATCTCATTCTTTGAATGTTCATTTATCCCTAGTGATATCTTTTCATACCTTATTTTCCATCTATCAGTCTATCTATTGAGCTATCTCAGCACCTGCCCAGCTATCACCTATATATTTATCATCATCTTTATTGTCTGTTCAGGTCTTTTGCACATTTATTAATTGGGTTGTTTGTTTTTTCATAATTGAGTTTGAGTTCTTTGTATATTTGGCATCTGTCTTTTGTTAGATATGTATCTTGCAAAAGCTGTCTCCTAGTCTGTGGCTTGTCTCTTCATCCTCTTAATAGCATTCATAGCACAAAAGTTTTAAATTTTAATAAAGTCCAATTCATCACATTTTTTTTTTCATGGATCATGCTTTTGGTGTTGTATCTGAAAACATCATTAAATCCTAGGTCACACAGATTTTCTCTTGTTTTCTTCTAACTGTTGTAATAGTTTTACATTTTATATTTTGGTCTATGATCCACTTTTGAGTTAATTTTTTCATAAAATTTAAGGTCAGTGTCTAGGTTTTTCTGTGTATAGACATAAAGCTATTTATTGAAAGATGATTCTTTCTCTGTTGAATTTCAATTTAACCTTCTTTTAAAAAGAATGATGTTTATTGTATTTTGGCCAGATATCAATGATAGTTGATGTGCCTTTTTGTTTTTTAAATATTTTGAGACTTCCTTCATGGCTGTATACGTTTCTTTTTACCATCCTCAGCTATATTCTTTGTAGGCTGCAATTGCAACCCTTGAAACGTTATTAATTATATGATTTAAATCATCAAGATCTTATTAATATTTTACCTGCTTTCTTACTTGTCAAAACTCACAGCTTCTGAGTATTAAATTATTTCAGACCATTTCTCCTGTATTCTAAAATTCTTTATCTATGTTGATGTTTTATGATTTCCTATCAAAATTTCATGAACATATTTTGTTATTGTCTCCCACCTGTGTTCATCGTTGTAAGTTGCCTATATCACGTCTATTGTCTTCTTTTTTCCTCCTAGTAGAATGCCAGTTTTCTTTCGGAAGGAAATGGGTTCATTCTGAATGGAAAAACAAAAACAAAAACAAAACAAACAGCCTCTGTAATTCCCAGCATCCCTTGAACTTTGGGGTGGCTTTGTGGTAAATACCAGGCCAAAAAATATAAGCCCGATGTTGGCTGGGTCTTGTAGACAACTGTTCTTTCCTAGTCTGTGTACAGTCTCTTGGTCCTGGCCGCTTCTTTCCTCATTTTTTTCTGAAATGCACATGAGATGGAGCAGCTATGCATTACAAACATAAGTTCCTTTCATTCTAAAACGTTATCTTCTGTTTTTCCTATTTTAAAATTTCATCTTCTTATTCTTTCTTACAACCTCTTGCCATTGTGTGTGTGTGTGTGTGTGTGTGTGTGTGTGTATGAAGACAGACACAGAGGACAGAGAAGAGGGGAGGGGAGGGGGGTAGGGAGCAGAAAAGTGGCAGAGGAGAGGGTGGAAGAATTTGTTGGATCTGCCCCTATGCTTTTTGATCTTTCTCTTTAAATTCCATCCCCTTTTAAATTTCCCCTGAGCTCTGCTAGAATTTCACAGGCTTGCCTTCTTTCTCACAGACTTGTTTGTTTGTCATCTTTAATCTGCTCTCCAGTAGATAGGAAATCAGCATCTAAAGCAGTCTGTATTTTAGCAGTTGATATGGCATGAAAGCATCCAGCTTAAGAGTGCAACCTCAGGGATCAGAAAATTGGGTTCCAATCCCAGCTCAGCCACTAGTGATTTTACCTTGAGCAAAAAAACCGAACTCCTACTGCTTGTTCTCCCATTGGTAAAATGCATATTAAAATGGTACCTCTTAATAAGGTTTGAGGAGCATTAAATGAGAAACTGCATACAAAGTCTCAAAGATGTACTGACATGTATTAAGTCTTAATGACATTTTTATCCCATATTGTTATCTATAATTATCAATTTATTGCTTTGTTGAGTAGTAATTGAAAAGTGAAGAGAATCATAAAGCTTTAATGCTTTGCAAAAAATAGTTAATTTTTTCTGATAAGATCAAATATTAAATATTACCACTGATTAAAAACATAGTAAGGAGAGGGAATAACTTAGTGGCAGAGCACATGATTAGCATGTACGAGGTCCTGGGTTCAATCCCCTCTGTTAGAATAAACAAACAAACTAACTAATAAATAAACCTAATTACTACCACCCCCCAAAAAAATTAAAAAACAAAACTATAACATAATAGTCACCAATACTTGTACACCAATGTCCATACCAGCACTGTGCACAGTAGCCAGAAGGTGGAAGTAACCCAAATGTCCATCAACAGATGAATGGATAAACAAAGTGTGGTATATACACACAAAGAAATATTACTCAGTCTTACGAAGGAATGAAGTTCTGATATAGTCTACAACATGGATGAACCTTGAAAAAACATTGTGCTAAATGAAGTAAACCAGACACAAGAAGACAAATACTGTCTGATTCCACTGATATGAAGTACCTAGAATGGACAAATTCATAGAGACAGAACGTTGAATGGTAGTTGTCAGGGGCTGAGGGAAGTGGGGAGTAGGGAGTTACTGTTTAATGGGTACAGAATTTTTGTTGATGAAAAGTTCTGGAGGAACTGGATAGTGGTGATGAGTTAGTTGTACAACATTGTGAACGTACTGAATGCCACTGAATTTGTACTCTTAAAAACGGCTAAAACGGTAAAATTTATATTATGCATATTTTACTATAATAAAAAAAAAGACAAACAAAAACCCTCCAAAACATGGAGCTCCAATTATCATTTGAATGTTTTAATTTTTGCATCTGACATTGAATGCCCTGCAGCTATGAAGTCTGTGTAAATTAACCTACTATCAGGAAACTGCGAATATGTCAAATGTGCTTTATTATTTGATGTCCCTACAGATTCTCGTGCCTTTGGAGAGTCATTTGCCATATTTAAAAGTAGATAATAAAAGAGGTAGGGATGGAGGGGGTCGTGAGCAGCTCTGACCTGGGAAGGAACTCTCCTGCCCTCAAAACTTCCGGGAATTCACAGATCCTCACTTTCAAAAGCTCACTACAGAGTTCATCTTCATTAGGCGCTGTGTTTGGCTTTCTTACTGATTTCCTCCAGCCTGAATTGTTGTCCACTGTGAATTAAAATGCTCTTGTGTGGATCAAAGTAGGAAATTTTATCCTTAATTAGTATGAAAAGAACTTAACTTGAAACATCATAAAGCTGACATGCTATACGTTCCGGGATTTAATCACATTTTCCCGTGTCTGTAGATTCAGAAATCCAAAAATACTACATTAATAGGATTCTGAAGCTCAGGTCTGCTGAGGTGACAGGGAGATACCCTGCCATTAATGAACAAAAGGCAATGCTCATAAAAATCTTCCTCTAATATCAGGAGACATGCTGAAGAGGGAAAGAGAGTTATTCTGGGCAAGTGCGTGGTTATGATTGGAAAAATTAAAAGAGAAAATTCAATCTCATTTTCTTTTGAAATATGTAAAGTAAGGCATTTTATTGGGAAAAGATTTAGCCAAATTTACATTTCAACCATTAGAAATGGCTTCCTATAAATGGTATTAAAGGAATGGAAAGCATCCTGCAAACTGAGTGGGTCAAATGTTTTATCAGAAAAGACTCTTTAATCAGTTGAACATTTTGCCAATTCAAGGTGAGGTGGGGAAGAGTCAAATTTTTACTTCTCTCACTGAGTTGATTCACTTGGCCATTTCCTGGGAATTATGCAGACAACCAATGTCCAGGTTAAATTTATAGTTTTATTAAAGAATTTGAGTGACGGCAAAACATTATGTAGCACCACTTGCACATCTGATAAAGTTAGTGATCTCACACGGATTCATGATCGATCAGTGAGTGTGTTTTGCATAGTATTTTATGATTCTTTTATTTTGATGGTAAATACTGACTTGAGTTGGGCCCCTTAAACCACTAGATTCAATTTCTCTACATTCTTCAGAAAGGATAAAAGGTAAGATGCATAGAAATCTTTTCCTATTAGCAAATAGGCTAGAATGAGAAAAGATGAAACACAAAGTACTTTCCTATAAAATACTCTTTGGCTTCTTTTTTTGCTAAAATAAAGCCCTTTTTAGGTTCTTGCCAGGTGAATCATGCCCACTGATCTGAAACTTTTACTTCTAAATACTGTACATCAATTATGTGATTGGGGAGTTTACTGGCATTCATTTGATCCAGTCTTTGCATGCAAAACAGTTGCTTTTCAAACTACTGACTATTAAACATGCGTTGCTAGGTACAAATAATCTTTGAATAACAGGCCTCATAGGGAATCAGGGCTAGAACACTTCAGCTGATGAGATGCTAGCTACCGTTTTTTAAAAAGAGAAAAATTATGGGCAATGAGGTGCCATTCAAGTGTACAAAGAGCCACAGGCTGAACACACGAATTGATTGACTCTTCTGTGGTCTCACTCACTGTGCAACTTTAAATAACAAAATGATTGGATGTGTTCTTGAGCTTCAGAAGCTACTTGTGTGGTTCGAGAAGGAGGGGAAGCCTTTTTTTCCACTGGGAGGGGTGTGATATTGATTAGCTGACTTCTGTGGGCACCTTTCATCAATCAACTCAAATATAATAAACAAATAAAAAAGCAGCGTGTTGTAAAGAAAAAAAAATAGAAAATAACACTGCTGTGGAAACCGTAAGTCTAGGTTTTAGAGGCTGTATTGAGCTGCTGGTAAGGGCTTAAAAGCTCAAGCCAAACTTTCTTAGTTTGAAACTCAACTCTGTTTCTCCCTGGCTGTGTCATCCTCGTCAAGCTATTTAAAATTTCTGAGCTTCTGTATCTTCAGCTATTAAATGGAAGTGATGGTGAGCCTCTACTCTAGAAAAATAAATATCTCAGGGGGTTTTATGAAAAATATGTGAATTAATCTATTTAAAATTTTTTTCCAGTTTTATTATGTAGAATTATCACAGTTCGACTGCACATACACATTATATTGCATGTAAATACATATAAACAGTATACTGCACTTTTTTTAGTTTTCATATATGTACTAATTATTGTTTCTAAGAACAGATTAGATCTTTAGCTTTTTAAACTTACATAGTTATCAAAGGAATAAAGCCAACTACAAAATAAAAATCAACAGAATGCGGTAATCCCAATCATGAAGGACAGTCAGATGTGCTTACACATATTCAGGAAATCAAAATAATAACTAGTTCATTAAGAATATGTGAATTAATGTATTGATGTCCCCAAGGATAATGCTTTTACAGAGTAAGCACTCGTTAAGCATTACGTGTTCTTAACATCACACTCATGTATCAATCACGCATGACGCTATAGACTTTTATTTCTCTGGCTTTCACTTTTCCCACCTAAAAAGTGAGAAGGATGAAGTCAATCCTTGGGTTCCAAATGTATCTCTAGGCATGGGCATTTTTTCTCAAAAAGCTCTTACGCACTCATCCAGTATATAAAGCAGAAGACAGGCAGGCTCCTCTGGTTGTAGCAGATGTGGGGAGGGCTCTGATGCCCCACACACTCCCTGTCCCTAGATCGAGGGGATCCTGAAGAACTCTAGGGGCTCCTTCAGGTATAAAATTGTTTTTAGAAGCCCTGATTTTAAGGACAGACATGAGCTTAAATTTCTTGATTGTTGTCTTTTAGTTAGCTGTGATCTTAGGTAGATTATATATACCTTCTCTGAACCTCACATTCTGCATCTGTAAATCAAAGCAGGAGTGAAGAATGACTCCGGGAGTGAATAGGTAGAAAAAGTAGAGTGCTTGTGAGCGTCCTGCTTGACACTGACAAATCTGAGTTCAAGCAGTAGAAACCAAGAACATCTCATCACCCCAGCAAACAAAATAGTGAATTTGATGATCAAGCTGCTTTCAGAAGGAGGTGAGTTAATTTCAAGTGTGTTTCAGTTTGGAGCTTGTCTCAAATCCACCAGAGAGAAAAGACCATAAAGTTTGGTGAAAGGTGTTCCTTGATAGGGAGAACATTCCACTTTCCTTAAGGGTCCATGAATTTGATTGAGCTCAGGAAATTAAAGCAGAGATTTTGTTTTCCTGTCTCTACTTAAACTTCTGGGTGTATGTGTCTTCTTACAGTGAGTGATGGGAGAGAGTTGGACTAAATCATTATTTCTGGAATTCTAGTTTTTAGCTTAGGCATTGAGTCCCCAAGTTCAGTAAGCCCCTAAGTTCTCACCTCCTGCCCAGTGTTTTTAAGTTCTCTGCGGTGGTGTTTGAAGGAAGCTGAGCCTGCAGAATAACTGCATAATACTTTTTTGGGAGGAACAGTTTTGTTGGGAGTCATGAAAGTATTGGTAGGTTGAAGATAAGGCCAAGTCATTGTACTGATTGTTTTTCATGTAAGTTTTTCTCTTTATCACCTACTAAGCTTTATGTTCTTTTAAATGATTCCAGGACTCAGCGGTCATAATTACAAACGTGCAGAGTGCATTCTTATAGAAACAATTGGATGGGTGGGGGGATGAATGGAGAGGTGGATGAATAGATGAATATATTGCTGTGGAGAGACTAGAACAAAGCCAAATGTAGACACTGAAATATAACATTCACTTGTGTTATGTACAGCGTGTTGCTATTACTCACAGGCAGTTCGATTAGTGTTGTGTAGCAGTAACAAACGAAACCTAACTTTTTCATGTGAACCCTCATTGTTTTTCTGTTTCGATTATAAGCACCTAGAAGATGGACATAATGTCTTATTTTTATTTTCTATGCAAATTCAACACATTTTTATTAAGCATCTCCTAAAATGCATAGGGCTACACACAGCACTGAATGCTTGTTAAATACTAGAATACAATAAAAAAAAAACAACAACAAAATGCTATTTGAAAATCTTGCCTACATTTTACCTTTTCAATTTTTGATTCTGCAATTTAAATGTAAAAGCGTATGTTTTCAGGCCATTGCTGAAAACATCAGTGTAAACTCACAATGTAATTAAGATTCGAATGATTGTTTTACACGAAAACATAAAATTAAAAACCTTTCACTTTACCTTTTATGCCATGCTTCAATTCGATGAAAGCCATCCCTACCCATTTTGAATGTAAAAAGTTAAATTTCACGTTGCTTCTACCTTCCCAGCAGTGGCTTTTCTCACTCTTGGATGGTTCTTCACATTACTGTTCATAATCGTCGTCTCGGGTATTAAAGATGAAAAGTGCGTTTGTGATGGAAAAAAGTCCTTTAAGCCACCTGGAAGGAGTGTCCTCTATTTATGCTTAAACACAAAGTGAGGGTTGATTTTTCTCAGCAGTGGTGAAGTGTTTACCTTGGTGATTTGGAGATGCAAAGTCTCATAAGTAATCATTTAGGTACTGAGAGCAGACATGTCAGCATCAGTACAACTCAGTAGGGAAACTCAGACGGATTCAGTCATGCCAGTGAAGTGGTACCGTTTTTCTCTTTCTTTTCTTTCTTTCTTTTTTTTCTTTCTTTCCCTCTTTCTTTCCTTCTTTCCTTCTTTCTTTCTTTCTTTCTTTCTTTCTTTCTTTCTTTCTTTCTTTCTTTCTTTCTTTCTTTCTTTCTTTCTTTTTTTCTCTCTTCCTTCCTTCCTTCCTTCCTTCCTTCCTTCCTTTCTTTCTTTCTTTCTTTCCTTCCTTCCTTCCTTCCTTCCTTCCTTCCTTCCTTCCTCTCTCTCTCTCTTTCTCAACTTTTTCCTTCTTTATTTGGCACAGTTAACTTTTGTTGGTGACAGTATGAAATGTTGGATTCTCATGTATAATAATATTTCATATAAATGGTGCCACTTAATCTTTACAACAACCTTAAAGGGAGATAATATTATTCCATCTTATAGATGAGCAAACTAAGACTCAGAGAAGCTGTTTTCCTAAGGACGCACAGTATGAACACAGATCTGTCTGCTTTTAGGGTTTATACTTAGCTACTCTAATAGATTTCCAAAAAAAAAAAAAAATTATAAAATGCCAGCTCAGAGACCTTGTAATTTTTATCGACTTCCAAGGATAAAGGTGGGATTTCCTATCACCACTAACCCATAAATGTCCAGGGCAAGCCCCATTATGGACTTTTAGGAATTTTGGGGGCTTGGCAGGGAAGGATCCACAGGGTGGTCAGACTGGTGTTGAGAGAAGACTGGTGAGTCTGGTGCTGGCCATGTTTCTCCATCTTAAGTGAATAGCAGCATGAACTGGGCCAGACCTGGGTAGATGATGGGAGGTTCCAGAACACAGTCTGCAGCTCTCTCACCACCTCTTAGATTGTGTGTGCTGCCTCTGTCTCCCACCCTCCACTCTGGAGGAAATGTCTCTGAGGTCCAGTCCCAGTCCTTTTACTTGGGTCTCATCCGCCCAAAAATCTGGATGCTTTTCCTCCCAAACGTTCATTGCCACACCTCTAAACCTTAGTCCTTCTCCTTTCTTAAGAGACTTCACTTGTCCATTAATGCTGGAGCTGGAATTATTGAGAGACAGTATAGTGTTGTGATTAAGAGTGTGAATTCTGAAGTTCAAAGCTGAAAGCTGTGTGGTTGAGCAAGTCACTTAACCTCTGTATTTCTCAGTGTTTAACTTTGAGTCATCTCAAGGCAAAACTGTTAATACACTTAGAAACTGGCTCATGGCAAATGTTGTACATGTGTGAGTTATGTTTATACCATCATTGACTAAAAACCTGGTTCCCCTTTCCTACAGGACAGTGGCTTCTAAGTCTTCAGACACTCCTGGAGAGGGAGGGAGATGACTGGCATTCTCTTTGGGGCTGGGTATAGGGGGCAATGAGAGGAGTGGGCAGGGCAGGGTCTAGAGCGCCTCCCTCTCCTTGGAACCAAAATTTAAGGGTACACCGAAAAACCAGTAATGAAGATAAATAACATTTTAATACAGTATTTTTAAAAAATAAAAATTAATGCCCCCAAAATCTATGATGGACAAAATATCCAGATTTTAAATGAAGAAGGTCTGTGTTAAGATGTCTTGGAGCCTAAGGCAAGAGAAGGTTAATCTCTGAGTGGTGGAGGTGTTCTGCCTCCCCAGTCACATAGCATAAAAGGAAAATAAAACAAAACAGCTTAAATGTCCAGAGACGAGCACACTGAATATCCATGACTTGCCTCCCTGGAATGAAGCTTGCAAAGTGGTGAACAGAGAGAGATGAAGCCAAGAAGACAACAGCTGTTTGATCAGGCTTGCTGAAGATTATAAGCTTTATCCCCCAGACAGAAGGAATCCTTGAAGTGTTTTAAGCTGGAAAATGGCATGATCTGATCCTCCTGGAGTATAAATCAGAGAAGTTCAGATCTGTATATCCTAAACTACGCTGGGTAAAAAAAAAAAAAAAAAAAATTTAGTATTTGGAATCCAAAAAAATAGTAAACAGCTTTAAATAAAAGAAGTAAATCTGTGTTTATTTTCTAATGAAAGGATTTTGAGATCAGACATATATAAATGTAATTCTGCAGCATTCACTGGGGAAAAAATGAAAGTTGATTCAAAAAAGCTTTATTTTTTGACAGTCCTCTACTTTGATAACTGCCAATTTTATGAGCACCCTTGCTTGAATACTTGTGAATAAAATTGAAAAAAGGCCATTAAAAGTATTTCTGGAGGATGCTAAGTCGATCTACATTTCAGGATGATATTTTTGGCAAGAAGGGATCTGTGATATGTGGTCGCTTTTTGTTGTAGTTTGAAATTACCTCACGGTAATTCTTTAAATTTTTCATTTAAAATGAAAGGTTAACAGTTATCCTGCACAGTTCTTGCAAAGTGAAAATGAGATTGGAAAGTTAAAATATAATTAATTTACTTTCCTATTATCCCTTCCGCTGGAGGAATATTCATGCATTCTGAACAGATAAGTTTTAAAAGAGGCACTAAATTGCAAGTGTTCACACTTCGATTCAGTTTAAAAGTTAAAAGCTTTCAGGCCAAATAAATTAGACAAGTATTCAGGGTGAATCTCCATCTCAATGCTAATGAGTAAGGGTTCCCATTGTTTTCTTTGTAGTTTCAGTGTTAGACTCAAAGATCTTCCTAAAAGTTGCTGTAGGATTATATTGTCATCTACTTTGCAAATTCAGCGTTACAATTTGTAGTTGTCCAAATTTCAACGAAGGCCTTTCAAAATAAAGAGTGGTCTACATTGTGAAGACTTGTCTCAGAAGGAGATTCTGCAACTTGCTTGCCATCTCTTCAGCTCGCTGTCGGTGATAGATCATTTAAAGCTCTCTGGTTGCAAGCAACAGAAATGTTTTGCGAGAGTGTAGATACCTCTCTGGGATCCAAAGGAAAGACAAAAATAAATAGTGAAGTTATTTAGAAGGAGCCAACCATTTAAGTGATCTAAAGACAGCCTTTGCCAGGTGCATGAGATAAAAAGGTGACTTTATCTTGTAACCCATTTACAAATTATATAGATGGCATTTATAGATGAAATAGTAAGATTTCTACTTGAAGACTTCATTTATAAATTCCTGATAATTTTCCTACTATTTTTCATATTATTAGATTTTCTTTTAGAGTCTGAAAATGCTGCATTCAAAATACTGGAGGTTTTTTTTTTAAATGAGTGGTTCATTTACTGATTCATTTGTTCATTCAGCAAATAATCATTGGTGGCTTGTTGTATACCAAGTGCTCTGCCCGAGAATATCACGTAAATCAGACAGATGTGGACAAATGGCAGCATATAGATGATAAGCAATAAACAGGTTTTAAGAAAAAGATACATTCAGAAAACTTATGTGCACTATAAAACAGAGTGTAATGGCTCAGAAAATGATGAGAGTAGAGAGGTGGCATTATTTTAGGAAGTCCATGGAGTTACTTTTGAGGGATTGCTATTTGAGTTGAGTCCTGAATGATCTGAAGGAAGTAGTCACGTAAAGGTGTGGGGGTAGAACACCCCAGGCAGAGAAACACACAAATGTAAGGGCTGTGAAGCAGGAATAAACCTGGGGTGTTCGAGTAAAGACATCATCAAGCCTGGAGTGCGCAGGAGAGGGAAGACGGCGATAGGAGATGACGGTTGTAGATGGGTGGTGGTCATGTGTGTGAGGCCCTCCAGAGAAGCCACAAGAACAGCCAGCCTCCTTGCAGTCTCACTTACTGTCTCACCTGGCCCTCCCACGGACCCAGAACCCTCATGCCTTCCTGAGTCAGGACTGACCAAGTCCTCACAAAGGAACTCAGGGAATCCTCCCAAGGATACGTCCAACTTTCAACTCGCAAATAGCTGCATTTGCCATTAAATTCAGAAGCATGAGAATTTTAATTCAAAGTCTGATGATTATTTTATCTAGTCTTATTTGGCAAGGTAGTATTTTGTTATGCCTTGAATGTCTTACTGTTTTCTATTGATTTGTCTTCTCAAATAGCCTTGAATTTCTATTATTATAATTATAAAGTATAATGAGTGTCAGTGGAAGATTAATTTAGGAGACAATTTTTCAAATTCTAATTAAATCTGTGTACCTGTGGTAATTCACCACAAGGCCACAGCTGTTGATTTAAAACTTTTACATCTTGTAGTGTTGTCTGTACACATATATCTATTTAATATATTTCATGTGGATAGGGATCATGAAGTATTTTCTTTATCCTTTCAAAACACCATGTCGTACAGGAAAAATCTGCTATTAAAATAGGATTAAGTTAATACCTGTTGCATATCTGTATTACTTGGGATGAGTTTTGGCCATGAGTAATAGAGATCCACAATAGCAGTGGCTAAAATAGAAGTTTTCTTTTCTCATGTAAAAGTCAAGAGGTAGTCAGGTAAAGGCTGGTGTCATATTCCTGATTCTTGAATTCTCAGGGACCTAAGTCTGAGCACTCATCATTTTTAGGGGGTGGCCATGGTCTTCAGGGTACAAAACTGTGGCTAGAATTCCCACCATTGCATCTACATTCCACACAGCAGAAAAAGGAAAGAAGAAAAAGGACAAAGAATTTGTATCAGCTATAATTTAGGAAGATTCCCAGAATATTCTGTATGATACTTGTCATGAAATTGTATTTATTCATAATTTGCTCACATGTTTCAAACTACTTACAAGGGACACATTAAAAAAATTTAGAGATTCCTCTAATATGGAGGGAGAGGAATAAATATTGATGGGCGAGCAACCAGCACTCTACAACAAAAGTAATGCATTAAAAGTTTCTGATTCCCTTGGAAATGTGCCAACCCAAACCATAATTTAAAAACCCTCTAGATAAAGCTTTAAATATTAACTTTATTGTCTTTGTATCTCTTAAATAGCTACAGGTTATTTTTCAGTACATAATAAAGAACATTCAATGGAAAATGCAGGATTGTTTTTCTCCTGAAAATAAAATAGAGAAAGAGACTAAGGTAATTAATGAGAAGAAATGGAAAGAGTTTTTGCAATCATAAATTTTGTCATTTTCAGGGACAGCTCTAACTTTATTCTGCTCTATTCAATATTCAGTCAATATTCTGCTCTATTTGATTTGAAGTCCTGTTGTCTCCACTAAATAGCTGTGATCCTGCCACAAATTGCTTAAATTGGGATTAGTAGTGATAGCAATTGCAGTAGCAGAAAAATCATTACTGGCTGTACTAATAATATTAATGTTTAATAAAAATGTTTACTTCACTGGTTACTTTGAAAAATAAATGAATTAATGTATGTCAAAGCATTGATTTTGCAATTTGAATTCAAAAATTAACACATGGGTAAATATTCCAAAGATCCAAGAGGTGTCAACCTCAGAAGTCTTTGACCCACAAAGACCTCTCATGAATACACATTGTCCATGGATGGCTCAGCAGAATGTTTCAAATGTTCACTGCAGACCTGCTAGTAGTGTCTCTTCCTCTTCTCCATCTTTGTTTTATTCTGCTGTGCACACCTCTCCATTTCCCTCATTGCAAACAATTATTTATGAACAATTATTATATTTTGAACAATCGAACAAATATTTCTTGAGCTATGAGCAAGATATTCTCCTGTGCTCTGTGGCTGATAAAGGAATGAATTAGACAAAATTCCCTACTCTCAAGGTGTTTAAAGTCTAGGGTGGAAAAGCAAATGTATCACAATCATTACGATGCCTAACTTGGCTGTGCTGGTCAAGAAAGATGATGCTAACAGAGACGTACAGTTTCTAAAATCCAGGTCAATTTCAGTAAATTAATGCTTTATCTTTCGGACAAACTGCCAATATTTTAAATAATTTTATAGCTAATTTTGTGTGTTTGTGTGCTTTTGCTGATCTCCAAGTATTTCTGTTTCTATTTTTTTTTCTCCTGACTTGCCCCTATCTCCTAAAGGGAGGATATGTGAAGAGGAGCTAAGAAGGGAACTAGACTGATTTATAGAACAATTAAAATGTGAATCAGTGAATTGCCTATAAAAGACAAAAATATCATTTAGAAAACTCTAGCCATGTAGTTTTTTTCTGAGCTGTAATATCACTATGGATTATTTTATTTCTGTTTTATAATGCATAAAGCAGTATAGTGGCTTTAAATTATTGCTATATTAATTATCCATGGATGGTAGTATTTTGCATATAAATAAAGATGGTTTTTTCTATTAATGCATGACATAAAATGTTAGTTTCTGGTGTCAATGCAAAAAGGAAACACTAAAATAAAACTGAGTTAAAATTAATACATCCAAGTGTGAGGATTAGAGCTTACTAAATTGTTACACAAGTGGACGCTTATGGCTAGAACTTTAAGGAGAGAGAAGTATGAATAGCACATTATCATTAGGAATAATGCAGGGGTTGGCAAGTAATGGACTGAGGGCTAAATAGGGCCTGCTGCCTGGTTTTATAAATAAAGTTTTATTGGAACACAGCCCAGACCCTTCATTTACATATTTTCTATGGCTGCTTTCAAACTACAATGGCAGGTTATATTGCATGGAAAGCCAAAAATACTTATTTTCTGACTCTTTACAGAGAAAGTTTGCTGACCTTTGGAATTGGATCACAAGTTTGCTCCAACCCAAGGATCTTTTTTTTTTTGATTGAAGTATAGTCAGTTTTAAATGTTGTGTTAATTTCTGGTGTACAGACTAGTGATTGTTATTCATATATATGTATTTTTTTCATATTCTTCTTCATTATAGGCTATTAAAGGGTTTTGAATATAGTTCCCTGTGGTATAACAGTGGGACCTTGTTTATCTATTTTATATATAGTAGTAGTTAGTATCTGCAAATCCCAAACTCCCAATTTATTCCTCCCCACACCCTTTTCCTCTGGTGACCATAAGTTTGTTTTCTATGTCTTGGGTCTGTCCCTGTTTTGTAAATAAGTTTGTGTCCTTTTTGTAGATTCCACATACAAATGATATCTCTAGTACTTCTCTTTCTCTTTCTGGCTTCCTTGGTATGACAGCCTCGAGGTTCATCCATGTTGCTGCAAATGGCATTATTTTATTTTTTATGGCTGAGTAGTATTCCATTGTATTTATATGCCACAGCTCCTTTACCCACTCATCTGTTGATGGACATTTAGGTTGTTTCCATGTCTTGGCTGTTGTAAATAGTGCTGCTATGGACATTGGGATGAATCTATCTTTTCAAATTAGAGTTTCCTCTGGATATATGCCCGGAAGTGGGATTGCTAGATTATAGGGTAAGTCTATTTTCAGTTTTTTTTAAGGAATCTCCATTCTGTTTTCCATAATGGCTGCACCAAATGACATTCCCAGTGACAGTGTAGGAGGGTTCCCTTTTCTCCACACCCTCTCCAGCATTTATTGCTTGTGGACTTTTTAACGATGGCCTTTTTGACCCATGTGAGGTGATACCTCATTGTAGTTTTGATTTGCACATTTCTGATAATTAGCAATATGGAGCATTTTTTCATATGTCTATTGGCCATTCGTATGTCTTCACTGGAGACAAGTTTGTTTAGGTCTTCTGCCCATTTTGTGACTGGATGGGTTGCTTTTGTTGTTACTGAGTCGAGCGAGCTGTTTGTATATTCTGGAAATTAAGCCCTTGTCAGTCACATCATTGCAAGTACTTCCTCTCATTCTGTGCAACCCAAGGATCTTGATTCCTTTTGTTCTTTGTGTCAGGAACAACCTTCTCAGTCTTCACTCAGTTTACTGGCTCTACTGTCATTCAGATCCCAGTTTAGAAGTCGCCTCCGCAGGGCTCTTCAAGGAGCCTTTCCTGTCCCGGGAAACCCAATCTCAGTTAGCTTCTGCGCCTGCAGCCTGCCTGCCCTTCCAGTTCCTACTGTATTTTCTTGTGTCTACTCGGGGACACATTTTTCATTTCTGAAATTACGTTGTTTGTTTACTTTTTTCCCCGCAGTAGTATGCAGTTTTACAAGAGTGGAGATCTGTCTGTCTCTTTCTCCCCGTTATCCCTGAGGTCTGAAGAGCGTTTTTCTCACCGGGTATTGACCGAAAGAGCTAGAATGGGAGCCCAGCCGTCTTGGATGTGTTTCCGAGGGCAGTGCTGCTCGTGCTCTGATCACACTTAGAACTGCCTTGGGGCTACATGTGTGTGTGCTGCTGGTGGGGGATGGTGCTAAACTAAACTGCTTCTTAGGAAGTGAATTTCTCAATTAGTTTCCTGAGATACTTGGTTTGAAGATTTCTGGATAACAAGTGATTGGTAGTGCAGCCCATCAGAATTATACATGAATCTTTCCTTTGTCACTTTGGGAGTTACCTTATCTCAGGGGTTTCACACGCACACCTTTGCAGAGGTGTGCTTGTGAGGGAATCTAAGCTTGTGACATCAGCTGAATGCCAGATGTGACTCTCATCCCACAGTAAGAAATTTGGGGAGCCTGGCTTTGTGCAACTCAGTTCATCTTGCTGATTAACTGACCTAAAATTGTATCCATTTGCTTAATTTTATTGCTTTCCAAGGTATTTTTTCCAGACAATAGACACTATTAAATATTTAATTCAGCAATGAGAGTTCTGTTTATGGAATATTTATTAGATGCTCTTACTGATGGTTTTTTATCTTCAGTTTTGCAACTGATAAATCTTATGACAGGGAGCTTCAGATTGACTGTACTTTATGCCATCTTTCTTTTGTCAGAGGAGGAAAACGTGACAATACTCATAAACTCAACCGTGTAATTAGATGTGACCTAAGACACATTCTACTGCGTTCTCCTTCTAACCTTACATACTAACAACCTGACCTTCCTAACTGTCCTTGAAAAAAAGTTTTTTTCTTATTAGGTTTATAAGGGAAAATAAAGTGGCTCACATGTCCTATTCATTGAAAATACTTGTAATGCCTTGATGGATCATTTTGTTTACTTGTGCATTCAACAAATATTTATTGAGCCATTTCTTTGTATTTGGCTGTGCTGGCATGGGGGACAAAGTCCTGGGCTCAGTCACTCATGAGGAATATTGCTCAATCTATTACAAAGCTTCCCTTTAGAAATCACTTTCCATTACAAGGTTGATACAAGCGAAGTGAAATGAAGACTTGAAGACTATATATAGAAAAACAAGAAGTGTAACATAACACTTTTGATGTTAAGATTCCTATCTGAAACCGACTGACATCCTATTCCCCTTCAAATTATCTGAATAAAAATGCTTCAGTATGTGTTACTAGAATGTGTAATGATGCAATAATAATAGTGGGCTTTCCATGAGCATTTGTTATGTGCTGGGTGCTTTGGAAACATTATTTTCTAATTCTTGCAACATTGTTCTCATTTTCCAGATGAGAAAACAGAGTCATGAACAAGGTTGACGGGTCTGGTTTTAAGCCAAAGTCTTACTCCAAGGCACTAACACCTCCTGCCACCCCCAGATGCCTCTGGTGTCTTCTAAAATGACAGAATGCAGTTTGCTTTTCAATATCAGGAGAAATAACCAGGAATCAAAACTTAGTTTCTCCTCACACTGGTTGTTTCCTATTACAAAGGTGGCATGCAAATAGAAATGGAGGGAAAAATCTAAACAGTGGCTCTTTGAGCCAAGACTGTCCGTGTTCCACTGACCACATTGGATCCACTGGAATGGTTCTTGGGGTGAGAAACAAAGACAGTTGCACCGTGTGCATTCACGCTGATACACAGACACACACACACACACACGTACATGCACATACAACACACCCTGGATTCACCCAGATATTTTGTTTCGGTGGTTCTAGAGTGAAACATACAAATGTGTGTGTTTAGTAAGCTCAGCAGGTGCCTCTGATGTGCATTTAGATCTACACATGTATTCTGTCTCATCCAACTCTACAATGGTTGATTTTGCCCTTCCATTTTCTTTTTATGGATTTAGCTTCTCCTTCCATCCCTGAGTTTCTACATCCACCAGGGAATTCCTGCATTTATATTTTGCAGTGGTCCAGAATTGAATGGTCCAGCTGCTTTTGCCAAAAATTTATCTATTCCTATCAGTTCGTTTTGGAAAATTGAATTAGAACTTTTGCATGGTATAATCAGAAGCAGCTATCTTTCTGACTTCTATTACCAGACATTAGCTTGTTTGGAACTTCATATAAACTGAATCATCACTATGGACTTGGTTATGCCCAGTTTCATTTACTTATCATTATGTCTATGAGTCATTCATCTTGTTGCATGGATTCAGTTTTTGTTTTAATTTCTGTGTGGTGGTCCATTGTAAGAATGTACCACAATTTGTCCACTTTATTATCTGTGGTTATTGGAGTTGTTTCCAGCTTTTTGCTATTATGAATGTAGCTGTTAGAAGCATCCTTGTTCTTACCTTTTGATGGACGTAAGCACTAATTTCCCTTGGCTGTAGACCTGGGAGTGGAGTAGACGTATGTTTTGCTATAATAGATATTACCATGCAATCTTCAAAAGTGGTGTGGGATGCATTCCACATGAAAGTATGAAATACACTCCGACCAGCAATGTTTAGGAGTTCTGGTTGTTCTGCTTTATTGCCAGCACTTGGTATTATCAGCCTTTTTACAGTTTAGCAACTCTGGTGAACAGGTAGTTGTTTCTCATTGTGGTTTCAAATTTTATTTCCTTGATGTCATCTCATCTTTGTAATGGCTGCATGATACCCCAAGAAAGAATGCTCCATGTTTTATCTAACTGATCATCTATTGATGGGCTGGCCGTAAGACTGATTTTAGTATTTTTCCCCTAGAAACCATGTTTTCTCTGCATATGCACGTGATAAAGCTCAGAACTTGAAACACTGGTTCAAAAGTTACATTTATATTAAAACTTTAATAGCTATAGTTCCTCCCCAAATTGTACCCATTTATACTCTGTCATCAAGGTGTGGAAGTACCCTCTCCCACACCCTAGACCACACAATGTGTTGTCAAAGTTTAAAAATATATGCCAGTCTAATCAATGAAAAGTGATAGCTCATGGAAATTTTTATTTTGCTGCTTTTTACAGTATGAGGTAGAGTGACTTTTCATGTTTAAAGACCATTTGAATCTCATGGCCTATGAGGGCCTGATCATACCCTTTGCCTAAGTTTTCTATCAGATTGTTGGTATTTTTATTATTTATTATAGAAGCTCTTTATGTATTAAAATATATACCTTAGTTATCTAAGTGGCAAACATCCTTTTTCTAATAAAGAATATTTTAAAGAAAAAGCCAATGAAAATTAAAATGAAAGAGAACCGTCTACCTCAACTTTATAAAACACGAGATAGTGCTTTACTTGCTCGGTACGTCAGGATGTCAGGAACTCGGGTACGGCTCACATGTCCTTGTTTATAAAGTGTCTGCTTACATACCTTTGCACTTACTCCTCATGTTAATTCTGTCAATTCATTTCTGTATTCTCCTTGCTGAAGAGATTAGGAAGCTGAGGTTTTAGTGATTTGACCAAGGTGGCATGCCAACAGAGTGAGAACCTATGTAACAGATCTAGTTTCAAGTGTATTATAATTTCCCACGGATCCCCTCTAACTCTAGGCTTTGGCCACCTGGTCAGCCTTCAAGCCTTCATCATTTTTATTGCTGACTTCATTAGTCTCTGTTTGCACAAACGCTTCCATCCAGTGGGAAAGAGGAATGGGGTGAGACTGAAAAAAAAAAGCATGAATCAATCAGATCTCCTATGATTTCTGATTAGACAGTAATTAGAAGGCCATACATATTGAAAAAATTGGAATCGAACTAAATAATCAAAAACAGGAAATTAAGTGAGTAGAGTGGGGTGTGTGTGTGTGTGTGTGTGTGATGGAGTACCACTCACACACTTCAAGTGTAGAAGTGTATTAATTGGAGTTGGAAAGTATTGATGATATATTGTTCCGAGGCAACTATTTAGCAGAGTACCATGTATGGTGTGATTAAATTATATGCAAATACTGACATATAACCAACACTTACCAAGTACTTCCTATTTGTTGGGAGTTATCCTAAAATTTATTCACGGCAGCTTACTTAATCTGCATAATAACGCTGTGTGGCAGGCACTGTCTGTATAGAAGAATGTAACTTGCCCAAGGTCACAGGTTTTGAGCTCTGACCCTGGGATGCAGAGACAAATTATTAAAGGTGGAAGAAGAAAGAAAGGAAGGGGAGAGGGAAAGAAGGAAGGAAGGAAGAGACTAACAATGGTTATCTCTGAGTAACAAGATTAAGGGAGAATTTTGTTTTCTTCTTCCTGTTTCTCTATATTTTCTTCTTCTCTATCATCATCATTATTTTTTACCATACACATGCGCTGCTTAAAATAAAGTAAAAATCATAGGATGCCCCCAGAGTTACTGGTGTGTTAAGGATACAAATATCCAGTTGGAGTTGGCAGGCCTCTGGTGAAGTTTGAGGGGACACAAGGTACAAAGGCTGAAGATTTTATAGTTCTTCAGTGGTCCCACAATATTATCATCTTGGACAGAATCCTACCCATGGCCCCACACACAGGTCCTGATGTTAATGGGAGAAGATACTGTGTGCTGATGTCCCCACTTTATTTGCTTTAATGATGCACACATTGTGTTAGTTTCTTCATTTCATTGCAGAAATGACCCTTAAACAAAATATCAGGACGTGAGGACTACCCTGCCTAATGCTGGACTCAAAGGCTGTGGCTTATTATAGGGAGCAGTCGGCAAGGATACCCTGGGTACCGGGAATGAGGGAGTGAGTGCTAAGGGTGATGTTGAAAATGGGGAAGTTGGATATTTTCCCAGTTGCTTCCATTGGAACATTACCAGTTGGGCTCCTTTATTATGTTTTTATCAATTCCCAAGTATTCAGAAATGTATATCACAAAATGTGAATATATGACGTATTTCAAAGGGAAATGAGGGGTGTTTTCTGGATTATTCAGTTGGCTTTCCAGTGCCAACATTTTAACTTTCTCAACTGACCAACTATCTGGGAGATTTTAAACTTTCAAGGAAGAATTGTAAGAAAACGATTTGAAGATGCATCCTATTAATTTTAATTGGGAATAAACAAGTGGAATTTTCTCCACTGAGGTTTTTAGTAAATAAGAAATCCAGCTCCTACAATCCCCTTCACCCAAGACGAGACAAGTCTGTATTTTATGAGAGGAGATCTGAGCTTGCATTTAGAGCTTATTAATAATGAAATAAATATCCTGAAGTTTCTTAGGAAGTGTACGTGAAGAAATAAGATATCTAGAGGCAATTACAAAGTTGGGCTTTAAAATTACTTTTGTGAAAAAGAACAACATTTGTCATTTTTGTTTAAAATCTTGATTTATCACGTTCTGAGCTGAACTTGAAATGTTGTGTTTTTATTTTACCTAACAGAATGCCTTGCCTGCAGGCAAACAGAATGTTGAATTAAAACTTTTAATGCTCTGGGGCAAAATCTGCCGCTTTTAATAAGAGACAAAGTCTCATTTGGAACTTTCTGTCATTACACAAACAAACTGAGCTTCCGTTTATCATGTTCATTGCTTTAATTCTGGGTGCGTGGCATGGGGGAAGGAGATGGTTGCCAGGGCACACATGGCCTGCAATAAGCGATGAATCTGAGCATCTGTCAACAGAGGTACTGCTCTCACAGGTAATTATCGAACTCCGTCTTCTTTCATCTGTAGCCAAGAAGATTTCAAATGGATATTGTTGACAGATGTATCACTTTATGCAAATGGATTCCAAGAAAAATGGAGTTGAACTCCACCATAAATAGACAGGATCAGTGAGGTCATCTGTCTTAAAAAAACAGTTCGCCTTGATTGCGTCCTTCTGTATACCATGCACTCCATGAAGCGTGTCACATGTATACATAAACTTACTACTCAAAATGACCTTTTGATTTAGATATGTTTACTATACTCCTTGACCTGTAAGGAAACAGTAAGTCCAGAGAGGTCAACTGGATTGACCAAGGTAGCAGAGATGGGCTTTTATCCCAGGAATCTGACTCCAGAGCTCAAGCTGTCAACAACATGCTACGTTGATTTAATTGCAACATGTGCTAACACTTGACCCTTTTCCTTCTGGTATGAGGATGGAACGGAGCAGACCAGAGGCCAGTTTCTGATACAGGAATGTTTACAACATTTGCCCAGGCAGGAAGCAGGTAGGTCCAGATAAGAGGGGAGCTGGCAATCAACATGCCACAGAGATACTGAAATCCTTCTCCTGGTGTGAGGGAAATATCGTTGATGCATATTTTGTCGTTATCTGTATTTCATCTCAAAGATCACCATTCTCCCCTCATTTATCAGGGCAAGAAAGACTTATGGTGAAGACTGGGAACTGCATCAGGTTGATGGAGGTAAAATCTTGCCTCTGCTCTGTCATCTAGATGGCCAGCTATGTAAATCCCTCTTAGCCTTGATTTCTACATCTCCAAAATGGACACAATTACCACCACTTTATAGGGTCATTGTGAGGATTTCAATGAGATAAGATTTGCAAAGAAATGTGCAAAGGGCTCTAAGGTCTTGATAAGGAATAGTGTAATCATCATTGTTGGAGTTACCCTGTTATCACCTTGTCAGGTTCTGGCAGTGCATGGATGCTCTGTGTTTGCGGTACAGATATGACTCCTTCACCATGATAGTGATTTGCATCCGAGAAACAGGGATAATTGTGATTATGATGCTACATGTATTAAATGCAGACTGAAGTAGAGAGTTGAATCATTTTAAAAATAATTTAGTCCCTGAATAATTTGTCTGTATTTTCAACATTTATACTTTGAAATGAAACAGTTTTGTTCTGTTTGATAAATGTGTGTCAACAGTGATTGGGGCAAAGATAGTCTTCATTGTCAATGAGTTTATATTCAGGGAGCAAAAGCAGCCACACCAATCCATCCATCTATCCATAGATCCATTCATGAATGAACTAATAAATGATATGAAATGACATATACGCAGCAGTGAAAGTATTTGACATCTGGGAAGACGCCAAAGTGAAGATGATATCTGAATAAGAGTTAAACATAAACAGAAATTACTGAGGGGTTTTTAACTGGGGAGAGAGCAATATTCACTTACACACTCATGTATTTATTTAGTTTATGTTGACTGGCTACCTACTTTATACCAGGCAGGGTGCTAGGGGCTTGGGCTATAAATGGTGAGCAAACCCAGTGATGGTTCCTGATCTCATGGCACTCCTAGCTGACTGGGGAAATGCATCAGATCTGTGTGTTAGATGATTTTATGGTGACAGTGTAAACAACACAATGGGGGAGAACAAGGGTGGAATGCCAGGAGGAAGGAGACTGTTGCAATAGCTTGAGCACTGCTGTCTGAGGAATTGAAGCAAGGTAGGGAGATATATGGATCTGAATTATCCGCAAAAATGCATCAGATTATGGCTTCATATTTCCCTGTTAGTCTATATGCTACCCACACAGTATTCATTTAAGGAGAAGAGTGTTTTCTTGTCTACCTGAGTGTTCAGATTTGTGGTTGTTTCCAAATGGTGCTTGGAGGATAGAAATGCAAATAGAACCAGCTTCTGATAATATAGAGTGGATGAATCTTCAAAGAGTGAAACAGTGAATAATTGTCATGAAAATGACAGCCTGGGATGCACACAAAGGGAACAAATTCTAATTTCAGATTGTGCAGTCAGGCAACAGAGCTAAGCAGAAATGAAAGGCTTTGTACAAATCTCATGTCATAGTCTAATTTTGCACGTAAAACATCCGCCCACTCTGAGAACAGATAAAAAGTACTTAACCTTAGCAAATCTGTATCTGAAAACTTTCCTGTAGGTTCTGATAAGATGAATGATGTCCTACTGTTGGGCCCTTGGAAATTAGTCTGCTTGTCTGTGATGCTCAATATTTCAAAACTGTGCATTGGATTTAGCAAACGTCTACTGAGAATCCAGCACAGGGTAGGTGTCATGGATGATTCAGTGTTGCATAAGACTTGGCTTATTTCCAGAAGTTCTCAGAAGCTACTATGATGCAGAACACAAAGTTCGAATGGGTAATGAATATGAACTTTGAAGTCAGACATCCCTGGGTTCAAACCCCAATCCTTTCCCTTAACACTAGTGGCTAGAAGGACAATATAGGCCTTTCCAGTTATTCTCAATTTTGCCGTCTCTTTAATGATAATTATATTAATGTAGTGTTGGTTTTCCACCCTGCACAACAAATAATCACACATGTAGTAGCTTAAAATGACATGTATTTTTAGCTCATAATGTCAGTGGGTCAGGATTCTGGGCATTGCTTGGCTAGGTCCTCTGCTTAGGCTCCCAAAAGGCTGAAATCCAGTTGCCAGCTGGGCTGCGCTCCTTTCTGAAGCTTGGGGGTCCTCTTCCAAGGGGACGTGGTTATTGGCAGAATTAGTTCCTTGCAGCTGTAGGACTGAGGTCCTGCTTTATGGACAGCTGCCAGCTGAGGCCTGTACTCAGCGACTGGAGGCCCCCATGGTCCCTGGCTACGTGGCTCTCCCTGAGCCCCTTGGAACATGGCAGCTTATACTTTCAAAGCCAATAGGAGGCTCTCTGATCTCTAGACTCTCTTTTAAAGGAATCATCTATTAATCTCCTTTTGATTAACTTGAAGTCAACTGATTAGGAATTTTAATCATATCTGCAAAAAGCCCTTCTCCTGTGTCATAGTCTGTTGGTTAGCAAGGGGCAGGTCTTCCCCACATTCAGGGCCAAGGGTCTTCATGAGGCCAGGAATCACAGAGTGCACCTTAGAATTCTGCCTCCTACAAGTGTTAACTTCACTGTTGGTTTCTTTGGACTCAGATGAGGCAATAGGTGTTGTTACTTAGGATTTGGACAGGCAGCCTATCTCTAAAGTAGCAGCAGCTTTAAAATATGCTATGTGGTCACCTGCAGAGGCAGACGAACCCTCACCACACTGGTTCAGATTTCAAGGCTGAGGACACCACGTATATACCAAGAGGGCATAGAATGTTTTTATTATTTATGTAATTCAGGTCTCCAGGAGAGGAAGGAAGGGCTCTCAAGCAGGTCTGAAGTGGTTTGAGAGAGCACAGAAAGTAAAAGACAGACCTTGGTTTTTGTCATGGTTACGGGGTAGGACTGGAGCGATGACTCCCACGCAGACGGGCTGGTGTGGTTTGTGGTTTGAATCTCTAGCCAGCACCAAAGCTGGGGGCACCCAGGCTTTCTTATCAGCTTGTCTGGTTGTGGGCACAGAGGGACGTGGGATGGGTGAGGCATCAAACATCAAAATGTGGAATCGGACTCACCATTACAACATGTGAAACTCTGAGGTTGCCAGTTGAGACCTGGTGTGGTGGGTCCACGCAGTGAGATGTGGGGGAGCTTCCTTCTGTCTTTCTGCTGTTCCGTCCTCCACGTCACCCTTCCTTCTTCAGAATCAAGATCATTTGAGTTTTCATGGCTCCTGGACCCTCACCCTTTTATCCATGTCACAGGCAGCTGGGAGGGGACATGGGAAAAAACCTAAAAAGTGGCTTTCCCCAGCTGACTGCCCCTCATTTAAAAAACTTCCTGAAAGTTCCTCCAAATAACTTTTGATTATATCTTTTCGCATACTCTCGAAATTATTAGTGGGTTAGGAGCCACAAGGGAGAATGGGAGATACAGTCTTTTTGCTAAGCTCAGTGCCAACCCTAACGCGATAGCAGTTTGGTGAGGAGAGAAAGTCACTTCTTTAGATGCCAGTTACCTAGCCCAGTGACTCTTTTTTCTAGAAATGTCATGTATTTATTAAAAACACATTGTCATGTATTTTTTAAAACTCACATTGAGTTTTTGACTGAGTACACTTTTAACTTTAGAACAACTTTAGATTTACAAAAAAGCTAGAGACAATAAAGAGTTCCTTGTTCCCCTCCCCCAGCCTCCCTTCCCCCCACTGTTATGTCACAGGGTCTGAGGACCTTTATCAAAACTAGAGGAGCTGGCATTGGTGCAGGACTATTCACCAAACTCCAGACTTCACCGGAAGTTCACCAGCTACTCCACTCACGCGGTTTTCTCTTTCAGGGCCCCTCATTGCAGTGAGTCTTTGAACGCCTTTAGTCCCCTCTGGTCTGTGACAGTTTCTCAAATTTTCCTTTTTTCTTTTTAATGACCTTGATAGTTTTGAGGAGAACTGTCAGTTATTTCAGAGGCTGTGTCTCAATGTAGATTTTTCTGATGTTTTCCCATGATTAAAGTTTTTGGGAAGAAACCGCCGACTTTCCCTGTCACTTCCTTTGAGGGCACATGAAATGCACCTGACATCACCGTGAAGTTCACCTTGATCACTGACTTGGCAAGGAGGTGTTTCTTGGGTTTCTAATGTTTTCCCTTATCCATACACTGTTATTTGGAAGTGGGTCGTTGAGTCCACACCATATTCAAGTGTGTGTGTATGTGTGTGTGTGTGTGTGTGTGTGTGACAGACAGACAGATGGAGGGGATTAAACTCCATTTTTATTTACATGCATTATTTGGAATTCTTCAGTAAAAAAAAAGATTTCTCTCTCCTCCCTTACTTAGGTATTGAACCATTTATTTATATGGTGTGGACTTAATGTATATTTATCTTATACTTGGATTGTAGCCAACACAACATTATTTACTTTGCTGTTCAAATCGTTCCAGCTTTGGGCATTGGGAGCTTTCAGCTGGCACCTGTGAACTTCCCACATGCTCCCATCCTTTCTGTTTTTAGGCATTTCCTTAATTTCTGTCACTATAGGATTCTGCTGGCTCATCTTGTGTTCTCCTCAGCTCAGCCCTACAATCAGCCATCTCTCCTTTTATAGGGGTATTAAAACCCCTGGGTGCACATTGCATTTTATAAATGTCAGCTAAATATGACACATTTCTATAAAATAATGAAAATGATTATCAATGGAGAGTTACAGTGTAACAGCATGAAATGTGCTTTGTGAATGATGTCAAGTTTGTCTGTAGATCATCTCATTCTTCCACAACTCCCCACTTTATGCATAAGGAAGTGGAGACTTGGATGACCCAGGTCCTTGCATAGATCACATAACCTGGGAGTGACAGAGACAGAACTTGAAGCTGTATTTCCTAGCTCTCTCCCTTTTTCCATCCCAACATTTCGCCTTCCTGAGGGATATTTTTTAAAGATCTGATTCCAAGTATTATTATTACTGTTACTATTATTATTATTTATTCACTCAGTGAGTCAACAAAAATTATTTATCTCTACCTACTGGCTGGACAGTACACAAAGTGCTGGGAATCAGGCAACAGGGCAGGAAAGTTCCTGGTATTCATTTGGTTCACAGCATCATGAAGAAGAAGGGCAATAAATAAGTGAGAAAGTAAGTAAATAAATAATTTCAGAGAGTTGAAGTGCTGTGCAGAAAATAAAACGTGCTGGAGGATGAATGATGAAGAGGAGGCCGTGGTGCGCCAGGATGGGCCGAGATGAAGGAGCCAGGTGTGAACGGAACAGCAGCATAAAGAGGGCAGTCCTCAAGGCCAGAGTGGGCTTGGCTGTTCTGTGAAACTGAACAAAGACTGTTGTGAATGAGTCATGGAGGCTGAGGTGTTACACGGAGAAATATGAAGTCAGAGATTTAGGGAGAGGCCAGATAATAAAGGGCCCCCTATGGCATGTTAAGGAGGTTATATTTTATCTGTCTGTCTGTCTGTCTGTCTGTCTATCTATCTATCTATCTATCTATCTATCTATCTATCTATCTATCTATTTATCTATCTATCTATCTCAGAGCAGTAGAAGCCATTGGCACAGTTTTGTCAGGAGAGTAATCTGATCTGATTTGAATTTTAAAAATTTTATTCTTGTGGTTGTGTGGAGAATATATGCCACATATTCCATCAGAGTTGAGATGCCGTTGATTATAATTCTGAGATGTTAAAATTTGAAAGAAAAAAAAAGGAAAACAGAGCCAGTGAAATTTTAAAGTGCCATCAACTGATTGTAAGATGCATTCCAATTTCAGAGGTGTTGAAATATGAAAAAGAAATGTACTTCTTAGAATCCTTGAACAGAACTAGTACAGAACTAGTTGAAAAGAGTGCAAGCAGGGAGACAAACAGGAGTTGATCACTGTCATGCGGGTGAGATATGTCAGCGGACTATGCCGGTGTTATTATGATGGAGATAATTGACCAGATTTTAAGTGTCATTGGAAGAAGAACGGGAAGGGGTCACTGACAAATGAGATGCAAGGGTGAGGGAGAGAGAAGAGTGAATTCTAGGCTTTGCTTTGAACATGGGAGGATGGTGGTACCTTTACTAAGATGGAAAAAGGTATTTTGGAAGGTCACGATCATGACTTCATTACTGGCCACATGGCTAGTAGACTTCCAAATGAGATGATTAAGCACATGATTGAATAAGGAAATCTGACCTCAGTAAAAAATGCGTGAGAGCCTATGATACTGCTTTGAGAGTCATCCACAGGTGGTAGTTAAAGTCATGGGACTAGACGAGTGAGAGAATAAAGAGAAAAGATTCTTGAAGACACTAGAAATGAACCTTGGCAGAGGAGGAGGATCCAGCCTAGGGGTCTACAAAAGAGGAGCTAGCATAATAAATGGCAGCTAGTTAAGTCAGACATCACAAAGGCCAGGAGTGTGAAGAGGGAGGGCTTGGCTAACTAGGCAACATGCAATTAAGAAGTTGCATTGTGCAGTACACCAGAAATCGACACATTGTAACTGACTATACTTCAGTGAAAAAAACAGTTGCATTTGATGGAGAAAGAGTATTGACCTTGGATTTTGCAAGATGCAGGTCATTGGTGATACTCTAGACTTTTGTCAGCTGTTAATGTTGGTTTATTCCTTGGATGAGAGTGTATAACCTTTCCAGAGTTAGTAATGCTAAATATTAACTTTGACCATGCTTTCCTTTATCTAGCTTTCCTCTCCTTTACAGTTCAAGTGTTACTATAAGATGAGGAATATTTACAGCTTTATGTTTTTAAAATGCTCTCAATGGCACATTTTAAATTAATAAATTCTGAAATTATTTGGTAAAAATGATAAAATTACATTATTAAAACCCAGACTTGCATTACATCAAAACTATTTATTATCTTATGTAGACAGGACCTTAATTTTTGGTCTGCATATGTTTACAAGAGTCTTCAAATGTCAAGAAGAATGATTTCCTTTTGAAAATTGACCGCGCTTAGTATTCTGAGTTTGGCTAATTATGCTGAATTTTTTACTGACCATTCTCTAAGGGTTTTAGGTTTGTCTAAATATGAGATATTCCTTATTATGAACTGAAATACAGATATTGTCATCAGGAATTGAGGGCTTTATCCACGTTCTTTGTTCTGGGGAGATAAATGTATCAGACATGGTGCTTTTTTCCAAAGAACATCCACCATATCTTGGGGATATTTGGAGAGTAAAAAACTTACTGTTCTGGGTTTATGAAAAGTCTTTAATATGTATTTTCTAATAAACTCTTTCTTTTAGAATAGTTTCAGATTTGCAGAAAATTGTGAAGATAGTACAGTATCTGTGTACCCAAACAGGTTCTCCCATTATTGACTTCTTATACCATGGTACATTTGTTACAATTAATGAACCAATATTATTGATAGATTATTGTTAAATAAAATCCACTGTTTATTCCTATTTTGTTAGTTTTTCGTCTAATATCCCTTTTCTGTCCCAGAATATCCCATTTAGGAGACACTGACTTGTCCTGTCTCTTTAGGTTCTTCTTGGCTATGGTAGTTTCTCAGGTTTTCCATGGTTTTGATGACGTCGACATTTTTGAGGTATACTGTTCTGGTATTAGGTAGCATGTCCCTCAATTTAGGTTTGTAGGTAGTTTTTCTCATAATTACACTGGGGTTTTAGATTTGAGGGAGGAAAAGGAAAACTATCATTCTCGTCCTGTCATGTAAAGGGTACGTATTGGCACGTGACTTGCACAGTTGGCGTTAAACTTGGTCTCGGCTAAGGCAGTGTTTGTCTGGTTTTCCACTGTGTCGTTACTCTTTTTCACTTTTTCATACTGTGCTTTTTGTAAGGAAGTCACTATTCTCAGCCCAGACTTAATTAGTAGGGATTTATGCTCTGCCTCGCTGAGGGCAGAGTTTCTCCACGGATTACTCGGAATTCTTCTGTGTAGCAGATTTTTCTCTTCTCTCCTGTTTGTTCATTCACTTAGTCAATAATTTATATCAGTGCAGAATCATGGACATGGTGTGTACTCTGGGTTGTGAAACAGTGCTGCTTTATTTATTTTATTGCTGAACTTGTCTCATCTTTGCTATCGGGAGCTCTTTCAGTTGGCCCCTGTGTCCCTTTGACAGCCTCCATCAGTGTGCATGTGCATGTGCGTGTGCGTGTGCATGTGCATGTGCGTGTGTGTGCGTGTGTGTGTGTGTGAATGTTGAGCACTTTGTTACTTTTTGGCACCATCTGGTCTCAGGCTTGTGTTGAGTATTTACCCTCCAGCTCTTAGAATTAGTAATTTCTCCAAGAATACCTGGCTCCTTTTTTTTTTAATAATGGTGTTAAAAACCAAGATCTGGTTGCTAGATGTGTTCATTGCTAGTGGGTTGTCATTTCTTCTAGGTGATCTCAGCAGACAGCAAGGAAATCTATGTTTGTATGCTAACCTGGGTTTATACACATATAGGTATCCCTGTATATAATATCTGTATATAGATGAGGCTAAGCGTGCATTCATACTGACATCTCCAACTATAACTTATTCCTATGTTGTTCATTCTCGCCTCCTCTCATTGCTTATCTGTATATTCTACTCCAATTGTGAGAAACCTGGCCCCCATCACCCATCACCCATTTAATTAGTTGTCCAATTCCAGTTTACATGTATAGTGGTTTCAGAATGTCTAATATTAAAACTCTTTTAATAAGTATCTATGTATTTCAGCTTGTGCGTCAAATGTCAGTATAGAAAGAAATTCTTGTCCTGTGGTTCATCTGTAAATCAAAGAACGTAATGTATTGGCAGTGAGTCAATAAGAAGTAAAATGTTTTGTTTTAATATTTATGTTAACTAATGGAATTCATGTATATGGTTTAAAAAGAACTTGAAAGTAACATAAACTAAAATTTTTGTTAGAGGTAACAAAGTGCAGCAGTCCCTGCCTCACTATCCTGCATTCTTGATATCTGCTCTCCAGAGAAAAGCCATATTCAACTTGTAAGGGTTCGTGTGTGTGTGTGTGTGTGTGTGTGTGTTTACTTCCGTATCTCTGAATAGTATGCTTACACTGCTCATTCTTGGTATAAGGTTAAACCTAGAAATTTATATCCAGTAAGCATCCATTACCTGCTGGGATGAGGAACACTAAGATAGTTACTTGTCTCTTAATTGGATTTATGATCAACCTTTTTGTGATTAGCCCTATCCATGCCCCTGGCTTTCAGAAACACCAGGTACCCTTCCGTCGTAGCCGCTTAGAAGTGATGGTCACTGCCACTTGCTCACCAGCTTTCCACGTTCCAAATCTGATTCATACATTTCTTCTTCTCTCATCTTCTTCTCTTTCTCCTTGTTGGTGTGAATCTCTGCCTTTTAAATTGATTTCATTGCTGTTGTAGTGGGATTGTTGGAGAGAGCGGAGTTAAATGCCTGCATTGAATTCACTTATGTCTAATTAGAAGTCAAAAGCCAATTTTAAGATATGTGTCAGTTTAATTATGAGCAAAGTATGAGATTTTGTAGAATGAGATTTTTTTGCTGATTATTAAAGAAATACATATTTAAATCATTAAAGTGTTTTAAAAGAACATTACAAGTTTCTCTATTGTACTGCCTTCCACCTCATCCCCAACCAAGTTCTGCTCCTTAGATTGCTACGTCTTGGTCTGGATTGATTAATTTTTGCATTGTTATATGGTTTTATTCACTTTTCTTAACGATACATATAAGCCTACCTCAATTTCTTGAATTACTGCATATGATTCCATTGGTTTGATCTACCATAACTTATTAAAAATTCACTATTGATGGCTATTTAGATAATTGCCAATTTTTCACAAATAATGTTACAGTGAACACTTTGCAAATAAAAAAGTTGAGATTTGGGTTAAAAAAGGAAATAATGAAGACCAAGCATGTAATTGTTACTCATAGGATATGTTGCAGACTTCTAAAAAAAAAGTCAATCACATTTTTCTTAGCTTATATGCTACTAGTGAAATTTTATGGAAAAGATCTTCTCCTAAAGACCTGGCGTGATTCCAACTCATGCAATTCAAGATTATTTTTCTAGTAGGAATAAAGGTAAAATGTACAGGAGTATATTCTCAGATTAGGCAAATCTACAACTATTGTAGCATACTTTTTTTTTTTTTTGATGTTGCTTTAAATTTCCATAGCATAAGCACTAATAGTTCGCATAATGATATTCTCTAAATTAATAACACAGCATATCACGGTGGTTACTTAAACTTCCTCATGGCACGTTAGCATGCCTAACACTGATTTTCAGGTTTCGTTTCCAGTGTTAGCACTAAATAACCATCCCTTAATGGATGCTTGGAACGCATTGTTACAGACTCTGAAAAGAATTTAAATTATAACAGCATATGTTTAATGATAGCAAGAAAGTCCCAGATTCATTCTTGGAGATTCTTTAATAAGTATGTTTCATACAATATTTGCAAAGGGTTGGCAATCATTTCTAGTTACCAGCTAGAGAATGGGGTCCCGTGAAGCAAATATGAAAGCCAAGTTTGTAATTCACTCAGTCAGCTCTGAAGTCATATAGTGCTAATGTTTCCTGGGATATCTGCATTACTGAAAATTTTGAGCCTAAGTGAAAATTTATTAATATTTTAATATCACACCATTTCAAATTTACATAATCCATTTTTGCTGCATTAAATGTGATTATGCTGTGTATGTGTGTGTACTGAGGTGACATCATCCATTAAGTCAACATATTTAGAGAGGCAACTTATATTCAGTAATATGTTAATAGGATGCCATGATACAGGCTATGTATTTGACACGGGTTTTTATTAATTTTTTCACTGCACATGGACAGAGGCTGACTCTAAAAATCAATTTATATATGTGTATATTCACACATATACATAAGCATTGTGGCTGTGTGTTGCATTTATGGTATTACTAAACAATTAATTTTTAATGAATTCAATTACTGTCGTGTAGTAGCAAGCACTATGAAGGAGCAGGCTTTTAAAGAGATTAGAAGATAAAAAGAAGTATTTGATTTAATTCTAAACAGAATTTGTCTCATTTTAGATAGTCTATTTCCAAGAAGTAGTTAAAACCATATTAATTATAGTTAAAACCTTAGCACTGACTTGCAAATTCACAGACAATGTTAATGTAGCTGTCAACCTTTCCTCTTTTGTGACTGTCGTTTCCCCAAATTCAATACTTTAATCAGTAGAGTAGATTGCCCTCCATAATGTAAGCAGACCTCATCCAGTCACCTGAAGAAGGTCTGGATGAAACAGAGACCACCCCCCACCCCCATCCCGGGTAAGATAGATATTTTTCCCCAGCCAATTGCTTTTGGACTTTATTTGCAACACTGTCTCTTCCTACCTGGTGACCTTTGAACTGAATCAGCTCTCTTTTGTCTCTTACACCATTGGCTCACCCTGCAAATTTTGGATTTACCAGCCTACCTAGTTCCATGAGACAATTCCTTATAATAAACCTCTTATATATAAGAACACACGCACACATCATATTGGTTCTGTTTCTCTGGGGACCTGTGAATGATGCAGCCTCTATCCTGCAGCCCTTCCTGTGACCCACCCGTCTATTCTGCTGAAAGGAGTCCATCTGCTACGGGGTAATAAATTGGGAGACTTTCCACTAGCATTACCATAGGCTTATGTACACCTTCTCATTAGTCTCAGTAAGGGAAGAGGGAGCCATACAGAGATTTACTCTCTCACTGATACGCAATCCTGCTGATCTTCTCGACCCTGCTCCTGCCTGAGTCAGGGTTGTTCACTGAGCTTAGTTCACTTGTTATTTCAGTGTAAACAGCTGTTTTAAAAATTGATCTTTATACATGTGGGGCTGCCTTCCTGAAAAAAAAAAGACCATCTCATTTAACAGTTTGGATTTTATACATCTAGTGAGCATGTAGGTACCGAGAGCTTGAGAAATTTTGGTCTTGATTTGTCTGAATGCATAGTGTGCTCTACAGTCTTCAAGACACCAGAATAAGAAAAAAAAAAAGCAATGGAAACGATCAGTTTGTATCACAGAGGAAACGGTGTTGCTGGGCTGTGAATGATCAGCCACAGTAAATACTGGGGCATTATCTCCTTCTAATGTGGTGATGTAGAGTCTGTGGTACTGAATCAGGAAAAAAATGGGGCACAAGAGGACGGCCCTGTCCCAGGTCTTGGGTGAGTCCCTGGGATGCGTGCCATAAAGTGAGGGTCCCTGGCTTCACTCAGGAAAGGGTTCAAGAGTGAGCCATAGTAGAGTGAAGGCAGATTCATTCAGATGGCGACATCCTCCATGCACGGAGTGCAGGCTCTCTCAGGAGGCAAGAGAGAGCGACCACGAGGTGCAAGTTTGTTAGTTTTTAATGGTCTCGGTAACTTCATATGCTAACAAGTGGGAGGATTATTTCATCTACTTTGGGGAAGTGACAGAGATTCCCAGGAACTGGGCCACTACCCAGTTTTGACTTTATATGGTGAGCCTCAGAACTGTCATGGTGCCTGTGGGTGTGTCATTTACCAAGCTAATAAGTTACGGTGAGTGTATGATAAAGCTCAAGGTCTGCTAGGAGTCAAATCTCCTGCCATCTTGGGCCTCAAGGTCTATAGGGAGTTGATCTCCGTCTTGGTGGTAATTGCTGTGTCGTATTTTTAATGATTGTGTCCTGCCCTCTTCCCTCCTGTCTCAGTATAGTACGGAAAAATAACTAAAAATAGATACTGTAAATGTATTTTTGAGGATTGGTACTATCTAATACAATTGGTCTTGTGCTAATATTTGATGCTTTAAAGTAGAGGTTATCAATCATTGTTTAGCTTTTCAGACTGAATAATTTTGTTGTTGGGAATAAAGGAAGAATGGAAGGAAGGAAAGAAGGAAGGAAGGAAGAGAGTTGTAAAGGGAAGTGGAGATTAAAGTTCGTTTGACACAGACCTTTTACTTTGAGACATTGCTGTAATTTTAACTGTACATCAATTTAAAATTGTATTGAACTTTTAAGCTTAAATCCATTTTTTTCAGAGTTGGGTAATGACAACTAAAAATATTTTCACTAAAATAATCTCCATTCCTTTGGGAAGTCAGTTTTCAAAAATGCATTTGTGTATTTTTCCCACCTACTTATTTGGGGGAGTAAGGCAACCACTGTAAGAACAGAAATGATTGTTATTTGAAAAATTACTCTGGGTCCATTTTCCTGCAGGGACTTGTGAGAGCTCGTGACTAATTTCTGATTACTTAAGAAAAAGTCACTCCT
Organism: Camelus dromedarius; assembly: GCF_036321535.1. Taxonomy (NCBI): domain Eukaryota; kingdom Metazoa; phylum Chordata; class Mammalia; order Artiodactyla; family Camelidae; genus Camelus; species Camelus dromedarius. The sequence continues at coordinate 5,404,958 of NC_087453.1, read as the reverse complement.
TTAAATAACTTATGATGAAGTCCTTACTAGTTTTCACAGGCAACTTCAAATTATGTTTTCTGAGAAGTTGGAGGTGATAGCTTATTTTTTCTTGCTTTACATAGTTTTTTTTTTTTTTTTTTCCCGATTTCCTCTTACCAGTTATGTGTCATATATTTCCCTCGGGAGATATTTTAAATCTCTGTGCGTTCCTTTGGAGATTTTGTTTTAAGGATCAAAAAAATCAAATCAGCATTTTATGTTACTGTTGCAGGGTTCTATGTTGACTGCTGTCTGTGTACTCAATTGTGCTAGTCCTCAAAGAGCTTTCATTGTAATCAGAAAGGTGATACTTTACAGGCAGAGTTGGAGAGGGTGAGAGGGCTGGCGGTGTAGTTGGGAGTGTGGTGGTCAAACAGCAACATATTTAAATGGTAGTGAATTACAAGACCAGAGTTTGGGGTGGGCATGGTGGGGCATGATTATTGGCCAAATTAGGTTTATGTGCCATGAAACTCTGAGGATGCTAAATTTAATTGATGTGGGAATATAATTATTACCTTTTCCCTGACTCCTAATTTTTAACCCAAGACCTCTGTAGTTCAAGGTTAATTTGTGATGAAAATAAGATTGTCAACAGTTGGGTTGAATTAATACTAATGCAACACATTGCAAAGGACAAACTGGGTTCTCAGGTGACTGGTGAATTCTGAAATACAAACATAACTGAAGTGCACGTTTGAAGGCATGGGGTAACCATTTTGCATGCCTGAAATTTTGTGTTTTTTGTTTGCATTTTGATTAGTCTGAAAGAAGTGAAGATATTCCTTGATCATCATATTGGGTTTTCCAAGAAATACTAGTTTTTGACATTCTGTTCAGTATCCATTATATAATAAGGCATAATCACGGATCAGTTTTTTAAAAAAATCACATATTCCCCTCAAAATGCCCTGTGTTCTTCCCTAACATAAAACACTGGTTTCTTTCTTACTCTTTTTCTTTTCTTTCTATGTGTAGGAGATTTGTTTTTCTCTTTTATCTCCCACAACAGTGAATTTGTCTTCTCTTTCATTATAATACCGAAGTTGATTTTTCTTATCATTTGTCCCCAAAATGACTAATTCCCCCCTCAAGCCCCCAAGGAAGTGAGCTGATGTGTGTACTCCTCATAGTGAATTTCTTTTATTCCTTACTTCTTGAAGTTTAATTTTTCCCTTCTGCTTTTTTACTCACAGCTAATCTCTCTTACTATGCCTCCCCCAACCCTCAAATTAAGGACTTTTAAAAAGTGACTTTTTTCACTTTTCTGATAAATTGATGAGGCAACATGAGGACTTAAAGGCACAATTATAATATTCTCATCAATGTCTCCTTTCAGGACTTCCTGCAGGTAATTTTACCCTCCTGTAGACTGCTACAGGGCTGGCCTCTTGTCTTCTCTCCTCCTGGCACTCCTAACTTTATATTTCTGAAGTATATATAACTACGTGTCAGATAAACATAAAAGGTTTTTATCAAAAAATTGAAAATATACCCTTTTCTGTATAATTCTTAAACTTACAAGATAGGAGCAATGAGCTTGTAATGCCTGAGTAAATGGTAAGCCTGTTTTTTGAGACTTCCTGGGGGATTGCAGCTTTATTTCCTATTTTTCTCTCGTTTGCGTGATCATGACCACTCAGCACAGCTGTTCTGCCTGGCTCCCTTACTCTTACACACAAATATTTATTCATCCAGTAAGTAAGTATTGAGCACCTATTACAGCTGGATGAAAGCCGTCAGTTATGGTGATCTCAACACCCCTCCCCCAACTTGGGGCTAACAGTTTATTTAGGGGGGCAGTCTTCAATAAGTCAGTAAATGATCCATGCAACTGAGCACACCCGGATTTTCCTCCGGAGGCTGGTGCAAGTTCTTTTACTCTGGATAGCTATTCATTTTCTTTATTTCTCATAAATAGTAGTAATTACTGCCGCCACTTATTGAGAGGTACAATGTGCCAGGGACTTGTTTTACAGTCTTTTAATTGCATTACCTTATCTCGTCCCCCAGACACCCATAGATGGACTGTTATATTCATTCTACACATGGGGAAACTAAGTCCCAGATGGCTGTCATTTTGCAAGCGAATTGGAGCCAAAATCAAGTCTAGGTGGTTTGGTGCCTGCACCCTGGCCCTCCTTGAGCCAGAATCTATTCACACGCGCTTTCCCTTTACTGCTGGACAACTGATCAATTCCTGTTTCTAACAGAGACCTTCTCCCTCCAGTCAACTCAAAGGTTGTTTTGTTTCTTCCCAAACCACTAAAGTGAGTTTTGGATGACTGTTCATCAGACAATCATCTATTTATTTTTTTTATTCACTCAGTCAGCCTATGTGCTAGTGCGTGAACAGCGTCTGTAATATCCACGCCCGGCCTTGACGATCTTGCTCACAATGACTGGCTCAGGGATGGGTGTACAGCTCAACACAGGACAGTCTGTCCTGGTTTTTCCCTGGAGGTGCTGAGAGCGAGGTGTTGTCTTTTGATCTCAGTTTCCACGTTAGAATGATTTAAACCTGAAACTAACTTCCTGACCTCATGTAAAATGTCTTCATGCAGTATAATCTACTGTACCATCTTAGAAAGGAGCTGCACAGAGGAGGGGCGGGGCTGGGATTAGGAGAGACCAAGAAATTATCACCAGAGAATGAGCATTACCCTTGCAGAACTGATTGGTAGCATGGATAAATCTACAACCTCACTGCATATACTAGTTAGTAACAAATTGACTCTCTTACTACATAGCTAACACTTTCTTGGCTTGAGATCTTGGGCGATCCCCTAAGGTAAGCAAACCATTTCTGTGTGAAAGCAGAGGCAGCAGGCCTGGGCAGGGGGAAGGCTGGCTCCTTATAAGCGGTGTTAGCAGTAATAAAGACAAAGGAAACTGGAGACACAAAAGGAGGCCTGTGATGGACACCAGCTCCCTCCAGTTTTCCAGGGGGCCCCACGAGTGATACAAAGATATGTGTAGCAATGAAGGTTTGTCACACTGTGTCAAAGGAAGTGTCATCTGCAGCTCAGTGTGGGAGGTTTAAAGCTAAGGAAAACACACGGGATGCAATCTACATACCGCGGCTGGCATTAAATCAAAGCACATTAGAGGAGTCTTTGCAGAAGAGAGGCCGGTCTGAGCACTGACAGTTTCTCTGGGTTCCCGACCAGGCATGTTACAGAGGAAATTCATATCAACCGTGGGGAAAATTCATCTGTTGATCCAAAAGCAACTGCCAAGCTGTCTTTGGTACATGACAGCTGGAAGAAATTTCCTTCTCAAATCAGTGTTTCAAATGCAGGCACTCACTGGATTGGTTAAAGAGGCAGGGAGGGTAAGGGAAATGGAGATGTAGAAACCTGTGATATGAGAGACAGACGGAGCGAGGGGAGATCTGATGAAGGAAATTAAATGAACTGTAAGTGGCTCATAAAGGCAACCCTGCAGGTGTCAGGAAAGTCACCTGTCATAAGTCATTTTCTTATGGGACATAGTTCACCCCCTATTGACTATGATGGGTTTATACTTGATTCAAAGCCATGTTCCCAAACTGGATTATTACTTTTTTTCCTTAAAGCACTGGCTCAGCTCAGAAAAAGGTAAACATTCTCTAGTGTTCTGACACTTAACATTAATGGTTTTCTTGCCAGTGTTACCCTGAAGTGTACATCTGAAGTGTTGCTGTGCCAATTTACGCTTTAAAACCAGTTTTGTGGAAATGTCCACCAAGAGTGTAGGGGCAATGGGCAAGGCAATGGTGGTCTGAAGGCTGCTGCAGTGTTGCCACGTAACTACTGCCCTGCGAACTGCATGCAGAGCATTGTAGCCTGGAATGTGGCTGCCAAGTAAACAATTTTTGATTAAAAAAAATTATTTCTGAAACTCTATACCTTTAGCAGATAAACATTCTAGAGCTGTTTTCCTTTTTCAACTGCAAATTTGATTTTGTCCACTCTGGTTTTTTCTTTTGAAAGGAAAAGCTGCAGTACTTTCCTGATCAAAATATGTGTGTGTGCTCATTATAAAAGATTTAATCAATTATGACAAATATGGGTAAAAAAACAGTTATTGAACATACCATCACCATCACCTAAGACAAATACTGCCCTTTCAAACTTCTCTGTTTATACATATACACACATATGTAAATTGTGATAACAAGATATAGTCTATATGCTACATTAATTAATTTTTTAACAATTTAACCACTTCATGTTTCCAATTCCGTAAGTATGGGCTCATATTAATGACAGCATACCAGGTGTTACATTCACTTAAAATAATTATTAAACCAGTGGTTTTACCGATGGATATTTTTTTCTCTTTTACACAAGTATACAGTGTAGATCCTCAGATGTGCATCTTTGTGAACTGTCATTTTATTTCTTTAGGAAAGAATTCCAAAAGTGAAATTGTTGGATCAGAGGGTATACGTGAATTGCATTCAAAAACCTGTAGCTGAGAGAGCCTACAGAAAGATCACTGCTTTGTATACATTCATAGATAGTATTTGAAGCTGCCTGGTTCATTTGCACCACCTGGGAAATGCTGAAAATAGGATAATCTACCTATCTAAACCCATTAGTAGTAACTTTAATTCCATCTGCAACCCCCCTTCAGAGCAGTTCCTGGATTAGTGTTTGATTGAGTAGCCGTGAGATGAGAGCCTTGGGGGAACAGCGTGAGAATTTTGCCCACTACAGGCACCGACATGTGGATAAGACACCAGAGCACCTTTGGAGGGGAGGAGAGGGGGCAGAGCCTGTTCAGGCAGCCATCGTTGTCCTCCAGAGGTTCTCAGCACAAAATCTCCAAGGCTTTTCTTTAGTTTTTAAAAATTTTAAATAAAAAATTTTCTTTTTACATGTCAGGTTCTAAAAATAACGAGGAGTGAAATGTACCCTGTGGATCTTACAGATATTTTCCTGCAGTTAGTCCTGCAGAAACACAATTAAGAGATACGTTTCTATTTTCTTCCCTCAACAAATATGTATTGAGCTTCTGTTCTGGGATTATGTTATTAAGAGAAAAAAATGCTTCTCTCATCGAGTTTATATTTTAGTGGGGAAGAAGGCAAGCAGTAAAATTATTTATTTATACATAATTTGTATATAATTATATATTACATAGTATATTAATCATTATGTATTTCCCCCTATATGTATATTAGATACATATATATATGTATGTATCTAAAAGTGATACATATTATAGCAAACAAAAATAACAGATGAGGGAAATTGGGAGTGCTGGGTGAGGTGTTGCAAGTTTAAATAAAATGACCAGGAGAAACCTCACTGAGAAGGTGAACATTTGAACCTGGGCCTGGGAGAGGTGAGCTATGTTTACATCTGGGGGAAAAACATTCCCGGCAGAACTACTCGTACCCCTTTTATCTAAGACCCTACTCAGTCTTTAGTCATGAAGGCCATGAAGGCTTTTTATACATCAGTCAAATTATGGGAGACTTCCATGAGGCCTATTTTGGAAATAATAGTGGAATTCCATCAGAAAGGGTTAGAGTATTTCCTGTGTGGAGCAGAAATGCATGCTTGTTTACAGTGCATTGGTGTGCACATTCAAACAGATTTCTTATTCTCGGAGGAGAACTAATAAGAAAAGTTATAGACACATCAGGTCTCCTCACATATATATTCAACTTTCACATTGCTCATGTAGATTCTCAAGGAAATTGCCCCAGAAGAGAAGCAGAGTGTTAGTGCTAATAGCAGCCAAGCAGATACAAGCATTTGCTTCTCTCGGTTAAAGAGGGAACATACGCCGACTTGTCACAGAAATGGATAGGGTCCTTGATGAATTCCTACATTTTGATTTGTATCTGTATCATTGTGGATGAGGTGGGGTGGAGTGTGGAGTAAGAGGACAGACTTACAGGAGAGAGAGCAGCTTAGAGGAATTTGTGATGTCAACATTTGAGAAAAATGTGGGCACCAGGAGGCACTAGGACGCTCATCAAAAGGCAGCATAAAACAGCATTATGTAAAGAAGCTGCTCGTCAGCACTTCTGAGAATGAGTCGTTAGCTTGTACTGCGAATCCACGACATTCCCTTTTTGCTTTCTCTCCTGGAAATCATGATTCTGCACAGACATTTTAGGTCTGTGCCCCACACAATACACAGATGCATAGTGAGCACATCGTGTGAAGGTGGGGTTCCCAGAACTCCCAGGGGAAACAGGCAGGGAACTCATCTATTTACAAGTATTAGTTGAATTCTGTTTGGCTAGGAATTAGTTCACATGCTCAGAGGAGATGATTCCCCTCCCTGCTCCACTGAAAGTGAAAAATAAAAGCCATAGTAAGTTAAACATCATAGATACTTGTTTCTCTCCTCTAAAGGACGTGTTTCCACTCATATACTATTGTTCATGAGTAAATCACATGGATTTAAGTCTATATTTTAGTAGACCGTGCCCAAGTGCAAAGAATTTTATGGTGGAAGGTAGGATATATAGCCCAGTGTTAGAGAGCATGCTTAGCACGGCACGAGGTCCTGGGTTCAGTCTTCAGTGCTTCCATTAAAAAAAAATTATGATGGAGTAATGAATGGGACCATAGCTACTAGGGGAGGGTAACTGGAAACTGAGCTCCTAGAGTGTTCCCTTTACTCCTGATGAGAGTGTCCTGTATGCTTGAAGCCTTGTACTACCCTGTGCAAACTGGTCTAGGTAGTGTGTACAAACAATGTGGTGTATGGTGAACGTGACTTTCCTTCTGGGGGTTTGGAATTTTGATAACTGTGGTCAGTCACGAAGGCAGTGTGTTTCTGCATGACACATTTCAGTAAAAACCCTGGACTTACAGGCCCGAGCAATCTTCCCTGGCAGAAAACACTTCATATGCGTTGTTGCTGTTCATTGCTGGAGGGTTAAGTGTGTCTTGTGCAACTCCGCTGGGAGAGACTCTTAGACGCTCACATCTGGTGTCCTCCAGATTTTGCCAGATGTGGCTTTTATCCTTGTCGACCCTGACCCTGCTTCTTGTCCTGTAAGTGAAAAGAGTGTTGAGTTCTACATACGAGGTGATGTGCTAAATGCCTTATGTGCATTTTGTACGCATTAATCTTCCTAACAGCCCTACAGAGTTCTGATTACTGTTGATTCCATTTTACAGGTGAGGGGCTGGAGGCTTAGGAAGGTAAACACTTTGTCCAACTTCTCCCATCTTGTAGGCAGAAGAGCCAGGATTGGATACAAGGAGCCTCTGGATATATATGTTCTTCACTGTGATGTAGACTCTGGAAGCTGCTTGTTCAGTGGTGGAAAGGAAACTGCCTTGAGTATAGGTGTGTCTTGTTTTTTGAAATGATGTTATTAAAAACAGGTCATTGCAGTAGGTTGTGTTATTTTTGAAACCTGCTCTGGTCAGCTTTGGGCTTGCACAAATGACTTGCTTTGTCCAGTGGGTTATGGGCATAAGTCAGAGTGTGAACATTTCTAGCAGAGGCTTTAAGAACCACCACGAGTTTCCACTCCTCTTTAGCTCTTGGCTTCTGTGACAAGAATATCAACACCTGGGTAACCAAAGACTTTTTGGCTTGAGTTCTGGGATGAGAAGACAAATGAGACAACCCAAAGCTCCAACTCAAGCCTGGAGCAGAGCAAACACAGCACACTCACCTCACCTATGAGGAGGAAATGTAGATTGTTGTAGCCACTGGTGTTTTGGGATTGTTTGTTATGTGACATTAACACAGCAAAGTTGACTAATACACTTGTACAGCAAATACATCATTTTAAATGGAAGCAATTTGAAAAGGCCGTCAGATTTCCCCAAATAGTCATTCTTATGATGAACCATTTTATTTAATAAACAATTTTTTTTGCATCACTAATAACTCAATGTTTCTATCAAGAGAAAGACCATACTTATCGAGTCTACTGTGTGGCAGGTGCTTTTCTAAGCCATTTATGCGTGTGAACTCAAAGTTAATACGTATAAGGTTGTTTTCCCGTATTATACAGTTGGACATACTATGGAGAATAAGTAACTTTCCCAAATTCACACAATGACTTCAAGGAATTAAGGCTACATTCACAGGAAGTCTGGGTCTACAGGTTACACTGCTGCCCATTATGTGATACTACCAGATAAATCTGCACACGTAAGCATAAGTTATGTGTGCGTTTTTGACAATAGATGCATAAATCAGTAAATTTGCAGATTGATTGTATAAAAGGAAGGACCAGGATTTAGTTTGTTTTCGTAATCTCTCTCTCTCTCTCTCTCACACACACACACATTTTAGTGGATGGTGAGGTTCATGAGTATTTCATCCTCCTGAGAGGTAATTAAATACATACATGAGTAATTTGAAGATTTTTTTTTCAGTCTTCCCATGTTGAAAAATCCTTTCTGAAGGCCAAGCTTTGAGGAGCACTTGCAATGTAAAATGTTTCATTTAATTTCTCTCTCAGCCTGGTGAGTAGACGTTTATATTTCGATTAACATAGTGAGTTCAGTGCTAACTATGTAATAGCACTTGGGATCTTGTTGTTTTATTCCATTTGCCTCAGGAGCCCTTGTAGTATATTTTCCTCTAGAAAAAGAACCTATGCATTAGTTGGGATTTTGATATTTTGAGAATCTCTGGTTCTGTATTTTGGGGAAAAATGTTATAATATCTTGTGTACTTCTACTTAACATAAATAGATGAAGATATACATTTTTCTGGAAAATTGAATATCCATAAGTAATTAATTTCAACAATATGGAACCTACTTACTGTCACATACATATATAGCCACACCTTATCAACATGTACCAGATGTGGTAGAAGCATGTTATACTTTATCATATTCCATTAAATTAAATTAAATATAAATTGATAGTGACTTCGAGTATAATATATCGATATATTATATTATGTCACCTTTGATTGCTTAGCAAATGATCATTTAGTAAAAATTGCATAGGATCTACATAAAGAAATAAAGAAAACCAAGATCAATTGCTAATATCTTGTCATTTTATCTCAAATTTTTTTTCTTTAGTGACATAAGGTACAATGATGAGAAAGGCATTCCTTTCCAATCTCTCCACCTTTGACATGCCTAAAGATGAATTCGTTTACAATGTCCTTTCTTCGTCTCAGCCTCACTCACTTTCTCTCTCTCATCAGTGTTAAACTTATTATATTTCCGTCAATTATGAGCACTTACTTTTCTTTGTCATTTTTTGTTTTGGAAACTGTAATCACAAGTTTAGATTGCTGAGGAAAGGGAGCTGGTATTTTTAATATTTCTATTGTTAGAAGAGAATTAATTAACTGGATAAATTATAGTTAAATAGCAGTATTTATGACCTTTTGAATTCATCAGAGAAATATACATATGGTTCACAGAAGGAAGAGAAACTGCGTTTAAAGATAATTGCACTAGAGTGCTCAGTCACGGTATTTCCTACATTCCATATTAAGCTGTTTCAAAATGATCAGTGACCATTTTTTTTGGTCAGAAAAACTTGATTAGGTATAGATGCCTACTAGTCCCGTTCTGAGTAGCTACAGTGCTGTTATAATCAAATGTCATCTGTGTCAGTGTACGTGGTTTGCAAAAGTGTACTTGACTCAAACATTACCTCAGGGTTGTTAAGAAAGCAGACATTGACTTCAGACAATCAGATTTCAAATTATATCTTCATCACTTACTTGATGTCTATAATCTTGGATGGTTTGTTTGTGCCTTAGTATGCCAATCATTAACAGCAAAATAATTCCTTTTTCTTAAGACAACTATGACTATTAATATAAGATATAATTTAGTATAGGTATACAATGTTTATATATTGAAGAGTCATTTATTGAACAAATGCTAAGTTTCAAGTTTTCATCTCACAATATTTTATACTGTGTATGCATTTTCTAATGTATATTATAGTCAATGAGATGATTTTTTAAAATAAGAATTGGATAATCCTAAAGTATACACTAAATCCACAGTTAAATTACATAATATTTTTTTTCTACTAAGTTGTTTAAATGAATAATTATCTGTGAATTTCAACTTCAGTGGCCTGATCAGTTAGACAAATTAATGATTGGAAAGACAGAAAATGAACAAAAGAGTGAACTTCATAAAAATGACGACCCTGAAAAAAACTGTTTTTCTAGAGAACCAATCAGAGAATGCCAGAGAAAGCTACGAGGCCTTCCTCTTAAGACTTCACAAATGTGCTTAAAAGCGATGCCTACCCTTTAAGAGACTTGACACTTGACATTTTCCCAGGTTATAAGTAATTTGGGTAATAAAGCTGTAGGGAAATTGAATTTGTCAGCATGTTAAATGAATTTGTCTCTCTGAATGTAATAAACTATGCTGGTGAAATGGATGATAATCGCAGGCATATTTTTCTAATTTATCAGCAAGGTATTTAAATATCTTTAAGAAAAAACCTCTTGTTTACTTCCTCTATTTATTACTGAGTGTCAAATGTAAAACTTTACATAAAACAAAACAAATATTTTTGTATCTTTTTCTAAGCCTCAGGGTTATGGAGGAAGAGTATTCTGTAGCCATTTCCATTTAAAGTTTGATGTTTTGTTGTAGACTTATTTAAAGCCTCCCACCATTGATGATTTGATATAGTTCTGTCTGATATACTGTGGAATATTTTGTTAAATGATACGTTTTGTGTAAGTCACAATTTTAATTCATATTTGGAAATAAGGTACTTAAAGATCAGATTGATGAAATAAGGTACTTAAAGATCAGATTGATGAAATAAGGTGGACATTTGTAAAGCATGTTGGCAAAAACTTCTATTTTGCCTTAAAACTAGTGGAAAATGCAAGTAACACGAACTCCATGGGAAGAACAGCAAGCGTGTTCACTGATGCCAGACATACTTAAAGTGTTTTACATGAATGAATTTGTTTAATCCTCACAACAATTCTAGGTGGCCAGTACTATTATTATCATTATCCCCATTTTAATAGACGAGTAACCTGATGCACAGAGGGGTTAAGTAACTTGCCTAAGGTCACACAGCCAGTGAGTTGGCAAGTTGAAATTCAAATCCAGGATGTTGGCACCAAATAGGGCACTTTACCTGGGGCCATGTTCACTCCTGATTTGCTTATCTGCTATTTGCAGCACAAAGGGACTTGAGCTGTACCTGTAATGTATTATTAGAAAAGAAATGAAGGCAAATATTGTAAACTGTTATGGGTTAATCTGGGTAGAGGATAAATGAGTACTTAATGTATTACTTCTATTATATTTTTTTTTCAGTTTTAATGGTATTTATTTTTTTAGAGCAATTTTAGATTACAGCAACATTGAACAGAAAGTACTCTTTACCTCCCTGACCACCACCTTCCCCACTGCTAAACATATCAAGTTTTGTGTGTCGTGTGAGTAGAGGTCAAGGTTAATTTTTCCCCATTGTAATAGATTTTAGAGCAGTTTTAGATTCACAGCGAAATTGCGTGGAATGTACCCCCTGCCCCCAACAATCAACATCCTATGCCACAGTAATACATTTGTTAAACTATTATAATTTACTGTTTGAAATCTTTCCTAATAAAAAATGTCAAGAAACAAAATGAGATTCCCTATGCTGTGATGAGGTGTGGAGCTGCCTGTCACTAAGTCAGGGCCTGAGTGTAGTCAGTTTCCTGGTGGTGTCACTCCCCTAGGACACAGTTGCTTCCTGTTACCACCTCACGTGCATTAACAGGCATTCACGCTGCAGTTTGTCATTACGATGCTTATGGAGGAAGCCACGTGAAATGTGGAATACGAGCCTGGAGAAGATCGCCAGACACATCTTTTGAAATGCCCATGGTCTATAATATTTTGCAGCTACCCCAGAGATAAAGAGTTGAGTTGACATTTCTATAAGCTCCACTCTGATTGTTAATGAGTTAGCACCTTTTGCAAATTGGCTCCATTGTCCACATCTTGGAATGGATAAGTAATACTTCTCATGCTTAATGCCCAAGTGAGAGACGTAAATAAAATCCAGAAGATTTTCTGGGAAAATCATAACAAAAATCAGTTCTTTAGACACTGTATCCTTCCTCTGAGTAGTTAAACTAAAAGTAGTTTTGAAATATAAATGAAGTTGATATTTAGCATATGAAAACATGAAAATTTGACTTTTGGCATAAAGAAGTTGAATATGATAGCTTTTTTCTTTTTAAGGTAAGTTTACACTGTATGAACATGAATTATCTGCTGTAGAAATTTAGGTGCATATGCTATTCAGCTGGATTTATTATGACCTTAGCTGACAAAATAAACAGTTCTGTTGTGAATAAGCCTTAACTAAATGGAAGCTGAAAATGCATTAAGTGAATAAATTTTAGAAGAATTACAAATTCAAGCTTCTGAAGAGTACTTAACACTCAGAGTTTTAAAACAGCAGTTCTCAGATGTGTTCAACAAATACTTCAAGATCGCACCGTCTTTGTAACACCTCTCTTCAATCTGTTTTTCCTTTTCCTTCTGCTCTTCACAAATTAAGAAAATGTTAGACTTTTTAACTTCATATGCCGGTTTACCACTTACTTATCTGATTGACCTTAAACCAATTTTTAACGTCCTTGGTCTTTAAGTTCTTAATCTCTAAGATGGTGACATTGTACTCTAAGGTCTAAAGGCTGATTTAGTGCTAGACTTCTATAATCCTGGATGTTTCTGGACCATGAGAGACATTTTTTTACAGCCAGCCATGCTGTAGTTACCCCCCAGTCAGCCAAGTTGCTGCTTATGTCTACGGAGAAAACATTCTCCCAGTGGAGTGTCTACCTATTGTGTCATGGTGGTTGTTGTTATTATCATTATTTTTAATCTGCTCAACATCCATTCCCTCCTTTAATAACAACATTTGAGTTGATTTTCTACTAAGGAACAGTCCCTCCATGTGATTTGATAGCTGGAGGTGGGCACAGGAGTTAGCTTTAGAATTGGAGCTTTGTTTTATCATCGCATTCCACGTCCCAGCCGTGACCCGCCGCCCCAGGACAATGAAACTCCGTTTGAGCATGTGTGTTGCAACTATCAGGCAGGAGAAACACTTGCTCCCCTGATGGCATTGAGGGGCTATATATGTTTGGGGTTGTTAGGAGTTGAGCACTGGTATCAGACCTCTTCTTGGAAGTTTTAAGAATCAAAGCGTTCGTTTTTCCTGCTTCAGCTAGTTTGAGCTGTTTCTATAACTCGGAGCTGTGAGTTCAGACCTGTTCACCCTGTTCACCTGAGTGGTTGAAACTGATCCAGTGAGAGATGTTGAGGGCTACACATGACTCTGCTTCTCAGACCTCTGGTTTCATTCTCTTTCAAAGTCCAGACTTAAGAGTTAAATATTTTGGGGGGAAATGTGAATGTATTAATCAGCATTCTCTAGAGAAACAGAATCAATAGTGTGTGTGTGTGTGTGTGTGCACGCGTGTGTGTATTCACATGACTTGGGGGGGCTGTCCATGTCCAAAATCTGCAGGGTTGGCTGGCAGGCTAGAGACCCAGGGAAGACTTGATGCAGCTTGAGTCCAAAGACAGTCTGTTGGTAGAATTTCCTTTTCCTTGTGGGAATCAGTCTTTTTCTTAAGACCTTCAACTGATTGGATGAGGCCCACTCACGTTATAGAGGGTAATCTGCTTTTCTGAAAGTCTACTGATTTAAATGTTAATCTCATTTAAAAATATCTTCCTAGAGGTCTAGTGTTTGACCAAATATTTGAGTACTGTGGCCTCGTCAAACTGGCTGATAAAATTAACCATCATGGTACATCAATTTTAAAATTTGATATTTGAAAACATGGAATAAAATAAATAAATGTGTGTGTGTGTGTGTGTGTGTGTGTGCGCGTGTGTGTGTGTGTATATATATACGTATAGTTGACCCTTGAACAACACAGGGGTTAATGATGCTGACTGCCTGTTGAAAATCCATGTATAACTTCACAGTCAGCCCTCTATCTGATGATTCCTCATCCATGGATTCAACCATACCAAGGATTGTACAAGTGCTACTGTAGTATTTACTTTAAAAAAAGAACCAAGGGTAAATCCGTGTTGTTTGTGTGTGTGTGTGTGTGTATAAATCAATACATATATAATTTATTAATTGAAAAGAATGGTAATGAAACGAAACCTGTGAATTCACTGCCCACGCTAAGCACGGTGACACAACGGATGCTGGTCAGCCCGCCGACACTCTTCCCTGGTCCCATTCCCCTGTCTCTCTCTGCGTTGTGAATTTACTACTCTCTCACATTAACAAAACTCTTTCTGCCACATATGCATGTACCTTTAAATAACTCTTGTTTGTTTTTGAGCCTTAACAATAGTTATGCTCCGTGTGTAGTCCTCTGCGACTGGCTTCTTTCTACTCAGCATGCTGCTTCCAGGATTCATCTGTGTCATCGTGTGTAGCTGCCGTTCGTTCATTTTTATGGGCTATGAAATTCCACTGGGTGATTATGACATAGTATTATAGCTGTCCAGCGTCTTTCCAGTGGATAGTAGAATTGTTTATGCCTTTCTGCTTTATGGCAGATGCTATTGCAACTAGGCTTCTGTGGGTTTGTTTTGGAGATTCTCTAGGGCAGTGGGTCTCAAAGGGGGCTCCTCAAACCAGAAACTAGTGTTAGCATTACCTGAAAATTCGGTGGAAATGCAGATTCTCAAGGTCCAAACCAGATCTACTGAATTAGAACTCTGCAGGGAGGTCCCAGCAGTCTGGGTTTTTAGGTGATTCTCATGTTCTCTCGAGAATCAGGTATATACTAGGAATTGGCTTGTTCATCCTTGCCTCAGCTTACCTTGCTTATTAAATCTTTTTCTCAGAGTACCTCAATTTTATATCTCTTCACTTGCTTGGTTTCCTTTTTTATCTCCTTAGTGCAGAGCCTCTTCAAATGGCCTTCTAAATAATTTATTCCATCTTAATCTCTAAATCCTAACCGCAGACTTGACGATTTCTGTCTCTAGGATTAATTTTACTTTCTTCTGTTTCTCTTACCCTTTTACATCTCTTGATTTAAATATTTCAGGTTTTGTCTCATATTTATTTTAATTTCCAATTTTCATTCTGCTCTAACCTTCTTAAGCATCTATTATTTCTGTATTTTTCATTTTATCCCACATTTTCCCCATGCTCTTATTTTTTCATGGATTTCATTTTTACCCTTGGCAAGAAAAGAGTCTAAACATTTGTGAGCTGAAGCGCTAACTTTCCAATTGCAAAATGATCGAGATTTTCTTACCCTAAGTTACCTTAGCACCCACTTCCTCCCTCTCCCAAATGGATTTGTGCCCCAGCTAGGGTGATGCGTTAAAGAATCGTGGCTTCTGGAGCCACTGCATGATGAGATTTTCTCTGCCTTGGACCACGTGGCTGACTGCCTAGTTGGCAGCTTCGATTTTCTAGAACAATATTGGTTGTTAATAGCTCACACTGGTATCTTTTGGGTGGAATTTTCTGTTCGGCTTACCTGACTTGATCCAGAAAAATGGTAGAACCCCCACCACCCACAATAAGCAATGTAAGGGGGGCTCTGGCCCTGGAAAGTTCACTCAAGCCACGTGTCAGTTGTCCTGTGACATCAGACAGACTATCCCCAGTGGGTACAAATGTGCCCGGAGGAATCAACAGACAGTACATTTTTAGACTCAGTAAATCATCAAAAGTCCTAGAATTTAAGATTCCAATGTAAAACATGAAATAAGGAACTACTTGACCAATTTTTGCAGGCAAGAACTCTGTTGGTCTTTGGTGATAAGGAATCATAAATGACTAAAGATGGTAATGATGCCTAGTGGTTGCTACTTAAAAAAAGAAAAGGAGTTATGCTAAATACTAGAACAGTGCAGTAGAGGGACTAAAAGTGTGAACTCTGGAGCCAGAATCTACTGACCGTGTGATCTTGGGCAGGGAACAGCTAGCTGTGAGTCCTGCTAGCTGGGAGGCTTTGAGCAAGTTACTTAACTTCTCCGTGCCTCAGTTTACTCACGGATAAAATGGGGACAATAGCATAATTGTTTGAAAGATAAAATAATTTAATGTATGTGAAATGCTTAACATACTAAGCATGGTAAATATTTATTATTATTAATATTATTAATGCAATTATGTAATTTGCGTTTTTGTAGATGCAACATAAATATCTCCTTGCACTTTAGGAGCTATGATGGAGCCTTCGAAAAATCCTTATTTACAGCCAACACTTTATTTTAATATTATGTTTCATACTTAATGGGAAAAGATGTTGATTCCTCTGGGGGAGAAAAAGCTTTTTAATAATCCATTAAATATTAACTTAGATTTTTATTTATTGAATACATTATGAACTGCAAATCTCCAGAAGTTACAGCTTAGACTTTACTGCTAAACAAAGAGTGTGTGCATACACACACACATACACACACACACACACACACACAGGCTCACACAACTGCATTGTCATTCAGGGTACTTGCTTTACAATATAAGTACTAACAAATGAAACACATGAAGTCAGAGTCCAGACTTAATTTTTTTTATGGATATTCAGTTAATGGCCTTGAAATCCTTTAATGAAGGATGTGTATCGAGCCAAGTTATACACATTTGTGTTAGGGAATAATTAGGTTCATGAATAAGTAATTCAAAATAATGAAGACTTATGAATTGATGTGCACCATAAACAAGCTGAAATTGTGATCACCCTCCCAGAATTAAAAATTAAGGGATGCACTAACCCTCTAAGACCTGACCTTCCTATGTCCAATAAAAATATGAGAATTACTTTTTAAAATAAATTTTTTTGGGAAAAATTCTGTCCATCTTTCTCCAAATTCTCAAGAAAGACTCAAGAGAGTCAACAAACAGACTGAGGAAACGATCCACTTAAAGAGAGTATCTGAATGGGCTTAAGAACGGGGCCAGGACAGGATCTGAGTGACCTGGCTGCAGCGCGTGACCAGGAACGGTCCGTCAGAAGGGGCTGTGCCAGTCTGAACCTCAGAGGCCAGAGGAAGACGTCTCACTTGAAGCTGTCAGCCCTCAGCACAGCTCTTTTCCAAAGGCCTTAAGGACTAGAAAGGGGAACGGAGAACCAGTCTGTCTTTCGTGCCACCTGTCATCAGTTGGTGGTGGCTGCCTGCACGGTGTTGGAAGGGAATCAGAAGTGACTTCCCGGCATGAAGAGTGCTGTAATCACACAATCAGTTCTGGCCTTGGGAGTAGGAAGGAGAATCTGCTTGCTCATGACAGGCGTTGGCCGTCTCAGTCTAGAGGCGCGTCCGGGAAGGAAAGAAATACTCCTTTGTTCAGCTCTAGAATAAATCACACCCATAGGCCTGGGTTAATTTTCTCAGCTTTGTGTGTTGGTTCATAGAATTGAAATGCCAGGCCTCTCAGTAGTTTTTCGTAAACCAGACAGCCCAAAGCAAGCAGCAGCATGGTCCTTACATCCCGGCTGTTTGTGGTCTAAGTGAGCACGACTCGCGTCTGCTTCATTTTTGTTTCCCTGTCCGCACAGTACCTGGCACGTGGTCAGTGTCCATAAATTCTTGTTAATCATGTATTCATCAGCTGTTTATTGAGAACCTTCTGTGTGTCAGACACCAGCTTTGGACTGGAGAGTGAGCAAAACAGAAATGTTCTGTGTCTTAATAGACCTTGTGCTTTAGTGAAAGGGCTGGACATCAAGTACGTTAGCACCCAAATTGTGGTGAGCATTAGGTCAGGACGCTGTGCCCTGGGAGAGGGCATAAAGGTGGCAACTGCATGAAAATAAGGATTTGGGGAAAGCCCTGTGAGCAGGAAATTTAAGTTGAAACTCAAGGCTGGGTAAGAATTTGGCAGCTGGAGATTGTGATCTTGTTTGGAAGAGCATTCCGAATAAAGGGCTGGGCTGCCCCCCTCACCTTTCTGCAGGAGTCCCCCCAGTTATTAAAATGCGGAGCATTCGAGAGCACCCATTTGAGCAGTTCCTGTGTTAAGAAACAAGATGAAATGGGGAAATATTTCCAAGCCCAAGTCCTTTGGCAGCCTTTCTGTGAGGATTTGGCCTGCATTTCATTAATGCATCTTAATAATGTTGTTTCATTTTGTTAAGGGAACATTACGTTAATTAAATCAGCAAGAATATACTGGGTGACTAAATTGCCACTCTTTGGTCTTTGATCAAGACAAGCTTTCTCAAGGAAGGTGATTGGAGAATAGGACTTTTGTTATTCACATTGCCAGCAGCAAGAAAAATCCATTCTTCCCAACCGAGAGATGTTTAAATACATCTTAATTGTCCTGATTACTCTGAGAGTTTTATTCTCAAAAATTGGTTCCATTTGAAGGGCTGAGCACTTCCTGAGACTGGGAAGGAAAGTAAGCCTAGCTGAGTGAGGCCAGCTAAGAGCCAATGTTAATTAAAACAGTTTTTTATTAACTAGCTGTTTTCTTTCATTTTTGAACTAAGAAATACTGCAGATATATTATAAAATATCTGACAGTGCAAAAGGTTATATTCTGAAAAATAAGACTGTTCTTATCCTTGAAACGCCAGTTCCCCGGGCCCCATCATGATTGCTTGTTTTTCATTCCAGAATTAGTCTATGCATGTATACACGAGCTTATGTATAGATTATATATTCAGATGCACAGAGACTATATAGCGTATCTGTCATTTTTTTTTTAGCTCAGATGAGGGCTTCCTATATTCCCATCATGTATGCTGCTTTTTCCCCTCAGTTAGCTTAGCTATTATTTCATGATCCTTGGCAGTTTCAATATTCACGTAAATAAACCATCCACCACCCTGAGCTCTCAGTGCCACAGACTCTCCTTCAGTGGTCTCCAGCCTCCTGTCTTCCTGATCAGATTCTAGTCTAGACTGTCATTGCCAATGAACAGGACTCCACGTTATTCTTGGTTTTATGAATCCCACTCTCCAGTCACCACCTCTGCACCTCACGTCCGTCCCCCTTATTCTCTGCTTCCAACAATGCTTCAGCCCCACCAGGACCTGCAGGCCATTGAGTCCAACACCATGGCTAGTCCCTTAATCCCTCAAATCTTTACTCCGCCTCTTATCAGGCTGAGATTTCAAAGACCGTTGTTAAAATCTTCCGTCTAATAGGTCCTCAACTTTCTTGGCCTTCACCGTACTCATCAGAGAAAACCCCATCACAGGTTAAATCCAAATTTTGCTTGTGTCCAATACAGTCCACTAACTGGTCTGACCACAAACACATGCTTCCTAAGGCAGGTGGACCCTCTGCGGTGCTGGCTCCCCTTAGCTCATTCACTCCCCATTCCCCTTGGACTCTCTTCTTCCCTCTCAAACCTCAACACCCCACCCCAGCTTGGCTGATGATGCTGCTCTTTATTTTATTGATAAAATAGCAACCGTCAGAGAGCTTTCACACACCAGTTGCAGTCATCTGTCAGCTGACAGGCTCCACAGTCGTGTGCCCAGCCTTTCAGCCGGCTGCGGGAGATGAACCATCTGGCAATCCTGCTGACGCCGCCAGGGTCTGGAGAGCAAGTATGCTTAGCGCCTAGCTCAGGGCCACACCCCTTCTTTTTCAAGGTTCATTCTTCTCTTCCAAGCAAAGAGCAGCCCCAGAAGTGTGGTCCATCCTCAGGAAATCTGACCTGGGGAGAGGATCTCTCAGGTCCTAGAAGTGAGTGCAGCCCCTCTGAGCTGAAAAGTCCAGGCCCCCGATCACACTTAATGCACTATGGAAGTGGGGGCACTGGTTCCTGGGGGACATCTGGGGAGGGGCAGGGCCTGGGGAGGGCCAGTGGGAAACTGTCTCAAACCGTGAGACCCAGGCTGGGCGTCCAGGAGCCTAGATCTAAGAGCAGCATGGCTGTCCTGTCTGCTGTCTAAGAACACGCCCCATCACTTGTACAGTCAGTTTTATCCTGCTCTTAATTTAATGATCTCTGTCCAGCAAGTATGCCCACTTTCTCCTCCATTTGTGTCTCTGCTCCCTTCTCCGGACCATTCTCCTCAAGCATACACATGAGCCAGAGGGTCTTCCATCTAATAAGATGCAAACACACTGCTATGTAGCAACAGGTACCTGGAAAACTGTCTAACACTCAATCAGTTCTTAAAATTTTTCATCAAATGAATGAATTAACATATTTCCCACTGGCACGGCATTTTTTTACCTTATAGAACCCTTTAGTATTTCCCCACTCCCTCCCTCCCTCCCTCTCTCGCTGGGGCTGGTGGCATAACTGGTAGATTTGATACTTGGGATGGGTCACACTTTATCACTTCTTCCCTGTACGACAGAAACATTTTCAGCAGCTATTGTGAAATGAAGCAAATAAAATAATGACAGAAAAGAACTAGAGACAGGAAAACTTCTTTTATTATGGTTTCAATATATAAACAGCCAGTGGAAAAAAATAAGTAAATAAATAGACGCGTAATAATGAATAAAATAACTATGAAAAAGGAAAATGTAACATAGTAATAGTTTTTAATTACATCGGTACATTTTTAAAAGGAGGAAACCTGTGCCTTCCTATTTGTCTTTTGTAGTAACAAATAATAACATGACGGCTTCTGTTTGTTAAACAAGTTTTTGAAAACTTAAGCACAAAAACTCCAAGTAGTAACATTAAAAGGACAGACGTGAAGTAGCCCATGCTGTGTTTTTTCCCTTTGTTACAATCCCTGGGCGATCGGTGTTTATTTCACATGTACTATTTAAATGCAACATTAGATGGCTCCACAGGGGTTGAGGACACGAGCTATGCCTGAGGCAAGCTTGAAGGGTTCCAAACGTTTAAAGCACTTATTCTTGGAATAGATGCGTGTGGCTGAGTCCCCCTGGGTCCAGGGCCAACTTATAACCGGAAGTTCTCCAAATAAACTGCCGTGTACAAAACCATGCAGTCAAAATAAAAGGTATGTGAGAATTGATCTGGTTTTTAGGCCACTACTTTGCAAGCTCTGGTGAGCATGCAGACGCCACAGACAACCACTGACATCAGAGCCCATTTGCTTTCCAGTGAGCGGAGAACCCAGGGCTGTCTCAGCTGTGGAGTGGAGATGGTCATGTTTCTTTTTATTAGTTTTTCTTAAATGGCTCAGAACTTTGAAATGATTTAAATAAAAGAGAGAAGTCCTCTGCAGGATTCAGGGTTTTCTTGCGGTGGCTGCAGGTAGAATAACGAAAGCAGGCACTGAACCCAGGCTGTGGGGCACTGGCTTCCCGCTCTCCACCTCTGTTTCCCTCTGCCCTCGGGCAACAGCTCTGCTCTCCAGCTGCCGGCCTGTCCACACTGCAGAACGAGGGGGCTGCCTCGGACCTCACGTGTTGTGTCTTCTCTGTTCAGGAAACCAGGCTCTAGTCTGATAGACCTGGCTTGGCCCGAGCGTCCACTGCAGCAGCAAATGCAGTCATGCTGTGGGTTGATGACGAGTGGGGTGACAGTGGTTGCCAGGGGTGGACTGGGGAGAGGGTGAACAGGCAGAGCACAGAGGATTTTTAGGGCAGTGAGAACACTCCATGATATTACAGGAATGACGTGTCACTCACTGTCCATTCGAGCCATGCCCGTAGGATGTGCAAGACCAGGAGTGAGCCTGAAAGTGAACTGTAGACTCTGGATGACTATGATGTGTCAGCACAGGTTCGCTCTTGGGAAAGAAATGTACCATTCTGGTGAGTGATGGTGATAATGGGGATGGACGGCTCTGCATGTGTGCAGGGCAGGGTGCGTACGCAGCATCTCTGTACCTCCCTCTCAGTTCTGTTATAAACTTAAAATGGCTCTGAAAAAAAACAGTCTTTACAAAAATCTGTGAATTTAGACCTAAGCCTTTTAAAAAGTCTGGAAAGAAGACTTCTTAAGAACTTAAATATAATTGATATTTGACCTTTATTTCATTTTGAAAATGGATCTGGTCAAAAAACTTAATTTTCCACCTAAATATATCAATTCATGCCTAGAAAATTTTGACAACCCCTGTCATCTTAATTTATTTTTTTTAATCTGTCTCATAGGATAGTCAGCACTTAGCTGGTGGTTTCCATCTCATTCCTAAAACTCCTATAAATGCCTGCCCTATACAGATACCACCACAGAGAAGTTAAAATTTATCTCCCGCTTTTGTATTTTTCCTCTAGGTAACATTACATGTTTCTTTGAGACTCTATGTTAGTTGTGGAACTTAACAGTCTTCCATGGCTTTAGATCAGGCCACTGAGAAATAGATAGTGAGGAGACACTTTGAAATTACTCAGAATTCCAAAATGCTTAGCATTCTACTGATTCCTTTCTAAAAAGTGGGAAATAAAATGGAGAAACACACACATAAAAAGAAATCTATCTTGTGACCCAGAAATTCCATTTCAGTGATTTTGTCATAAGATTGTAAACAATGATGTTCTCAATTATTATATATTAACATATTTATTACAACATTATTTACAGTAAGAAATTGAAGTGATTTTAATGTCCAAAATATAAAGGCTTAGTTGAAATAATTACAGTACATCTATTCAATAAACTACTCTGTATTTTAAAAAGAACATTGCCTAACAGTGCATGCAAGAGTGTGATGATAATTTTATGAATTCAGTTTTATAATGAGACACACATATAAATATACATATACATAATATGTATTACATATATATATATATACAATGTATATAAAATATTACAGAAATAGTTATAGTTTGGATCAGTATTTCCTTTCTCTGTAGTGGTTTTCTGTATTTTTCCAAATTTTCTGCAATGAATGTGTACTATTTGTGTAATCAGAAAACCGGTGAAAACCATATTAGTTAAAATCTAACAGAAAGCAGCCTAATGCCCTTTTCCGATATGGTGGTCTTGGAATTTCCTTCTTATAATGAAATGAATAAAGACTTTGGGTCATTTTATTCCTTAAAACCAAAACAAAGCATTGGAACAAACTAGATACATGTCTATCATGGCGTGTAATCAGTACTGTAAGGTGCATTATTCTGTTCGAGGAGCTCAGAATAGACCCCAAGATTGTGTGGCGTCATTTGTAACTTGCCATTCGTTTGAAACTGTCATCCCCCTTTCCCAAAGGAATTTCCTCTTCAGTAATGTTACCTTTTCCATGATGCCTTATTTCCACCAAAAATAGTAAGAGGATATTAAGTCCATGTCCTTTGCTTTGTATTTTCCCCTTACCTGGACGGAAAACTAATTAAATATATTTTCCTTTATCTGACTTTTTCCCCCTAGGCATCCTGGAATATGGTCATGGTGACAATTTTCTCAGATGGCACTTTCTGTGTGTAAAAGACTTCCTCCAAACCCACCCAAAATGATCAGAGATTTATCCACATTTTAAAACCTCAGGAATGTGTTAGTTAGGAGATTTTTCCTTTAGCTTTTGTATTTATTATTAGCGTGTTTGTCATTAGCAGGATATGAAGGCAGGTGACATAATAAGAAAGTAGAAGTGGTTAGTGAAGAAGGGAAAGCACACCTCCCTTACTCATTCATTTTTCATGTAAAATTATGTGTGACTTCAACAGACTCTAACACAAGGAAACCCCACACACACACAGCTCTCTGTCTCTGTCTCCACCGTCCCTGATAGAAATGTGTTCAGTGTTCAACTTTCCAAGAAAAAGGCAGGCTCCATGTAAGCAGGAACCAGGTCCATTGGTTCACCTTTGGATCAGTGAGTGGCACATAGCACATGGTGCATAAATACTTGCTAAATGACAGGTTGATTTTTTTTCAGGCAGAAGGAGAAAGAGCGGGTCAGTTAAGAAGCCTCTTGTGACCCCTGTCAGAACAGCCCTATGTCTTTTTAACTTGTCTGGATTTTTATTAACCAATATACAGGCTATATTGTTTACAGAATGTGGGACAATATCAATATGCTTTTTTTTTTTTCAGAAATAATTTCAAACTTACAGAAAGCCTAGGATAAGACCTTTATTTTTCCTCTAAACTGTTTGAGAGATGCCACATCACCACCTAATACAGCAGTGTATGTTCCTACATCATTCTGCATAACTGCAATCTAGCCATCAAATTCAGGTCATTCACATTGATATACTACTACCATTTAATTCACTCATCCTATTCAGATTTCTTCATTTATAGCAAAAGAGTCCAATCCAGAATTCACACATTGCATTGAATGTTCATCTTTCTTTAGTCTTCTTCAATCTAGAACATTTCCAAAGTCTTTCCTCGACTTTCATGGCATTGATTTGACAACCTGGAATTTTACAAATGAGGCATTTTTTTAGAATGTGTTTTGACTTTGATTTGTCTGCTATTTCCTCGTAGTTCAAGGTTGTGCATGTTGAGTGAGGATGTACAGTATAATGACGCAAGGGTGACGTTGTGTTCTTCTCTTGGTCCCTCATCGAGTGGTGCATGACTGCAGTTTGTCCCAGTCCTCCTCGTATTCCCTTTGGTCACTTCCAGGCTTTTTCTAATGGAAAATTGCTCTTTTCCTTTTGTGATTTATGTGTATTTTCTGGGAAGTTATCTTAGGATGACATAAATATCCAATTCCTCATCAAACTTTGACTAATTAGGTCTATATCCGTTGATATCCCTTGCCTAAATTATTACTATGATGATTATCAAATGGTGATGGATTCCATCATTCTCTCTGCATTCATTAGTTGACATTCTTGCAAAAAGAAGATTTCTGTTTTCCCACTGTTTATATGTCAGTGCTATCTCTTGGATTCCTACTTTATTCCATAAGTATAATCTGTTACTGTGATTATTTATTTCGATTATTAAGTTGTACCAGATTTGGCCAGTGGGAACCCTTTCAAAGCTGACTCTGTTTCCTCTATGTCTCTCCTCTTCTCTGAATACTTTCTTGCTTTCTAGCACAGGATGATCCAGGCTCATCCAGTTCTGCTCCTGCTCCAGCCCTTGAATCAGCCTTTCCATCAAGGACCTTAGCTTCCTTTTAGTAGAGAATGATGTTTAGAAACTAAGATCTGGGCAGTGGAGGTGCTGATTGCTTTGGAGTTGTTAATGCTTCCTGGTCCTTTCAGAGGACAGAGCTAGGGAATACATTACTACACATGTATGTATGTATGATTCAGTCTACTTTCTCCTTTTTTATGTGGATAACCCCTTTCTGGAAAACTGGCTGCTGTTGCCCTTAATGTGTTTATTCATTGGATTAGTACCCTCTTTATGGAACTAACCTTCCATCGTTGCCCTCCCTGTTCGGATGTCCATCCTTATCTCACTTGCTGTCTGAGGCTTTGTGCCAGGCCACCACTGCCACCCTCACCCCCGGTCATCCTTTTCACCCCTCTCAAGCGCTTGCTCATCAAATATTTGTGAACTGCATTCTATGAGGCACTCGCTGTCCCAAAACAGGGGATAATGAGCAAAATAAACCTGGTTCCTGCTTGCATGGAACCTGACTTCTAGTTGGAAGGCACTAATTAATTAAGAAATTAAAAATTTTTTTCCTTCATTTTATTTTATTTTATTTTATCTTTTTATTGAAGTACAGTCAATTACACTGTGTCAATTTCTGGTGTACGGCACAATGTCCCAGATTTGCATATACACGCATATATTTGTTTTCCTATTTTTTTCATTAAAGGTTATTACAAGATAATGAACATAGTTCCCTGTGCTATACAGAAGAAACTTTGTAAAAAATCTATTTTTATGTATAGTGGCTAACATTTGTAAATCTCAAATTCCCAAATTTATCCCTTCTCACCCACTTTCCCCAGTAACCATAAGATTGTTTACTATGTCTGTGAGTCTGTTTGTGTAAAAAAATTTTTTTAACCTTTTGTCCCCCTTCACCCATCTCTCCCAACCTCATCCCTCACCTCTGGTGACCACCAATCTGTTCTCTGTATCTATGAGCTTTTTTTTTTTCTTTTTTTTTTTTCCTCCGGATTCCACATATAAGAGATAATTTGGTATTTGTCTTTCTCTGTTCCATTGATCTGTGTGTCTGTTTTTATGCCAATACTGTGCCGTTTAAATTACTGTAGCTTTGTAATACGTAAGTTTTTTAATTTTTAATTTTTTCCTAGTAGACACAAAACTTCACCAGACAGTCATAAGCCATAGTGGAGTTAAAGACTAACATACCTAGAAACATAAACAGATTCAAACTTAAATCAATGTGAGTAAGGATTTTCCAAGAATAAAGATGTTTTGGAAAGGATTTAGGTCAGTTAGAATAATCATGATCTATAATCTTATTCAGCACCACCTAGAATATTTATCAGAATTATCAGAGTACTAACCTGTTTTAATAATTTTCCTTTACTCTATTTAAATCTTCATTGTCAAACTTCATTTATATGCAAATCCTTTAAGTGAAATCTTGCCTGGAAGCCTAATTGTAAACGAGGAATAAAAGGAGATGCTCTGTTTGAAGAGTGGGTGGGGTCCAGGAAGCTTTGCCTATGTTTTTTTTTCCTTCCAGTGCAACGCATGGAACAACTCTGCCCAACACAGTTTGAAACTCCTGGTCTACGTAAATGCCATACTTTTCCCTCCTGAATCTCCTGAAAAGCTGCATTCTTTTGCGTGTTCAGCAGCTAGCTCCCCAGCATCCTTTCCATGCCCAGTACTATACTAGGTGCTAGAGAAAAAACAAAGCGCAGAAAGGTTCCCTGTCATCTCGCTGACTGCTAGGGAACGGAGACCATGTACAAGCAACCAACACCAGGAAAACAGGCACCAAGACATCTCTGGACTGTTGTAAGAAATATGAGGGAAACCTACCAGCCTGCTGGAGAGCACCGTGGCAAAAGGTGGGCATTTTATAATAGCATGGTCTGGAGAGCCCTCCCTAAAGCTGATGGTATTTGCAGCTGAGCCCTAAACAATGTGGATCCAGGCATCAGAATCGGGGACAGTAGTTGCAGCATGATTTCAGGCAGAGGGGAAGGCAGGCATAGAGGCCCCGAGAGAGGAAAGAGCAGGAGCGTTTTCGAGAAATTAAAGAGGCTGCCGTGACTGGGACATATTTATCAAGGATCAGAGGAGAGGTTGTAGAGGTAGGGAAGAGGCCAGTTCTCATAGGGCTTTGATTAGGAATTTAGATTTTATTTTTAAAGACGTGGAAAGTCATGGAAAGATTTTATGTAGCAAAGTGACTTAATAGGTATTTGTCATGTTTTGGCTGCCTGGTTTCTCATCCACCTTCCTGTATTCGGGGGGATTCTCCATCGTGTGGGTCTCGGTGATTTGTACTCACCACCTGCCCTCGTCCCCCAGCAGAGTCCTTGCTGTCTCCATCTGCTGTCATTTATAGGAGTGTGGACAGGACTGTGACTTGGCCAGTCACATGCTCCTCCCCAAGACCTTTGCCCAGGATGGGGGAGGGGTAGTAGGGAATGACTTCCAACAGGGTGGTCCTAACCAAGCAGCTGCTCCTGTGCGTGGCCTTCAGTGGGTCCTGCAGCTTGTCCTCCCTTGTTCCTTCTCTGTTTCTACATCCTGGCTCCCCAGGCTTTTTGTCAGTCTGGTGAGCAGCTCAACATCCCTCAAGTCATTTTTTCTGCTCAAGTTAGTATCTTGCAACTAAGAACTATGAATGAGGTGTATTGGAAGACGATTTCTCTGGTTTCTGGGGGTAGGGAAAGCTGGGACAGAGAAGGTGGTCTTGATTTGAATAATGACGGTGACTGTAATAGAAAATCCAATGCTGAGATAACTATCCAGGAGGTAAAAGCACCTCTTTGAATGGAGAAGGAAGCAGCAGTTATATGCTCTTTCCTTCACATGAGAATTCTGAAGCCAGCCTTTGCCTGCAACCCAAAATATATTCGATTAAGATTTTGGTAAAAATAAAATCACTGTTTAACAAGCTCCCTTACTCACTTTTCATTTACAATAGGCATTGAAAAGCATGTAATAAATAGAAGTGAGGGAGGAAGAGCAGAGCTGTGAGACGCAATTGCTTCTTTGGACCTTTGCATCCCTTTAAAAGCAGTCCTGTGATTAAACTCAGCACAAAGATGCATGTTCAGACTGATTACCCTTGCCAGCAGTTGTAAATACTCTGAAAGATATTTTGTTTGCCTTGTGCGACATTAGAAAATGACTTAGTTGTCAACATCCAGAAATAGGAAGACAGGATTTTTATTGTGAAAATTCTTAGCTTTTATGTAACAGTATTTTTGGGCAGCACCTTTTAAAAAGGAAGTGAATACTCTTCATTTTTGCCACAGTCCCCACCACTCCTTCTTGCCTTTTTCACCCAGCATATTTTTATGTTACTTGCTTAATCCCAGGACATTTAATTTTGATATTCCCAGAGACATTAACAAAACTTTAAATTCTGTTCCATGGATATTTAAAATGATAACATGACTGAAAATACTATAAGTATTTTTACAATTTTACTAATATGTCAATATTTTAGGAATTGAAAACTTCAGTATCCTTTTTTCTTGTCATCTATTTCATAGATGAAATAAAGTATCATTCTGTAGCTGTATTCCCTGAATGACTAATTATTTGTGATAAGGTATTTTTTAATGGCCTAAAAAGGCAAGGAAATGAACATGCTGTCACAAGAGGAAAAATTTGGGGCAGGCAAACACGGTTGTTTTTTGTACTTCAGAATCACCTTAAATTTTTGTTCCTTCCCCCTCCCCCCACACCTCACCTCCTCCCCCAGCCTTAAGTTCTGTGCCCCAGTAAGGCACTTACTTCAAGAACAAAATTTAAGGCAGGGGGACAAAAACTCAGTGATTAAGAAAATTGTAATGCAAAATTTAAAAAATAAAAATTAATGCAGAAATATCCATGATGAACACAATATCAAAATCTTAAATGAAACTAGTGTCCTGCCAAGCCATACTGGAGCCTGAGGCAAAAGGAAAAATAACCACCCGTATACACGTTTTTCTGTATTGTTTAATACTTTTTTTTTCAAAAACTTTAAAGTGGTTACAAATATATTGAATAATTGAAAATTAGGAGTATAAGAACCTCATAACATTAATATAGTTTTAGATATCTTGTTATACTAATAACAGAACTTATTATAATTTTACTTTCCTGACTCTCATTGGGAGTGACATCTTTGATACTATTCTCAAAATCTGCTCCTTTATTTATCTCATTTTCAGTTTAGAGAATTACCATGTTTGACAAATTCTCTTTTCCAAGTGATGATTTTAAGTAATTTTTTTGTGAAGTGAATTCAAAGTTAATGTGGCCCCTGAGGGGGCAAGAAAGAGCATAGCTCCCCTTGTCCATCTAAGTTCTGAACAGATTGAGAATAAACTGATGAAATGATGCAGTGGTGGATGGAGGTCGGAACATCACTTTGATTCCTTTACAGGCCAGGTTGGAGGACTTGGCTTGCGTTAAGGTTAATTAAATTAAGAAGGATGGTTGAGAAGGTTTATTGATTCTGAATTGCAAAGTTGTGTAGACTAAACCCCACAGATTGTAGGAAACACTCTATCCCCCCCACAACAGAGCAGAACTGCCTCTCGGAAAGTAGAGCAGAAGGCTTCTTTCTCCCTTAGGGCATGCAGTTTGCTCCCGAGAAGAAGGGTGCAAATGAGTTGAACACAAACAGTTATTCTGCCTACATTTACCACTCAGATATCCCTGCACTTACTTGAGGCAAAAAGAATTGAGGATGGAGAAATGCCAGAAATTATACTAGTTAAGCTGCCTTTGAAGTGTGGAATAACAGGAATGAAGAGGAAGGATTCCCCCCTAGCATAGACAAGGCATATTCTACCCCAGGACATTTGCATCTGTTGTCTCTCTGCCTAAAATATTCTTCCTTGATGTCTTCACACAGCTGGGTGCTTCTTGACATTTTAATCAAAGCTCAGTTGTTGCTCTTAAAGGAAGCTTTCCTTTGATCACTCTACCTAAAGTTGTCCACCTGTTCCAGGCACATCTTGTTTGCTTTAATACATGGAATGTGCATCTAAAATTATGTTATCAATAGAAGGTAAGTTCTTTAATGCAGTAAGCTTGCCTGTCTGTTGAGCACCTCGAACTGACCCTGCCATACAGTAAACAGGTGTCTTAGGTTGGGTTTTCCAGATGTGCAGCTGGTGGTGAGTTTTCTTGTGCAAGGGCTTCATTGAGGTGGTGCTCTGGAGAGAAGGGAGAAACAGGGTGGTGCAGAGGATGAAGCTAGTAAACAAGATATGGCTTTAGTTTTCAAGTGATCAACCATCTCAGTCTGCCTGCAACTGAGGGGTTTCCCAAGACTTTCAGTACTAAAACCATCACAGTTCCAGGAAAACCAGAACTGTTTGTCACTTAGCCTCAGCTGAATCCTGTGGGTGGGGGGAGCTCTGGAGCATGCATTGCATCAGTTGTCCCACTTTGATGCCAGTGGACTGGGTTCTCACCCCACTTCCCTAGTATGAGTCAGTCACTGCTGTGACAGGTGCATCTCATCAGCTGAGAGCAAGTCTCAGAAAAGGGTACAGCAGTGAGCTATTAGCAGCCCATACTCACAGCATGTAGAGGACTGGTGTACCTCCTGGAAAAGAGAGTCTAGGTGAGGCACAACTGAGTAACACATCCATTATCACAGCATCTGCTAAGTATTTGTTCAACGTATGGATAAAATACATGAAACTGGCAGTCTCATCCCATGTTAATCAAAGTGGCCCAACCTTGTCTGGTTTGCATTTTGGGCTTTTGTGTAACTGAGATAATGTAAATTCCTCAAGCTCCTTTATCATAGTCTCAGTAATAGCTTACTTTTTACAACCAGAACACCCTGTGCCTCCAATTCTCCTCTCTTGTTTGTGTGTATACAAAGTTTATGACTTGCTGACTCAGATTCCCTCAGTCTGTTAATACACACTGGGGGTAAGTTAGGGACTTTGAGAGAATGCACTAACTTCTTAATGAATCCAGAATGCCTTGTAGGAAATGTTGGTTCTATTCCAGTGTGACAAATGACATCCTGGTGGGGTGATAGAGACATTCTTTCTACATTTCAAAAACAACAGTGGAAGAGTTGTAAAGAGGCAGAGAGTCAGTTGGTCTTTTCTATTTAATTCCAAATGACTTATTTTGAGCTCCTTCTATCTGCTACTTACAGTCAAATTCCATTTAAATTACCAAGTAATTTTAAATACAGAGGACATCTGTTTACATATGTGTGTGCTATTTATATGTGTATATGTGAGTGTGTAAACATAATATGTGTGCATGTATAAAAACCTCCCTCCTTAATATTAATGGAACTTTAGAAGGATATACATATATAAAGCAACAGGATTATAAAAGAAATAGAAGAAGAAATGTGAAATACCAATACCTGCCATCATCAACACAAAAGGAGTGGAGCCCATAATGAGTTTAATGCAAAAGTGCACATTGTCAAGTTCTGTGCGCTTGCTAGATAGGGTGAGGCCTGAATATCTCTACAGGCATCTAATATAAAAAGGGAAATTACCTAGTTTATAGTGCTAAGATAAAGACGAACTATTATGAAAGGTACTAACATTCTTGAATTAAAGGAAAGACAGATATCTCATGAGAGCTTTTCTGTGATCTAGATGCAATATATATTGCTCACAGATTCTTCTCCATTGTTCCTGAAAAACCTCAGTGAACTACTTGTAAAAATAATGGAACTTATGGGGAAAATAAGGTTGGGATAAAGCCCTCAAATCATGCCGGTGTGTAATCAGAACAACAGTACAAACAATAACCCTAGAAGAACCAAATATAAGCACAGATAGATAAAGATGTTGCTTCTTAATAAAGAAACATTGTAGTAAGTATGGGACTTTGTATCTTTGATAAAAAGTGAAAAAACTTTAAATAGTGAAGAAAAGAGTGTAAGGCAGATTGAGGCTGCAAAATTAATAGGTAAAGAAATGCACAGAGTGGAAAGAATCATGCAAAAATCATTTCCAAGACAGACCTCCAGGTCAGTCAAGTGCAGAGAACTCGGAATGGCTGGGCGTCATCTCGTCTCTCTCTGCAGCTCGCCCTGTGCAGCTGTGCTAGTGTGAGTTGCAGCCGTGCTGTGAACGTTATGCTGACATCATCTTTAGTTTACTATTTGCACGTGAGCTAATTTATGTACTGAAGCACGTATT
Source organism: Camelus dromedarius (assembly GCF_036321535.1). Classification (NCBI taxonomy): domain Eukaryota; kingdom Metazoa; phylum Chordata; class Mammalia; order Artiodactyla; family Camelidae; genus Camelus; species Camelus dromedarius. The sequence goes on along the minus strand of NC_087453.1, from coordinate 5,372,908 downwards.
ACAGAAGAACAGACTGTTCTTTTAATCTGACTTATGTGTGGGTGCTTTAGGGCACCAAGTCAACCACCTTTCCAAAACATTTTAGAAACTTTGAATAAACAAAGATTGCCTTTGTTTATACACATGTAACTCATAATTTAAACTACCTTGTTTGTGTTTCCTTGTGTGGTACTCTATTTGTCATTTACAAATCTACATATAGACGCTCTACTCAGGGATAGGTCACTGGTGTTTGGCAATTAGTGAAGTGAGGGTGTTTTTTCATAATGGAAACTACTGTGTTTTCTGGTTTCAAAAAACTCCATTGATATGATTTGTCTGTTTCAGACTGAATGTGAATTGATGAACCAGGTCAGGAGTGGATAACTATTTTTCTTAAAACCTGAGCTGTTAACAGTGGGGCTTTCTGAGTGTTTCACACTGCTATACTTACATCAAAACATTGTTAAAATAAGTAACAGGAAGTAAAACAGTTGCAGCTTGTGTAGGTGTGTCATGAGATCTCAGATAATAGCTTAGAATGCACTAGGTTTTGGCAAATTTCTAACAAGTAAAGATTGATCTTCAGGAAAAATCTGAGTTACTGTATTATATGGGCTGTTGCATTAACAGCACTTGAAGAAAAATGAACGTGGGCGCCTAGTCTAAATGTAAATGGCATATCCAATTTGGAAATAAATGACCAAAGGATTGAGAAACTACTGAAATATATGCCTGCCTTGCATTTGGCTATTCAATCTAATATTACAAACTAAGCACTAAGATTTACTAGTGGCACTTAGCACTTTATGACTATATGGTGGTTCTGTGATATTATTTTTGTGTCCTTTCCCCTTAGAGGGAGAAATTGCACAGAACCTGCAGAAATACAAATAAAGAGAAGTTAGAAAAATTAAAAGGAGAGTATGATTGCCAAGAAGTTACATGTAACTTGGAATGCTAGCATTTTCCTCTTGGAATTAAGTTAGTTCTGTGACACAATGCTGCGTAAGTTAAATTCACAAATCTGTGTCAGTTTAAGGTTCAGCAAGATTTTTGTTACTTTTTAAAATTAAATTATGATCAGTTTACAATGTTGTGTCAATTTCTGATGTAGAGCACAGTTTTTCAGTCATACATGAATATACATATATTCGTTTTCACATTCCTTTTCACCGTGAGCTACGACAAGGTCTTGAATATGTTTCCCTGTGCTGTACAGTATACACTTGTTTATCTGTTCTATATACACCTGTCAGTATCCACAAACTTTGAACTCCCAGTCTGTCCCTGTTGTTATTGTCATTGTTGTTTCCTCTCTCCCTTGAAGAAATTTCTAAGAATTTATTTCTCAGCTTTGCAGAGATACAGGACTCTGACAGTTACTGGCGGACTTTATCTGTGTAGGCAATTCATTCAGGAATTTTAGAATTGTATTCTAGTTGGACAGTTGGGAGTTTGGGAATTGGGGTTTTTAGTTGCATGAACCCCACTTACTGTATTTTGGGGGGACATATGTCAGTTAGGAAAATGATCCTGAGGTGTGTCATTGGGTAGGGGAGCAAAATTAGGATTGGAGTCCTAGGTTCTAAAATATGACTGCCTGACTTCTAATCTTGACTTTGTCTTGTTGTAGGTATGTCATTTTAGGAATAATACTAAATCTGTGCCAGTCTCAGCTCCCTCTGTAGAACAGGGATGATTCTCATATGAACCTTAAAAGATTGTGGTGAGGATTGGATGAGACAAGGCACATATTGCCCCTAATAAAGGACCTGGCACATAGCAAACTCTTGATACACGTTGGCTTTCATCGTTATCACTATATTATTACACCATCTGTAGGTCTAGGCTGTGGCAGGATGTGTTTATTCTTCCAGGACAGTCAAAACTACCCTTTGGAATGTGGGTACTAAGGATGACAAACTCATATCATTTATCTGAAACGTAGAATTTCTTCACCACTTTGTGTGTATGTGTATCTGACTGGGGGTGCATTACCCTGCAATCAAGCTCTGAGGGGGAACAATTTGCATGTGAGTTTCTGTTGTTGAAAGCCAATTTAGTAGCAAATTATACATGAAATAGTGATCATCATTATAGGTCAAACAGAAGTACTCACAGGATTAAAGAGCATCTCAGAATTTGCTTAGGTGATACCATTGTTGTGAATGACACAGGTAAGAATCTATGTCTGTTTGTGGATGATTCCAAACAATTGGTTAACTCACTAAAGACAATCAAGTGCCATTCTTTTTACTTTTATTTAATTAAATGTTCTTCTTATCTACAGGTAGTATTGTTATAATCTAGATGGAATTTAGAACTTTACTGTTATTTGATATGTGAAAATCCAGCCTCAGTCATAAAAACAGCCCAAAGAAAAGTGGCAATTAGGAGATAGCTAAGTACCATATTTCATTTTGACTAATTAAAATAAATCACAGCATGGTGACAAATATTTTAATATTTTGGAATGAGTGCATTTAAAATTTAGCCTACCTCTGTAATTGGCTGCATTGATTATCATTTTGTTTTAGATAAACATATGTTCTGGGAGACTTATTGTTATTTAAAAACCAGTAAATACTAGAAATTACACGTGCAAGTAAATATATTGTTGTCCAAAATGGAGGCATTAACTAAAAATTGTCTTTAAGTTTTTCTTTGCAAATTGATCTCAACCCCCACAATATGCCTTAATTTTATTTTCAGTACCCTCTGTGGTGGCCAGTTTTATTCTTTTAGCACAGATAATCCCTCTCTCTTGCAGAGATCATCAATCCTTTCTCTCTCTCTTCCCCCAATGTGGTTGAACTCAAACATCCACCATCTTTACGTGTGGCAGGCATAGTTATTTATGCAAGTATATTCATTCTCCCACTCTTCCTTACTAACAGAACGATGGTTTCATTCAGCGCAACAATGTATGGCTAGAGACTCACTTTTCCCGGTTCCCTTGCAGCTAGGCTCCCTTGACTATGTGCCACACAGGTCTAGCCACTGATGTGTGACTAGAAATCCAGTGGATGTTTCTTGGAAATCCTTTGTTTTTCCTAAAATAAAATTACTGAGGCTGGTGAAGCCTCTGTCTTCTTTTTCTTGCTATGATTGCTGAGGTAATGAAGATAAAGGCCAACACGCTGAGCGTGGCAGCAAAGAAAGAAAAAGCCAGCATCCCTGATGACATTGTTTAGCAGCTGCTGGATCAGTACCAGCAAGTATATTATCATCAGACTTCTTATTATGAAAGAGAAAAAGTGAATCCCTATTTGTTTAACCCACCCTGCATCAGTTATTCTGTTTCTTGCAGCTCACTTAGCTAACCACATTTTTACAAGCACATTACTAGCTGGACGTTGCTAGAGAAAATCAGCCTTGTGACTGGGCTCTCTTTTAAGTCATGCTTGTATAATACATAGAGTCACAGCTTTCAATCCTATTAAACTTTCCTGATAAGGGTAAGTTTCATCTCTTTTCTTTTCTTCGTAGACCTTATAGTCACCATCTCCCCTCTACCACCTGAAAACTCAGTTAAACTTTATTCAGAAAATGGAAGCCCTCCCAAACATTTTTTCCTGATCCTCCACCACATCTGCCCTCCTTCTGCCTCACTACTCATCATGTTTAATCGTCCACAGGAAAAGATGTGCCCTCACTTTTCTCAAAGGCAATCCTTCCATTTTCGCTCCGGACCTGCTTCAGCTCTGCCCCTCACCATGATGTTGCTCCTCTTTTTCCCTCCTTTTCCTTCTGCACCTTCAATCTGTCTGTCACTACTGGATCATTATAAGAACATAAAATATTCTAGCGCTTTCCATCTTTATGAAAACTTGCCTTGATCTTCTCCTTCCTTTCGCTTCTGACCCATTTTCCTGCTCTTTCCAGTAAAAGAACTTGAAAACATTTTATAGAATATCTCCATTTTCTAGAGTCCTTTTTCAACCCGTTACAACTCTACTTCCATTTGTACTAGGACACCGAAACCAGTCTTCTCCCAGTCAGCAACCTCTGTGTAGATAAATCCATAGGACAGTATTTTTTTTAAGCCATTGATAGTATTTGGTACAGTTTACTAATCATTCCTTGAAATTCTTCCTTGTTTTTTTTTTTAACACTATATTTTTGGCTTTGCCTCCTCCCTTACTAGCTGCTGCTTTCTGTCTTTTCTCTTCCCATAACATCTCTAAAATGTTAGAATTCTCAAGGCTATGTTTTGGACCATCTTTCTTGTTTATCTATATTTCTCCACAAATAATACTATTCCCCAAATAGTAAAAAATGTATATCTCCTGATCATCTCTCCTCTGAGCTCCAGACCCATATACTGAAATACCCATTTGATATCAAGTGGAACTCTAACAGACATCTCACATATAACAGGACCAAATAAGTCATGCTCCCCTCCTCCAACTCTCTTTGGTTCCAGTCTTCTCTGTCTTAAAAAGTAGCACCGTCATCACCCAATTATTAAAGCCAGAAATATGAAAGTCATACTTCACATTTCCCTTTTCTTAATCTTCAGTGTTCAATCCATTGGCAAAACCCTGTCATTCCATCTTCAGAATCTGTCTTGTACACCTGCTTTACTTTGTTCCATCACACAACATCCATAATAATCCTTTTAAAAATGAAAGAAGCCACTGTGAAAGCTAAAACTGAAAAGAATGACACCACCAATCGGTGATGAGTCTGTGGAGCCATGAGGTCTCACTCTGTTAGCACAAGTTTTAATTGGTAAAATGACTTTGAAAAGAAGAGGCATTGCCTATTAGAGTTGAAGATATGCCACAGTTCTCTTCCTCAAGGCATCCCATCAAGGATACATGCAGCAGAGACATGGACAGTAGCACTCATATCAGCAATGCTCACCGTAGACCTCCAAAACAACCTAAGGCGCAGCCACAGTAGGATGGATGTGAACATTAAACGAAGGGGTGGATGTGCAATGTGTCACTACAGAGCAATACAAATGAATAAATTACTGCTTTATGCAACAACACAGATGGATTCCCAAAATTATATTGAACTTGTATCAAGAATACTTATCAAAAGAAGCCAGACACAAATTGATACAAACAACAATTTCATTTTTGTAAAGTTTTAAAAGCTGTAAGTGTTTATCAATTCATACTTGGGTGGGAAGAGTATAAAGAAAAGTAAGAAAACTATTACTGCCAAAGCTAAAATAGCAGTTACCCATGGAGGGAGGGAAGGCAGTTTTGAGTGACTAGGGACAGGCAGCAGGGTTCCAGGGTGCTGGCAAGGTTCTATTGCTTGCTTTGCATTTGTTTTTCACAATTGCACACCTTATAATAATTAATACATCTCTGCATTGATGCTTCGTGTAACTTTCCACATATGCATTACATTTTAGAAAAAATACAAATATTAAATATATAAAGGACCTCCCTGAATGAAACCATTGTGTGTAGAATGAAATCTAAACACCTTCTTGTGTCTGACAAGACTCTGGAGGAGCTGTCTGGACTCCTTTGCAAACTCATCTCACAGTCCTTTGCTGCTTGTTAACCACTCTGAACTCACCTGCTTTCTGCCAGTTCCTTGGACAAAGCAAGCACTCTACTCTCTCCCAACCTCTTTACCTGCTGATCCCTCTTAAAGAAAACTTTCCCCTGGCTTTTGTTTGGTGAGCTTCATCCCATCCTAAGTCTCAGGTTAAAATGTCATCTCCTCAAAGAAGAGGTCCTATATAAAGGGTCTACCCTGTATCCTCTGGTATACAGAGGATATACCTCTGTTTGGTTCCTCCTTTGGACCTAGCACAGTCTGTGACTCTTTAGGTGTTACTTACTCATTTGCTGACTATATTCCCAACTTTATTGGAGGTCCTAGGAAGGCAGAGATCTTTTTTGCTTGTTTGTTTGTTGTTTGTTTGTTTACCATTTTGATTCTAGGGTTTGGCACACAGTATGCTTGGCTTACCATTACAGGAAGAAAATGAGTAGACTGGATTTTGGGAAGAGAGCCTATTTAATGACCTATTTGAGGAATATTAACTATTAAATAATTAGACATTTTCTTCTCTGGTTCATGAAGTGGTGCTAAGCAATTACTTTTTGTTTTTATATCCTCTTTCTACATACACAAAAATACCATACTGAAAACCGACCCCACTTTCAGAACAAGCATGTTGTCTGCCAAAGTGGTTATGTGGAATAGATAATGCCTCCATGATTATTAAGTCCTGTTTTGAATGAGAGACTGTTAGAGCTGGAAGATGCCTCAGAGACTACATAGTGCAGAAGAAAACTGAGGATCAGAGAGGCGAGATTGTTTCTTTGTGGTGGGAGGTTTTGGTGAGGAGAGGAGGAGGAGGAGGTCTAAAGGAGAGAAAAAGGAAGATGAATTAGAATCACATCTTATGCATTTGCCATGTATACATGGGGTGAAGGGGAGAGCTGAAAGCTGACTCCGCCGGTGTCACGTAGTGAGTGATACAAGTGTGTGTCTCCAATGTATAATATCGTTGTGTGTGAGATAAGTCCAGTCATTTCTTTCCAGGTATCCTTTTAAGATGGCACTAACCAGAAATCCCTTCACTTTTTTACCACAAAGCACCAAAAATGCTAAATAATGCTTAATAAGACCAAAACTTATTTGCCTTAAGAAAGGGCCACAGGGAACTATATTCAATACCTTGCAGTAACCTATAATGAAAAAGAATATGAAAAGGAATATATGTATGTATATGGATGACTGAAACATGATGCTGTGCACCAGAAATTGATGCAACATTGTAAACTGCTTATACTTCAAAAACAATAAAAGAAAAAAAAAGAAAAAGAAAGGACCACTGTCTGTCCTGTGTGTACTTTCGGGTAACTGACATCTGCCTTCTGTGTGAGATACTCAGATTCCAGGAGTCACAGTTCCCTAGGACCCTCAAAATCTTGCACCTTCAGACACTGTTCTGGACTCTTTGCCAGGGTGGTCATCTAAATCCCCAACCTTTCAGTAGATTACAAAATGACAGGCGCTTTGTCTATCTACATAAAACCTCTGAATGCTAATGAAATGGCCCCCCACATGTTAATTAGCCAGTCAATAGATCATTCAGTCTTAAAAGCTCAGTTTCTGTTCTCTTCATTTATTTTCAAATAATTGAGCAGCAGCACATTAGGAATGGAATCAGAATACTAATTAATTCCAATTCAGTTAATTTCCAAACAAGGTTTTCATATTCATACACCAGAAATATTTAAAAAGTAATTTCATAATTCTAAAATTTACCTCTTTTTCTTTTCATCATAATGAAGGAAAAACACATTGATGCTGTTTACACATACGCTCTAAAGAGATTTCAATAGAAATGTATGAATAACACTAAGCCACTAAAATATGGTTCTCAAAGAGAACAAAATCATTTCCCCATGTTAGTTACTCATCGGAATTGATACTTGGTGTGAAGTGTCTATAAATTTAAATGGAGAGAATGTCATCTTCATTACAAAATAAGATTATAAAATTAAACCGTCAAATTTTATTGGACTTGTTTCAGGCTGAATAATGTAGTCCAAAATTTATTAAAAATACATTTTTGGTAAAAGACAGAAAATTTTATTGGAAAAATCAACATGTTAAGTTATTTACTCATTCCAAAAATACTTGGGGAGGTTTGGGGAGAAAAAAAATCACTGACATTTTTTTCTATTTAAATCAGCTTGCAATCAGCTGACTATCACTAAAAAAAGAGTATGAAAGATTAAAAATTACTAAGTCAAAAGCAATGTGTAAGTCAAGATTTGGAGACAGTTTTGAGGTTTCTACTTGATTTTATGGTTTTGCAGCTAATGATGATAGGGTAGCATTTCCAGGGCTTAACAAGCATTCCCAAAGAAGCTTATATACTGAAATGCCTCAAAAACAAAATTACTAAAAATTATTGGCTCTTTCTTTTTGTAAACCACACATGTTTGTTTATTTCCTATTGAGGATCTGAACAGTGATACACACATTTTTCTTCATGGTATTATGATGTCTTATATTGTTGGATATAGCTTGAAAAATACAAAAAAAAAAAAAAAAAAAAGCACAAAGAAAGCTAGATAGCACCCATACATAAATCTATCACCAGATATTTTGTTATATTTCATGTAGTCTATTTGTCCATGCCAAATTAATGTACATAACTTTATTATATATATACATATTTGATGTGATTATATACCTTGTAAATATTAGATTATATCATACTTAAAAAGTAACCTGCTTTTTTGAGGTGTAATTTATGTGACATAAGATGTACTTATTTTTAATACTAAACCATTCTTGATTCCTTTAAAGTAGTCCTTTTGGTGATGATTTATTACCTTCTAATACACTACTAAATATAGTCTGCCAAGTTTTTATTAGGATTTTTGCAGCTGTATTTATGAGTGAATTGGATCTATGTATTTCTTATTTTATTATTGTCAGGTTTTATGTAAGAATTATGTTTAAGTATGACTAGAGAATCTTTAAAATAATTTCTGTAATAGCCATATGAGAAGGATCAATTTAGGAAAGAACTACAAATTAAAATTTAAAAAACTCACGTAGGTGCAGAATTACTGTGTGTGCATGTATGTACAAATCACATGTATGTGTGTGTGTAAAATCTCAACAAGCAGTGCGTGAAGGAAAAAATTTTTTTTAATTTCCAAAATTGTGTTTTAATAAATGTGTGTGAAGTTTAGTAATTTGTATTTTCTTATTAATGAATGAAACCACTATGTTCAAATTCATCAGCACAAAGTTTTGTGTTGTATTTTCTACAACTTTTGTAAGCTCTTGTATGTTTAATTTACTTCTAATTTAAGTTTCTCTCATTTCTCTATTCCTCTTTTTTGACCAGAAAGATAACTTCTTTTTTTTTTTAATCGAAGTATAGTTGATTTACAATATTGTGTTAGTCCCTGGTGTACAGTATAGTGATTCAGTTATACACATAAATGTTCTTTTTCATTATAGGTCATTATAAGCTATCAAATAGCTCTATTCCTTGTGCTATGCAGTAGCGCCTTGTTGTTTATCTGTTTTATATATAATGGTTTGTATCTGCTAATCCAAAACTCCTAATTTATCCCTTCCCTTAGACTTTCCCTCCCTGGTAACCATAAGTTTGTTTTCTATGTCTGTGAGTCTGTTTCTGTATCGTAAGTAAGTTCAGTTGTGTCTTTTTTTTTTTAGATTCCACATAAAAGTTGTATCATATGATATTTGTCTTTCTCTGGCTTACTTCACTTAGTATGATAATCTCTAGGTCCATCCATGTTGCTGCAATGGCATTATTTCATTCTTTTTAATGGCTGAGTAATATTCCATTGTATATACATAACAGGTCTTCTTTATCCAGTCAGTGGACATTTAGGTTGCTTCCATGTCTTGGCTATTGTAAGTAGTGCTGCTATGAACATTGGGGTGCAGGTATCTTTTCAAATTAGAGTTTTCTCCAGATATATGCCCAGGAGTGGGACTGCTGGACATATGGTAACTCTATTTTTAGTTTTTTAAGGAACTTCCATAGTGACTGCACCAAACTACATTCCCACCAACAGTGTAGGAGGGTTCCCTTTTCTCCACACCCTCTCCAGCATTTATCATTTGTGGACTTCTGAATGATGGCCATTCTGACTAGTGTGAGATGATACCTCATTGTAGTTTTTATTTTCATTTTTCTGATAATTAGCGATATTGAGCTTCTTTTCAAGTGCCTATTGACCATCTGTATGTTTTCACTGGAGAAATGTCTGTTTAGGTCTTCTGCCCATTTTTAAATTTGTTTGATTTTGTTATTGAGTTGTATGAGCTGTTTGTATATTATGGAAGTTAAGCCCTTGTCAGTTGCATTGTTTGCAAATATGTTCTCCCAGTCCATAGGTTGTCTTTTCATTTTGTTTATAGTTTCCTTTGCTGTGTAAAAGCTTATAAGTTTAATTAGGTCCCATTTATTTATTTTTGCCTTTATTTCTATTGCCTTGGTAGACTGATCTAGGAAAACATTGCTACAATTTATGTTGGAGAACATTCTGCCTATATTCTCTTCTAGGAGATTTATAGTGTCCCGTCTTATGTTTATAATCCTTTAAGCCATTTTGAGTTTATTTTTGTGTATGGCGTGAGGAAGTGTTCTAACTTCATTGATTTACACAAGGCTGTCCAGTTTTCCCAACACCACTTGTCGAAGAGACTGTTTTTTTTCCATTGTGTATTCTTGCCTCCTTTGTTGAAGATTAATTGACTATAGGTGTGTGGGTAGAAAGAGAACTTCTTTAATGTTTGTTTTGCCATCATCTCTTACATTTATGTCATGTGCTTCTTTATCTAATGCACTAATCAACCATTGTTTTAATTCCTTTTTCTTATTTTCTTTAGATAGTTCATTCTTTTAAAATTCTTCCTTTGTTTATAATAATGTCATTTAAAGCTATAATATGCCTCTGAATAGCCTGTTCATCAAATTTAGAAAATGCTTTTTTTTCTCAGTTTTATTTTAAAGCTCAATCCAATGAATATCATGTACCCTTAATATAGATTCACCAACTTATTGCCTCTCTGTTTCTCTCATTTTTGCTGAATTTTTGTGAGTGATTTCCACACATCATGATCATTCTAGACCTATATCATCAACTTGTATTTACTAAGTAAAGGACATTCTCTACACAAATCTAAGTACATTTATCAAATTCAGGAAATTTACCATTGTTTGAATTTCACTATCTAGCACACACTCCATATTCATATATTTAAGATAATGTCCCAGATCACAAAGTTGTATATTATATTTTTCTATGATTTTCTATAGGAAATATTTTTTCTAGCTCCAGGATCTATTCTAGGGTCATACATTTCCTCTAAGTGTTGTGTCTCTTTAGTTTCCTTTAATTGATAACAATTTCAACATTTCTTTGTTTTTCTTGATATTGGTCATGTTGAGGAGTACAGATCAGCTGTTTTGAAGAAGTCCCTCAATTTGGGTTTTTCTGATTCTTGTGATGGGATTCACATAGTGCGTTTTTAGCAGAGATACTGTGTAAGTGATGTGTCTTTCTCAGTGCATTACATCAGGAGGTATACGATGATAATTTCTGTCATTTGACTAGCCTACATTTGCCCACTTCTAGGTTATGTCTGGCAGATTTCTGCACTATAAAGTTACCTCCCCCTGTTATTCGTAGTTGCTAAGTAAACTACAGGAAGATGCTTTAAACTGTTAACAGCAAGGATTTAAACCAACCTCAACTGCTGATTTTTTGCCTGAATCAATTACTATTAACAATAATGGTCCTTGCAAAAGAGTGAATTTTTAACTTTCTCATTATTTCAACACTTGTTAGTGGGGTGAGTATTCTACTGAAAAACAAACAAATAAAAAGCAAAAATTTTAAAAACCTCCCTCCCTCATGAATGTACATATATAGATATATGTATTTGTACTAGTATTGATCTATGGGTTTATTTTTATTCAGTATGTTAAAATCAACTGCTGTCATTGTTTATTGCAGTGCTTGAAAATTTCCAGAATTGGCATCAAGCTGTTTCTTATGCCTTTTTGACGTGTTCTCATCAGTTTTTTAAAACACTTTTTTACATCTTGGCACAGAAATATGTTCAACAGTTGCCTTATGTTTTCCCTGTTCTAGCCATGAAGTCAGCCATTTCTGTGTGTACTGACAGATGCTAAACATAATATAAGCGCAGACTGTTTTACATATACCTGCACATATATATGTGAAACTGTCAGTTCACACTAACACTTCTAATTCCAATTCAGAAACTCAAGAGTCTTCCATGATTCAGGAAAGGAGAAGAGAACAAGACAAAATGAGGTCTACCTTTTTGTGTGGGAAAGGTTTTCATTCACAGGCGCTTCTGCCTACATTTCATGGGAGAGGATTGTGGTACATCAACACATCAAAAAAAGATGAAGGAATCTTTTTTTTTTTTTTTTTTTTGGTGGATGAATACAGTGCTCACTTAAACAAAACTGGAGTTCTGTTAGTTTTTAAAAAGATAGAAATGAACATTAAGTTGGCAGCTAGCAATGGTTGCACACTATGGCATATCAGCGAGGCAGACAACATGTGGGTTGTTATACTCTTAATCCTGGAATTACTGCTGTGCTCAACCCCTCATGCTTGAAGAGGAAAACAGGATCCTCCTTTATTTCAACTGATAGTATGCTAACACTCATTCTTTAATTTAAATGAATATAAATACAACGAGAACTTTATTACAGTGTTTGTAAAGTAGCTAAAAAGACAACTATTTATTATAACATACTCCTTTGACTGTGCAAAGGGTGAGATCTAACCCTTGTGCACATATCAAGTCCAGAAAGGTGTTTTGAATTGCGTCAGCATGACTTCTGATTCCTACGTTATCCTAACCCTTCCCCTCATCTATACCCAATTCTCATTTTCATGTCTTGTTCTGCCTACCAGCTCTGTCTCTTCATGACTTTTTCAAACCTTAATTCATCAGCCTCTGAAGAAGACAATTATGCTGAAAAGGCACCTATTTTTAGGAAGAGTGGCTTTATTCCCAAAAGATCATATGGATGATCTCAGTCTGACCCACAAAACCACAAGCAAAAGAGATCATGATATTTCTATGAAAAGAAGGAAGTCTTTTCTGTTTTCCCCTCATAAAATGTCTTCCTGTACTATATGGCCACTGAGTCTTTGACTTATGAGTTGGAGAATAAAGTTATTAAACCAATGGGATAATGGGGTTACAGGGCAGAGAGCCACTGTTCAGTCTTTGTGAGTGTTGACTTACAAACTGATCCTTGGTGGAACTCCATTTTTCTTTTAGAGGAAAGTCACAACAAATTTTCTGAGTCTGGGGGGGTGGGAGAAGGAGCCAAGAGGAACTTGTCATATTACCTGAAGGGACCCATCAATCATGTTCAGTCCCAAGTTGTAATGTTTCCAGTTCCCTCCCTAAACACATGTGTTTTTTAAGGAAGGAAATAGTGTCAAATAATTTGAAATGGATGGAAAAGGGTTGCTCTGCTTTCTTTTCACCAAAAAAGTAATTCTCTGTTGAGATTATTTTTAAGAAATTTTGAAGACATAATGTCTCCTCTCCAATGTTCAGTCATAATTATTGTATATTCAGCTGTCCTGAAGCCTGGGACACCAACCCAGGGACTAGTAGCTTGTTTTGGTATTTTGGACTGTCCATAATTTGACTATGGCCATGGTCATCTAAAGATTAATACCCTCGGATTCAGACATTGAAACTCTAGTTTGCCTAGACATTTGCCGTATTATCTAACTAGCCTAGAGATGACTCCTTTAAAGACAGAAAATTTAGATTCTCTACTCTATTATAACATTAAAAAAAATTGTGACCTTAGACTAGTCTGAGATTTTCTTAGTTTTACTTGCCCAAAGACTCACAAAAATGTTTTCCTATATGCTTGAACTCTGTGTAATTTTCATATTCATTGTCGCATATGGCAGTGACAATATTCTAGAAAAGTGTTTCCCAAAGTGTGTTCTGTGGAACACTAGTTACACAAGATGCTCTACCGAAGACAAGGATTCTGGTGACAAATGCATTTGGAAAATGCTGCAGACCATGTCCCTCACTTGGATATTCATATTTGCAAAAATTCTAGAGAAACCTTTACAGTTGAATTGATCTAGTATTTGACCCTAGAGTTCTATGATCATAACATATCCTTTAGAAGTAGTATCTTGCACAACAGCCTTTGCAAAACACGTTTCTAGAATTTAGGTGAAACACTGAAATTAATCCCATTACAATGTTTTTAAGGCTTGTCATTCCTGTCTTGGCTCAGATAGAGAAGTACCTTTCCATGGCCAATAGCTACCTAAAACATTTAGACATTTTAAACAATATGAGCCATTGACTTAAAAGTTGAGCCATTGAAAAGCTTCAATAGAATTTTTAAATCATAATTTCTAAGAGTGTCCTAAGCGTTCAAAATAAATGTTCCATATCCGATCTTGCCTTCTCAAATGAACACAACAGAACAGTGAATATCCAGCAAGTTCCACCAACGGAGAGAATGAAGGTTGATAAAGAGGAGTGCATATACCACTCTCAGCCTCGGCTAAAATGAGGCTTCTCTTCCGTGTGTTTTTAGACCAGCAGTACACACGGGCCCCAAGACTCTCTGGGTTTAGGGACTGTTGTAGGGTGGTGGACATCTGGGGAGGCTTGGGGTCCCAGAGTCCACGTTAGATGGATCTCAGCACCAGACCAGGTCAAATCTCCTTTACGCCGGTTACCGCCCCCTCCTGATACTTTGTCATGCGCCCCCCTGCCATCTTTAAAATTCATCCATCATCTGCCCCCACAAGCTTAGCTGCAGTCACGTCCTCACTGCTGGGGACTCTTCTCAAACACAGCCTCAGTTCTTGGTCCTGCCTCTCCCTTTCACCTGAGAACGCACAGATGCTCCCGAGAGCTCATTGTGTTACATCCAGACTCCACAACCGCACTTGTATGTCCTGACGCTTGATTAGTTCTCCCTTTTGCCCTTCAACTAATCAACCTCATTTCTCATTATTTTCCCAAACAGAGCACTTCAGTCTGCTCTGTTCACCTCTCGCCTACACATTGCCAGTTCTTGACCCCCAGTGTTCGTCACTGTCGTTCTTCCTACTTCAGACATCCTACTGACCGCTGGCGTGCTGCGTGGCCCATGGAGAGCTTTCTCCTTGTTTCTGCAGCGACTGTCCAGTGTTCGTCCTCTTCATTCCCATCCTAGTGGCCCAGTTTTCTTTGAAGGTGGCCTCCCTTTCTCATCCTTTGTCCACTGTGTTGTGGGAGAGCAGTCGGTGGCCAGTTCGGGAAGTATTCACAGGGTGACACTTGGCCAGCCAGAGTCACTAGGATTGGTTTGGTCTAACAGAGGGTGCTTCTGACCCAATGAGAATTAGCCTCCACGGCTTTTCCTGGAATTACAGGGAGAGAGAACGTCCCCACCTAGCTTCACTCCCCACCTGAAAAAAGGCTTTGCTGACCCCATGGAATATAAGGCTGCAGCTGCTGGTGAGCAACTTTGCACCAAATTAAGACAACCCGTCTGAGAAGGAAGCCCTCACAGAGAGAAGCAGAGTCAGGAGGTGGAGGAATAGCTGGAATCTTGTATCCAGTGGTGCCTGAAAGTACCCCATGTATTTTTCAGTAACTTGAATCGTGTTCAGTTAGGTTTCTGCCACTTACAGCTGAAGGAATACAAATTTATCCAAGTGCCTACTTTGTAACAGGCCCTATGCTGGTTATTTTCTTATCAGCAATTCACCCAAATGCTGTATTTTTAGATTTGACAACAATCCCATGTAGTAAGCGTGATTACACATGGAGACAGTATTTCAAAGCTTTCCTATACCACTGTTCTCTTTTTGCCTGGCTGTTCTGTTCTTTTCATTGATACATTCTTATGTCTTGATCTTAAAATCCCTTTTCCAATATTCTGTTTAACTTTCATATTTATCAGTAGCACAAACCAAGATGGGGGAGGGCTCAAAAATGTGTTGTGGAATGCACACCTTCCTGCATGGAGATGTTTTGCTGTGCACTGCTTAATGCATTTTGCTGTTCAAACATACACACACATGCCAGAACCTGGTAACACTGTTAGCCTTGAGATGTCATAGGCTGAGTCTAACCAGGTCGGAGCATATTGGGGACATCACAAAGAGCAAACCTACCATGCAAACAATTCTGGTCATTTTTAGCCCAGTGGAGGGAGCTGGTTTGACATTAGAGACACAGCCAGTGCCAGAAGGATACGGCGTATCAAGTCACATTTCTCCTCCTTCCGGCCTTCTGCAAACCAAGGAAACTGGTTTTATTTTCAATTTGGTAACAAAAAGGAACAAGGTGCTAATCTTTCAAATGAAGATGGAAATATTTTTCCTACTGACTGACTTTGCAACACTAGTTGTCCTCAGGGAAGCGGTCCAGGATATAATTTTACTGTCACGTAAAACATTGCATTGTGTCTTAGTCAAATATATTTTATGCTTTAACAGTTCTCTCCCTCTCTCTCTCTGTCTCTCTCATGCTGTCTCTCAGCAACTTAAATGAAAGGAATTTCTTGGCGTGAAACTTTTCATCTTGATGAGTGATGCCTGTGCTTTCTCTGACTGATAAACACGTACAACTTAACAGATACCAAACACGCATGGGCATTTAGCATTCCCACCTCCTCCAGGCAAAGAAAACTGTGTGTTATAAAGAAGCGGGGGGAAAAAAAAGAATAGAAACAAATATAATAATAAAGAAAAGACCTTCCTTTTTTCTTCCTCAAAGAGATTTCAGAAAAAAAAAGCACCTTATGATGAACACTAGCTTACATAAAACAGAGGTGGAAGGGAGAAAAAAGAGAAAATCACTGCCTTCTTTGAAGTCATTTATATTTTATAATATGGGAAAATGATTCATCTGGGTTATTTTTATTTTTAACTGAAATGATGGGGGAAAAGGAACTTTGATGCAATATATATTAAATAAGATTTTCTTAATTTTTGAAGCTTTTGGGTAATTTTTTTCTTTCCTACTGGAGAAAAACTTGATCTGAGATAAAAGACAAATTGCTTTCTTTTCAGACTCACCTTTAATTTATGTCAACTTTCATTGGAACTGAACTAGCAGGAATAACGAAATTTGCATTTCCTCTCATCATCCCCGTATCTAAGTGTATAATAATTATTATATTATGTTGCCCTACAAATCTCGGTTCCCAGAAGTGATTACTGGATTACTGTCATCTTAAAAGTGTAATTCTAAGTGTGGTGCCTTATTTTTGGAGAAGGAAAATCACCTCTCTGTGAAAGTACAATATGGGGAGAGATGTGGATGGTGAAAGAGTATTAAACGCATCACGGATGGGCTGGACTGTAATAAAGCCAGGGAGCTTCTTATTCTGAAGATCAGTGGGACGCCCAGCGTAGATCAAAGCCTTAGTAACAGCAAGCCCATTAACAGAGAAACCCACAGGGACCAGAGCAGAGCGTCAGCTGATGCGAGGATGCCACTCAAAGACCCGGGCCCCATTTCCTGCTGCCTCCAGGAGGGAGAAGTCAAAATGAGCTTTTCTCCTTCATTACCACATCTGACATCTGGACAGAGCTCCAGAATCTTTCCAGTTGTAACAAATGGAGTGCACCCAGTTTATCCCCATTTGCCCCTCCTTGAGGACTCAGAACTGTCGGCGGGGGAGGAGGAGTGAACTTAACCCCACTCTGAGTTGGACACTGAATGTGGCACCTTTTGTCAATGGCTGTCCCCAGCTGACTCGGCCAAGGGCAGATGACTATTGCTCTTCTGGTTTCTAAGATTGTAAAACTTCGGGATGCACAGCCCAACAAAATAACCACAGACGACTGGAAGGAATTAATTATCCGAACTGACCTTCTGCAAAATTTCCCCCTTTTTTTCTATACCACGTTGATTGTAGGAAAGGGCAGAAAGTAGTCCCTAAGCCGGGTAGCTTAGTCATCACAGTTAAAAGACTCAGAATCGTCATTTCGTCAACATCCGGGGGACAAATGTTAATACATTTCACCTGTGTGAAGGTAGCTTTAATTTACCTGTCAAATGGCAATATTCATGATAATAATAATGACAACAAGTATGTTTGGAATATTTATCACGATCTAGGTGTCAAGCATTTAAATATCGTCTCCCACGTTTTTCTAACAACCCTCTCAGGTAGGCCTTCCAGTTATTCCCTTACGTGAGGAAAATGGGGTCTGAAGAAGTTAAGTAGCCCAAGACGCTGCAGCGGGAAAGTGGCAGACATGAATCAAACCCAAGTTGTCTGAGAATAAGTCCTTGGAACTAATTCCTGTGTTAATCTGCTTTGCAATGTGGTTTTCATGACAAAAAGTGACAATATCTGTATGGGTGGCAGACACGTCAAGGAAATGGAAACTTCCCTCCTGTATTTTCAACTGACGATAGATTTAAAACCCCAACCCCCAGAGCTATTTGAGGACGCCCGACATTTCAGAAGGGGAATGCAGGGGGATTCCATTATTTCTTAAAGAATCACCATTTTGATTTCTGGCGTTGGGCGCAAGCACGGCATTTTATTGTAATGAGCAGGAGAGACGGATCAGTACTCACAGAGATGCTTTTTTCACCGAGGGGGAAATGGAGTTCCCATCACGATCTTCTGACTACACTTTGCATTAGAAACACCCAGGTAAAAAGGTGTTAAATTAGAGACAGGGTTGACTTGGAGAGACGGGTTTGCCTGGAAGCTTGAGGGGGACATATTGCTCAGGTTCATTTTGGTAGAGTTCTGCTTGGTCTCCCCACACCCTGCTGGAGCTAAGTTTGTTTTGCGAGCAAGAAGAGACTGATGGATGGATTCCCGTATCTAGGTAGCTCTTAAACTTGAGCGTGCTTCAGAGTCACCCTAAGGGCTGGTTAGTACAGTGACTGTTCCTCACTCCCAAAGTTTCTGATTCTGTAGGTCTGGGCCGAATTTGTATTTCTAACGAGTGATACTACAGGTTGTTGGTCTGGGACCACACTTGAGAACCACTGCTGGAGGGGCTCTGTCTGTGCTCTGCACATAGCCCCATGGATCTCTTAACCATGCTTCTGCTCACCAGTTCCCACCACCGAGCACCTGCTCTGCCTGAATACGGGGAGAGCTGGAACCCCTGGGGCCAGCCCCCACCCCAAGACCGATGACATCGAGGTCGGGCTGCCTTGTCCTCCTTGCCCCGACTCCCTGACTCAGGTGGTACCTGCACTGAGTCCAGATGACCCTGTGGGATTGAGCAAAGGTTCCCTTCCACGGGACTTAGCTTGATATCACCTCGTTTCTTGGCTCCTCTGTTCCCAGTTCAGCATCCTCTCTCCTCTAGTTGGCGTTTTCCTGGAGCAGTTTCCTAGCAGATAGCTTACTTTCTCCCAGGTCTTTAGAGAACCCAACCTGAGACTTCAGAGCATCAATGTTCATGTCCATTTTTCTGGGTGGAGTAAGCCCCGGTATTAAAGGGAGAGACACGGCGAGAGTTATTCCTTCTCCCCAGCTCAGCCACAGGAGTCGGGGGCAGTGGCAGTGGGGGTCCTCGTGGGGGACCCAGGGCAACTGAACAGCTACACACAGAAAGGCCGCCTCTGCTTCGGCTCCTCTCATGCACGTGGGGGTCACATTCACCCATCTGCAAATGATCCCATTTTTGTGTCAGAATGTAAAACTCCTGGGGGATTCTTTTTCACTGTTTTGTTAACTGTTACACATTTAGAGCTTAGAAAGGCCCAGCACATAGAAGGCACTCAAATATCTGTGGAATGAATACACTCTGACATATCAAACAGTGAAACGTGTTTAAAAAACAGAAGCCATTTTTCGGTGGTGAGTGCTCAAGGGTTGGAAAGTTATATCATTGGGAATTTGTATTAAGTGCATGTGTGGCCTTTTCTGCTCACCTGTAGTCAACTTCAGTGCTCTGGCGGGCATCAGAAATGGGGTCTAAAACCCTACAAAGTGTAACTAAACAAAGCCTACAGCACTGACTTTATCCTTTTTTCCCTTTGTTAAACAGTCTTGAATGTGCACCACAAAACCAGGTGTTAGTTTTTTTTTTTAGCCGCTTTGTGGTACTGGATGCCAAAAATCTATTCAATCAGTAGGTACCTGAATGCCCACTGTGTGCTGAGCCCTGTTAAGTTCTGGAAATAATGCAGCTAACAAACACGTTAACAACAAGAAAGAAAAATCCCTGAGCTCAAGAACTTTACATTCTGATGCAGAAATTAAACCATTTACGGACGGACCAGTATGACCCTTATATGCGCAAAGAAAGGGACAAAATTCATTTTAAAGCTTTAGGTTAAAAATAAAATCCAGTAAAAATGTTTCTTCTTATTTCAAAATAAAGGCAGTTAAAGAGATAAAGCATATTTACTTCCTTCAACATGCCCCCAGGCCGTGGCATTTGTTCTCTCCTCTCCTTAAAATGATTTTCCAAACCTTCTGATTTGCTGCTTCCTTTTGTCCCAGTCATCCCTTCGGAGAGCCCTTCCCCACTCACCAGTCCTGCACTAGGCAATCGTTCCCCAACCGCAGCTGCCACTCCTCTACACACCACCTTTCTTTCACACTAACCTGTGCGTCTTTGTCTTCAAAGCACTGATCACTGTCTGAAGTCACTGTGACTTGTATCTGGTCATTGGTTTATTCTGAGTCTTTGTCTTATTAACTGCTAGGACTTCAGGGCTTGGTGCACAGTAGGTGCTCAACAAATAATGGTGCATGGCAGGATGGATTTAGAAGTTGAAAAAGATGACACACAGTAACTTTTTTGAAGTTAATGTTTTTTGCACCCAATTATTTTACAAGACTGTTGTTTTTCAGTATGAATCACTCCTTTCTCTATACATGGTCAGGGCCATCTGTTAATTTGCAGTTGTAATTGTGTCCACAGATGGGTGTTAAATTATAGACATGACCAAGAAGACATGGCAGAACTCGTTACCATCCTTTGCCAATGGGCTTTTTAGCGTTCACTTAGAGACCGGACCAATTACTCAGCTTGGAAGCCCCCACATAAATCAAATTAATTGTCTACGATGGCTGTTTCCAAGCAGTTTTGTTATGCCAGGGAGGTTTAGTCTCAGAATGTGAACTGTCTTTTAGCTTTGAGGAAACCTACGTGTCCCCTGTGCAATCAGGCCCAGGTACCTTGGAGCCAAGCACTAGAGATTATACAAGAATATTTCTGGAAAGGGGGAATTTATGTGTTCAATTTACACCCTATGGCAGTGTTCTAGGCTGCCTACCTATGGTTGCAGAAAATTCATTTGACTACTTTTCACTGAATGATTCCTCAGGTACATCACAGGTTTTGGTCAAATTGTTTCTCAGTGCCAATCAGATGGGTGATAGGAATCAGATTAAGTGATCTGTCCAGTTTTTGGCATTATGAATGTTGGCAATAAAAGTCATGCCAGGCTACACTTAGAATTTGCCATCTGTGACACATGTCTGAAAGTTATTTTTCTTAGTTTGGGGTTTGTCATCACTTTTGACAAATGGGAGGTCATCACAAAATTTTCGAGCCTAATGAGTTTAAAACACACTCTGGCTTTATCAACAAATAAACACTGCTCGGGGAGGGTATAGCTCAGTGGTAGAGTGTGTGCTTAGCGTTCACGAGATCCTGGGTTCCATCCCCAGTACCTCCATTAAAAAAAATAATGATAATAAGATAAAATAAATAAAGTGAATTACACTCCCCCCAAAAACAAACAAACAAACAAAACGCACACTGCTTAACAGAAGTTTTGGTTGGGGGCAGTGTCACGGGCATCTGCTGCCTTTTCCTGCTCCCTTTTTGTTTCCTGTTCTGGAACATCCCTCAGTTACCCCTTGTAGGTCCATCTGTCCACAGTCCCACTCCATGTGCTTGAGGTGTGACTGACTCTCCTGTCCCCTCCTCAATCTCAGGGGGCGGGTATGCGACCAAGGCTGGCCAATCAGCACGTTCTCATCCAGTCTACCACTTTTGGTTCAGGGATGGGCAAGCAACTCCATCTGGTCCAGTGAGCTTATGTTTTTGCAGAAGCTACTAAGAAAAAAGAAAGGCACACTCATTTTATTAGACTGGGAGCTGTGAGGGGGTAAGTCAGGGGCACCGGTAGCCATAAGATAGAAGGAACTGGCTTGAAAGCAAATACAACAGAACAGAAGGGAGAGTTAAAGATGCAGAGAGGGAGAGAGAAGAAGAAAAGCTGAGATCAACTTCTGATACGAGTGATTGAATTATCTACCCCCACTGAGTGGTAGGCCCACCCTCCTTGACTTTTTCAATTATTTTATTTTTTGCTTAATCTAGTTTGACTTATATTCCTGTCATTTGAAACCCACCTCCCCCGCCCCACTCCAAATTGCTAACTGGTAGGTTTGGACTTACTCAGCCCAAAGAAAGCTGTCTGGTTCTTTAGAAGTTTGGTGTGAGTTCACCCTAGACTTCATGTGTCCCAGAGATCCGAGCTTTTTAGTTTAATTACCAACTTTATAAAATCAATTTATGAATACAATTCCTTATAACTAAGTGTGTCTATACTTTCTAAAGAAGATTCTAGGAGCCACATTTGCCAGGAGCTTTGTGACATTTCCTGTTCAAAGATGGGGTGAAACCAATATTTGGGAAGCTCAAACCAAAAAAGGAGTTTGTATTTTCACGTGTGTTTCCAATTTATTTCTAGCTGAACTCCAAAGGAGAGGAGAGGCAGATCACCGTGTAATCTATTCAATTTCAATTTCAAAAGATGCTGCCGCTGATCAAAGGACACCCGTGAGTACCACATTTCCATAAAATGAATTTTGACAACCTTCCCCCAAATGTGTGTCTTACTCTAGCTTTTGACTTGAAAGGAAACATGGAGGGTGGCTGGGAAGATAAATGAACGTGATTCTGCTGGTGTTCGGGGCTGCCGAATGGTCTGTATCTTAGAATTTCTGTAGTTTTCTAAGGCAGGTCTCCACCTAGTATTTGTAATCTGGCACCGCTCACCACTTCTCACCTCCACGCGTTTTCTCTGGAAGAGCCTTTACGGTTCCTCTGAGTAATGGATGTCTCAAAGGGCTGTGTCCCTCTGCCCCACCCCAGTGTAGTCTCAGAGAGGTCAGGGCGGCTGGCTGATTTCGTTGTCTGGGGGTCCCTTTGTATATCTACAAAAATACATAAAATGCTCTTCGATGCGATTACCTAGAATTCCACATGACTATATGCTCTGGATAAGAGTTGAGAGGAACTGGATTGAGCAGTTCATAGGATCAATATTTTTATACCTGCACCAAGGTTTCCCTTCCTTTTATTAAGGTAACACTCCAAACAGTAGCATATTAATGTCTTCTTTCTTTAAAAATAGATCTTGATTATTTCCTTGACATCACCTGAAAGACATTCTTGGTTAACTGGCTTATTATTTGTCACTTTCCCACAGAAGTTCACAGCAAACTTGTCTTGATTATGTGAAAAGTCTGACTAGTTTCAGATCCAGCTCATAGAGACACTGCAATGGCAAAGCAGGACAGGACCACAATCATACATTTAAAAAAATAAATAAATAAGTGAAGAAATCAAATATAATTTTAATTTTTGAATAGTTTACTTCTAGCCTGGTATTGAGTGAATTGTAAATTATTTATGGTAAATTTGCTCAATAAATATTAAGCATTAGTTACATAACATGGAATCTATCTCGCAGTACTTCAAATCAATTTATTAACTTTAAATTTCTCACTTATTAACTTTAAAATCTCCCCTCCAAAATTCAGAACGTCTATTCTCTGAGGCTAAGTTCAGCTAACATACAAAATTGATTAAAGTGACTGACCTTAACTCCTTCAGAGGTGTAAGAATTCTAATGGAAAACTAGAGAATCCAAATAAATACACAATATTTATTTATTCATTTGATTATGGGAGTCTTAGTCATTAAAAACTGGTCTCGCTCCAGAGGGACTTAATACAGAGCTTCCAACAGAAAGGATGGACACCTTCTAGAACATATTGCCTGTGCCAGCTCTTTTTCACTCGTCTACCCCTCTTGTATTAGCTATTGCTGTGTGTTACAGTGTAGCAACTTAACACAACAGTTTCTCTGGGTCAAGACTTTAGACACAGCTGCACTGTCTGTCTCTACTTTAGTGTCTCCTAAGGCAGTAATCAAGGTGTAGGTTGGGGCTACAGATATCTCAAGGCTGGGGTAGGAGCAGATCTGCTTCCAAGTTCACGCACTTGGCAGGCCTTTGAAAATTCATCACCAAGCTGACTCTTGTGGCTCTAGGCAGGTCTCAAGTTGTCTTTGTTAGCTGGAGTCATCCGTTTCAGCCATGTGAGCCTCTTCATAGGGCTACCCACAGCATGGACACTTGCTTTCCCCAGGGTGAGGACTCAGAGAGAGAGAGAGAGAGAGAGGCAGGGGGAGATGGAAGTCGTCATCTTGTAGTCAGCTAGTTTTTGCAGGGACATCCCATGACTTTTTCCAGGCTTTATTTGTCAGAAGTGAATCAGCAGGTCCAGTCCACACTGAAGACAGGAGAATTACACGAGGATGTGAATACCAGGAGATGGGAGATCCCTGGGGACCGTTTTAGAGGCTGCCTACTCCACGCACTAGTGAGAGATAAGCATTAGAATCAGACAGACTTGGGTTTAGTTCTGTGTCTAGTGCTGATGAGCTATGTGATTTGGTGAAGTTCCTTAGCATTTCTCAGCCATAATTTGCTTGTGTATTAAACATGGATACAATAATTTCTCCCTCCTCTAAGCTTGTAATAGTAATTCTGTGCAGTAATAACATCGTATCAGAGGCCCCTCACATGATGCCAGGCACTTAGTAAATGAAAAAAAAATACTAAAAAAATTTTTTTATTTTTACTAAGTCCTTATTATTCAGTGAAAACTACTAAAGAAATTAGCCATTATTAAGATAAGTGTGGGTTGCTGCCCAAGAATATTGAAAAATTTGCTTTGAGAAGCTCACTCACGCCCAGGATTTCTTTTATTCTTCTCTGTCTCTCCCCAACGTGCTAGTTTAGAAAGTGCTCTCTCTATGTGGAGCAGAGGGCTCCCTTTAAGAAAGCAATAATTTGGCTAATTTGTGGGGAAAGCATGGACAGGAAAACCAGACTTGGACCACAAGCCATAAGCATGTACGATACGGCAGGAGACAAAGGGAAGCAGAGAGAAATAGTGACTGTTCCCTGGGGAAATACAAAGACAAAAGAGGAGGGAAACGATGTGAATAGAGAAGTTTGTTAAAGACCACACAGCACTCTAGAGACATTTGTGGGCTGCCTGGAGAGAGAGTGTACAGAAAAGCTACCCACTCATCCTGGTCATCTCTAATTCTGTTTGAATTTTATGTCGACGCAGGTTGAAAAAAACAAATCCCAAACCAAAACCACCTCTGCAATGGGGACACTATTCAGTTCCTTTTCTCCGAGATGAAGAAGTAAATTAGTGATTTTGGGGGAAAAATTGTAAATGATCTTGGTTTTTTGTTTGATTCTTTTCCTCTCCATGTTCTGAACCCTCCACCTTTTGCCCCACCCTGTCTGAAGGCTACTTGCAAAAACATGCTTGTCCTGGAAAACACACTGATAAATTCGCATGCGTCGTTGAAAACAATTTCCCCACTGGTGGTACCCTGTCAGGCTTGTCCAAGATCAAGGCGAGACCTGGCAGTGCTCTGAAAATGGACTTGGTTAAGCTGCCCTGTTTCAACACCACCCCCCTTTCCTGTAATGATCACCTAGAAGCCAGTGTGACGGGGGACGGTCTGGAATTTTAAGGACGATGATTCTTAGCCTCTGTCGGTCTCCGCTCAGGCTTGGTGACCAGGATGGGGCCACCTTTGGATTACCCAGGTTTACTATCCCCTTATACACAGCAGGGTCTGAGCTACTGAAAATGGGGCTCAGGAGGAGAAAGAGAGAGACAAGGTGGATTTCTGCCAACCACACTAGGGAATCACCTTAAACGCAGAAAAATGTGAGTTGAGGTAGACTCTTGGGTAGTCTGGAGGTGATGCGCGTGTTTACCGCCCATCACACGGCTCTGGGCCCTGTGGTGGGTATGTGCAGCTGTGTAACTTACTGCTGCCCCTGAGTGAGCTGGTTTCTTTGAGTTTCTTTCTCGATGTGGAGCTTCTGAATTGAATCAAGAAGGGTAATTACTGATTCCGTCCCACTCATCCTTCCCTGTGTGTGGGAGCTGGGTTTGAACTCCTAGCAACTGCATAAAATAAAAATGGAGGCAGGAGAGCAGAGGTGGTTCACCCACAGCCTCTGCAGTCAGACTGTGGCTTTCAAACTGGCTCCTCCGCTCCCTGGAGGTGGAGCCTTGGGTAAGTTTCCCGACTGTTCTGTATCTTGGTTGTCTTATGTGTAACACGCGCATGCTGAGAGATGGATGTTTCAATCAGGCAGGAAGAACAGTGCCTATTCATATCATTCTGTAATTCTTTATCATTCCATAATAGATGTCCAATCAATGTTACTTTCTGTTGTTGTTTGGAACTTGAACCACAATTTTCATTTTGTGCCATCAATAAACACTTCAAAAGAATTTCTCCTTAGGTGCTGTGAGCCCTTGGCAGAATTGAGTTTCAGTAATAGCTGTTGGGGTTTGTTGGCATTTACAACTATTTCCTGAACATTCTGATATTAATGTATTAGGACTTGTTGCTATCATAGTGATTTTTTTGCATTGCTCTGGTCCCAGTTTTTATAAGCTTCTACTTTTTCCTTGTTTCTACCTTTACCAAAATGTTTTATTATTCCTTTATGTTATTATTCCAGTGCTTTTTGTGTCTTCCATACTGAAAGTTATAGACTCTATTCCTATTCTAAATTTAGTATCATAGTCCTTTGCAAATAATGAAAGGAATTTACAATATTTAAATCCTGATTACAACCTTATAAAAATATGCGTTTGTTTGGTGCATCATTTTTTATCATTTAACCCAATAAAGTAGACATTATTATTATTTTATATTGACAATATTTGCTTAGATATATCTACCTTTGTCAATTTTTTCCATTAATTTTTCTTGGACCTCAGGTCATCCTTCAGGGCGATAATTTAAAGCATAGTATAGTATTTTAAAGTATACTCTTTACCATTTCCTTTAATAAAAGCCTATTTGTAGTGAAAGTTTCTTATTTTTGTTTCCATAAAAATGACATTATTTTGACTTCTGTTCTTGAAATATAATTTCAGTGGGATGAGCTGTCCCAGTGGAGATTAGTTTCTTTTAGTTCTTTGTAAGATTCTTGTTGCTGTAGAGAAGCTGTCAGAATAATTCTTTCCTTGATTTGGATCTGTCTTTTTACTCTGACTGCTAATAACATCTTCTCCCTATCTTTCAGTCTTCTCCAGGTTCCCTGCATTGTGTCTGTGTGGGATTTCTTTTCATTTATTTTGCTCCAGTATCTTTCATAAGAATATAGTGAATATCTCTCAAAATATTTTTGTATAACTTCCCTCTGCTCTGTCCTTTTGGGACTTTGGTTAAGTGTACATTGGGCTCTCATTCTCTCTTCCACATCTTCTAATTTCTGCTTTGTAATATTCACCTCTAGCCTGCCTCTTGAGTAATTATTTCAGATTTTCCTGTTCAATAATCCATTTTTTCAGTTATGCCTAATTTGCTGTGTAACCACTCTTTTTTCCCCTCAATTTCAATCTTTTTTTTTCAATTTTTAGAGGCATGATTTTCTTCCTTTCTCTTCTGAATCTGCTTAGCTATGTTTGATTCTCTTACTAAATGCCCCTTGTCTTTCTGTTATTCCATATCTTCAAGCTTTTTGCGAAGTTATTGTTACGATACATTTCATAATTCTATTACGTGAAATTCTTAGAGCCTGAATCTGCTGTCTGTTGCTTGTACTGACATTTATTCCTGTGGTTTGTTTCTTTTCATAGTTTGTCAACTCATACATATTTGATTTTAAACTGTGGGAAACTTTGGGCTTAAATGGAGGATGTATTTTTCCATAGAGGATTTACATTTTTTTTCTTAGCAGAAGACAGGAGTCTTTACTCAGTTGGAATTTTAAAAACAAACAAATCCTTTCAGAGCCCCCAGCTAAATTGTGAAGTTTCTGTATAGTTTTATCACATTGGTATTGGTCAAATGTCCAGTGTCCCAATTATGGCATTTCTGTTCACATTTTTCCCGCAATGCCCTCTGCATGTCTTTATTTATGATTTTTGTTTGTTTGTTTGGTTTCAGCTTACGGTTTTTGTTCTGAGAATATATAACTTTGCTATCGAGAGGAGCCTCCATGATCTTCTCTGTCAGCACGACTCTAGCTCATCTTTTTGTTTTGTTTTCTCTCTCTGCTTTTGATTTTAAAACCTAAAAATGGAAAGAGAGTCAAGGAAAAACTTGGAATTAATTTATGCTAAAGTGAATACAGCTAATAACTTAAACATTTACTACTCATCCGTCATTCTTTCATTCATGCTTTCCATAAATATTTGCTGAGTATCTCCTTTGCAGCAGACACTAACTTGGGTGCAGGATATACAGTGGCAGACAGAACAGATGTGCCCTGTTGTACAGGGAGGTGGATTGCAGGCCGTGAGCTAAAAGAGCGTCCCGTCGGGAAATGGGCAAGGCTTAATTTGCAGTTTCATTATGTAAAGAATTCCTACTATGCCTATAAGTAATAATCTGCACCATTTGTGCAGAATTTTATGGTATAGAGACAAGGTCCTATAACGTTATTTTGAAGAGAGGCCTTAAGTGATAAGGTGAAATGAGAAAATCTGGCTTGAGTCCCCCATCTTCCACTTTCTGGCTCTGAGATCTTTAGTCCATCCCTTAATCTCTCTGGTTCGATGTTCATGTCTAAACAATGAAGGTAA
Organism: Camelus dromedarius; assembly: GCF_036321535.1. Lineage (NCBI taxonomy): Eukaryota > Metazoa > Chordata > Mammalia > Artiodactyla > Camelidae > Camelus > Camelus dromedarius. Next base: position 5,344,533 of record NC_087453.1, on the reverse strand, counting down.
AAATACCTATTACGGGGTTGATGCAAGGAAAGAATTGCATAAATAATGAGGTTTCATGTGATGGCACACAAGGCAGGTGATATCCCTTTATTTTTTCTCCATGCTTGAGAATTTCACAGGTAAGTACTCGGGTCCAACTCACCTCTGCCGTCTCCAGCAAACCAGAGCAAGGAGAGCATGGAGTTTTGTAACAGTTACAGTGACTCAGAAATCCCATCAGAACCAGCGGGTCCACTTGAAATTGCAAATTGAGTAGAGAAAGGAGAGGGAGCCTTAAAGATAAATGGATGCGGTTAAGATAATCTAAGACAAGAAATTATCATTGATACCTGATTTTTATCATCTCCATTTCTTCCTGCAACCAAAATAGCGACAAGAACAACAAAATAAAGAATTAATTCAACATAAGAAACAACATGGAGTAACGTGTTGCTTAAACAAGACAGGTGAGCAAGATAGAAGGAAAAAAATATAAATCAGATCCAGGTTTTTGTTTTTTCTTTTAAAATTTCCAACTCTTAGCTTAGCATCTGGCGTGTTATAGGCACACGCAATTTGTTTATTGAGCAGAGTCAGAAGGGGGACAAATATAGAGCATTTCCAGTGGACATCTTTTATTTTACTTTATTTTTTTAATTGTATTTGCATTTTACAGAGTCAGTTTAACATGCAATTTTCTTAGGAGCCTGGCTTTGGACTGGGACACACCTTAATACAACATTGGTGTGTGAGTTAGTGTAAGAGATTTCCTGTCTCTAAGCCTTCTTTCCCTCTCGGTAGCTGCAGCAATGGTACCTACTTACACAGCTGTGACGTTGAAGAGAGACAGTTCCTGCCTCGTGCAGACTTTCTTGGTCTTTTTATCTTTCTTTTTTACTTACCATCAGCACCACCCCAGTCATCACTGCCATTCTTACTTACACCGTATTTTCTAGACTTAATAACTCCTCTCTTTGTATACAAGTGGTTGTATTTGACTATGATAGTATTTGACTGTGAGTGAGAGTCTTTTTTTTTTTTTTTTAAGTATTCAAATTTTTGTGAACCAAAGAAAAGACACCGAGGATGGATTTTCCTTAAAGAGTAAAGAGTGAAGAATAAAGACATGTCAGTTCTGCACCCTGAGGTAGAAGGACAGCGATGCCCAGGATTATTATTATGGTTTAAGCTCCAAATCATTGTGCTTGAGGAAAAGCAGATGACATGCTTTTAGCCAATTACCAAATTTTTTTTCGCTGAATAGGGAACCAAAGAGCTAAGATTAAGAGGTGGATATTCTGCCCCCCTCCCCACCTCCCCACCGCAACCCTGAAGGCCATGTTAGGAAGGGAGAGGAGAGAGGCTGTTAAAGAGAAGAAAACCTTTGGGGGAAATGGCATAATTTTATGAGGAATTCTATGATGAATTTTTGCCTTGTATGTATTATAATTTTTTCCCCTGCCTTCCCACAAAATCTTTAGTAAAATACTCATTTCTGGCAACTTATAAATTCTTACACACCTTGATCCCATGAATTTCCTTGTCTTTCCTATGATACTTCAATAAAGAATATTGAACATTTTAAAATTAAGGCAATTTATAATAGTATTAAGAATGAGACTATGAGCTTGTAAGAAGAGGGAGCAGAAAGGGGAGGCGGAACCCTGGAGAATCCCCAAACTCTCAGCTTGCAGTTTTAGTGTTACGTCATTGTATTTAAACGCTATTATCATCCCCATATTATAGGCGAGAAGAGAAACTGAGTCTTAGGACTTCTTAATTTTCCCAAACATACAGCTGGGATTCAAGCCAGGCCAGTCTATTCCAAACCCCTTAAAGATCATATTTTAGTGTTTCTTGGTTTCTCCATTAAAACATCAGGGGGAAAGGGTGAATTTTAAAGCAAACAGAAGAGAGGGATTGTAAATGCCTAAGATAAAGAAGTAGGCACTGGTGTCTGACAGGTTTACAGTATGACTTCGTGGAAATAGATGTAATTTCAAATGCAATTAAAAGAATCCGTGAATGAAATGAGAAGAGATCTGGAAATGATGCCTTCTGTAGAACACCAGTTGTGCATAACAATGTCATGGATAAATGCCCATCTGATAAAGAGGTTTTAATTAAACTAAATAATTTATTATCCGTTATACTTCAATGAATTAAAAAGAATATAATCTGAGATGCTTCATTTCTCTGAAACAGGATGGTATACCATAAATTCAGCACACTGTGTGTTCTCAAGCGAGAAAATGTCCAGATTAATAAAATGTAAGGGAGATAATAATTAATTTCTGTTATAGTTAACCCTTGGCACATTCGTCCAAATACTTTCATTGCAGGGCTAGACATTGCTTTTTCTCTCAGGGAGAAAACAAGTTCTTTGCAGGGAAATTTTAAGCAGTAAATATGCTGAGATAGATATGAACTCTGTATTTCATAAATATGCATATGCACACACCCTTCTATGAATGTGATTACCTGTACCTAATTTATATGTATACATATGTCCACACACATGTTATTCACACATTTATGCATGTAAATGAACATATATTCATATAGACTCATCAAAGCCACATATACTCCCTCAGTTTCATCCACCTTTATTTTTAAATGCTTAAATATTTGTAGTTGTTAGAAATTAAATAAAAGGCATATACAAAAAAAAAAAGACGTAAGTAGAATGTAAAAGGTTAATTAAAAAAAATACTTAGAATTTTCTTCCTAATTTCTTTCCTTGACATTTCTCTCCACAAAGAAAACCACTATTAATCATTTCTTAGGATTCATTCAGGAAAAAAAGTGTTCAAACCATTATATAGTGTTATATGTATTATCTCATTTATTACTTTAAATACTCATAAATGAGATCATATCACACACATTATTTTGAGCCTTGTTTTCTTTTTACTTAAACATTTTCCACATCAACAACCATAAATACAGCTTGTTCTGTTCAACAAGTTATTATTTTAGGAATGTAAGCTCTAGTTTATATAAGTTTTCTGTTGAATATTTCATTTCAAATGATTTCCCAGATATTTGCTTTTAAAGCAGTGCTACAAAGCACATCCTTGTGAGATTTATTGATGATAATGTTAATCAGTAGAATTGTTGAATAGTAAGATAAAGGGCATTTCCAATTTTAATCTTTTTTGCCAGCTTGCCGTCCAGAAGGGGTTTACCAGTTTCCACCCACTGGCAATGTTCCCCTGGACCTTTACCAATACTGGGTATATCATTGCTGATTTAACAAGACAATTATTTAATCAAGTTGAGTATTATAAAATTTGATAAGAATATTCACAACAGTTTTTCTTTAAAAAGAAAGCTGCTTTTGAGTACTTCAGAGAAATAAAATTTTGAGAAATTGATTTTCATACAGCTTTTCAGGATCATGGAATTTTTGTGAGTATAATCATGAACAGAAAGTATGATTAGTTAGTATCCCGGCTAGAAAAATGGTTCATTGGAGGAAAGATCACTTGTGAAGGTGTTTAAAGTGTTCTTTGCTAGTAAGAGAAATCACTCTAGTTCATTGTTAAAATGTAGGAAATACAAAAAAGCACAGCAAAAGTGAGAAAGCATTCATAATTCTATTTTTAGGGGTATATATTTTTAAAAGAATGAAAGTAGATCCTTTCCTTGGCTCATAATTTTGTGTATATCTTTCTGTTTTTCCTTTTCCCTGTCAGACCTTATCTATCTGCCTATCTAGCCAGACAACTAACACATACCACACATAACACACATTTATGTATGTGCGTGTGTGTATATATATAAATAAATATGTATGTATATATATGTGTGTGTGTATTATATATATATATAACATGCATTTCCATTGACATTGATTAAAGGTTAAGTAAGACAGTAAGATCTGATTTTTGTTTTGAATCATTTCTGAGTGTACTTTGTTTCTTTTCCTCTGGTAGAAATAGACACCCGAATCTTCAAGTTGCATCTTCGGATTTTAAATCCAGTTTAGGTAACATGTAAGGTAACACGATTGCTTCTGGGACGTTCTCTGTGGACTTTGTGCCCCTTCTTTCTTGGCCTTTATTTCAGGAAGATGCTCTTCTCCGGCTCTTGCTGACCGTTCATCAGGAGGACGAGGGTGTCGGCATGAAAGGAGTCAGGATCTGCTCAGATGGAAGTTGCAGGCGGCATGCCTATTTATGTCAGTTAATGTGGCGTTTACTAGCTTATAAACATGGAAAATAATAGTCCTTAAAATGCAGCACCTGCCTTCCAGCTCCAATTCCCTCTCCTTTCCTTGCATGATAGCAGATACATCATAAGGAAGGCTCTTGGACCTTTTTATGTTTATTTCCTCACTTTTCTACACAATTTCAAATTTTTCCTATTCGTTTCACAATTGCATACATACTATTGTAATGAAACCAACTTAACGTCTGTTCCAGTCTTTTGCTTAACTTTGTTCAAAATGCCCTGCTCTGGGGAGCCAACCTCAGAAAATTCTCAAGACTATTTATTTCCAAGATAACCTCCTGGACTGGCTTGTCACAGTTGTTGTAAAGTGTGTGGTGGAAATACCCTTCCCCACAGAGAGAGAACTAGAGGAAAGGTAACTGTATTGTATTTCTTTGTGGGTAGTTGCCTTTTAGATTCATAGTTTGTGAGCTGGAACAATGCATAAGCAGGGACAGAAGGCCCACGGGTGAGCGGTAAAAGTATGTCGTTTGTAAACAGGAACGATCATTTTTGAGAAGTCCACGAAAGCTCACGCCTTGACAGATGTTATAGTAACAGACTGACAGATGGTACAGTAGCAGAGAGGAACTTTGCTACTGGAGAATCTGGATCTCATGACTCCCATACTTCTATGCTTCCCCCCACCCCCTTTTCTAACTCACAGATGTAGGGAAAGAGGTGAGCAAAGAGGAGCAATGTTCTGTCTTGTTACTTCATTCCTTGGTTGCTCTGAAAGTCAGAGTTTACTTCAAAGACTGGAGACATAAACATGAAAGGCTCTGAATTCCATGTTTGGAAGAACAGATTGCACCATTGAAGTGCAGCCTCTTCAGAATCTTTGCAAACATGGATTTAGGCTTAGAGGGTAAGGTATATGAAAAAGACACCAACATTTAACGTAGATTTGCTTTGCTTTCCTTTTTATCTTAATGTAAAAAAAAAAAAAACATTGTATATGAATGCAGTTTTGTCATTACGGTTTCGAATATTGCTAGATACGGACATAGACAAACATGTGATCTAATATCCAGTAGTTATATTGATGTTCATTCTAATCATATGGATAAAGCTGTATTTACATAGTAAAACATATAAAACATGAAAGAATTTTCAACTTCAAAAATGTACCCTAAGTAACATTCAACATTAAACAGTCCATTCAACAAATACATATTGAGCATCTACTACTGTAATATAATCATACTAAAATTTGAAAAAGCATAATCTTGACCCAGTTTGGAGGCTCTGGCTAAGAGGCTGGTCGACTTTCTTTCCTGAGCAGCTGATTAAGGACACATTACACCCACTTCTCCAATCAGGCTTCCACACTCCCTGGTCAATAGGCATCAGCCTTAATCTCCCCAGGGCAACGACTAGGGACAGGCCCTACGCCATCAAAGTTACTCAGGTTAGCCAGTGCACGGGGGACCCACGAAACAGTCTAACCTCACCCTGCTTGTCATAAAGCTGCTGCCGCCACAGCTCCAGCGTGCTGTTACCCAGTCCCCGGGGGAGCCCGCGGCATGTCCTGCCTCACAGTCTTCTTTCCTTCAGAGCTGTGGGTAACAGGGTCCTGCTTTTCACCTCCCCAAGCGTCCATGTGCTGTGCCCCTCCATCAGAAGAATCTTTAAATCTTTTAAAACAATTACTTGCCAGGAATTTTTCTGTGTGCAGGGAGTATAACACAGATTAAGCAAACCAAAAGCCCTTCCTTCATGTGCCTTTCCGTCTCATGGAGTTTGAGAGACAAAAAGGCAGGGAGAATATTTCTATCATATGTTACAAAAAAGTTTTTTTTTTTTTTATCCTTTGTATATACTATTATGTATTGGTCAGAAGAAATCTATATATTCTAAAGGAAAATTTTAAAATGGCAAGGACATGATATTGATAAAGGAGAATTTAAAGATTCAAAAGTCACAGGGGAAAATGTTAATACAAGCAGTACAAATGGAAATTTCCACATGTATTTTTAAGTTAAATTGACCATTATTATAAAGAATAGTACAAACCGTATACAATTTTTTAATTAAAAAATTTTAAACCATAACAAGGGCATATTTTTGGTCAACTGAGCCCTTTTTACCAAAAGTTGAAGAATGATAAAAATTAGATAAAAGAGAATTGGGACTCCTACCTCAGAAGAGCTAAGATGCAAAAGACTGATAAGGTAAAATGTTCCATCTCCGTTTCCTCTGACTGTTGAATAGATGTAGTGCTGAGCTGCACTATGAAACTTCACTTGAATTTATGTGTGCCAACTGATAATCTTTTTTTCACTGTTCATTACCCTGGTAATTACAGTATTGACTGAAAGCTTAGTTTAATTTGTATCAATTATCCAAAAACCATTTCAATACACTTTTTTTTTTTTTTGCCTTCTTGATCAAAGCTTGCCTCAGATCATTTTAAGCATATTTCTGCCCTTGAACTTCTTTTAAACCCACTGAGGTTGTTGGGAACTAAGTATCAAGTGAAACCTGCTGATGTGATGATGGTTCTTGGTTCTATATGCAAATGATATATTTCTCAAGCGTCTAATAATTTTAAACTTTGCTCAGAATAATTTTTTTACAGAATTTAATGGATAGTATGAAAACAAGTCAATATCTTAGTAGATATATTTGAAACAATAAACTACATTTTTGCCCAGTAAAAGATGGGAAATTTCAAAATGAACTCCAGGGGGGTTAATTCTAAAAAGACAGGAGGGTCAATTAAACTACAGTTTTGTTCATTATTTACTACCAGTTAATCTCATAGTTCTTTCATTGATATTTCTTACTTAGGCCTTAGAGTGAACAGAAAGAAAGTAGCTTCATTTTATGGACGTGGAAACTAGAGTGTGGGTTGATGACATGACTTACCCCTGGTCATTCAGTTAGTAATGGGTGAAGAGTTGTATCTGCTCAAAGCCAATATTCTTTGTAATTTTCCGTGTTGTTTAAGATCTTCTACTTTGGGTGATCTTGGGCGAGTACCTAGTTAGGAGGCGGAGGATAACATTCAAGGGTTTTAGAACGTGCGCCGAACTCTTGAGAACTAGGCAAGTCCTAGCCACAATCTGCATGATCAGCCCAAATGCATCTGGATCGAAGCTGCTGAATGTGAGTGGGTGTAAAGATGAAATCCAGTCCAACAGAAGCAGATGGGTTAGTGCTGAAAAGCACAACCAGGTCTAGGCCAAGTCAGCTGTGTTTCTAAGAGGTAAGAAGTGGCGTATGCTTGGCAGAGGAGTCATTTAGAAATAGGGATAGACTTTGGTTAGGGATCCAGTCCTGCACTAGGGTCAGTGCGATTCACAAGGCAACTGGACTGGATAAGAGCCTTAGGTGTGGGGAACATCGCTTATACCTAAACCCAAATGGATGGTGCATTGGCAGTTTATTAGGGTCGGATTTTTATTGCAGTGTAGCAAAGTACCACAGATTTAGTGCCTTAAAGCAGCACCCATTAATTATCTCATAGTTTCTGTGGGTCAAGGGTCCAGGCACAGCTTAGGTGTGCTTTTTATATAAGGTTACACCAAGCAGCAGTGGGTCAGTTGGGCTGCATTCTCTTCTGCAGGCTTTCCTGGAGCAATGCCAACTTCCAAACTCACTCAACTTGTTCCAGAGTGAATTTCCTTGGTGCTGTAGCACAGAGAACCTCAGGTTTTCCTGGCTGTTGGCCACACACCTCTTTCTGCTCCTACAGGAGACTCACAGTTCCTGTCCTGTGGCGTTCACCATGGCAGTTTACAACATGATAGCTTGCTTCTTCAAGGCCAGCAGGAGCTCAGGAGAAAGTCTTCTGGCAAGACAGTCTTCTCTAATTTAACATAATTGCAGGAGTGACATCCTGTCGCCTTTGCCATATTCTGTTAGTGAGAAACAAGCCACAGGTCCCATACACAATCAAGGAGAGAGGATTGCAGTATTAAAGAAAAGGTGTGGGGCAGCAATCATACGAATCATACGAGTCTGTCTGCCGCAGATGGTGAAATAGGCTAATTTCCATCTGTTTGGTACCTTGCTAGGATAAATGGTTTAATTAGGTTTTCAGTACATTTAATAATATGTCTAATGGAAAGTGATCATTCCCAACTTATTGACACACTTTTAAAAATTCGGGTTCAGAGACAGTATACACTCCTCTTTTTTTCACCTATCACACTTTCCCTTGTTGTAGATCTCAGGGGTTACTTGTGAGCTCATACCCCAAAGCCACCTTCCCTTTTCTATTTATTTCTGCCATGTGGCTGCCCGTTTCTCTCATCTTGACTCTATGAACACTCATTCCCTAAATGATTTTATTTGGTCTCATGGCTTTTAATACCAACAATACACAGAATACCACAAGTTTGTATTCCAAATTAAACTTCTTTGTATTTGGATATCCAATATTCTACTTAACATCTCCGCCTAAAACTCTCAAATTCATCTACAACTTAACAAATCCAAAAGTGAACTCTCAGTCTTCCCTCAAATCTGTCCATCCTTCCCTGTTTCAATAAATAAGAAATCAGTTCTTCTAGATGTTCAAACAAAATAAAACAAAAACCAAAACCTAGGTGTTATGTTATCCTTGAATTTCTTTTTCTGTCACAACTTACATTCAGTGTGAAAACAAATATTTTTCTGGCTGTATCTTTAAAATATACCTAAAATCTCACCATATCTTATTAATTCTACTGCCAAGACTCTGGTGCAAGCCATAGTCATATTTTATTTGGATTCTTGCGATTGCCTCTTAGGAATTCTTCCTGACTTTCTGCCCTTAGCCTCCTAGTCTTTTCTCAGTGCGAGAGGAGAATGATGTCTTTGTAATACTCATCAGATCATGCCAGTCCTCTGCTCAGCACATCTGCAAGGCTTACAATGAAAGAGTAAGCATCAAAATCCTGAAAATAGGAATCACACAGGACTAAATGATTTTAATCACTGCCATTTATCTAATATCATCTCTTCCTGGCTCAATTTACACCAGCAAAACTGAAGAGGGCACACTGCTGCCTGAGAGATTTTAAACTAGCTTTTCCTTCTGCCTAGAACACACTTTCTCCAGATGGCGCCTGACCTGCTTCCATATCTCTTTCAAGTCTTTGCTCAAATATTATCTTCCCTATGAAGACTTTCCTGACCACTCTGTTTTAATGATCAACCAATCTCTCCATCTTCTATCCTTGCCATATTTATATCCATAGCATTTATCATTTGACATACTATCTATTTCACTGGTTAATATATGTCTGATTCCATTATATCTTGGCCTCTGCAAAAGCATATATTTTTATAATGTTTTACTGCTGTATTTCCAAAGTCTACTAGGTGAATTATGTTGATTGATTCCATTGCTAAGCCAAACTTGCATTTCTGGGATGAACTCACTTTGGACATGATGTATTATCCTTTTTGTCTGTTGTTGGCTTTGATTCAGTAATATTTTATTTAGAATCTTTGCATCTAACTTCACAAGGAACTGGTGATGAGAATATAAAATAGTACAACAGTTTTGGAAAACACCTATCATATGGCCCAGCCATGCTACTCCCATGTGTGAAGCAAGAGAAATGAAGTCATTTGATGGTACAAATACTTGTACACAAATGTTTTTGTAGCAGCTTTACTTTAATTGTGAAAAACTGAAAACAAACCAAACGTCCATCGATAGGCAAATAGCTAAACAAACCATGGCATGTCTACGCAAAGGAGTATTGCTCAACCATAAAAAAGGATGAACTGTTGACGTTGCTACAGTGGGGATGGAGCTCAAATAATAATTCCCAACTAAATAAGTCAGATGAAAAGAATACATACTGAATGTTTCCATTATATCAAGTATTACAATGGGTAAACTGATCGATAGTGTTAGAAAGTAGATCAGTAGTTGTGTATGGACAGGCTGTAAGAGGCATAGGAGAGATGGATTATAAAGAGGTTCAGGTTGACTTTTAGATAAGACAGAAATGTCCATCTTCTGTATGTACAGTTGTGGACACGTGTCAAAACTTACCAAATTATATACTTTAAATAGGTGTAGCTTATTGTCTGTCAGTTATACCTCAATAAAGCTATGTTTAAAAAAGAAAAAAAGTAATGATACAGTTCAATTTTCTCTTGTTCTGTATCACAAAAAACCACTATCATCCCTAAAGTCTGTCAGCTTGAAGATATGTTCTAAATAAATTATTTCATGCTTTTATGATTTCAGTTCAGCCAGTGATGATGGTTGGAAATATATTTTAGCTAAAACAAAAAAGTCCATTATTTTCTTTAAGTGGTCATTTTATAATGATAAGAGCAAATTAGAAGTTTACATCTTACCTCATTACTGAATTTTTTTCTAGCCCAATTCAATGTAATCTCTGAGAAGGATCAGGTAGGATAATAAGAACTTAGTTACTGCAGCTGGCTTTTTCCATTACTTCTTTGTTAGCCCAGTGAAATTTATTAAAAGAGAATGGTTTTGAACATGACTTGTCATTGAGAATACAAACCACTGTTTAAAAAAGATCTTTTTCCACACTTATTGATGATGGAAAATACATACTTTGTGCAAAGATGTGCACATACATATACAGTGTGTGGAAGTGCAAGCAATAAATTACAGTTTATGATGTATCCCTCTATTGTCACAGTCAAGGGTATTGTCAAAAGGACCATCCAAAGACATAATTCTGTCCCTTCCCTTCTTTGAGAAGGACCTTGCATACTTTCCAATTTGTGTAAGAGGACCCAACTTCCAATTCTCACTTGTCCATGACTTCTGATATTATTCCTTAAGCACAAAATATATTTAAGGGACAAAGTGAAAATAGACATTGTAATAAGAATCGAAGCTTTCAGAAAGAAAATCAATGAGAAAACAGATATTTGGGTAGAATCCAACAACAATTCACCTGCTTCAAATAATTTTGTCCCTAGCTCTCTTGGGTCCAAAACTTCTGCAAGCAATTACTTTGGATATTCTACCAATATATAAGGATATAAGGACCGGAAAAATAAAGACCTTTTTACAAGGATATAGTTATTTTCTGACAGCATTTCATAATAAATAAGCATTTTCAGCCATAATTTATGTTGTTTCTTTTCTTTAGAAAACTGTATAAACACCTCCAAATGATGCAGAAACTACCAAAAGGATTTTTTTTAACAAATAGCATCATAGAATAGAATACAAAGCATACAGACTTTACACAATTATAGTTTGTATAACTATGACCAAAGTGTTTTTAATTAGGAAAATATATTTAGAGTGTGTGTCTTTGTTTTTCTTTAGAAAAATAAGTAAGTGAAAGTTCAGGGAACGTAAACAGATTTGTGTTCTCTCTTAGTTAACCCCCCATTTTTCTTCCGTATTTACTCTCAGCTTTGCTTTGTCCTTAAAGAGAAAACATTTGGTTGCATAAACATCTTTCTTGGACTGCCACTTCTAGGATGATGGAATAGACATACTTCTTCCTATTTCTCAGGCTAAGGAAACTAAAAACCCTGAACATTATATGTAACACAAATGTAAGAAGAATCTGAAAAGTGGAAAAAGAAAGCACAGTAACGACCTTGGCCAGGAGAAGCAGCAAGGTAGTAAGTTCCGTGGGATTCCTTTTGCCTCATGTATCCCAGAGAATTATAGCCAGTATTGTTTTGGAAAAATAAAATAGGAGAAAATCTTTGGGAATAGGATTAGGTGAAGATATTTTAGTCAACACCAAAAGTACCCTTCCTGAAAGGAAAAAAATAACAATTTGGATTTTGTTAAAAATTAAAAACTTATCTTGTGAAATCTCCTATTAAGAGGATAAAAAGGCAAGGTGTGAGAAAATATTTATTGACTGTGATAAATTACATATTGACAAACACTAGTATCTGGAATACATAAAGAACTCCCAAAACTCAAGAGTGAAAAACAACAAACCAATTAGAAAGTGGAGAGGCATAGAGATTTTTCTCTAAAGAGAATATACAGATGACAAAAAGCATATGGACACATGTTCAACTTTATTAGCCATTAAGGTAACACCAACTATTATCCTAGTGAAATATCACTACACAGATATCAGAACAAAATAAAATAAAACACTAAATGCTGGTGAGGATGTTATTCACTTACTGCTGGTGAGATGTACTTGGTACAGCCATTCTAGAAGAAAATGTCTGGCAGTTGCTTAAAAAATACGAAGTATAAAAGAATCATACAACCCAACCACTCTACTCTTGGTAGCTGTCCCAGAGACATGAGCACTTATGTTCACACAAAAATCTGTACACAAATGTTCATGAGAGTTTTATTTATAATAGCCTAAAACTAGAAACAGCACAGATGTCCTTCAATGGATGAATGGTTAAACAGACTTCCATAACGTGGAATACGCAGTAATAAAAAGAAATTGACTATTGTTACACCCAGTAACCTAGATGACTCCCCAGAGAATTATGCTGAGTGAAGAAGCCAATTCCAAGTGGTTGGATACTGTGTGATTCCATTTATATATCATTCTTGAAATAACAAAACTTAACAGAAATAGAGACTAGATTAGCAGTTGCCAGGAGCTAATGCATTGGTTTGGGTGGGAGGGAAATGGATACAAATATAAAAAAGCAACATTTGGCATCTTTGTGGTGATGGCAATGTGCTGAATCTTGACTATATCAACACAATATACAATTTTTGATACTGTACTAGAGGTTTTCAAAATTTTACCATTGGGGAAACTGGGTCAAGTGTCCATGGTATCTCTGTAGTATTTCTTACAACTGTTTGTGAGTCTAGAATTACCTCAAAATAAGAAGTTACAAAGTACATCTTTCTTATCTTCTACCTTCTCTTTATTTCAGCTAATAGGGAGCCTAAACGATGGTAACAGAGAGGGAGCTCCAGTGGGAGGTCAGCGTACTTCTCTCCCTAACTTCTCTGCGTTGTCCTGTCAGCCTGTATTCCTGTCAAGGCCGTCTTGTTTCCGTAATTCTCTCCATCTGGGCTTGGATAGCCACTTCCTCCCTTCATCCATTTACGCTGACCTTTGGGTCTCACCTGTTCTGCCTAGCCCTGGGATACTAGTGCAGTTTTCTTATACACTGCCTGCAGCTTAGTAAAGAAATCATTATTAAACTCTCCTGAAATTATCTTAATCTGAGAGAGCTGCGTGTTTCCTTCTGGTGTGTGGACTCATATAGCTGTAGGATGTGGGGAGCTGTGTGACGTTTCAGTGTCCACGTGCATGTGTGTACGTACCTGTGGCCATGTGTGTACATACCATATAGCAGGTGGGCTTTACGTTATAGCGGAAAGAGTAGGAAATCCAGGTGTGATGAACGTGACTTCACAGAGGGACACACAGGGAGTCCAACTTTGTGACGGAATAGGAAGCAACTATAGATGAGGTCTGCTTTGATACCATGGTGTGTGTTTACTTACCTCTCTGAGCAGGTAACATTTGAACTGAGCCCTGAATTATGTAAAGAATCTAGTCATGCAGAGACCTGGGGGAAGAATTTGGAGTGTTTGAGCACCGGAAAGCCAAAGTCAATTCATCATATTGACTAAGGAAAATGGAGGTAGGGACTGAGATCTAAGCACTGGCAGGGTCCCGGTGGGGTTTTGTAGCCATTTGTGATACAACTTGGATGGTATTCAATTTGAAATGGGCAGTGATTAGTTTTCTTCACTATCCATCCATTTAATCTATTATAAGCAAGGTTTTTTACAATAAAAAAGAGGGATTTTGCTGAATAAATAAATGGCTATAGGCTTCCAGAAACTCGCAGTTCACTGAAAGAGATAACATGAATATACAAACAGCTACAACAGGAAGTTCTAGCTAATTTACATAATGATTGATTTTGTTCTAAAAAGAGGAGACCCTCGGGATTATCCAGCTTGCCTGTCACTTACACATTTTAGCCTAGTAACTGCCACTCTGGTAAGAAGGAAAAAACCATTCTTGATAAACAGCCTTAGTTGTTTGAAAGTTTTTTAACGTTTTTACGTTTTTAGTAAATGGAACCTCTTTGAACACCAAAATGAAAAGTAAGTTTAATGGTGCCACTATTCCCCCTCTCTTTCTTTTGGACAACCCCTCCCCTCTTTTCCAGCACGACCGGTGCCCCTGCAGGCACTGCTCCAGGTTTACTGATATTTTAGAAAGTATTTCCTCAGATTTCAGTCCATGAATTGTACATACCAGAATCTTCTGAGGATTCTGAATTTAAAAAAAAAAAAATTTCTGAGCGAACTCCTCCGCCCTATTCCTGGGAGCCTTGCTCTCTTGGTCCGTGTGTGTGTATTGGGGAAGAGGTGTTTAGTAGAAAGTCAACTTCTTAAGAGTTTCCAAGGTGATTCCAAAGTGCTCAGGTTTAGAAAACACCCTTTTAGTGAATAAACGGACGAATGGCCCATTGAGTCAAGACTTCAGGACCAGCACATCTTCTTTCAGCTTTTTGCGCCCTTTCTGTACCCTGATCTCTTAGCTGAAATATCCGTTCTCCTCGAAGGGCCACAGCGCGGCAGAACTCAGGAAGCACTGTTCACGTGGAAAGCGGTGTCGTGTACTGGGCACCCTTCCCCTTGTCCTGGAGTCCTGTGAGTCTGTGACCCCGGGCTGCCTGCCTGTCCCCAGTTTCCCTTGGTTTCTCCCACTCTCAGCTTAAATGTTAATTCTTCAAGGAAGCCTATCCAGGCCCGGCCCCACTCATCCTAGTTTAGGTTAAATATCGCTGTCACTGTCCTAAAACCACTACTTTTCTGTAACATTTCTTGAAGTCATAATTAAACAACAATGATCATTTAAAAATTGCTACTTTAATAATTGTTCTCTCTTCTGGGAAGAGAGGAAGAATTTAATCATTCATGATCCATGTGCGAGAAGCTGGATTTTTCCTGAGGACCAACAGAAGCTAATAAAAAATATGCACCAGAGAGAAATGCTCAGATGGACGACGTTCACAATATAAAACTTAGCTTGAGTGTGAGGAGCAGGAAGGCAAGGAGGCAGGGAGGTTGTCGTCAGAGGCAGGGAGGCCAGTTAGGAGGTCTGTGTGGTGATGTCCTGGCATCGGGGTGATAAAGTCGGAAAGAAGCAGACAGACTAAGAACATAAAAAAGGTTGG
Source organism: Camelus dromedarius (assembly GCF_036321535.1). NCBI lineage: Eukaryota > Metazoa > Chordata > Mammalia > Artiodactyla > Camelidae > Camelus > Camelus dromedarius. The sequence continues at coordinate 5,329,248 of NC_087453.1, read as the reverse complement.
ACTTGGGGAGGAGGAAGGAAGAATCAAGGATTTCTAAATGGAGACTGAAGTAGTATCATATATTCAGAAATGGGAGGTAAAGAAAGGGCTGGTTTCTGAGAAGATGATGTCCATTTGGCTGTCAGATCTGTGGTTTTGAAGCCAAGGTGAGCTGTGAAGGGTGGAGACGTAGATCAGGCGTTCTGGTAGAGACTGTCAGCAATCATTAAAAGTATATTTTCTCAGGTTCCCTTGCAGCTGGCCTGGGATCATGTAACTGGGTTCTCGTTAATGGGGAAGAAATGATGAAAGCCATTGCCAGGCCTGACTCTTAAAAAAAAAATCCCTGCAGACTCCTCAGTAACTTTCCTTCACAGCGAGCCTGGCAGCCACGTGCTCCTAATGGTGTGGTTACAGGATGGAGGTAGTTCAAAAGACTGGCATCAGGCTTCGTGTGAATAACAAATAACCTGGCGTCATGTCTGTGGTGGCCACTGGCATCACTTCCACTAACAGGTGTCATCATTCATGGGAGGAGATGAGGTCATTCAGGGAAATTACGTAGAAAAAGAAGAGCCTGAGAAACTCCAGTATGAAGACAAAGCAACCATTCTGCAGTCAAAGCACGCTGCACCTACCCTTCCTACTTGGGAGCCTCTTACCCTGTCCTGGGTGAGACTTTGGGAACCATTTCCTGAAGTCAGGAGGTTAATTCAAATTTAGCTGTTGGTATTTTTAATTCAAATAGTCCATTGATCTCCATCCAACCCTGTTCCGTCACCTTCAGACATCACCACTGTAAAGGAACGATCTCTTAAACAAAGAACCCAGCATCCCACTGGGACATGTCATTTGGACACAGAATGTTCCAATGTACGCTTCCCTCACTCCATAACCAAGTTTCTATCCTCTTTTCTTTACAAGGCATTCCAACCAGAATTTCTTTCACCATCTACTGCGCTCCTGATTTTCCAGCTATTCCTGATCTTGAACAACCAGTAGCATCCTATGTACAGTATATATACCATACTTATTTTATTAATGTCTGTCTTTTAGGTTTCATAAAGACAGACCCATATTTGTATTGCTTTGTATACCACTTAGCACAATGTCTGAAATATTAGAGATACTCAATGATTATTTGCTGAGTGTTAAATGAACGTAAAATGACTGTGAGTTAGTCTCAGGATTTTTTTCATTCATGCTCATAAGCACTATTTCTTCCCAGAGTTGTCAGAATTATCCTGGATGATCAGCAGGTATCTCTGTGTCCATTGGGCAACACTGTCTCTTTCTGAATATTTGCTGATTTCCACCATGTTTGCCGAGCATCCATGGGGTGTGACTGTATCAGCCACTGTTGGGCGTTTCTATCTCCTGCTGGGCACCTCCTGCCTCTTTGCTGATGGCCCTCGCTGATGCACCAACACCCTGAAAGGCACTGCCTTTAAATCTCAAAACTACAGAGTGGCCTCAGGAAGAGGGAGCGCTGGGAGAGAGAGCTCTTTCTCCCTTCTACTCACTGCAATTTGGAAGGACACCAAAAAAGAGATTCTTGGGGCCCAATGCACTCTCTTGCAGATTTTCCTTGGAGCTTCCTACTTTCCCTAGGATACAGACATCAGCCCACTGGGGGCTGGGCCAGAAGTCAAGCTCGAGCGATACCACTTCCCTTCTCAAGCTTATTCTTCCTTTGTGAGCTGTTCATTCTGAAGCCCATTGATCATGACTTTTTGTTTCTGCAGGGAGACATTTCTCCTGGGAGGGTCTGCAGGCTCCTTCCTCCCTAGTATGTTTGAATCTTAAAAAGAAATGTGACCCTTATTACACTTGAGCCAAATTAAATATTTTAATCCAGTAAACTATGGCTCAGTTTTTCTAAATATGTGGCACCTTGACCGGATGCATCAGCGTCTCTCGGAAACTTAACCAGAGATGCAGACTCTCAGCCTCCACCTAAGACATGCTGAACCTGAGTTTTAACAAGCCACCCGGGTGATTCTGAGACAGGCGACAGTTTGAGAAAAACTAGTAGCAGTACTTATTTAATATTTCTAAATATCATTTTCCTCCTATTTAAAGTGAAGATTGCAAGGATTAAATTAGACAAAGCACATCGTAGCATTGCAATTAGCACATAGTAATAGCACTTTATATTTTTTGGCAAAGAACCCCCCCCCCAAAAAAAAACCAAAAAACCCACAGCTATCTATGCCACAGCCTTTGGTAATGAGTAGAACTGAATTCCTTGTGCTGCCAGGAGGAGAAATACGTGCAGAGGAACCGTAACTCATCCAGCAGGAAAAGAACTACGCATTTATTCTTGTGTGCTCTAATCATTGCTCCAAAGACCAAAGTAAGTTTTTGGTAAGGTGAAGGATTAAAAGGATGCGTAATTATTTCTCATAAAAGTACAGGAAAGCTGATATTAAAGACCTTTAAAGGGACAAATCTCAGCACGTTGCGCTTTTATGTATGAAAGTGATGGAGAGACAGGTATGGAGCTGGGAAGGCAATGATCCGTGAGGCCGGCACTTTGATTAGAGGAAGGGCTACTGGAATCTAGTTAGGCATCCCTCCTTTTCTCTTTCAATTTCATCCTTAAAAGTTGTGCGGATCAGACCAGCCCTGTTCACCAGTTCTCAACTACAAAGCGTTGGGAGATGGTACCTCGAGACAGCCCATCTTTTTCAGTCATTTTGAAGGAAACTTCAGTGATAAAAACAGATCTGTGAGCAGGTATGTTTTAATTCACAGTTAACAAAGGAAACCATCTTCACTATGATGGCCAAATACCAGGCCATTAAAAAATAGTATGAACGTGCTAGGGGATTTTAAGCATGGCTGCAGGTATGAGTAAAACTGAGTGGTTAAAAAAAAAAATAAATTGAACACAGAAACACTAATGCTTTGCAAAAAAAGGCACAAAAAAATGAGCAGAGAATACAAATTGCTGGAGATAATGGTTGCCATGGCAATTGTTTGTCCAGAACCCAAACTGTGGTAACTCAGGTAAGAGTAATTGAAAATAAAAGTCCTTAGTAGACCTTCTCCACTATGATTTCGTTCCTGCTGCGGGCTTGGGTAGCATGACTAAATATCCCTTCCTGGTCCTGTGGAAGCCCCAACACAATCATAATTTGCTAAACGAAGGGGGAGGGCGATTTGCCTGAGTCCCACCCAGAGCAGCGGGGAGTTTTCTGACATCCTCGGTGTTTGCTGAACACACCAAACTTTTCGAGGTGAAGTGATGTGGGCTGGCACAGTTGTTCCAACCCCACATGCCTTGGAACAGTAAGCAATTTTCTTCTATTAAAAGTTCACAGTGGTGGGAATTTTGCGGGGGGAGGTTCAAGGTTGCAAAATGCTGGTTCGGAAGAGCATCACACCAGTAGTTTTCTTCTCGACGCGTGACTGTCCGTAGCCATTTCTCCCACGTGATCACCCATCTGAGAGGGAAGTGATGCTTACTGCATCGTTTGAAAGAAAGGCACCTGTTTGCAGAAAGGCAAGAATAATCTAGTTTGTGAGTATCCTTGGCTCTTAAATTTGCCTTTCCTGACTCGATGTTTTAGGTTTTTCTGTTTCTTGATCAGATTGCTCTAACTCTGGACTTTTCAAATCCATTTTTTCACCTCTCATATGTCATTCTTCGAATCAGCTTCTAGTAAGAAAGCTATTTTCTGGAGAAGAAAGCAAAAGAAAATAAAGGAATCATATGGGAAGAGAAAGAGAAGTGTAGAAAATTGTCTTCCTCTCTCCCGAATTCTGTAACCATATTTTAGGATCTTTTCATCTTGCACGGTTGGTTGATGAGAAATGTAACATTTGCATTTCAAGGTAGACAAAGGCTTTTACTGATGTCCAGTAACCAGGGAAACTTAACGAGAAGTTACAGTGGTTGGATTTGTAACGACTTGTTTTCTGCAGTCGCCAGAAAGCAGAAGGCTTTGTACACACAAACACAGAAAGCACACTGCTTGTTAGGTACCACATCTAATTAGCCAGAACCCACAAAACTTCCACTAATGATATTTTTATGCCAAGAGAGTTTGAGAAATTGCACTTCAGTTTGGATGTTTTAAAACATCAGGAATCACCAGAAGTTACAAATAAAAGAGGTAACAGGGATTGAAGATGTGACCTTTTACAACATTGAATTCTTACCACAACACTACGAGGCAGTGTATCTGTTTTCAGTTGCTGCCACAACAAATTAGCACAAACTTAGTGGCTTGAAACAACACTCATTTATCAGCTCATAGTCTGTAGGTCTGAAGACCAACACAGGTCTCACTGAGCTAAAAGCAGGCTGTGTGCGGGGCAGTGTTCCTTAGGGGACACTCTGGGGACGAAATCTGGTTTCACGCTCAGTGAGGTTGTTGGGGGAATCCAGTTCTTTGTGGTTCCAGAACGGAGGCTCCTTGTTTCCATCCTGGCTGTCATCAGGGGCTGCCCTAAATTCCCTGTCTTTAGCCCTTGTGCAGGGGCCCCTCAGCATCTCTGAGCTGGCAAAACCTTCTCCCACTTGGAATCTCTCTGACCTCTTCTGCCTTCCGCTGGAGAAAGTTCTTTGCTTGTAAGGGCACAGGATTGGGCTCACCCTGCTAACCCAGGGTAATCTCACTATCTCAAGGTCATGGATCAGTAATCTTAATTACGTCAGCGAAGTGTATTCTGCCATGTGTCACGCCGTACTCACAGGTTCCAGGCATTAGTGGGTGGACTCTTCTGTGGGACCCACCAAAGATGGATAATGTCATTACTTCCATTTTGTAGGAGAAGGCATTAATGCAGGATGGTTAAGTAACCTGCCAGAGGTAACACAGCTAGTAAACGACGGAGCCGGGATTTGAAGGCTGTTGTCTCCAGAAGCCAGTTTTTAAAGCACTCTATACCATATGATTTAAAAGTGAATAATTTACAATATAGATGGGCGTTATTATTAGTCCTTCCTGCCTCAAAGTGCCTTCCTCAGTGTGCAAATCATTTTATAGTAAGCTGGAAGTTACGTTATTTGTCAGAGAGCTTTTATTAAAAAGGTAGTAGTGTTAAGCTCTGGAAATATTCAGGAGGGCTGTTGAAAAGTCAGCCCTTCAAGAGATTTTGTTCCAGTTAAATTAGCAAAATTGTTCTGGAGAAACATGGAAATCTTCAAAAATGCTTCCTAGGCTTCCCGTAGTAGATTGCATTATGATTTCACTCCTTTCCTGTTATTAAGGTTTTCACTCTTTTCTTATTATAGGATTATATTTCCTTACCCTTGCCATGGCTCTGTGGTGAATGGGGTGTGTCTCATGTTCCTTAACACTGGGCGTGGCCAAGGAACTTGCTTTGACCCTGGGAATGTTAACGTTAATGGTGCAAACCAAGGTGTAAATACATTTACGCAGTATGGCTTTTTCTCCTGTGTCCCCATGAGCTACCATGAAATGAACATGCCTTAATGAGTCACTGGTGCGAATGCAAAGTGGTACAGCCACTTTGGAAGACAGTTTGGCAGTTTCCTGCAAAAATAAACACACTCCTGCCACACAGTCTAGCAATTGTGCTTTTCGGTATTTACCCAAAGAAGATGAAAACTTATGTCCGCACAAAAGCCTGTACCTAGATGTTTATAGCAGCTTTACCTATCGTTGCCAAAACTTGGCAGTAATCAAGGTGTCCTTCAGTAGGGGAATGGATAACTAAACTGTGGTTCTTCCAGACACTGAACTGTTACTCAGCGCTAAAAAGAAATGAGCTATCTCATCATGAAAGACATGAAGGAAGCTTAAATCCATATTGCTAAGTTAAACAAGCTATTTTTAAAAGACCACTTAGTGCTCGATCCCGAGTACACGACATTCTGGAAAAGGCACAACTATGGAGCCAGTAAAAAGATCGGCAGTTGCCAGCAGTTGGGAAGGGGGCAGGGATGAATAGGTGGAGAACAGAGGGTTTTTAAGGCAGTGAAAATACTATGTTTGATATTATCACGATGGATACATGTCATAATACATTTGTCCACACCCACAGAATGTACAACTCCAAGTGCGAACCCTCATGTGAACTAGAGACTTTGGGTGACTCTGATGTGTCAGTGCAGGGTCATCAGTCGTCACAAATGGACCACTCTGCTGCGGGATGTTGATAATGGGGGAAGGTGTGCACGAATGGGGGGCAAGGGGTCTTTGTGAACTTTCTGTACCTTCCTTTCCATTTCACTGTGAACCTAACGGCTCTATAAATAACTAATTTTTAAAATAAAATACAAAAATAATTTCAAAAATAAAAATAAAGTCTTTATAAAAAATAAAATAAAACAAAAATAAAACCATGCCCTGGGTCCATGCTAGACCTTAAAAAATGAAGACACTCAGAGAAGGTCTGAACCCAACCCACAGCCTAGAGTGCAGCTCAGCCCAGTCACATGAGCCCACCCCCACTGACCTGCAGATCTATAAGTGAGAAAAGCCCTTGTTTTTGTAAACCCATGAAATTGTGAAGCTGTTTATAGTATAACAGTATTACAGAAAAATTTACCCTCCCTAGGGGGAGAAAAACTCCCACTAAGAATCTCCGTGTTTTAAAAAGCCATGTGCTTTGGAAGAAGCAAACCCTATTACCCTATTCATATCTCAGAGGTGTCCAGAGGTCTCGCCATAATCAAAAGTCGTCCATAGGGATGATTTGTATCCATTGGTAACTAAACAACCCAATCCGGTTCTGGAGAAGTCATGTTGGAAGGTACACGTCAGAGAGACATCTTCCATAGATCTTTTGTGACATAAATTTGAATCATAATGTGCTTTGTGCATAATTTGCTTAGTAATCTTGACCACGTTTGTTAAACCCTCTAATGTGGGGAGCATTAATACCTGCTTCTTTCAGTTGTTGTTAAGATTAAATGAGAGTATGTCCCTAAAGCAGGTAGCGCCATGTCTAGTGCACAGTAGGAGATCGAGAAATGTTAGCTATTCAGTACTTTTACTTGGTAAGAAAAATATGGTTACATTTGACAATTCTTTCCTAGTAGATCAATCTCTGCCAAAGATATCACGGATTTTTTTTTTTTTAAGAATTGAAAAATAAGATAATTGGTGGAGCAACCTCAGACAGATGGTGGGGTCTTATAGAATCTGAAAGAAAATATTTTTAAGTAAGGAAAAGCTTCATCCACATCCATGTGATAACCTCACAAAAATATGGGGAAAAGGAAATGTGAATAATTTGTAAAATCATTCAGCATATACTATTTAAAAAATAAGTATAAAACATTATATGGGTAAGCCAATTACTAGAGACTCAGACATACCCCAATTAAAAGAGAAAACACATGAATCCAGAATTAAGCATAACAGGATTATCACAACTTGAATCAACTTGATGAGATTCAGAGACCTCTAGGCTTATTTGCCAAATGAATGGATTAGACTCTCTCGACAGACTTGCATTCAGCAGATGGAGGCCTCCTAAGAGAAAACCATTCTGAGTAAAGAAAGATATACCAGTTAGCTTTTCCTGAATAACAAATCACTCCAGACCTCAGTGACCTGAAACCAGCATTCAGTTCTCATGTCCACAAGTCGATGGGGATAGCTGGTCTACAGGAGCTTCACTCTTCCTCCTTTGTTAGCTGCAGGTTGGCTGGGCCCTTTCACAGGTCCAGATCCTTCATTAGGATGACTCAGCAGACTCAGACTTGGTTCCACATGTTGGAGATGCTCATATGATAGTCTCAGAGGTCCAGACACAAGCAGAAGTGTTCAGAACGCTAGAAAACCAGAATCAGAACTAGCATTTAGCCGCTGCTACCACATTCTGTTGCCCTAATTCAAGAGAGAATCATCTTGGTTGTAAGGAGTGGGGAATACCCTCCATCGTTGATGGGAAGAGCTGCAAATTTACACTGTAGAAGGACATGGATACAGGGAAGACTGGGGCACTGGAAACAGTTTTATGAGAAATTTGTCATGAAAGATCCAGCCAAACATTTCAGATAGAGTCTTGTTGACAGGTGGAGGGGGGATGGCTCACCCCCACTGTGGACTTTTGTCCTTGTTTTAGTTCTTGGAGGAAGTTCAATAGGTTAAAAAAAAATCATCTCTGAAGACATCTGTCTGATTGTGAGAAAATATTTTAATACCTATACGAGAAAGCCTAACTGAAAGGGGGCAGAACAAATAGATCAGTGGATGGAACGTCTGAGGCAGTGACTTGCTGAGGGTGGTAGAGGACATCTGATGCGGGACCCAGTTTCTCCGTGGTGTGGTGATGCCACTGAGAGAGGGTGGCAGCATGTGCAGACAAGGGCATAAGGAGGTTGTGAATTATCTGTGGGCTCTGTGAGAAGACTCAGCAGAATGCAAAATAATCAAAGGGAAAGTGCACAACCCAGCTAATGGGACTTTTCTGTAAGGGTATCTGAGAAATCCTCAGTAGAATCCCAGGGATAATTTTAAGAAAAACTGTCAAAAGTTAAAAAAAGTTGATGATGTTTTAAGTAAGGTAAGTAATAATAATAAGAGGAACCAAAGACTGCCTGCCTTCTATTCTTTCCTTCCTTCCTTCCTTCCTTCCTTCCTTCCTTCCTTCCTTCCTTCCTTCCTTCCTTCCTTCCTTCTTTCCTTCCTTTTTCCCTCCCTTCCTCCCTCCTTTTGGTACAGAAACCTGAATCCTGTCAGGAGAATACGTGACAATCGGAGGGTTGGAGAACTCAGGTTTATTACACCAATGGGCCCAGAGGATTTAACACTCCAAGCTCTGGACCCCATCTGTAGGTTTACACAGACTTTTATAGGGTTTTAGGTTTAGATTAAGTTCGCGCCATATGCAAGTGAGGTGTTAGAAATGGACCAATCAGGAGTGAGCTTTCAGGAACCAATGGAATTTTAGGGGTAAGTTTCGCTTTCCTAGAGGCAAGCCTTTTACAGACGTGCAAAAGCAGGATGGCAATGGCCGTGCCTGGGAGGTCTTGCTGGTTCTTTTGTGGGTTTTGCCCCTTCACTTTCTCCCTCCCTCTCTCTTTTTAAATTCCTTCCTTTCTTCTTTTCTTTAACATCTAGGTACTTGAAGGTTAAAATCTTTGAGAGACACAGAGATGCTCCTTGGCTAGACACTGGGCTAAGGAACAAGTGCAATTTTCATTTAAAAAGGAGTAATAACGAAATATGGGCTGCATCTTTTACAGATGATGATAAACTTTGCATTTGGCTGATGTCAATGTGCAGCTTTTTTTTTTTTTTTTATCTCAGTGAGAAAACGTGTTCAGGTTAATCAACAACGGCCATCATTGTGGGATGCAGACACTACAAGAAGGGGAGCTGATAGTTGTGGTTTCTTTCTGGTCAGTCATTCTTAATGTCAGTCTAGGATCTCCAAGGAGTTTAATGAATAGCTTTAGGGATCCACTCTTCTGATTCTGCATTCTACTTTTAGGTATATGTACAGTACATGTGTTGTCTTGGGGGAAGATTCATAGATTTTTGTCAGTTTATTAGTAATCTTAATCTAACTTTTAAGCTTTAGATGGTTTTCTTAATATGAAACAAGCAAAGCAGGTTAGGGGCTACCGCTCTAGTCTCTGTTCGTAAGTAACAGTGGGATGTTGTGTAAACGACGTGACTTTTGTGTTTCAGTTTCCGTATCTGTATGATGGGATTATTAGTCTTTAACTCAGAGAATTGTAGGAATTGATGAGATGGAAATACGAAAAAAAGATGTGTAAAAATTTAAACTATACAAAGAAAGGTCTCACAGTATCTCTGCTTTTCTATATCATGACCAGGCCGTCTAACTTTAATTATATGTCAATCTCTACTTCTACTAGTTAAGTGCTGGTAAGTTTCCAACTCAGAGCATTCAGAGCCCAGCAAGCTTGTGGTTTGGAGTGTCTGAAATGTTCAATAATCACAGTATGATTTGATTTCTTCCCACTGGGTCTCTTTAATGTTAGACAGGTAAACATTCTGGGTGACTTTTTTTGTCTCAGCTTTAAACTTAATAAGGCCAGTGTCATCTCATTTTTGTATGAGATTTGTGGCACGGTGATAATAAGTTTTTTTCCTGGCAACTCAATTATTTTTAAGGATTTACACAAGATAATTACTGTTGATAGATATCCAGATCCTTAGAGCAAGGAAATACTCATTTCCATGTCTAGTTTTATGTCTTCTATTGATTGAAGTTTGTGCCAATGATCAGATATCAGAGACTGAGAAATTTCAAGGAGAATGAGAAAAAAATAGACAAACAATGAGTAGAGATTTAAAGATCAAGCAGAAAGAAGTTTTCTTTTAAAAAGAAATTTGTACATAAAAGCAGAGATAATTTAAATGTGATGTCCAAGACTCTTGGTTGAAAGTCAAAGAAACTGAATTCATAAGGACTTAAGCAAAGAAGGGATTTATTAACTCATATGACCTTAAAGTCTAATGCGGCCTAAGCTTCAGGTATGGCTGGTTCTAGGGGATCTAAAGATTTTGAGAGTGGATCTTTCTTCTATGTCGTGGGTTTGCGTCTCTATCTGTTGGCCCCTTCATAAGTTGTCTCTCTTTCTCTCTGTATGTGGGGCTCCCTAGTAGCTATTGAGATAATATTCTCTTGAAGCTCATAATCCTAGTGGAAGGTGGATTCTTTTTGATTCCTTTCTCTGAAGTCCTAGAGTTAAGTCTTGTTGGCTTGTCTTGGGTATTATACACATGAAAGACCCAACTAATATGCTTGGGAGATGGAACCCTCTGAATAACCAGATATGCTCCATGTACCCACAACCAGAGCTAGGGGGTAAGGTTAATCCATAGGAATTGCACAGCACCCCACAGGAAAAGTTAAAATTCTATTCCAAGACAAACAGGCCAGCCAAAAACAAGAACTGTCTACTGCATTTGTGCTTAAAAATTAGCCTGTAAAAATCATCTTGAGTTTTTATGGAGTCACCAAATATTAAGAATCATAGGGCTTTTGGATCTTCTATATCAAACTTCTTTCCTCGCAGATGTGAGTTCTGAACCAGAAGGGACTTCAGAGGCGTGTCTAGAGTTTCACAGTGAATGATGGAGGCAGGAAAGGGACCCAGGACTTCATATTTTTACCACATTGTCTAAAGATAATGTGCACACTTACAGATTGAGACATAGCTATTATATCGTATCTTGGAGTGAATATTCTCCCTTTCTTTGTCTTTCTGTCCTCATTTCCTTCAGTGCATGTTCATTGGAGATCTACTGTAATCCAAGCCTTCTTTCTCCAAGCCTTTATTGAGAATTTGTTCTGTGCTTAGCTTTGATTCAACATGTATTTGGTGAACAGTTTACCTTCCAAGTATGCTGCTGAGCCCTGGAAATAAAATTACAGATAGCATATTCTAGAGGGGTAAGAAAGACAATTAATTAATAAAATAATTATAGTTGTGACAGGTACCTTGAAATAACAGGTAAGGCCCAGTGTAAGGAAAAAAGAGAGATATTAAAGCTTAGTCTGAAGGATGAGAAGAAACTGGACATGTAGAAAGCCAGGAGAGGAGTATTTCAGGGGAAAATATTCTCAGAAGGACTGAGCCTAGATTTTTCAAGAAACAAAAGTTTGGTCAGCACTTAGGGAAAGAGTTAGCTAATTTTGTAGACATTCATGGCTTTGTAGACCAGATGGTCTTTGCTGCTCAACTGTACTGTTGTAGCTGAGAAGTCACTTTGGGCAATGTGTAAACAAATGGGTGTGGCTGCATTAAAATAAAACTTTATTAACAGGAACATGTGGAAGGCAGAATTTCCCTAACCCCGGGGAACAGAGATTGAATGAGAGAGATAGAAATTGACCATGGAGGACAGGTGGGAAACTTGAAGCTAGAGGGGCATGATGTCAGTGTAGATTGGCTTCAGTCTAGAAGGATCTAGGCCTTTGCTTAAGAATAATATGATTTTAAGACAAGTGCTTTTCTTTCTTTCTTTTTTAAAAAATTATCATCAACATTCAAGTTGTAGGTCAAGTTGAAAGCTGTCTCCCCATGATACGGTTTGTGGATAACAATAGATGTCCTCTCTCTCGTTCCTGTTATATCCTCCATATAACTTCTCTGTCCCAGGTGCTCCCACTTGGCTTCACATTCCACCATGTCTTTGAATTGGATAATAAGAATAGAAAGTTATGCACAAATGAATAAGATGGTAACAATGAAAATGAGTCATGAAAACATGAGAGCTCTCAGTATCTCAGGTGATGACTCAGACAAAGTCCTGTGAATATCTCTTCCTTGGGATTTCCCTGAAGTGAAACGTTGAAGTAGAGACTGTCTTCTATTTTCCAGCTAGGAAGCTGTCATTTGATTTATGTTTCAGTCCTTTGGTGGCGTTTTTCTGACTATGGGGATTTCACATTGGAGATTTCAATTGAGTACATTAATTTTTCTGAAATTTTGAGTTTGAGGGAGAATATTCATATTTACGGGTGGAATAGGGAAAGATGAAATAAAAGGACCAGAAGAAACTCTGATGCACTGCAATCAAAAAAGAAAGTGGTTTAATATAATTAGGTGCACATGGTTCATTCCCACAGGAAACAAATTGCTGGTCCACCATTACAAGATTCTTCAGTCATGTCAAAATACGTCCTGATTATCAGTAGTTGGGGTTGATTGGTACACTTTGCTGCTCTCCTGTTGAGCAGTTTTAGGAAAAAATGAAAGCAATATCGATGTAAAAACCTAGAACGTTCATCAGCTGAAAATTGCTCATCAGAAACATTGCTGTGCTAGTGATATTGTTGAAATGGATTTGCTTGCCAAAAAGGGGTATCTTCCTCTGAAACAGGGAAGTTGAGTCCTTTGATAAGGAAATTTAAGCAGGGTGATGCTGGGAAGCCCTCATCGTGTACCCTACTCCCAATACCTGTCATTTTTAAAGGCTTTTCAGTCCCATCTGTTCAACCAGGTTGTGTAAAGTTCAAGAGGAATTTTATTTCCATTTTCTCTCGGGCCTAAAATGTGTGATCGTAATTCATTATGAAATATCAGCAGGTACATAATTAATAGGAAATTGAACTCATGTTGTTTTTGGTTGTTTGTATTTTCACATGTTCCATCCCTTAGTAATATTTTAAAATAACTTTCCTCACCATCTAATGGTAATCTATGTTTGTTGATTTGGAGAATAAAATGGAAAAATTAGAAAAGTGTAAAGCAGTGGATAAAACTTTCTTCAGTCAACTGTTGTAACATTTGATATAGATTTGTCTGGCTTTTTTCTCTTTGTGTATGTATGACTATGCCTACAAAATTTTTTCTCAGATTTGCATAGTGCAGATTATTCTGTGTATACCCTTTTATAAACCGTATTAGAAATGATACTTTCCATGAACATTTAATAACATCTCCCCTTGTCAATAATGGTAGTATTATGGTTGATATATAAATCAATGTTTATTTTATTAGACTTGTTTATTGATTTCTATGTCTTGCTATTATGAAAGTACGCCAACAAACATAATGACAGTATTTTTTTCAACTCATATTATCTTAATTAAGCCAAAAATGTCCTCTCTCCATAAACCTTTAAAGAAAAATTTAAATGTAAATGTGAGAACTTTTTCTGATTCAAATATATAGTTGATTTGAAAAGCTATTTATAAGAGAGAAAAAGTAAGTGACAAAAATTCAGTAAATTAAAAACAAAGTTACATTTATTTCTCCCAGTTATGGTCATTCTTCAGTTTAGGTATAATTCATTTCATAAGATTTTGTTTAAGTATTTCTTTTGCCTTGATCACATAAGAAAGAGTCACAAGGTCCCTAAAACTAAGTGGTTGGCATATTTGGAAAGTTTGCTAAGTTTTAATATTTCTTTCAGAAGCTATATCTTGCTGGCAACTTTGAGGAAGGAAAATAGAAAATGTACGCTGTAGGAAGTTAGGAATCATGAGTTGGGGTGTCAATTTTGGGGACTGTGAGTGAGTCACTTAAATCTCCTCAGTTTCCAAATTTATTAAATAAGGTGATTGTATGGAGTCCTAACTTGGAGAGACATAGAAAGGATCTAGAGAATAGTAGATGGGAAAATGCTGTGTGAGCAGTTAAGCAGTAGACTCTTATTTATTCATTTGTTATTTATTTACTATAAAGTAAGCTTTGATTTTAAGATAAGTAGATACTATCATGTAGTTGTAAGGAGTAATACTGAGATGCCGTGTACTCTCTTTTCAGTTTCCCCAAAAAGTAAGCTCTTGCAAAGCCATAAGACAATAACATAATCAAGATATTGGCATTAATTACAATCAAATCAATTAATTAAAATCAAAATTCAAAGTGTTCACATCACTACAGGAGTCCCTCCTCGTGCCCTTTTGTAGCCCCACACACTTTTCTCCCACCTGCACCTCCATTTATAACCTCTGGCAACCAATGACTAATGTTCTCCATTTCTGTGGTTGAATTATTTCAAGGTGTTACATAAATAAAATTGTATCATATGTAATATTTGGGGACTTTTAAAATATTCAGCATAATTCCCTTAAGATTCATTAAGGTCACTGCATATGTCAGCACCTTTTTGTTGAGTGATACTCCGTAATACAGATGTATTTACAAATAAATCTTCTATAAACATGGGTGTATAGATTTTTAAATGAACATAAACTTTCATTTCTCTGAGATAAATTTCTGGGAGGATAAGTACTGAGTCATATACTAGTTTCATTTTTTTTTTTTTTAAGAAATTGATAAATCATTGTTCCAGAGTAGTTTTACCATTTTACAATTTGACAATAATAATAATTCTTGTGTAATACCTAAGAGGCTCATTTTTTCTGTCAATGAATGCCCAGTCACCCTAGCATCATTCATTGAAAACATAATCTTTCCTTCATTGAATTGCTCTTGCACATTCATTAAAAATCAGCTGGACATATTTATGTAGGTCTGTTTTTGAGTTCTCTATTCTGTTCCTCTGCCAGGGCACATAGTCTTCATTCCTGTAACTATATAAAAAGTTCTAGAATTGGATGGACTCATTCTTTCTACTTTTTCTTTGTTTCCAAGATTACTTTAGCTATTCTTATTGCTTTGCCTTCCCATATAAATTTTGGATTAATATTTTACATATCTACAAAAAATTCTTGCTGGAATTTTGATAGGGATCGTATCAAACTTGAATGTGAACTTGAGGATTGATCTTTACTCTGTTGAGGCTTCCAGCTCATGAACCTCATAGGTCTGTCCATTTATTTAGATATTCTTTGATTTCTTTCATCAGTATTACAGTTTTCAGCATATAACTTTATATATTTTATTAGATTTATCATAAGTATTTTATATATTTAGTAGCTACAATTGGTATTAATTTAATTTTGATTGTGAATTTAATTGTGAATTTAAATTTGATTTAAATTTAATTGTAATTGGTATTAATTTAATTTAATTTAAAGGAGCAATGAGTTCCTTTCTGATATGCAGGAGTAATTTTTGTTTATTCATCTTGTATCTGCAACCTTGCTGAGCTTGTTTATTAATGCTAAGGTTTTTTTTTTTTTTTGTAGATTCCTTAGGATTTTCTATATAGATAATCATGCTATTTGCATATATGGACAGTTTTACCTCATTATTTCTGATCTTTATGCATTGTACTTCATTTTCTTGTCTCAATGTGATGGCTAAACCTTCTAGAACTATGTTCAGTGATAGTGGTGAGAGTGGACATCCTTGCCTTGTTTCTTATTTTAGGGGGAACTCTAAGTTTTTCATCTAAGGATGATATTACCTGTAGGTTTTTAAGATGCTTGTTAAAAGGTTGAGGAAGTTCCCATCTATTCTGTTTCTCTGAGAGATTTTTCGTAAATGGATGTTTAATTTTGTCAGTTTTTTTCTCTGCATTGATTGATACGATTATGTGGTTTTTCTTTTGTAGCCTGTTAATATGATGAATTACATTGGTTGATTTTTGAATATTCAGCTAGAATTGCATCTTTAAATACTTGTCATAGTCTGGTATTTATCATATATATATTTACATGAAGAAGTTCAATATATATTTAGGGATATATACATGGTATATATAATCTGAAATCTATATGGACATCTGAATTTTATTTACAAAAAATAACAGTACAATTTAGGAGTCGGGGTGGATTACTTTAAAACCTTGCTTCTTGCAAGAAATATCTTCTGGTCAGTATAACTCTTGAGTAACCTGACAGTTGTAGCACTTTTGATGTATTCACAGTATCACCATCACCATTATTACTATCATCGTCAACACCATCCTCATTAAAATTGTCTGCTGTATATATGAGATTGAATCCAAATGTCCATCAGTCATCCATCATCACATTCTCCGTTATGCAGTAGATCATTGAGATTCCCCAATAATATTCCCTGTGGTCACCTCTCACCTCTCAAGTCCACAAATACAGAAGTGATTGTAGAATTTCTTATGTTTGTTCCAAAATTTTCTGTGCATCAGCCTCATATTCTTCCGTAATATGTCACCATTGGTACAAAGTAACCATTTTAAAATTTTTTATTATAATTGTACATCTCACTTGAAGATCATTTTTCAAATGATCATGTTTCGAAGGAAACAAATTTTACGAAGATTATGATTACTGCTTTAGAAAGTTGATATGCATATGATGCAGAAAAAAAAATAACAAAGCTCAAATGTGATGCTGACATGAGAGACAATGTGCTTATATTTAAGTAATAGGATCCTTCCCAGCAGGTTCGTCTTCACCACGACACTTTGTATCTTGGTAAAATTGCATAGTACTAGGGCATGCTCATTCAGATCAGTTATGGATGATTGAAATAGAAGACCTTGTAGCCTCTGCTACCTAATGTGTACTGAATAGAATTAGAAGAAAATACTCAATTTTTAAATCACTCTAGAACTCAGTGTTTTGTCTGTCAAATAACTTCAGAAAAAATTCTGAAAGCAAGAGTGGGAATGTATATTGAAATTTTTTATTCCCAGGGCTCTTGTAGACTTAGAGATGTTCATGGTCTCTCTCTCTCTCTCTCTTTTTTTTTTTTAAATTAAATGGGAAAGGGCGAACTACTGCAATCTGAGCACTTACTAACTTCTTTTGAACAAAACTTCTCTGGGACAAAATTGGTACTGACTCTTAAAATGCTCATGGTGTATAAAGCATTTTCATTGCAATGAGTAACTATCTATTAGAGCCTTTGGAACTTAATTAAATGTCCTGAATTATAACTGACTTCACTGGCTGTAAAAGTATTTTTCCCTGAGACGTGTGGCTATCTCTCTGCCATATTTTACCGTGTCGATCTGAATGCACGGTTTTGTAAATCAGGGTAGTGGTTATTTATATGGCATTTGCTAAACTTCAGTTATTGAACATTGCCTACACTATAGTACATGTGAAACTGAGCATTTCAAACCAGTCTCAAAAGTGTCAGATGATCTTTCTGTGCATTGCTGAATGTTATCATCATATATTTATTTGAATTATCTCATCAAAAATAGTTTTCAAAGTGGACAGTTTGAAAAATCATCAGGTTTTTTCACAATGATCTTTGGATTTGGTGGAAGTCTTACCTGCAGTTTGTCTCTTTTTATACCTTGAGCTGTTTCATTCAACCTGCTGCCCACAGTTTTTCACCCAAGAACACAGATTGTTCTAGGCAGTTCTCATTGACATTAATGTTAGTTTAAAAGCTGCCCCTCAGGTACTGCTTGGAAAATTTAGGGACTCTGTTCCCTGCCAGAGCAATATTTCTTCAGGATGAAATCGAAAACTGGTTTGATACTGTGAAGAGGACATTTAAGTTTAATGCCTGTGGAAAATTCACTGTTACAAGTCTGTAACAGAATCTGCAGTTTATTTTCAGATCCGCAAGGAAAGTGGCATGGTGTCGCCACCTGAAGTTAACAGGGTCTGAATGTTTATGCATGAGTCAGGCCATATTTAAAAGAGGTTGGAAAACGCAAATAGATGAACTCCTAAACTGTGACCTGGGGCCCAAATCCAGCTGACCGTCTGATTTTATACAGCTCGTAAGCTGAGAATATTTTTTTTCCACTAACAAAGATTGAATTAAAAAATAATATGAATGATGTGAAAATTATATGATATTCAAATGTCAGTGTCCATAAATAAAGATTCATCACAGCATAAGTCTGTGGGTACTTTTGTGTTACAGGGGAGCTGAGCAGTTGCAGGAGAAACCACATGACCTGCAAATCATAGGATGTCCACCATCGGACCCTTTATAGAAAATGCTGGACCCCTGATGTATATTACAAATCTGATGTTCATGCTGTTTCCATCACCTGAGCAAACTTTGTATAATACACTGTGAAGTACTTTTGCAACTAGGTGCAATTTCGTATATGAATAGCTATGTGTATTTACATATAATATTAATATTAGTTTTGACCATCATTAGAGATAGGGCTAATTTTAATTGCTTCTTTATGTTTTCAGCATTTTGAAACACTTCTACAAATATGGTATTTTCTCTTTCCACTGAGAAAAATTTATAAACATTTTCTAACATAAAATTGATATATTATTAAACTGTAGAAAATACAGATGGTAAAATAAGAAAGAGGAGGTCATTCACGGTCTCACAACTTACAGATAACAATTTCAGTATGTACCCAAATAGTCACATCTAGTTCCTAGAAAGGAATAAACAAATACACATATATTTTCTTTAAAAAATGGAGTAACAACTCAGGTGCTGTTTGTAATCTGCTTTTTTCCCCTTAAAAATAGTTATGTTTTGTTACAAGTTATACATTTCCATTTGAGAAAATTCAGAATATAGAAAAGAAGATACAATACATTGCCTGGCCAGCAGCCAGAGATAAGCAATGTTAAAATGTTAGTTTGTTATTTTGTTGTTCATCCCATCCAAAGTTATCTTTCTGTTGTGAATGAGCATTTTTACATATCTGTTTTCACAGATATACAGTCAGGTTTTTATGCTACTTGATAATATTTTTTTAAATTTAACATTCCATTATAAGCATCTTACCATATCAATAAACATTTTATGCCATTTTAGTATTTGCAAAACGATATACATGTTCTTTAGCTTATAAAGCATGAACATCTTTTATATCAATAATTGTGAAAAAGAAAATTAGAGCAACCTAAATGTTTACCAGTGTGTATTATGACATCCATATAATGAAACAGTTTATAGTTAATATCCTGTTTATAGGTGAATATTGATTGACAGGTTGTTGAAAGTTTCACGCCATACTGCTCCCTTGCTGGCTGGCATTCTTTCCCCTCTGTTCTTTCAGTTACTGTCTTCTCCTAATTATTCAGCTTTCAATTCAAATTTCACCTCTTCTGAGAACCTGGCCCTTATTACCTAAGCCACGGCCTCCACCCCTAGTCACTCTTTATCCCATAATCCTGTTTTATTGTATGTTGATCTTCTTTATCTTTCTTTCCTTATCAGAATATAATCACCTTGAGGACAAGAAGCTGTTTTGTGTATTACTTTTCAGTATCTGGAATAATGCATAACATTCACTATGTTCGTTAAAATATTTGTTGAATAATTAAATAGAATGAGTGGATAAAAAGTAGTATATTCTTAGGTTTAAAAAGTCTATAAAACTGTATGAGCAGTATGCTGTCATTAGTACAAATGTACACATGCACGTGTGTGTGTGTGTGCATTTGTGTGTGTGTCTTATGGTTGGGGAACATAGATAGGGATAGACGAGTGGATGGGCAGACAGACCAATGGAAAGACAGCGAGCCATCTATCCATATAGCCATCTTGCCTGAGCACCTGAAGAAAATATATCTAATGTTAACAGTTATTTTCCTTTGTGGGCAGGATTTTACAGGACATCTTTTTAATGTGTTTTCTAATTTTTTCTCAACGCATCTGAAAAATGCTGGGAAACACTGTGGTAAAAATGAGCTATGTGAATTTATACTTTCTTCATAGAGGAAGAGTTTTGGGAGTTTGTGGTCAGTGTCAGATGATAACACATGGCAAATCCGACCTTGTTAAGAAGGTGATTCTTAAACTTGCTTTGTTAAAGCACTGCTGTACAGAAAACAAGGCTACCATCCCAGGGCCAGTCTCTCTGCAGCCCAGTTTGTCTTAGTCCACATGTTAAAGCTGTGCTCTTTTTTTTATTGAGCTCTGGTCAGTGTCTGGCACTTTACAAGGCTTGTGGATACGATAGTGGACTAGAGGTATGTGGCCTGTGCCCTTATTTGTAAAGGAATAAAAAAAAATGTATATTAGATAAAGAGGGTGAGGTACACACATTAGGGTACCTGGAGAAGGAATTTTTTAGAAAGTGACGTTTGAACTGAGAGTTGGGAGAAGAAAAGGAGTCAGCAAGGCTAAGAGGGATTCAGGTGGAGGAAATTCTTTTCTAAGGAAGGAACCAGTGTTTGAAGTGTTCAGAGAACCTCTGTTAGAACAGAGAGACAACCAAGTGTGGCAGGACCTTAGAGAGTGATGGAGAGGGTCATGGAAGAGACTGCAGATCTTCTAAAACCCTGGAAAACGCTGCCTCTTTGTCTCAGTGCAGTGGAAGTGCTCGACTGTCAGAAAGGGACACCAAGAGGCACAGACAGAGGTCATGAAGTTCCTTCACAAGCCGTGGATGTGGAAACTTCCAGCAGGAAGTTACACGAAGCAGGAGTTCACACAGAATGCCCCTCCCCGTGGAGGAGTGGTCTCACAGGACCCCAGTTGTCCACGGCATATATATCATCATGCCAGACTAAAGAGGACATCAGCTCTTCTAAAAGTGAGGGCTGTGTCACCCTGGCTCTCACCAGCTTTTCTGGAGGTTGGTTTTCTTTCTAACAACTATGTTGCTTGAAATAATTCAGTGGAGTTCTCTTATTGTCCTGGCATGGAGGAAACATTCTAAGCTCAGCTACCTCTACTAGTATTTTTTATTATAAATGTAATAAATGTTTTCTGAATCAAATTTAAAACAGATAAAAGCAAATAGCACCTGTATTCTCATCTCTGATAAATAGTTAACTGTAAAATATATATCCTTCTATTGTGGGGTTTTTTTTGTTTTTTTTGTTTTTGGCTATTAGTATCATGATATCGGCTTGTGATTTAACTACTTTAAAATGTGCTTTCAGGAAATATATACAAGATCTTATGGTAGCTCACGGAGAAAAAAAATGTGACAAAGAATATATATATGTTCATGTATAACTGAAAAATTGTGCTCTACACTGGAATTTGACACAACATTGTAAAATTATTATAAATCAATAAAAAATGTTAAAATAAATAAATAAAAATGAAAAAAAGTGCTTTACTCACTGTCCTGTGTAATCTAAATGTAAACGGTCTGTCAAGTGCTCACCTTTAAACGAGATTTTGCGTTACGTATTGCATCTGCCACACAACTGCTTATGTACACACACACAAACACACCTGATTTCAAATACAGTAAACAGCAATCCAAATCTTTATTGATGATTCTCAGGGCAATACGAGATCTTGTTGCATTTACCACAATAAGAAATTAAGGTAAAACATTTAAAATCATTTCTTTCCCGTAAAACAGGGCCATACTGCTGATAACTTCCTTGTCTTTGATTCCTTCTTGCTTTTAACTCCTCTGTTTTTCCCTTGCTTCCCTCCTTTCCTCAGGCTTCTTTCTATCCTATAAATATGTAACAGGAATTACAAACCTCCTTAGGTTTGCCAAATCTTAGGAATTTTGGAGAAAACTGAAAAGCTGTATCATGTAAGATCTCTGTATCTTTAAAATTAGGTGCAGCTCAAAAAACCATCCTATGATCGCTATTACAGACTTTCAGTTTATATAGTTTTCTTCTATATCTTCTTTAATTATCGCTTTACTGTTTGTATGCTGTACTTGCTCCACCTTGTATTCATTATTATATATTCCTTGAAAAGTCTTGCTTCTACCCTTTAATATCATTTTTCTTATTTCAGTGTCTTTATTCTTCTTCCCTATATTATGGGATATCTTTTTGATCTTACTTCCTTTGTTATGGAATTGAATCACTTTTAGCATTTAATCTCCTGTTTCTGATCTCATTTGGCCTTTTTACTGTCACTGGAGTTTGCCTTTCACAGAATGTCATATACATGGAATCATCCAGTTATGTGGCCTTTTAAGACTGGCTTCTTTCACTTACCAATGTGCATTTAAGATTAGTGCATATATTTGTGGTTTTTATTGCTGAGTAGGAGTGTAGCTATACCCCAGTGTGTTTATACAGTCACCTAGGGAAGGCCTTTTGACAATTTTTTTTTCCTTTTTTTTTTTCTTTTATAGAATGTTTTCCTGACTCCCATTTTGTCTTTAGTTATATCATAACATAAGTTCTGTCTTTAGTTATATCAGGACAGTGTCTTCCTGAAACTGGTTTCAAACATGAGTTAATAATTATCTAAAATTTCTCTTGCTTGAATAGTACCTCTTATTCCAACGACCTTTTCTCTGAACTTTCTTTGAACTACCAGTAAGTTTTCATTTACCTAACGATTTTTTAAGTATATGATTCAATAATTTGTAGTAACTTTATAGACTGGTACAGCTATCATCACCATAGACATTTAGAAGATTACCAATATTAAAAAAAAAAAAAATCCTCCAGGCTCATTTGCAATCATTTCCCTCATTTCTGCCAACATCCAGCTCCTGAGTGTACATTGTGTCTGCAGATTTGCCTTTTTTGATCATTCATATAAGTGAAATCATAAAAGATATGGTCTTTTGCTTCTGGTTTCTTTTCCTTGTGTTAATGATTTTGAGGCTCATCTCTGCTGTAGCAAGTTGTTAGCACTTTGTTTTTTTTTATTGCTGAATAGTATTCTGTTGTAGGGATAGACTATCTTCTGTTACCCATTCACCAGCTGATACTTGGATTGTTTCCACTTTAGGAATATTATGAATAATTCTGCCATGACCCTTCAGATGCAAGTGCATGATGGTCTTTCTGTTTCTTTGTTTTCGCCTGGTGGAAGTTTATGCATTTCCATCATTTGCTACTGAGGTAAAGTCTCTCAGCAATTACGTGGGCCTTATCTTAATTTTCTTTTTTTAGGTTTAGGTAGAGGAAAATGAGAAAGCTTTTGTTTATTGTATTTTTGCCTGTTTAGAATTTCAAACAGCCTGGGAAGAGTCTGGGGGCAAAGGTGAGGGCACAGCCAGCAACGGTCTTGAAACCTTTTACTGTAATTCATAGAAGTTTCCTTTAACATTTAATGTGGTAGGTTGTCCTCTCAGCCTTATTTGCAAAACACACGTGAATCTAACCACTTCTCTCCATCTGTCATACTAGTCCAAGCCAACATCACCTTTTGCCTACACCGTTGCAGTAGACTCCTTCGTGGCTCCCTGACCCTGTTCACACAGTAAGTAGAGAGATTTCTTAAAGACATAAATGAGATTATTTTACTCACCAGCTGGACATAAAATCCGCATTCCTTACCATTGCTCATGCAGCTCTCTGCAGTGTGGCACTTCGTGCTCCTGGTAGTCCCATCACCTATGAATCTCTGGTTCTTCCTTAACTTAGGCCAGCGTAGCTCTCTTTCTTACCAGGCTTGTTGTTGCCTCCTTACTCTGGAAATGCCCTTTGCCTAAAACACCCTTTTTCTTTTTTCTTTGGATTCTCTTGCTTGCCCTTTTCCAATTGCACACTTCTCAACTCAAATGTCTTCTTTGGCCATGCTTGTCCCCATCAGTGTCAACTGCGTCTCCATTTTATACTTTCTCCAGAGCACTTATATCACAATCATTAATCGCCTAGTTTATCCAATTTTTATTTATTTATTTATTATTCTTATCTTTTAGCTTGGAATCTCTGTGAAAGGAGGGAATGCGTATGTCTCACTCCTGATTGCATTTTCAGTGTCTAGAACCATGTTTGGCACTCACTCAATATTTGTTGATTACACAGCCATTTGCTTGGAGCCAGGAGCCTTGCCGGGGCACAGTCGCAGCCATGTCCCCTCACTGTGTCTAACTGGATTTTCCCCATCAGCACACTTTGAGAGTCAGCACTGTCAGGAGCGTCCCACTCAATGGAGCTGACTTCACCTGACTCAGCCAGCATCTCCAGAGGTAGAGTCCCCATGTCCATGACCCCTGTTTCTCCAGGTTTTACCCCTGAGTTAGGGGCATTAGTAGGGTCTTCATTCTCATGATTTGCTTTTCTGTGTCATGTTGGGTCTTTCTCAGCCCAGGCACGGCTGTAAATCTTTGTTTGAAGCTTTCTCACATATGAACTGACACTTCCGTGGTTCCCACTGAGGGTATAAGTTTTCCCCTATTTTTATATTTCTTGTTCTTTATAATGGAAATCTGGAAGCACCGATGTATGTGGCCACGAATGCACATGTGCTCACACTGAGGCTTGTAGATATTAGATACGGTGGGAGGCACGGCCCTGATGGCCTTCGCTCCCTTTGCTCCTTTACTTCCATGATTATCTTTGCAAGGGGATTTTGCAAATGTAATTAATCAGTTGAGCTTAAGATAGGGAGATTATCAATGCCGGCTCAATTTCATCACATAAATCCTATAAATGCAGGGTATTTTCTCCAACTGGCAGCAAAAAGAAAGACAGATTGAAGACATGAGAGGGACTCAGCACGGGAGGAAGTTTCTTCACTGCTTAGACGGAGGAGGCCCAGGGAGTAAGGGCTTGATAGAGTAGGTGCCCCCACCGACAACCAGCAGAAAATGGGCTCTCAGTCCTGTAACCGAAGGAACTAAATTCTGCCAACAGCCCGAATGGTCTTGGAAGTAGCTTCTTCTCTAGAGTCTGCAGAAGAGAACACACCTCTGCCAGTGCCTTGATTTTGGCCTCGTGAGACCCAGTGAAGCCACCTGGGCTTCTGACCTACAGAGATGTGAGGTCATAATGGGTATTGTTTCAAGCCACAAAATGTGTGGTGACTCTTACACAGCGACAGAAGACTCAATTCAGATGCACTTTTTCAATCATCATCTTCACCTAGATAAAATTTTTATCTTTACCGTATTTCCGTCATGTTTCTTCTTCTTTTAGTGGCCTTGATGCTTTGTTTTCTAAAGAGTTTTTGATGAAGTGCGTTTTCCTTTTCCACACTAATCATTAGGTAGAACTGCCTGCTTTAACTTTTTGTCAGTTGTCCACTTTTTGAAACTGTTTTCGCAGTGGTGTTAATGATTTGCTGACCGAGGGCCATTGTTAAATGTCACTGGAGTGATTTGGGTGATGAGAACTGACAGAGGCGTGTTGCTTGTTTGTGAAATTCCCGTGTTTCCTGAAATGGGAGTAACAGTGGATTTTACATTTGCTTCTCGGTAGCTGCTCTTTCATTGTTCACTTGAGCCGTGAGCTGCTCATTTCTGACAAGTGTGTCTTTGAATTCTGCCTCTGGTCGTGACAGTTACTACAGAGAAGAACCAGAATATAGGGTCAAGAAATGCTTGTCCTTCGGCGTCACACAGCTTTGGTTTTACTGAACTAAAGGCTATTTTTTAAAGTTTTATAGAAGAAGGAAAGTTCGGCAGCCAGAGGGCTACCACCACAGAGAGAGCAGGACCCGCATGGTCTGTAATTTCCCTCACTGTAAATAATCCAGTCTCAGTTTGGTGCTCTGAGAATCTTGAAGCAAAGCAAGACACGTAGGATCAAAATAATAACTCTTGGTCCTTAACTAGCTGCGTGTCGTAGGTAAATTATTTATCCTCGTGGCGATTTAGGTTTTATATCTGTGAAGTGATGTAAACATGCCTTAATTACCTAGAAATCTAAGCCTCTTGAATTTCTCCTTGGGGTGATGGTTCTCAAAGTGTGATTCCTGGACCAGCAGCTGCAGCATTACCTGAGAACTTGTGAGAAGCCAATTTTCAGGTCCCAATACAGACTTAATAAATCAGAAATTCTGGGGCTGGGGCCCAGGAATCTGTGTCTTAACAAGACCTGCAGGGGATTCCATGGGATAGTCTGAAAATGATTGCCATTGTCCTAACATAATGATAGCATCGGCCCGGCGTGTATTTA
Organism: Camelus dromedarius; assembly: GCF_036321535.1. NCBI lineage: Eukaryota > Metazoa > Chordata > Mammalia > Artiodactyla > Camelidae > Camelus > Camelus dromedarius. The sequence goes on along the minus strand of NC_087453.1, from coordinate 5,303,289 downwards.
ACAAATGTTAGTTGTTAAGTGACAGAAATTGACTGGGGATGCCAGGGCATAGCACAGAGAGGTTCTTGGAAACAAGTGATTTGTTTAAAATCCATGGAGGAAGTGTTTTGTACCATTGCTTGCTTGAATATAAAAATATGTCTAAAGTTACCTTTTTTAATGAAAAAACAAGTTCTATTCCAAATCATTAAGTAAAATTAAGTAAAATGCAAGCTCCATCAAGAAATGCCATGCTCCTCCTATAGCTTTGAAGGCCTCCTGCCCCACCTCTGGTTAATCTCGAAGCCGACTGTGAGTTTGAGATGCGTGGCCCGCCCTGTAGAGAGCAGACTCATTCGGAGCTGTCCAAGTCTGGTTTCTCTTCTGACTACTTTGTGGTGTTTATTCCCCAAGTGCTTAATTAGTTCTTCTTTCAAAGCCTTCACTGGCCATCACAGAGGTCGGTGTTAACCTGGGATTTTTAGGACTGGCTAGACATCGATGCCATCCTCTCTGCTGGCGCTCAGTGTCACCGTGAGAAGAAGTGTTCTGCTGGGCTGCTGGTGGCTTTCTCTTCGTGGTCTCAGTTGAGTCTCTCTCTCTCTGTTTTATATGTATACACAATTTACATGTCCTCCTATAAATATTTATACATTTATTATATAAGTATATATACTATTATATATTATTAATATATAATACTATATATATTAATAATATATATTAGTATTATTAAGTATATATAAATGGATATAAATATGTATATATGTATATATATAAACTCCCTAATTTACATTTTATAGGAATTTTTTTTTAGTAAGTCATTTTGCTTGGTCCCTTGTGTCTACTGATCCACTGGAGTTTTGTTAAAGAAATTTGCTTAGGTTAAGCTTTCAAGGTAAGACCACCATCTCTTTTCCTTTGAACCAGAGGACTATAGTTATAAAGGCTTCGTAGAGAACGTCCAGATTTTGTTCATGGTCCACAGTTGGTTATAATATCCATTTTCTCTCTGTATGTATGTATCATTGACCTTGATAGCAAAGAGCCATGGGTTTGAATTCTGGTATATATTCTTTGTCAGGTTACTTAAGCTCCTTGAGCCCAAGATTTTTCACTTGTAAAATGTGGATAAGGACGTCTGTGCAACAAGGTAGCATATGAAATACCTGGTACATGGCAGTCGTTCAGTCAATTTTAACTAATGTCTCACACAGCAGATAACAAAGTTGGGACAAATATTAGCCAGGTGACTTTACCATCCGCACAAGGCAGGATAGAAGAAGGGATCGTGGTCCTTCCCTCCCACTCCCATCCCATCCTCTTCCCTCCAGTCTCATCACTCTTCATGTTATTTGTTTCACATCAACATCCCTCCCACAACTGAGCGACTGCCCTCTGCCTGGCACACTTTCCCCCTAAATGCTGCATTGTTTAGTTGCTTCATTTAGGTCTTTGCTTAAATGCTGCCTCATCTGAAGCCCTTCCCTGACCAGTCCCTGCACCATAGCCCTCCTATCCAGTCTCTCTTCAACACTTACTCTGCCTTACTTTTCCCTGTAGGACTTAGTCACCTCCAAATTTATGTATTGATTTACTTTTACTTGCCTTTGCTGTTGTTGTTTGTTTTTGTTTCCCTTAGGACCAGACAGTATATTCCATGAAGGCAGGGACTTGTCTTTTTACTACATGATTCCCAATCAACCAGAACAGGACTTGGTAGAACATAGGACTCTAATTCACTTTGTTAAGTGAATAATGTATTTAACGAGTGAATGAAGGAATGAGCTTTATTCAGTCTGCCTTGGCACTTGGGTGGGAAGGAGAGAAATCATGCCAGGCACCTACCCCTGCTCTCTCTCTCATTTCTTACTGAGCTCTCTCAAGTGCTCCAAAACTATCTGACCTAAGTACAGATCATGTTTGTGTATGGAAGTTCCTGCATTATAGTGTCTAAGTGTGAGGATATCCACATAGAAATGAATTTCTATTTTTTCCAGAGATTATTTAGAGTCTATTTAATAAGTTGGAAACTGAAAATAATGTCCATAAATCAGTCAAATGTGGCTTTAAAAAAAATAGAGCAGAATTTCCATTAAAAAAAAAAACTGTTGTACCTTTCAAGGAAATAAGAAATCTTCCAATGAAAAATACTCAGATATTGGCAATACTAGCCCCAAGACGAAGGTCCCTATACTGCTGCAGATTTCTTAAGCGTTTAAGCAATTCATTTGTTGCTCTTAGCTATCCAGGCAAGGAGCTTTGCTCCAGATTGTTTGTGGGAGGCTGAATCCCCACCATAGATGACCTTGTTCCAGGGTTGATAATGGTCCCTTAATGACTCTTCAGGTCTTTTTCAAAGTTCCGGGAGCTTATTGGGTCATTATACAAGGTGATTTTGTTAATTGGGAATTATCTGGAAGGATTGTTAATAGTATAAGCCATTACTGAATTTGCCAGATGACACAAGGAACGTTTCCTCTTTCTTTCTTTTTTTTTTCCCTGTTTGGCTTTGACCTTAACTGCAGGTTGGCTTGTCAACGTCTCGGGTTGCAGTTTCACAGGTAGTTTTTAACTGACAGGGATGAGTGGGGTGGCGGGATATGGTGCTGATGAAACAAAACAAAGGTCCTCCAATAGCCGACAGTAAAGGAGTCGTTGGGTCTGGATTCTGCTCAGAAGGGCCTCTGTAAAGAGGTGACAGGAGATAATCATATAAATTAAATATCCCATTAAAAGTCTCCCAGATTATAGAGGAATTCTCTCATATTTTGGTCTAATAGTTTTATACTGATTATTTTTTCAAGTTTAAATCTTTGGTCTGTTTGGGATTTGTCCTAGTATGGGTCCAACTCAGTTTTTCCCATTTGGCCTAACTAGTTACTCCAGCATCCTTTATTGAATGATGTTTGTCTTCTCTCTCCATGGATTTAGGAGGCCACCTTCATCATATGTTAACTTCTCATAGTCATTATATATATTCTTTTTTTCCTGTTTCACTGGCCCATCTATTCATGGGCCACCTGTATTAAATTCTGAATTCACATGTCTATTGGTTCTGTTTCTGGAGTTTTTGTCTTCATTGGTCTGGTTATCTATTAAGGTTTTAATTATTGAGATTTTGTTTTTTTATTTATTTTTAATTTCTTTGTTTTTATTTGTAGAATATTTAGAATAGCATTTCACAGGCAAGTGTTATACAACTTGAATTAGTTATTTATTGCTGCTTAACAAATTCCCTCAAGACTCAGGTCTTTGCTTATATATATATATATATATATATAAGCAAATATATGTATGTATATATATAAAATAAACCTCACAGTGCCTGAAGGTCAGGAGTTCAAGAGGGGCTCAGGTGGATGGTTTTGGCTCAGGATCTCAAAACATTGTAGTCAAGATGCCTGCTGGGGCTGCAGTCATCTGAAAGCTTGACTGGGGCTGGAGGATCCACTTTCAATATGTTGCACACTCAGGGCTGGCAAGCTGGTGCTGGTTGTCGTGAGGCTGCCCTTATGTGCTTAAGAGTCCACATGTAATGGCAGCTGGTTTCCATCAGAATGAAAGGACGCAAGAAAGAAGTGACAAATGCCATTTATGACTTAACTTCAGAATCACATCATTACGTCCAGCGTATTTTATAGGTCAGACAGACCAAACCTAATACAATGTGATAGGGACTACATGAGGACATGAATACCAGGAGGCAAGGATCTTCCAGAGCCATCTTGGAGACTGGCTACCCTAAGAGCTTTGGCAATAAGCTATATCTCGATCTATGTTTACATCTATCTTCCTATCTAGATATATTTTCCTAAGAACTAAAAATAACTGATCCCATTTAATTAGAACATAGAATGTGAGGAGAGATGAGGATGGAGAGGTAGATATGGCTCAGGTCCCTGCGAATCTTGTGAGCTGTGTCAAGATTAGACTCTTCACCCAAGGGCAACGAGAAGCCAGCTGGATGGTGGAGCTCATATTTCTTTCTGTAAAAGTTAGATTTGCACTTTGACTGCTGTGTAAAGAATGGACTAGAAGCCATAGGCAATTCTGATGGTTTGGAATGGAGAGAAATGGAAAATATTGAGGGAAATGTAGGTGGTAGATTCAACAGACTTCCATGATTGATTGGATGTAGGGCCTAAACTGAAGGATGATAATGGTTCTCAGAATTCTTATTTGGCAGGTGGGGGTGTGAAAGCATTGTGAATTAATAATGAACACGGGTGTGAAAGGAGAAGATGAATATTTTAGTTTAGATACCTAAGTTTGAGGAAAAATGGAGAGAGGTCCAAATGAGAGGCTACTTTGTTGACATAAATAATCAGGTTTACAAATACATTTTTTCAACAGTTTTCTTATCAAGAATAGCCTCCAAGGTTAACTCATAAAATTGAATTTTCCAATGACACCAAAGTCTTTGCAAAACTGAAATGTGAGTCCTTTTTTCACTGGTTTTGGAAAGCTTTTGGATGTCTGCTCTTTTCATGGTTTCTGATTCCAGTAAGTTGGGGCATCCATTTAACACATAAATGTGTTAGGGGGGTGCTCCCCCAGGATATACATGTTAAAAGAAGCATGCATTACCTCAAACTCTATGACCACCAAGACAAGGTCAAGAACCCCACCATGAGGCATTAAAAAGGGGAGGACATGGTTGGTGACTTTTTCTGTGCAAGGGAGGTCATGGGGGCGTGATGAGTTGCCCCCACCATCTGGCTGTGGCCTCAGCAGGGTGGAAATGAGGGATCTCACAGCTGGGGCAAGAGACAGCCAAGCAAATGATCTTGCTGCGTGGACAGAATGTGTGAAAGATTTCTCTGGTGCATCTCTCTGACAGCTCCTGGCATTAGAAGACACAGTCTGCACTACTCAGCTGTTTTTTTCTTTAATCAGTTGTTGGCGTTCTCATTTTTCCCCAACAGGATACCATTCCACTGCCATAGACGTGAAGGAAAACTTCACCTCTCTGTTCTTGAGCGCCGAGAGAATTGCTTCCTAGCTGACAATTTCAAGGGTGTAGCTGGATGGTGTATCAGAAAGCATACAAAAAGAGCCACGTACTGTAAATCCTTCCTGGATATAAATAAATAGAATAGATGAGAACTAGGTGCCAGTCGGTTTCTAGGGACAAATAACCAGTTGAGCAAGTACTTAGTAACATGCTTTGTGCCCAGAAATGCCATATGGACCCCTCACAGTGGTGAGGGGAATGCAAGGAAAATACAAGAAATGAGCCGTCTGTTTCTTTGGCTATTAATACTGTTTCCAGTGTCACGAAATGGATTTCTGGCTGGCTCCTTCTTGTATTGCTGCTGTTACTACTACCCTGGCTGCGGCTTCTTCAACCCCTCCTACCAAGATCAGCACCACAATTACTCCCATGACCTTTCTTGTAGAGTTTTTGTAAGGATTAGTGAGTGTGCAGTGAAGGCTAACAATCATTTTTCCTACTATGGCCATGACAGCAACGACAAACATGTCTATACCTGTTTTACTAATTCCTGCTGCTACTTATTCAGTGTTTTCTACATGCCCCGTTGTACCCAGACTTCTGTATGCATTTACCTTATTTAATCTTCACTTTTACTCTGTGACTTTGCTTCTATGAATAGCCCTACTTTCTAGATGAGAAAATTCTAGAAGAAGAAAGTTGAATATTTTGCTCAAGTGGTGAAGGCAAGGAGTCCCTGGAACATTCAAGTTGCTTAATAAGTATTTGCCAACTGACTGGTGAACTTTAGTTTATACTGCATTATCTGGCAAAGACAAAATGGTAGCCCTCTAGCCATAACTGTTCCATGGACATTTTATTTGGCTTTCACAAGCTTGTTTTTATTGCAAATTAGGGGGACATCATTTTAAACTGGGAGAATCCATAACCAGCACCAACACATAATCTGAATTTATGACTTCTTTTGGGAAAAAAAATATAGGAAGTAGCCATTCTGGTTCCATATTTTGGCCTAGAAAGAACTGCCTGGTGCTGAGTGGCAGTCTGGTAACTCCAGGTAGCCACAGCATTTGCCCACCTGCTGCACCAGCTCTGAGCCTGCAGTCATTTCAGTCTGAGGCCTCTGGAGAGAAGCTACATCGGGTTACATACTGCAGAGCCTCTCAAATTAGGGGGTGATGGCTCAGAAGTGAATACAGATCCGGGCAGGATGCAGTCGTGCTAGACTGTGACGCAGGCAGTAGGTGGCAGAGAAACTTGACAGCTGAGATGAACGTACATCCTGGAGTAACCAGCATGATTTTGTAGCAGGCTTTGAACTGGAGCCATGATTTAAGGATGGGCAGCCTTTGTAAAGGCAGAGAGGAGGAGAAAAAAAAAACTGTTTTGTATGATATCCATAAATAATAAAATACACAACACATAAGTTAAACAAAAAATAACTTAGCAAAAGCACTGAACTGGGGCTAGTGTTCACCGAACTGTATTAATTTTTTAAACTCCTGAAATGGCCTGAGAGTAGGAAGGTGGAGCTGAGTAAGACGGAAGTCCCTGGAAATACCCTGGGGACTGATCAACACCACGGAGATTCTGAGCGCGTCCCTGTGGTACCACTTCCTGCCTCACAGAACTGATCGCACTCTCTGGGCCACGGCCTCTGCCTCGTGCTCTTCCTGCTGGTCTGCGAGGCTCTCAGAGGGAGAGGCAGGCCGCGGCCTGAACACTGGCAAGGGCTGTGCCAGTCACAGCCAGCTCTGCTCTTGGCGTGGGATGCGCACAAAACCTCCCGCTCTCCCAGACAGCAGTCTCTCTGGGCTCTCAGTGTCAAGACCATAATTGTCCAGGCAGACTTCCCAAGGACACGGAAGCCCTCAGCTTGCCAACCTCACTGGCCGTATGGTTGCTGAGCTTCGAGCTACCAATGCTGAGTCTACTGACTTAAGCTTGTCCCATCCAGCCAGAATGTTTCCCTCCTCTGTGCTGTACTAATGCGGTGTGAACAAATACCACGTGCTGAGTGAAATATGTATTGTGGCATCAAATAGACTTGTGTTTGAGTCCCTGGCATGATCTTGGGCTCATTTCCTAACCATCGAATTCTTACTTTTGTTGTCGATAAAATGGGGAAAGTAGTTGCCATGAAAGTTAAATCCGATCAGGCACGGGAAGCGTTCAGAGCAGTGCCTAGTGGTTACAGAGCACACGAAAGCCATTTTTTGGCCGTTGTCGATGTTGTCATTGCCACCGCGAGGGGGTAACACGAGGCAAAAGAAAAATAAGAAGTAACTTGAGAGTTCCGACAGAGCTTGGCAAAATATCGTACTTTCTGGTGGATAATTACAGGTCAGAGACGTGGATGAGAGGCCCAAGGAGACTCCAGTGTTGGAGGCAAATGAAGAAGCTGTATCTGTGCCTCTAAGAGAAATGTGAGAGGTTGCATTCTGTCCTGTGCTTCAGTGAGTCATGGGCAAAAGTGCTAGTGACAAGTGCAAATGGTTTGCTCAGCACCTGCAAAGCGCAGGGTGTGTGAACTTGTTCCACGGCTAGTTGCGGGCTCCTAGGGGTGAGCAGAAGTGTGAATGAAACAAGGGACTGAGGAATTCAGTGGTGGCAGGAGCCATGAAAGGCTAATTGCATTTCCAGAGGAGCTGCCTTCCGACCACCTTCCTTCTGCTTGTCCACGTTGACAGCATCCAGCAGCTTCCCTCACACGCGCCCCAAAGGCTCCTGGTGGCAGGCAGCACTCTGAGTGACCTGGCATCCCGTGGCACTGGTACCAGCCAGGTAATCTCTTCCAACCCAGGGCCTCATTCAATCAGCCGGGCAGAATTTGCGGGCCTTGAATCATAGTAGACATCGAAATGCTTGAGGCTGTCCATCAACACAGGCTTCCTTAGCAAGCGGAAGGTTAGGCAACAGGGAAAACAAAAGAGAATTCTTCCCAGGCTTTACTCCCCAAATCCGATGACGGCTAGAATCCCACCAGTCCTGGAACACTTTGCCTGACCCACAGTCCCAGTAAGTGCTGTATCTTGTATGGTGGCTTGGGAGAGTGAGGGAAGTAGAGAGAGGGCGATAAAGAGCTTTGGATTTTTCTTTTTTGTCTTTATTTTATACTTAAGCCACCCCCGCCCCTGGTTTTGACAGCCTTCAGCAGCAGAATTCATCACAATGATGGTGTCAAAAGTGGTTTTCCTCCTGCGATCACAATAATAGGTTTCACCTGCATCGTTGTGCATCATTCAACTTTCAGGACGGATAGGGACTTGGAAGTCGAATAGCCTGACCTCTCAAACTGATGAAGAAACAGGAGCCCAGGAGGGTTAGGGGGAACTTGTAAAGCCACAGAGCCCTGCTGACGAATACCGTTTCTGTCTCCTTTCTAATACGATAATAGCGCCTCAGTTTCCTTTTTAGGAAATAGTCCTCCCACTTCTGGGCACACATGATTCAGGGAAGGCTGACCAGAACACCCCTGGCCCTGCCAGCAGACTACGAGGTCCAGTGGTTGACACAGAACCCAGGTTTGGCCCATTAGTGACTGGATTAGAAGTGTCCTACGACTCCAGCCAGGCTGATGCCATGCAGCGTGAGGACTTAACTTAGAGCTCTTAGAAAACAGAAGCCTTCTTTCCCATTGGGGTGGCTGAGATGGTGTGGTGCAGTGCTGGACCTGCTGGGGACTATTTGCTGACAAAAAGGAATAACCCGCCTATTAATGAAGCCAACACCGCAGTCAACAGAGAGGATATGTACATGTGTGTATATACACATATATATACACTGTTCTTAACGCACCACTTAAAGTATTTTTAACATTCTGAACATATAAAATTTCAAATATAAACAGTGGTACAGAGAAAAGTATAATAAATCTTTTCATATTCACTACCCAGCTTCAATCATTATCCACATTTTTTCAATCTTGGTTTATCTACCCACCACACTTTTAGTTGCTGCTGTATTACTTTTTGTTTTTGTTTTTGGATTTTTTGTTTTGTTTTGTTTTTGGGTTTTTTTTGGGGGGGTGGTAATTAGGTTTGCTTATTTTATTTATTTTTGGAGGAGGTACTGGGGGTTGCACCCAGGACCTCGTGCGTGCTCAGCATGCGCTCTGCCACTGCGCTGTGCCCTCCCCCCTTGCTGTGTTCCTTTAAATCAAATCCCAGACATTGTGTCGCTTTGTGCACGAGCTCTCCAGGATGCATCCCTAACTGATAAAGCAGCTCCCCCCGCTACACAGCTTCCATTTCCCCTTCACATCTAACATTTATAATAAATCCTTAATATGATCCAATATGAAGAGGGTTTAAAAAGTGATTTCGATTATACATGATTTTTATCTCATCTCAGCTAATCATCTCACCTGACAGCCAGGCGTGTATGAGATGATCCAGATCTAATGAGGGAAGTGCGGGTGACAGGGATGAAAGCGCTGGGCAGGACACGTGACCGCGGAGACGGTGTCAGGCTGTGGGTAGAGTCTGAGCGCGTCGGCAGCGTTCCGGGAAGCGAGAAAGCCCAGCGGGCTGTCTCGGTGGGGAGCGGAGGTATCCTCTGTCCTGTCAACCTGTCACACTCAGCGCCGGCTGTGCTTCCTGACGGCGGGGCAGCGATGATCACATCCACAACACAATCCTCGAAAATGAGGGTTTTCTTTTCATTGGAGGAGTGATGGTGCTTTCCAGATGAAAAACAAGGTGCCTGCCAAAGAAAATGGGATTTTCGGCCTCTAATTGAAACAGCTTAATCACATAAGGGGTAGTGCACGAAACTTTTTAACATTCTGGGCTGATGCAAACTTGCCGCTGGGCCTCTGCCAGCCGCTGCACCTGCAGCGTTTCCCCACTAATATTTCAAAGTGTCAGCCTAAGTGGCCCGAGGGCCGCCCGCACCACTGTGGTAATTGCAGAGATACGCCTAGACCAGCTGAGATAACAGGGCGCCGAGAAGCAGGGGAAAATGTCAGCAGCTGCGGTGCATGCTACTAATTTTGTTTTCTTAAAAGTAAACTTTATGGAAAGACGAATCCCACTAAGCGCTAATCTGGAATTATACAATTACTAGTTCTTTTATTTACTTTTGAATTCATATGTTCCATCACTGAATGCACTGAATAATATGTACTAAAGGTAGGGAAACATTCCCTCCTTCATCCCTGGCAACTGCTGCTCTCTTTTCTAGTTCTATAATTTTTTTTTTTCGTTTCAAGAAAGTTATTTAAATGGAATTATATAGTATACAACGTTTTGGTATTGTTTTTTTTTCTTTTTCGTTCAGCATAATTCTTCAGATATTCATCCAGGTGATTGCATGCAATTACAATTTGTTTCTATTTATTACTGAGTAGCATTCTGTGGTGTGGTTATACCACACTTTATTTTACCCCTCATCCACTGAAGAGCAGCTGTCTTTGGGGTAGGTTGAATAGTGATCACTTGGTGATATCTATGTCCTAAACCCTGGAATCTCTAAATAAGTTACCTTACATGGCAAAAGGGACTTTGCAGAGATAATTAAAAATCTTGAGATGAGGAGATTATCCTGGATTTTGGGGGTGAGACAAATTTAATCACGAGGATCTTTGTAAGAGAGAAGCAAGAAGGTAAGAAATAGAAGAGGGGGGAAAAAGGAGATGCAACAGTGAAAGCAGAGACAGAGAAGGAGATGTGATGATGCAAGGAGAGGTTGGAGCCATGGAGCCAGGAAATGCAGGCAGCACCAGAAACTGGAAAAGGGCTAGGAAATGGAATCTTCTCTAAAGTCTCCAGAAGGAACAGAGACCTGCTGGTACTTTGATTGTAGGGCTTCTGACCTCCAGGACTGCGAGATGATACATTTGTGTTACTTTAAGTCCCTGGGTGGGTCCTAATTAGTTAATAGCAGCAACAGGGAACCCATGCAGTTTGCTTCCAATTTCTGGCTATTGCAAATAAAGCTGCTGTAAACATTTATACTCTGGTTTTTGTGTGAACATGATTTTTTTATTTCTCTGGGATAAATGCCCAGCAGTGCACTTGCTGATTTATATGGTAGTTCCATGTTTAGTCTTTTAAAGAAACCACTGGGCTGTTTTTCAGAGTGATCAGTTTCTCTCCATCTTTCCAGTATTTGATGGTGTGTGTGGGTATATAATATATATACACATTTAGTTTTAGCCATTCTGGTAGGTATGTCATGATATCCCATTGTGGTTTTAATCTGCATTTCTCCAGTGGGCAATTATGTTGAGCATCTTTCCAAGTGTTTGTTATCTGCATAGCATCCATAGTTAAATGTCTTTTGTTATCTTTTCCTTATTTTCTTTTTGAATTTTTGAGTTTTTCTTCTTCTTCTTCTTTTTTTTTTTTTACTATTGTGTTTTGAGAGTTCTTTTTGTATATCTATTGAAATTGTTTTTTTCCTATAAGTAAGGGATTTTTCTCTTTATTGTTTTCAAGATTTTTTCTTTTATTGTTTTTTCTGAAGTTTGGTTGTAATGTGTCTTCATATGGGTTTCTTTTCATTTAGCCTGTTTGGAGTTTTTCAGCTTCTTGAATCTCTAGGTTAATGTCTTTTGCCAAACTTGGGGAATTTTCAGAATGAAGATGCTTATTTCTTTGAGTCCTTTGCCTGCCCTGTCCTCCTTCTCTTCTTCTGTAACTCTGATTACACAAATGTAACATCTTTTATTACAGTTCCAGCAGTCCCTGGCACTCTGTTTTTTTTTTTTTTTTAATATATTTTCTCTGTTTTGTTAAGGATGGATACTTTCTATTGTTCTATCTACTGACTTTTAAATTGGTTATTGTATTTTTTTATTTAAAAAATTTCATTGGATTTTCTGTATATCTTCTATTTCTTCTCTGAAACTTTCTGATTTTTATTGGTTTCAATCATGTTTGTGATTGCCTTTTGAAGCATTTTACGATGGTTGCTTTAAAATCTGTCAGATGATTTAATTCAAACATCAGTGTTTTCTTGGGGTTGGCATCTATTGGTTGCTCTTTTTTTTTTTCCTTCAGCTGGAGATAGTGCTGGCTCTTGGCATGATGCTTGATTTTTGGTAGAAAAGTGGACATTCTGTGCATTGTGTTGCGAGACCCTGGATCGTACTTAAACTGTTTCATCTGGCTACTTCTGACCATGCTCCACCAGGGGAAGGGAGTGGTGACTTATTACTGCCATGCTGGGGTAGAAGTCTAGGTTCCTGTGGAAGTGGAAGCCCATGTGGTCTCCACTGGCACTGTGAGGTGGGGCCTTGATACCTCCTGGGGGAAATGAAAGTCCTGGCCTTCTCTGACACCACCCCAGTGGGGAGGTTGGGTGACTCATTACAGCAAACCAAGGGTAAAATCTGGCCTCCATACTCAGTATTTGCGGTTGGGGGTTGGGGTGAGCCACTGGCTTTCTCTGTGCTATTTGACTGCAGAAAAGGAGTTGCTGTCTAGAAGTTCTGTCTCTTGTAGGCTGCCCTGTTCTTGCCTTTTGGCTGGAGAGGTCAGGCCTCTTTGTCTGTGCCTGGGGCATTGCTGGGATGCTGGCTCTTCAGCTCCGAGTCTGGGAAACATGAGGAAAAAAGAAAACCCAGAGAACTCGTGACCATGCTGTTCCTTGGGTCCCAGGGTTCTTAGCTCCAGAAACCTGTCCGCTTTCTTTTCTCTGCCTTTCAGAGCCTTCTTACGTTTATTTTATAAACACTATCCTGGGTTTTAAAAAAATTTTTATGGTACTTAGTGGGACATACAGGGAAACGTATGTCTGCTCCATCCTCCCAGAAGTGGAAATTCCAGACTTGTAATGGAACATTGGAAGTGACATTCTATCACTTCTGCTTTATTGTGTTACTTAGAAGCAAGCCACAAGTTACAGTGCACATCCAAGGGGTAATTTCACACAATTATACAAAGGAATGGATTTCAGGATGTGCGGGTTACTGGGCACAACCACAGAGGATACCTGTCACAGGTTCCCATATGTTCAGCTGAGTGGACGCCACCCATCACTTTGCCCAAGTTCCTGCTAATTTATGTTTTCATTGGCAATATGCAAGGGTTTCAGCTGATACCTAGCATTGCAATTACTTGGCTTTTAAAAATCTTTTGAGGATTTCAACTATGTTGATGGAGATAGTTGACTCTCATTGTTATTTTAATTTGCGTTCGTTCCCCTGAGCGTTATAAAGTTTAGCATCTTTGTATGTTTATTGCCCTTTTGCTTATCTTTTCCCTCTTTTGTGAATTCCTTCTTCAAGTCTTTTGCTTATGTTCTGTTAGGTTGTTCGTATATACATGTACACATACATTCCTACATGTGAGTTTTTTGTCAGTTATATGTCTTGCAAATATTCTCTCCCACTCTGTGGAGCTCCTTTTTTTTTTTAAGTCAGTAGATTTTATTTTTTAAGAACAGTTTAAGGTTCACAGAAAAATTGAGAATACAGAGAAGGCCTCTAAAGCCACCTTTCCCACACACTGTTTCCCCTATTGTTAATATATTATACACATGTGGTACAATTGTTATGGTTAATGAACCAATATTGATACATTATTATAAACCTAAGTCCACAGTTTACATTTGCATTCACTTTGTGCTGTGCTGTTCTGCGGGGTCAGACATATGCAGGTTAGACCCCCACTGTTACAGAATCATGCAGAAGGCTTCGCTGACAGACATCAGCTGTGCACCACCCAACACCTCTATGGTTTTAGTCTTTCCCAGAATATCACACAGCTGAAGTCACACAGGAGGAAGCCTTTTCAGATGGGCCTTTTGCACTTAGTAATATGCATTTATGGTTACTTCATGTCTTTTCATGGCTTGATAGCTTATTTATTTTTAATCACTGAATATCATTCCATTATACGTATTTATAACAGTTTGTTTTATTCATTCGCCTATTGAAGGACATTTTGGTTGCTTTGGGTTTTTGAAAATTATGAATAAAATTCCAATAAACATTTATGTACAGGTGTTTGTGGGGACATAAGTTTTCCACTCAATTGAACAAATGCCTAGGGGTGCAGTTGCTAGGTGATATGGTAAGACTGTGTTTAGCTTTGTGAAAAAGCTGCAGAATGAACTTCAACAGTGGCTGTACCATTTTGTGCTCCAACCAGCAATGAATGAGAGTTCCTATTGGTCTGAATCTTTGTCAGCACTTGGGACTGTCAGGGGTTTTGGTTTGGTTTTGGGTTTTGTCATTGTTAGGGTATCTCATTCTTGTTTTGATTTGTTGAGCATCTTTCCATATGTGCATTGGTATTTTGTAGAGAGGTGTCTGTTCAGATCTTTTCCAGAGCCCTCAAGCCTAGGTGGAGGGACAATCCTGCCTGCCCCTTCCAGCTGTGCGGGGCTGGACTAAAATCTCGCTGTGTCCTCACAGCCTCAGCTCCCAGGAGTTCTGCCCCAGCCCAGCCAATGAGGAAAACGAATCCAGCTTTTAGTTTAGTGGAAAAATGAGACTGGGAGTAAAGAGCATAGTGGGTGTCTATAAAGAAATGTAAAAACATGAGTGAAAACACTTTTTAAAAAATGACTTATCCCTAGAATGGAAAGAAATGACTCTAAGTATTAGAAAACTTAATGGACATTTATGGAAGATATTTAGGTTATCAAGCTTCAGCTCTTCTCCAGGACCAAATGATTTTATAGTTGCATTTTAAAGCCTTTCAAGGATCACATAACTCAGATAAAATTCTCTAAAACATAAATAAAAGGTGGAATTGTGTGTGTATGTGAAAATGAGTCAGATGAAGCACCTGACTTGAATTTACATGTAATGTCCCAAATAAAATATTACAAACAAAACATTAAAACTGTTCAGTAACAAACTTGCAAGGTAGGGTTTAGAAGATGTTATTCAAAGTAAGAGCTTTGTTTCTAATCCAGATGTGATGGAATTTTAAATATTAAGCTGATTAGCAGAACTTTAGTACTTTTAGGAAAACTGGATGCATAGACTGTGTGTATCGTTTAGTGTAAGGGTCACGGTGCCCAATTACGTTTATTCCTCTATACTGAACCGCTGTTATCACTGCTCCCTTCTGGATTTGACTTCCTATAATCCAAGTATGCCTTAGTTTCTTCTCGAATATGGTTAAACAGGTAGAGACCTGAGATGTTGCTATGTAACCTACAATGTGCAGACAGCCCCCCAACAAACGATTAATAGTGTGGAGGCTGAGGAACCTAGGGCTAACTGAATGAATGAGTGTTCTCCGTACTTCAATAATAAATCTATGTGTTTTTTATGCCATGAGGAAAAATGAAACGTAGCTTTAATACACAGAACCCAAGAATACAATTTATCTCACTCTTTTTGTTCCTAAACTTTTCATTTGTTCTTTAAGAAAGAAAAGAGTAATTCCATAATTTGGGAATTTTGGAATATTCAGCATCGTAAGTGTCTTTATATCATTTAAAGTAAACTGAAGCATAAAGAAAACAGTGGTAGTATCTGCAGAAATCTTTTTTATCCACATTGTCTAATGTGTTAGAACTGAGGACGCCAATATTTGCTAAACAAAATCATTTTGTCTTATTAATAGTTTCACAAGTAATGCTGCCTGTATTCATTTCCTACAGCCAAATGCAAAATCATGAAAACAAGTGCTCATTGCATATAGACTTTGCATTAAATTCATTGCACTGGCCATGTAGTCCTAGAGAGTCTTTGTTTTGATTCACATCCACTCCTTTGCTTCGGACTCATTTAATATGTGCTCCTTGCTAATTAGTCTTCTAGTGTCCTTAGAAAATCATGTCAGCTGGTGAGTAGTGTTGACCTGGAAAAAATAGACTGCCAGATATTTCTCCAGGAAACATGGGCTTATTTGGAATTAGCAGAGAGTTGCAATCTTAGGGTCTGCAATCATGAAGCGCCATGTGCAAGGGCCCCCCCAAACAAGGGAAGGAGAACTTTTATAGAGAGAAACAAGAAGTTGGCGCACATAGTGAACAAAGAGTCCACGAATTTTCATTGGCTAAGTCCTCACCAGGACTTTCTTTCTCTTCTATTGGCACAGAACATGAGAGCGCCCCCTTCTGGTCTTCCAACTCTATTTAATTGAGGTTTCTGTTTATTAATTTTTTTTTACAGATGGCAAATGCAAAGCTTTTGAGTCTCGAGTTAATAAAAATGCAATACCTCCCAACAAAGTTTTCTGGTTAAAATTGCAAATCAAAAAGAAATTTCAACACAAAGTGCATGTACTGTAGTTGAAATTAGCAAACAATTTCATGTTATGGCATAAATTAATTGGAATCCAGTGCTTGCCTATGTTCATATTGTTATTAATTACCCAGTAGTACTTCCACAACTGTTTGTGTTTTAGAACTAATTGATTTTTTTTTAAGAAAACATTCTTGGAACACAAAGCAGTATCTTTTCATAGAACATGGAAAAAAAAAAAACCCACAAAGAAATGCAAGAGATTTTACTTAGAGAAAATTATAAAGAAAAACATACCAATTTTGTAACCAATAAAATGCGTGTGTGTGTGTGTGTGTGTGTTCATCTTCTGAAACTAATAGAAAGGAAGGCAGGTAGGTAGGCAGATAGATAGATAAAATGAATATAAATAAAATATATATGTGTATATACAAATACATATTCTGGAGAACACACACACCCTAGAAGTGCTCACTCATCAACAGCTTATCTTCTCGATTATTAAGCTAATACATGCTCACTGTCAAAATTTTAAAAAGGCAAAATAATACAATACAAAATAGCAAACAGCACATGAAATTAATCTAACTACTGAGCAAAAAAGATTGTTGGCCATGTGTTGTATTTTCTTAGTATTTATTCTATGTACATATTTCTACAGTAAAAAGCATACATGCATTTCTGTATTTGTTTTGTATCATAAGAAACATTCTTTATGTACAATTTATTATGCTGCCTTTTTTCACTTAGTATATTATGAGCACTTTGTCAATTCATTAAATTTTCTTTTAACATAATCTTGAATGGATGCATAATATTACATACTACAGTTATGTTATAGCACAGTGCTTTCGTTGGAAATTTAGCAGTTTTTTTTTTCACTTTTCATCATTGCAATCAGCAATTACAATTGTACATAAAATTTCTTTACATATAAATTTATTTTGAAATTGAGATCATACTAAAGTTTATTATCCTGATTTTTACTTGAATTCATTATATACATTATAACAATTCATAAAACACAATTAAAAACTGGCATTTAATGATCATATAATATTTCATGATATGAATGTGAAGATGTACATTAAATTTTATATGTGAAAATTTACATTGTTTCCAATTTATTAATAATACATAAATAAGTTAAATATGAACAATATTATACATAAATCTTTGTATATCTTTGATTATTCTCTCAGGATAGAATTCAACAATGGATATCATTGGCCAAAGGTACAATCATGAATAAGACTCTCTATATACTGGATAATTCCCCACTAACTAGGATTTTTTTCAGTGTTCAGCATTAACAATTAAAATGCTTATGTGTATTATTGCAAACAGTACATTTAATTCCAATAAAAATTTGACAGTTTGATAGACAAGATGTAATGTTGTTGTGTTTACATTTATTTCTTTGATTCGAAATGAGATTTGGCCTGTTTACAATTTTAAAAAACTTATTTTTTTTTTTTATCATTGGCCTAACCGTGTTCTAAACTACTTTTATCAGGGAGAACTTATTTTTAGATATTTCTGAAAATCTTGGATTTTATTTGTTTACTTTAATATGTTAAAAGTTTTTTTCCCAGAGTGATCAGGCTGTTATTTATTTACCTTGTTTTACCTTTTTCTTCTCTTTACTCACTGATGGGCAAGGAGCTCTTTTGTCCAGATTCATTGTGTATCAACAAAGTGGTTGGATTACTCTTGATTCAGTTCACTGTGTAACGTGTAGGATTACAAAACAGTTCCAGGAACGTTGGGGCAGTGTATTGCCTGCTGCGACAGCAGCGAGTGAGTGGAGTAGCACCTGGAGTGAGTCATAGTGCTCCCGCTTCAGGTCTCATCCTTCCGAACAGCAATTTCAAATACTAGGAAATCTCAAATACTAGGTGCATCTGGACAAACAGCATTCAGAAAGTGGTGCGGAATTTCCTCGTCTCTACATTCATGGGGATGTTCCCACTTTGGAGATAACCATCAAAATCATCTAGAGAGAAATCTAGATCTGTTGGGCTGGAGTAAAATTTTCACCAAATACCATCAGCTCTTTACCATTTTGAAGTAGTATGAATGGGCCCCTATAATACAAGAATTCAAAATTCCAGTCACCATAGAAGTTGCAGAAGAAAATTAAAGTCATAGAATTAAAACACGTCTTTGTCTTTTGAAGAGGGCATTGTTCTGCTGGAGTTCAGCAGGTGCTCTGGTTGGCTGGGTGGGTCTGTGGATGTGAGTTTTGGTGTATTTGTGGGAGAGGGTGCGCTATGAGTGTCCTTCTACTCCGCCATCTTGGCCAATCCTCTTTTTCTTTTCTTTTCTTTTCTTTTCTTTTCTTTTCTTTTCTTTTCTTTTCTTTTCTTTTCTTTTCTTTTCTTTTCTTTTCTTTTCTTTTTTTAAATGGAGGTACTAGGGTTTGAACCTAGGACCTTGTGCATGGCAAGCATGGGATCTACCACTGAGTTATACCCACCCCCTTTAAAATGTTTCTTAATGCAGTGCTCCTCAAAGGCTCACATAAGTCCATACTAGTCCGTGAAATGTTTGTCACCAGCCTGAGATGAGAAAAGGATAGAAATTGAGAATAAGTATTTAGAGACTTCTATAGCTATTTGACTACCATTAAGATATTACTGTGAATGTCAAATATAAACATAAGTCTGTAATTATCATAGAATTCTGTCTGAAAATTAAACTATGACCCAAAACATTCTATTTTTTCTATTACAATAATTATATATCCAGTATCTTGATAAATAGTCATATTTCACAACATAACTCCCTATCAAATTGTTCTGTTATTGTACACTGTAAAAATGTGGTTCCCGTTATCCATTAACTTATTTTAAATGGTGACCTTTTTCTGATAACAGTTATCATGGGATATGAAGACCTCCTTACATAAGAATGTAAGTCCTCAGTAGCACTACTTAAGAATTTCCTAGAATGCAAAGGCCATGGACAGTTGTGTCTCTCATCTCCTGTGGTTCTCAGGGGGTCCAGGGGATCAGGGTGGGGTCAGTGCCCGATATCGTTGGAGCTAACTTTGGATTTCTGAGCACACAGCAGGCACTGGAGAGGTGCAGAGTACCTGCTACCATCAGCTGGGCTCGCAAATCTGTTCTTTGAAAAAAATTTGTTCTTTGAAAAAGCATTCAGGGTCAGCTGCTAGTCATTTTGTCTTTCAGCTTCAGAAGTTAAATAAACTAGTAAAAAACCCTCCAGGATCTGGTAATGCGTTGACTGTCAGTCATGGTTTTTGGTGTGATTTTCTACGGCTGTGAAGGTTTTATATGGTGAAATTGGGAGAATCTGAGTGATAGACTGCTGGCCAAGGACGATCAGAAGCCATAAGGCTGCTCTTTGCCTTTCAAACATTACACGATATATATATATTTTTATTAGAGAAGATTTCATTTTTGGCGCAATGAATTATCCTGATTTTTCCTTGTGATTCTTTATGTTGTTTTTTTATGAAAATCAGAAAAATGTTGCTTTAGAGCTTCTAAAATATCAAGACTGCACTTACTTAGATATTTAATATATCTATGTTTCAAATATCCATTTTGCCTTGATTTGGTTAAGAATTGACATGAAACTCTATTTGAGTTTTTTTCCCCCAAATTTATTTAACTTCTCTACAATATATGAAATAAACATTTATTTCCAGCTAATCTGAGGCTAAATTTATTATTTATCAATTTCTTCTGTTTCTGAGCTTAAGCTTCTACAAGTTGTTAACATTTCAGGTACACCACACTGTGTTCATTTCTGTATTTTGTAACACATACTGGTAACACAAGGAACTTGGCCTGATCTAGTATCATTCTTTTCCACAATTTCCTTGACTATTCTTGCTCATTTACTCTGATAAATAAACTTACGAGTTACGTTAACAAGTTAAGAGAATATTCCACTCATTTGAATTGGATCACATTAAATCCACACATTAATTTAGGAAGAATCATCACTTTTGAAACATTTGGTCTTTACACTCAGGACTATGATATATTCATCCATTTGTTCAAATTTTGCTTTATGACCCTCCGTAAAGTTCTATGATTTCTTCAAAGCGATATGGTCATCGCTTGTTATAGTCAATCCTAGGAAGCTGTTGTATTTTCTTGCTGTTTTACATGGAGTCCAAATGTATTCTCCAAAAGATTATTGATTTCAATATGAGGTACCTAGGAGAATAAATTTATTTTTCCACCTACATGGATGATGAGTAAGAGGCCTAAACTGCATGGAGAATATTGCAGTTTGAACAGAGTGAAGAAATCCCTGACTTTAGGCTGATTATACAGCACCCAAACAATAGGAGCGCCAGTCAGTTCGCTGAGTGAGAACGGCTGCCCTTGAGTGCATCACTCAAGGGAAGATGTCTCATTAGTAGACATTGTTACTTAAAATGTATTTCCTGTTAAACACTTTTGACTTCATTTATGTTTTTGTGCAGACAGTGTCCAAAAGGGAGTATATTTATACTCACATTGTCGAATCTATGCATTAGAAAGAAAAAGGATCAAAATTTCCTAGACTCAGGGAAATGCAGAGCATCGCCGTTTAAGGATGCCACATTGCCGTTTCTGAACTTAGCCCAAGGTTCTTTCTCACTGGCTCATGTGGAGCAACTGAACCTCTGACTCTAGGGTTTGTGATGCCAAAAAGGACCTTTGTGAAGAGCAGGCTTTTCAATGTGTTGTCTTTTTGTCTCGGAAATCTCAAAGCAGCAGTGCTGCGTGCGGGGAGCTACCTATGAGAGTTTTAATTATAGATGACTCCCAAGGAAATAAACTGTCAAGTGTATCTGAGCATCTCAGTATTTCCTCTAAAATGATAATAATGCACCTTAAGTTGCAGTATAATTGGATAGGATGCTGTAAATCAGCTAACACTTGTCAAGAGGCTTGTGGCATCTTTAAAATCGCAGATCTTAATGAAGGCTTTGTCAGGATCCAAGCCAAGTAAATTTGTTTCAAGTATCAAAGAGAATTACGTTTCCTTCTGTCCCTGTATAGTCAGGCTAAAAACAAAGGGAGAATTAACTTGGGAACTTAATTACTTGGTACTGCGTTGAAATAAAAATCCCAGCTATATTGGCCTAAATACTCTTTTTGGTAGCCATTTAAGGATGTTAGGCTAATTATAGGCAAAGTGTTCAAAATCAAATTTAAAGTTGGTGTTAAAATAAATTAGTGCATCAAGAAAATGAATTCTTTGCCTTCAAAGCAGATTCCTAAGCTAAAAAAACTGCACTATTTTAATATAAACATTAAAACATTTATTTTAGGAACACCATCCTGAAAATAACACCCCAGTGTTATTTTTTATCATTATACTTTCCTTCTCCTCTTCCAAGAACAGACCAGATTCATCCTGAAGACGGGACAAGGGCAAAATCGACTATTGAAAGACCTTCTCTGATTGTTCAATATAAATGATTATGCTCTTCAACGATCTGTCACTTCTGCCAGATTTATTAATTGCACGGTCATCACCTGACATTATAATAAGTTAATATTTTAAAAGACTTCCTTGTGTTCCATGTCCACATAAGCTTTGTGAAGTCGTGATCCCTCTCTCTGCATTATTTACCTGTATATCCCCAGTGCCAAGAATAGTATGAACTCGATAAACAAGCACTTCATAAATATCTGACTATTGACCAAATAACAAATAAGCAGGTTAACAGATGGTGGAGAAGATAAACATCCTTATTTTCCCTTTCCAGAACTGACAATGTAATAAAACATACAGGCAAGTCATTATCATCAACTATGTAACTAGATCATATTTTTAGACATTAAATTACCATGTAATTTTTATTCCAAATAATCTTTGTTATCCCAAAGCTCGCTCCCACTGAAACAGTGGCATTAGTCATTTCAGCGTAAACCTAAAAGGAAGATATATTTGCTCAGTCTTGTGCATCAAATTTTTAGTATTGTGAACAATATCACACAAGCGGACAGCAGGTGAGAGAATAATATACAGCTCCATGAATCACTGAAAGACAAACATTGTTGAAACTACAATTGAAGTCATGAAATAGGAAAAATAGTACTATTCTCCCAATTACAGAACTGCCGGAAACGATTTAAGATTCGATTTTTAATAGTATGTTTATAGGGTATATCCCTCTATGGATTTATTGTCAACTTACTCAGTTTTACAATCAGTTGAAGAAAGAACAGAGCCTGGGGCCACTGGAAGGTGAGGAGGGAATCTCAGAAAGGAAAGAGCCAGAGAAGACAGACCTCAAGCTGTGCATAAATTCTTCCCAGATTGCTGGCTAATCCTTGGAACACACGTACACAAGAAGAATACATAAAGATAAAAGAATTAAACTAAAAAGGAAGCTGCTTCTTCAGAGACAAGGCTTGCAGTTTGAATTCTACCAGTTTAATTCTCTGTAAAAACAAAACATCAGCACCCTTTCCAGAAAAACAGCAAAGTCCAGAATCTAACGGTGTTCTGTATGCAATTCAGAATTGCTTGACGCACCGAGAACCAGAGAAATAAAAGTAGAGACATTCTAGTGATATCAACCCTAAGCTGACCCCGAAGTGGTTTTTTGAAAAGGGTAATTAAAGCTATTATAGCTTTGTTTAACAGAAGAAAGTAAAATATGCTGGTGATGAGTAAAAAAAAAAAATTGGAAAGGTTAGCAGAGAAACAAAGCTATAAAAAACAACCATGTGGAAATTCTAAAGCTGAAAAATACAATCTGAAATGAAAAATTGATCGTGTTGGCTTAACAGTAGAATGGAGATGAAAGGGAAAAAAACATTGAATTTGAAATAGTATTTAATAAATATGAATTTGAAAATAGTTAAATTAAAAATTTTCCCAGCCTTGACAGGATTTAATATTGCTTAAATTTTTTTTTTTTATTTTAGCAATTCTTGTAGATACATGATAGTATCTTAATGTGGCTTTAATTTATAGTTCCCGAATGGCTGATAATGTTGAAAACAAATTTTCCTGGGCTTATTTGTCATCCGTATATTCTTCTTGATGAAGCATCTGTTCCAGTCTTATGCCCATTTTTTAACTGGATTGTTTGCTTTCTTACTTTTGATTTAGAGTTTATATTCTAGATACAAGTCCTTTGTTGTATAACTTATCATCCCAGTAGGAAAGCTGGTCTGAATTAGTGAATGTATAATTGGTAAAAGTAAACGTGTGTATCTTTCTGTTTGAGGGGTGTCTTGCTTGTGGAATAGCTAAATTGATAGTTAATTTCTTCGTACACTTTAAACACACTATGCCAAGTAGCGGAAGGCTTTAGGTTACATTACTAACTGCAGCAAACCAATGTCTTCATCTATCTTTCTCCCTATCTATCTATCTATCTATCTATCTATCTATCTATCTATCTCATATACATATATATGCAATTTTTTTGCAAAAGGAATTCAGTATTAAGTTCCAGAATTCAGAAAAATGACATTCTTCCTAGTTTATTCTTCCCCTCCCAGATTTGTCACTAATTCCTTCTCCTATCGATCAACTTGAATTTCTCAGGAAAGGCTTCCTTAACTCTAAACTAGACACTGCTTGCTAAATATTCTCTTTATAACTCTTGAAGAGCAGGAGGGTTAACATTTTAAAACTATGACAAGACATTCTAAAAAGCTACAGTACTCCTTAATTTCCTCACCTGACCCATTTTGCTTGATTTCTACATCTGATACATTTTGCTCTTGAAAACTCACTTGCCAGTTTGTATTTGCTTTCTCTCCCCCACTGCATTTCTTCCTTCCAACCTTCTTGTTCCTCTGAGATCATAACTCCCAATAAATCCTTCAGCCTGCAGGTGTTGATTCAGCCCATTTTTCTGCAGAACTCGGCTAATAAAATTGGTGAGTGGGTTTTTGATGAAGAATGTTGTTTTGCTGCAGTTGATAACGTCACAATCCAGAGCTGTATCCTATTTGGTATCAGACTGCTCGTGAACTGACATGTGTACCCTTCTCTTCACTGTCTTCTGCCTTCTCTTAAGACCCTTTGATGCTCAGAGTAATGTAGTGAGTTCTCAGCTATACTTTGGAAGGAGCAGTGGAGGAAAGGCAGGCTCAGGGCACCGTCTCAAGGTCCTTGTACTTTGTCCTTGGACCCTCACAGAGCAGCGCTCTCCATACATATGTAGGAGGTGGATGGTTCCCCACCACTCCTTGTTTGTGCATTATTTACTATTGATGAGAACTCTGCACTTACCCTTTATGGAGGGTATCAGGTCATTGCTTCTGATTCCCTTTGACTCTCAGAGGGCATTTAAAACAAAGGTCAATATGCAGGCTGCATGTGGATGCTTTGGGAGAGGAGAGCAGTGTTCTCAGACACAGACTGCTTTTCATGAAATGAAAGTTCACTGCTAGGGAATTAAGCGATCTGATTTTATAGCCCTTTTATTCTGTTTATTTTAAGAGACAGAGTGCCTTATTAGTTTATCATGTTATTGGAGCGCTAACATATATTTAAAATTGTGGTGTTAGAGCTCTCGTTCATTTCAGCAAGTATTGATCCATCACTTTTATGTGCCCCGTATTACTATACATTCAAACTGAGGAGGATGCACGTGTAATCTGTAAAACCTGTTCTCAAATGGCTTACCGTGGAAGAACTGGGGGAAGACCTGATGACACACATGAAACAATCAGGTAACACAAGACTGAATATAGAAAAAAACATGAAACGAAACATACACTATTTTTTAAAATGAACACAGCACAACATGAGTGCTACCTGGCAGTCACAATGGGAAGAAACCTTTGAGGGCTTGAATTATGGTAGACTTCCTAGAGGAATAATAATAATAATAATAATAACAGCAGCAACAATAATAAACTATTACCTACAAGGGGAAAGATATAGCATGGTTCTTAGAAAATAAATTAAAATAATGGAAAATGCATTAATAATTTTTATTTGTATTATTATACTTGCATTTTTGGCAAATGATGAGACTATATCAAAGTTTTGTATATAGTGGTTTAAGCAAACGGGAAATTATTTTTAGGACATAATAAAAGTCTAGAGAAGGTCAGTCTAGGATTGCACAATGTTATCAGTGTCCCAAGATCCTTCTGTCTTTCTGCTTAACGTGTGGTTTTCATCCAAAATCTTTTCTTTGCCTCGTACCCTCAAAATGGCTGCTACAACTCCAGCCTCATATTTTGATTGTTGTGGATGTTGTGAGCACTGCTTAGCTCCCGCTTCAGGATGGGAGGACTGGAGTGCAGCAGGCCTGCAGCCCTCAGCTGACAGTCCCCTTCAGGAACTGCCTCAGCTCAAACTTATGCCCCCTTTCTGAGGTGGCACTCGTCCAGTAACCATTGACACAGAGCTCAGTCTTTTTGTGCAACGCGGAATGATTCTGCAGGGTCTTCTTGTCCTCAGAGCTCCTTGTATCTTTGTCTACCTTGTAGCTGCTCTTTCTCCTCTATCCCACCCTGCTTCCTTCCCTTCCTTCTGCAAGTTTGGATCCTATGAGAACTCCTAATCATGTTTCTGCAGACTAATCTCTGTTTCAGAGTCTTCTGCCTGAGTAGCCCAAGTTTTATACATTTTGAGTAGAGATAATCTTGATATAATAGGAAAAAGTGGGTGCCTGTGTTACAAAGGTCAAATTTACCTCAAACACCCAGGAGAAATGTGATGTGTTCTAATTGACAGAATTGTATTTCATGGGCACCATAGCTATAAGTAGGACTGATCGCATACACTTTGGGCTGGATACGTTGCTTTTCTAAACAGTATATAAGATTATCTTACTTTTCAGAAAAATTGCCCAGGAATCATGTGCACTGCAGAGAACTGAATCACAATGGCCACTGTTAACAGTAGGGAGGCTGGAATATGTCCTTTTTATCTGAGCACATTGTCTCCCCAAACAAAAATTAGAATCCTATTATCAAGAAAGAAGGCAAGAATGAAAATTAGATAGGCAAGTATCAGTATCTTAAAGATGTGATAACTAATACTTACAGAGTTCTTACTATGTGTCAGGTATTGTGCTATGCAGATTTAAATATACAAGATCATTTAATTTTTTTCAATAACTATTATCAATCCCGTGGCTTCTATGGGATTCACAAATTGCTTTCATATGGATATTGATGCACTGCTTATAATATATTCTTTCATTGATAGGATTCAGTTAATTTACACAGAGCTGTAAATGCCTTGCCTCATATTATTCTCACAGTCAATTTATCAGATGTAATTAATGACCCCATTTAACAGATGAGCAAACTGAGGCTTAGAGGGTTTAAGTTACACTCTTGAGGCCACACAGCTGCCGAGATGCAAAACTGGAATTTGACCATCTATATACCTGTCTCACTCTTTAGCATACTCTTTTCAGCACTTTGCTTTTCAGACCTTCTGCTCTAGTTAAGAGGTTTCAGTTTTAGTCCTACCAGCATTCAGTAAGCAACTCAAAAATCTGTGCATTTGATATATGCTAGGTATTATGCTTGATGGTGGGCATAGAACTAAAAGTTAAGCTGTTATCCTTGTGGAGTGCATTCAAAAGGGAATAAACTGAAGTGTAAACACCAAGTAAGATACAAGATGATTGGTGCTATAGTAACAGTACGGAAAATTCATGAGAAAGGGACAAACAATTAAATCTACCTAAGACCATAAATGATTTAAAGTCTGAAATCAAGTAAACTTAGGGCATTAATAAGATGATGTCTTAAGATTCCTTTAACTATAACACATCTACTTTCTGTGTTTTGAAAAATATTCACTTTGGGTAAAGTAAGGTGATGCTCATATAAGCAGAATTCCCATCTTATTGTAGCTACATAATTAATAGCAAAAATGTATTTTGCTTGTGGGTGTGTAGTTTCAGTAGGACTCAGCCTTGAGAGTGTGTCTCTGTTCCAATCAGCATGAACTTGGGTGACTCAAAGGCTGGGGGCTGGAATCATCTGGAGGCAAGCTCATTCACACATCTGGTGGTGATGCTGGCTCCTGGCTGAAACTTTAGTTGGAATTATCAGTGTCCAGGGCCAAGGCTTCCACAAAGAAGAATGGCTGGGTTCCAAAGGAGGGAGTCAGGGAGAAAAACCAAGAGACAATGGGAGAGAATCTCTCTCACTTTTATGCCCTAACCTCAGAAGTCACATGCTGTCTCGTCCACCAGACTCTTGGTCAGAGAACCCACAAAACCCTGATTCAAGGAGAGGAAAGTCCTACCCCTCCTCTCAGTGGAAGAAATTCCATTCACAGCAGGGAAAGAACGTAGGAAACGTGATGCAATTATGGCTACATCTGGAAACTGCCTCCTGCCACATTCTGCCTTCTGGCCGCAACGCTTCACATCCCTCGCTTATGCAAAATGTGCTTTTCATTTCTGCCAAGACTTCCCTTCTGGCATCAGCCTTGAGCTCAGAGTCCAAGACAGTGTTACCTAAGTTGGGTTCAGCTGTGACAGAGGCACCTTACGTGTGACTCATCACAACTATTTGAGTCCAGTTCCTCTTGCTCTTTATCTTCGTGAACTAAACAGAGAATTTACCACCCACCCCCTATATGCCAAATACAAAACGTTGGGATGTTCAAAGAGTAACAGCTATAGGTCCTCCCGTCCAAAAAGGGGAAAAATAGAAGGAAGGCAGGAGTGGTCCTTAGTAATTCTGAAATCTAGCTAGGATGTATTGATAGTTTTGTGACTAACGTATAATCCTCTTGCCTAGAAACAGTTTTCCAGGGCTCTTGGGTTCTCCTTGAAGGCTCTTGATTTCTCACAATGAGTGTCCCTCCCTTTGCATAAGGAAGGTCTGGCACCTGTACAACAATAGTTTACTTGGACTGCTTTCTGCCTATGGTAGCTTCCTTGCTCCTAATTATCTTTTCGTTTTGTATTGTCTCTGTCACCTTTAGTTCCACCTGGTATTGCGTTTGCAGATGCCACTCTCATTAGATGTCTCTGAACCTCCTGTGATTTGCATTAGGTACACTCTATGGTAGGAAACCCACCCTTACCGATCTCATCAAGATCAACCCTACTCGAACTTGACCTTCCTCTACGCCTGCTGTGGCAACGCACCTCTCTGATGCTTAGAAGCCCTGTCGTCCGATGGAGAGAATCTATAAAGCCTTCTTTCAAGGTCCCTGTTTACTTTGGGCGCCTTCTTGAATCCTTCTGAGGCCTTAATAAACAGTTTTATAGTTACATTCTTAGTTTCACCTTTAGGCCTGCTTACCTCCCAGTATCTTGGATTTATCTTTGCCCAGAAGCCATTTCTTAGTTTAAGCACTGTTTTCCATCCAAGCAGGCTGGAAATGAGAAATAGTTTGCTATTGGTGAATCCCAAAATGTCTAGTTTCTTTACATTGAACATTCTTTTCCTTAAGCTTGTCTCCGCCCTTTCAGATTCTACTGTGGGCGGTGGGAGGAAGCAGGTGGCGTCTGCAGCTGTCTGCCCGGGGCTCTCGTTAGCTGCACCATCCAGCTTGTTAGGCACATTTTCTGACTTCTCCGTTAACATAGGCAATGCAACATTTGTTGCCACTAACAACTGTCCCCTCTTCTCTATCTTTCAATAGTATTTTCGTCATTTTATTTGAATATCTCACTTTCTCCTAAACCTTCACTGAGAGCCAACTGACACATGGAAGGGCTTCTGCTAACAGCCTCTTCACAGCACTTCATGCTTCCTCTCACTTTCCTGCCTTGAAGCCATCTCCACATGTGTTCATTTGTGACGGCAGCAGCTCACTTCCAGCTACCAAATCTGTTCTAGTTCCTGTGGCTGAGAAACACGTTACCTCAAAGCTCAGGGGCCTAAAACAATGACAGCATTTACTTCGCTGAAGAGCCTGTGCTTTGGGCAAGGCTCAGTGGACATGGCCCACCTCTGCTCTGCTCAGATCAGCTGAAGGCTCATTCACGCACGCACCCGGGGGCCTTTGCAGCGCTTGATGGAAACGCTCACTCGTGACCTCGCCACGTATGCTGGATTCCTCACGATGTTGTGGTGGCTGGTTGTGAGGGTAAGTGCGCCGGGAAGAGAGAAGGAGGGAGAAAGAGAAAAAGAGACAGAGAAAGGCAAAGAGACAAAGAAAGATAGAGACAGAAAGAGAGACAGTCAGAGACAAAGAGAGAGAGGAATGAGAGAGAAACATGAAAAGAAAGAGACAAGAGACAGAGAAACAGAGAGGGGGCACAAAGCTATCACCACAATGTGACCTACCCTCAAAGTCATACAGCATCATTTCTGTCCCACTCTGCTGGCCGGCGGAGTAACAAGCCCCTGAACAAATTGAAGGGAAGTATTTACCCTTGGTTGGATGATTGTCAGTCGCACTGTAGGAAGACCAAGAGGGTTGAAGCTCACGTGTGTGTGTGCGCACGTGCGCGCACACACACACACGCACAGAGCCATCATTAGAAAATCCAAGCTGCCACAAAGTACTAATGTGTATGCAGCCAGTATATGGGGAAAATCTGTACATTTACCGGTTAAGCACAGTTATTTTTAAAATCAGATAGAGGCGAGTTTCATCCCTGCCCTGGCTGCCTCCAACCTGTGTGACATGAGCCAAATGAAACAGTGCCTATGTTCCAGTTTCTCTACCTGAGACATGTCTTATTTTGTGATAGGAGCATCTCATCTTGAATTCCCTTCCCTCATTTCTTCTCTGTTGTTTGGGTAATTGTTTCCCTGCTTTCGAGGGGTGACCACCGTCTAGTGTTATAAGAGGTCGTGGGAAGGCTATTAATGACTCTCCTCATTCCAGTGTGAGTGTGGAACCCAGGCAGAGCCACCAGGACTCAGACGTGTGTTCTGGTGCAGAATCTCCTGGGCTTCTGTGTCCGGAGGAATCACCTGAACTAGGGATCTCTTTCGATGATTCCACTCCCCACGTTCCATCTGAAGAGGCTTTTGCTCCCTGGGTCGCCCTCTGCAGGCCCAGAATCTTCACTTTAGTGCACCCCGTAAGAGTCCCTGCACACAACTATGAGAGAAACTGCCCCAGGATCTGGTGCAGGTGCAAAGTCAGAATTACTTGCTCAGGGAATAAATGAATAGACAGATTATCCAGGTATAATCTCTAGCAAATAACCCACAGTTCTATAAACAACCAGGATCTGGATTTTGACTTGAGCTCATCTGGAATTCCCTGATAAATAGTAATACAGTAATATAATATAGTATAATATAGTAACATACTTATATTGTTACACTCTAATATGGCATAATAAATATACTAAATACAGTAGTCAGTAAGTATTCTGTAAGTATACTATAATAAATACGGTCAGTACAGTGTATAATACGTATAGAATAATAAGTGTAGTTACCAACCATGTCACTGATTCCTGTTCATTCTACGTCGTCTCCCTCCTCGGGGCTCAGCCTAGACTAGTCCTTGAAGCTAAAATGCTTACTTATTCACGAGGTCCTTCACTGGGCTTATCCTTTTCACTATAGAGTCTTCTCCTAATGACCCTGGTCATTCTCTGTGTATTTCCCCCATCATAGTTACCTCCTTTACATTACCTTGATGATTTCTCTCTTGTCTCTCTCCTCTTCTAGAACGAAAGCTTCACTTGATCAGATCAGGCCTGTCTCACTTTTACATCTGTAGAAACTAGCTCTATGCCTAAACTAGTAGGGGTCCCATGGATACCTGGTGAGTGAGTGGATCCACATACTCGAATCAAGGAATTCTTTGTATTTACGCCACAGCAGGGTGCTTGGGAGAAAAGTTTAAAACGTTGTTAAACAACTAATTAGCTGTCATTCTGACTATTTTAGGAGGCTCAAGTCTTCTGAACATTTTTCATTATTTTTTCAAAAATCTTCCCAGAATAGATCCTAGTATATACCAGACATCCCATTGGAGATGTTGCCATAATTTTGGAATCAAGTTTATTTTCCCCCAAAATGTCAACTTCACTAGTGGTGGGTGTCATCTGGGAGAGCAGCTGGGAGAAAAACAAAGATTGGATGCGGTTCAGCCAAGGTCTCCTTCATTTCAGCTGTCAAATAGCCATCTCTCCATTTACAAGAATCCAAACAGGGAGTAGGTGATGAGAGTTTTAGGGAAGACTCCCAGACATGACGACACAGGATACCAAAGTGACAAAACAGGTGGTAGGCTAATTTTGGAAGGAAAAAAAAAAAAAACAAGGTAAAACACCATCTTACTAAGTAAATCCTTTGCAGTCTGTTGTGTAGCAAATCCCAGGAGAGGACGAAAATAAAAGCAGGCACCATCATAGCACTTGCAATGGACGGTTGTGTCTAATTTATGTCACTTCTATACCTACAGGTGTAGCGAAGGTTTAATGTGTTTTTGAAGTGTTCAAATGCCCATAACAGCTATTCAGCAGCTGCAGTTAGAGATGTGGCTCCAGCTTCCAACTAGAAGATCCATG
Organism: Camelus dromedarius; assembly: GCF_036321535.1. Classification (NCBI taxonomy): domain Eukaryota; kingdom Metazoa; phylum Chordata; class Mammalia; order Artiodactyla; family Camelidae; genus Camelus; species Camelus dromedarius. The sequence continues at coordinate 5,271,789 of NC_087453.1, read as the reverse complement.
GTGGCTGTGGAAGAGCAACAGAGAGGGTTTAATTTTTCTTCCTTCCTTCCTTCCTTCCTTCCTTCCTTCCTTCCTTCCTTCCTTCCTTCCTACCTTCCTTCCTTCCTTCCTTCCTTCCTACCTACCTTCCTTCCTTCCTTCCTTCTTTCTTTCTTTCTTTCTTTCTTTCTTTCTTTCTTTCTTTCTTTCTTTCTTTCTTTCTTTCTTTCTTCCTTCCTTCCTTCCTTCCTTCCTTCCTTCCTTCCTTCCTACCTTCCTTCCTACCTTCCTTCCTTCCTTCCTTCCTTCCTTCCTACCTTCCTTCCTTCCTTCCTTCCTTCCTTCCTACCTACCTACCTTCCTTCTTTCTTTCTTTCTTTCTTTCTTTCTTTCTTTCTTTCTTTCTTTCTTTCTTTCTTTCTTTCTTTCTTTCTTCCTTCCTTCCTTCCTTCCTTCCTTCCTTCCTTCCTTCCTTCCTACCTTCCTTCCTTCCTTCCTTCCTTCCTTCCTTCTTTCCTCTCTCTCCCTCCCTCCCTCCCTTCCTTCCTCCCTCCCTCCCTTTCTCTCTCTCTCTCTCCTTTCTTTCTTGATTTATTTCTTGGTTTCTTGGTTTCTTTCTCTTTCTTTCTTTCTCCTCTCCCTTCTCTCCCTCCTTCCCCCCCTTCTCATCTCTTCTCATTAGGAAGACTGAATTATTTGTTTGGAATGCTCAGCTACCCCTGCCTGTACCTTATCACTCTCTTAACACACCTGACAAAATCTCCAGGCATCAGAAATGCCACATTAAAGACAAACAGAGGAAGGAATATTGTCATCAGGCCTGCAGCAATGAATTCTTTTGTTAGACTGAGGGTAGCTTTCCCCTTACCTGCTATATTTCGTAAGAACTGCATTATTTAAATGATGAGCAAGGCTTTCCTCAGCACTTTTGGAGGGGGAAGAAACCAAGCACATGCAGACTGGTTTGAAAGTGACAAAGAATTGTCTTTGCTGTTTCCTTCCCCGGTCTTGACCTCATTAGAGCCAGAATCAGCAAAGTGAGTGGAAACCCACTGGGCTGTGAAGAAAGGTCTGGGTTTTCTTCTGCTTTGTGCCCTTGGACAAGTTAGTAAACTTCTTGGGCCTCAGTTTCCTGACTTGTAAAACGAGGGAGGTTTGGGCACCCAGTATACAAGAATGCTCTCCTTTGTGAATTTATTTATTTTTCTCTGGTTCTTGGATAGCCAAGGTTAGCAGTAATGGCAATAATTAACCTTATGTACCAGGCACAGTTCTAAGCATTTAACATGTATCAACTCCCTTAATCCTCTTATCGAAACTGGTTAGACATATGCAGAGGTTACCTTTATTTTCTAGCCAGGAAAGTGTGAGATGCAGAAAAGGTTGAGGTTACTTCATCCTGGCATGAAGCCAGAATTTGGACCACGGCAGCCTAGACCCAATATTATGCTTTTCCCACTTTTCAAGGAGCTGAGTTTCTGTCATCTCAGCTTTGATTGCCATTCCTGAGCTTTTCCACTAAATAGCTGCTTAGCCCTGAGTAGGTTACTGGCTATGCCTCACTGTCTTCATCTGTAAAAGAGATATCACACTGCTTTCCTCACGGCTGTTTGGAGGAATTTAATGAGATGTTATTGTCAGGACAGGCTGGGTTATGATTCAGTAACAAATTAATTTCCAAACCTCAGTGGTTTAAGACTACAGAGACTTTTTTTTCAGTATGCCTCCTGCCCAGCTCAGCCTGCCAGGCTTCTGGTCCGTCCGGTGGTTCCCGGATCCAGGCTCATGGAGGGTTTCATGGCTGTGGCATCACCTGCCCTGCAGTGAAAGAGGGGACAGCTGGAGAGTCATGTATTTTCACTGCCTAATCTGAATGTGACCCAAGCCCCAGACGTTGGTCCGAAGTGCTCAGATGACTTTGCGTAACTGTAAGGACGCTGAAAATGCAAAATAAATAAGATGCTGGGTGACCGCTGCTTTCTCTGCCGCAGATGCGAAGGTCTTTCGTAAGATTCCTGACGTGTGGTTACCATTCAGTATGTAGTTGCTATGGCCATTGTCAGCCTAATCGCAACCAAAGCATCAACAGAATTTTGTCACCTGTTTTGGGGCACTTTGAGATTGATGCTATAATTTGGAGTGCCCAGGATAACTTTTTAAGAGGTGTTGAAATGTGTGGAGATTAATGGAAATAATAGAGGATGAATTTTTTGAACCTCAAGAGATAAAGTATTAATTCTTCCTAGATCATCGGACAATTTGGAATAATCGTTTAGTTATTTAGTTTATTTTCAACAGTTAGTTAACTCTTATTTAGATTTTTCCCTCCCAGGTTGTCTCTGTGTTATACTCACCTGTCCGTAAATATTAAAAAGTTGGGTGCCGTCAAAGGAACAGCTTGCCCATCTCATTGGTTGATAGAATATAAATCATCTACATCCTTTTTATGCCCCATCAGCTCATTTATAAGGTATTGCCCTTTATTATGACAGATTTTATGATATTTTGTGATGGCCAGCCATGGGGAGAAAAAGGTTTAATGCACTGACATCTAATTTTATTATCTCTGGTACCTATTCATTTTTCGGAAGCATTTCTTGACTTTGTGCCAGTTTAAGCATGAAGCTTTAAAATCGGGATGATGACAGGGTTGGGAATTAAACCTTTAAATCAGAATGGGATTGGAAAGACAAATCACAAAGAGATTTCAGTCATTTAGCGTCCCTCCCAGCACGTTAATAAGTGGTACTCACAGAATAAAAAGCACACCACACAGCCTGTTCTCTGTAAGACGTTTGTGATTTAAGTGCCATTTCAGGGGTAGATGATGAGGACCCAACAGTGGCCCAAGTTAGGGGCAGGAAATAAACATACATTGAGTGCTTACTGTATCTAAAACATCACTCTGATGTTCTTCTTAAGTCGTGTCACTTTATCTTAAAAAAATACTGCAATGGGGTCGCGGTTGTCCACATGTTAAAATGTGAAAAACGAGAAGTGGAAGAAAGATGAGGAAAATTTAGACTTGCTTCATGGGTTGACTCTCTCTCCCAAAGACCTGCTGGTTCGTGCTTTATGTCTGTTGTGCCCTCTGGTTGGGATGGTCTTGGCCCAGACTCTGCGTGACTGGCGTCAGCTCATCATTCACCCAGTGCAGGTTCCTTGGGGGAGGGGAGGGCTCTTCCTTAAGGAAAGTTGCCTCCCCGGCGCCCCGGGGAGCCTCTCTCTGTTGCATCACCCTGGGTTTGTTGCTGTTGTGTTTGTGCACATTCTGTAACAAGAAAGTACTTTGCTGTTTCTATGCCTGTTGCTTCTTAGGTTTTTGCTCTTTCCGCTAAGATGCCAGTCTGCGAGGGCGGGGGTCTTGCTGTCTTACTCACTTCTTTATCTGCAGAGTTTAGAAGGCTTTCTGGCAAAGAGAAAATGCTTAGTAAGTACTATTTCAAGGTAATCAAAAAAATTTTTTTTAAAGCTAGAGACACTGTAGCTCCAAAAAAAGAAGTCACTTGCTGTCATTATGCAAGTGGCAGAGATGTGTCTGAAACCCAGGCCAAGCTATTAATAGGTAACCCTGTCAGAGTAAATTAACTTTGTGCCACTTACTGTCCCTTAAAGCAGTACTTGAGATATGTTAATTCAGATAATCCACACCACAGTTATTATTGCCGTACAGTTATTTTATTATACAGTTATTTTTGTTGTCCAGTTACTATTGTTGCACGATTATTTTTAAATTCCGGTTTGAGAGTTGAGGAATTCAAGGCAGAAAGAATCAGCAACTTGCCCCAGATCGGCTGGTTCCGTGTCGGTGCTGTTTACACTGTATTGCCTCCCAAGCTGCCGGTTTCAGGGTAACATTCATTCGTCTACTTGACAAAACCTAAGAATTCCCTTTAGCCTGACCTCTTCTAAGGTGAGCAGAGAGGAACTGGAATACAAATTTTTCAATTATCCACATAGGTTTCATTCGCCAACCCCGTGAATTGTGGTCTGTTTTAGCTGTAGGCCCTGAATGAGTGTTTGTTGGTGTATGAATGACTGGCTGCGATGGCATGCTTTCACAGAGAACATTTATTTCAGGATCAGGGAACCTGATTGGCTGGTATGTTAATTGCTTACATTGTATCATTTAAGCTTCCCAAGATTTCTGCCAGTGAGGAGGCTATTAACCTCCCTTTACAGGGGAGGAAACTGAGAACCCACAAAAAGCTAAGTGGCATCATGCTTCTTTACATTTCAGTTTGAGGGTTGCATTTATACCTGTGTTTGGAAGGTCGGAGACAGTCGGAACCAGGCGTTCATCTAAGTAACGGTGTTACTACTTAAGGTAGTACCTGCAGGAATTCGTCGGTTTCATGCTACCTCCGAGCTTTCATTTACTCATCTCTACAATGGAAGTCCTAATAGTACCTCCCTAATGGCAAAGATTAATTGAAATTCTTCTGTGAAGTTCTCAACGTGGTGCTAATGCGTAGTGTAAAGTCATGAGGGCAGGGGAGCAGGTCTGGACAGCAAGCCGGCTTGATGTCTCCCTCTCCCTCCTCCTGAGCCTGTGTCTTTCTCAAGCAAGAGATGTGGTTTGGGGACAAGCATGAACTTTGTCACATTACTGTGCCCACCTGCTGGGGGGGGGTCCCTAAACACCCATCTAGGACATAGGTTTCTAGGACGTGGCCACAGGCAGGCGGCACCAAGCTCGAGGAAGGCTAGATCTAGACTTTATCTCTGGTTCTTCCACTTATTGGTCACGTAACTCCTCTAAGTCTCAATAGTCCTCAAATCTGTAAAATGGGAATAGTGCCTACAAAATACGGTTGTTGTGACAGTGACTTGAAGCAACATCTGCAAAATGTGTAGATAGGGTCTGACTCAAAATAACTGATAAAAAATTAACTATAACACAAATGTCTTTTACATAAAACTTCATAAGAGGAAGCGCCAGTTGGGCCTCTATTATTGACCTTTAGCCAGATACGTTTGTTTCTGATTTGCGGGGTTCCTGTTCCCAGATCTGTCAGTGCAGGGCAAACCTGAGCTCTCATCCCAACAGCTGCATTCTGGGCATGTTGGCTGTGTAATCACGCTGACCTGTCACACTGGCATCTTTAGTCATTTTAGAGGTAGTTCTGACTTGACCATATTCTTGTTTAACTACCTTAAGCAAATTAATTAGCTTTGTGGAGCCCCTGATGCCGTTAATTCATGGTCTATAAAACCTCAGACCTAATTGAACTTTTTAATATTGTATCTTTACTACCTGATATAAGTGTCTTTTAAATTATAAGAATTGCTATAGTTAATGCCTTATTGAATAGCTACATATATATTGAGGTATAAAAAAAATTCCAAGATTGCAAAGTAATCAAAACTCAGATTAAAACAAAGATGATTTTATTTCTTTTTTTATTGTAAGTTAAAAATACCAAGAACTTTCACTATGCAGCAATCGTAGAGGGGTCTCATATTTCTAGCCTGCAGAGTGTGCCGTCCTAGAGCAGTATCTGATTATCTGGATGTTATAGTAAATATTCACTAAATGAAATATTTAAACAAAGAAGTAGGATCTTCAAAAACCACAAATATCACAAATACCACATCGTACCCAATAGGATGGCTGTAATTGAAAAGAGAGATAAAAATAAGTGTTGGTGAAGATGTTGAGAAGTTGGAACCCTCACATGCAGCTGGTAGTGATGTAAAATGGTACAGTCGAAACTTTGGAAAACAGTTTGGCAGTACTCAGCAATTCCATCCCTAGGTACATACCCAAAAGAAACAAAAACACACACTAACATAAACACACCTACACAAAAGCTTATAGCAGCATTATTCCTAACAGTTCAAACTGGAAACAGCCCCAGTCTCCATCAGCCAGTGACCAGATGAATAAAATGTGATACATTCACATAATAGAACAGTGCTTGGAAATAAAAAGAAATGGAGTATTGGTGCATGCTAAGCATAGATGAACCTTGAAAATATTAGGTTAAGTGAAGGAAACCAGAGAGAGAAGACCACATATTGTATGATTTCATGGATATGAATTTTCTGGAATAAGCAAACTTTTACAGACAGAAAATAGATTAATGTACGCATGGGACTGTGGGCAAAGGGAGATTGAAGAGAGACTGCTAATTGAAATGGAGTTTCTTTTTGCAGTGACAAACAATTAGATTGTGATAATGGTTGTACAAGTCTGTAAATATACTAAAACCCACTTAATTGTACACTTTACATGGTAAAAGGTACAGTATGTGGATTATATCTAAACAAAGTTGCTTTAAAATTTTTAAAACAAATTACGAAAAAAAAATCTTAAAAAGAAGGTATTTGGGTATTTGCAAGCCATCTTAAGAGACCACAGGTGTACTAACTTGCGTGCCAATATGAATAATAAACGTAATAAATTGAAATATATTACATATATTAAAAGCCCATGAATTCATAATGATACTTTAAAACTCACTTGTTTGTTTTAGAGGCTATTGGGGAGCCAATTTATTATTCTAAAAATAGGTAATTAAAGGGGAAAATGAAAAATATGACCGGCCTTTTTTGTTCAAATAGTAACTCAGTCTCTGATAAATGCTTCTCTCTGTAGACATATCAATCTAATAAAGGAAGAGGAAACTATAGAATTATAATACTAACATTTTACATGTCCTTAGCACAATAATAAATATAGGCGGTGATCATCAATGGCCACTAATATATTAATTAGATGCATCCCAATGGAAGCATGCAATAACACCGATAGTCTCTATTTTATTTATTTCCACTCTGATCTTTATTAATTTCTATCATGGAAAATTACTGGTGCGAGCTGGGAACGTGCTAGGGTCGTCTTGGCAAGTTGGTTAGAGAGCTGGACATTTTTCAGTCCGCTACCTCTGTGCTGGACTCAGAGAAAAGTGAGTTTGTGCATGAGCCCTGTAAGAGTGGAGTCTCAATTTTCTGCAGCCCTCCAGCCCCCCCGGGGTTGTAAGCCTTGCTGGGTTTCAAAACTCACCAGTGGGGCTCATCTCCCCAGTCCAGCCCCAGGGCTGGGGCACCCAGTGTGGGGGCTCCAAGCCCTCACTCCTGAGGGAGGGCTTTGGGGTTGTGATACCCCTTCATCTTTGTTGCCACCGGCAGTGTGAGTCCTGCCTGGATTGCGTCTCTTCCTCTCCTACCCATCCTGAGGTGTTCTTTTTTTTTTTTTTTCCTCTATGTCCTTAGCTGGGAAGAGCTGTTCTGCTAGTTTTTAGGTCATTCTCTGAGACAGTCGTTCTCTATGTAGTTGTAGTTTTGTTGTATCCATGGGAGGAGGTAAGCTCAGGGTCTTCCTACTCCACCATCTTGATCCTGCCTGAAATCATCTTAATTTGGGTTTTTTTTTTTTTCCTCCCCACCAACACTCCATAGGCCTGGATAGTATTAGAAACTGTAAACTTGGTCCTGGATAAAACAATGTTGTCTATAACTACGTTTTCTGTAATTTCTTGGTTTAACTTTCAAAATAAAAGTTACTGAATATCATTTTTTAAAAAGGATTTCACTTGGTTTTCCATGAGGTAGCGTAGTGCAAGAGAATTTCTTTGTTTTTGTTCTTGATTGTAATGAAAGTGTCAAAGTGCAGTAGGAGATTATTTAACTTTTGGGGAGAAATAATGCTTGTTTATTTAAAAATCAGACATCACATCTTGCCCATTAGAAAGAAGGAGTTACTAGAACTTAAATAATTGTTTCCTTACTTTTGTCTTTACTGTATAATAATTAATATCTAGAGTCTTAATCCATATTTAATATCATGTGTTGTAATACCCCAAACTTTATAGATTTGCATATGCATAGATATGGAAAGAGAATATATCTATTTTTAATTCTCAAGGTTATCTTTAATAGGAAGATTCCAGCAGAAGCTATAAAATGAAGTTAAAAGATTAAGATGGAGTTTGAAATCTTTTTATTAAAGTAGGAGTTATAGCTCATTTTTCAGTTTTTTACGATGGGAGTGCATTCTGAACCTAAAATTTGACATATGTTGTATTTCAGTCAGGGTCTTGATGGGAAACGGATGGCTAGTCAGAAGAGGCCATTGGAAAGGTGTTAATGAATGGACAGCTTACAAAGATGTAGGTAGAGTTAAGGGAAATGATGGGAAATGATGTCAAATAGAAATATTCAAGAGCTAATCACACCAGTTCACCTCTTCACCTTTAGATGTGAGGGGCCGGAGGGGAGATATTTCCAGAACCTGATAAATCTTGAGAAAGGGGCTATAGCCTTGAGTGGAAGAAAAACGAACCTTGCCACACTGACGTTAGCATGAAGGAGAGAGAGAGAAAAACCACTCTACATTTTGTGACTCCTGTGGACAAATCTGACGAGAGGCTGGTAATGCAGATCAGAGAAGTCACCTCCCAGAATTCAGAGCTGACCTGGAGGGGCCGATGGAGACTACCCTATAGCCCGTGTAGTGTCCGTGTGCTTCGCTGTCATTTCCTCATTAGCGATTTGTATTAAGTCTTTCAGGAGTTCTTCCCACAGGCACATTGTATGTTAGTAAAAACAGACAGACAGATAAATAATAGCAATGTCATTATTGCTGAACCACAATGTACTGTTTAGCTACATTTCTTCCATCCTGTAGTCACTGCACTAGCACTTGAGGCGGAAGCCTAATGTGGGTGAGCCATCCCTCCATATCCACCAACACTGGTGGTCTCTCATCTGTGTCACCATCATAAACAGTGATATCTGGACCCTAGAAGTCGAGTGGTAATTACATTCCATTCCATTTCCATTTTCAACACCAGTTATCTCTGTCACATTGGGGAAATCATGTATCTTTTTTAAATCCTAAATTCCAACTCTGTAGAACAAATTACTGGACCAAATGACATGGATGTATATCAAATGTATGCACTCACATGCACGTGATAAGAATGTCCATTTCTCTCAGGGGATCTTCTAGAGGTAAATCACATTCAAGTTGTCAGTACACACAATTATTTAACAAGGAGTTAAATAAAATATTTCTATGGAGTCCCCAGCATAAAACCATACCTTTCACCTGAAAAATCTAGATAAGAAAAGAGTGGAGGTTTGGGTTTAAATCTTGGTTCCTGTACGTCTTCATCTGTTAGGGCTTCTTTAACAAACTACGTGATGGCTTATAAACATGAGTTTACTTCTCACAGTTATGGAGGCTGGGAAATCCAAGATTAAGGCACCGCCAGATTTTGTGTTTGTTAAGGGAACCTCTCTTGGGTCACAGATTGCTGACTTCTCACTGTGTTCTCACGTGGTGGAAGAGCCAAGGAAATTCTCCGTATCTATTTTATAAGAGCACTAACCCCACTCATGGGGGCTCTGCTCATGTGACCTAATCACCCCGCAAAGGCCCCCACCTCCAAATACCATCACATTGGGAAGGAACGGTTAACATATGAATTTGGGGAAGATAGGAACACATCCAGTCCATTACTCTATAGTCTCAAAATCATTTTTCTGCACGTAAAAGGAGTCAGATGCGTGGTTGCAGCAGGGATCGGCAAAATATTAACTGGTGAGCCACGTCGTCCTGCCGCCTGTGTGTGAAGAGCTGCGAGCTTTTCACATGAATGGTTTTTACAATCTGTAAAGGGTTGAAAAAGTATTCTTTGACACATGAGAATTATATGCAATTCAAAATGTACTGTCCATCAATAAAGTTTTATTGGAACACAGCCACATTCATTTATTTACATGATGCGTGTGTCTGCGTCCATGCCAGGAGGCAGTTGGGTAGTTGTGATGGAAACTGTGGAGTCGTCAAAGTCTAACCGATTTCCCACCTGGCTATTTACTGAAAAATTTACTTTTCACTTTCCCTTGGGTTATATACAATCTCAATAGACCTGTGGTCAAAGGAAAAAAAAATACATAAATCAGCTAGGTCATCTGAAGGCCTAGAGACCCCAGAGATAAAAGATATTAGAAAAGTTTGATGTAAGAGGCAAGTGATTTAGGGGTGTGTGTGTGTGTGTGTCTGTCTGTTTGAAAACTGTGAAGATCTCTGGCCCACAGACTGTGAAGTCAGCACCATCTGCCAACACTCGCAGAAAAGTAATACTGAAGATTTGAGACTGTCCTGAAAGATATTCTTCAATAGTCTCAAAATAGCTGAACTTTGAGTGTACTTGTGGCCTTCCCACAGGGCAGAGACGTTCTGGGTTTGGGCAATGAATTCATAAGAAAAGAGTGACTAAGTAAGACGATCACGTGCTGTTTGGAATTGCAGAGGAGGAATTCTGAGGTGACTGGAGGTGTTATGTATGTATATATATGTACATATCTGTACATCTGCAAGGTGATACATATGCATATATCTCCATATCAATCTGTAGGGACAAATGTAGATATAGATATAGACATAGTTTGGCATTCCTGGCAAAGGAAATCGGATTAAAAGGAAGGAGGAACAGCTTAAAGAACTAACCTGGCTGGAGTTGACTGTAAGAGTGAGTAGTTGGGAAGAATGGGAAATGCACCCAGAGAAGTAGGGACTAAACAAATGTAAAAATATTCAAGCAGTAAAATAAGTGGTTGACACTGAGCAAGCAAGAGGGGGAGGTGGGCACTGATGATTTCTAAGCATCTGTCTTAGTAAATCATGTATTCCGTGAATATGTTCTTTCAACGTTTGATTCACGCTAAGTGATTCATCTTTTGCCTGTGGACTAAAATCAATTTCTTTATCCCACGTGGGCTCAGGAACTAAGTATCAGGTGAATTTGGAGATTTGTCATTTTTTACAGTTTGTTGACTTTATCTCTCCTGAAAGGAAGCATGATAGTATAGGTGATTGATGGTGCAGCACAAATGAGATAATGCATTGGGAAGTATTTGAAAAAATATAAAGAACAATGTAAATATAAGGGATTATTACTACCATCATCATGATCATCATCATTATTATTATCATTGTGTGGTAACCTTCTGCAGAGGAGCTGACATGCAGTGCGTACCCTCCTGTGTGAGCTTTGAACTTTTTATGAATTATGATTAGTGTAGATTTGGTGACTCAGAACTTCCAGCCTGGAACTGATTAACCTTACTAATGTAATTGACCTAAAACAACATTCAACATTCACAGTTAAAGCGGTGAAGTTCCTTGGAACAGACAGTTGGTATTCTGACATGAGGGATGGGTTCTGTTAAATTAACCCGGGGAATCCAGGAAAGAGAAAAGATTCTTTTGGAACCAACTGCTCTCTCCGCGGGAGATGGAGGACGGTGTCCAGGACCACCGTGGCCCATCTCACCTGCAATTCCCGCATTTAGGACTCGACAGCTTGCCAAGAGGGAGGGATCTTTCTAGCAAAAGAGAACAATGTAAACTCCTGAGCTCTCTTCATTCCCAAAGGTCAGTGACAAAGATAACGGCTTCTGTTTTCCTTGGAGAGGAGAGAGGGGTGGATAGCCCAAGGATCTTGTGTAGGAAAAGATGGAGAACTATCAGAAGAGAAATTCTCTGCTCTAGTCAGTCATGACTTATTAACTATGTGAGGTAAAGAAGAGATGAAGACTCTAATCAATGATGTGAACATCATGGTGACAACAGTCAGAAGTAATGGAGACCAGAGGGTGAATACTTTCTACTTAACTTAAAAAGGAAAGCACACCTAGAATTCCACCGCCTCCTGGACTTGTCATTCGGCCAGTCCAACTGAAGCATAAAAACCTAATCTCCTATGAAGTCCCTTTACCCTCCCCTATTTATAATATAACCATCTTGAATATCTTCTCTACATACATTCAGAACCACACTAGACAAGTATGTATGATTTTTGCTTCCACCATCAACATAATATAGAAAACTCTAGAGTAGTAAAGGGTATTCCATTTATCCACATTTTTGCTTAGAGTATTCCTTCTTCCTTCCTCATAGTCCAAGTTTCCTTCTTTTATCATTTCCTTTCTGATTAGATCACTTCCTTCAGCTATTCTTCTAGGGCAGGTCTGCTGATGGCAAATTCTCTTAGCTGCCCTTCATCTGAGAATGCCCATTTCTCCTTTATTCCTGCAGGATAGTTGTGTTGGGTAAAGGACCCTGTGTTGTCTGTTATTTTCTTTCAGTACTTGAACTATACTGTGTCATTTCCTTTTGGCCTCCATGATTTCTCATGAGAAAGTAGTGGTTTCCACCGTATGTGACATGTTATTTCTCTTTCACTACTTTTAAGATTTTTTCTTTGCCTTTAGTTTTCAGAAATTTGACTATCATATGTCATGGCATGGACTTCTTTTGGTTTATCCTCTTTGGAGTTAACTGAGCTGTTTGCCACTGTAGATTTTTATCTTTTGCCAAATTTGAAAAATTTTCAGCCATTGTTTCTTCAAATATTTCTTGATCCCTGCCCGTTTTTCCCTCTCTTTCTGAAACTCTAAGGGCATGAAGGTTAAATATTTTATTTGGTTCCACAGGACCCCTCAACCCCCTTTCCGCCCCCTTCTGCCCCTGTCTACTCTGTTTCTGTTGTTCAGATTGAGTAATTTCTGTTGTTCTTTCTTTAAGTTCAGTATTTCTTTGCTCTTCCCTCTCTACTCTGATGCTAAATAAGTTCATTCATTGAGTTTTTAAAGTTTTTGGTTCTTGAACTTTTCAATTCAAAAACGTTCATTTGATTCCTCTTGATATGCTCTGTTTCTCTTATACTATGTCTGTTTCTTTGCGGAGACTTTTATTTAACAATGTTTCTAATGTGCTAATAATTGCTCATTGAAGCATTTTTATGATGGCTGCTTTAATATCTCTGTGAAATAATTCTAACATTCAGTCATCTTGGCTTTGACATTTATTGATTGTCCTTTTTTCATGCAGCTTCCTGCCCAGCATCCATCCCAGTGATTAACTCCTACTTACTTTTCAGGTTTTGGATGCTGTCTCCTGTGGGAGGCTTTCTCTGACACCCATTCACAAGTCTGGGTTAAGTTCCAGCCTAGGCATTGAGCCCGCTTTCTCCTCCATCAAAGCACTAACATGTTCTAGTGTATTTCGTGCTGATTGGTCTGTGTCCCTTACCTGACCAGATGCTGTATGGTCTTCATTACTGCATCCCATGTCCAGAACTACTCTTGGAAAATACTGGGTGCTCCACAAATATTTGTTGAGTAATTTATTTGATTTTACTTTGCTTTATTTTTATATCACACAAATTGTATATGATCTCTGGAGTGAATAAACAGATTTTAAACAAAGACCTGGCTAATTGGAAGGCAGAGAGTAAGAGATTTGTTTTCCTATATATTTATAGAATTTTTCTCCACCATAATATGAGTATCTAAGCATCTTGCAGAGGAAAGGGGAATATTTGTGACAGTGCCAGAATGTCCTAGTATAACCTTGTAAGCCCTTCCTGCTGCCCAGAGATCCTACTCCTGTGCCTTATACACAGAAGACACTCTATAAATGCCACTCTAATTGAATTTGATTTGTTTGAATTTTATATCTACCCAATTGTTTGCTTTGATATGCCCTTTGCAAATTTAGCCTGAATCACTGACAATAAAGGTGACTTTAGCCACTGGGTTCAGACAGAATGTGTTTTAGGTCAGAACAGGGAAAACTATACTTGACTTTTCAGTTGCTGCTAGAGACTGTCTCCTATGAAAACAAACAACCAAACTGGGAGCCTTGGATAAGGTCAGGGTTAGGGTGAAGGACATGAGTCACTCACTCTGGAGCACAAAATTTAAGAGACACTAAATACCCAGTAATTAAGATAAATAATATATAAAGCAAGTGTTTTTAAAAATCTAAACTAATGAAAACATTTGTAATGAACAAACTATTAAAAGTTTAAATAAAGACAAGCCTCTGTTGTTTCACAGCCCTGCAGTATTGTGCAATGGGAATAATCACTTCCAATCAGCCTGTGGTTAGTGGGTTCTTGGGTGCGGGTTGTATCCACCCCCCACCCCCACCCCAGGTGGGCTTATGAGTGTTGACAGTGACCCATGAACAGATTAGGCAGTACAGTGCTTTGTATGTGGTCATGCTTTTTTTTTTTAATCGTAGAGTTTTTATTAACTTATTTTCACTCGTTTCAAAATATGAGAGGATATTTCATAACTGTATATAGAGATCCAATATTGTTTGGTAGGACACTGTCCTTGGAAATATCCATTAGATATCATGTTATAAGAAGTGAAGGACAGACAGCTGGTTTGCTTGAATCTCATGACCCAGGGTTTGATCCAAGGACAAGATCCAGGCTAGGAGTGAGAGGGCACAAGGAATCCACCTGCTTGGCCAACTTCATCCACTAAAGGGGCAGTAAAGTCAAGCAAAGCCTATTACCTAAAGCAGCCAGTTTTCCTAAAAGCAAAGAAAGTTGGAATAAGAGTTTTCTGGATGCATCTCCCTCTCCAGCATCACCGCACAACACACATCAGTGACCAGGCATACTTAGTGGTTCACTGGATAAGGGGCAGGGGTAGTCGCTTATATTTTTAAAGTTGTAATTGTTTATATTTTATATGTTTTATTAAGATGTAAATAATAATGTCTTTGTGTTTACCTGACTTAAAAAGTAACTTATTTCCCATAATTTGAAGCCTCTCTTTTGACCACTTTTCTCTTCCTCCCACCACGTCAAGGGTTAACCATTGTCTTGGATTCATATTTGCTGTTAAACTTCTGCCAATGATCAGTAGGCTTCTTTAGCAATAAGAGGGGTTTGCATAGTTTAAAATATATCTATGGCCTAATTTGTACATATTCTTCAACAGCTTGCTTTTTTCCCTTCCCATTGGCATTATGAAAGGTGTACTGTTGATACGTGTAGCTCTGGCTCATTTATTTTTACCTTTTATATAATATTCCATTATGTGGCTACTCCTAACTTACCTGTTCTCCTATTGATAGTCTTTTCATTTCTCCTCCTCTTTCCTATTATGCAAATGTTGCTGCAAACATTATCGAGCATGTCTCTTCATACACGGTTACAACTCAAAGGGCAAATGCTGAGCTGTGGATACTCACATCATTGGCTTTACTAGTTACTGCCAATACGATGTCCACTGTAGTTGTATCAACTTGCAGTCCCACCAGCAGTGTATCTGGATTCCCTTTGTGCCACAGCCTTACCTAAAGATGGTATTCAGATTTTTCTAAGAGTTTTGTTCATGTGTTGGATATAAAATAGTATCTCATTTCAATTTTACTTTGCATTTCTCTGCTTACTCTGAGTTGAAGCTGTTTCTTACATGTTCATTATTCATTACCAGTTCCTTCTTTGTGAATTTCCTATATGTAACTTCTATCAGTTTTTCTTTTGGATTGTATTTATTTTTCCTCCTGAAATTTAGAAGGTTTTAAATTTCTGCATATTAATTCTCTAACCCTTTTTTATTGCATACAAATAAATTCCTCCAATTGACAGTGTGTTTTTAGACTTTAAAAATGTCTTCTGATGGACAATTATATTTTAGTATAGTCAAATAATCAAAATATGTGATGATTTGTGTTTTATTACATTTTACTTTAAAAACTCTTCTTTGAACCCAAATCATATATATATGTATACATGTATATGTATGTACATATATATGTACATATTAATATTTCCTTCTAAGGTATTTAAAATTTTTTTCACACCTTGGTATTCAATTTCCCTGTATGTGTGTTTATTTAATTTTATTTATTTTTTTAAATAATAACTAATGGTCTAAATACTGTTTGCTGCAAAACACTTCAGCCCCAGATACTGAACTTCAAAATATGCTGCTTGGGGTTCTCTGTTCTGCTCCACTAATCACTCCCCAGGGCTGTACTGCCCACTCTTAATTCCCGTAGTTGGATGGATGCTCAGGAAAAAAAAAAAAATCACTTCACTTTCTTGGTCTCCTTCTGGATTGTCTTTGGTAAAGTCTGCTTTGGTAATTTATTCTTCTGTAAAATCCTTTAATCAGTTTGCCAGATTACAACGAAAAAAACCTGTTGGGATTGGTCTTGAAACTGAGTTAAATTTTGATTAATTTGGAGACGTGTAACATTTTATGCTAATGAGTCTTCCTGTCCACAAGCACACGGGGTGTCTCTCTCCATTTATTTAGGCTTTCTACCAAATTTGCCAATAACTGTTTACAATGTTACCTAAGAATCCTGCACTCATTAGTGTTTTTCCTGGATGTTCATGATTTAGTTGGCTATTTTAAATGTTACCTTTTTACATTTTATTTTCTGGTTATTGCTGGTATGTGGGGTTTTTCACAGAGATCACCCGTGCAGCAGCCTTGCCAAAGTCCTGTGTCTGTGTTTATGACAAAATCTATCTATGATCCCTGCCTCCCCCTGTCATTCCCTGCTCTCTCCTCCCACCAGAACAGTGCAAAGCACTGGCTTTGGGAAAAGAATGGGACAGTGGAGAAGGGGGCGGGAATCCTCACTCTGAAATGTGATTGCTGTCTGATACTTGGAGGAAATTATACAAAATCTCAGAAATTTAGATTTGTTTAGTTATCTCTCTGTACCTCAAAGATATTAAATAGTACCTATCATTTAGTGCATGGACAGGAAATAAACTATTAAATATGCAATGCCTATAAAATGCTTGGCACGCAGTAAGTGCTTCATAAATGCTAATTACTATTATTATTATTATGTTGGTGGTTCTTATTTCCACCAGATGTCCCAGTCAATTTGGGAGTGCGAATATTTATGCAGCTTTTTAAATTTGGGGGAAATTACATGCCAACTTAATCTACATCAAAGTTTCAAAACCTCAGTATTATTTACATTTTGCAGTGACTTATTCTTTACCATGGGGAGGGGAATGTCCTGTGCATTGTAGAATGTTTAGTGGCATCCCTGGCCTCTACTCATTCAACGCCAGTAACCCTTCTGCCCACCCTCCCTCCAGTGTAGTGACAACAACCAAAATATCTCCAGGCGTTGTCAAAAATCCCTTATCTGGGAGGGGAGTGGTGTTGATAACCCTTAGTTGATAACCACTGGTTTGTGTAAATCTCCCGTCTGTCTGTGACTCTCTCTTTCTCTCTCTTACCTCCATAGATTCCCCAAGCTAAACATAATGAATTGCCTCTGATTTTCTCCATCCCGTCTTGTCCCTGCTTGTCCTTTTCCATCTTGAAGGTCACTAGGTCAGGGTGCCTATGGGCAGGAAGCCAAAGATCTGGCTCCTTAGGGAATGTCGGACACTGGTGTGTAAGCGCACACAGCCCTGCAGTCCCGGTGGGCCAGGACACCTGCCGTCTTTCCCAGAGCCGCTTGGTGGCTGGTCTGCTTGCCTCGGTTATACTCCTGTGCAACCCCCTCTGTGTTCCAGTCTCTAGCCTGCTGGGCTTTGTAAATGTGGCAGCCTTTCTCTGGTAGAGAACCTGATCTTTCAAGTTATGGAGTCAAGGCTCCTAAAAAATATAAATAAAAGCTTGAATATAGCAAATCAGATGGTACTTTGAGATGAATAATGAGAAATCCAAGGAAAGAGTTTCAGAATCCTCAAAGGAGCAATTAAAAATGAGTATCGAGAAAAAAGCATTATTCTCGAAGAGGAAACCTTAAGGCGAGTCAGAACACTTCTGCATGTGCTGGGGGTGTGTTCAGCCGCTTTAAATAGTGTAAAACACTACTGGGCTTTACCTCAATGAGGTGGAGGTGCAGCAAAGAGGAACCAGAGGTTAATACGGCTCCTCTCTGGGCTGGGGTACTAATGTTTACTTAGAGGCAAACTCTGATGAGTGTTTACCTCTTAAATAGAATGACTGGCCCCACCTCCTCTTCTCCCCCTGTTCTGGTGCCCCCAGTGGACCTGGTGCTCACCTGCCTCACTGCTGAGTCAAGTTCCCAAGTCTCTCCTGCCACCCTGGAGAAGATGAACAGTGAGCAGCAAGGCTCAGATGAGAAAGATACGTCACTTCGTTCCAAGGCCCTTTTGCTCTTTGCCCTACCATCTCCAATTCTTCCATCTCTGTCCCTTCTGTGCACATCCCTGTATCTTTCCCTTCTCCCCTGATCTCCTCCTTGCCAGATTCTGAGACAATGAGGACCTCTTCTTAGAATCAATTTTTTGGAGGTCAGCCCCCACCACCCCACTGTTAATTTAGTGATATTCTGGAACAATCCATTCTAAATAAATTATTTGCATTTCTTCTTGCTACTCCCCCACGCCCACCCTTCCCTGATACACACTCCAACATGACTTTCCTACCCACGTAATCCAGATTTTGGGACACCAGCTTCCACTGAGAGAACTGTCAAAGAAAATTGCACTAAATAGGTTACACAGACAGGGATACTTCATTCAAAACTCTTGCCTGCTTTTAAAACTCTTTGCTTATCTCGAGTCATGAAGTGTACTTCTCCTACATTTGATTTGCAGAATTATTTATAATGGAAAATTATGAAAACATGCTAAACATCTAGTCATAAAGAATTGACTTTAAAAAATACATGTTTGTTGCGTGTAATAATAGGTAGCTATTAAAAAACCCATAGAATAATATGTGATGAAATGAGATACGTTTATATTACGTTAGTTGGTTGAGAAAAGCAGGTTATGAAACATATTGTTAACTATGATACTTTGTTTTAAATGCATGCAGAATGAAGACTGAAAAGCTACACACCATTTTTAAAGTAATTATCTTTGAGTAGTGATGTTACAGATTACTATTTTCTTTTTGCTGGTTTCTATTTTGCAGTATTTGTACAAGTATATGTTCTTATTGTAATAAAAAAGAGAAAATCTGTTAAAACCAAGAGAGAGTGACACTAAGTTTAAAAATAAATATTTCATCTCATTTCTTAGATTGTTAACAATACAAGTATGATGTAAATATTGGCTTATGATTTAACCAGTACTGTCCAATTCACCTATTGCCCTATGTCGGGAGGTTTTCACACGCACAGGAGGAGGGTGCAGGACAGAGGAAATAATTTGGTATTTTACCTATCGAAGCCAAAGCTTAAAAATGTTTATGGTTCTAATCAGCAATAATTATCTGCTGCTTGCTGATGCCTGAGTTTTTGCAAACTGGCTGTAGTCCAGCTTGCAATAGCATATTTAATTAGCATATCAGTTTATTCCCATTAGCAAGCCTGTGCTATATAGTAAATAATTCAGAAGTTCTCAACCAACAAACACAGTCACACTAACTCTTCACCTTCTAAATTGGAAACAGGAGATCCAATGAGTACATGGCTTTCTTGAGTAT